>NC_088248.1:11257500-12507500 GCF_036013445.1 Caloenas nicobarica | reverse complement strand
AAGAAACAACCAAACAACAATAACATGACTAGAGATGCATTTTTATTAAATGAAAACATCTTAAACAATGACCTTTCTGACAAACCACAGAAGTGGCAGACAAATAGCCTTTTTAATACCAGATTCATACTGGATTTTTGCACACAAACCCCCTGGAAGCTTAATGCGGTCCAAATGTCTATCCCTTAGACAGGGCCTGTGTGTATATGATCTTTGATGGCTGAGTGAACAAGTGAGAGTTTGCAGGTTATTCAAACCTGCAGGGAATCCACGTTCCTGACTATCCTTCTCTCCATTTGAACGTGAATTTTACTGATTTGATGTTTCCTTTATCCTTTGTTTCTTATGAGATGGAAGTGAGGGTGAGAGAGGGAACTAAACTTTTACTAAATGATTTGTTGTAAAAGGTATGCTTAGTCTAGCAAAAATGACTTGCCTTTGAACTTAGTCCAAGACACCTCCAGTTCCTACTGATGCTGGGCTGCTGTAGCGTTCATCAATGTCATATTGCGTTTGAAATGGATAATGTCTTGATTCATGTGATGATGGGAGTTTTGGTTGCTTTGTCCCATTAGGCAGACACTGTAAACTGGAAATGATAGAAAAATCAGTAGCTCTTCCTTCCTGGACTTCTTAAAGCAGTAGATTCCTTAAGGAGAAATTTATTCAGTTTTATTTTTATTAGCTTATTGAAATACTTTTAATTCTCACTGCTTGCCAGCAGGTTTCATCTATGGGATCTATCAGGTCAAATAACCATCTGCTTCTTTCATTGGCGTTTATTATGTGGCTTTAATGTGCCATAACAATATCAATAGCATATTTTCAAAAGCCAATCTGAGAGCATTAGAGATTTAATTGCATTCAACTAAGCATAGACTATCAAGAGTTGAAATCTCTGCAATGAACAAATGCTTCACCTATGCCTATTTAATGTTTTGCTCCCAGCCTTTTGGATTGTTTTGGTTTTGTCCTATATCTTTTATCATAGTTCCATGTTTATTATAAACATTCTCCAACCTTGAAAATTTCATTAGACATGATCATTATGCCTACAGCCTGCAAGTCTTAAAGATGCAAAACACAGGACAGTAAGCTACTGCCCTTCTTACTTGATGGTGTTCTATCAGAATTACAACATCTTATATGTACCCACTAAATCTTACTGTAGTTTGTGGAGTAAATAGAAGTAATGCAGTGTCAACCATCATCACACAAATGGTAAAATTCAGCAACTCCCAGTAGAAAAAAAGATGACTTCTTTCTAAGAAAGCATGAGAAGGGAAACAGTCTCCACTTGTGCTGTTCTTTGCAGGAAGCTCTGTGTGCGTAGAAGTGCACCTATGCCAGGAGCAGATTGGGTGGGTTCCAGAAGCCACTAGTTAGGTTGGTCTGCAGCAGCAGTGGCAGGAGTGCTCTGTATCCTGCATCCTTCCTTCTCTCTCACTTCTCAGCTGGGCTCCTTTCATGCTATACAAAGGATGCAGGTTGACCATAGCCATGTTGTACAAGAAGAGCTAACTATGGCTACTTCTTGAGTGTAGACAGAGCTTCATTCAGCCTTTCTGTGATGGGTTATTATAGTCTGGCGAGACTATCATATAGTTTCAGAAAGGGCAAGTTAATGTCTTGTACCTCTTGCAAGAGACAAAATTAAATAAGATGCAGCTGTATTGTATTTTCAGTCCATTCCTTTGCTGCTTTTATGAGAAAAGATGACTAACTCATTTACGGGAATACTGAGCAGTAATTGCTTTAAATTTATGGGGCACCCAGTGTCTGGGTGCCTGACAGGCTATAACTTGAAATATAACTTTAAAACCCCCCAGAGAAACAGAAACCCTCTTGTGTGATGAATAGAATAGCATCACACAAACAATATCAAACCAAACTCTCTGCAGCCTGACCCGGAGGAGTGCTGTTGTTTTCTCTGAAATGTCAGAGAGGAGCATGCACTTGAGCTAAGAGAAAGCATTTATACAGGCAGGCTTACACACATGGTAAAACAGAAACAGCTACAGCTTTAGGCTGAGCAATAAGATTTGTTGGTCTTGTTAACCAAGGATGAATACTTCAGAAGGGCAGCAACATAGAGTGGCAGACATATTTCACATGTCTTTCTATAGCTAATACTTTTGTGTGAAAGCATGCTTTTCGAAGTGTATTTATCCTCTTATCACTAGATTAATATGTATGCATATATACACATCTTGCCATTGGTCCATCTTCTCTACCAATTTCAGATAGTTATAGAACTCCTATGAAAAACTCCTTGCTGACTTTAATCTGCTCTCAAAATCACCTTCTGCCCTAAAGTGTGTTTATAGGCTTGTGTCCGGCTGCTGTATCAGCCCCTGTTCTTGGTGAACAGTGGAAGTAGTTCCTGAGTGTGCCATGTGAGATCCTTTTCCCCAATGATTCCAGTGTTTCCAGACATCATCTGTTTTGTGAAGCTAAGTAGACCTGTAAAGTTTGAACAGAAGGCTTTGTCTGAGACAGTGAACTTGAATCATTCTACTGTCACTTGTAAGGAAGAACGTATTTCTGTCTCAAGTTTGAAAAGATAAAAGTAATGAATGTAGTCAAAAGAAGTGAATTCAAAACTGAGTAAGTTTACAGAGCAATGTTAAGCCAGACAGAATATCTGTAATAATGCAACTTAATATTTGAAATAACTATTGGCTTTCTTCATTTTTCTTTGTTTGCTTGTTTTTCTAGTGGACATAAGTTATTTCACAGTTGACTCTCACAGACCTTGGCAACATTATCTGAAAATCATTTGAGCCAGAGTGGTATACTTGAAGATTATCGCTTCTGAGATCTTTTAAAGTCCAGCCTGACATCTTGTATAATACAGACTTGGAAATAAGACTCCTATAGTTAAACAAATGATCCTACTAAGTGTTGTGAAAGACTATCTTGTGTAACTTTTATTTTCAGTAACAACAGGAGTACTATGTTTATAGGTTTTTTTATTTGATATTGTGACTGTTTGCAGGGGATGATGGCAGGGGTGGAATTAAGCAGTCTGTCCAGTCTGTCATAAAATTTCCTAAAGAACACAGTTCACAATCTTACGTCTACCTCATGGCACCCCAGTTAACAAAGCTGATGTGAAAAGCAGTGCCCCAAGAAACGCAGTAGCCAGAAACTTGCATGTTATGGCATCAAGAAATATTTCTATTTGTCTGATGGATGGTGAAATTTTAGTTGCAATGTAAAACTGTTATCTACAAAGATCAACAGAGGATATGAGAGGGCACAACTTACTACAGAAATTGGTGCTATTGTGTGTGTGGTCATAAATCAGAACAATTCTTATTGAAATCCGTTCTTCAGAATGTTATTACACTTGTGTATTGAAGAGATTGAAAAACCATTCTCATATTTTTGGAAGATGTTTCCTCTCTGTTTACTTGAAGTTCTGCAAAACTGTAGGCTATATGGAAGGATGTGTTGCTTTAAAACAAAAACAAACCCCACAAGCATATACAGGACATATGAACAGGTATTGCAGCTCTATCTCTGCTCCTGTATTTTCAGCTGACTTAGGAATTCTGAACATTTAGGACAGTGTTGCTAAGTACTCATGGAGAGTTGGATGGAATATAGTGAGGATTAGAGTTTTCAAATTGAAGCATTTAATGAAAAAAACACACTTCCAAACATTCATTCTGCCTGTCATCCTGCCTGATTCTTCTGCTCCTACTGCTTCTTGGGAAAAGGGGGTAAAAAGATGGGGAAGAGAGAGGGAAGAGGGAAGTAAAGGGGGGGGGGGTGGGTGGGGAAAGTCTGCCACTGTCTAGAAAGGGTAGGTAGATCTCTGGCTTACTCTTCCAGAATGGGAATCAGGTAAAAACCCACACTGCAGACCTAATGTGCTTGGGTGTCTGCAGCTGCGTTAAAGCAATCAGAGTTTCCTGTCCATCTGGAGGCATGTCCTACAGTGTTGAGAACTGAGAAAGCCACTTCAGTGGAGGGTAAGCAGGAGACTGAAAACAAAGGATAGCACTAAGTTCTTTTGCCTTAACTTATTATAGTAAGAATAAATAAATATAATAAGAGTGAAAAAATAAAAGTAAGAATGAATAAACAAAAATACTACAAATGAATAAATATAAGAATAAATCAAATAATAAATAATAAACCAAAGAGAAATATATTTTAAAAAGATAAATAAAGCAAAAAATCAATACCTCTCATTTTGGTGTGTGCCATGTGGAAATATTCTT
Source organism: Caloenas nicobarica (assembly GCF_036013445.1). Classification (NCBI taxonomy): domain Eukaryota; kingdom Metazoa; phylum Chordata; class Aves; order Columbiformes; family Columbidae; genus Caloenas; species Caloenas nicobarica. The sequence goes on along the minus strand of NC_088248.1, from coordinate 12,503,268 downwards.
TGCACAGTCCACATACCACTTCCAAAAAGGCTTAGCACAATATTTATTTTATTTTGATTTAAAAACAAAGCGAGCAAACAAAACCAAAAACCCCAAACAAAGACAAAAAACTCGCACAGTCTGTTTTGTCAAGACAAAATTCTATTTTTTTAATGGTTTGACAGGTTGATGCAGCTTTTCCAAATATCCTATGACCTTGAAATTTATAGATGGTGCAGAATTACCAGAAATCACACCTACTTCCAACTTTTTTTTTTCCTTGGGGGAAAAGAAAAAGGGGGGACAGTATAGGAATGTGTTTCAGCTTATGGTGAAAGCAGATATCAATACAAAAGTCATTTCTACGTCACAGAAATAGTCACATGATACAGTCCTCCTTGCAACATTGTACTCTGCATAGGACTCTAAACCTAAAAGAAACTTTTCATTGATGGGGCTGAATGTCCTGTTGCTGCTTATGAGAGATCTTTCAATTTTGTCTGTGCACTACTTCCAGTTTTTCTGAAAAACAAAACTGAGGAAGTAAAAAAAATCCTAGATACTTGACCCCTGCAATCAATGAGAGTTCTCCTTGCATTTCAAACCTATTACCTCCATCTCTAATGCTTTAGCCACCTGGATTTTTCTCTTATCCCTCAGACCAAATACCAAGGATAGCTGTGAATTAAAGACTTCATAAAAGGAGTGGGAAAATAAAAATCCAGGGTCTCTAAATACCAGAGGCAAGTGCTGGGCCTTGAAACATGGGATCTCTTAAAATTCAAAATCTAGATCAGTTGAGGTGATATTGATGGTGAGACCAGTGCTGCAGCATGGAAGATTCATGGAAAAAGAGTTTTGAGTGGTTTAAAGGGGAGACAGTGAAAATTTTTAGTGGATGAAAGTGGAGGATGTATTCCTAGCAGAAAGGAATACTAGAAATGCCAAAATGAAGCAAGAATGAAGACAAGATGTGAGTAAAGAGGCTGGAAAAAGCTTAGAAGGGAAAGCAGTGGATATGCAGGTTGCAGTGCAAGACAGTAAGATTTGACTATGAGATCTGGTCTAAAGCTCCCCAGTCAAGTGATGCAGAGCTATTGGTTCCTCAAGGCCTTCAAGCAGAGTGTTTGCTGTGGCCAGGCTTCCTGACCAGGGGAATTACATTGCTTCAGCTCATAGTCTAGGGAGAAACTAACAACTATGTAGTGTGGAGAACCAGGAGATTGAAGGCCTGTACTGGTGGTTCAGACACAGCTACACAGGATAACAAAAAGTAGAAGGTGGTGGACATTCATGCTGTTGAAAAGAGGGTAACCTCTGTGTTGGTTTTCTGAGAATGGAAGAAATACAGTGAGGCCAAAGAGCACAATAATTAAGTGAAAGATGCCATGAGACAAGTCCCCAAACAAAGGACAGCACAGACATTGAAAATATGTTAGAGGGCCAAAATGAATTCTCCATAGCAAACAGTTCCAAGAAATACCTTCTGTGGATGTGTATCTGTTCTCCCGGGATTTCAAAACACTCTGTGTAGCAGTTTTATGATATCCTACTTAGTGGAGTGCTAAAGATTCATGAAGAAGTGAAAATATGAATATCCAACACCATGTGGCAAGCATGGAAGGTAGAGATCAGTAATGAAAGTTGTCATCTACCTGCTATAAGCATATCAACCAATCAGTGTAAGTTCTTAGTACAGTACGGTCAACTGCCTTTTTGCTACATGAAAATCCAACATACCGTTACAGCTTTCATGTCCTTTTCAGGAATGGTGGAAAAACACTTCACAACATTAATGCTCTCTCAAGATTTTATAAAGAACTTATTGTGTGGTTGTAATGCCAAACAGTATAAGTTAAATGATAGGCACAGAGTAGGTACTGAAAGGAAGCCTAATCTCAATGTTTTTGTCAACAAATATTATACAAATAGTTGCACAGAACAGGAATTGGTTTAGTGACAAAGCCCGTGTTACGTGAAGATCCCTTTTAAGATCAGGTTGCAAGTAGCAGAGGAAGTAGGTAAGTTTAAGATTTTCTGCTCCCAGGAGGAGCATGTGGTCAGCTCAGGGCAAGGTATAACGGAAAATGGGACCCAAAAAGGTATGACCTTTTTGCACTGGGGCATGTATGTGAATGGTTAGGTTTGAAGGAACTAGCTCACCAGGGAGAGGCTGGATCTGGAAAGTCAGCTTCAACTAATGAAGGGAAAAAAGGGCGAGCTGGTCTTGAAGGGGCTGACAGGAAAACCAGAGTGGGTGAGATCAGTTTAGGAAGTCACTCTCAAGCTGGAATAGGATATTACTGAGCTGAGGAAGACACATTTAGGATGTGGCACAGGAGTTTATTTGCTAGTAGGTAAAGTACTTCCACCAGTTCCTGTCACTGAAGAAAATAACGGAGATGGTTTACACCAAATGTTTTAAAATAAATATTTTTTGAGTTTTGGGCTCTAATTTCAGAATTTCCAAGATTCCTTAGGTTCATGCTTTCCTGTGTTCTTTCACACCAGAACATAACACGAGAGTATACCAGAGGTGGCTCTGTGGTACTGTCCAATAGCAGGTGTCCAGAAGAAATGATCCAACTGGCTCGGGTGTGCAGGCTGTTGCCCTGTGTGCTTGTCTCACCTTCAAGTATTTGACACATGGGCATTTTTTTAGCCAGATATAGCTTCTATGAATGCAATAACCCTCAGCCGACTTTCTTACATTTGCCTGTTGAATGACCCTTTGAACTTGTGCAAACTGCCAGAGCTATGAGGGCTTCAGACTTTTCTGGTTTTTTTCCAGTTAAAGCTGACCCACTGACTCCAACAATGGGGGAGGGGTTAGGAAAAGCAACATTGTCAAACTGAAAAATCTGGAAAGCTGGGGCCTGAGGTCTTTGGGTATCAGAAAGCTACCTTTGATTTCTTCTTTATATTACAATATTTATGTGTCGGTTTGCCATCAGTTTTTGCACGTCCCACTCTAAACTAATAGAATTACATGTAATAGCACTGGAAAAGAGCTCAGGAAATCATCTGGTGTAGGGCTATGTCTTGCAACGGCTCTGCCTGTGTCACTTCATAGTCTTGCTTGGTCTGTTCTCAAAGCCCCCTGTTGATGAAAGCTCAGTGACCTCCCTAGGCAGACTGTGCAAGTGTTTTACTCATTTAGAAAGTATTTCCAATGTCCAAATTCTTGCTTCAACTTGTTTATTCATTCTTCTTGTTTCCATAGTGGGCATTAAAGAAAACAGCTTTTTAAAGTTTTTCTTGAAAGTAGTTTTTAATTTATTTGAAGACTGTTATTACATATCCAAAAGTTGTTTGTTCTCTGGACACTTGAATATCTTCAGTCTTTCTTCTGAGGCCAAATCCAGAAGACTTTTGATCCATGTCTATGGTTATCATCTGGACTTCACTTCCCCTTTGTCTGTAAGGACTGTAACTGCAAAAGAAATAAATTAGATATACTTTATGTGATTTCTCTTGAAAACATGCTAGAACTCGTCTGCTGTTCTATTTTTTTCTGGAGATGTAATGCTTCAAAATGAATCTAGTTCTCTGAGGCTGAACCAATACTGAAGATTACTTTATCTTGCAGTCTTTCATGCTGGCATCTATAAATAAGAGTACATATTACAATTTTTGCACCAGTATAATAACCTGAATTTGAGCTCAGTTCAAGACCCACTATTGCTACCAGTACTCTTTCTGAAGGCTTGTTACCTATGCAGTTGTATTCTGTCTCTCTTGCTTTTGTTTTGTAACCATGAGATCTTTTCACTATTGAACTGCAACCTGTTTTATTGGATCATGCCTTCAATTTGTAAAGATAAAAATGTAAATAGTACAGGGCTCAGGGCAGAGCCTGCTATTCTAAAAATTAGTTACTGCTGTTTAGTATTTTTAACCATTTTCTACTAGCTTTTCAGACTTTTTTCCTATACTGCTTACATAAAGTTTTCATGAGAGAGCGAGCGCAGCAAAAATTTACTACAGTCAAATTATATTGTGCTTCTTTTGGTTCCATATGATGTGAATTAATTAAGTAGTCGTTACTTAATACATCACTCTGAAGCCTGAATCATTAGCCTAATCTGGTATTTATTCACTTGAACTTATGTCTTAAGTTTTTTTTTTTTAAACCCTAGCTTAAACACTTCTGAAAAAATAGGAGTGAACACTCAACATACAATCAGCTTGGTAATGGAAATGCAAATGTGTATGTATTGTAATATTTTCAAAAGGGAAGGAAGGAATTTTTTATTCTGAAATCCTGGAGCTAACATGCAGAACTTCAAATATTTGAGAAAGACATTTTGACAGTACATGTACTCTGTATGTGCAAGCGAAGAAAGAGGCTCATGTTAAAAACTAGTCTTACCATTTACTGCTTTGCATGACCTTGAGTATCATAACACAACTAGTCTGTATTGGTTTACAGGAAGAACCAAAACGCTAGCTGTGCATAGATTAGGAGACAGCATTAGTGGGGAAATAATCTTAGGTTGAAATGCTTACGGAATTAAAAAGAACTCTGAAATAATTATTGTAGGGGGGGAAAAAGGCAACGAACAAGAAGGGAGTCCTTAAAAGTATCTCTGAAAGGAATTTTTCTGAGCAAATCTAAGTGCATTAGGGAATGAATAACTGAAGTTTTTGAGTTCACCAGAAAACAGACAAAACACAGACTTAGAACTGGACAAAAAATCCTGAGATGCTGAGTAGATATGGCTTATTATATTTGAAAAAGGCACATTTAATTGTTTAGGAAAGTAGATTGTCTTAGATTCTAAGAGATTGAGTTTTCAGTTGGTAGTATAATGTGAGGCTTAAGTTGACTCTGTGTCAACACAACTTGTTCCAGGTATTTAATGTCACTGTGCCTGGTGATTACTAGTAGCAAGGCTGCCATTGTCCCTGAAGCAGGGCAGACTTTAAAGCCATGCACAGCTCTTGGTAAGCTCTGCTAGTTAATTTTCTGCTTCTGTTTCTAAAGCTTTTATTTGAGGATATTACACTTGGATTTGTTTTCAGAAACAACAGAAGAGTTACTGTGTCTGCATGTGCTGGCATGCTGTGTGGACTAAAGCGCAATATGGTTTCTTATTCAGCTTGTCAGCATTGTATACGCAAGTTGCTGCTACTGGTTTTAAAGGAGGGGAGGATTTTCCCCATATATCTTAGGTGGTTTCTTTGGGGGATGGAGTAGTGTGGGGAAAAAAAAAAACTTGGGCAGACCTCTGTACAACTGAGAACAGAACAAAAAGACCTGAGAGCTCTAGATGCTATTCTTCTTCCCATCCTCCCCTCAGATTCTGTCATTAGACAAACTGGATGCTTTGCTCCAATGCAAAATGAGAAAGCGCAAAGCCCTTTTTACATCTTGGTCCAGATACTGCAGTGTAGGAGGCCTGGGAAGTAATTTACAGTAAAATGAGAACAATTATACCATATAAAGTTAACAACTTTGTAGCTAGTCAGTGAAATGGGCTTGGCAAATTCCAGGGGGATGTTGGACTGAAACCCTTGCGTACCTGTTCAAAACTAAATGTTATCTGCACACTGGAAAAGTTCACACATAAATGAACAAAGAGGAAATATTCCGATAATATTGTAAGGGTCCTGCAAATGGAGTACAATCCAGGTTAGCCAAATATTTTTTTTTTAAAGTGCTGCTCCTGATTTTACCAGGTTGAAAGGAAGTGGATGGGTTGGAAAGGAGAGAGGTAGATCCTGGAAGAAAGTCTTCAAAACAATAGCTGCAAACTAGATTAATCTGCAGGGGAGAATGTTTTATGGGAATGGGGAGTCATTATCATGAACAAGACCCCTTCTCAGATATGTCATTCTGGTATCGCTATGGATGCTGCAACAGCTAATATTCTAACACTGAAGGATGCAAGGAACTATTAAAAGAATAAAACAGCATTTGTCTCTCTGATTTCAGTCCAACTGCTTAAAGGGCAGGAGAAGGGAGGAAAGAATGTCAAGTCCCTGAAAATGTTTTAAGGATGATACTATGCCATCCAAACAAGGGATTAGCTATGAGAAGCCATTCTTTCTTCTGGAGAACACATGTTTCTTTTAAGCTGCTGGATACTTCAGTGGCTGGCATGTTTACTTCTGGAACCTTGAGGATCATTTTTTGCGTTAAATCTTTTTGTTTCTTAGATTTTGACATGTTAATTTAGTAAGTATGATCCTTAATAAACTGTTCTTTAGGTGGAGGGAGTATCATACCATGCTTCTGGTATGATGTTGCAACAAGTATTGTAACTTCAGACAAGCAACTCTTGTAATTACTTTGTTTGTCACCACATGTGGATTCCTGCCACGGAATTTCGTTTGGGACATAGCAGCTCCCATGACTACACAAGAACTTTCTTCTCAAAATACCTCTTCCTCTTTCCAAGAAAGTTATGTAAATGGTTCCTGACACCATTAGGCTTCAAATCTGCAGGCTGCTGCCCTTGTTTCTCCTCAGTGTTCCATGTAGTTCTGAACAAGCAACTATAGAGCAACATAGAAACAGTGGTTCAACATCTTCAGTTTTTCTCTGTGCTAGACTGCAAGTGAGTTATAGCTCAATGTATGCTCTTTGAGGAGGGGCAAGATTTTTTTTTTTCAACTGCTTGACATTGTGCAGGCTGTGGGCTTGCCCTACGATAGGCCATAGAAAGCTTTTTATCTCCATATTAACCTGAGCATAACTAACTCAATGTATGACCAAGCAATTAAGGAAGTAAAAAGCAGAACAACAGGAAAGCAAGATATATGGAGAGCATCCTCTGTTAAGTCAGTTTGAAGTAGTTTGCAAAATAACATGTATTTGACCTACTATATAAATATTAAAGGTACCTTTAAATTAATAAAAGTAATGTAAGAATGAATTACGAGTAACAAACAAAAGAATTAGCATTTCTGTGTTAAGCTTACAACAATTTAAAATGTGTGTTATGCCTCTTGCATAATTTTCCTTGTTGCTTGTTTCATTATTTATTTACTATGTTACTTGGTGAAGGTTACCACCAAAATGTGCTTTTTATTTAATGTATTACTTCAGAATACATTATTTTACTTGAGGTAAAATTACATGGTGCCCAGCAATTACTCTGACTGGTTTAGTTGAAATGAATGCTAAAACAATCAAAGCATTTTTCCTAAAATAATTAGGCCAATAAAAATGGAACCCAGCTGTCCCCATGTATTTCTTTCCATGCTTTTTGGTATTTTGTAAATAGCAACTGAACTATGTGCAGCTAGTTAAGAATTCAAAACAGAAGTGATTACCTTAGTAACTCTAAGCAACAAAACACTACAGTTGCATATGGGAAATAATTAAAACTGTAATGAAGCAGATAAAGCAGAAACCCTGTAAATGATAGCAGCAACAGAGCAAGAATGATGAAACTTGCCTCTAAGGCTTTTCCAAAAGCCCTGTGCTGGTGTGATAGAAGCCACTCTTAGCTTAAAGGAGGCAATAAAATCCCAAACCAAGCACTCTTACCTCCTGAAAAAAAGGCTTGTTCAGTGACTGGTGCCAAGTTCCAAAAGTCCTTTATTCTAGCTTTAAACCTCCTAGTTGTGTTAGTTGAAATATATTTTATGTATCTCAGACAGTGAATATGCTTGTGTATATGCCAGTCTGCTTTTATGATTTTTCTAATGCAAGTGCATTATACCCAGTAGAACTGAAAACATGAAACTTGTCTGCTTGCGCATTTCCTCACAAACTCAATGTTCCCTCTGGAAGAGGAAAGGACTTGCTGAGATTTCATGCATTGGGTTTCTTGTAAGACTTCACAAAGAAACAGTAAAATTTTTCACTCTTTCCATATAATTTTGAACTGTTATTTCAAGAACTGTCTTTTATATTTTTTAGATGCTCTGGATTAATTGCGGTTTGCAACACAAGGTAAACCTGTGGGTGCTGTTTGGTTTTGTTTTTTTCTTCACACTCTGACTCTGCTCTGCACTGGATTCTCTTTAGCCATGGTCCTGGAAAATGTATTGTAAAGACAAAATGGATATTTGAAATCTCTCAGGACCCTATTGAGTATGTTTACTGTTAGTTATAGGAACTAATAACTTTATCTTGTAACATATCAAAGCTACTTTCTTCCTATTCTTGGAACAACATCTCCTGCTGTTTAGCCTGCCTGTGGTAGATCTGCTCTCTTGAATAATGACTGTGGTGTCATTATTCTGGGTGAAGGACTCTCAGACGAGTCATTTGTGTTTTCTCTGGGTGTCTGTGGTTTCTGCATGTGATCTTCTGACCAAGTTATGCACACAACCCAGTTTTGCAGGCATTATTTGAGTGGTTGCCACCCATCAGTTCACTTAAGCCACCTAGACAGCACTGAATAGCTTTTGGCAATGAAATTGGTTGTTCCTGTGAGCACAAACACTTCCGGACTGATTATAACCCTCCCCTCAGTTGTTTTAGTGCAAGTGCCAAGAAAATGAATACTTGAAAACAGAGCAAAGAAAATTACTTTGGCAGGTGTTTCTGTTGATCAGGAGTGGGGAACTTGAAGAAAGCAAGCCAGTAAGTGGGGGAAGGCTGGTGATTTAACTATATAGGACATACACTGTTTGAAATATTTAGTGAAAGACAACTTCTGTTTGGCAGTGACCTTCTGAGAATAAATTGATGGGTCAATGTGGATCATGATACAGAGACTAAAAACCTGTTGATAATAGTGCTTTTGGAAGGTGCACACAAGGGCATCTTTCTCAGTCCCTAGGAGAATGAGCTAGAAACAGGCTGACAATGGTCTGTCCCATATGTTGATCAGTAGAGCCTCTACTAATAAAGTAGAAAGCTATTCACCTGCTCCATGTTATCTAGTGGCTCTTGGTGTGTAGAGGGACCCATGGAAGCACTTCATGCCTGGGTGCTAGGGGTTCATGGTTCACAAATCTGAGACTTGGTCAGCACTATGATGTTTTGTCAGTGTAGTTGTGTTGCATGGTATGACTTCATGCTCCCGCGCTGCTGCCAGCTATGCCAGCAAACCCTGGTGTATCTGCAGCGATTGTAAGAAAAGTGTCTATTCACCAGTTCTGTTGGTCACTTCAGAGGTGACTTAGCTCTGTCAGCAAGAAAATTCCTTTAACTGGTATATGCTGCACCCTCAGCTGAAGGCATTGCTGGAGTAGGTGTGTTCTGTGATCACTTTTGTTCACAACAGAACTACAGGAGGCTACATGCACCCATGCTGTGTATGTACCAAATACAAAATGGTTGTGTTGGAATTTCTGAGGCTTCACTTTTGCCATTGACCAGTGATCACCATACATTCAGCGTGATATAATGTCCTTCATCTTTGCTCTGTCTGATTTAATTCACTTGGACCTGTAAGGTCTCACCCTCCTTGCCCCTGCAGATAGGGCAAAGCAGAACAGAGCTGTCACATATACATCTGCTCCAGACGCACTTGTCAGCTTTATGCTCAACAAGTCTGACTTTATTCCCCTCAGTGGCCTTTGTATGAACCAGCGAGGATGAACACTGACACCGACAGAACATGAAGTCCATTTATAAACACCTTATGTCAATGGCTGATTAAATTTTAAAAAATGCTGATGCAGGCAGTTGTGAATATCAGATTAATGCCACAACACCCATTACAGTACAAAAGGGGAGACTGGTGTGTGTTTTGTCCAGTGGTACAGCATTTTTTTTTTGCTTAAAACGAATGAGATGTAGGAAATTGCATTTCATGTTGGAATAACCATGGATGAAGTTTATAAATGCAAATAACTAGTGATGACTACTTCAGGAGCTTAAGACCAAAACATGTACATGTATACCAAATTATGCTGTACCACTTGTCTTCTGTGAATTTAAATGCGATCTTTTAAGGTTCAGAATTAAGAGCGCTTGAATTCTTCTTTTGAAGAGAGAAATACTGAGTCCTTCATAAAGTGGAAAATAATTTTAAAATATTAATAGCCCTTGGAAAAGGTCAGAGACAGGGAAAATGACAACATTTTAATCTGATACATATTAAGACAGATTTGCCTTCATTCAAGAAAGTATTCTAGTCTAGAAAAATATTAAGTATGATCCATTATGCATATGGATGCTTTAGAGTTGGATCTTAATTATAAGAATATTTAAATTTTGCTATTACTCTTAAAACTGAAGCAGTTGGCCCAGGCAACTCAATTCCTCTCTTTTCAATATATTCAATTTTGAGGTGTTAGAATGCCTACCTTGCATAGATCTAGATACTCCATTTTTATTAATGTTATTATTATTTTTTTACTAAATTAACTATGCCCAGGCTATTAATCTAGGTGTAAAACCTGTGTGTATGATTGTTTTTATTCTCAGAGTCATTCTTCCAACCATGTTATTGGATTTTCTCTTCCTTTTGTTCTGCTTGTCAAAGTGAGGTTCTCATCTAATTTACCAGAGCAGTTGATCATATATTTAATGACATCATGAAGCACTATATATGTAACTGTGTATATACATATATGTTGGTGAGGATATAATTAGCTTTTTCTAAAAAGCTTTGTCTACAATATGATTAGAGATACTGAACACAAAATGGCATCCTTGTGCGCAATATACAAGGACACAAGGAAGTAGTCAAAGGGAGGCTCATACACACCAGCTAATCCTGTGTGGTGTGTTTTGTGTGTGGTGTTTGTGTGTGTGGTGGTGTTCTTTTGTCTGCCTATGGCAAAATCCAATTGATCTAAAACAATACACCCTTATGATCTGTGCACTGTCATGCTGTAAATAAAATTCTTGTCATTTTTTCACTTCTTCCAACTGACAACAATACAAATTTTTTTCTAATACTTTAGTGAGAACTAGAAGCTTTTAATACTTTTACTATTTACACATCTGTTTGTCTCTAGCAGAATACTAAGAGAGAGAGGTAGTTACAATCCAGTGGTCTAATTATTAATATTAGCAGCACAATTTTAAAATGTCTATGAATACAGCAATTTTTTCCTAGTCGTGGTTTGTGGTGTGTGGTGTGTGTTTTCCTTTTCCTTCTGCTTACCTCACATGCTTGGGTACTTGCTTTTAACTGCTTAATCAGATGGTAACAAGTCCCTTTTTCCCTTTTCAACTACAGTGGTCATTACTTAACAATATGTATGATGTGGGCTGAAATCCCAACTGAAATTGATCAGCTTTCTAGAAAAAGTTCAAGGTTGGATCTTGCAGTTTTGTGAAATAAGAGTAGTACTGGTGTGATGTTAGGAACCTGCTGAAGCGTAACTACTTTCTGCCTGTGGTGTCCCCCAGAACAGGGCTTTGGCACCTGATGTGCAGCAAAAAGTCGCACTGAAGCACACAGAGACAAGATACTGTTTATTACAGAGTTGCACAAGCCCGGATGCTGAAATGAAGCCAACATCCCAGAAAGAAAAGTAACAGCCATTCTGTACAAAATCTTACCACTACACGGGGCCATCCTGAAGACCCAATTGGCTACGCATTTGCATGTTGCATTACATAATCCTCTTAGCATATACTGAGCAATGTTCAGCTGAAGGACACCTCATCCAGCAGTCTCGAGATACGTGCTAAACCAAGACTCAGCTAATTGTGTGGGCTTCAAAATGTGTCAAGCTGCAAGGCTGGTTGTCTCTGAGTAGTTTCTGATTAGGTGTTTAGCAAGTTACTCTTGTAGAGGGGCAGGCTGACCAAAACTGAGGATTTATGTATCTTTAGATTAGTAATTGCCCACAGGATAGGTTCTCTTAAGTGATAATGACTTCCACCTGTTCCACCTAGATTATGTTCAGTATTAATCAGAGTAGGATGCCCCTGCTCAGTACGTAGTGAGCAGACACAGGGTTTTATTTTTTTATCCCAGACACGGTTATGTTTGTGCTCGTCTTTGTGCGCCTCACGCGCCGTGATTTAACGGAACAGCCGCGCGCCCCCTGTCCCCGTCCCGCCGCGGCTCCGCTGCCCGGCAGCGGTGGGGGCCCCGGCGGCGGCCTGGCTCCTCCCCTCTTCCTCAGGAGCCGGGAGAGCCCCGCAACCAGCCCCTTTTCCTGCCTTCTTCCCCCGGTGCAATGGAAGTCTCCGGTAATCCGCCTCCCCCGTAGCAGGCGGCGGCCCGAGTCGGCGCAAAATGCTGGGCATGTACGTGCCGGACCGGTTCGCCCTGAAGTCGTCGCGGGTGCAGGACGGGATGGGGCTCTACACGGCCCGCAGAGTTAAAAAGGTGAGTGACGGCCCCGCCGGACGGGGTGACGGCCCGTCCCGGCGGGGAGCGGCCGCCACGTCTCACGGCGGAGCAGCGCAGAGCGGGGCGGCTCCTCCGCCCCCCGCCGCCGGCCGGGCTGCCCCGCTCCAACTTCGGCGCTGGCTCCACTTCCGTCCGCCCGGGCTCCCGCTCCGCGGGGGAGGCACCGGTCGCCCCCTCCCAGTAAAAAGGAGCCGGTCCCCGCTGGGGCGCCGTGCCCGCGGCGCTGCCGATCGGGGCGGGAAAGGGTGCGGGCCGCAGCTGGGCCGCTGGCACCGGCGGAGGGGCCGGACCGGGCCGCCGCCTGGCCTGTGGGGGCGGAGGACAGTTTTCCCCGTGTCGGTTTTCTTTTCTCTGTTTCTTTTGTGTTCTGGCGCTGTCCTCAGGGCAGGGTTCCTCCGGACGGGGCGGCCTCCTTGGAGGTCTGGCTTCGGACCGTGGTGCTGCTCTGCGGTGCAAGTACTGCCGGTTGCAGGCTCATGTCATCCCCTGCTCTTGGAGCTTGGTGGGATGGGTAATTTAATTAATCGTTTCGGGATAATAAAGCCGGGCCTGTGAAAGATGTGGTTGAGCTGAACTTCAGGTCTCTCGTACCCCAGCCAGCTCATGTCCCTTGACACCTTGTAATTGAATTGTAAGTCTCTTGATTATCTGAAACCCCAGTTACAACTATTCAGGTGGCTTGTTTGTACAGATATAGGTGTATCTAAAGTTATGAACCCTGCATTAGTATACACTTTTACATATTTTGTATGTTTTGCTTTCCACCTTTCTCCTGGCTTTGGCTCTGAGTGATTTGGGAGGGCTGCCCAATTTTTCCGTGGTTTTGCCAACAAGGCTTAGGCACCATAGGGCAGGGGTCTCTCATTTTTAAAGTGTCCTTGAGTGTTAATGGGGGGTGGAATTGGAACAAATTTTTATCAGTTGGCTCAAATGTTTTACAATGAGGTTCTGAACTTTCATTTGAACACTCTGGGAGTTCACACAGAAAGGAAGGTTATATTCTACTCACATATATTAAGCCCTGGGACTCTGAAATAGACCGAGGTCTAGAGTGACACTTACTGAAATTGTCATCCACGTGTTAGTATCAGTTCTGAATGTCAATTCAGAGTTGAGCTAGGAATGATAGAGCATTTTCTTGCTCGAGTTACTCCACATTGCTTTTGAACTCTCTCTTTATACAGGCAAAGTATATGCTGTCAGAGCTCTGCTTATGCAGCTCTACCAGCATGAGTGTGTCATATAGGACACCCTAGCAAAACTGAAATGTTGTAAATGTGACATGTTGCATGTGGAATGCGAAGGTAAAGGTGGTTGTAGTAAGATCTATTTGTAATTAAGAGTTTCTGGTGACAGTGTTACAGGCTTGTCTTCTGTTGGGCGGTGAATTGCCTGTGCTGGTAGCACAGATAATTGTTGTGTGCAAGGCCTGGATCAGAAGTATGTATCTGACAGGCAGACTTTGCAGTTTGATAGGCTGAGGAACCAGCTCTTTAGTTGCACTGTGGGCAGCGGTTGAAACAGATATTCCTAAAAATGGTTGGATACCTAAGCACTGTGTGTCACCACAGCTGTTCAAAGAAGGGTGCGTGTATAAATAACACAGATGATATGTTGAATATAGCTGGACTGTGTGTTACTCTATTCCAGGGAAAGAAAAATCTCATCTGAAGTGCTATCAACATGTTTTCCTGTCCAGTAACAAGGCAGCAGTACTACACTTCAGGGCTATGACACAGAATAGCTGAAGGCTGTTAAAATAATTCCTTGGAACTTTGGGATTTGGAGGAGGTGTTGAATATAATGCTTAATTGTGAAGTAAGATCTTTGTTCCTGAGTAGCAAATACTGCACCATTTTCTCTCAATTGCTATCACGCAACTGTAGTTGTCTTAACTGAAAGTAAAACACATTTCTGATGATCTTATAATCAGAAATTGCGGTACCAACTATACAATTACTAAGCCATGGTGAAGTAGACCTATGAAAATTCTACTCTTAGCAAAGTTTGAATTTTGAACTGCTGTTGTCTGCCATCTGCTTTTGCACCTCTTAGCATTATGCTGTTCTTCCAAGCTTTTGTCTAATTATAAAAGGTGGAAATGTTTTGTTTTGCTACCTTAACAAAAGCTGTGATTCTCCTGTAAATTTCTTTGCTCCAATAACTGGCCTTTGGTTACAGCACCAGTATCATCAGACCGTGGGTATAATCAGAGTGCACCACTACATTTCTTAGTGTTTTGCTGTGGCTGGAAGATTAGTCACTGCTGCTTTCTTGAAAGCAACTGTTGAAAATAGCTTTTTTGGCATTTGGATGATGTGCCTTTCATATCTTCAATAATTTCTGTGGTTGATTGCCTTGCATGCCTCGCTTTTATTGTTTAGAGTGGAAGCTGAAGTCTTAGTATTTTTTTAATTGGTATATATTGGTATATGACAGCATGTTCATTGAGTAGGACTAATAAATAGATATATCTGAAGAAAACGCTCTTAAAGACTAAATGAATAATTACACATCCCCATAGACCTTTGTGTTCCAAGACATCAGATTTTGCTGTCTCTAATTTCTGCTTTCTCTTAAAATATGAGAGGCTATAAAAAGTGCTTCAAAGTCTGAATCACCTGTTCATGTTACATTTACTTTACTCTAGAGGTGGACATCTTGCCTTTTGATTTTGCTATTGTTTTGAGCTTCTAGAAAATCTTACAAGTTTTGCAGTAGAGGTTTGTTGGTTTGAAGTAGCTGAGGTAAGAATGATGCATGGTGTTTCTTGTTTTGAGTCAGTATGCAGGATTAAGCTGTTGGCGTGTTTCATCCCAGAGGTGACGTGTGCTTCAGTGATGGGTGAAATTAAGCCTGTAGGTGCTTTTATAATGTACCTAGGGATCCTTGGGATCGCAAAGATGAAAGTATTACTGAGGTGAGGGTTGTGGAAGCCTCCCAAGTACTTGAAGAAATTACTATCTTTGTGCTGTCTTAAAGGTGTTGTTCTGCCACTGAAGTGAGTGTGGGAGACTAGTTTTTCCAGGTTCCTTATTCATTGCACCTTCAAATAATTTCCATATGAAATTTATGGAGTTTGTTGTTTTTGTTTTCTTTCTACAGAAATAATCTAGATCATAGTCCCATAAACTTCTCATTTTGATAATCGCTATGAGTAATGAGGGATTTTGTAGGTACAATTATGCACTCTCTTCGAGGTCAGTAGTTGTAGTGAGCTGGTTTTCTTCTTCCTCCAAATCTACTGGTTGCTTTCTAAGTGAATGCGAAACGCCAGTTCAGCCTGGCAGGAAGTGACTGCTGCAGAAAGGACCTACCTTGCCTTTACTGAGGCTGAACAGGACCGTGCATTTCCAGAGCACGTTTCCTTTGCCACCACCTTGACTCTTCCACCTCCTTAACCTAAGCAAACAACACAATCTAAGTGAATTGCCTCCCATGTGGTACCTGCATGGCCCCTATCAGACAACAGTATGTTTGCTGAGGTGCTGCACACATGCAACTGTGTTGACCTGTTTTCATCTTCATTGCTGATGAGGTAAAGGAAGAAGGGAAATTCCATTTGAGTATTAAATCCCAGGATTTGTAAAGCTGTTGGGGAGGAACCCTGACTTTATCTGATTGGCAAAATGATGAAGGATGATCCAGAGACCGGTGAGATATGAAGGACATGAAGTCCCATAGTGCCAGTTTTTGCTATCACTGCCCATATCTGTGTCTCTGTTACTACTCTGGGCTCCAGTTGTCGTCTTCTGTTCTTGTGTGTTTACCTTCTGCTTTACTGTTCTTTCTCATGAAGTCTTCATTGTGGACGTTTTCCAATTTTACTCCTCAATTCTCTTGCCTTATTATGCAACACTAGTTTTCTTTTCTGTTGTTTACTACCTCTTCAGGTTTAATTTTAAATACCGTTTTTTTTTTTTTTTTTTTATTTGGTGGGTTCTTTCTAAGAGGAATGATCCTGGAAGTTTTACATTCCACTTTTTCCTCTCCACCCTACTTGTAGGCAGTCTGTAAAAACTAGGCAAGGGAAAACATGTAGCAGGCTGTTTCTAGGATCATGGAATGTGCCTGGGGGAAGGGACATGTGGACAAGATCGATACTTTTATTAGCCAAGATACTGTGATTTTCAAGAAATGACAATGTTGCCTTTCATTATATAGTTTTACTCTGTAGTGCTTAGAAGACTATATAGCTTCTCGATTCGAGTACTGTCTAAAGGAATATAACATTCTGCATTCTGGTTTGTAGGACAAGAGAGGGGAAAAAATTAGGCCTGTGTAAAAAGAAAACACTAGTTACGTAATTTATGCTGCTGTTAACGTTATCTGTGGAGGAAAAAAACCCCACTGATACCCAAAACTTTTGGAAGAACGTATCAATGGATGCTTTCACAGCATGTGTTATGACTAGCAGGTGGTATAACATTTTAATTTTGCTTATGAAGGCTTGATTTAATTCAGACACATGCATACTCCCTGCGTTTTTAAATGAATCTCTCTGTATGAACAAAACCTCAGTTATTCAGTGTTTTGATGTGTGGCACTTCAAAAAGTAGTGTTGCAAATAATCTTGCAAATAAATCTAATGTAAACTTTGTGTTTGCCAAATACTTTGTTTTATTTGGATGTCTATTGCAAGGTGCTTCCTGAAAATCTTACAAGAAATGTTAGAAATTTGACTTGTAAACTTCAGCCTTATTTAAAATGAAGAAAAATGCTGTTTCCCAAAGAAGACATAAGCATGTAGAGGAAAGGTATGGTTTTAATAGATCCTCCAAGCTATGAAAAGAATGGAAATGACCTTGAAGTTGAACCCTAAAGGATGTATAACTTCTTGGCATATAGTAGAATGACAAAGGAAAACTGTCCTTTTCCATTTGAAGCTAAAAATTATAGCTCTGCTGGAGTTTGATGATTCACTTACCCCCCCCGCCTTTTTTTTTTTTTTTTCCTTTTTTCCCCCCCACCACTGATGCTTTTTCTTTTATTATTATTCCTTAGGGTGAAAAATTTGGCCCCTTTGCGGGGGAGAAGCGAATGCCACAAGAACTGGATGATGACACAGACTGCAGGCTCATGTGGGAAGTGAGTAGTCTCGAGTGACACCATCACACTTTTTTTTTTTTTTGAGCTTAAAGATACTGTAACAACATTTTGTACTTACTAATGCCTTTAAAATAGGCCTTTTTGTGTGTAAGGGGATTGCATTCTTAAAAACAATGAAGAAATAGCAAAGTATAGTTTTTAATCAATGAAGTGGGAAAAAAAATGAAGAAAAACATAAAAATATAACAACATTGTAAAATATTACAAAAAAATGTGAAAATAAAAGATTAAAATAATTTGAATATGCGAAGATGATTGTAACTTACCGAGATACTGGTTTATGCCGATCAACAAATGTTGGCTCATAGCTTCCACCAACTGTAATATAAAACATTTCCTGCTGTGACACTTGTGCTAGGGTTTGGCAATCGTTTCAAATTTTAGTAACTTCGTAATGCAATGTGTAGTTGTGAGATCCTTAGCAAAATTAAAACTTGGTGCTGTGGGCAGATGAAGGCACAACAAATTCCAGGGCTGTTCTGAACTTTTTAATGTGTATTAGGCAGAAATATTAGTTTATACACTAGAATTTGTAATTAAGTCCTTAACCCATCCTAGTTTCTGTCATAGCTGTCTTTGCCTGTGGCAAAAATCTGAGTTCACCAGTTGAGGAGATTACACTAACTGAACAATACTTGTAATAACATTTCCAACTTATTAACACCTGGTTTTCAGTGCTTGTGTTCCATCTTGGTAATCTTTCTTTACTTCTGTAGCTCTTAGAGCAGAATTGCCTTGTCCCTGCCAAACAGTTTGTGTTGAGTGCATATTTAGTCCTGTTTTACACTGAGAAGGAGGCTTATTTTCTACTTCTTCAGCTTTATATGATTAGAAGTGGAAGGATGACTAGTACCTTTATGCTGTGTGGCACTATACAAAAAAAGCTTATGTTTTACATCTGGCTTAAGGCGCTATCTGTGCATTTGTTTGAAAAACATTCCAGCATTAACGTTGTTGAGCGGCTTATAAAGAGAGCATAGTTTCGATACAGTCTGAGCAGAACTATAAATAGATTCTACAAACTGGCCCAATGGGTGAGAGAATGCTAAAAGCCTATCTCATTAAACCCAAATTCAATATAAACACTGTGAGTGGCAAAATATTACTAGATGACTGTTAACTCAAGTATGTGAATTCCTATACCTTTTTCTGCTTCCTGCCCACCCCCCCCCTTTTTTTTTTAATCTAGGAGTGTGCCCAAATTAGCCTTTTCCAGAGAGGGGGTGTGGACAATTCGGTCCCCTGTCTCCTTTGGTTATGTACTCAGAGCAACTGGTTTAATCTTCCTTGTTCTTAGCTGAAAACAGAACAATACAAACAAAACAATACAATGTGCTTTTATTACAAATGTTTGCCGAATATAGTACATGTTAATGTGCCCTGGCTCACTTGCCTTTTCATGATGTTTCTGCAGGTTATTTTAAATCAATAAAATACTTGAGCTGGAACAAAGTTTTCAGAAGGGATAGTGGGTGGATTATAGCAATGAGAAGGTCTTTAGGCCTCATTGCTGGTGATTAAATGAGATTTATCTGTTTATGTAAGATAGAAAATAAAAAGCAAATACATGTATTTACTGATGACACTAATATGACCTCATTGACAGCAAACCAGAAAATGAGCTTTTTATGAGATTTTCTAAAACCATTTTATAATATCTTCTTGTAACCTAGTTTTGACAACCTGTAAAATATTCCTGCATACCAAATTTTACGACTTCCTGAATATTTGAACCCAAGTTGTCCACTGAAGTCAATATGAATGCAATTTAAATCATGCTGAGAGTAGTCTGAGGTTGAAAATCAAGACCAGGAACGCAGAAAGTAAAATGTTGAACAGTCCAAGTAGATGGTTATTCCAGAAACTGTGAGAGGCAGTCACAGCAACCAGCCAAGTTTGTGCATAGTCAGCTGTACCTAATATTAAAAATAATTAATTGAAGGCTATTGGATGAATCCACACTAAAGCCTGACCTCACAGTCTGATGACAGTCAAAAAACCGTGTTTTCAGAGAGGACACCTTTAGAAAGAAGGCTATGTAGGAGAGGCTTTTTATAAGTCAAGTAAAAATGAACATTAGTGGAATGTTTCTTTTCTTGGTATGTGATGCTTGGAATCTGAGCTTCAATTTTGTGGAATAGTTTACTGTAAGGAAGTTTACCAAATGCATTTCTAGTTGTGTAGATGTGATCTATTTTGATCAAACTGTTCTTTTTTCTCCGAGACTGGCATTGCAAGTTGCCATCTTTAAAACAACACATTGAGAGAGAATTGTACACATTATGTTTTCTTTTGGTCATTTGGAAAAGATGAAAGCCAAAATAAATTATCTGGTCCAGTGATTTTGTTAAATAAAGTTCTGAGTGTGTTAGAGTTTGTGTTAGTCTGCCTGTACCTTGCATAGTTTTGAAGAAATCAAAGGTTTACACTTCCTCATTCCAGAGGATTGTGGGGGGGAAGCATTCTTTATTTTGCTGTTACCTTTGTAAAGAGATACATGCTAAAACATTTTATTTACAAGTGATATGGAAGGGGAGGGTGGAGAGGGAAACCAAACCTGTGGCAACCGTATAGTTATAGATGTAATAATAAAAAGCCAAGAAAGCATCCAAATGGCTTTGTGCTCTTTTACTCTGTCAAAAAACAACCTCCCCATTATCCCCCAACCCCTGTGATGTTATCTCTTAGACTGAATTGCATATTGTGCTAGTTACGTACACAGCTAGTTGCTGGTGATGAATCGAGAGTTTTGTTCTTATTCTTAGTATCCCACTAACACTTGGTTTAAATGCTGCCTTGTGAGTCTATATTAGTATACTTGGCAGAGCATTTTTTAAATTATGTGTATCTGCTGGAAGAGCAAGTGCTTCAGGGCAAGAACAGAATAATCTTTAGGTATTAAAGTTCACAGAAGCTTTTGCCTCTGGAAGCTCAGATGTCCCTTTGCAAAGTGAAGATACTCCTTCAGTTTATTTTCTTTATTGTCCCTGACCAAGAAAGCAGCATTCATTTCACTACTATTCCATTGTGGCAAGCATATACTTTTGGTGATGACTTTGGCAAATGTTAAAACAGGGAGGGCTGGAAAGACTTAGTACTACTTCGAATAATCTGACATACCATGAAGAAATATTGGTCGGGATTGGATAGCACATAATACGCTGTGTAGCACTTAATGTTACGTATTTCAGATTTGGTTTCTGTCTATCTGCCAAGATTGTTTTCTTCATTGTTATATTAAAACCAAAAAGAACAGAAACATGCCAGAAATCAGTCTTCCAATGGAAGTTACTCTTCATGTTTATTTATATTAGGAAATGAAATGAATGTATGTTTCTACTACTTTACTCTCAACACTTTCGCAGTTGCAATTGTTTGCAGTTAAATAAACCTGCCTGAAAACTAGTGAAGGCAACAAAAAATCTGCTATCGACTACAACCACCTTTAGATCAGAGCTTTAATGTTGAGGATTGAGGTATGAGAAGTCAAGCATTTTAATCTAATGGTGGTGTGTTTTGCCTGTAAATGTGATTCTGGCATAGAAAGGCTTTTACATACAAGGCATTACGACAAATTATATCCTGAATCTCATGATGAAGTAAATCTTAATTTGAGGAATTCAGTGCTTGCTCTCAAGATGAATGTAATATTAGAAATCTAGTTCTTAGCAATGTAGGTTGTGGTTGGTTTGTTTGTTTGTTTTTTCCATATGAAGACTACTTTCCCAGTCATTACTCTCCAGGTAGTACTTACATTTAAAATTGTTTGTTTTTAATGTTGTTTTTCACATGAATCTTTGTTTAATTTTCAGATTATTTTTTTCTCATTTCTTAGACAAATGTACCTGGATGCATTTTAAGTAAGTTGCGTTGAAAATAACTTTTGCCACATACAACAGTCAGACGTTGATAGCAGAATTTCCAGTAACTTTGCTCTATCTCAGTTGCAAATCTGCATCCTAGACTTCCAGTGTTTTTTTCAGTTAATCCTCACTGGGATAGATAGGTGACCAAAATATTTATTAATATTCTTACCAGTTCATTTATTTAGCTACATTTTATTAATCAGCTCTTTTAAAGCTTGATTTAGTAATCTTTATTCAGGTTGATTGTATGACTTTGTATTATATTGATGTTAGTGGCTTTTGGAACAGGTACCCTAATGATCTTCTGGGTTTGGTGATGAGAAGAATCTACTCCTGAAAGTGACTGAGCATGTTAGCCTCACATCTTCAGTTATATGATTTATTTAAGATGTTAGAAAGTACTTGTTGATGGGTTGAGGTGCTAGTATTCTAATTTGAATTTGCGGAAGATCAGGCACAATTTGCATAAGAAGATTTGGGAGATTTGGATATCCTTCCAGTGAACATGAAGTTCAATTCTTGTTTTGAAAGCTCCACAAAATGTTAGCAGAAGTCTAGGAATGAGCTTTCAGAACCATTCTGTCTCTGACAAGGTCAAATAACATTGCACCAGCAGGAACTTCATTAACATGGAAAACTTTTGTTCGATATTTTGGCTGAAGAAAAATGTACCATGTTGTCGATGTCCCAATATTACTTCGAGAGTAAGCAAATCAACAGTTGCTGCCTCATGTTTCTTTTGTGAATGTTTTTTTAATGCTTTCTACAGCATGTTAAAAGGTGCATTTCTACTCTGTAGTGGGCTCTGTGATGGAATCTGAAACTGAGGACGCAGAAGTATTGAATGTAGCTGTTCTATTCGGTTAACAATAAAAATCATGTTTTCAGCTAATCGAAAAAATGCAGTACAGAAAACAGTACTTTTCTTTACATGATTGTTTGAATGAACACAGATTTTTAAATTTCTAAGTGTTTAGAAAATGATTTCCAGAAAGCAGCCAGTGTGTTTACTGCCTTCAGCAAAGATAACCATCTGCTTATTTTCAGTGAATGTTTTTTTTATTTTCTTGACAGGTGTGCATGGTAGAATGTTTGCAATTGCACTTGTGAGTATTTTGAAGTAGCATACACGACAACCTTGGATGTATTTTGAAAATCTGGATATAATTTCATTGCAGCAAAAAAGGCCAGCATATGGGGTAGTACATGTTGTTAATGGGCATTACAAGCAGCTTAGACGTTATCTAGGCCTGCATAGGGTTTCATATGGTAGCTTATATGATGCATAGGGGCTCATTTTTTTTCTGAGTACTTGAATAGTGACATGGTGTTCATTAATGTGGCATAATTCAATGATGTCCTGGTTGATCTTGAGTTAAAACCACCCATGCAATAACAGTGAATGTCAGGTATTCCATCTTACTGTGAAGCCATTTAACTAAATCAGTTCAGTGACACCTTTTGTGTTTATTCACAATAAAATAGCTCTTAAACACATCAATCTGAGGTGTTCTCCTGTCTGGTGCATGCTTTGGATATGTGCATGCATCTTAGGTTTTTTGGTTGTAGTCACTGACAATTAATTAAAGGTGGTGTAAAATGGGGCAACTTCTTGCCATGGGTTATCAGGCATGAATTTCAATCAGCCTTGTTCTCTGCTCATGCCAAAGTCTGCCTATACTTAGGTATGAAACAAATTGCTACCTAATTACTTGCCGTGGGAAATCAAAGGCGACTGCATGTCTGGTCACATCACTCACTGGTAATAGAAACTATGAAGTATCTCCATTGGTTACAGTAACTACAGAAACATTTTGGTTTCAGTGGTTAAAAGGACCTCAGTGATAGGTGGGTCCTAGACTAAGATGGTTGACTGAACTACAGCAGGCAGCCTCAACTGCCGTGGATTTACCCCTTTATTCAGAGGAAATAGGCATAAGGTCCTGTTTCCTGTTTTTAGACAAAACAAGGCATTACAGTATGTCATCAGCTACTGGTAGCTAGGCTTTTGAAGACTGTTTGTAGGTCTTTCACTGACTCTCTATGTTGACCATAGGTATATCACACAATTCTTTTAAGTCTCTGATTTATGAAGAAGACCAAGTCCTTTATTATTTAGCGGTGGTCTCATGATTTAAGAGCATTTTTAGTTTGGTGGCTTTAGAAAACCAATTAGAAATACTTTTGTGCTTGAGTTCAAGTCCCATTAAAATAGTTTTAAAAATCCTTCCTGGATTTACCACTGTAGCTTGAGGATCTTAAGGAACACATCTCAAGCTACCTGGAAGATTTTGCTTAGTTGAGGCAATATCAACTGTATAGAAACTTTTCTACTTTAGTTTGTGATATACAAAAGTGTGTTTCATTTCATCTCCCAGAAAGACATCCTCAGCTTTCCAACAATTTCCTGCCAGCAACAGTTGTGCCAGGCAGGTTGTCATGATGATTCTTGGAGTGGTTGGGTGATTGGAAAGGAGTCCTCCGGGAGTGGACTGGAAGCTTTGTTGCAGAATGAATCCCATTTAGTTCTCCAGGTCTCATATGGAGTAAGTGGTAAGGATGTTTGTATGAATGTTTTTAAAAGAGGGTTCTCTGAGATAAAGAAAGCTGAGAAACCTTATTCAATATGGGGGGGAGATTTTTGTGGTGCTCCGGAAATGTACTTGCTGAGTCCTAGTTCGGTAGTGTAGAGAGGTAAATTGCAGTATCTTGCTAAATTTCTTGAGGAGCACATAAGCAGCTTGACACTGTCATCCCATTTTCTTCCCTTGCTGTTATAGCTGGTGCAACTATCAGGGTTGGGGGGAGATACTTTAGCTACACAGTATATTTCTCATGCTTTCCAGTGCCACTGATGGGAGGATGCGGGAGGGAAAATCACTTGTTGCTGTGGCTAGCAGAATTGCTTGGGCCTGCGGTGCAACATCCGTCTTAGTGACAGCCATTTCTGATCCTGTCTGCTTGGATATCAGAACAGATTAACAGGCAGCCCCAGGTGTAAACATCTTAGCTTGTATTTGTTGATATATCATCTAATTAAGCTGATTTTCTAATTCTATGATCATGCTTCAAAGCAGAAGGATGACTGAGGACTTCAGTGGACTGTTAGTGGAGAGACCACCCTTTAGAACACATTCCAAATTTCATTTCAATTCATTAATAGTTCAATAAGGATGATACTTATGTGCACTTATACTGAAAATGTAGATTTGCTGGTGTTGTGTGGTTGAGGGGTTTTTGGCTGTGGTTTGGTGTGTGTTTGTTTGGTGTGTGTTTTGTTTTATTTTTTAAAATTTTTTATTTAACTACCAAGATTATCTTGTACTGGCTTTGAGTATGAGAAATATATTTGCAAGGCAAGACCTGGTCTTTTTGTTTGTTTGTTTTTAATTATTGATTAAGTTTGGTGTTCACTGCCATGGTGCTCAAAGATCAGTTGCTTATTTAGTAAACTCACGTATCTATGCAACCAGTGAAAAAAAGAATGGTAAATAAATATATAAAGGGTGGGTGTCACGAGGATGGAGCCAGGTTCTTCTTGGTGCCAACCAACAGTAAGACAAGGGGCAATGGGTTCAAGCTGGAACACAAGAGGTTCCACTTAAATTTGAGAAGAAACTTCTTCTCAGTGAAGGTGCCAGAACACTGGAACAGGCTGCCCAGGGAGGTTGTGGAGTCTCCTCCTCTGGAGACATTCAAACCCGCCTGGACGCCTTCCTGTGTAACCTCATCTGGGTGTTCCTGCTCTGGCAGGGGGATTGGACTAGATGATCTTTTGAGGTCCCTTCCAATCCCTAACATTCTGTGATTCTGTAAATGTCACCAGTCTAGTCCACGTTAAGTACACATCTGTGTATTTGATGCAGCATTATTTCTTTATGAGGTGAAAAAAGCAATAGAAATTACAGCGTGTCTTAAAGGAATTTATTGTATTCTTTTATCAATAGTTTCCTTACGTCTTAAGTCTTTGTGTTTGATGTCTGTTCGTGGATTGGCAGAGACTGAGAAAGCACAACAGAGATGATCGTGTATCATTGCAGTGAATATAAATTTTTCTTATGTAATTTAAAGATCAGGCAAATGAAGAAGAATGGATGTAAAGGTTGATAGCGTAATTTATGGTTTATATAATAGGATCTTCATTGCTTTTCTTTTCAACCCAATTCCAGATCTGATGGAAATCTTCATAACACCTGCATAGTGGGCTTCTCTAACCCATGCTTTTGTACCTAATTCATAAAGCTATTAGCTTGACTTCAGTTACTCAAAGATGTTAAACTGCAATGTTAACCGTTTTCACTCAAAGTTAGGTTCTGCTCTGTGGATTACATATTTAGAACTGGAAGATTATTATAGTATGGTCGATGGAGCACTTCTGCTAGGCAGGTGGCTTTTCGGGAGGTGAATATGCTGTTAACGTGTATTTTTGTGTGAATTTGGAGCTTGCTTTTATGGTTCAATTGCACTCATTCTGCCCATGTTCCTAATGGAAACAATGGTTCCAGTAACAAGCAGGCATTACTTCCCAAGGTGACAGTCACAGAACCCCAGAATGGTGAGGCTGGAAGGGGTCTCTGGAGGTCATCTGGTCCAACCCCCCTGCTTAAGTAGGGCCACCTAGTGCTGGCTCCCCAGGACCACATCTAGACAACTTTTGAACAGCTACGTTTTTGAGGATGGAGGCTATACAGCCTCTTTGAGAAACCTGTTGCAGTGCTCAGTTTTTCATAATATTGTTTCCAGGTGCATTTAAAATGTGTAGGTTTGACACTCTTCATTCTTGTTAATCTGTGCGTTTGAAAGTAAAACAACTTTTTAAGTGTCACTTTTTCATGACACGTCCCATGTAAGATAAGGTATAATTTTTGAAGGCTTTCATTTGTTTTCAAAACTACAGTAGTTTGTTTTTATCTGAGAACAACATGCTGTCACCAGCTATTATTGTAATGGAATAGATATTTTCTTTTCTTTCTAATGGTATCCTAAAAGTTTGGGTAATTTAAGCACTCAAGACATTTGATATTGCATCTATCAGAAACAAATACAGCAAGAATGTGAGGAATATAAATAAAAAGCTATGAAGACAATCTAATTTTGATCTTGCAGAGCTGAAATCCCTAGCTTTTAGGAAATACCCACTCTGGATACTTCTTAGTGAGAGATGAAAATGAAAATATGTTCTTTATATAAATAAATCACATGGAATAGCAGTAAAGACGTATGACTTTTTTGCATGGCTCTCTGTCTTCTGTACCAGTGGGGATTCAAGTGATCTATTATTTAAAACAAGCCATTTTTTAACATGGCAAAATGGCAGCTGTATTTTTTCAGCAGTATCTCTTTGTGTTTCAAGGGGGAAAGAATGACTTGGTTAAAATTAGGTTTCTATTCTATTTTCATTTTTCCAGTGTAAGCTGGAATTGTGTCACAGTCATTCTATGGATCTGTGGATCTCTATGGATCCAAAAGCTCCTGATATAGAGATGACATACCTTGTGTGTGCAATTCTTTCTTCAAAATAGTGCCTAGCAGACCAAAATTGGGCAATTTACTTGATCTAGTGTTACAACTATTAGTAAATGTTCTTTGGAAACATTGACTCTACTACTATTGATGTTCCAGAGTGGAAAGAATGGCATGTCTCATTCATTGGTTAAATTTGTCATGGGTATATCTGTTGTCCATTCTATAGGGCAGTTTTTAAAGTGGCTTCTTCACTTAGTGGACAAAACCTGAACATGTTTGTTTGCCCTACTAAATAATTAACAGCCCTTCACCTACGTGGTATACTAATTTGTTTACTGAAATAATTTCCTGATAAAATTTCAGCCAAACATAGTTTAAGACTGACTACAATTCATTGAGGCTACATATTAAATTTCCTTTAAAGAGGCATATATGAAAGATATTCAAGTGAACTGTAAAATAGGATATATGGAATTGATAAAAGCAGGTATATTGGTTCTTAATCTGAAGATGGATCTCCATCCAAGAACAAGATGGATTTTGCCCTTGCTAAATGAAAGGAAAAAAAGGGCAAAACCCAACCAAACAGAAACCCCAACCAAACAAACAGAAAAAAACTCCCAAAAACCAAACCCCACAAAAACCAAACAACAAAACCGAACCAATAAACACCAAACAAACCAAAACCAACAGAACCAATAGAAGGTTTTAGAAAGAAATGAGGAATATAGTTTCAAAAAGAGTTTTATGAGTTTCTGGGACATTTAGGATTGGTGTGGGGCAGGAAGAGTTAACAATAATGAAAGCATACCTACTGAATTTGGAATTTGTATGACGAGTGAAAGTTATATTTGGTGATAAAGAAGCAAAAAGAAGATTTAGTGATGAGTAGTGGGATGGGAATGGGGACAGAACTGATAATTCAGGTTGGGCTTGGAAGTTGGCTGGGCAACTGGTGGGATTATAGGAGAGAGAAGTAGCAAGCGTTGTAGAAAAATCGAATTCAGATATGGACATATTCTATTTGTGATGGTTGTCAGTTAAGGTTGAGATGTTTCTGGAGATGTGAAACTAGGCAGAAATAGATAGATTTAGGAACTGGTTGTAGAGGGTGAATCACAACTCCTAGAGAGAGAACGTCATGAGCAAAGTACAAGTGAGCCTAGGAAATATCAAGTATGAAAACAGAACGTGAAGGGTGAAGAACCATCAAGGCAAAGATCACTGAATGACCATGGGTAATTGCAGGAATACGGAAACTCACAAGTGAGCCTAAACTATTTGGTGTTGGAACCAAATGGTGGTTGGAATAGCACAAGATCAGAGAACGTTCTATTCCTTCTGTTCTGAACAAAGTTACTGTTGACTTTGTCTCTTGTAACAGCAGAAGAGAAATGGAAATTGAGGATTGAGTTAGAGGATTTGTATAGGCTACAGAAGAAAATGGTTCGCTCTTGGACAGTGTATTGGAGAAGGGAGATGGGGCAATAATAGTAAGTTGTGAGGAAAAGGAATTTGGAGAAAGTGATGAGAGACACACTGAATGACCCAAGATAGAAAAGTATGAGAAGAATTAGGTAGACTGTAGGAGTAAAATGCTGGCATCAGAACAAGTGAAGGAGGAGAACTCAGAAAGGAAAGCTGGAAAAGGGGTAGTAGGATTGGAATGGGAAAGGACCTCACAGGTTATATCCGTTCCTGGTGAGGTCATAAGGAAAAACAGGACCTGAATGAAAAAAGAGAGAGGAAAGAACCTGAGCACCAGTGACCATACTGTGAGATTAGAGAGACCTGGGAGCCAGTCATAATGCTTGTTTACTAAAGGAAAGGCTAAGAAAAGAGAGGAGGAGCTCAACAAAGGAAGCTGACACCGGTTGCTGGATTTAAGTTGCCCCTCTGTTCTGAAGTGAATAAAGGTACTTACAGAAAAAGATGAATACACCACACCTCTGTGTAACCATTGAATGCAAGATTCACTTGCAGAGCACAAGCACGCCTTAGTGGTTTACATGTTCGTGTGTATTTAGTAAACAATTTTAATTGTGCTTATATGTTTCAGGTTCGTGGGAGTAAAGGTGAAGTCCTTTATATCTTGGATGCAAGCAATCCACGCCATTCTAATTGGCTGCGTTTTGTCCATGAGGCTCCATCACAGGAACAGAAGAACCTGGCAGCCATCCAGGTAGATATGTTGGATTCCTACTGTTTGCTTCCTGTCACTAATTTTCTAATTCGATCTCCTCTTTGGTCTTTATCTCTTGTAATAAAATTGCAAGAAGTTCTTGTATATCTGAGCTTAAATATAGTACCATAAATAAGAGATTGATAGGATGAAAGATCAAAGAGGTCCTTAGATAGAATCTGATATTCTTTGAAGGGTTTATATTAATCCACTGTAATGAAATTGCACTAGATCACTTACGTGAACTATTTCTCCTGGCTTAAAGTAATATGAACAGTTTACGTTGGGGAGGGAGAGAAGGGGGAAAAAAAAAGAAGAAAAAAGTCATTTCCAGACTAGTTAACTCACTACTTTAGCAAAGTTTAATTTTCTTACTGCAGTGAGCTTTTTCCTGAATGGAGTTGTTTTCTTGTCATTGTGGAAATTAAAAAGATAGCTAGGTAACTATATACCTGGCTGAATCAGGACTAATGATTTAGAGGCCTAGATGTGTTTTATGCCAAACTCGGGTATGGACTTAGGTGTAAGGAAAGCAGAATCATCCATTTGCTTTATATTTTAAAATTAAATATAAAACTCTGACAGGTTTGAAAGCAAGCATGGTGCTTAAAATATTCCAGGAGAAAACAGAGAATCGAAGGATCTCATTATCTCATAGGATGATCGGGCAGTGCTTGAGGATGAGTTAATAAAAAAGATAATTTCATTTTTCTAGTCTTGGCTGTGGATCTGAATTTATCCAGCTTATTTTTCCATTTTTATATTTGCCATTTGCAGCATTTTGGGTAATGAGTTCCATTGTTTTAATTACACATTATGTTGAAAGATGCTTCTGTTTTTCTTCTAGAAACTTCTTGACTTGATTCCCTAGTCCTTGTATAACAGTGAATAGTTACTTATGTTCATTTTTCTGTACTACCCTTGATTTTATAGAACTCTATTATCTCCCTTCCCTCTTATTTGACAACTCTTTTCTCAAGCTGGAGAGTCTTGGTCTGTTTAATCTCTCAGTTTTGGAAGCATTCTGTGATTTAGCAGAATGCAACAAAGTGGTATTTTTTTAGTTACACCTATTGTTCTTCTGGAGATTATGAAAGAAATGAACTATCAAACTATCAGCTCAGTTTTACGGTAAAATAATTTCCATTTGCACATAAGTAAGAATTACACAGCTGTGTTAAATTTTTTGTTCAAAATATATACTTTCCAAAATACTGTTTCAGGCCAACACAAACTATTTGCTAATGTAGTCCAAATTTGCCTTTTTTTTTTAACATTAGAAAAGGGAAATACTAGGAAAAGGAGAATTATTTATCAGTATTTCTTAAAATTATTATTATGCTTTTTCATCATGAGATGACCTTTTTCTAGTATTTGCCTGCATATCCTTAAGGAAAAAAATTTAAAACATGGTTTGTTTTGAAACTAAGCAAGGAAATTTTAAAATATTTTTCCTTGTCAAGAAAACAAAGTTCATTTCTGATGAAACAAAAGAGGAAAATAATACTAAGTAGCAAAAGAACAGTAGTAAAGCTCTAGCATGTAGTTTGGTGAAAGATGCATTGCTGCTGTTCTCCCTCTCCATCCCTTCCCCTCTATTTGTACTCAGGGGCACTCAAAACTAGTAATTTTAATTTCTGTGTTGATGACCTGTCCAACTACTTAAATCTCCTACTCACCAGAGGGGCTCTTTTCTTATTTGGATCTCAACCAAGCACTGCCCTGTGAGATTGCTGCTGTCAGCTCCCCTGCAGACCTGGTACCAGCCTCCTCCTTCTTGTCCCAGTTGTGAGCTTTTTTGTGAGTTCCATTCCACTGTTGTATCTCCTACTACACCTCTTCTGTCTGGCCTCTCTTCCCACATCATGGCAGTTGAATGCTACTGTTAGCAGTGGTAACACATTGAGAAACCTGACTGGTTATCTGCCAGGCTTCTCTTGATTTGTACCTTCTACTTTCCAAAGTTCTGGTTTAATGAATGTCAGTCTGTGGTGTACACTTGCAACCTTTTTCCAGGTGATCTCATGAACAAATGTGAATTCAAGGGTGATCTGTAGAAACTGAACACCTACTGCTTTCTTGCAGACCAATCTGTTTCTCTCCAAATTAAACTTCATCAGTCTCTGACATTCTAAACACATATTGCTGGCTGAGCAGGACTGTGATTTTCGCTGCTCATATTGTTTTCTTGGACCTTGTTGATGTTCCTGTTTTACGTCATTGTGGACAGCATG
Organism: Caloenas nicobarica; assembly: GCF_036013445.1. Taxonomy (NCBI): domain Eukaryota; kingdom Metazoa; phylum Chordata; class Aves; order Columbiformes; family Columbidae; genus Caloenas; species Caloenas nicobarica. The sequence continues at coordinate 12,472,208 of NC_088248.1, read as the reverse complement.
ATCATCTGGTTTTCCTCTAGGCCTGTACTCTAGGTTGTCATCTTTGGCTCAGACCTCATTAGGTCTTTAACATCCAGGCTACAGTTGAATTTTGAGTAACAGATAAGAAAGCATTCACTATTCATCCATTGAGCAAAAGCTCTTGTCAGGACTGACCTGAATGACTGCTTTATTATGTTTTTCCTGATGTCTGTGACAAGTCAATGATTAACTTAGTATGACCACTGCCTATGCAATTATTTCTGTATGTTTTCCTTCTGCCTTTGCCTCCCAGTTATACCAAGGCTTTGCATATTAAGACCTATCAAAAGATTTGTTGTCCTGAAAGGTTCTCATATGTGAGGAGTCCTAGGCATTGGTCAGTGATGAGCATGTCACCAGTGCATAGGCAGTGTGACAGCAAATTACGGTCAAGGTTAGCAAATGGAAAGAAAGATGCACAAGAGGGAGCAGTGTGAACTGTTAATGTTCGTTACTATATTTTAAATAAAACACTCAGTAAAATAATCTGAACTTCTGAATAGAAGTTTTAATGGAATATCCAATGTGTACCAGTGCCTGCTTGCCACCAAGATGATAGAATGATGTTTTACGAAGAGGAAAAAGTTATGAATTACACCAGTGGTTTTAGCTTCATTATCATTACTCAAGTTATGTGGCTGTGAAAAGAAAAACGTTGCTTTGCTGAACAAGTACCTAAAATGATTTCAAAAACAGAATAATTCATAACACAGATTATGACATCAAACAAAAATATCCTAATCTTAAACCAGCTGCATGATTGCATATTAAATAATAAAGTAGAATATGTCTGTATAGTTATAGAAAGGACTAATTTGTGAACTAAGAGGAGAAAATAGAATACTTAGAAATGGTTAGAGACTTTGAGTTCTAACCAGCACATTAGAATTACCCTTGTAAAATGTAAATTTTCTCCAGACGTGTATTTTATGAAGAACTTTTTTTGGTGGGGTTGGTTGAATTTTTGAACAAGTGTCAATTTTAATCTCTCAGTTCTACTGCCCACTTTTAAAAGTGAATCTTCAGTGGTGAGTCTCATAAGCTAAAATTGATTCATTGAAATTTGACCAACATTAATGATAGTGACCTATAAAATGTGAAAATGAAGAAAACCACAGTTGTGGAATGGGGCCTACTCTTGCTTATGCTATGTCTGTTTTATGTATGCTGAAGAACTTAACGCTAGTTGCATCCTTCACAGCTGCCCCTCTGCAGTTTTCTAGGAGACTTTGTTCGAACTAACAAAACCGTGAACAGAAAATAAATTACTTCCTCATTTATTCCCGCTAATGTTAATTTCCACTAATTCTCTTTCCCACTAGTTTTCTTTCTGGTATTCAAGAGGAGCTTTTTTGTTTACTCTGGGAACATTTCCAACCCTGATGGTGTCACGCTAGCAGTGATAAATGTTATAATCTCATATCTGAAATAAAATGATCAATAAGCAGCAAAAGGTAAACTGATTAGTACTCAATATTAAACAAAGATAAAGTGAATGCATCTGCCCATGTATACAAATAAAGTAAACCACATCCTGGGTTGACTGCAAAATAGGATGAGCTAATCATAGCTTAATTGTATGCAATGATCATGTTTAGTCTCTGTGCAAAATGACTCCTGTGGTGAAAAAGCAACTTAGAGGGCATGGGAGTTTTTAAAGTAAGTTTGAGTGGGGGATGTGTGGTGGGTTTTTTTGGTCTGTTTTTTGTTTAGTGTGTGTTTGTTTTTTGTTTGGGGGGTGTGTGTGTGGTTTTTTTATTTTAATGGGGGGCGGGGTGTGTGTGTGTGCTTGGTGGTGGGGTTGTTTTTTTTTTTTTTTTTTTTTTGTTTTGTTTTTTTTAATTATTATTTTTCCAATAATGCTACATATTAGTAGAACTCTGGTTCCGGTTGGAGCTCTTGGTGTTGGTGTGAGTTCTGCCCCATTCCTGGGGGGAGCTGTGGTCTTTGGGTCATCTTTGGGAATGTACAGGAAATATTTTTAACAGCTGTGCCTTGAGTAATAGCACTGTGTGACTGCTAGAGAAGGATGGAAAAAGTTGGCAGGTACCTGTGTATGTACCAATTGCTTTTCTGAACATTTTGCACAGCTGAATTGCTGGAGGCTTCTCTAACTTATTTCAAGTAGTAAATGAATGAGTTAATCCTCTACTATATTTAAAGTAGCTTTAGAATTACAACTTTTGCATTAACAGAAACCATGTGAACTGTAATCTGTTTTGCCCTGGGCTGTCCCTAGTTATTTACTTATAAATATGACTTCTGACATGTAGCTAAACTGCACTGTAATTATCATAATCAAAAGGAAATGGCTTCTACCAAAAATCTCCCAAATCCCACAGTTTTGGGGTTTTTTTCAGTTTTCAGGCTGGTAGAGAATGTTATTTTCAATTTTGTTTTATCCGGAATGGATAAGTTTATCTGTTTGTCAGTTGTAATTTTATTAAACACTCTCTACTGGAGATTACTATGCAAAACAGATCCTGTTATTAACATTGGAACTGTTTGATAAACAGAATTGCAGCCAGCTAGAGCTTTAAATTAAAATATTTTTTTCATTAGCAGGCAAACACTGATACGGCCTGCTATAGCTTAGAAAACAGTGAATTAGAATAATGAATAGCAAAAACTGTGGAGGTGAAGGAGGATATTTAGTGTGAAGTGGTAGAGTGGTTTAAAATCATATTTCAAAAATGTGTGGTTTTTAACGTGACATAATTCAGTGGTGTTCTGGTTCATTTTGAGGTAAAAAACCTCTATGCAGTAGCAGTGAATGTCTACAGATGAAGATTAGTATGTAAGAGATACTGCTATAAGAAGTGTAGTAAAACTGGACTATCTAAAAGACACGAGAGAGAGGAGGAGACACAAGGCAAGCAAGCACAAACTGTTAGGCTGCTTAATAAATTTCCCTATTGTAGTACAATGCTGTGACTACTTGAAACTTACTGGTGGCTTGAGTGTTACTAAAGAAAGATTAATTTATTATGCAATGTAAGAAGTAACACACACACAGTTCTTGGCTTCTTGCATGCTCAGTGAGGAGATTTAGAAATCAACTTGATTCTTGAATTTTTTGTAGGAAAAAGGAATTTTTAAGTTTCAGAATTTTCAGAATTTTCAAATTTCAGGGTCATATACCTTTATCTGTCATTGCATACATGCTAGTGCTGCTCAGATATTCTGTTATTCAATAATTTAAAGCAAGAAGTTTCTGAAGAGTGAAATATGTGTGTTTTTCTGTGAGATTCCTTAAACTATACCTGTTACATTTTTGATATTTGCAATAAGAACTTCAGTAATACCAAGCAACTGTGAGTATAAAAATTGTTTAGACCCTTATCAACACTGAGGTTACAGAATCTTTTTTTTAAACTTAAATGTAGCTCATTTCTTATTTTAGATGCTCTTCATACTAAGGTGGGGCACAGCACGGTTTGAAAAAGATCTACCATTCTTACCTCTCTGTGGATTTGTAAGGGGCTCTCTTCCCAAGTTTTTCTCTCACTAAGTGCTTTATCTTGCTGAGATACTATGCTATGAGGTAAATTTTGGAATATGACATTTGTCATGAGCACCACAATTTTTTCTTAAATGTCTGGGAAGGAAATAGTAAGTGTTTTAGCATTATAGGATAAACATTAGCTTTTAAAGTAAATGTAGTTGTCATGTACATGTGTTATTTTGGATGGGGAGCCTGGTGAGAGGGAGGCACGTGAAGGGAGGAAGGAAATCCCTGCAGGAGTCAAACTCTTGTTACTTCAGGGCATTGAGCTGCAGGATTGTCTGGGAGTGTAGGCAGTTGTAAGAAAGACAGCAATAAGGAAGAGTAACATGTTGGAGTACATACAGGAAGATGTGTGTGCTCGTGTTACTTGCCAAGTCGAAAGGGTGTTTAATTTTTTTCCAAAGAAGCCAGGGCCTTCAAGAGGCTGCCTTATTGGTCATCCAAAGCATCCTGGTGATTAGATCCTCCACATGCTTGCTAATTACTCTGTCCCTGACTACTTCCATTTGCACATTCAAATATTCCTGTTTGCTACGGGGAAGTATTTTCACTGCATTTGGAAGGTTTTAAATCTAAGTTGCTTATTCAAAAACATGCTAAACAGCACCTAGAAGTGTTGAGCAACCTCAGGTGTGTGGACTTTGCAAGTTAACAGAGAATGCTTGGCATCTCTTACAGCATATCGTGCTGTACAGGATGGTTCACTGCTGTTGAAAGCTTGTTCAGTTGCTGACTTCAATGGTTACTTGTGGCAGTGAAGCTCACATATGTGAGCTTCCGTATATGTTTTAGGTGGTTTTAAGTTTTACTAAGCCAGCATTTCCTGAAGCAGTGAAATGCCATTTTAGTTAAAGATAGATTTGGAGTGGAATGCTAAATTTAGGCATCTGTAAACTTCGAGAAAAATTGGGATTTAGATCCAAAGTGGAAGCTAATGCCTATGGCTTTGGCTTCCTCCTCTTTTTTGAGTTGAAAAAGGGAAAGAAATCAAAATTAACCTTTCCCAAAAAGCATAAAAAGTGCAGGGTCACTTTTGTGATGCTTTGAAAATAAAGAATGGAATGAGAATTGGTATTACTGCCAGAGTGGTTAACACCCTCTGCAACAGATACATGCTGAAAGCAGTATTCTCTAGCTAGAACTGTACAAGGGTGTCATGGACTAGTTGAAGAGAGCATAGATCAGAAGAGGAATGTTCTGGATGATGGAGCAGGGTGTACCTTCAGCAAGTTTGCTGATGACACAAAACTGGTAAGAGTGGCTGATAAATTAGATGGCTGTGCTGCCATTCAGAGGGACCTTGAGAAGAAATGAGGAGAAATGGACCAACAGTAACCTCACGCAACTCAAAGGAATGTGCAGTGTCCTGCACCTGTGGAGGAGTAACCTCATGTACTGTTTTTACATGCTGGGGCTCAACCAGCTGGAGAGCAGATTTGCAGAAAGGGATCTGGGGGTGAGAGGCATGAGAGGCAATGGGTACAAACTGGAACTCAGGAGATCCCTTCTGGATGTCAAAACCCATTTTTAACTGTGAGGTTGACTGAGTACTGGCACAGGTTCCTTGTAGAGGTGGTGGATGCTCCTTCCTTAAAGATCTTCAAAAGCTGTCCAGACATGGTCCTGAGCAGCCTACTGTGGTGGTCCTGCTTCATGCAGGGGAGTTGAATGATGTGACCTTCAGAGGTTCCTTCATTTTGAGAGAAAGAGATAATTGAGGCAGGGAAACTTGTAGATTTCCGCTGTAAAACCTCTATAAAAAGAAGGATGTAAACACATTGCTCAAATCTGAGTAAACGGATTTTTTGTAATTGATGGTTTGTATTTTCTGCAGAACCTCTAAAGGAGGCTTTCCAAGTGTAAGCTGCGGTGTCTCAGTTCAGGATGCCATAGATTCATTAATATCTGCCAGTACTGGAAGGGGTGCTATATAGGGTGCGAACAGAGCACAGGCCATTAAAATGTGCTATCCACCTTATCAAGACGGGGGCGGGGGGAAAAGTGTTTTACTTTTCATAACAAAAACTTTCAGCAAGAAGAAGAATCAAAAGTTTTGGTGCTTCTCTATAGAGCCACTGGAATTGTGATCTTGCTGGAATTAGTGTTTTGTATTCCCTGCAGAGAAACAAGAATCTTTTAAAGCTGGAAGACTGGAAAATGTATACTGAATTGAAACATACAGTGAAGGGTGGGAGGAATCCTTTTTGGCAGGGGAAAAAAACACTCTTCCAGCTCTCATTTGAGTTGCAGTTGTACACATCATTCAAATTTCTGAGGAGTTTAACTGCAAGATTTGGGTATGTAGTATCATTACTGCAGTAAAACATTATTCTGCAGATGGGAAACTAAAATGAATGGCTTCTCATTTAATGCAAGATAATAACAGTAATCAAAGAATAAAGAAGAAAAAAGTCCATCATAATACAGAATATTCAGCTGGAAAAATATTCTAACCTTAGAAGCTATCACTAAAAACTTCAATATGCTGTAAGAAGGCAGGGGAAATGTAGGAACTGCCATGTTAGTTTAACCTTGTGCTCTGTTTAATCTCATGTTCATGTCTCGAAGGTTGTTACCTTAGCATGCGATACAGCATAATAGGAATAGATCAGTAGGTTGAGCTGAGGCTTTGGTGTCTCCTTTGTGTGTGGCTAAGGCGCTATACTTCAGATTAGATACAGTTTGGGTCCCTGGGCTGAATGTCTTCATTACATGTGTGTGTTAAAGGTGGTGTGGTATTTTGTTGTTTTTTTTGAAGAGAAGTCTCTCCAGGATCCATCTGCTTCCTGACTGTGGAGAGGCACAAACACCATGCATGCCCAGGAGCAGCTGGAGTGGGACAGGAATAAGCACCTCAAACACTCAGGCGATTTTGTGTGTGTGTGTTGTTTGTTTTTTTTTTCTTCAACTGTGCAACCTACTGTGAAAATGAGAAAAGCCTCCCCCAGTATCCTTGTGTCACCCATTTCTCCATCCTTGCTGGAAAGGGGCAAGGGTCTCTTGGTCCCCAGCAGCACCTCTGGAAGGCTGTCTTGCTTTACCCACTTTCCTCCAGGGGCACCTGATCTCCTCTCACTCTGGGGAAGGTATCCTTACTTCGATCATACCTTTCCTGGCACCACTTGCCTTTTTTTGACCTTTCCTGTGCCTGAGTTTGTGGCTTGGTGTTCTCCTGCCACAGCTGCAAAAAAATCACCTCCACACATTTCCTGGATTGAGGTTTCTGTCCTCACAGGCCTTGCCAAGATCGGTTTTGCTCTGGCAAACATGATACCCTGGAGCTGCAGGCAAAGATCAGGAAAGGCAGTGTGCTTGTTTGGAGAGTTAGCAAAAGAGAATAGGCAGAACAAGTAGGCTGAAGAGCTGACTTGACACTGGGAAATTGGGTGTAGAGGGAAACCAGGTTGTGCTTCAAGAGGAGTGGTTGTGGGCACAGGGGGAAGCTTGGTAAGGATTATGAAGGCTGGGTATGAGCCAGCTCTGGAGTGTGGAAAAGCCCTACTTTCCCTCTGGCAACACAAGGCTGCCTCCTCCTCCTGTATTTTCAGCCTTCAAGAGTGATGACACATCTGTGTTGCAGTTTTGGATGAAAGTGTGTTGAATGTTTCTTGGCCCACATTCCCTGCGTGCCTCTCCTCTTAGAAAGCACCCATGAAGGTGTGTGTGGCTGTATGAAAAAGCCAAGAATCTGAATGGGAGAGGTACCTGTAGTGGAGTGAAAACAGGACAGCAAGAACTGTTGAAACAGAGAAACTGTATTTGCTGGGAGGGTCAGTGTGGCCCACAGTTTAAAAGGACATGGTCAAAGCAGGGAGTGAGAGGAGCAAAGTGGAGTAGTAAACCAGGAATTGGATGAAGGGAGGTTGTGATGCCGTCATGACCAGCACTCTGAGTTTTCTCCAAAGGACCATTGTGGCCCACTGCAGATGGATGTTGTTAACAAAACATTCAGCATGGCCTTAGCAGATGAGCAGTTGGAACAACTGCAGATATGTCCTTAGTAAATGTGAGGATTATTAAAATAGTTCAAAAGATTTTTTTTTTTTACTACATTCACTGTATCTATGTCTTCATGCATGTAGATAAATGTTTCATGCAGGTGCTGGTGGGAAAGACTTAAATTCCTTTGTGGTTTCTGGACAACTTCCATTGGTTTGACTGGAAATGATGCCTGAGGAGCTACTGCAGTGTGGGTATATCTGCAGTAATTAGCACTTGCAGTACCTGACTATTAGCATTTATTTGGCTGGAAAAGCCAAACAAATTAGCCTTGGAGGATGAATGAGTTTGAGCTGTGTTTTATTTTGGGTTGGCACTGAAGTTAATCTCTTTTTGATGCAAATGCTGCCAAGATCACTCAAGCATTGAGAGCCCATAGTATTCCTTCGATTAATCATCTTACTAACCAGGAGAGCACAAAAGGGAAAGGATCTTTTTAGACACAAAGAGCTATTAAATAAAACCCAGATGCACAGAAAGGAAGCGCAGAGATGGTGAGGATGCAGCAGTATTGATAAGATCTTGGTTGTTGGGATCCATGCTCTTGGTCTGGGTTAACCTGGATAATTAGTTCTGGTTGCTCTTCTCCTGGATTTGCTATGTGATGTAAGATGTGTCACATGTGATCTAATTGAAAAGTGCACTATTTAGGTTGTGGTGGTTTCTTTTTTTTTTTTGCAAACTAGTAATAGGCATGTGCTTCATTTATAAGGTTATCTTGCTTTTAGAATAAGGTTGTCCTAAACAGTGAAATATTTATTGGAGGTTTATCCCAATGGTTTTATCCTAAGTGGAGACTGAATGTAGAAAGACCTTTCGCTCATGTGACGGAGTACATGATTTGTTTTGTGTTTAGACTGTAAGTCTTTGCAACTTGATAGAGGCATATGAAAACAAGCATCTTCTAGATGTATGCAAAAGTGAGGGTGGCATACTGATATCTGGATTGCAGAATATATCTTGGAAAAAAAAAGGCATAATCTGTTTTGTTTTCAAATGCTACTGTTGAGATAAGGACAGAAAAGTGGTGTGTCCTTGAAAGCAGCAGCTGTATCAAGTCTATTGAATTAAATAGGTTTCACTCCTGTGTGACAACATCTTGTGTAATATATAACAGGCCTTCTGAAGCTCAAGGAGTAATACATCCCTGTTGACAGTTTAAATTAATCCTAATATATTACAAAAATTAAAAACCATTATCTTATCCTTGTGCTATGAAGCTTATTACAAAATATATGGCTAGATGTAGTATAAAGAAGCTTTGATTAACTTTTCTGGATGTTAATCAGATAAGCTTTAAGATTTATGATAGAACTTGGAAGTCTTCATTATGCCAAAATGAATCTCCTTTGGAGCTTCAGGTAGTACTTAATGCAGTTGGTTCACATACAGCAAAAAAAAAAGGCAGCTTTGTATATCAGTGTAGGAGACAGCTGGTTTCGCTATAGCTTCTCCTTGCCCTGTGCCAACCTTGGTAACTCTAAGCAGTGTCAAAGACCAAAATTGTTAGCCTATGTATGTGTTTGGAAACTTGTTTATTCATTGTGGAGAAGGTTTTGGAGCTTGTTCTGTAGTTTTTCCTCTCATGCAGAATCTAGGCTGGATCTTTGGCCTTGTCTGGGTCTGTGTATCTACACTGACGTAAACCAGCAGAGGGTTTTGATCTAGTGGTTTAAAGTGCATTTACAGATGTGCCTGTGAACTTGATAATGAAGATAACTGACCAGAGTTGAAAGCTGGCTTGTGAAGAAGGCTGGGAATCTTGAAGAGAAAGAAAAAAATAACACTATGTGAACACACTACTGAAAGCTGGATTATAATTTATGCAGCCAACAGCAGACAGACCTAAAGCTGTACTGGTTATTTACATTTTGTTATTTTTCTAAAACTTGAATGTTTCACTTCTATACTCTGAAGCTCTTGTCAGACAGAGTGTGGCAGGACAGGAGGACTTCAACATCACCTTCATCTTGGGCTAGGCCACAATGCAAATTGGAAAAGCCTCACAGGTGAGGCAGGGGCATGTTTCCAGAATATAAATACACTTCATCCATGCAGCCACACTGGGAAAGAAGTCTCAGAAAGGCTGTTCCAGCATTGTGTTCCCTGAGGAATGCAGCCAGCCCATCCATAGTTGAGGACTCAGATTAGTTCACGGTCCCATTTAGGGTCTCTAGAACTTCTTCTGACACAGTTATTCATTGCCTCTACTTACTGTTTGCAACAGGAAGGTGAAAATATATTCTATCTGGCTGTGGAAGACATTGAAACAGACACAGAACTTCTGATTGGGTACTTGGACAGTGACATGGAAGAAGAGGAGGAGGAGGAAGAAGTAACTGTTAGCCCAGAAGATGAAGACAGTGGCAGCAATAAAGAAGTGCAACCAGCTGGTCAAAAAAGTGCAGGTGAGCAATATGTAAAGATAGGATAACTTGAGAGCTTAAAAGTAGTAACAAAGAAGAAAGAGAAAAGTAGCTCTATAGGACTGGAGAACCGGAAGGCTCCCGCGGTTATTCTGAGCTCTTGTATGATTTTTATCTCTTTATTTTGGTTTGAGTTTCCTTTCTTTGCCTGATAAGAAGCAGCCAGTCCTGTGCACTACTGAGCGAAATAATGAGCCTAGATTTCATAAGAAGTTACCATTAATTTTTGAACTGAAGATGGAGTTCATTTCACTTGACTATGGTCTTATGAAAGCTAAGTTTTTCATCTATTGAAGAGGGGTAGTTTCCCTCTTACTTAGGTAGAAGAGAAATAAACCTTTTCATAAAGCTGTTCAGCCGATCCTAAAGTAAGATATCTAAGAAAAGGTAGGTGACCTGAGCTGTCTGGTGAATTCTCAGCATCATTATCAAAGTAGAGGCAACTTGAATGACTAATTTAGGTTAACAAACTGATTTAGGTTAACAAACTTAATCCTTTTCATCTGTCTTCAATAATGCTGATGGCAATCCAGTTTAGATAGACTGTCTATAATCCAATGAGTGATAATGTGTTTTGTGAAATTTGTGATGACATTTTGCATAATGTTTTTCTGGCAGACAGTGTCTCTTAATGTAACCAGAATATGCCCTGAAAACTATTCCTTTACTGGTTTTGCCTCCAATCATGCAGATCTCCTCACCTGTAAAGAGGACCATGCATGCCCAAACTGTGAATCCAGTTTTGCCAGCCAGGAGATTCTGGCTGAACATCTTCAGACTTTGCACCAAAAACCCAGTGAGGAAAAGGAGTTTAAGTGCCGAAACTGTGGAAAGAAATTCCCTGTTAAACAAGCTCTACAAAGACAGTGAGTAGAAACAAGAGTGTTTTTTTCAGGGATCATTTAAATGAATTTAATTCAATAATTTATTTCTCTTGGCTTAATCACAATTTAAGCTTTAAATTTTATGTATTTGTACCCTTACCCTTTACATTAGTCTTTCAATATATTAATTTTTTGTATTTGTTGGAGGCTTCAATTTGAATCACAAAAATATCTGTAATTTTCTGAGTTTTAAAATCATACGCTGTAGACTAGATTGGGTGTGCTGTTTGGTGCAAAACCCTCCATCAGCAGACTATTTAGTAGTTTAGGAGATGTAATTATTTTTGCTGTGAATGTCATTACAGGATCAGCATAGGATTTAGAAGAAAGTGAATTATTATCTAGAAGAACAAAAAAAAAAGGAAAAACAATGCTTCACATGTGCTCAATTAAATATTTATGTGATAGGAAAAATAAATAGAAACATAAAAGACATCAGATTTAACAGCACATCTTTACTGTCCTTGATAGGGTAAATATGCAGTTTTGTCACTGAAGTCATAACCTTACAGTTATAGTTTTGTACAAAACAATAATTGATTTCTGTCTTTTGTTACTTATATATTTTTTGCTTGCAATTAAATAAATATATTACTTGTTATTATACATTTAATTACAGGTAGTGCATTAGGTGCCTAAGTGTAATTATAGATAGTACACTTAATCTGACCCTCTCGTATTGGAAAGAAACACACGTTACACAGAATGCACTTTACGCTGCTCTTGTAATAAATTGATCTTTCTTACATCTAAATAGTGTGAACATTCCTACAACTGGTAGCTGTGTATGAGCTCTTTATACTTTCATGGAAATAAACAGAATTATATAGCAGAGAGATATTTGGTGGAAGCAATTAAATGTTTTCTCTTGAATATATACTTGTTTCTCCTAGTCTATGGCAGAAGTTGGATTTGTGCTGTGTAGCTAGTTAAGTATATTTTTACATCATGCAAAGTAAGATTAATCTGTGTGAGGATCGACCAGTATGATCCTGAATCTTTCTGTTTATGCATTTGATTAGTCACACTAAATTCCAGGAGACTTCACATATCACCTACTTAAACCTTCGTAGAGCTGTATGAATGTTTTTAGCTACAGCAAACCTGTGTAAGTTGTAGGATGTTGCCCTTATTTTTTTTTCCTTTTTTCTTTAGTGTACTTCAGTGCACAGAGAGTATCAGCCCAGGAGACTCTTCGAGAAGTTTTCAGTGCTCTGTTTGCAATACTTCCTTCAGCTCAGAATCGAGGTTTTGTGTCTGAGTTACTGGACTGCTGTCATATCATTGCTGGCCTCCCTTTGCATGTTATCTTTCAAGCTGGTTAGTTTATGTGAATCCTAACAGTGAAAGAAGTCAAATGCTTTCATTCCTATTTGCTGTAAGTAATGCATGAGATGGCCTTGGAACTCTGTAGTGCAGCATGTGTTAAGCTCAGAGTACTTGCTACGTGTCTGGTTTCTGTAGATACTGCTTCATGTGTTGGTGGTGTGTGTTTGTGGTGTGTGTTTTTTTTTTTTGGTCATCCTGTATAGTTATGAACAGCACAAGGAAGCATGCAGAGGGGATGCCAGATTCATATGCAAGGCAGATAGCTGCGGGAAGAGGTTCAAGAGTAAGGATGCCCTGAAAAAGCATAAAGAAAATGTTCACAGTGGTAAGAAAGTGTTTAATGTTTCTTCTGAAAACAAAACCAAAACCTAACATGTTCTTATGCTTAAATTTGCAAATCAGAGTAAACATTATCTTTGGTTTCTTTTTGGATGGATTCATTTGTATCAAAAAGAAAATGAAGGAGTTACTAATTGCAAGAGTAAGTATTCCTGCTACCCCAGCGAGAAATTACTGTATACCACATGAATCATTAGCTTACTGCAGAAAATGTAATAGGAATCTGGGGAAGTTTAAAGTAGGCAAATAATAGATAAGCAAAACATTTCAGTAGTGTGGAAAATCAACCACTGGCAGAAACTGCTACAGGAAGTGGTGAGTTCTTGATCTTTTGGTGTTTTCAGGACACAAGGGGATGTCTTTCTGGAAGACATGCTTCACAAACGATTAGGCTTGATGAGGGTACTGCATAAAATTCTATAGCCTCTGTTGTGCAGGAAGCCAGACCAGACAATCCACTATTCCCTTTAGGCCCTGGTGTTTTTTATATCCGTGCACTGTGAATCAATAGTTTTCAATCAAACTTCACTCTGTTTTCATGAAAGGGCAGAATACTGCTCTCAGGTTCACAATGGAGACCTCAGTTCTGGCATTCTGCTCTCTCTGCATGTCCCCTTCCCATGTCAATAGACAATCGGTATGTGTGGGGACAGCAGAATACCAGAGTGCAAAGAAAACCGTCTTTACTTGATGATGACAGCACTGAGATGCTTTGTAAGATTTTTATTACATGAAATCCTTTCCTTCTGCCAAACTGTTAGGGAGTATGGAAACCCTTCCATAACCATTCTTATAGAATAACATCTCAGTTTTTCAGTATCAGTAAGATTTTTTTTTTTTCATCCATGAGCATCGTTATATTTAGGCTTAACTTTGGTCAATTATGTACAGGTATACAGATTCCATAATTCTCTTCAATGATCACCCCAGGCATGACTGAGATCAGGCATGTGGAGGCTATTTTTGCTCCACCTGCACAATGAGCAGAGCTTTTATTTTACCACTTCAGAGTCACAGAAATCACAACTGGTGTAAGTGCAGGAGAGAAAATAACCCACTACTTTGGAAGGACACTTCTAGAATTCCTTCATCTCTTGTGGTACCTGGAGGCAAGGGAAAGTAGAAAGGATCATTACCTGTGTTGCCTGTTATGCAAAACTATGAATGGGTATTTGCTATCACCTTTCTCTCCTCTGAAAAGATCTTTTTAATATTCTTGTAAGTTAAAGTACTAAGTGTATTAGTGTATTTACGTGTATATCAGTATATATCAATACTTATAATAAATTTTTAACAGCAAATGCATATGTGAGATTAGGTACTTTTTTAATACTACAAATTTAGCTATTGAACAACTCAATTGACAGGGTATGTTGTAGTAGGAAGTATACCTTGTGTCATGCTTTCACAGACTTGCTACATGTGGGCAGTCTTCCTCATGATTCTTTCTCTTTTCAGGAAGACTTCTCCATTGTGACAGTATGACGTAATCTGGGCGTACTGAGTTTACATTCAAAGTCTTTGCAATTCTGTATATTCTTAAAACCTGCTATTAGATTATTTCATTTCTTTGTACAAGCTGTTAGTTGGAAATACAAATTTTTATTTGGAAATAAAACTGGACAATAAAATGGTCTCAAAATGAAGTAAGATTCTACACAAATTCCTCTGTTATGGTGCATCACTATGAAGTATGTAGGCAGGCTATGGTATATCACTCTGACATATGTAGTTTAGCTACATGTTTTCTAGCTTAGCTACTTTAATTTTATCCTGATCAAGATTTAGCAGAATGGAAACATTGAAGATTAAGACATATTTTGCTAAATGTAGTCCCCACGGGCTAAGAAATGCTAGTGTTTCTAGCTGAAGGCCACTGTGAATCATTTGAGATTAAAGTAATTCTGACATGTTTTAGCAAAATGTAATTATATATTTTTGTACATTTCAAAAAAGTAATTTTATTTTAACAATATAATTAATAAATAAGTCTTGTTATTTTTGTAATTTGAAAGATAGTACTTCTGCATGAGAAATGACTTTTACAAACGCTAAGCAGAAGTGCTCTTTCTGGAATTGCAGTGTTTACACTCATGCACATGCTCTTGGCATCAATAGGTGGAAAAAGATACCCATTGGGAACATGTGTTTTAATTGCAATTAGTCAAAAGATCTAGCTTACTACTTATGTTAGGATACAAAAGGAATGACAAATCTGCTTATATCGTGTGCTAACTAACAAGATGTAGTAAAGCACAGCATTTGTGGTCTTAAGTGAACCTAGGAAGATCAGATCCCTTGTTTGTGTCGATTCCTGCTGTCCTGGGTGATTTTTTTGCCTTCGGCAGCTTTAGGAACCACTCGGTGATTTCCTTTTGGTTATGTTTGTGAGTGAGAATCCAGCATGCAGACTGACTTGTTGCAGCTACAGACAGCTGGTGTGGTTGCCTTATTTTACTTCATGTGCCGAAGTTCTGAATGTACCTTATGCCTTCTTGAGGCATCTTCAGGTGGGGCTCTCAGGACCAGCTTTTTTGGTTATTTTGTCTATGTTAATGTTTTAATGTATAGTTTAGAGTAGCAATTGCAATCTTATAGGGCTGTTTTAATACTAAAACAGATATATGGGCTTCGGGGGATTGTCATGGCAATTATTTAGTGAAGTTTAACATATTGGAGAGAAAACAAAAGTAAGTCCAGGCTTAATTATTCTTTGGAAAATGACTGCCAAGAAAGAAATGGGAAAACCAAATAATCAGAATCATCATAATATGATTTTTTTAGGACAGCAAGACCAGGAAAGATATAGGATGCTGAGAGTCTGAAAAATTGAGCTGGAAGCTCTCTAATGAGTTTGGGTTTGATCCATACTTCCTCTCTGCTTGACTAAGCAATACTCACCTCCTCTTTGGTTCTGTGTCCGTTCTCTTTAGTGTTCAATGTAAGATGAACATTGTTTACATAAGCTAGGAAATTTCTTGCATGAGCATGTAACTATAAACAAAGACTTAGGTTTGTGGTGACTTTGCCTGATAATAAGATAGCTTTGTGGGTTACTCAGATTTCAAAAGGTAAATAATACATAAGCCCAATTAAATGCTCTGTCACTTTTTAAAGCAACTGTGAAAAGGGAAGAAAAATACATCTGGTAGCTGACCTGTAGCTTGTTTTGTAATTTACATTTTAGATGAGATTTGAATTCATGATCTGGTGTTAATACAAATTCCTTGTCTTGTTTATTTAGAAACCACTAATGATATGTTATTTTATATAGTAGAATTCTTAATGCTTTCTGAATAAAGAAAAATGGGAAATGGCGGGTTTTACTTCAGTTTGAGATCTTTTTTTTGTCATTTCTACACTACCTCCTTTCAGGAATGTTTCTGTTAAAGGTCTAGTATAAAGCTTAAGATATTAATTTTATTGACTTCAGGAAGAAATAAACTCTACAGTCATAAAGTGATTTGTTCTTATTTGGAGTTGAGTTTTTTGTGGGTTTTTTTGTTTTGTTTTCTTTCTTTATTGTTCTAGTTGTCTTGATTTACATTCCATCAGTAACTGGTTTGTTGGACGCCCACAGAGCGCTCCTGATATGAAACACTTTGAAGATGGGATATAAACGTAAAAATCTTATGTCAGACAAATGACCTGTGAAAAGTCAGAAACTCAGTGGAAATATTTAGGTTCTTTCTTAGTGCTTCCCTTTTAAGATATTGGTGGTATTTTGTTTCTGTTTCAGGAAATTCTAGGAAGAAGCTGATGTGTTCAGTGTGCAATAAGAAATGTTCCTCAACAACAAATCTCCAAGAGCATCGAAAGGTCAGTGAGATGAAGGCTAACCCACAGCAGGATTTGACTTCACTAAGATGTGAGACTGTGATGCTTAGGTCACTTGAAAGCTGCTGTAATGCAAACCTTTGAATAATCTCTTTCATGGTTACAAAGCCAACATATTTTATTGTGGGTATTTATTTTTATAATCACAGTTGGTTAAATAGAAAGTCATCCTAAAGTTTTAATGTATCTTTTACCAAATACAAAGAAGTTTGTGCTTGTATCATTTATGCATTCCAACATTAAGTCGAAGTTGCCTGCTGTTCTTCAGCATTCTTAAACACCTAAGCTAAATGTAAAGGTATGTTCTGTAATGATATGATACATACAGAACATAAAATAGGTTCATGAACCTTCAGTTTTTGTACAAAATATAATCAGTCTTTCTTGTTACTTTGTGACATACCAGAAAGAGTGTTATTGTAGTGTAGTTTAGCAGCAGTAAATTTTTTTTTCCTTAAAAGCAAATTCTTAATGTCTTTTTGTTTATGTGTATAATCTTTTATAACCAGAACAAGAGGGGTTAACAGTGTGGAAAGAATCTATTGGAAATAAAGGGGTTTGTGTAGAAATACAGATAGACTATGAATATGAGATTCTGAATCCATTATACCCAAAGGAAGTCCCTGCAAGATTAATTTGATAAATCACTAAACCCCAGGAGATTCTGTTTTTACAAAAAGCTACATTGTTCTGTTTATCAGTTTAACTGTAAGTCTTTACTAATGCCCTGGTTATAACCTGAATCCACTGAGGACATAGATTATATCAATTAAAATATGTTGTTGCGAAGGAAATGGTGAGGCCCCTTCTTTTAAATTTGCTTGTCTTCTTGCATGTTTTATTATGCCCTGCATTTCTTGTCTAACAGGGCTATAAGACCGAATCATGGTATGCCTTGCCACGTATAGTTACAACACTTGCACATCAGTGCACCTTGTAATGGCCCTGAAAATGCAAAATGTTAATGGTTAGTGTGTCCATTTTATCAAGATATTTGTTTTGTTTTAGTAGGTGTAATTCTGCGGAGACACTGACAAGCTTTTCAAGTAGCATTGATGATAGGTCAGTTGAGCACATATTCATCTTGAGAATCATCATGAAGATTTTGTGCATAAACCTTTATTTACTACTCTTGGTTGACTCCTCTTTTAAGACATCTACAAAATAGGTATTCCAGGTTCTTGTACCTACATCAGATAGTGAAGGAGATTGCCTTCTGTTTGTTTGAAGTACTTTGCTTTTGTAGGAAGTAGGGAGTGGAATCCATCACCAACATTGCCAAAAGTATTTAGACAGGCAATAAAAACAGTAACAAAATAGCAGGTTAATCAGGGAGGAAAGAGATTTTTTTTTTTCACCTATTTTTTGTCAATGTAAAGAAATAAAACTAAATAATAGAATGGTAAAGAAAAGCCCAAACAACACAAAGAGGGAAATGTGATAAACACAGAGAAAGGAGGTGAAGAGGATGGCTATGGGGGAGATTAAGAGAACTATTTACTCTGAAAACATGGTCATTGAGATCTGTAGCTTTCATGTGACCTTTGATTTAAACCTATTTTTAGCTTTGTGTGTCTTGTGGGTTGCTTCTTCCTTAAATGTTTAAAGATAAGCCCTTTCTTAGCCATGCACCATTAAACTTTGAGGTAATGATCTTCTATCCCTTAGTCTTACCCTCTTGTTTTCCAGACTGTTGCTTGTACCATGCTGATTTTTCCTGGTAATGCCTTTTTTCTTTTTTTAAAAAAAATTTAGTTTATCTCAATGACTTATAGGAAATGTAGGGCTGGCAGAGACCTTAGGAGGTTTTCTAGCCCATTGTATTTTAGAGGGGGGAGTAAGCATGGACCTAAATTATTCTAGACATGCACCGTCTCATGTCCTGAAAAGTTCCGCTCAAGAAAATTCTACTATCTCCATAGATGCCTTTTTGTATTCTGACTCGCAACTTTAGTGCCATCAATGTTTTTGAATATGCTCATTAATCCAGCGTTTTTTGTTGTTTTCTTTTTTCCCTGATGTCCTACTTAAATCTTCTTCTTTACTGCAAAATGAATTAATTTCTTTGTCTTATCTGAGAGAATGCCAAAAAAATGTCACTACTGTTTTCTTTATAACAATTAGCTTATTGCAAAGTTGGTATGAACTCGATTTGCAATTCCTAGGCTGTATAAATGAAGTTACCTCAACCTTCATGCATCTGTTTTTCCAAACTAGCTTTTATTTTAGTAAACTTTTTCTTTTTGTGGATTCTCTCTTTTTTTCACCTACATGCTTCTTGAAGTCAGCTGCCCAAACAAGAAGAGCCATGATGCTTAGTTGAGCCTTTGATAGTGCCAAGTATAGTAGAATGATTGTCCTGAGTTTATTAACATAGACAATATGTCTATTAATACATATCTGAACAACAGTGCTTTCTAACAGCAACATCAATCTTGTTACTCATGTTTTGTTTGGAATCCATTAATGTTTTCTGTAGTAGTGTTATGTAAACTGTTGGTCATCATGTAGCATTCATGCATTTTATTTCTCTTCCCTAAATGTTGAGTGGTTTGGAGCTGCATTTAGAGTGTGGAAATAATTTTGGATTCTGATCTTGCCTTTCTTAGTGATTGCAGTGCTACCCAGGATGGTCTCATCTGTATTTTTGTTTTATATTTGATCTCCAAAACTACTTACCATAATACAAACTGCCTCTTGCATGATGCCTATGAAACTTTAACAACAGTTATGCTGCTGATCCACTGATTATTACTGCTTTGTGGTGATCAGTATATTTTTTTTTCTTCATTCTGTCTATATCCACCTCTTCTCTTTTGTCTTATCCTCCAATTGTAAAGTGACATCCTTCTATCTGATATTTGTAGTAGTCCATGGTTTAGGCTGCTGTGTGACATAGTAGTAAAAAAAAATTCCCAGCAAATACAACTCAGAAAATGCTGTTTAGGAGCTTACAGAAGGCTTGGTAATAGAACGAATAAGTTTGTAAAATCTCCCCTCTGCAGGTTTGTCATGTCTGCTGCCAAAGCAAATGAAACACCATCTGAATAATATCCTAACACTGAGTCCTGAAGTTTAGTAAAATGCAAAATTCTATTATTCAGTTATGATAACAGTGAGCAAGTGAGAGGAGTGTTGTCTTCATTGATGTGGATTCTTCCTGAAGGGTTCTTTTTGTACCTTTGAATATAGATGTCTCATTTTTGGATTTTAATTGCTCGCAGCAACTTAAACTTAAAAGTGAGCATATACAAGTGAACAGCAGTTTGCCAGGTCTCTGCACTGAGGTTCCACTCTTCTGTAAGTGGAAAGGGAAGAAAAATTCAAACAAATCCCAGCACTGCTGGTTTCTTTTCCCAGGATGATGCAGTCAGAATTAATTGATAGTGCTGCACTTTCAGTACTTGTAGGTAGACTGGGGATATGTCTGGCTGTACATCTGTGGGATGAGTTTGGTATTTGCTGTAGGCAGGTGTCTTCAATGGTAGAAGAGCTAATTCTCCTGTTCAGAAAGAAGATTGAGAACACCTTTGAGCGTAAGGCAGTAAAGCTTTTGACTTTGGAAAATGCCATGAAACTAATGCCTGTATGAAATGCAGGATTGCACTTCACTGGTAAGACTTGTTTTGCTGTAGCACTTCTGGATTTCTTAGTAAATTTCTTATGTGATACTCTGAGATTCTGTTAAGAGACATACTGTAGTACAGTCTGCTAGAGAGAAAACGATAGAACGAAGAAGGATCTTACTCATCATTTGTTCTAAGAGATTTTTTTTATTGTTTATGAAAAATCCTTGATTCCTTAGCTTTCTTTGCTATGGAGCTGGACTTCCTGCAAATTTATGGTGAGGAGAGACACTCTTAAACATCAACTGTGACCTTTTAATCCCCTCTCCTCACCTGTTTTTCACCTACCACTTCCAAGTGTCTCTATGTTGTTTTTTTTTTTCCTGCCCTGTGTTCAACTTTGGGCAGTGTTTCATTTTACTGTGCAATCTTTTTTTCATGATCACTATGACAGCTGTAGAAAGGTAGAGGAAATGAAATTTTAAACACCACTTTAAAGTTTTCAATAACATTCAATGATTTCAATTGCATGCAACATTTTCACATGCTTTCTCTCTCAAAGCACTGCCTGCCAACAGACAAGAGTCTCATCCAGTTCTTGGGGTGGTATTAATAGATTGAAATACAAATTAGTTTTTGGAAAAGCTGATCATAGATACATCTTCAAAGTTTTAGCTCAGTTTCACTCCCAAAACTCTTTTGAATACTGTTTTACTTTTCAATAGAAAATTTTAATGTTGTCAGTTCTGTAAGTGAAGTATATTTTATCTGAGTATATATTAATCTTGTCCAGATGTTTTGTACAGCACTTAGCAAGTTGTTACATGAAGATGTGGCTCTTCTAATGCCTATGAAACAATTGTAGGTATGTTCTGACTTTAATGTAACAGAGGTTTATGTTGATATGGACCACTCACAAGACTAATTTTATTATACAAATAAATCATTGCAAGACCACTTGTCTGTGGTATTACAGCCTGTCTAGTCATATAACATGTTACTTGACAAGTCTTCTTAAAACAAAAATCTATTTAAATATTGTTATTCATAAGAACATTTGCTATATTTTATTACTGTTGTTATACCATGTAATTGTGCACTTTTCTAAAGAACTGATAGAGTGCCAGCTATAGAATATATGCTTGATAGCTACTGCTATTTAATGCATGTGTACACAAGTCTGTGTCTTATTTTCTAATGAACTGATTAAGGAGTACCAGCTATAGAATATATATTTGATAGCTGTAGCTTTTTAACGCACCTGCATGCAAGTCTGTTTCAATGCAATCGTATTCAATGAGACTGTTGTAAGTTGAAATCAGACAGTTTAATAGCATTAAAACACAATCTGTGTTCTTATGTATTAAATATTATGTTTAAGAACACCTTAGAAGTTGTTTCATATAGTTGTGTTGGTGGGGATTTGGAGAGTACTTGTTTGCAGAATTACATAAACTTCAGTCAACAATCTAAGTAAAAATTTAGATCTTCTGGGAAAGGGTAATGTAGTAGATTGTGTGCATGTGTATATAAGATTAGTTATTCTGAAATGCAGTGGGGTAAACAGGATATTTGGAATGAATGTTCTTCATTTGAACTTACGACCTGATTCTGTCTGAGCACTTGTTTAAACATCACTGTCCAAAGTGTGTGACTTTGCAGAGATTGTAGGAAATAGCATAACCACTTTTTAGTTCATTAAAACATTTAATTTGCTCTAAAGTTAGTTTGGAAATAGCAGCATAAAAACACAGCGAGGCAGAATTCTTATGGAGACTCTCTTTTTGATTGTGTGGTGTGTGTTTGTTTGTTTATTTAGTAGTAGTAGTAATATAGTAGTAGCTTGAAGTGGAAGACTTAGTTGAGCTTTTTTCCTATGCTGTCTGCAAATATTTTGCATTAGAGGATTGTGTTGAACCTTTGATATTTGTTATTTTTAGCTGCTAGATTATCCTACGGAAAGTCTATAGAGCTCTCCAAAAAAACTTTATGAAATGTGTTCTCTGTCCAGAAGTTCTGCTGTCTGATGCTGCAGCTCCAAGAAGCTGCAATTCCTGTTCAGCTGCACTGTGACTAGGTTGAGGGGAGGCTGCTGATGACAAATGTACTATAGAGCAGAAGGTGAATCATGACAGGTGGAGATCTATGTATGTGTTGTGATTTTGGGGTACAATAAATAACAGAGGATTGTTTTTTTTTTTTTTTAATTGAGCATCAGAAGTTGCAGCTCTCAACTGCCTCCCCTATTTTTTCCAACATTTAGTCCTTGATAACATTATGTGCTGAGATGTTGAAAATCCTGCTGATGCTTACTGCGTTTAAAGTTCAAGTGACAGTGCTGTCCCTCCACTGTCTTGCCTCTAAAAGCTTTTAAGAGAAACAATAACTGACACGTCATAATCTCTTGCTTCACTCTGGAAAGGGTTTGCCATCATACAAAGCCCCTTTGCTATATGAGTTACCTCTATTCACCAGGATAAATAATGGAAACAGTGAAATAATTTATTTTCCCAGTGTAATTACACTGACATTGACCTTTGTTAGGAATTAAATTTTTGATGTATTCCTTAAATGACAGTAGATATTGCCAAAAAAATGGGTACATGGTGCCTAGCTATGCTTGTTTATATCCTGCCTGTTACAGGCAGGATATGTGTGCAGCCAATGCACAAGTGTTATATCTGGAAGTGGAAATATACTGAAGAGAATGAAAATAAGACCTGCTGCATCCTAAGTAGTTTGATGGAACATAATTATTTTCATACCATACCTCCAGTTAATCAGATTCTCTTTCTGTGAATAGATTTAAATCCTGAAAGAGTTTAGTAGTACTTGTTTTTGAAAGTGCTTACAGTAGTTATGAAGTAGTCACTGTCTTATTTTTGCCTGTGTCTTATTGACTAGAAGAAAATGGTCTGAAAGGTAACCTGCGTCTTTTTTCTTTTTAATGCTTTCATAATAATGCTATCTTAAATTGATCTGGTATTACAAATTTACATAACTTGTGTTTCTAAATATAGTCTGTGTTAATTTTTTGTTTGCAATTTTGAATCTCTATTTTTTGAGAGATACTGTTGTTTAGCCAGGGACTAGCAAGGAGGAAATCACAGAATATCCATGAGTATTAGTATAGCTACTAAGAACTAGTTACAGTCTGTTTGAGAATTTCTGTATGTGTAAGATGTGTGGTCTTGTTTGAGACACATCTTTAATTACCATTAAACACTTTTTCAGGTCCATGAGATCTTTGAGTGTCAGGAATGTGACAAGAAATTTATTTCGGCTAACCAGCTAAAACGCCATATGATAACTCATTCAGGTAATATACAAAAATAGTAGAAACCTATATGTATGTATGTATTAACATATATTGAATTTTACCTGATTTTTTTTCTTATAGAAGGCTTGATGAATTCTGTGTTGTCCCAAGCTATTCAAGCAAATCTCAGGTTTCAAGGAAACCTCCTAAGCTATCATTTCTAAGCCTTCCAAAAATCCAAATGTAATGCTATAGTCTTCCTACTGCTGCTTTGTCAAGCTATTTTTTCATGCCAGATGGGGTAGATGATGTCAGTTAGCTGGGATGGAGCAAAAGATTATTACTTGGCTTGTAGAGGAGGTGAAGAAATGGTGGTTGAAATGTCATCTTGAAGAGAACGGGAGCTGGTGTACGCTGTCGAAGATCTATGATAAAAGGGAAATATTCATTCATATATATATATATATTTTAGTGGACTTGTGTGCACATAGTTCCAGAGGAAAGAAGCTCATACTCCACGCCATTTCGTAGACCACACACCAATGTTTGATTGTGCCTGCCCTTGGCCAGAACAGGTCACTGCGGGAGGGGACTGGGAAGTGGCCTGTCCATAGGTTTGGCAGCGTGATACAAATTGGCTCTGCCAGGATTTCTGATCACTGCAATCTAGCATTTGTGTCTTTCACCAGTGATTAGAAACACCAACCAACACAATAGAAACACAAACATTGTTCTGTCAAATACATTAGCGTTTTAAAAAATGCAGGTTTTTACGGCTGCACAAGCTTACTATTGAACTATTTTCTCAGTATCAGTCCACACCAAAAGCTCATTTCTTGTAAAATAATCTATATCTCAGAGGCTCCTAGCTTTGTTTTGACACTTTTGGATAAGCATTAATGTAGTTAAGTTGCAGTCACCAGTTGAAGCATAAAGGCATTTTGCATAGGAACTTTTGGTTTTGGAAGCTAATATATATATATTGTTAATTAAGTTTTAAAACATTTAAACTGTCATGCCCTCTTTCACATTTGTAATCTGGAAACAGGGTTTTCCTCTTTGAAGTCATTCTCTTTTGATTTAAGCTAATTAATCAGTATTTAGTTTTAGCAATGATTATTGCAAAGAATGTGCCAATTTCTTGAGATACACCATGGCTCATCTTTTGTGAAGTGACTTAACTGTCTAACATAAAGGGCATTAGATGTCTTTCTAATTGGTTTAATCTTAATTGGGTTGACTTAATTGCAAAAATCTCTCTGAGGAGATGACTGTCTCTGCCTTTCATCTTCTCCCCCTGTATAAACAGGAGATTAAATGTCCCCCACTCATTTTCTACAGAAAAACGCCCCTACACCTGCGAGGTTTGCAATAAGTCCTTCAAACGACTTGATCAAGTGACTGCACACAAAATAATACACAGTGAAGATAAACCTTATAAATGCAAGCTTTGTGGAAAGGGATTTGCCCACAGAAATGTTTACAAGAATCACAAGAAGGTAAAGCACTCTGCTGTTGTTGTTTACAGGTCTGCCAGCCTCAAATTTGCAGATTTTTTTCTTTTAAGTGGTTCATCATTAAGCTCCAGCATGCTTATAAACTTGGGATTAAAGTATTGGAGAATGTATTTTTTTTTTATTGTTCTTTGTTATAAACAAAATCTCAAAATACTAAATGAATTCTAATTAAAAAAAAAAGTGAAATAAGCAGAAGGAAATCACAGCTGCTTGGTTAAAAGCATCAAATAAATCCCCATTTTTATTTTTCTGTTTTTTTTTTTTTAATATTAGGTTATAAAGTTAAAAAATTAGCTAAAATGTCTTCACATTTTTTTATTCTTTTAAAATACCATATTTGAATGAAACTAAGTGCAGTCATGTTGCAGTCATTGTTGGACTTGGCAGCAGATGCTTTCAAACTATACTGGATTTGCACTGAGTAGTGCTCATGCAGTAAAGCATCAGAAGAAATATTACCTGAGAAAGAGGCTTATGAAGAGATGCTCTGCTTCTGTTGATTTAAGCTCGAATCTGCTTGGCCTAATTTCTATAATGCTTCTCATTATTTTTAACCTGGGGTTACATTTTTAATGGCAAGGCTATATCCATGACTGCTGTTTTAGACCTACAAGACTGTAGAAAAAGAAAGGAAAAAAAAATTACCTGTTTGGTTTGGTGCCCAGTATTTGGAACCCATTGCTTTTTTTTTTTTTCCCTTTACATTTTTTGAAATACTTCCCCTTTCTTTTCCCCTTTTGATGAAACTGATATGCCCATACTTACAAGTCTCTTGCAGTTTGGCTCATCTTGTATGCCATCTGGGAATTTGGCACAGGATCTTTGCACCATCTCTTGCACTTTCAGCCATAAATCATATAAGAATAATAATGCCTCTCACAAGATAAAACGGTGATGAATATCTGAAACGTAAAGCATGCAGAAGCCTGCTGAAGGACAAGCTAGCTCACATAAATGCTGTGATTGCATCTTGTGTTTTAATCTTCATGAAGAAAATGGGGCAGAATCTCAAAAATCTGATATATTCTAAGGAAAATGTATAAAGTACTACCTGGAAAGATATTTCTGTTTACTTATGTTAGTTTGCAGTTGATGACTGGAAGGGAGTTTGGGCTGAAAATGGTCTTCAGGATTAACTATGAACAAATAAACACTGTGACCCAATTCTCTATTCAAAGCAGCAGCACCACTAGCATAAGCAAGGATTAGAGGCTTCACTTAATGGGAAAAATATTAAAATTTAGAGAGATTTAGTCAGTACCTAATCTGACAGAATTTCTTAAAGCGTGTTGGAATACTTGTTTCCTGAACCTGTTTGCAGATAATACTGACTGTACATCAACTTAACAAACTTATACCTGTTTTTACATTAAGTTTACCCAAACAGCTGCTAAATGAAGAGATGAGCATAAGAGACAGGGGATTGACATAGATATCCGGAATTGCTTTTTTTAGATACACCTGTCTCCATTGAGTACACAGTGTAAACAAGGAGAGGTAGTAGATAATGGAGGGGAGTATGGATGTGTATACACAAAACCAATCATAAGGTGTAAGTCAAGGGTTTGGTCTTTTGGGATGTTGTAAGAATTTTAAGCACCATGGTTCTGGGAGGGCTGCACCACTACTAGGGGAAGAGGACGACAGTTCTTTTGCTTCTTCACAGGAATGTCAATTCATTAACAGTGGAAATTTAAACCTTTGTTGCGTATCATGCTTCTATGTATTTCTTCAGCTTGGGTTTTAATGATTCTTGAGGTGTGTATTCCTTTAAGAAGTCACGCTAGGTTTCATTTTCCTTTGGAGGAAGAAAAGTTGGCCTCTGAATAACTTCACAGGGCTTTTTTGAGCTCCAGGATGCAGTTACTACGCTAGTAGCAGGGGGCTGCAGTAGGAATGACGGGTATAGTAGTTAAAAACAGTCAAATCAACAGCATTTAACAGAAAACATGCTTTCAAGTTTGATAGCAATACACTCAAAAACATCTTTGGGTTTACAGCAGATCTACATACTTTATAAGAAGAAATGGGATATATATTTTGTGCCTTTGAGTTCTTGTTTTGTGTTTTAGATAGAAACTTGCTGCTTTTTTGGTGGTTTCTTTGTGGGGGTTATTTAATCTTTATTTTTTTAATTGGAAGTATGAGAATAAAAATGGCTCTCAGGGCATGTGCTTTTAAACATCTTCCAGATGTGGGTGGATATTGAGTCATTTCTAAGGTGCAGAAGATTAGTTCCTCACTTTTCACAGGATTTCACTGGAAGATAAACACTGGAGATGCTAAGAGTATATCTGCTCTGCTCAGTGGACCATTGTGATGTGAACCCCAGCTTTGCACTCATTACACCCTTATAGCTACGGATCTGAGATGCAGGAACTGTTAGTCTTGCCCTGGTAGCTCTCTGATATGCTGCTTCTGTACACAAGTGCTACGCTGCTCTGCGTAGGTGCATGTGCAAGCTTGCTTTGTCACTTGCTTGGAGCAGTCAGCACTGAGAAGTGTTATGCCATGTGGAACTCACTAAGCTGGGATGTCTTTTGAAAAAGCTCAGACTAAATAACTGAGTGATTGTATGAAGAATATGGTTCCATTTTTGTGACAAGGGAATTTATTTATTACTCTGAAATTAAGAGGCAAATGTAGTACTGGATTGTACTACAGATGAAAGTAGTCACCTTTCATCCAGTTTAGATTGGATGAAGGTGCATGTTCTGTGCCATATAATGCAGATTACTTCCATACAGGAGAAACCGAAGATTTTGTTCCATCTCCTCTGTTGTGATCTGTAGAGGATGAGTTCAGAGAATAAAATATTGAGGATATGGTGGCGAGCAGAAATGGGTCATCATACACAGGGTTTTAAAGGGTTTATGGTTAATCCGGGGTTATCTTGGGGAGCATAATGGATTGAAACAAACTGTATTCCCTCAGTTTCTCTACTGGGAATTTCTCTTATTGGGAAAAAGTAGCCTTGGGCTGGGTTTAAACCTCCACAAATGCCATGATAGGAAAGGCTGCCATGAAATATTACATAAGAGCCCATCCTCAGCTGCTTTGATTGTATGGCTGTCCCCTGCTCTGACTAAATAGAAGCTGTCTCTGACCTGGAACCTATTAGTAGGACAAAAAAGGACAGTGTTTGGGGGGTTGCCTTTCCTCGTTAAGATTTGCATGGCTTTTTGTGATCTGACTTGTTTCTGGATCATTCACAAAAGGGGCAGATGATCTGTGTACCCTTGCATGCAGGTATGCCTAGTTAGGTGGTTTTCTTTGTAGTGAGGTTAAAGATTGCAGATGAGTATTTGTATTTTGATCAAAAGACTAAGGAGACCTCTCAGGGAGATGCTGAGAAGGACTTCTGTACAAATCACTGTCATCTTCAGAACTATCACTCAAGTGGTGAGTGTCCTAAACCAGGGCATTTTTTAAACAAGCAACATGAATTTTGCGCTCGTGAAAGGTGCCAGATTGACAGCCCTAGAGACTGAACCCTTCTATTTATCCACAGAACAGGTACAGCACAGACAGCAGCACTGCGAGCTTCCCCACAGTGTCTCGTCAATATGTCTCAACCCTGTTCTGGAGGAACCACCTGTTGAGGTGAGAAGGTAGTTCAGTCTCTTCATGTCCTGTCAATCCTTGGCCTGACTGCTGATACTACCAAGTAGGGGGCCAACTAATGCAAAATATGATGTAAATCTGTAGAAGCTGGACTGAAACATTCAGCAAATTTTATATAATGTGTGATATATTCCACGCATTCGATGGTGCTCCAGTTGCCTTTGCGCTTAAAGTGACACAGGCTGAGGTCAAGGAATTGACTTTGAATCTAGAGTCTCTGTATAGCATTGCAAGTACTCCAAAGTTCTAGTGCTGTTGTGTATGTGAGTGAACATTTGTGTTAAAATCTATCTGGGTTCAAGGCCTTGTGTCCACATCTAAATAATTATGCTGACTTCCCACGGTACCTTTTGTCTCTCCAGTTTAAGGGATAGCTATAAATGTTGTATGGCACTGTAAGCAGCAGAAATGGATTATATCAATATGTACTATGCTTATATTTACCCTTAGTCTACAAAATCAACTAATTTACGTAATATTGTGCATATTATAAAACACTTACTGTCCATCCCCTTATCCTCTTGGCACTGCAGCTTCTATTTAAGGTCCTTGTGAGCCAATAAAATATTTAGACATTGATGCTTTCAAAACTTGCTTTCCTTTGCAAAAATAGTAGGAAATTGGGTAGATAATAAATTGTACAGATTAATTTACTCAATCTACAGTGGGACAGCACTTAATAACACTAGGAAATAGGGAAAGTGCTTTGAAATGTACAAAAGCGTAGTGAAGCTGGATGTTTCCCAAGCTCCAGAAAAGAAGTCTGCTTCAGTGACTCTGCAGTTTGTTTGAGAGATTCATCCAAGCTTAGCTTTTTATTTATGGCTTTGAAGTTGTTTCTCAGCTATGATGAATTTATACTACAGCAAACAAAAATCTTAGTACTGATGCTGCTTTTTTTTGTGGGTTTTGCGGTGTGTGGTGTGTGGTTTTTTCTTTCTTTATTTCAATACAGGAAGCTGAAAAAAAGATATGTAAAGACTAGTCTCATAATTTGAGAAATTTTCTTTGCCAAAATTTAGGTGCTATTTTGAGATAATCAAATCAGCTTCACCTTCAAACTTAAGAGAAAAATGGGCTTTTGTATGTATGTTTAATTTTAAAGCATTTATTCTTATTAGTAAGTACTTAAGGACAGTATTAGTACTGATGAAGCATTGCAGCTGAACTTGTAGGTTTTCTTCTGAGTATTTTATATTTTTGTTTCTGTTTATATGCACACCTCATGTAACACTTCTGAGGACTAGGATGATATGTTTATTTGGTAGCTGCTATGCTGGCTTTCAGGATTCTGGATAATGGCAGAATGATTGTTTTAATTCTTTGTCCCTGATGTTTCAAATTGCAGTGATATCCCCTCCAGAATCCAGTCTAGAAAATGAGCTATAATTACTATAATGACAACTAATTGATTTCCTTCAGCCTTTCTTTTGACATGTTGTCTTTCTTCTGCAGACTCATTCTGAAGAGAGACCATTCCAGTGTGAGGAATGCAAAGCTTTATTCCGAACCCCATTCTCTCTACAAAGACACCTGCTGATCCATAACAGTAAGTACTAAGCCAGAAAGGAGAAAGAACTTCCTCAGTTCTCATATTTGACTGAAAAACAGATATATGGCACCTTGCTATGTTAAATTAGTATTAAGATTCAACTCTAACCCCAGGGAATTAGAAATTCAGAGCCAAAATCAATGTCTTTAAATGCCCATAAATGAAAATCCACATACGCTGTAGGAAATCTTGCAGTGATTCGACATCTGGTGACAAGAGATTTCTGCATTATGTGTGACAGTGTTACCTCCATTTTAAGAAAGGTGAAATGGAAGCAAAGATCACTTGGTAGAATACTCAGCTTTTGTAGGTAATCCAGTTTAGAGCTTGAAACAGAGATTTTTCTCTCCTGTGCCACTCCAGGCTAATGTTTCCTGCCTCTAGCATAGAACTAGCAGCCCAGAGGAATCCTGTGGCCATTTTCCCTCATGAGTAACTTGTTCTTGGCATTCTGCACTGTTTCTAACTGACTTTGTAAAGATTTTTTTGTGTGTGTGTGGAATTCTCTCTGTCTTCAATATTTACAGAGCCCCAGAGTATAACTCAACCACGTGAATATCAGTATCTAAAATCCTTGCAGCTTAGAAGACAGTGCTTTAATTTGGGGAATATTTTTGTTGTTATAATGAAAAAAGACCCCACAACCCTTTTTTTAATCCAGTATAACAGTGTTTCTGTTAGATGAATTATTAGACTGGCATGTTTACTTTGTTCTTTTACAATTATCTTTCAAAACTTCTGCAATTTCATAAAGCATTGAATTTTGTAAAATCTTTTTCTAATATTAAATGTCGAAAATGAGAGGGGGAAAAAGCTAAAAACCTATTCAGTAATGTATGTTCTAATGAACCAAACATTTGCAGGATATCCAAAAGCAGTAATTCACAGTAAAGCTCCCTTAAAACATATACTTTGACTTTTTTTTCAAGAGGATGAGGCTTTGAGGGCTTTGAGTTAGGCTTGTGGTTTGTGGCAGGTTTAGCTGTTCCTGAACCACCAACATTTAAGCAAATATTTAATATAACAAACTGTGATTTGCAGTGGCACAGACATTGTCTAGTCATTCTTGATGCTAAAAGAAACGTCTTCCTGAGAGACAGAATAGGTGGCTGAAGGTGGTCACTCATGCCGTCTTAGCTAAAGCTGTCTCCAAAATGAGTCAAAGCCTTCAACCAGTACTATTTTGTATTTTTACTAATCATAAAAGATTTTTAAACCTTTTTTTTCCTTACTTTGGTTAAGAAAACCACCACAAAACAACAGCTGACCAATTTAACAGAGGCATTAATACAGCAAAATATAAGCAAAGCTTTTATAGTCATACTGCGTCTGTTGTCTGTAGTCCTACAAAAGAAGTGTTGACAGACCAATAGTGAAGTGAGAAGTGAAAGTCATTACTAGGATGAACTGAAGAATAAAGAGTTTTCAGTTCAAATCTGATCAAAACATGGGGCTCTGCTGTTGTCCAAGAACAACTTGTGTTCCCAGAAGAAGAAATGTAGAACTCTTCCTTCATGAGCTAACTCTGAGACTGACAAGTTGTGCTGCCATGATAACGAGTTTCTCATATTTGAAATAACTCAGAATTATAGGCATATAGTCTTTTTATTAGAGGCATGGTCCTGCTACAGCTGGATGATTGTCACTCTCATAGCACAGAAATATACCTGTTACTATAAAGAAAAGAAAGAAAAAGGCATCTCTGGATGTATTTAGCTGGCTTTACTGTTCTTTTTTGTAGGAAAGGAAAAATTTGTTTCTAAAGCTTGAAACATCTAGCAAAAATTGAAGTTCAGCCTACATCATGTATTCTTTTATATTCAGGATCCCCTTGTTGTTTTACAAGCAAGCACTCTGCAGAGTGATGTAGAATGACTTAAATTTTATTTTACAAACTTGATTTACTGGGAAAAAAGGTATATTAAATAAACTCACTACTCAGGTGTTCCTGTTTTGAAATTGGATAAGACGTCATGGATATAACTTTCAAAATTCAAGATTAAATATGTCCAACTAAAAATAATTTAAAATACCTAAGCTTTTTTTTCTCCCCCTAGATTCTGGCTGTGTAAATATAACTTGTCTTCTGAGAGTCAGACAAGCTTTTTCTCTTAGGCATGCTGCTGATAATACATTTTAGTATCTGTTTTCATTATGTCATTAGCAATGCAGAAGCTAACCCTTTATTCTCAGCTGTGGTGGTTAGGAAGGATATATGATACATGAGAAGTGTGTGGTAGCTCATACTTAGCTGACACTGGCTCATGAGGCTGTAAGAGACCTGACTAACAAGAATGAGTAACCCTTAACATTTTCACTTGGATCATTCTTTTGTCTAGAATTGTGGAGACATGCATGAACAGGATTTCATTTATTGAGGAAGGCATGATTCTTTTTATATATTTGCTTTCTAGAGTAAAAATCTGTATGCAGAGTGTTTGTTAGTAAGAGAAATACTAATTAGCTCCTTCTACAGGAGTCAGCACAAGTGGGCACTGAATATCTCTCATTTCAAGTAAAGCACAAACAGTTTTCATTATCTTTTTTCATAAGGAGAGCACATCAGTGGAGTAGATAAAGCTAGTCCCAAGAAAGACACTCACATAATGTTTTGTATTTCTGGGGGAAAACACTGTAGGACAAATTATGTCAGTTCTGTTTCTATCTTCAAAGACATTTACAGATATAGATACAGTAGTTTCACGTCAAGCACTCTGAAAAATTTTCCCTTCAGTATTTTCAAGAGCTGAAGTCAATGACATACTTCGTTGTTTACTTCCATTCTTTAGAGTGCCTAGGCCTGAAGATAATATGTATTTTGCTTTTTTATTTTTTAACAAACCTCTAAATCTAGCACAGTGCAAACCTGTTGATTGAAAATACAAAATGGAAATTCTTTCTTCATTTCTTATCCATTGACACTAGAAATTGATTTGATAACTTTAATAGTTATGCTTGTCCACCAAAGGCATTGGAAGGA
Organism: Caloenas nicobarica; assembly: GCF_036013445.1. Classification (NCBI taxonomy): domain Eukaryota; kingdom Metazoa; phylum Chordata; class Aves; order Columbiformes; family Columbidae; genus Caloenas; species Caloenas nicobarica. Next base: position 12,439,367 of record NC_088248.1, on the reverse strand, counting down.
GTTTTGGCTTTTGGCAGGGATAGTTCTTAAGCAACAGATGTGTTCTTATATTTACCACGTGAAATCTGGTGGCTATCACAACGATGAGGTGTCATGAAACAGGTTACGTAGCTCCATTTTTTTTCCTCCAGCCTTTTCCAAGAGGATTTCCAAAGCTGCTCAGGGTATTATAATGCTCGAATCTTGTTGCAAGTAATTCAGGCTTTTGCTTTATGCTGTTGAGGAACCTTCCAAAACTTTTTCCATAGTTGTGTAGTAGAAATAGAAAAGACATAAAGACTGTTCAGTGAGGCATCAGTGTCCTGATGGCTCTTCTATAAGAAGTTATAGGGTTTCTGCTAAATAAAGAAGCTGATGAGAAACACTTATTATTTGCCTTCGTCCATGATAACATTTGAAAAAATCCCCAATTCTAGGCTTCCCATTACTTAGCATGTTGAAAAATTTTGCTAAACTTGAGAACTTGACTGAATACATACTTGGCATTGCAACTATATATATTTGAAGACTATTATGTATACACAGAGGGGGTATGACTGAACAGTATGTTAGTTCTGAAATTCCCTGAGTTTGGAGATTTTTTTTTTTAATTTGAAAACTGGTTGAAAATTTACCTACCCCAGCCAAAACCAGCACAAGCTTAAAAGTTATTTTATCTTTATCGTGTGAGTTTGCCTTTATTGATGTGAATGAGGTAGGTTACTCAAAACAAGTATTTATTGTTTTGAGAATGATTTTACATTCAGGAAGATGTCTCTTACCATTTAAGTTTCAAAAGATGAAGCTATTTAATATTTTCCCTTGTTACCTTAGAGTCTGTTATTTGAAGGTGCTGATAAAACTTGTGCTCCTTTCCACTGGTTGCCATTTCATCTTTATAGAGTTTAATCTCACCTTTCTGGCTATGTTGTTGTCATGACTACTTCATACTTTCTTAATTTCCCAATGGTGTTTTTACCTGATATGATATTTGTTTTCTTTCTGTCCTCAGGGCCCAGCTTTTCATTTGTCTTTGTTGCTTTTTTTCATTTTTCTGAAACAATAAGCATTAGTGTATTTCCACAAAAAACTAGTATCTTTAAACTTTGTTTTCTCCTTGTATAAGGTGAGAGGACCTTCAAGTGTGATCACTGTGATGCTACTTTCAAAAGAAAGGATACCTTAAATGTTCATATTCAAGTAGTACATGATGGACATAAGAAATACAAGTGTGATCTCTGTGACAAGGCTTTCGTGACACCCTCAGTCCTGAAGAGTCATAAAAAAGTAAGTAGAATCAGTTCTATCATATTCATTCCTACTGTGTCCTTAAGTTTGGGACTAAACATAAAATCCTCACATGCTTCTGTATTTCTGGCTTTTCAGTAGAAAGCTCTGATGTTGCTTAACATCCTAAAATGCTCATTGTAGTGGGGTTATTGGTGCCATGCAGAATGTGCAATGGATACATATGGGCAAATCCAGTGTAGGTACTCCAGCATCAGGTCTGTAGCAGGATGGGACTTGCTGCACTGCTCTTACCATACTTCATCTCTGCAATGAAATTGGGGTAAACCTTAGAAGACTGCTTGCTCACTAGTTTGGCATGAGGTAAGATTTATATTACAGGGAGGAAATGTGAAGAAAATAATTGATTAAAGAACTGATTAGCTGAGGAAAATCAGCTTGGGTGTCACCACCAAATGCAGAATGTTAGAGTTTGTTGAAAAGCATTGTGCGTATATTATTTGCCATATAGCATGCACTTCATATGTGCCTGTAAAATTGTAATAACAAAATTGAGTTACTTGGTACAATATTATTGGCACATGGTTATGGTGAGTACTCTACATTACAACACAGGTCTACATTTAAAAGTGAGGAGAAAATGTAACAGAGTCTTTCAATATCTCTCCAATGCTACCATGTCTTACAGATATGGGAACTAGCGCATGTCTTTGGAGCCTAAATCAAGTTATTGGCAGATAGTAAACTATTGAATTCTCTCATGTAATGGACAGCACTGCATCCTGAATTTGTTCTTGATTTTTAACACATGTACAGATTACAAAAATTAATGGAACCAACTAGGAACGATGTTGCTTTGGTTTCTTTTACGGTCTTTTAAAGGTCTTGATCTTCCATAAAATGTACGCTAATGCATTTTCCATCTGTGTTTGGTCTGTTCTAAATGCTGCTTGTCTCATATTTAACATGCATTAAATTACTTAATAATTATAAGTGCAGAAAATAAAGTTTCCTGTGACTGAGTGAAATAACTGTGTAACCAAGAAGTATTTCTCCAAGATACACTTAGTGGAAGATTTTTCACCTGTACTTTAGAAGGACTAGAATGACATGGGGATGCCTTGTTTGTAGATTTCAGGACAGGTACCGTAAGATAATTGAGATTCAAATAACCTGATTCATCAGTTGTTGTCCAGCCTGAGAACTCATCTGAGTTTTGCTGTAATAGAGGGAGAACTTCAGATCACAGGATACTCTTCTTCTCTTATATGACTTTTAGAATGAGGAGTATTAAAGCACACCTGTTTTTTAAGCCCAAATATGTCAGTCTAAGGAACTCAAAAATAAAGGGTATAAAAAATAAACTTGTGATTTGTTTCTGATTATGTTCTTGCGGAGCAGGACTTTAGGAAGACACAGTATCTTTTATTAGACAAGCTGATTTGCTTGGAAAAAATAGACTGCTTTTCAAACACAAAATCCTTTTCATCCTTATCTACTTGTTTTAATCACTTGAGTAACAGACTTAACCTATAATACTGATAAATTGATTTCAGATTTTTTTTTTTGGGGGGGGAAGGATCTTGCCAAGGTGAATCATAAGATCCCAAAATAAAAAAAAATGTGGATTCATTGAGCTTTGCAAAAATTCTTAAACTTTTGTCTCTCAGTCTTCTTTTTAAAAAAATCAGTGTGACTTACTATTTCATGTTAAAAATAGCCATAAACATATATGTATTTTTACTTTACTGGGAAGCAGCTACCGTTTATTGTTTATCCCTATTCTTTCTTTGGCACTCCTTATTTGTAATTGCTGTTGTTTTGTGCTGCTCTCAGTCTAGGACTAGCTATATGTTTGTGAGCCTTTAAGTTGTAATACATTGCTCCTGGAAATCCTTTGGTTTTTTTGGTTGTTTGGAATGAATTAATAGCTGGCTGTCTGGTATCCCACGATGTTGCTCTTACAGATATAAGTGATTTCTAAAGAACCCTGTCCTAATCAAGAAGGATTTAATGTTTATATCCCTAATGTCAGGGAATGAAAACTATGCAAGTCTGTCTGGGATTGAAATGAGATCTCACTTACTCTTCAGTTGCATAATATGCATAATGTCATCTAAGTTTTTTATGATGTAATGAAGGATTTTATATAACTTCAATATCTTTCAGAAAACAAAGAATTCATTTCTCTATCTGAAGAGAGTCATGTGCAAAGTTTGAAACCCAAATTTTCAGCTGTACATATAATGTAATGTGTTTTCTTTCCTATCTCGCTGAGATTAACACTTATAAATGAAGTAATCAAAAATTATCCACTAAAAGAGCAGTCACAGTCTTAAGAGAAAAATATTCAATAGGCTGGTAAATCTTCAGTTCAGAATTGGGCATTGACAGTACAGTTTGAAAAATGACGAACCTGTGTATGTAACTTACTTCAAGATGGTCTTGCTGTTGACTGCACAGGTCAGATGGGAGAGCTTGTGATTTTTATTTCTTTTTTTTTTCCATTTTGAAATAATTCTTTTTATGTCAGCAAGGTGTTCTAACCTTAAAAGCTTGATTTCAAAAGATAAGCTCAGTGTATGATTTAGTGTTAGTGACAATTACAATATAGTTCTTCTGATCAATTCTCTAAATGCAATCTGATTCTAGCATTTATTACAAACTAGATAGGATCTAGTATGCAATTTGTGTTGACAAAAATCACTGAGAATTTGCACTTTGAAGGATTGCTGTCTGTGATACTCAAGTTGAACTGATGTCTGTGTTTCATTCATATGACACAGAAATCATATGTGCAAATCCCCATAGAGGCCTTTTAAAGCTCCAGTTCAAGTTTGCAACAGGAAAAATTATACTAGGTTAGTTAAACTCTTTTTACTACATTTCATAATGTAATAAAATTATGTGAAATTGTAAGCTTTTAAAAACAGTCCCATTTATTGAGATTAACTTTATTAGGTAATGTAATTATTGTTTGCTGGTTTAGAAATCACTGTCACAGATATAAAACTGAAAACCAGGTGTGTTATTCTTGCAATCATGAAAATACACAAAGGTGAATTGTAATAGTAACTATTTAGGAAATAGTAAATTTATGAACTGAAAAGCCAGTTTACTTTGCAATTAATAATGAAATTGGTTTAGGAATTTTAGAAGAAAATTGAAATAACACCTATAGCTAATTCCTTAGAATCTCTGCATGATGTGATGTTACAAAATATATAGTGGACATAATAGTTGTCAATGCCAATACAATTGAAGTATTCCATATTTCACTTATTTTAAAGCTATGCTGAAGCTTTCATTCCTCTCTTTCCCCACCACATTTAGACTCACACAGGAGAGAAAGAGAAGATTTGCCCATATTGTGGACAAAAGTTTGCAAGCAATGGAACACTGAGAGTTCATATCAGAAGCCATACAGGTACAGTGGTTTTTTGTAATGAACAGAGAAGACTTTCTGAATATATAACAAGATATGTGTAACTATGTCCACAATTGCTTTATGTATCTACAAACAGAAATGCAGATTTGCAGGTAGGCCTAACACAGCATTTTTTCAGATATTTTATCTGCTTAATGTGTAAAACCAGATTCTATTCTCGACTGTAATTTTATATGAACATATATATATATATATATATGGATATTTATATGTATATACAAGCTCATTAATTTCTCTGGCTGCTAAGGTGTTTTGAAGCTCTAATTTTATATTGATATGACTTCTGACTTTATCACAAACTGCATGTTACCCAAATTAGGATGTTCTAGCTTGAGTATTCTTCAACTCAAAATCTATTTTCTACTGCAAATGTGACTCATTCTGCTGATCTCATAATATTCCTGTGTCTGAGTTATGTAACGTATTTTATATTGCCACCCAGATTATATTTCTGTTTCCCTATGATGTTATCATGGGTGTTTCTGTAAATACACTGCAAATAAATTAGTCATGTTGTCGTTGATAGGTTTCATTTTGTGAGCTTACGTTTTCATTTCAAATAAGTGTCAGACCACTGAAAGGGATTTCTTTGTGATAATTTGTTTCCAACATAAAATGGTATAGATTTGCTTTTGGCAGTCAAAACATCAGTTAAACAGCCTTCCTATGACATTCCATTCACTTCGCATAAGCAGATTTGGTTTGTGGGAAGATGACAGAATTGGTGTTTTTAATAATTTGGCTTTCTACTACGTTTGGAAAAGTCTTAAAGACTTCACTCTATCAAGACCACCTGTTAAGATTACAGGTTTTACGAGTTTTTGTTACATTTTGTGATTTTTGGATATGACTGCTACAGACACTATCAAATTTTTATTGTGGTCCTGCAGTCAGTATGAAAGACTGAAATTGGCTTTCATCTTTAGGTCTTATTCTTTGTTAAATTCCATGTTTGGAACGTATATGCACCATAGCTGTATAAAAACATATACATGTAAGCCTGTGTATGTGCATTCTGCTCAGGCAGTTTGCATATACTGTAATCACAGACAAAAGACACTGAAGGTCAAAGCTGGCAAGACCCAGAATAGCAATGCAACGGTTCTGTCCATTCCTCCATTCTCATTCTTTTGTCTACAACTCCAACTTTTCAACTCCTTTCAAGGTCCTTCCTGCACAATATCTCAATATCTCCTTCTCTGTCTCTTCAGTCTTCTGTCTCCTAAGCTGTGGTTTTCTCTTATTTATTTATTTCACATCCTGAAGATGCAAAGAGGAAGAAAACAAACAAACAAACAACCAGCACTCATCGAGCATGTAGCCTGAGGATTTAGGGAACCCTTGAGGACTGTGCCTTTTGGAAGGACCCACCACATACCCACCTGGGCTGTACTTTAATGTGTCAGGTAGAGAGGAGCAAAAGGAAGCAATGCAATAATGTTGTTAGTTACTCAGCATGTCAATCCAGGCTTCTAGGCATATGACTCTCTCCATTTCTAATCTGTGTTAACTTTTTTTGTGAAGTTATTTTTCTGTTTTAATTATGGATATTTCTTTACCTTCACCTTCTTGTCTTATGAGGAACTATATTACCCTTTAATTTTGTGGTGTGTTGCCATACTAGACTTTCAAGAAAACTGGGACTTGTATAGATTTTTTTTTCCCAATGCTTACTGGAATGTCAAAATATTAGTCTAATGCTTCATTAAAACATCTGGATTCACATTCCAATGTTTTTTGCAGGCGAGTCTGCCTTATTGCCTTTAGTAGTGGGGTCTTTTTTTTTTTTCTTGTTTCCTAGGCCTTTTTCTTAAACTTTATGTATGTTTGCTGTGTACTGTCAGTGTTATACATCAGTTTCAAAAGCAGAAAGACTCTAGTTTTTCAAGTTGACAGTACAGATAGCTCTTGGGAAAATGCTTTGTAGCTATCTGAGTGAAAGTGCTTTTCACACATGTGCTGCTACCAGTTACTTTTAATGCTTCAGCTCTCTCGAGCACACTTTCCTAAATTTAGGAGTGAGGCTAAGGTGAGTTTCATGAAACCACACACCAGAGACCTCTAACTTTGACTATAGAGCCTTGCAAAATTTGTAGCTGTTATTATACCAGAAATAGTAAACTATGACATTTTGAACTTAATTGAAGTAGAAAGGCACTTAAGATTTCCAGTACATTTGTAAATTAAATATGGTGGGAGAAGCTGACTTTCCAGGAGATCATGCAGGTTGGAATTAAGGGAATACAAAATGTGAAAACAATTTATTAAAGAATAATACTGCAGAAGGAGGGAAACTTTCAAGGCTTCTTCCTTTGCCTAAAAAGCTGGAAGTGCTCATTTTCAAAAGATTTACTAATTCAGGAAAAATGCCTGGCTAAATTCATTTATGAGCTGTGATAGATAAACTCTGATCCTTTCCTCTTTCAGTCTAGCTGCTATTGTGATGTCAGTCACATTTTTGATAGAGGGTTTTGTGATTCACATCCTTCACTGTGAAAATCAACTGAAATACTTTTTCCACAATTGTTTTTGATGTCATTCTGTTATGATTCCTGTCCATTTCTTGATTATCCTGATGAAACGTGGTGGGGGTAAAAGAGGAGGGTGGAGTTGGTGCTAAGTTGTGACTTGTGGTTTAAAAAAAAAAAATCTGTTAAGTTCTATGGTGAAACACCTTATGTGAGGTTTAGTAAGAAAATGCCATAGTTAGATTCCTGCTGTTCATGACTGTAATACATGCAGACTAACCACAAGAGGAAATTGTTGTCTAATGTTCAGTGGGCCTGAGGAAACGTAGCTTTCTGAGGAATAGTTCACATCATTTTCAAAGAAAGTAAGGGTAGTTGGTGAAGGTAATCTGTGTCATCTGCAAACAGTACAAAAATGCTGAGTACTCATTTGATCGCTTTTACTAGTAAAGTTCACTGTATCTTGAAAATCCTTGACAACTTTTCAGGGATTTTCTGAGCAGTAAGTAATTTTCAGTTCATCAAACAGTGGAGTCACAGACTTATTTTATTCAGTGATGGATGCCTGGTTTCTACATGTTACAGTGTTGAATATTTCATCATCTTGGTATCTATTAAATTCTGTGGTTTTGAATTAATCAACTTGAAACTGTGCCCCCTTCCCCTTTATTTTTTTTGGCTAGACATCAAAGTATCACTTTTCATTCTGAGCTAAAAGAGAAACAGCCAGCCACTGTCCATTTTCAAGGGATGATTCATCTTCGTGAATAAGTCTTCAGCTGGGGATAAGCTTTAAGTTCAACTAAGCAGTATACCATAAGTGTAAATATTGCAAAGATCTTCATGTCTTAGTGACTACAGCTGATAAGGATTGAGGTCCTGGTGCAGACATTTGTGTTATCCCATTTTCTGTGCACATGGCCAGCTAGACTTCACTTTATTAGCTACTTAGTATAAGAGGCTTTGCTTTGTATTTACAAAACAATCTCAGGCAGAATTCTCTTTTAAAAGAGAGTTGTATATAGTTTTTTATCCTTTTTGATTTATAAAGCTGTTCTTTATAAAAGCTGAGGTTCTTGGGTATCCTCCTGGTTCTGCTTTGGAATTGTATTTTTTATGTGCTTACTAATCGAAAAACAAAAAGATAAACTCAGTGGGTTTTTGGCTTTTATTTTATATGCAACATGTATTCTTAAATATTGTTATTCAGAGATTCAGGCATGCTTCCTCAATAAGCAATTCTCTTCCCTCTTTTATCTTAAAGTAAGGCTCTGTAAATGAGCCCTAACAATACTTGGCCTTTTGCAGAAACTGTGCTGGTTTGGGGTGAGTGAACATGTCTGCATGTGCATGTATAGAGGGAAGGAGTTGATGTTTACATCTGAACCTCACATATTGCTCTGTAATTCATCATCTGGGTTTCCAGCCTTGCAATGACAGAGACAGCGCTCTGTAGGTCAGCTGAAACACTATAGCATATTCTCCCTCTGCTGTATCCTGTTGGTTTATGACTTTTTAGGGTCAGAAGGAGCTGGGGTTAATTCAGCAAAAGAATCCTCTGACTGTGATATAAATTCCTTGGCTTGTTCATAACTTACAAAAGAAATTCTATGGACTGCTCCTTGGGCTTGAAAACTCAGAGCCAGGAGGTTAATTACTTCCCTAAAGTTTCAAGCAACTTCCAGCCTTAACAGTTGCTGGCTGTGGTTTGTGCAGCTTGGCAGTTGCCTTATGCATAGGTGTTTAAATCTGTTAATTGCTGTCTTGTGTGTGCATATTTGTGTGTATACATATTTATATGCCTATGTAATATACACGCACATTTTGTCTGTCTGATACTTATACTGTTGCTTTGCTAATTAGTTGTATTATAATCCTTTCCATCTTTGGCACGTAAGTTGTGGAACAATAAATGTTGTTGTGAGGTGGTTTATATTTGCAGGTTAATTGATTTTTGAGTTAGGAGTGTTTAGTGTCTTTAACTGTAATTGTGTCCTTTCTATGTTGTTTTTTACCTATGTTACATAGGGACTAGTGAGAGACAACTAATGACCATATGTGTCTTCCAGAAAATGCTTATATATGCAAATATAGGTTAAAATGTAACCTTATTTTTCCTTTTCCATCACAATTAGTCAAAAATCTTGATAAAAAGCCAGTAAGATAACTATGACTTTACATCTGTCCTAGATGTTTTCTGAAAAGATTAATGTTTCTATTCTATGCCATTTAAAAGCCGTCACTTAATGTGGCATTCTCACATGTTATGTTCTCTGGTATTTGGAAAAAGCTGCTTTATTTCATAAGCATGACATGAGAGAGTTCTTTGTAAATTTGCTTCCATATACGTGAATAAAAGATAATACCAGAGATTACATTAAAATAGCGAAAAGCATTCAGATGGCAGACTTCCATATCCTTTGTGTCAACACAGTTAAGCTTAGCTTTTTCAGTTTCCGTAATCAAAGACTGTTTTATGAGCTTGTGAAAACTTTTCATCCTACTTGTTCCCTATAACTTTAGGTGCGGATTGCCTTCTTGAGATGTCTGTCATGCTCTGCATTGAGAGCCTGATGTCATGGTGCTAACTTTGCCATTGTTGTCACATTTCTACAATTTTATTAGCTAGGCATTTAAGCATATTTAAAACCATATTTAAGGTCCAACTGTATAAAAATCTAGGTCCAAATTTTGTGCTTACATGTAAAAATTCTTGAGTAACCAAGCAGAATATTAGTTGTGGAGTTGTAATAAAAATCTTTGGTTATTAACAGTAGTTCTGTCATCTGTGAGCATAAAAGACTTCAAAGTAGTTGATGGAAGAAATGAGTTGGACAGTGTAACTCTGTTTTATTACTGTGTAAAATATGTCTCCAAAGTTTAATAGCTAAACAGGCAACGTACGTAAGAAATAAGGTACAGCCAGGATTCTCATTCTAGCAAACCTTGCAAGTTATAAGTAATTTATATTTTCTATCATGAAAAAAAAGATAAAAGGCAAGCTTGAAGGAACTTCCTCTCATATCACAATGAAGTATGTGAAAAAATGTGTCTGTGTATAGCCGGTGAACAGCTTGCAAATGTCTACCGATAGGTTGTTTCTATTCAATGGCTTATAAATGATCTCTCTTTTATCTACCAAATTTAAAAAGGAGCTTGCAGAAGGCCTCAAAGGTAAGGATTCTGCATTTCTAAACCTTTCAGTTTATACATCATTGTCCTGTTTATCTCCGGACAACAGTTAAATCTTTAAAAGTACCTGTAAAGTTTCATGCAGCTGTCAGCTTCTTGTTTGCTTCCATGAATGAAGAAATGTTATAAGCGATAGATTATTTGAATGCTAGTGACATCTCTAGATCAAATGAATTACCAATTGATTAATGCGTGTACTTTAAAAGGTTTGGTTGACCATTGGGTTCACTGAAGTCATAGGCGTTAATGCTTCATTTGTAGGGAAACCAAATAGCTTAATTCTACTGATAGATGCAAAGAATGAAACTGGTTTATTCTTTAAAGCAAGTGTGGGGGGTTTTTATTTGTGACTAAAATCTTAATACCACTGTAGAACCGATGAAAGCCTATAAGTAATTAATAATGGTAGTTCATACTTTGCTGTACAGATTCAGATAGCCTTTTTATTTTGTAGGATCCTTTACTTATATTTACATTTCATTTTGTTACAAATAGCTAAAACCTAAATTATATTATAATAATTTTGTTGGACTGGATAGGAAAAACGTTTTGACTATTTGTCTTAACTACAGGTAATCTGAATTCTCTGAGTAAACCCAAAACTTTGCAGAAAACAAACATCAACTATGAAAATACCACTTCCATGCCTCAAAGAACAAGGAATGTCAAAGTATTTACAAGAAAGTATTGATATGAAAAAGAAATGGTTAAAGCAACCTGATTTTCCCTTGTTTTGGAAAGAATAGCATTCAAGTTTTTTTCTTATTAAATATGTGACCATTTTTAGTGAATGGGAAATGCGTTCGATTGACTCACATAAAAGAAATTCTTGTTCTCCCTTGTGCCTGGAAAATGCACAGATATTGACATTTAGTTAGAAAGCATTCACAAATACACAGGCTTAGTGTTGTTAATCATTGGTGATGGAAAACGAGCAAACAAACCCCACAACCACCACCAACAACCAACAAAAAACCCTGAACAAAATGAAATGGGAATAGTTAATCTCTTGTCTTCAGAGTCAAGTTTGAATGTTGATTAAAATGAAGAAGGCATAAGAAATGTTGCTAATTGGCCCATATCTGAGTACTGTTTTTCCATTTCCAGGCAACAAGATTGTTCTGACAGCAGTCAAAGATGTTAACCCTTTCTTTACCTGTAGAATTACATGTGTATTTGCTGTTTCTGGGTCTTGTCTCAGCTGACATCCACAAGTATTTTATCTTTCAAATAATGAAGTTGTTTGGTCCTTGGCATGAGAATGCTACTCCTGCACAGGTCCTTCTGTACCTTCTAAAGTGCTAAATTTTGAGTGTTTAATGGCTGAAAAACAGGCAGGCCAGAATTTTGTCTAGGCCAGATCACTGTTTTTATTGTCTAGTTCAGATTAAGACTGGTCCAGGTGTGGCTCATCAAGAGAGCAGCTAGCTACTGCAGCTGGCCAAGCTTCTTGATTACTCTCCTGTTATTTTCCCTTCCTAGAATCCCTGGCCGAAATTATAAAAATGTTTAAGAGACCTAGGGTATTAAATGCTTTTGAATATGCTACTTGGTATCTATAAAACTGCTACTTCTACAGAAGAGGAAATCTTATTTTGATGAAGTGTTTGTCTTCTTAAAGGCCATTTGACATGCTGTACAACACCAATGTGGTGAAATTTACTGAGTATTTTCTTAAAGTGTAAATATTTAATCTTAAACCAATAATTTTTTCTGGCATTTTTTAATTTAAGTTCTGATGAAATCATGTGGTTCCTTCAGTTCCTATTTAACTTAATTTTAATTCCTGATTAAGTTCTTTTCATGTGAAAGAAAGTAAGTTCTGCATATCTTAGGTTCCTTTGTGTGTTAAGTGTTTGTAAAATACGTTAACTGAATTCTGTACAGTTAAGGACATGAACTTCCTTTCTAACTTGATGTGAACATGATATACAGAGTAACAGCAGCTGAGGATGAATGCGTAAAGCTGTCAAGTGCTCTATATGAACAGATAATGTTCTAAAGCATATGTCACAGGTTATAATTTAGTTATATACATTAACCTTTTGCCCATCCTTACTTGCTGTTGAATGCTGTCATCACCCCAGATTATCTCTGACTAAAAAAGCACTATTGCAATTCCCGTTCCGGGCTGCCCTGTTGATCACCTGGTATGGAGTGTTGCATGTGTGATCCAGATGGCCCCCTTGTCTCCAAATTCCTCCCCAGGTGAACTGCCCTCTTTCCATCACAGTTGTGTGATGATGGAGTCTTCAGGTATTAAAAAAACCCTGGATAATATCACTGTATTCAAATTCTTCATTCCTTAATACAGCAGTTTAGTTCCAATAGAGACAGCCAGAGAATTCGTACATAAAAGGTAACATACACACCTGAGAATTGCACGTATGTGCCCAAGCAAGCCACGTGGGAATGGGGAGGGTAGATGTAACTCCAAATTATACAGACGTTATTCCTATTTCATTCTGTTAACGGTTTGAAAAAGCTCTATGAGGCTGCTTCAAAAACTGAATGTAGTAGTTTACTGAATGCACGCTTTTGTATGCTGCTGATTATCTTTGTGCCTCTCTTTCTTTTTTGTTCGGCTGGTCTCTTCAGACACTTCTGTTTTGCTGGTCTGTTCAGGTTAGGACTATTTCTCTGCTGCATGTTTCATTTGTCGCATTTGATGAGAATGTTTGTTACCTGTAAAGTACATATTTGGTTGATCTTACCTGAAGTCATTCTTTCAAAATAATCACTAACATCAGGTTCCTACCAGATTTTTTGTAATTAGCTTTTTGTGGCTGAATTGACTACAGGGAATGCAAAATACAATGTGAAAATATCAGTGCATGTGACTACTTTGAAATCTTATGTCTCAAAGTCTTTATTAAATGTCTAGCTTTAGCCACTGAAATGTTGAAGATTTTATGTGTATTTGGTTTTGTTTCTTAATTGTTTTGCTCCCAGGGTTATCTGAGTTTGGGAAATCTGGATGCTAAACTCGCTGTAAATACTGCCTTACGGCACTTTTGATTGCGAATCGCTCATAGAAAATAGTCCATCTTGACTGGAACTGGAATGGAAGAATATAGTGCTTAAATTTTACTTTTTATGCTACTTTAAGGTCCACTAGGTATTGTGATGCCGAGCTAGACATGTACACACTTGAGGGGGAAAAAAGGTATCCGTTCTACTGTGACATGTTTTCAGATCAAAATCCCATATGGTTTTCAATCATGGAATTCTTTTTTGTAATCCTTGTATTAGGGTTACATTTATTTTTATTATGTTAAAAGCTTTGTTTTTATTCATACAAAATCTGGAAGTAGAATGTCTAGACTTTGAATTATAGTAAATCCACTGCAATTTATCCAAGGATTATTTATTTGGGGTTATTTGTACAGAAGTGCCATTAATGTGTTGAGCAGTTTGTTCTTGGACAGCAGGGACATGACAGTCAGCTGTAACTTGAGGGTAAACACAGCATTTATTTCTGTTTGCCTTGACTCTTGCTGTTTTAATGGTAGCAATTATTCTTAGTTATTGTTGCATTCACATTACTTCTGGGCGTGACTGGGCAAGCTGTCCAATTAAGATGTATTTAATATATCTGCTGGATTTTGATACTGTATTAAAGTAGAAAGCCTGGTGAAATGTTTTAGTGAAAAGTGCAGATTGTAGTCTCAGTTGTGGTTTAATGGCAGAGTTGCAAACGATAACATAGGTCAGGCTTTTTTTCAGGTATTTTCCAAACGTGAAGTGTTAGGATTAAGGCTTGGTAGTATATTTGGAAGTTAGAAGATTTATTTTCTACACATTATTCATATTTTTTTAATAAATTAAAAAATCTCCAAACAAGCAGCCACCTTCACTTTGTGAAAGAATGCCTTTGAAAGCTTACCCTACAATAGTAGACTGCAATAAAAAGTTGTTGTATTTAAAGCAATGGTGCACTGATGTGCTTTAATATGATGTCCCTGGTAAGGATTTATAATTGCCTCTGAACATAAATATATTATATCTTTATACATATATATCGTATATATATGTACAAATATATTTATATTAAAAGTACAGAGGGAAAATGGCATAATTGTTGATCAGCATCAACAAGTTTAGACGTATCTCACAAGCATGCTTCTAGCAGTAAATCTAGGAAGAAATTTGAGTTTGTCACAGGGGAAATAGCTTTCTTTCATTTTCATGTTGAGTAACTCCTTTTTATGAGGGTGAGAGAAATAGATACAGGACTTGAGCAGGTATCAGAGAATGCAACGCCATTCCATTTGCTTGTCTTTGTCATTTTTTCTTTTAATCTTCTCCTCAAATGTAACAGATTCATTCCTTTTCTGCTCTGAGACATTTTAGTGATGATTCTAAACTTTGAAGCACAAAATCCTCTCATTTGTGGACACTTGCAATAGTTCTGTATGAAACAGTGCAATTCTTGTGTGAAAGGAGTATATTTAGTGTTTGTTTTTTCAAATCTGTCTGGTTTTTATCTGTTGTCATCTTATGCTGTTTGCATATTGCAGAAAGGAACTGCTGCTCCTGTTTATCTTACATGGCTTGATGAGAGAGGACTTCCATTGGGGAACACCTACTTGACAATTAGTCTCCTTGATGAATCTGTTATTGGGGTCATTCTTACAAGCAACTGACTGGTAGCATGAATTGGGTTTGTCTAGTCTAGTGCAGAAGGAGGGAAGTTAACTTTTACCAGAGATAGAGATGTTAGTAAGCCAGATTGTACTAATCTTTCCAAAATCTCCTGTCCATAAGTTTGGACATCTAATCTGAATTAGTTGCCTAGGCTTCTGATACAGTAAATAGAGGAAAAAAGATGGATTGACTGAGGGCAATTCATTCAGTTCTCAAGCAGCAAAGTTAAGCCCTGTCCAGAGAGCAATTCATCCTAATTTTCTTTTACCCTTCATTTCACTGGGATTCAGAACAACTAGTTAACATTGAACACCATGTTTTCACGTGGCTGGTGTCAAATGAGGACTCTTGTTCACAGGTCAAATCATCTTCAGTACGAGTAATTTTTTATTAAAAAATGTAGATATCCATCTATTTCTTATACAGCAGCACAAACTCATCTTTGGACTGGTTACAGAGAGACTAAAAAAATTATTCTAAGAAACTTGGCTTTTGCAAGCACACACTTGTTTGAAGTGGCCCACAGTTAATCTTGTAAATCCTAGAACTCTTGGAGGTGGAAGATAAATCATGCATTTAAAAGATGTGTAAGCACGAGAGAAACAGTATTTTATGTAAGTGCAAGGGCGCTTATGTATATTTTGGACATACAGACTACAAAGTTTAGGTGAAAGGAAATAACAGAAACAAAATAAAAGCCACAGTAAAATTACTTGGGTGTCATGTTTTGTTCGACTGACAGTTACTAATGACATAAGTGCATGAGAAGTTGTTTGTATAATTTAGAAAAATAGGATGTCACCAAGCATCAATAAGTCAGGGCTTGCAGTCTGTGTTACATAGTAAAGTCAATTTTTGAAATAGTGGAGACTTTTGAAAATTTACAGTACACAACAGCTGCTTGAAACCAGTCTTTTTCAGGTGTAACATGTTGAAGTCATACTGTTGTCTTCTACTGGCATCTGCTGAAAGCTCTTAGGGCCTTACCAAGTACCGTGATCTCCATGGTTAATTTGTGAAGGACACTATTAATCCATCCCAGACAAACTCAAAGCCATCCTTTGAAAGCAAAAGTCCTTAAAGAGACTTGAGGTTGAGGGAGAGAGGTAGGAGGGGTACAACCCTTACCCGTCAACACTCATCTGCTTACAAGCTGCTGAAAGCTTTAACTTCTACATTCAAAAACCCTAAAACATAAAAATGTCAGCTGAATTAATTAAATATTTGAGTACTGACAACTGTTGCAGTATTTGAGTTTTGGAGGCATGAATTAAAGACATCAGGGGTCATGAGAGAGTATCATATTTCAAACTGCTCAATGAAAACACAGCTAAAACACATTGTTGTCGTCATCCTAAAAAAACCAAAAAAAGCCATATTCATACAATTGTGCTTTCTGAGAGATTGCAGAGTACGAGAGGGAAAAATGTGTGTGTTTCACAAGTACTTCACTACAGCTTTTTCCTGTGGTTATTATCAGAGTTGTCTAAACAGTAACAGAAGACAGAAAATAACAGAGTATTCGGTCTACTGAAGTGAATTTTTTCATCCCCTTATATAATCATCTAATCTCAGCTGCTCTCAAATCTCTGCACACCCAGTGACTATATGGGGATTTTATGTACAAAAGTGACTCTCAGTTGATCAGCTGTGCTATATTCAGTCAGTTCTTCTGAACAGCTATTTCTTTAAGCTGTCTCCATTATGTACTTTTTGTGATCCTTTGGCATCTTGTTCTCAAGAAAGAAAACATCCAGCATATTCCCTCTGAGCAATCATGGAGGAACACCTCATGCAGAGAAAACAGAAGAAGAGGGTTGAGGCCTCTTTTCTCCAAGTCAAGACAAATATCCCTGGTATGAGGGACTGTAGAGCTTTAAATGCTTATCTCTGTTACTGCCACTCTCTTGCGCTCTGATCTTTGTCATGTCAGTGAAATAGGTCAGTGTGTTGTGGTTTTTTTTTTTTTTACCTGTAAAATGTAGTTAACCTTACCTATTTTCCAGGATTGAGTATGAGTATTAAGAATTTTTTGGCATTTAAACTATGTTAAATCTCTCTATATGTGCAACGATTCTCTAGTGAGTGGAAATCTGTGCATTGACTTAGTAGAATAGGCTTTGCTTAACTTGTATTTTCAAATAAAGATTTTTTCACACCTTCAGCATTATGATTGCACAGGACAAATTCAATTTTGATAAAAGTAGTTGTATCATTTTAATTCACTGAACTATGTTTTTATACTAGAAACAGTCTTATAATTGCTTTTAAAGTGTCATGTACAGGAGGAGCAGAAAATAGACTCAGATTCCAGTGCATTGCCTCAAGAGCTAAAACTTAAAATACCTTTGGGGAATTATAAAGCTTTATCAGTTCTTCCAAATTATGGAGCTAGTTTAGAAACTCTTCACTCTTTGATTCTGAATAGCTCAGTATCCACATTACGCTAATGTGAGTTGGGGAAAATCCATGCTAAATGACATCTGTTTAATGGAGCATTGAACTAAATACCTCTGAGATATGGCATGCTGCAAGGGAGATGTGAAGATCTTTCTGCTTCCATTTCAATTACAAATTGCGACACACAAATTGCAGGAACTTTTGATTAACTATCTTCTAACACAGTTCAGATACAGCATTAAAAAGGAATAGATTTTATATTTCGTTGGGATTCTGACACCTAGAGGGCTCTAATAATGACCAGCTGTGAAATAGAAGAAATATTTGGGAGCAGTTAATGCCTGACCATGGAAGTGACCATGTGTTAGTCACTGTAGAATGTGGTTTGGGCAATGGCAGGAGGTGTATGATTGTATTTTTTTTTTTTTTTTTTCCCCTGAGGGCTCCCTGTGTATATTCATATATTACTAGAACAAAACTAAGCAGCAAAGAGTAATATTTTGATCCAGCCCTGCATCCTACTCAGGTAGACCTTTATTTGTAATTTTCCTAATGCTTAGGTCTCTTTTTGTTTGAACTGAGTGTGAGGGCAAGGCCAGAAAAAAGTACCTCGGTTTGAGAAATAACTGTGCTGCAAGACCTTCATGTATTGAGGCCATATTTGTGGATTCTGATGCTTTTCTTGTTTTCAGGTGAGCGTCCTTATCAGTGTCCTTACTGTGACAAAGCTTTCAGTAAGAACGATGGTTTGAAGATGCATATTCGCACCCACACAAGGGTAAGTCCCAGACAAGGGTAAGAGTAGCTTAAATTTATGGTTATTTGAGAATGGTCTATGAATCATGTCTGACAAAAAGTAAATAATTACTGTTTATGTAGAGATTAAGCTGTATCAACCAAGATACTTTATACTTATCAAAATAAGAGGCAAAGATTTAAGTCATTAACTGTTAAATTCTAATTATGACTCCCTTACTGACCTTCTATTTTTTCCATGTTCAATTTCTTCTATGTTGAAATAATAACACTACTAACTTCTTCCCATAACCTGTGGTTATTTACAGATATAAATTACCAGTTTTAGTTGTTTACTGAATAAACAATTTTCTAAAGGCTTCACTGTTCTTGACACTTCAAAATCCAATGTTTTGATTCTTACTGTCTCCTTAAAATCCTGTCACTGTGAGCCTTTGTAGAGGCTGTACTTCACTAACTCAGGACAAATATTAAGCTGCAAACCAACTTTAACTTTTATTTAATGGAAGGCAAAATAAAGGGAAATTGCAATTTTATTTTTGAATCTTGAGTCTCAGTCAGCACAAAGGTTGTCTGTTTCAGAGAAAAGTCTTGTCACTTATGTACATTTATTAGAGGACAAAGGATTGATCTTGGCTTCACTTAGCCAGCAAGGAGATGGAGAGCTGTCTTCAAACAGCCACATGTGAATTCCCTTAGTAAAGAGAGATCTCCAGGTGAAGTTAAGCTGGCCTGGCACTCCATATGCTGTGTGCCTCTGGCCTCCCCATCCACCATAAGAAAACAAACAAAATGTTTAGAAGTCGTAACTTTTACTAGTAATCCCTTGGGACCTGTTGCTGCTTATAGAAGTCGAGTCAGCCTTGAGGCCAAACTGAGAAAGTTCCTTATCTATTAGGAAATAGAGAAGGTCATAGTTATTAGTCTCCATATGCAAATCTGCACACAGAATAGCTTTCTAAATGAGTAAAGATAACATCAAACCTGTTTGTTTAATTTTCTACTATCCTATCCAGATCTTGAGGGTCCTATATAAAGGACTCAGGTACCCCAAACTTTAGTTTAGAAACTACCAGTAGTTTGTGCAATGCTTCCTGGCAGTTCATTTGGAGCAGGCTAGTCCCATGTTGTTAGTTGTTCCCACTCCTTTTCAGCTAAGTCACTTTAAGAAGCGCTATAAAATGTTTTCTGATATTACGGTCCCATATTACTGTTTTTGCAGCAAGAGAAATTTCATTACGTTCTACATGGCTGTGAGTGGGAGAAATGGTAAACAAGACCAACTCTACAATAGTGTCAAGTTTAATTTTTCCCTAGTTTGTCATACAGTTTGAGTGAAAACAACAAAACCTCCAGCCTCTGTAGGGGAAAAAAACCCAAACAACCACCACCACCCACACAAAACCCCCCAAACAAACAAACAAACACCAAACCAAAACAAAACACACAACAACAGAAACCTAGAAAAATATTATGCAGGAAACAAAACACCCCCACTCCAGTAGCAAAACCAGCTCGTTAGTATGTAGATTACATAACAGTTTTGTAATATCAAGATCACCTGCATTGAGGTTTCTCTGCACACACAGAGATTCTAGCAAAGTTTAAATCTGTGCACTGAGATGCAGAACTCTTTGACAGTTTCTGCCATGTACTTTAAGACCAGGCAGGTCTGTTGTTACTGCCCGTGGTCTTCTCTCTTTTTAGTTGAATTTCCATCTCTGAGCTTTTCAGATCTTTAATCAAGAGCAATATAAGCTGAACTAGAAGTTCTGAGCTATTCACGTGTAAGTATTTTTTTTTTAATGAGGTCACACATTCACATTGTAGCACCTCTCTGGTTTCAGGGCAGGTGTGATCTAAGTCTTCATTCCAGAAAGGAGAGACTATGTATATGTTAACAAGTAGTGCAATGCAATAGTAGGCATGTAAAGTGAAACAGCTGGTGCTGAGGACCTGATGTATATATTGTATATGTTTCAGGGATTTTATTGCGGATTTTGTGTAATCTGGTCCTATAGGCTGAATGCACACTAGTGCTCCCTGGAACGCACCTTCTGGTTTAATTCTTTCCAAAAGCAATTCAAGTCATGCAGTCCAAACCATTTTGGAGGTGTGCACTGAAGCACAGTAAGAGGGGGCGTTGGGGAAGCCTGGTTCAAAAGCACACACCTGATCTTAATGTAAAGACTAAAAGAAATACATTCTAAAGTTCTGTGTAAGAACTTTGCCAGTAAAGAAGGATAATACCTCTGCAGAAATGGCTTGAAATTCCTCTGTGTGATACTAATTCATTGTAACTTGTTCTGTGATCCTAGAGCATTTAAAGAAAGACAAAACTAAAGATAAGGTAATTAAAAAATAGTAATCTGTCTGTCAATATGTGTCAGTTCTAAGAACAAGAAAACCGGGAAGTCAGGCTTGAAATTTCTCTCTTCAGGCATTTAATGTGTTGGCTTTTCAAGACAAAAGGTTGTATGAATGCTGACTATTCCTTATCTTGCCCTTTCCTATGCATAAGTTTTATTCTGAAATTTATTCTTGCATGCTTGCTGGAAAATAGTTATATATTATACATGACACTCAACAAGGAAAATGTCATTGTGGAGATTAAATCTAGATATATTTTACCAGTGGGATTAAATGCCAAACCTGATCCTGTGGAACATGGAAGGCTGCTGGAAAAATCATTGTAGAAAGTTGATTAGGGTCTGGCAGCTGCTAA
Source organism: Caloenas nicobarica (assembly GCF_036013445.1). Taxonomy (NCBI): domain Eukaryota; kingdom Metazoa; phylum Chordata; class Aves; order Columbiformes; family Columbidae; genus Caloenas; species Caloenas nicobarica. The sequence goes on along the minus strand of NC_088248.1, from coordinate 12,418,504 downwards.
ACTGAGTAAAACCTGGGTGGCCGCAGGTGTCAGCTCAAACCCTGGAGTAAACAGAGAAGTTAAGCCAAAACCCCTACTGACTATGTAAGGAGAAGAAAATACCAACCACCTAATATTAAAATGTCACCTGAACACTGATTTGTTTTTTTAAAAGTAGATGTGTTTGGTTTATGCTTTTTTGTTTGTTTGTCTGGGTGGGTGGGGTTTTTTTGTGTTTTAATAATAAGAAGAAATATAGCAGCCTAAGAAAACATAAATGAGGAACTTATCGAAGTTCTTGATGAAATGAATTTACAGATCATATTAGCTTTGAGTAAATATACACATACTTCCAACCTTCAAAGTGCAGTAAACTTCAGCACATCCCTAAGGCTTTATTCAGTGCCTGACATGGTATTACAAAGTTCCAGCTTAAACATATGGAGAAATTATTGTATCTTACTGCAATATAATTGTTAATGTTTGGAAAAATGATCATTGATAGGTGCCCAGAGTTATTGTCATGTCAAATTGATGTTTTCATTACTTCTGAAAATGGTAGTTTTATTACAGTTTGTTTCCGTGAAATACAGGGCAGTGATGGAAAACAGGAAGAGTAGAAGCCGTTTACAAATTCTTTTTTATCACTTGGTTTGAATAGTTCATATTTATACTTCGAAGGTTTAACAGAGGCATGTGATTCTTACAGCTTGTTTAAAAATCTGATTTCTAGTGGTTGGAAGGCTTGCTGGTTGTAATGCTCAAATTGTACATTTCTGAGTTAATATTTTAAAATTAGAGAAATTACAGTACGTTATTAGGTGTGTTTCTTTGTTTTATGCATAAGTACCTACCATTTAAAAATGCAATTGTATTTAAGCATATTTATAAAAAAGCACCTAATGTTCAGAGATTATACTGTAAGAAACAGAGCAAATTAAGTGATAAGCAGATTTTTCTAACTCTTCAACTAACTTTATTCATCCGCACTTGAAATAACTCGGCTAATATACTTATACACACACACACTCTCATATATATACAAATATATATACACGTATAAACACGTACACACACGTACATACATATACGTGTTGCATGGAATGGGTCAGTAGATTGCAGTTGATCTTATGTAGCTTCTGGATACTAAAGGCATCAGTACTCACTGTTTTGGAAGCTTTGTCTCCTATAATTTCTTGTTCATTTGAAGCTAGGCAGCTTGGATACTGTTAGCGGTGTAGCCTCAAAATTGCAGGGATTGGTATGATCTAGTGGCCTGAGTATCAGGTCTGTTTTGAACTCAACTCTTGAGCTCTTTAATCTCATAGTGACTTTGGTAGTGGTGGCTGAGAGTGTTTAGTCTGAAGCTTTTATGAATATGGCTGCATGTTCTGCAGAAATCACGTGAGTGACTTCAATGCAAGGATATCTTTAGAAGCTAAGGACTCAAGGACTGATGCAGTATGTGCAGAACTTAGATAACCTTGAGTTAATTTCAAGTTTCATTTATGATTTTAATGGGAATAGGTATAAATAATGAGAAGTATGGAAGCCAGACAGCCCCCTGTCAAGGTGTTCTCTTCAAGTCAGAGTTTCAGCTTGCTGCCAGGACAGCATGAGAAGCAAACTGTCCTCATCCTGGCCCTGAGTTAGGCAGTCTTTCCAAGACACTCATATGGAACTTTATACAACCCCCTCCATTTTTTTAAAAAAACTTAGAAGGCTATTAAAATAAAATAATGAAATAAAATGCACAAACAATATTGACAATTATTACATAATTCCTCTTGTTCTGTATTTCCCAGGAAATACTTGGGCTTAAGAAAGTTTTTTAAAAGGTCATATGTTCTAGAAACAGCATACCATGCTACTGACTAATATATATATATTACATTGGTTACTAAATATATTCTCATGTACACGTGACAGTGTGTAATGAAATATTATGAGGTGTTGACTGAATCTTGAGTTTTTTCAATATTAGATATTCTCTATATTTCCCCATTGGTGAGACATGAGTGAGTTCTCAAACATCTGTCTGAGGATGATGACTTTGCCAGTGCTGTGGCTTCCTTTCCTGTGGAATCTGTGTTTGTATACAGAATATAAAAGATTTGAATCCCACTGCACCTATATTTTCATACTCCTTTTTTATGTAATGTTGGCTGATGATGATCTTTTCCTGGTAGAATTATTATTATTATTATTTTTTAATATTTATACTGTTTTTTCCAAGAGCAGATCAACATCTGTTGAGTTTTCATCATGGCTGATTATATCAACCATCCTTCACTACATCTTAGGGGCAGGAGTTACTTCAGCAGTTTGGAAAAAATAAAGAAACAAAAGCTTTACAGATTGCAAGTAGCAAATAGGCAGAATGACTGTGGAAAACAGGAAGTTAATGGTACAGTAAAGTCCAAATAATTGCATATACTAGAGCTTTGGGATTTTGAGCTGGAGTCACCATCTTTGATATATGTTATGTACAACTGGCTAAAGAGGTCCTGAATGTGGTTTGAGGGACACAGCAGCATTAAAAATCAGTAATAATTGAAACAAAGTGTTACCAGTATTAGGACAAGGTTTAAAACACACAAAGCAAAGGGTTTGTGTGAAATACACAGGTGTCTTAAACTCAGCATCATTCCCTCAATGCCTAAGATACCCTTTAGACAATGCTTCCTGAAGTCTGTATTAGTCACTGTCCTCCTGGTTTGTAAGCGGATAACACCACTGCCTTTTCTGCATTTTCAGGTTGGCAAAGCTCTAAGATTTCCAGGATTCTGTTGGAGAAGTCACTTCTTGGTGGCTGCCAGCCTAGCTAGCATATTTTAATGTTGTTTGGGTGGTCATGTTTGTTCATTCTACGCCACATTTTTCCATTCTTACTAATCTTTTTCAAAACTTTTTTTTTTTACTAACCATGTGTTCAAGTGATAATGCCAATAGATATAGGAGAAAATTATATTTATCAAAAGTAATAGAAATATTTTCAAAATCTCCACACAATATTTGAAAGCAGATAGTGTTAATGTATTTACATCTCATGTGTAGGCATTATAAGACTTTCTCTTTGGGAGCAAAGGAAAGCTCTTTGTTTCAGAACAATGAAAGCAAATAAAACAAGGAAAAAGTATAGGTGAACCAAAGGATGATCTATGTATTTATAAATATTTTGCTCTCAAAAATACAAGCTGATATTTTTCTTTAGCTCTGTTTTTCCTCTAGTGAGCATAAATCTCACTCCAAAAAGTTCCTTACCCACTGTTTACTAAGGAGTTCAGGTTGAGACCTTTTCAGGCTTATCCAGGTTTTACTAAGAAACTTCATGTATATACTGGCCCTTACTGTTCATTTTTCTAAAATACATCTTGTTTGTCTCCGGATCTGAATTCTATATGTTTCCAGAAGAAAAAAAAAAAGTGGTTTGTTTTGATGGTTTTTTTGTCCTATATCATTGCCATTATTCAAGTCTGGCAATTTTCACACTCATGTCACAAGTGTAAATGTTTACCTGTAATATAAGATTATGTTTAAATGTTTACAAGTAGTATAAGATCTGTTCTCTGAACTTCATTGAATGCTAAGTTTTCAGCATGTAGAAAATTCAAATCCACCAGGTTGGTAGTCATGTGAAATTTAAAATGGTCAGTATGCCTTACCCCAAGATCACAGAATCACAGAATCACAGAATGTTAGGGATTGGAAGGGACCTCAAAAGATCATCTAGTCCAATCCCCCTGCCAGAGCAGGAAAACTTAGGTGAGGTTACACAGGAAGGCGTCCAGGCGGGTTTTGAATGTCTCCAGAGAAGGAGAATCCACAACCCCCCTGGGCAGCCTGTTCCAGTGCTCTGTCACCCTCACTGAGAAGAAGTTTCTTCTCACATTTAAGTGGAACCTCTTGTGTTCCAGCTTGAACCCATTACCCCTTGTCTTACTGTTGGTTGTCACTGAGAAGAGCCTAGCTCCATCCTCGTGACACCCGCCCTTTATATATTTATAAACATTAATGAGGTCACCCCTCAGTCTCCTCTTCTCCAAGCTAAAGAGCCCCAGCTCCCTCAGCCTTTCCTCATAAGGGAGATGCTCCACTCCCTTAATCATCTTTGTGGCCCTGCGCTGGACTCTCTCCAGCAGTTCCCTGTCCTTCTTGAACTGAGGGGCCCAGAACTGGACACAATATTCCAGATGAGGTCTCACCAGGGCAGAGTAGAGGGGAAGGAGAACCTCTCTGGACCTACTAACCACCCCCCTTCTAATACACCCCAGGATGCCATTGGCCTTCTTGGCCACAAGGGCACAGTGCTGGCTCATGGTCATCCTGCTGTCCACCAGGACCCCCAGGTCTCTTTCCCCTACACTGCTCTCTAATAGGTCATTCCCCAACCTGTACTGGAACCTGGGGTTGTTCCTGCCCAGATGCAAGACTCTACATTTCCCCTTGTTATATTTCATTAAATTTTTCCCCGCCCAACTCTCTAGCCTGTCCAGATCTCGCTGGATGGCAGCACAGCCTTCTGGCGTGTCAGCCACTCCTCCCAGCTTGGTGTCATCAGCAAACTTGCTGATAGTACACTCAATTCCCTCATCCAAGTCATTGATGAATATATTGAACAGTATTGGTCCCAGAACTGACCCTTGAGGCACTCCACTAGATACAGGCCTCCAACCAGACTCCGCCCCATTGATCACAACTCTCTGGCTTCTCTCCTTCAGCCAGTTTGCAGTCCACCTCACTACCCGATCATCCAGTCCACACTTCCTCAGTTTTGCCGTGAGGATGCTGTGGGAGACGGTGTCAAATGCTTTGCTGAAGTCAAGGTAGACCACATCCACTGCTCTGCCATCGTCAATCCACCTTGTTACGTCTTCATAAAAGGCTATGAGGTTGGTCAAACACGACTTCCCCTTGGTGAAGCCATGTTGACTGTCCCTGATGACCCTCTTATCATTGATATGTCTTAAGATGGCACCAAGGATAAGGTGTTCCATCACTTTCCCAGGGATGGAGGTGAGGCTGACCGGTCTATAGTTGCCTGGGTCCTCCTTCTTGCCCTTTTTGAAGACCGGAGTGACATTTGCTTTCCTCCAGTCCTCAGGCACCTCTCCCGTTTCCCAAGACTTGGCAAAGATGATGGAGAGCGGTCCAGCAATGACTTCAGCCAGCTCCCTCAGCACCCGCGGGTGCATCCCATCTGGACCCATGGATTTATGGATGTCCAGATTGCTTAATTGCTCCCTAACCCAGTCCTCATCAACTGAGGCAGACTCCTCCATTGCCCTGCCTTCCTCTGGGGCCTCAGGGGTACGGGGCTCCTCAGGACAGCCTCCGGCAGAGTAGACAGAGACAAAGAAGGCATTCAGTAATTCTGCCTTCTCTGTATCTTCTGTCACCAGGGCACCCACCCCGTTCATCAGTGGGCCTACATTGCCTCTGGTGTTAGTTTTATCTGCCATGTATTTGAAGAACCTCTTCCTGTTGTCCTTGACCCCTCTCGCCAGGTTTAACTCTAAGGAGGCCTTAGCTTTCCTAGTTGCCTCCCTACATCCTCTGACAACAGCCTTATATTCTTCCCAAGTGGCCAGCCCCTCCTTCCATGATTTGTAAACCCTCCTCTTCCACTTGAGTTTGCCCAGCAGTTCCCTGTTTAACCACGCAGGTCTCCTGGCTCCCTTCCTTGACTTCCTGCGCGTCGGGATGCACTGATCTTGAGCTTGGTAGAAGCAGTCCCTGAAAGTTAACCAACTATCTTGGGCGCCTTTACCTTCAAGCAGCCTTGCCCACGGGATTCCCTCCAGCAACTGTTTGAAAAGGCCAAAGTCGGCCCTGCTGAAGTCCAGGGTTGCAATTCTGCTCGGTATTCTGCTCCCACCACAGGAGATTCTGAACTCCACCATCTCATGGTCACTGCAACCAAGGCAGCCCCCCACCTTTACTGCTTCGACCAGACCCTCCTTGTTAGCGAGGACGAGATCCAGCAGCGCACCTCTTCTAGTCGGCTCCTCCACCATTTGCATGAGAAAGTTATCGTCAATGCACTGGAGGAACCTCCTAGACTGAGGCTGGCTGGCTGAGTAGTCCTTCCAGCAAACATCAGGGTAGTTAAAATCCCCCATAACAACCAGAGCCTGTGACTGTGAGGCCACGCTCAGCTGCCCATAGAAGGCCTCATCAAGATGCTAGTAATTCTAATGTATGCTTAGATGTTTGAACCTGGTTTACAAGAAGAAATATTAAATATGTGAAATTCTGAAGTAAATCTGCTGTATTCAGTAGGATATTAAAAAATAAAAAAGAGCATAAGTGAAAAGATTAGATCCTAGATAGTTGTGGGATTTTAAGTATGCTCTGAATGTCAGTTAAATTCTAAGTGTTAAAAGGAGTTATTGAGTAAAACTTCTGTATTCAACAAGTTCACTTTCTGAGTGATCTGCATTCACTGTAGTAAATTAATTTAACTAAAAAAGTAAAGAATAAGGTCTCCTAAGAGTGGATTCAGCCCAATTTTAACTTGCACCTACCACCTTGGAAAGATTACTTAACTCTCATTTATTTGAATCTTGAGTGTTGATTTATTTGGATGTAGTAGTGTCTAGATGGTATTTTCCTCTGCTGATGAGCTCAGGTAATAGTTCTAAATTCAGATTTAAAAACTTATTTGGAGATATTCCTACCAAAGTCATTCAGGTTTTACCTGTGTAATCAGTTTTACCAGGTTTACAGAAATGAGATGTGCTAGTGCTAAACAAATACACGTAATGAATTAATATTTCTTAAGGGAGTTACAGTCAACTACAGCAGCAGTTAGGAGTTCAGATATTCCACATTTAACTATTTCCATCTGCTATGGTTGCAGGGTACTGTGTACACATGTTCTATCAATCTGTTAAAGGTGGCGTCAAATGGCCCTGTGAATTTTTTGTATTCTGACTTCTTTCTAATGCAAATCACAATTTGCATAGAATCCAAGGTGATAATTTCTGATTCAGCTATCTAAAGGCAGGAAATGTATATTGCAGGCACTGTTTTATTTGTCATAGTTGTTGAAATGTTGAATTCCTCTCCATTTTAATGTGGTGAAGTGAAAATCATCACAGCTTTTAAGTCAGCATACCATTCTTACAGTGAAGCACCTTCCAGAATACCATTTGGGCTCTCCTTGGCCTGCCTTTGTTTAGATGCAGGAAGGTTATAAATTCTGTTCTGCTGGTTCTACCTGGTATACTTAAAAATGTGATATTAAATCACCGCAGTATCAGCTACATCCTGTCTCACTCACTCTCCCTGCTCCCTTCCTCATTTATGTCATCAATAAAAGAAAACACGTGTAATCTTTTGACTTTTCTGCCACCATAACCATGGCCTGGCAGATGCTTTTTGAGAAGAGGGTAGATTTATAGTACTAGCAGTTGCTGGCTCCTCTGAAGTCAGACTTACCTGATCTTCCCGATGACCTCCTGTTTTGCTGACAGTTAGCAGGTTTTTTTCCTTTGCTTGATGTTTTAAATTCGTCCAGCTTTCTTCTTATTTCATCATTGGTCCTTATTGTTCTTTAGTGATGACATTTACTTTCTTTCAGACTTATTGCTGTGGTTTTTCTCTGTTGTTGTTGTTTGTCTTTTCCTGTACAGATTTAGAGCAGTAGTGGTTATGCCAAGCCAACATCACCTTTTCTGTATTACAAATGTTGCCGCCTTAAACTATTGCTCAATGGAAATTTGATATGAGGGGAAGAAAAGGGAAAGAGAAAAGAAAATGGACAGAATGTCATCTTTTGAAGAAATTAACCTCTGAGACTGACTTCTTTGAAACCAACAAAAAGGTCTTTTTCTCTGGAGAGAAACTTAGGTCCAAGTTTTGCTCTGGCAACACTACCGACTTTACTGAAACAGACGCAAATGTGAACGACGAGCAGCTTAGCTTAGTGGAGAGAGGGGGCTGGTGTGAATCAAAATCGTGTCTGCTGAAGTCACTGGAATATACAGATGTAAGGGGTCTAAAATTAGATCAAAGAAGCTTTGGATGTGTTTCATGCACTACATATGTGAATTTGGATACAAATACCTAGGCGATAGTGAGAGATATGCTTTTTGCCATAGAGAATAACACAAATAGCCAAACATAACCCTGGGTAAGATGTTCTGGTCCAAGTTTGTGACTCCAGCTTCCTAGACTTTATAATAGCTCTTTCTCTGAAATGGAACCTGGGCGCCTTTGAAGTCCATTTAACTCTGAAATGAATAGGAGGATCATAATAGAGTTAAGTCTTCAGATGCCTGTAAAACAAGATGATAAAAAGGGAGCAAGCACACCTGGTACAGTTTGCAATAATGAGTGTTTTCATAGGTGTTTAAGATGTACACATCATATGCTTTGCACTTTCTGTGGAACAATCTACACAGAGAAAGGCTGTTTTCAGACAACTCACAGAAAACGTGGTTTATGTTAACCACAATGGAAAACCAATTAAGGGTGTGTTTCATAAACCTGCTTTTCATATGGCTTATACATACATTTCCGTAACAATTACAGGCCTGCTCCATGAAGTCTTTAGTCAGTCTAGCAGAATTCCTTGTGACATAGAGTTTTTGGTCTAGATGATTATTTTTATTTTTTTTTAAATATCAGCTCACATCTTTTTTTAGGTAATTTATTATGTTTTACTCTATACTGAAGATTCATGGAAATTACAAAATTAAGAACATGATGAAAAAAATTATTAACATGTAAGGAGAGTCTTACACAGAAAAGCTCATCAGTGGCTTCCCTTTAGGCCAGCTTGATTACATGAAGCTTGGCCACGTATTCAGCCTGTGTCAGAAGAAAGATTTGTCTTGCCTTCTACTGAAATGTACTTTATTTCATGATTTACTCATTCTTGAAACTGAAATTCTGATTAAATACTTTTCCCTGTCTACACAGCTTATGATCTGGTTGTGATGCACTAGAGGATTCCTGCTACTACAAGTTGAGATGTTTCTGCCTATGACACTGCCTTTTCTAGGAAACCTCATGGGAGGGTTCTCCATCACAACTTTCAAAATTAAGACCCCAGTCTTCACCCTCTCTGAGATCTCTGTACCTGCAAAGAGCCCCAAAGAGAGAGCTTGGAACTTACCCAGAACAACACTGATTTCTAGTCCACTGTATTACTTGTATGGTTTAAGCTGGCAGGATTCAGCAATATATGGAGACCCCATTGTCCCCTACCCGTGCAGAACAGGAATTCAATAACCAGAGAATTTACTCACTTTGTAGCTTCAACACCAAACCTGAGTTGTTTCTTCTAACTTATCCTTGAATCTCACATTATCTCTCAGAAGACAAGCTTACTGCCTATTGTTTCTTAATTCTTGGACTTAGCATTTTTATTGCTTATTGATTTTTAGTATTGATTTTCAGTTTAATTTAGTAAAAAGTAGTTTACTTTGTTGCCTAAAATACCCATCTTTAGAACTTGAGCAATACAGAATTGGAGACCAGAGAAAAAAGTAGGATGAGAGTGAAATAAGTATAATTATTTGATTTAGAATAACAGTGCTTCTAGAGCATCAAAATTTTAGTGAGGCAATGTGCAGTGCCATATTACTAACTTTCACATTTAGTTAATTTTTTTCAGTGTTGTTTTCCGTACAGTTCTTTTGTAACTTTAGTGGTATAAAAGAGGAATTATACCCTATATAGAAATGTTAAGGAAGAACTTCAAAGAAGAAAATATTTATGTAAGCGGTTTTCCACACATATCTCTAATTATTTATTTGAGGTCAGTGAGCTTGCAACTTTTACAACATCATGTGTTACAGTAGCTGCTAACCAATACTTCTAATAAAAATACAGATGGCTTGGTTGCCATCTGCACTTCTTTTGAGATTCGGCAATGAATATGTGGTTAACCTTCTGTCACCACTTTTCGAAATAAGTTTTTTCTCTACCACAGGATTTCCTTGTACCTCCACTTCCTCTCCTCACCTCTTCTCCTGCTTGGGAATGTGCTAATAAACCTGAAGTTTTCATAATCTTACTTGTCTTTATGCTTTAAGCTTTTGTGGAGGATGAAGGAAAGTACACTGGAGTTTTACATTTTTTGTACCTTTCACATTACAAAAAGCAGACTCCCAAAATGGCTGAGTTTGAAAGACTGGAACAGATAATTAATTCATAAGTGGGTGTTGAAGTGGAAACTGTCAGGCCACAGCTTTCCCAGCTTTCACTTAATCATTTGAAAATAGTTTTCTGTTGTTTTCACTGACTGTAATCCCTTGGAGAGAACATAAAGCTTGCACCATCCAGCATGGAATTCCACTCCTTTAATGACTTGGGCTCTGCGTTAACTCACTTTCACTCACTTTCACTCACTGTTGTCATTTCATACAGGAAAAGCCGTACCAGTGTTCAGAGTGTAACAAGGCTTTCAGTCAAAAGCGAGGTCTGGATGAGCACATGAGAACCCACACCGGAGAGAAGCCGTTTCAGTGTGATGTGAGTTGATCTGTCCCTTTAACTTCTTGACTTCAGTGCAGCCGTAGGACTTAATTGTAGTGAGAATTTGGCCTTGCACCTATTGGCTGTGGCATCAAGTTACACTTCATGTGGTCTTTCGTTGCCTAATGAAAGACCATTCAGGGAATTTTATGTACCCTCTTCAGTTGCCAAGAGCATTGCACACCCTTTTATTTTATGGTTTTGAATCCCTTAAGAGTTATTTTCACCATTCTTATTGCAGTTTGGATGTTGAGAGTTACAAATTCATATTGGTTGGGTTATAATTGTATGACGGATTAATGATTGGATATTAGCTTATACAGGAAAACGTATTTAATTCATTACATGGAATCTGGATGCTTCTGATGTTATCGAATAGCAGAAATGTGAATTCAGATTTTCCAAATCCTATTTAGTGACATCTGGTTTGATATTTTCAATGTGTGCTCATAGGTCTCATAGTTTGTTTGTTTTGTACTGTTCAGTGAAGAAACCGTGGGTGCTGTGTATGATTGCAGTGCTGAAATACAGCATATCATGTTACAGTTCATACATCACTCTCAAGTACCTTTCATTCAGCATACCGCATCCTGTATATAACATATCTCACAGCTTTTAGAAGCACGTGGGGAAGCTGAATGTACAGCAGCCATTGGAAAATGTCTTTCAAAATTATCAAATGCCAAAATGTAAGTTCTTGCTCAAGGATTTAGAGAAGACCATCAGAATAGGGTGTAGAATTAGTATACTGGCTTTGTTTTGTGGTAATAGCTCTTAATGAATTACTCACAAGTGAAACACCAGTTTTCACTTATATTGTAGATGACTCATTCTGAACAGTTGTAAATCTGTTCACAAATTTATAAAATTAGACGCAAAATGAAAATAATTGCTTGACATGAAAGTTGCTAAGGATCTGTTAATTGATCTGGCTTTTAATAATAATCTGGCAACATTACATTGAGAATAAAATGTATTAATATAAAAAAAAATTTCAGATACATTATTTTACTGATGTCTACAAGTCAGGACACTTGCTGTATTCTCAGCCTGGTTCTAGATAGTACTTTTGAGGATTTCTCAAACTCCAAATCATGGTCAATAATGTTTTCAGCTTTCAGATTGCTGTACTTTTTATCAGCTCTTGGCTAGCTTGCAGTGTAAATGCAATTTTTCCTGCACTGTGGATGCAAGATTCACTGGTCTTGGATTCACAGTGTGCTTTTCCAGACCCATTTAGGGTGGTGGTTGTATTTTATCCTTTTTTTTCTTTAATTGAAAATATTATCTCCATGAAAACATACTTTCCTACTTCAGCTATTCCTTCAGTTGCCCTCATTGATCAGATAGAACTGTGTTTTCCCAAATCATAATATTTCTAAAACAGCTGTAATCTGTGTCTCGTCCGGTCCTTCTCTGAGAATTTTTATGTACCTTCACTTACCGGAGATTTTTTTATGCTTTAAATTACTGCCACATTTCACCAAAATTATTCTTCAGCACTAGTCTTCTGCTAGCTGCGTGTTGCAGAGACTGCTGACTTTTTGGGTTTTGGACATAAACAGCAGTTGCCTCTACTATTCATTCATACACTATTCAGTTGCCCAGGTGCCTACCACGGTCTGCTGCTTAATGCACACTTGGACAGCGTTAGAAAGTTTTGTTTTCATTACTTACTCCGTATTTCATGCAGACTCCACTTCTGCAGATGCTGGGGACATAGCAAAAGTCACCAGAGCAGACCGCTCCTCCAGAGCTGTCTGGCACATTGTATATTCCTAGATATTTCAACAGAAGTTACAAGAAAACCGGTAGTGGACAGTTACAGAAAAATGTACCTATGGGAGACATATATTGCAGCCTCCCCAAGGCTAAAGATTGCTTGTTACATTAAAATATTCTCATCTACATTTTTTTATCCTGCTAAAGAAGCTGTAGATGTTCTCATTATTTTTTTATGATTACTTGAGTATGGTAATCTATGGCAACAACTTCCACAAATTCTTAACTATGGGAGGAAATTTTGGGAAGGGGGGAGTGTGTTAGGTTACTGCCATGACATTTCAGTAACTATCTTTTAGTTCTCTCATTAGCAAAAAGTGTTAATAGCTATTCCAGTCATTGCTTAGTTGACTTCTCTAAGTTGCTTCTCTTTCCAGCACTTTGCATGATGACTTCCCATGTTCATCATTGTTTCTGTTACTATTTTTCTGGATTTTTTTACAATTTCCCTTGCATGTTTTAAGGGGTGAAGGCATACTATTGGGATGCCCATACTCATTAAAGTATTTGGAAAAGTCCGTTAAGTCCAATGCCCAGACCTACTAAGAATCGTTTAAAGGTGAAAAATAGGCTGTTTATTAAATGGTGAACATATTTTTAAATGTAATTATACGTGTAGCCACACTGAAATCCAAAAGTCTTAAGAGGAATGAGCATTTGGGTGTTGTTTCCTACCTGGCATTAGAAGCAGTCATAGAAACAATTCAGCTCTTTCATCTAAATAATATGTTAACATTTGCTGTCAGAATTTTCTTTGTTTCTTAGAATTAGTACCATTAGTATTAACAAACAGTAATTGCCTTCAATGCCAAAGAACTGAAGAAAGAAAAGTTTTGGCTGTTGAAAGAAAACGTATATTTTATGGGCTCAAGAAAAGGCATCATTTGACAATGCACCTCTCCTCACCCAATATAGACTATTACACACCAATTTTTTTAGACTGCATTTCTGCTTAACATAGAATTTTCTTTCAGAATCAAAAATTAAAGCCATTTCTTTTCTTCCTCTCTCACGCTCCGCTCTCTCAGGCATATGTTACAGACATTACAGTACAGGCTTGTGCTAATGTGAAAGTAATCTGTGTACTGTATTCGGTAAAGGTGCTACAGTTTGTTTATGTGGCTGTTTCTGTGTCTTATCAGTCACCAAAAGCATTTTCAGAACTTACTGTTAATGGTTCAAAGCTCTCACATCCCACTGATAGTAGTGGAAATTGAATATTGCCATTTTAAGGTGAAAATCCTAGTATATATCACATAGGAAAGTGAAAATAACTGATATATGGAAATACAAAATGCTTTTTCTCCTAATAGATTAGATTTTTGTACTCTGAAGACCAACCTATTTTTTACTGGAAGGCCAATTGAACTTCAGTTGCCTCAGAGACAACAGATTATTCTTTGGGGGCAGAAAGGTCAGGTACTGCTTGTCCTGGTTTCTTTCCAGTAAAGTATTTCCCTCCACCCTGCCTTTAGCTGACCCTACGCTTACTTCCAAATGTCAGTCTTTTCCATCCTCCCTACTTGATCAAAACTTTGATCATTTTGAAGAGTTTAAGTGCACATTAGCAAGCATGGCTGTAAATCTATAAAATGTCAGTCTTGCTTATAAACTTTAAAGATGGAGCAAACTCTCTCTCAAAAGAAATAAAACAACTTTTATGCATAAGCACAGCACAAGATGTATCTCATCTTCAAGTAATGATCCTCTGCATTCCATGTTATTTTTGAAGATATTAGCTGATGGAACATGCTAGAGCCCTAACAGAACTGCAGGCTACATTCTGCTGGTGGTTACATGAGCATTATAAATTAAAATAATGCACTTTAGGACTGTGTTGTAAGCTGTTCACTTTAAAAATAGAGGTGTGTGCAAGATGCACAGAACAGACTTATCTTGTATATGTGTGTGTCCTTGATTGGCCTCCTGACTTCCAAGAAACGTGTTTACAAGTATATGACACTTTAAACATGTTGAGACTTGTGAGCAATCATGATGTTTATGATTAGATAAATGTTAAGAAATCACTTTGTGTTCCGTGGAAGAGGAATAGAAAATGGTATTTGGCAAAAGCAACATTAAGACCTGACCAGTGGATGCTGTAAGCGACATTCACTGTTGCATAACAAAAGAGTGACTGTTGCTTGGGTCTGAAAGAGGTGATTATAGATTGAGGGAAAAAAGTTGAAGTGTTACAGCTGCTGTATAAAATTCCTCAGTATTACGTCATGTCATAAATTCAGAAGTGTTCCATTGCAACAGCACATACAGTGTTCTTGTCTGGGGATAAATTACTTTGGGTACAAAACTTGCCTCTGGCAGTTGCCCTTTTTATGGTCATCGTATGGTTTTGCCTTAGGTGGTACAAAACACATATACTGCAGGTCAAAATTATCTACTTGGATAGTCAGCTCTGTTCATCTGTCTTGGGTTCAAAAGGAGTTAGTAATCATTCAGCATTTTCATTACTAGGTTGATACCAATATGAATTTAAAAATTCCTTTTGTTAAAGAGGGACTGTGCTCAGTTCTGAGTTTCCTCTGCATGGAAGACATTTTTGTCTGGAATGAACCTGGAATTGTTATATTGCAAGCCTACAGATGTTCATTCTTATTTAATTCTATGACTCTTATGCCTATTGCATTTGTCAAATCAGGGGCATGCTTTTTTTTTTTTTTTCCCCTGGGAAATTCATGCATGTAATACATACCTCCATGGAAGTTGAATGTGACAGTATAATGGCATAATTTCAATTGACCGCATATCTTGCCTACAGATTCTTAACTTTTCATTCTAATTTCCCTTGACTGGACTTATTCTTAACCTTACATTTTTACTTCAGTGCAGGAATTTTTATAAGTAGTAATGGTTTTAGCATGGCAGAGTCCCTCATCCCTCTATTGATTTATTCAAGAATGAACTGGATTGCTTGGAGTGCAGTGGAGGAAGGGAAGTAGCGCGCCAGACAATGTAGCAAAGGAATTGCACCTCTGTTTGCAAGATGTCTTCTGTTTTCTCAGCCAGGCAGAGGAAAAATGACTTTTCTTCTGTAATAATTATTAACCTTTCTTGCAGTCTTCAGAGCCTCTTTTTTCTTACTCTTCTCTCCTTGTAACTGAGCAATTTGAATTTATGTTTTTAGGAACCCACAGATGTCATTCTGGAGGCCAGGAAGGAAATATTTCATTTGAGGTTGAATCGACAGAGGCCTGTGAGGCTTTGTCATAATTTTTGCTGCATCCCAGATAGAATAACAGGTTTTGAAAAACTCATAATGTCACTGGGACACCTCAGTGTATTGATATTTTGAAGATGAGGTTATTTTCCCCCTTTATCTATCTGTCTGTCTATCTGTATCTATCTTTTTTTAATTTATTTTTTTTACTGTGGTACCACTGTTAGTGTACGGCATTGAAAGTTACCAAAGTAATAATCTTTAAGGTGCTGTCTGAAGGAGTTATTCCTCCAAAGACAAGCTCATTTATTAGGTATTGCTGGTATGTGTGGCTGTGGTCTCAGGGATGTAACATACAGAGCATTATACGTGCTTGAAGTTTTAAGGCTTCTTTGGTCTTTGTCTTGTCTTCACTGCCTTAGGTTTGTGATCTGTCCTTCAGCTTGAAGAAGATGCTGATCCGACACAAGCTGACTCACAACCCCAATCGACCGATGGCAGAATGTCAGCTTTGCCACAAGAAGTTTACAAGGAATGACTACCTCAAAGTGCACATGGAAAATGTCCATGGTGAAACCGACAGCTAAGGAGGGTGTGGGTGAGAAGAGTGGATCTCAACTTCCAAAGTGCTCTATCTCTACATGTACAAACTCCAGACTTCTCATCTGACCAGTAAGCATAGTCAGGAGACAAAAAAAACTGCAATGTGTTCACATGGTAATAGTCCACCTGTCCTTTTTTTTTTTTTAATATATATATACTGGTAAGATAAAAACCAAAGAAGGACATTCACCTGAAGTTGAAGATAAAAGAACTCCGGGAAAGCTTTGTAGTCATTAAAAAAAAATAAATAAATAAAAGGAAAGAAAAAAATCCTTTAAGCAAACTTCGCCTTCTCAGTTACAGCTTTAGAAACTTAGGTACTGGTGGTGTTATGTGGAAATCCCTGGACATTTGATACTGAACCCTTGGATCTCTGCAACTGTATTTCTGTATCTAAGCTTCAAAATTCCATTAAACTTCTTTGAAACCATGCAGAACTTTTTATTCTGATTGACTGCTGATTGCATTAAGGCATATTTTATTCAGACCTTAATTCTACATTTTGTTGTAATGTCATTTTTGTCTCATTTTATTTAGAACTTTCTCATTAGTAGATGACACTCGTTGACTTGAGTTGGTTGAGATGCTAAAATGTATGGGTACAGAAACTGGAAATCTGTCATGTGAAGTATTTCTGTATGAGTATTGAGGACGATGTATTTCTTCCAGCTATATGAAACCACACTCAAGTGAAAACTTTGAGCAATTTAGTTTAAGTAGTGTATTCATACTTATTATGACTGGCAAGGCAAGTGGAAAGACATCTTAACAGAGTGGCTCGAGCAGCTACAGTTGCCTCGTTAACATGTGTTTGATTTCCTGGTGAACAGTTGGTTCCCAGAGTGTTTTTTTTCCTGCTTAATCAGATGCCCTGGATTTCCTCCCATTTAACTACCTCTGTTTTCCTAATCGTGTTTTAATGAGTACTGGGAAAAATACTGGTTTACAACTAAATGACAACCAAATTCTTCCAGGTATCAGCTTGAGTTGTTTACTGCAGTGAAACTCTTGAAAGGATTTCCCACAGACCCTCTTGTACCACAGCTATAACAGATAACCAAGAAATTTTTATGTACAAGGACAGTAAAACTGTAAATTCAGAGGATGATCGCATGTGGAACTCCTGAGCTATCAGCAGTTAATATGAAGGCTCTGTCATTAGTAAACTGTTCATATTCATTTTGGACCCGCCAATGTTTTGTAAAATGAACTTGCATTGGGACATCTTTCTCCTAGTTTTCATGGGAGAAGAATCCAACTTCCTTCTGAACTGCAATGGGGATGATAATGCTGAAACAAACGGCCTAATTCTTTACCTCATGATAGACTCTCTACTCAAATCTGTTTATCACATCATAGATTTTCTAAGCAGAAAACAAAAAAGAAATAACAATAGAACTATTTCTAGCAATAGAAATAGCTAGCAATAGAAAATGTTGATATATTTAGTGATTAACACTTCCTTCCCTCTTCATAATTTGGATCCCATTCTTCTGCATGGACATCTATATGTTACATGTTCAGTTTTGAGATCCAGCACTGGATCCCAATAGTCATCTTTGCTAAACTCATAACTTTTCTCCAAAAAATAAGCAGAAGACAATTTGTGTTTTTCTCAGAAACTGAAGGAGGCCTGCCATTGGGGTAATTCTAATTACAGGGTCTATGTCAGAGTGACTTAGTTTTTTTCCTAGGAAGCCTCCTGTTTAGTTATGATACAGCTGATCCTCAACCTCTTTTATTTTCATTTGGAAGCCTAAAATACTCCATGACAATGATATAACAAGTTTACGGGTGTCCTTCCCATTTACAAGGAAGTTGTAAACTCAAGTTTACAGGTTCCCTTTCTAAATGAAACCAGGTGACTTACTGGTGGCAATTCTAACACAGTTGATCAGGGACAAGCAGGAACTGCCACTGTTTTCAACATGATAGGAAAGTGCCAAGTAATGTTTTCCTGCTTATTTCAAGGGTCTTCAGCTCAACTTACATATGACTAGTTAGACTTGAATGAGAGCCACTTGCAAGGTTTCTGCAGGCAAAGGAAAGGGGTAACCTTCAGCTGTATCTGCAGATTTGAAATTGGAGTCCAGTGTGCCCTAGGTTGATCTGAATTGGAGAAAGAGTAAAGCATAGTAAGGCAAGACAAATATGTTCTGCACAGCAGTTACACTGATGTAAATTCATTTGAAAAGGATCCTGGAGAAGACCTGCGTATGGACAACCCAATTTCATATAATGTTGTTCTGAAATGTATCTGTTCAGTGTGGAACAAGTGACTTAGGTGTTACACTGGTGTATGACGGAAAAGTGTATCACTATATGTATGTTTTGTGTAATTTTGTGTTATAACCTCTATGCTCTTTTTAATTTTAATTAGATATTTTCCTATATTTTTAGAAGTTTTTCACAGCATTAGTTTTGAATACAAACCATGTGGTTGGTGTTTAATGAATTATAATTATTTAGTAACACTTAGCTATTTTATAGCAATCAGTTTGTTTGTTGAAATGCACATACTTAATTGTTTCTAAATTGTTTAGTATTCCTGCAGATTTTGAAGGAGAAGTGTAATTATGAATATTTCACTTGTTCGTGGTACTTGCCTATGTGTAAAAGCATACTAATTCTTCTTCATGTCATTTTTGGTAGCTGAGAGGTATGTGAAACTAGAATCTTTGCCAGTTTCGTAGAAATCACTTTTTCATATAAATCAAATATATTGAAAATACAAATAAGCATTATAAGGTTGAGTAAAGAATATTTCCTCTCCTTATTTAGAGAGATTTGTTAAAGAGGTTATCAAACTAGTGTATTTCTAGGTCCAGAGAACTTTAACTTATTGCTACTGTTATTATAAAAAGTAACATAGTTAAACTAATCAGGTAGCAAAATCAAACAGTACTGTATAGTGAGATGCCTGATGGTGTTTTAACTATGTGTTCTTAATTATCTGCAAGGAGAATTAGGTTGGTGACTTTTTTAACATGTCTGGGGTGGGAGGTGACTTTATTTTCTGTGTGTTTGTTTGCCTTTTTGACAAAAAATCAAGAGTTTAGTTATAAAATTTGAGATTATAACTTTTTATACTTTTTTTTGCTTTATATTTTCCCTTCTTCTATTTCACCAATGGAAAGTAAGTCACAGAGAACAGCAGAAGGAAAAAAACTCAAAAAACCCCCACAAAAACCAAAACAAAAACCACGCACAAAAAAAAAAAGTTCAAAAGTGAGGATTTTGTAGGCAGTTTTTGAAGGACAATGCTATTAGAAGAAAAAAAGAAGAATAATAATTCTTCTTTGTTTTGGGGAAAAGAAAGAGGATCATTTAATATATTTTACATGTTTTGCATAGGGTTTTTGCCAGAGAGCTTTGCTGCAAAGTCGTGTTAAATGTTCAGAATTAATAACTGTATTTGAGAAAAAATGTTAGTTGCTGAAAGTTGGTATGTGAAAAGGAGAATGTACTTTTTTTTTAATTGTTGCTGGATAAATTACAATGTATGTATTAAGATTAATCGTGCTGTATGTAATCAATAGCAGCAGTTACCTAACTGAAGCTTTGATCTTGCTAATGGCTTCAGTAGAACAAGGGACAGACAAGAGTCAATGTGTGAGTGAAAGACCTTCACGGGAAGCAGAAGCAGGTACAGGAGGTTGGAGTCCAGCTCCCAGTGATGACTCTTTGATCATGTCCTCCAGGAACTTTCCCTTTGGGCTCAAGCAGCTACAGATCTGCCCAACAGAGCCAGCACCTGGCTCAACAGCTACAGGTGCTTCAATGGCAAGAACTGCCCTGTTATTTCCATGAGGTGCTTGAATTTCACATGGTCAGAGGTCATATGATCCAGGTTACTGAATTCATGGTGGTGAACTGTATAATTGAGTTCCTATGCAAACTTACCATTAAACAATATATTGCTATTTGGTTGTACCTTTCTGAAACAAAAACAACCCCAACAAAACTTCTCCTTTAAGTAAAAAAATGCATTGATGGGCTTCCACTTGGTATTACCTTTGGAAAAGACAGAGAACATTCCCTTCAGCTGATTTTGAGAGACAGGAAATTGAAATCTGTTGATTTAAAGATAGTTAAGGTAGTTGTTGATATTTTTTTTCCTTTTTGCCTGGGTTTGTTTTGCTTTACTGTCCAGTATGACAAAATGGCAAAATTCATCATTAGTCAAAATACTGACTTTTCTATGCTAAGTTGCGCCATGCAGAATGACATGAAAAGCTAGCGATCTTCCTGAATTAATGTGTAGTCACTGCAGTTTTAGAAGGCTGTGGTTTTCTTTTTATTTTTTTCCCCCCTTACATTGTATAATTTTCTGCAGATCATAACATTCAGTTTATTCTCTGGGTTTTTTTTTCTATTAGAGTTAACTCCTCCAGGAAAGAACTCCATCTCTGTTAGGAATAGCAGCAAGCTCGCTTGTTCCTTTTGCTTTCCATTCTGATCAGGTGTAAGGCCAAAAGCTGATACAAATAATGAATATGATAGCATTAGCAAGCGCAAAGGACATTTATGATTGTTTTGTCTGTATTGTTGTGAAGGATTTAATGCATCCTTCAGTTTACACTAGCAAGTCCTAATTAGAAATCAGAAAAAATAGTGTAAATTAACATGTGTGCTGGGCATTTTATATCATATTTGAATGAACAGATATGGTGTAGTCAGAGCAATTTGTGAGTTATTTTGTGATGTTGTTATATGAACATGTTTCTGGTTGGTTTCTTTGAATCAGAACCCTTAGTGCTCTGTAGTTGTGTTGATAGGTACCAGTGCTGTTATTCTTCAAAGATCTCTGGCTATAGTTTCACTTACAAAGAGTTATTGACACTGCATAAAAATAACTTTTTGGGGGCTGATGCCATAACTTGCAGATTGATCTCAAGGTCTGAAGAAATTACATCACAGAACTGTTATGGTGAGTGTTGTTTATAAGTGCTAGCTTCACTATCTCAAGCTCTATTTAAACAAACAGAAAAACCCACCCCAAACCAACCATCCTGATTCCTCTGCCTCACTTCCTTCCTCTCACCAATAGTTTCAGAAAGTGAACAAGTTCAAACGATGAAATCCTTTTCAGCAAAGGAAGAATGTTCTGATCTGCTGAGAAGACAAATGTTTCCTTCTAGTAGGCTGGGAAAAGTAAAGGAACTGTCTGAATCCAAAACTGGAAATTATTCATTTACTTCTACTCTTTTGAGTTAAAAGTGGGGAGAAATGTTTCTTGCTGTTTCTATCTGCTTTGTCAGTTTACCAAGTTGTTGTGCCATGGCACACGCATGCCAGTGGAGGATTTCAGCTCTGTGTAGTTGAAATCCAGTAGTCCAGCCTGGAGTTCAAATACTGGTTTATAAGCCATGGCTTCTCTGCAAGGGTAATTGGAGATCCATTGGTCTGTTGCGTCTGGTTTAAATATTGTTCACAAATGAACCTCAACCTGTCAGTTGTGTTGTCAGCCACACCTGGCAATTTGCCTTTAAAAGACATAGCATAATAGTCCCTCTAAAGCATCACTTTTAGAGGAGAAGAAGCCCAGTGCACTGTTGTCAATGTATGACCAGGTGATACCAAAACATTTTAAGTTCAGTTAGGTAAATACTTGTTGCATAAAAATATAGAGATTCCCTTCTCAGTGAAAGTTTAACTCTGCCTGTTGAGTTTTTTTTAATGCAATTTCCTTTACCAAAAAATAAAGCATACTCAAGTAATTTCTGAGGAAACAGAGGTGTGTAGACTCTTCTACATTAATTTATGCACATACCTAGCAGAGAGGGCTCAAGTGTGTCCCAAACAGGTAGAAAGCCTCGAAATGGCTCCCTGTCCAAGACAGAAGGAATGCAAATACCATCTTCTGCTGGCCAAAGGTGACCAGTAATGCTGCAGATAGGTGTCATTCTCCTGAATAGGTTATGATCTTTTGGCTATGTAATCTTGATAACAGGTTACTAGGAAGCCAGTGCTGTTTTTTAGGCTAGTGCTAGCTCAGCATATGATAGCAGTTACAGCTGCAAAGCTGTATTCTTGAACACATTTGAATTCTGACAGCTTATTTTGTCTCTTGTACAGAACTGTGGCACATCAAGATGGAGCAATTTAAGGATATGTGATAACATCTGAAAAGATTTCAGCTGTTTCCTTGACCTGAAAAATTATTAGTTGAAAGTTTCAACCTGGGACTGCCAGTCTTTAGTTGTTGGGTTTTCGGGTTTTTTTTTTTTTTTTTTTTGGTCTATTTTGTCTCCCATTCCCTTGTAAGCTGGTACTGAATCTGTAATATCCTGTGAACAGGGCAGACAGGATACTGGCAAACTCAGTGTTTGCAAAGCATTTACTGATATGCTGCATCGCTTTCACTGAGCCCTCATTGTTGTGTTCAAGTAGCATGTATCTTTGAGTTTGCTAAATTCAGCTTTATCTCGTTACAACAGGAGTGTGATCAGAGGCTGTGCATGACATATAAACTGTCATCACCCTCCAGCGACAAAAGAAAATGGGACAAACAACCACTCATGTCACAAGTGGAAGAGAGACTTGGTGATCCATTTGTCTCCATGGATTCCAGCTGAGGTAGGAAAGAAAATATTCTTGGATCTCCATCACTGCATATGTCCTGGGCCTGATCACATAAAAAAAATCTAAATAGCAAGATGCAGGAACCAAACCAAAGCTACTTAGTGTTTCACTTATCAGTAGAAATGTGCACAGGGGTATGTTTTGATGCCCCCTTTGAAAGTGGTGGCAAGTGCTGTGTAGCTTAAACAAACAAAAAACCCCCTTTGAGTGTGTGGCCAGAGCGGGCAAGAAGTATGTTATTGAGAAGCGTGTTAACTTAAAAGTGGAAATTTCGTGACTTCTATTGAAATTTTGGTTGATGGAGTCATTCTGCACTGATTATGATCAGTTGCAACCAGAGTCAACTGAGTCTTGAGAGGATTTTCACTGTTCTTAGTCTTTGTGTGTCCTGAGTGGAATAGGATTTTGATAAATTAATTAAGCAGTATATCTTAGAAATGTACACGAGATGCATTGCACATATATACTGAAACTGTTTAATTCAAGTAAATAATTGAGATGCCTACTACTTTTCTACTATAAACAACTGCAATCTCAGATAAGATGTTTCTAAAGGAAGAAAACAAAACCTCATGATGTTAGTCTGTCACACCATGAGGTTCTTCCAACAACTAACCCAAAGAAAACTTGGAGATGGCATTATTCTTCAATTTAATAAAGAGAAAAGTAGTAAGAATTGTCACCTAGGTTTTTAAACAGTGTGATCTCATGAGCATTTCAGAGACAGATACCATACATACACATAAACTGTTATATAGGTCGGATATATAAAAGACATTCTAGTCTGAAAAGATCATAGTATGTAGAGCTCTGAAGCCTGGTTCTGTGTGTACTTCTAGAAATAAGTGGAATTTAAGTCAATTTTGGAATTTGGTTACCTTAAGGATTTTCTTAATAGAATGTCGAGGTAAGCAGGAACTTGGTTCTTTACATATACAAGCATAGATGGAAAACTGTTCCTCTTTGAGTCAACAGTGTCGTTTGAGTGCAAGTGAGAAAAGAGTTGAAATCTTTGTTTAAAAATGAAACTAATTACATTCAGCTATGAAGACATTTTAATAGAGCTTCTGAGACCTTTTCACTTTCTGAAACAAGTATGAGGCCCGTGATAGAAGGTGTCTGAGGAACTCCAAAGCATGTAGGTATTATATTCCAGATCTGCTTGTTGACTGTCTACCACTTGGACAAACTGCTATATCTCTCTGTTTTCCTTTCTCTGTCATCACTGCTTTCTTCCTGATTAGCCTCTGAGCTCTTCGAGACAGAATATCTCTCTTCTGCTTATATAGCCACTTGCACTTGCCTTTGCTTAGTTATGATACTGAATGTAGTAGTAATAATAGGAGCATTGCTTTATAATTGCTGACAGGGTAGTAGGACATTTTGTTTGAGGACCGTGAATTTAATATGGCTACAAACAATCAGGAAATGTCCTAGTTCTAATTTGCTATTTCTTTTGTTAAAAAAAAAATGAGGACAAAAATCTGACAAAAATATAGCCTTTTATTAATACGTTGGTTCTATGTAACGTTAATTTCCTATAAGACATATGCATCTTGTATCATGAGCAAATACACGGTTAGCTATGGTGTTTCAGATGTTGACCAATACAGTTGATTAACTTAAGTAGCTATACTTCAAATATTATTGGTCATGTCTTCATACCCTTTAGCTATAAAATCCCTGAAGTAATGAAAGTGGCTCTCAGCATCAGACCTTGCAAGCGGCAAACTGTGAATAACTGGTTCAAAATTTCTCCTTCCATTTGCTGCACAGCAAGACAACCATGTTGTTTGCTGAATAACAATTGAAGATAGGCCGTTTTCATTTGTTTTTCTTCGAAAAGGGCTTTCTATAGAAAGGGACAATTATTAATAAGAAAAGTTGTTTGGAGTTTATGGGTTTTGGTGTTGTGTTGTGGTTTGGGATTTTTTTGTTTGGGTTTTTTTTTTTTGTTATCTTTCTGCAAAGGAAAGACTGTAAGACCTTAAATCCACAAGTTCATTTCCAGTTTACCAGCTGTTCAAACAAAACTGGGAGGGAAGAGCTACAACAGGTAATGTTGCTACTGAATTAGAGACCTTCACTGCAGCATTATTGAGGTTAAGTCTTTGGTACTAATAGTGTGGTTGTCTTCTACCGCTGTCACACTTCACACTTGAAAAAATTCTTTAACAAGCTTTACCTGCCAAATTCAATGTAGATCATAAATCCACTTTACTAGTCAGGAAGCACCAAAATTTTTCCATGATATGGAATCTTTTTTCTAGATACTTTGTCTTTTTTTCTTTTTTTTTTTTGCATGTGTGTATTCTGACATTGTTAACTTAAGTCATTTATACTGTAATAAAACTCAGAAGGATTCTTCTCTACATCATTTTGTACATCTGTATGTCATTTTTTTTTCAGCCTCATCGTAGGTTGACTGGGGATTGAGTCTGCTGAGGTGAAATAATAAAAGTTGTTTGGGCATGGATGAAAAAACTTGTGATTACAGGTTGTGCTTTTGCTTTGTTTTCTTCCTTTTAGTCTGTCACTTAGAACTGAATTATAAAAAACTTTGACTAATAAAACCATGGTTGAAAATATCTAATCAAATTCAGTCTGGCAAATGGTAGAGGAGGATGAATTATTCAGGCAAAACTACACAAATCTTTACAAAAAGACAAAGTACATTTTTTTGTTTGTTTATTGGAGTTTGCTGTTTCTAACGAAGGCTACTTGCTGCCTTTCCTTCTGGTTTTGGGCAGTTTAGTTTATGGTAACTAAAACTTGTCAGATGACACTGACAGCTTATGTAGAGGACACTTTCTGCTGTTCTACATCAAGGAAAAGGTGGTTGGATTACTCAGTTATTCTGAGTAAAGGGTGACAAGGCCTGAGCTTTCCTATCCTTTCTTGCGATCTGAGCAGCCTTGAGTCACGTAAAAACACTTTCTGTTAAATCTCTTCCTATACATTTGTTTTTTAAACTTGCTCTGTGTGTCTGAGAGAAAATCCTGTGGTTATTTTTAGTGACCTGGCCTAAGACTCTCTCAAATGGGTGCAATGGAAAGTTTCTTCTGCCTTGAAGGAAGTTGTCAGGAAGCCAAACAGGTGAGGTTATTCCTTTCTAAACTATCTCCTCATGCAGGTCCAAAATATTTGTGTGGGATGATAGGGCCAAGCTTAGATCTTCAGGATAGAGAACAAGCATAAGATCAACAAGCCCTTTGTTAGAGCTACACATGAGTCTTATTGTACTGACCTGCAAAACAAAGCTGCTATAAATTCTTCTGTCCACTCCTTTACAGTGCAGCAAGGATGGCTGGAAAGCAGTGATTTCTTCTCCTTGCTTTGATACTTTTCACCAGCTTAGCAAATATGGTAAGACAACTAAGGTTTGAATGTGGCCTCAGAATTCAAATGAGGATTGAAGTGGAAAAAAGCTGTGAAATTAATGGTTTGGACTTTATTTCTCTTAATTCTAAAAACCAGTCTGTAGAAAGCAGGCCTTCTATGCCACCACAAAACTCTGAACATCATTCAGCTAATCAATGGAGAGATGGCAAAAGGAGCTGCCTTCAAGTATGCAGGTTTAATGGTTTGTTTTTAAACTTAAAATATTAACAGCTCATCAGAAGGAAAATAAAAAATGTGGGTTTTCTCTAGTATAAATCAGCATGTTTGCTTGGTACCAAAATGGTACCTTTCTACTATATATTTCAGTGACAATACCAATTACCTACCCTCTCAGCTGAGGTTGTCTAATTTTTTTTAAAAATTGAAAAGTCTAGCAAAGAATCATCTTACTTAGATTTCAGTCTACTAGCTACCAGCCATGTGATTGCTTGCTATGCATGATGAACAGGGTTCTGTTTTCTGAGGCCTTTATTAGTATAACATCTTTATCTTTTAGGATTAGCTCATGGCTTGATTTGTTAATAAAAGATTAACAGTAGAAGGTGATATTTTCCCATTCAAACATGTACATATTCATCCAAAGTAAAATGCCATCAGTAAGCAGAAATAAAGCTCTTTGCCAGTAAAACAACTAGTTCCAGTCAAATGTTACAAGACATTTCCAGAAAAAGAAAATTAATAGAATGTGGAGTCCTTAGTCATGATTGTAAATTGTTACTTCTGAGCATAGTACTAATTGTTACAGCAAGTTGTTAGTAAGGTGAATAAATACGTTAAACCCGAGAAAGCTTAAAATGTATGTTTTTCCTAGCAGACTTCTTTCATAGTTGCTGGTAACTTCCCTTGTGAATATAAAAGCCCAGTCAGTAGCTGGCTCTGTAATTGCAAGTTTCTTATAGTTAATTATGCTGTTTCTTAAATTAGAGTCCCACAAAGTCTGCTCAGGATATGGGCTACTGTCACATCCACAAGGATGTGTTTCATTTTAGACATATTTCATCTTCCCATCAATAAGAGAATAAATACTTAGATGTTTTGCTTCAAAAATATTTTCAGAAAGATGAAAACAACTTATGAAGGGATTTATAAGTTTAGAGTTACACATATGCTGTGCACTCAAAATGACTGTGGCATTTGCCTTTGCTTTTTCTAAAAGCAGATCCTGGCTGTATAAAATGATTATTTTTACCATCTCTTTTTCCACTCAGTATGCCTCATGACATATTCTGAAAAGACCCAGACATAAAGAACAATATTTTCTAGAAACCAAGCAAAATAGATCACAGATGAATCCTTGGATCTGTATTCAATTCCAGACTTACCTTAGGTGAATCCACAGCTGCTGTAGATTTTGGCAATATATAGTCTGAGAAAACTGAAATTGTTTTCTTGTTCTCATCTCATACTTCCTTAATTTTACTTTGAGAAGTTGATTTATACTGGTGTAAGAAAAAGAAATTACTATAGTCAATACATATGCAAGTAAGTGTATGTTTACACAGTTCACTGTTTAGAATAAGCACAAGCAATATATTTAAGTTAAAAAGTTTACATATGTATGCATGCATGCACAAACACAGATCAAAATGTGTACACAGTAGGAAAGGAATGTTAGGAATATGACTTAAGTTTTACATGACTAAACAAGCCAAATCAGGTCCACCTTTGTATTGGGAAAGGATGGAAACCTGCTCTGCATTTTAGGCTGAGAACTGTCTGTCTCTGCTTTGTGTCTGTGAGGAAAAACTGAGAGCAGTAAGAAGGCCTTTCATTGATAAATCTTATTGAACAACCTGTTAATGAAACACAGGGAGTGTCTTCCATGTCCATAGGCTAACAGAAACATCCTTGTGTATTAATAGATGACTCCAAGGTGTGAGTTGCACATCTAATTTATATTTGCCCCATGGCTTGGATTCCCGAAATGGCTATATTTGAGTCCTTACTCTAATGGAGAAGAGTGAGAACTGAAAACAAGCTTTTCATCTTCTAGATATTGATTACGTTAGTAGAGAAGCTACAGCAGGCAGGTTTCTCTCAAGTATAATTGTGTCCTTGCCTGGACACCATGGAGAACAGGATTTAGAGCAGAGCATTGCTAATCAGGTAGGTGCTTACTTGCTTTGAAATGAAGGGCTTAAGCATTTTTCTGACTTTATAAGGATGGCGTGAGCCAACTTTCCTCTAGCACTTTGTTTTCTTATACTTTACACGTGTTTTAAAAGATGGATCTTGGCATCTAACTTGAGACTGTAGGTGGTTCTGGATGAAAGAATGTCTGCTAGTAAGTCTGTTTATGGCTGTAGTCCTGAATACTTTAATGTCTTTTGAAGATTGGTTTTAGGCTTCCAAATCAGTTTGGACAATTTTGTCCTGTCCTGTCAGCAAACAGCATGAGATACTGTATGTGAGAAGCCAAGCCCTCCAGTTGCAGCTCTATTTGAGTTGGGCTCGCTGTTGTACAAACTGATCATGCCACTGCCAAACCGAGGATGCAGGCTTCCTCTGTGTGGTTTTAAAAGTCATTATATCATTGGCAGTGATTAATGACTTTCCAGCTGAAATCAGTGAACAGCTATGAATGACTAAATTGTGGTCGTTTTGATTATCCGTGGAACCAAAGCAGGCTAGTTTCAGAACAAATAAATAATTGTCTGAACCTGGTTAATACGATTCATATTTTCAACATATGGCAAGGTTCTGTGTTTGAGTAAATACAATCAATTAATATAATTTCCCCTAGTAAGTTGCCTAATTTTCCTTTGGAGAAAAAACCAAACCAAACCAAACCAACCCAAACACACATACATGCCCTCCCCCCAACAAACACCAAACAAAACAACAAAAAAAACCCCAAACAACAACAACAACCACCAAAACACAACAACAACAAAAAGCACCCCAAAACCACACAAACTAAACCCACAAGTATTTCACAACACTAGTGTCTAGAACTTCTTTCTATCTGGTGTCTGTTTGTGTCATTTTATGTTCATCTGTTTACCTGTGCTTCTGCCCTCTTGTGGATTTTAAATGTATCGAGTACTGTAGTTTTATTTAATATTAACCAGACTGTAAGACTATGGGCCTCTGTAATGTTCTCATGACTAATTTGCATTTTCTAGGAAAAAATGAAAAGGGGAATGAATGTTCTAGAATCTGCTGCATTTCTTGTAAGTGCATTGTTTGACTAAAATAATTGTTCTGCTTACCCTCTGGTTTGGGAAGTTTTTTGTTCTGTTTTTAAACCATATTTGTCAAACCAGCACAGCTGACAGATCTTTTACATGTTGTTCTCATTTCTCATTGCTCTACTGTCACACAATTGTTCTTCAAATTTGACTGTCTCAGGAAACCATGAATAGAAAGATAATGACAAGGCTTATGAAATACCACTGATTTATTCAAAGCTTGGGAATGTTTTCTAAGGTCATAAGGTGAGCAGATCAGAGCCTTCTACAGAATAACACTTTGCCAATACTACCTATAATTTCTATCTAAAATATTGCTGTGTGTGCAGAAGTAGTGAATTGCTTCAAAGCTGGAGGCCAGAGCTCGCTCCTTATGCTGAAAATGTCCAGGAGGATTAGTGTATGTAAACTTGCAAGGCAGAATGTAGTAAATAACACATCAAAATGGAAATCCAGGCCCAGTTATTCAAAACATTAGGTATACATTCTGTGGATTTCTGAGTCATTCAAATTATCTGTCACATTCATTGTGTTCCTGCTTTTTTAAGCCAGTGTAGTTTAGAATTTTGCTACAGAACTAAAGAAAGATGTGTATTATGTTCATAGTGTGCAACTGGGAACAGAAAAACTCAGCTAATGTAAGATAACCTCCCAGACAGTATCGTTGTAGTGATATGTAATGGTCAACACAAAAATAATTTAGATAGCCTCTTGGCTTATATCTTATAAAAATGAAACAGTCAAAGGACAAGAAAAGAGAAATAAATAGGAGGAGGTCAAAGTCAGGAATTAAAAAATAACTGTAAAAGTTATTTCTTGGATAGAAATTTGAAAAAGGTTCTTAGTTTTCTAGAAGGAGAAGGTGTTCTAGCAGCAGGGATCATTCTGGAGGAGCAGTCTGAAGGGTTTTATAGCTAAATGGAGATAAAGACAGAAGCTCAGCCTAATCTTGTGGGTTTTTTTTTTTTCCCTCTTCAGTTTTTTGCCGCTGCTGCTGTCAGCAGCTCGACTAGCACAGCAGCCAATGATGCTAGAAAGCTGGTTCTGGCAAGAGCTGTCATCAATTGCACGGTTTTGTTGGGAACCTGTTCTCTTCTGGATGCACAGAGAAACTGGCCTACAGGAAAAATTCCACAGTTTCTGGTAGAAACCATGAAAATTTGGGCGAAAAGCCATAGTCGAGATGTCCCTAAGCTGTCATGAGGTGTGAGGGGGTGAGCACAGGCGTGTTTTTGTGTGCGCTTTGCTTGTGGGCAGCAGCACCTGCCCCTGGGTAGGCCCAGGCTCACGCTGTCCAAGGTGCTGATGGCACCTGAGAGCCAGGACAACCTCTGCACCATAAAGGGAGACCTGCCTTCTGGGACCAGGAAAGCTCCAGATAAAGGACAGGTGTCTCAGAGCTAAGCTTTGTTCTGTTCTGCACAACAGCATGGAATGAGTAACTGTCAGAGCCTATTTACTGACAGTGTTGATAGTGTGATAACCTCTGCAGACGTGCTATCTAGCCAACACAAAAGCATGGCTATCTGTGTTTTGGCCTGCATGTCCCATTATCTTAACCTTATTCCTCTGTGTTTACATTTGCCTGGTTTCCATCATGTTGAGAATAATTTTTCTGTTTATTTTTGAGAAAGTAGCAAAAATATTCGAAGCATGAAAATTCATTTCTTATTGGTAACTGAGCTTTTATTGTGCAGTTTTACTGCCTCATGTAGACCTGGCTCCTCATGTCTGTAATTTCTCAGATCAAAACAGCTTTTGTTGTTTTTTTCTTTGCTCCTTTTTTTTTTTTCCTATGGTATCTGTGATTATTTTCATGCCTGTGGTATATAACAGCAGAGACTTTAGAGGTCTCTTTGATGAAGGTGGAGGGAGTAGCTGGCTGTTGCGAGTAGTGAAGCAACAGATAGAAACTGAGGAAGACAGAGGCATTAGAGTAAGGTTATGCTATTTCTTTAGCAGAGATCATATAGGCCACAACTCCTAGACCCAGGAAGATGCTGTTATCACGCTGTGACATGTATGGAAATGGAAGTCAAACATAATTAGTTGTATTTGATATTATTTGTATTTGACATAACAGATCATTTACATCTCTTGAAACTATAAACTCAGTTTTGACTAGTAAGGCTGGTGGTTGTTGTTTCTGTGCTCTTGTTTCTTCACTGTCTAGCAACAGAATTCTGAGGTGAAGGACCACAAAGCTTATCAGAAGGGTCTGTTTCTATAAAAGCACTTGAAGGTTGAGGGGAGACTTTTTATTGGGAGGAATTTATCTATCCCAGCTAATAATGGAGCAGTGGCTCTCTCAGTGAGAAGCTTTAAATATCTGACAATGCTGCTAGGGGGAATGTGTGATGTGGAATATTCAGTTTCCTAAAAGGTCATATCATTTTTCCTTCTTCTCCCCTGCGTTATTTCATTGACAAAGGAATATAAAATAAGACTTTTCAGGAGAAGAAGAGTATTTGATCATTTAGCTCTCTGAAAGGGACTCTGATTCAATCTTGGAGACAATGTTCTGGAGATGTGAGGAAACTAAAGGAGTATATACAGATATTTAAATGTTCAGCCTGGACTGTCAATCACTTCTGCTAACTAAAGGGTAAGCAAAGAAAGTGTATAAAATGTAGTTCCTTTGAAAGAAAAAGAATACTTTTAAATTGAGGTTGTATATATTGAGAATAAAAATATGCAAATTTAGGGTCACTTACCAGCTTCCTTTTCCAATTGTACTATGAACAAATGCCACCCTTGCAGAATTATTTATGGATGGTCCAATAATTACAAGAGACTTCTAATTATCCACTGTACTATTTTCATGATTGTGAACTTGGAAGCCAATGCAATGAAAAAGCCAGATGATCATTGTAGCATAAGTATTTGCTGATTGCTTCAGATGGTCAGAAGGACAGCAAGTGTGGAAGGGCAAGCAGAATTTCCATGTAAGTGCTATAATGTCCTTCACAGCACCTTCTGAAATGGATCTTGTGGATCTTTGGAAATGGATTCTAAAAATGTATGGAGTCTGGATGCTGAAAATGAAAATTTCAGATATTTTACCTTTTCCAGCTAGTAGAGAGAAATGTGTACTTTAAAAGAACAAAATTTAGATTCTCAAAATGGCACAATTTCTGAGTAGAAGCTCTCAGAAAGATGACAGGTATCACAAGATGTATGAGCAGTCTGATGGCAGTCAAGGCTAGAATGATCATAGAATCATAGAATGTCCTGAGTTGGAAGGGCCCCAAAAGTATCATGGAGTCCAGCTCCTGTCTGTGCAATGAAAATGGAATGAGAACAGAAATAACATTTGTTTAATTATTTTTTTAAAGCACATTCATCTCTACTCATGAAAACAACCACATAAATGTTGAATGGTGTTTTGATGATTAAGCCTTTATTACAGTTAGAACCATAAGTTTGTGTGTTACCATACACTGTCCTGCTGTGATGCTCTTTAGTATATGTATGGGGTTTTTTATTCACTACCTAGCACATACATGTGTGTATGTGTCACTAAGACTCCAAGAAAACTTTTAAATGGATATTGGACTCCCATGAAAGTCTGTAGGACTCAAATGATTTTTTTTTTTTTTTTTAGAAAAGAACAAAGAGCCATTCAAACACCATCCTAAATAGGAAAGTAAGAATGTGATAAAGTGAAACTTGAGGCTGGTTTTGCCATCCTTGTTCTTGCTAGGTAACAGTTAACTTTGTAAATGCCTTGGGCGTTTAAGCAGTACTTAGTCTGAATTAGTGATAAAAACTTTTCCACGTAGTTTAGTACCAACAACAAACTCCCTTATTCTGCCAACATAACATTCTCATTTTGCTGAAGAAAGCTTAAAATCTCTTGTTCTTTTTTGCATCTCAACTTTCAATTCTTCTACACCTTTCAGTCACTTCTCTTTACGTCTTTATTTTCAGCACATTTCGGTAATCTGTAGGGTTTAAAGTTGTTCTAGTTTGGGCCCATTGTGAGGCATTAATATAGCTTTGACAAGGGACATGGTGTGGAACGTTTTGTCAGTAACACCAATAAAAACAGATGGGGGAGCAGAGCCATGTATGACGTAAGGCATGCAAAAATGTGGATCTCGCCAATTAATCATGGCACACTGCTGACAAATAAGTGACAGTAATTGATGCAGCCCTTTGAGAGGCAATCTTGAACTACTGCAACCTGGGAAAGCTCATTCATTTCTTTTCCTTTGCTAAGTTAGTGCTGAATAACAGCCCCACTTAATTGCTGCCCAGTGTTGCTTTATAAGGTATCAGTGTCAGTGACAAGCCAGGAAGTAAAAGAGTCTAGCAGTTAGCACTGTCTGATGAATTCTTCTCTGCATTCAGTTTCTGCAAAATATTGATGTTTTCTATTGAGTATATTGGCCACCAAAGAGCTGATGCATATGCATATAAAGTACATTTGAATATCTAAATGTGTTCTGTTAGGTTTTCTGCTTGACAGACGAATTATTAAAAACCTTTCATTATTTTTATTGATCTTATACTCTTAGGCTGTAACATCAGGATTTCTCAGATGCCCAGCAAATTCCAGCAATAAAATGTGTGCACTCCAACTAGATCTAACTTGCACTTTGTACTTTCTTTAGGTGAACTTGTCTGACTCAGAATAAAGCCAGAAAGTCTTATGGCTGTAAGAAAATATTCAAACCACTGTCTGCTGCTAAGGTCCCTTCTGCAGAGCATTCCTTTTTTGTTGTTGTTTTTTTGTTTTTTTGACAGCAAGGAGAGGAATCAAGGCTCTCTCCACAATATTAGAACAAAGAGATAGTTTTGAATTTTCTCTCCAGTAGGCTGTGGCTGCTTCCATCACATTGAGCAAAATTTCCTTCCAAAGCAACAATAGCCTGCCTTGGTTATTACTGGAGTGAGGCCAAGATATTTCACTTCAGTGCAATAATATTTTTACAGCAAAAGAGCTGCTGAATTGAATGGGCCTGCTAGGACTATCATATTTACTGGCAGGGCCACCTCCTATCCAATCATGATTTAGATCTGCTGCCATTTCTCTGTAATTATCAGGCAGGAGAAGATAGCATTCAAGTCCCTGCTACTCCTGAGTAAGTTCAGATAGATTCCTTTTTTTGCTTTTTAACCTATTTTCTGCTGTAACAGAGCACAAGTCCTCAGCTCTGAGAAAAGGAGGAGGTGGCTAAGACCCAAGTGGCATAAATAGCCATATGGGAAGATGGGCAAGCAGAAGAAGAAAGTGTGTTGAAGACTTGCAACACCATTGCTCTAGTTGTTTCAGTAAACAGAAGGGCAGCCAGTCAGGTGGTAACACTGGATAAAGGAACTGGCATAATGACGGACCACCATGGTCCTTAGGAAAGAGTAAGTTCTGAGCAGATTTCATGTAAGATTCTGCTGGCACTTCAGAAACAAGGAATAATTGCTCTCATTTCGTGGGTGTGGGAACTGAGGCACAAGGCAGTTGATTGCCCTGTTTGCTGATAATACAAACATTTGTGTCTTCCATTGAGTAAAACAGGAGCTTCAGAAACTTATGACCTTCATGAACCAAGTTGGTTATGTCTGATTTGCCCAGCCTCTGTAGTGATTCAGCAGCAGAACAGAATGGAGGTCTAGGTATAGATCCAAGGAGGGGAAAAGAAAAAAGCTGCAGATGAACAGTGTGTTTCCTTACACTAAAATCCCTTGCAGTGGCACTGGTACTTTGGATCTTCCTAGATGAGCACTGCAGTCCTTCTGTGGCCACAAATGACTGATGTGAAGAGCTGGAGAGAACTGGAAATGCTGCATAGAGCTGTGAAATGTGGATGTAGTCACCCACATGTTTTTGTTTGGGGTTTTTTTTGGTGTGTGTTTGTTTTTGTCTGGACTGTTTTGCCTTCTCATTTCATATGTAGATACACAGTTCTGCATAAAAAATACCCAGTGAACCACCTCCACCTAGGTAGCTCAGGTTTTGAGGTGATCTTGTGTGCAGTTTTGCTTCGAATGAAAACACATATATTGTTTCATCTGTTAGACTCTCTAAAACAGCTTTAATGGCTTTATCAAACTATTTTAAGTGAAAGGCCACTGTAATTATAACCCATCTTCATGAAGTATAATCCAGTCTGCCGCTGAATCCTTTTGATCCCACATTTTGCATTTGATTTAGTAGAAGACGTACAATAACAATGTCTTTTCTTCTCCTTGCATCCCAGGTTATTTGCAACATCTGCTACCGTTATTGCATTACCTGCCCAAAATTGTTGATTTTATTGAAATATCTTTCCCTCTGTAGTACCAAAGAGATCTTGAGTGTTTATGTGGTTGTGCCTGGAGGGAGAACAGCTGCAATTCACCATTTCTGTGGGACATTTTGGAATTGGCGTACTTTTGGTCAAAGTAAGTACATCTTTGTGTGTACATGGTGAAGGACCCTTAGTTAAGTGTAGGCTACAAGCAGAAAGGCTATGGAAAAGCAATGTTTGTGGAACCCTAGGTAGATATCCATAGCTTTCTATGTAAGTTTATGAGAGAATATCTCGAAGATTAGAAATAAACTAAATGAGACTCAGAAGGAACTCATCTTTTCATCTAAGTTGAGGTGGTTTTGCAGGTGAAATGGAACCGGAATTTTGCAAAATACTGGAATATTGCAAAAGTCCTGACAAATGGCAGCAGCGTTTCACTGGAACGTTTTATCCTCATGTTCTCAATTCCACTGAACCTTTTCTCTATTTTAGTAGAATCCATAGAGTAGATTAGGTATGATACAAAATCTGTTTCCCAGGAGCTTTTTCCCCTGTTTTGCCATTTCCCTTCAGATTATTATTGCTGTTACACATGTCAGCTTCCCAACCCTTCCTTTCCTGGCTGTCCTTCTCTGTGTTTAGATCTTTCTCCAAGAAATCTGGAAAGATGCACTCATCTATTTTCCTTCCAAGCAGAAGAACAAAAGCACAAAATGAGTGGTGTATTCCCTGCTGATTTCACAACTTGAACCAATAATTTTTGCAGTGTTTTCGCAGCCTTCCTCCTGAGGCACCTGCCAGATCCTGATCCCCCCTCAAACTCTCACTGCTGTGGCTATGCACTGCTGTGGATTACTAGCATAAGATGTGACCTAGGAAAATGTGACTGCAAGTGGTAAAAGGAGGAATGTTTTTCTGTAGAGAAAAGTTAACACTTCCTCTGCATCTGAGTTTGTTATAACAGAAGTAATTCTGCAGAGTTCAAGGCCACTAGAAAACTAGGTTCTGGTATTTTCTACACACCTTATAGTGTATTTGCGGCTTTGATGCAATGTAGCTGTCCCTATTTCCTGCATGCTGTAGCTGTATTCCTGAACTGCTAAAGTACCATTCTTTTTTAAAGTGCGTTTTTCTAATATTTTCAGAGCTGCATGAACAGAGGCAGTCAGCATTGTTAGGTTCATTCAGAAGAGCACTTGACACTGGCTGCTTGTGCTTATGTGTCGAACCAGTGACTGGGAATATAGATATTGAGATACTTACTTTCTTACTACATTTTTAGTTATCTAACATTTCTTTATTTCTAAAAGAAGCAACTGACTTTATAACAGGATAAATTTCCACAGGCTATAACTCATCCTAAAGAAATCTCTGATCTGGAAAGTTTAATAATATCAAGGGAGGACTTTTAAAGCTCTTAATAAACATTTCGGACCTGAATGCCAAAAACTGGGTTCAGAATATTGTTTACACGCTTGATCTTCACAGGAATTTAACACTTTTGAAAATGGCAGACAATAGAAGAAATAGTTGCAGAGTTTCTTGATTGACTGCTGAAAATTGAAAATATTGCTCTGAGAATTACAGATTTATTTGATGTGTGTACTGAGGTCTTCTGCTTCTTCTCAGTTACAGCCAGGGATGCTATTTTGCTTTGTACTGTTTTGCACCTACTTGGTTATTCCTAACCAGTGAGCTTACAGTTTAGATCTGTATTTAAGAAAAAGGAAGAAAAATACCGTTTCTAGTTTGTGGTTGAAAAATGAGGAATTAAATAATGAATTGGCCTGGCCATGCTCTATAGTCTGTGGAAAAGCTAGAATTTGAAACTGTGTTCTGAGTCAGCTACTACGTCCAACTCCTCAGCTGGAAAGAGTTTCAGCTGTACAAAACCTTTTTCCATATTGAGTACTTTGAATGTCACCTAACAAACCAAGTTCTCTTCTTGTTTTGACATGAACAACCGAGATTTCCTCTTTGGCTGCAGACCTCATTAACCATGTGTCTTTTTTAATCACCAGGCACTCACCCAAAATAGCCTACACATTGCTGGAGTGTCCTTACTGGTAGGAAGCATGACCTTCTCTGTGATACTGGGCCATCAAAAAGAATGTAGTATTTTAATGTGATTGTAACTTAGCCAGCATTTACATAAAAGAAAACAATGATCTTCTTGTTATGGAGATCATTAATGAAACATCAGCACATGCTAGCATGTTGTGATCCAGCTGAAAAAACACCCTTGTGTAACTTGAGTACGTTGCATAACACAGGAAGTGGAAAAACAAACTAAATTTTCAATGGTTGTTTACATTTTAACTAGAGCCAAATGAAAGGTCTACAGCGAATAGCTTTTTGAGTAATTTACCTTATGTATCCTCTGAAGGAGTATCTGTGAGGCTAAATATATTCTTTCTCACCTGTTCAATGCTGGTATTTGTGGTTGCATTTTTCATTGTGTTAATTTAATGTTTGAAAGTCAAACAGCATTGAATTTCAGCTAAGTCATGTGGCACTGCTTCCGTTTCCTATTGGAGAAGAGTATGAGTGCTCTGCAGTTGAGATTTGTAGGTGATTCAAAATAAATCTTCCTTATGCAGTCGGGTATGTAGCTTTGAAATTTGCTTGCCAGTTAGTCTCTTGAAAGGTAAAAGCAGTAAGTCGTGTTGTGATAGGTGAAATTATGTTTCAGGAAACTCATGGAAACAGAATAATTGGCAGAACTTACTTGGCATTTATCTAGCTATAGTTTAATGTGTTTCAATGCAAGTACACTCAAGACAAACTCATTTCCCTCAAATAGTGTTCTTCAGCTACATCTCACTGTAGAAAGGCAAAGTTGCAAAACCCATCAGTCAATCATGAAACAATGCAATTATTTCTTCTAAGGTCTGCCATTTTCAAAAGTATTAAATTCCCATGAGGATCAAGTGTGCAGACAATGATCTGAACCCAGTTTTTGGCATTCGGGTCTGAAACATTTATTAACAGATATAAAAGTCCTCCCTTGATATTATTAAACTTTGCAGATCAGAGATTACTTTAGGATGAGTTACAGCCTGTGGAAATTTATCTTGTTATAAAGAATTCAAGGAAATGGCATCCAGGCAAAAAAGGGTACAAATTGAATTTAAAGACTGAAAAATCAGAAAGCCGAACTGCACAATGAAAATGTCAGCTCTTGTTCTGAGTGGTGTGTAAACTACCACATGCACAAAATTCAAGAGACTTATGTTGACTTTTCATTAGCTGGAGATCTATTTCTGTGACCCAGCTGAAGGGACAAAGACATTGCTGACCAAAAAAATATTGCTCAGTGTCAACCAGCAGATTGATACTGGCCCATGCGTGAATTATTAATGGTTAGGACAGCCAAATTGTGAACTGTATTTTGTCTTTTATTAGTGGGAGAGGAGGGGAGGGTGCTGTGCTGGCTGATGGGTTTATGAACTTAAATTTCTTACGTACCGAACAGAATCGCAAGGTGCATTTTCGTTATAGTTTCTATTATCATTAAAATTAATAGCCATCTGGTGAGTCTTGCTTCAGTAGAGACATTCTTTAGTTTGGTCAGCCTTCAGTGGATAAGCAAAAAGTGCGGAGGGTCTGTATCTTCTCAGATGTTGCTTGGCATTGGGTATTTTCCGCCAGCAGTATCTAAGGGTAAATTATGAGAAAGCATTTGACAATAGATATAATTTCTGTATATCATGGGGCTAATGTAACATTCTCAGCCTACATTATCTGCTCAAATAAACTAGTTAATATTAAGTATGCATTAAGTATTGTGGTTTATTTGATCAGCAGAACTCTCCCATCTCCCCCATCCCTGCCTTCCAAGCCACAGAGGCAGCAGTGGCTTTTGAGTGAGAATACCACATAATTTATGATTGCCTAGGGATTATTCTTTGGATTTCGGTTAACTTAAAATTTGGCTATGTTTTTAAAATTATTTTCCCCTTTATTTTATGTCCCCCATGTTAAAAAAAATCTGGTTTTGATATATATTATTACCCATGTACTTAAAATATGTGACAATATGCAAACTCTATTCCAAATGGTGCAGCACTGGCCAGTTTCCAATCTGGGTTAGATTTATAGGATAACAGTATATTGTATTGTTTTGTGTCAAATTCTTGGACTGATGTGACACATAGTTAATTTTAACGTACAACACGCATCCCCCCATCTTTCTATATATAGAACACATTTTTTGAAACACAACAAGTGGGTGAAAGATGCATGCTTCTTTAAAGGGCTGATTCTTTCAGGGAAAATATTCTAATCTCAACAAATCTCTAGGTAGACTTTGTGTTCAATTATCTTATTAGTCCTCTGTATTTCAGTAATGTTGAGAGGACCTGGACAGTTGTGCTAAGTTCTGTATGCACATAATAAGAAAAGTGGTCTTATCTGCAGTTGGAGAAGAAGGGAGAAAACAGAGTTGAATGTGAAGAACAACAGGAGAAAGCATAGCATATGCTTTCTGAACGTACTTTTTTAAAAAAATTTTTTTACCTATATAACATATGTGTGAAAACAAACTTTCCACTTCTTGCTTTACTTCTTATTTCTCTTTTGACTTACAGTTCTCTCTTCCTGAGATTAATGCTTCCATCTATATCAAGTAAACATGGTGTAATAATTTAAAGATTTTATAAACTCAAGTGGGAAACCAGACATGACAACTCAGATATGTGATTTCACCTTTGTGAAAATCTGATCCCATACAGAATAAAGGCTTTTTTTCTTTTTGCCTGCCATTTCTTTTGCAGCAATGTAGCTTGGAAGATTTCTAAATCAAATATTTTTCAAGTATGCCAAGAAACAAAAACGAGTTTTTAAATTTTATTCCTTCCATACCTGTATTTTGATATAAAGTAAACTGTTTTTCAAAGAAGGATCCCACCATAATTAGCTGCTTATATATTCATTCCCATTTCCAGTGTAGTCTGAGGTGACATTCTTGAGGAATATGAGGAAAGGAAGTTTTTGTCAACAGTGAGAAAATAATATTTCTGCTTACTGTAAAATTAATTTTAAAGGGTACTCTTTTTTTTTTGTTTGTTTAAGAACTGTTAAAGCACATGCCATAATCTCAGCCACAAATTGTTCATGCCCAGGTTTTGGAGAAGCAAGTTCTAATATTACTTCTTGCTCAAGTGTGCTTTTATGAGTATGACCAAGTCATAGCTGGATGTGTGTGTTATTTGCTTACTAAATATCTTAAGGATTATTTGATTGTGCATGTGTTCAGAAAGTATATCCTACATTCTTAATTACATACAAAAATCATTGAAAATGCGGGTCCAGATCCAGGAAATAAAAGTTGTAAATAGAAGGGAAAGTTTAAAAAAAAGGTGAATTAAGGCAGAAATGTGTATATGTTTTAGTTCCACAGGTTAAAAACAAACTACTGTATTAGATTTACTGTAGTTTTCCAGTAAAAATGTACAAATGAAAGTGTCTTTGTAATGTTATTTACAGAAGTCTTGCAACTCTCTTGTTGCTGAAGGTGCCTCACTGTTAGGAGCATTGATTTTTTTTTTTTTTTTTTTAAATTATTTTTTAAAAATTTATTTATTTTGATCTCATGCTTGCAGCTTGTTGGTTACAGGTATTAGGCATGTAATTCCTATATCTCTTGAAGGCTTGTATCAAGAGGTGTCCTGGCCATATAACTACGAACCTTTGCTTCTGACACTACAGCAAAGATGGTGTCTTAACAGCCAAATGGGACAGAGACAACTTTCAGTTAAAAGTATGTTGTTATTGTACCGCACTCTCTTTATTTTTTTGTTTGTTTACTCATTAGTTTACTCTCGTGTTTCTCTGTTTAAAAATGTGAACAAGAAAACAAAACCCCAAATGTTTCCCACATAGAGAAGTAACATATCAGAAATCTAAAATGAACAATGGCTGCATAGTTTGTTTATCATCTTAAAGTACAATTTTTTTTTTAAGAAAGATTTTCAGTTCTAAATGTTGTTTGAGAACTGTGAAGTGCTGAATGCCTTGTATATCCTCAAGTTCAGTGGGAATACTTTGGAAACAGATACAGTCTAGAACTCTGAATAATTTACTGTGGCTACTTTATTCTGTGATCTGTCAGAGCCAGGCTGCAGTAACTGAAGCTGAAGTATCTCAGCCACTGGAACTGCATAAGACAATAGAGGTGAATGTAATTCAACAGAGTATGAGGGTTTGATCAAAGTTCTGTGCATTATCAGAAGTAATTCCCTGTTGTAACAGGAGATTGCCTGCTGATACACATGTTTTTAACAGATACCAAAGCCTATTTTCTATTATTTTTGCAGGAGGGTAGAACTTCTGTTCAACAGCTCATCCTTCAGTGGAAGTAAGTTCAAAGAAATGTCAAGCAAACGTCACTAATCTTTTTGAATTAGTGGTGCAAGTTCATCAGGTCACTTGTAAAAGTGATGTAATATGCAGAAAACCTCTAATAACTGAACATATGTTGTATGTAAAGCAAGAAGCAAAGTAAACTGGAACGCTGACATGAAACTGAGCAGCATGTATTCCGTTTCCACATCAAAGGTCTTGACGGAAGGCATTTGAGACGAGGACATGGGGCTGGTAATGTCTGTCTTTTTCTGAAGGTGCCTCACTTTTTCTGTCTGTAGCATCAAACATGAATACATTGTATTCTAACAGTCTGAACTTGAACTTCTTAAAATGGGTTCAGACTTGAGGTTTAGCATTAATGGCACAGTTGCGAATAATTGGGGATATCTTGCTTTTTTGTTTGTTTACCTCCACGATAAAATTTATCACATTCATGGATCTGGTGCTATGCTTTTAATGAAATCCCACGTATTTAAATACCATTCGACATTTTTCATTTTTTTCTTCTCAACAGGCTAAGAGGTTGCATGCCAGAATTCTGATGTTTTTTGCAGTGGTATTAAAATACCCAAATTCATTCTGTGTTAGTTAACACTACTACAAATTAGCATGCTATGAATTTGTGTTTCTTGAACTGAGCAGAACGCATACCTTTTGAGTCTGGTGCATGATGGCATTCAACTCTTTACATTTGCTGCTTAGATTTGTCTAAAAACCTGCACTCATAATTAGGATGAAAGTAACTAGACAAGGCGTGAGAAGACCTCTTAGCTAACTCTGATTTCAAGGAGTGCAACTCAATTTCATGTAGATAAACTAGCACAGATGCTTGAA
This sequence comes from Caloenas nicobarica, assembly GCF_036013445.1. Classification (NCBI taxonomy): domain Eukaryota; kingdom Metazoa; phylum Chordata; class Aves; order Columbiformes; family Columbidae; genus Caloenas; species Caloenas nicobarica. The sequence goes on along the minus strand of NC_088248.1, from coordinate 12,375,866 downwards.
ACAGCAGAGCCGAGCTCTCAGCCTGAGGTAGCAAACTCACTTTTCAGGTCGTCTTAATTTGGGAAAGGGCTGTACAGTCTCAACTGTGTGGTGCGTCTAGCTTTGGGCCTCTGTTTTGCAGTCCATTCTGCAATGTAAATTCCCCTGTGATTTCCTTGGAGGAAGGATAAGACATTGTCTACTCTTAGAAATAAAATGAGATTACATGGACTGTAAGGCAGGTCCTGTTGTTTGTATGCAAATGCAGCACTGAATGACTGATTCATTTCTTGCCTGTGCTGGATGAAACCATTTAATACCACTGCAAAATTAGTGTAGAACCCATGGCTTATGCTGGGTGGTTTTTAAGTGCACTTCAGTTTTGCATTTCTGGGTCTGTCTACGCTTCTGAGTTTAGTGCGGCTTCCAATGCAGAGCAGCTCCAGCAGGCAGCCCCAAGAGGCTGCCCAGTCTGGGCAATGTGTGGACTGGGCTTCTTGATTGCCTTGCACTGTACCCCAGTATCTAGTCATGATGCACACTGTACATGTATGGACAGAAATGGTGAATGAAGACTGTATATTCTGATATTGATATTTTTGGGAACTTATGTTGTATATATGTGTAATACCTGTCTTCTCAGATGGAATTGGTGGTTTAATTGAGGACTTTTGTACAATATAGTGTGCAATTTGATTTATTTATCTCTTAGAAAATCACTCTTAAGTAACTCATAAAATATTTCTTGGTAAATAATTGTGCCAGGGGAGGTTTAGATTGGGTATTAGGGAAAAATTCTTCACAGAAAGGGTTGTCAGGCATTGGAACAGGCTGCCCAGGGAAGTTGGTGGAGTCACCATCCCTGGAGGTGTTTAAAAGGCATTTAGATGAGGTTCTTAGGGACATTGTTTAGTGCTAGAGTTGGGTTATGGTTGGACTCTGATCCTGAGGGTATCTTCCAACTGAAATGATTCTATTCTATTCTATAAGCCTTTTGATAACTTCAAGACATCAGTGTTACTCTCCATGCTCAGGATGAAAAAATAAATAATTTATGTTCACTGGGGTCACTTCATTTTTTTCAGGTGCAGGAAGAGCACAGTGTGTCCAAAACAGATAAACATTACTGTGTATAGAATATGTGTTTGGAGAGCAGAGCTGTTCACTCACTAGCTGTCCCTGAATGCATCAGCTGGAAATAGGTGGCTAGGGAGTCAGTAACATTAAAATTCAGAGGGAGATGTCGACATTGGCATAGCATGATTTCTGGTCCTGGAGCCTTCATGCAAAGTGTACAATATTCCTCTCCTCTAATCAGAAGCAGATCCCCCCTTCCCAGCTGTCCCCTAGACTCTTGCTCACACTCTTACGTTAGTAGCATGGGCCAGGCAGTGAAAACTTCATTTCCCATAATATTACGATCTTCAGGGAAATCCATTGGATTATCACTGCCTGTTACCACTGTGCAATGCTCAGACGCTCTTCTGCCTTGTGAGGTGAGATAGAAAGCGAATGTAAATGTGAATGACAATCGCAGGAGTGGATGGCTGTGAAAGAGAGCCTGGCAGGTAAGATTGCCTGCCTCAGGATCCCTGTCTTGATAACTCAGGATTCTACACTTCAGTTCATATTCTTCATACGTTTATTTTCCCCCCTTCATGTCTGTATACCTTTTCTGGACTCTCTATGCCTCACTAGTGCTTTTTGCTTTCTTGTTTTCAAATTGTTTTCATAACAAAAAATAGTTGACTTTATTGCAAGATGTCTGAACATGCAGACTCTGATACGGGTGAGGCATACGCTGTGGGTGGGATTCAGTTGCCTAAGCTCTGGAAGATGCCCTAGGGCAACCCGCTTGGGCCTGCATTTGCCCAGAAGGGCACGTTTCCTGGAGGTCCTGTCTCGTTTGTCAGCCTCACTGAGACATTTTCACATGCCCAGAGGCAACTAAAATGCCACTGGACACCTATGTTTACACAACTGAATCTCACCCGCAGTGAGGCATTGCACTCTGTGCAAAGGTTGAGAGTGTTTCCTGATGAGTTTTTTTGACAGAAAAATTGGGGTTTTATTTATTTTTTTGTGTGGTATGTGCCTCTGCTGAGGGCAGAATTCCAAATGAAAGCCGCCTGGTTGTTCCGCTCACAGCAAGTGTGCACCCTGCCAGAGGGGAAAGGAGCATTTTCTAACCAGTTTCATGGCAGTAGCAGCTAACATCAGTGACTTCTGTGTTCTGATGTACACTATTGCCACTTACAAAGCCCTGCATTTATAATGGAGTAATGGGATGTTTGGAGCACGGTTTCCACTGTTTGTGAATCCTACTTTATGCCAGAAAAAAACAAAATAGGAAAAATTACCAAAATAATAAGAAGCAATAGCAGGCATGTTTGTCTTTCTATCATATCCTTACATTGTTATTATAACAGTCTATCTGGATACTAAGTAATTGTTTCTTGTTTTCTTAGGGATCTTGGAGCAAGTAGTGTGAAAGTAAAGAAGACTTGAATGTTTTAAAACAAAAGAGAATATATTGCTGGAAGAATATGGAATTGGTGTTCTGGCTCCATCTTTTTGTTCTCTGCCTTACCTTATGCAGTCTTTGTGGAGAGTGCATAAGGATTTATTTAGAACTGCAACCCTCCCTCCTATGATCATCTCCACATGGCGCAGAGGTCTGTCTGTCTATCATTTTTGCAGGGCGGGGGTATTAATTTTGAAAAGATTCGGGTAACAGCTTAAATGTTTCTGATATTTCTTAATGTGGTTATGGTGATACGTGTTTGCGTCCTGTCACTGAGGAGGGAATTTTCAAATGTGCTCTGTTGGCCAGAGTCTCATCATGTTAAAGACCTCAGGAAGACTCTCCTGGGTGTAATGGAAGTTGAGATTGGACAATAATAATCAGACATTTTAAAAACTCATAATTCATAATTTCGTAGACAGCAGGTAGGATAGTTAAAATTAAATACTTAGTATACAGGCAGCCTGTCAGTAGCTGCTAAGAAAACATGTATGCACTGAGAAGTGTTGTTACCAGTGTGTGCTGAGTAAACGTATTGTTTGGCAAGTTTTGTCAATGGGCAAGAATGCAGGGAAAAAGGAAACTGAGAATAGAATATATGCTGAGAACAGAGATGCTTATCTCAAATCAGATGAAAATTGCTCTTTGTTACTTGTCTGCAAGTATTCTTGATTTCAGTATACTCTTGTCACTGTCCTATTATAATCCTCCCATCTTTTGCTTTGATTCATTCCACAGTATGCTTAAGCAGTGTCATGCATGGTTGAAATATATTGATAGAATTTATACAGTATATGAATAAAGGTGGTTGGTGGGGGAAGTCTAAGTGAACTAGAACAGGTAAAGCACAGAAAAGTTCTGAAAGTGTATTTTTTTTTTTCCTCTTAGTCACATCATGTTATCTATGACATTGACTGTAGATATTCTGATTGCCTGAAGATCACATTAGCAGTATTTCACCTGTAGCATAAAATGTGATAGGGACATAATATACATAAGTAGGGCCTGTCTCCAAGGAGAAGTTAAAAGGAGTGGAAGTAGACATCCTTGAAGCACTCCTGGGTTTTGTTGAAAGGGACAGGATTTGCGTCCCTCTGTTGCATCAGTGCACTTTATATAGTATTTTAAGTATTTTGGATGTTGTTAGTCCCAAGCAGAATTTTTTTGAGAATTGATACAAGATGCTATTATGGCCATTTAGTGCTATCAAATGCTTTTCTGGCAACCTGTGATAGCCAGCTGAAGAATATTCAGATGATGAAGCCTCAGATGTTAACCCTATTGTTCTTTGAACATAGCTTTTAAAACCTGATTTATGAAAACTATTTGACCTTTCTGTACATTTATGGAAATCTGGTAGTGCAGCCTGGCAGCCATGAGTTTTTGCTACCTTTTGAAATTTACAGTTAGGAAAGCTACTACCTGGAAATCTCTGATATGGTATTTTGGGATTAGTGTAATCAGATGACTTTTCAAATTGACTTGGACAATGCCAACATTGAAGTATTTCTCCTGCAGCTATTCTAGTATGAGCATTATTTGGTATTTACAGTTCTATAAAGATGACAAAATTCCCAACCCTACCAAAAAAACCCCAACAACAAAAAAACCAAAACAAAACAAAAACCACAAAACCAAACAAACCCAACCAAACAAAAAAACCCAAAACACCACCAACCTGTCAGTGATAGTTTCTCTTTAAAATGATATTACATTCCTGGCTTATCAGGTTTTTTGCTAGCCTCTCTACATACCTAACAATATATATCTCAGCTGTTTCATTCATGTTATTATGTTAGAAAAATGGGATATGTATCAGCTTGTATTGGTAGATTTCCTAGTCGAAGGATAAGGGGAGGAGATTTTTTTTTTCCAGCACTGGGCCTACAGTTTTTTCTGTTAATCAAGTTATTCTTCCAGGAATATTTTTTTTTCTTTGCCTTCAAAGGGAGGGAGAAATGATGGTGAATTTCAGATTTGCTCAGTCACATTTATCTTGTAAAAAGTTTAGGCACTTGATTGGAAGTTCCTGTGACAAATGTGAATAAAAGAAGGAGAAATAATTACTACTTTGCAATAATGAAAAACGTAATTGCAGAGCCAGTGCTACTGGGTAATAAGCCAAAAAAGAGCCAAAAAATGTGCTTATGCGGCAGAGTTTGGTTCTGAATGCCAAAATTGAATTTGATCTTCCCCCTTGGTATTCTAGCATAGTATTCTAATCCTGTCTCATTCCAGAGAAAACTGTGGCATTTTGGTTTATTTTTGATACACAATCTACATTTCTCTAAGCTAAGCAGAGTCCCGGGGGAAGCATGTGAGCTGCTTGTCAGAGGACAACGTTCCCAAGTCCCAAACTGGTCCTGTGCTTACAAAAGTGAACAATGCTTGCTCTGGCACCCAGGTCTTTTTTCATTAGTCTTTATGGCAGTAAAGTACTGCCTCTGTCAGGAGAAGGCAGGGGTAAAAAAATCCACATCTGACCACCTCTAGCAAAAGCAGCCCCAGCTATAGATTCTTGCTTAGGTTTACTAAATCTGTTATATCTGACCAAAGCCTGGAGCTGTTTAATGCAAAAGCTGTCAGGGTTACCTTCATCATAGCATGGCTAAGCTGGGAAGTTGGGAATTGTTCATTATCTGTCTCCTGGATGGCTTGCTTTGGTGAGTCCCTGGTGTCCTAGCTGGGATTTAAATCTTCTTTGCTTTGGTGCCAGCTCCATAGGTTAGCAGTGGTGGCAGTCTCTGGGAATTGTTCCTTTGTGCTTACAACGGCTATTTCTTCCCTGTGGTTAACTGCATTGAAATGAGTTAAGTACTAAAGCAGAGTTGACCAAGGAAACACGCACCTTTGAAAAATGAACAGAACATTCACTCGTTATTTGTACTGATCCACTGTGAGAACTCTAATGAAAAGTTAAAAAAAATGTTTATCTTAGAACCATACAACTCATGGCTCTCGTGATGAGTTGTGGGCATAGAGTATATTTGGGGTGGGATTGTTGTGACAGGTGTGACTTGCAAGGCAACATAGTGACCAACATTTGGGCAAAGAGGTTTTTGTCATCTTTGACCCTGAACTAATTTACACACTTACAGGGACCACAGACCTGTGCTGACAACAGATGGCTCAGAATATTCTCACAGGAGAGTATGAAACAAAAACCAGAGATGCTATTGGCCCCAAAGTCCAAAGCTGTTACAGGCTGTGAAACAATGCAAAGAAATTGGTTGACCACAATGGATGTGTTGCAGTAACAAGGTGAAACTGCGTTGCCCTTTTCACAGAACTGATGAAGTGTTTTAAATATTCCAAGCTAAATCATTTACTTAGGAGTAAATGAAAAATCAGAGAGTCCCTGGGTGTCCGGTGAAAGTGGTGTTAATTCAACTACTTAACTGGGGTAGAACAGACCACGCAAATCTGAGAGGGACTGTCTTGTGCTTCATTTGATTATGTTTAAAAGTTTACGCTTCTGCCCATTTGGTTTGGTCATTTTGTTGAACATATCCAAGAAAGAAATAAAAACTGTGTGCATTTGGAAGCATTTCCATATGGGTTCTGTATTACAAGTGAGGATATACGCTGTGGGGTATTTGTGAGAAAGGATCTATGCCAATGTACAGAAATAGAGAGTATCCAGGTGGCTTAAAACTACATTTTGCATACGCTGTCATACTAAATCCCTAGAATATACCTGAAGGAGCGGAATGCACTCTCAAAGTGATGCTTCATAATCATCACATATCATTACTGCTAGTGCCTCCCTCCAAATAAAATTTTCAGAGAGGCAGGAAATGTGGAGTGATGGTACACTAAGGAATATGCTGTCACCTCTCAAGCCACATGGCAAAATTTCTGCTGGAGAACTGATCTATTTTGCTTCTAAGCTTATGTATATAGAGCTGGGAAATGCATACAAAGGGTATTACAGAACATAGCATCAAAAGAAAACCCTAATGTGTTGGCTCTACAAGCTTCCTCCAGGGAATTTTACAGAATCCATAGCTTTGTCTCTTGTGGCACATGTCTAAATAAATATTAAAGACAGGCATTTCACATAAGATATGCTATGGTACTACATCAAGATAATTAATTTCTTTGCCTCTGGCAAAAGCATTTCATGACTATAGTCATCATCCCCAATTATTTGTGGTAGTGTCTTGACTTTTTTGAATATTGTTTATCCAACAGCATTTGCATCGAAGCTCATTTGTTTGAGGTTTTAACATTTTTGGAGGTTGAAGTTGGTCTGCGTTTAACATGAATGCAAATTATTTTGGAAAATGAGGGCAAGATACACAGATCAAAACCAACTGTAAACTGCTGCTGAATTCACAACAGGGAGCTGGACTTACATGGGTTTTAACACTTCAGATTCCCCCTCAATCCTTTTCTTTCCCCTGTAGCAATTTCCAGCAAAACCACATCTTATTTCCCCTTGCTGAGACAAACCCTTAGGCAGACACCCAGGAATGTGTAATTTAAAAAAAAAAAAAAGTGTCTGTGTGTGTATAAAAATAAGACAGCTGCGAGGATAATCCTGCATTCATAACAAATCCCAGAAAATAGAGACATATAAAATATCCTCTGAGTGTAAAAACTTAGTGACTACATAAGTGTTTGCACTTGATAGATATTTGCATACGTACATACTTGATAGGTAAAAATTTGATTTGCATCTCAGAGATATTGATCATACTAAAAGATATTTTTCTGTCTTGTCTGCAATAGATACTGCTCTATGAAGATGACAAATGGATAAATCTCTCAAATTCTTTTATCAGAAAGAGAATTCTTGGACATTTTTCTCCTCCTTCAAGAACATCCTGTGAAAGAAACAGGCAATATTTCTAGAGTGTGTAAGTTCTTCTTTTGTAACAGAAAATGTTGAGGACCTTTTCCATTCTGTAGCCACCTTCATTCTGCCAGCAAATCCCGAAATCTCCCTTAAATGTTTTCAGGAATTAACCTCATGGTCTATCCTTCCATGTTTCCCTCTGGAGCTCAAATGGCTATAGGGTGGCTCTTTAGGTAGGGAAGAAGGGCTGCCAGATTGACAGCTGTGCAGATATCCTGTGCCCATGTGTGCAGAACGCTTCAAACAGTGCACCCAGTGTTGATTCGAGATGAATCAAAAATAGTCCCTGCCATACCAGTGAGGATTGCCAGACTTGGCAAACATCTGATGTTATGCTGATAGGAATGCAGCTGGTCATTGATCATAACGTGGCCCAATTTTCCAGGTCAGTCAATCAAATCCTAAAATCTTGTAGGATGAACATCAGCTAGAATTAGTTTTGTTGTAGGTTTTTCATCCCATTATTTGCCCTTTCTACTTCTGGACTAAGCAGCAGATAATGGGCTTAATAAACCCTGAAGAAACCTGCCATTAGATTTTTGGTACTGATCTGATGTAAATGAATCTTTTAATATTGCTAATCTATTTTTAAATGAGAGTATCCACAGAAGAAAAGAAACAGGGAGAACTTCTAAATAATGAGATTGCTCCTTTGTATTTTGTGTACAGAAAGGACTGATGAGGCTGTTCCTCTATCTTGTTTGCCTGCTCAGGTTTTGGGGGATGGTGGATTTTTGTAATAAATTCATCTGTGACCTGGAAGAGCCATGATGACAAAGATTCTAAGATTGTCCACAGAATCATTCAAACCCCAGGGCAACATTTCTTCTATATCTAACAAAGACCAAGATGTTGGATTATAACAATCACTTCCATACATTTAGTGTTTCCTCTCTTTAAAACCATCCATTTAGGTCACACTGCCATTGTGTTCCTTCAAAAGTCTTTACAACTGAAACCCTTCCAGAAGGTGAAAATTGAAATTTCCTGCCTGAGAAGTACTGAGAGATAAAATCTGCCTTGTTTACTGTTTCTCTTCAAAATCCCACCATTGCATAAAAAATTCCAATTGCACCTTAGTTGGTAATATTTGCATCATGAACTGTTAAATGGAAGTTGTAATTCATCAGCCCCTGTTGAATTCTTTTGATGCCGTGTACGTTATTTTAGACTTATGGTAACTTCAGACATACTCCTGTTGCCTGGTCATTCCTTGTGTTATGTTGTTTGTTGTCTGACGTGAGGAGCAAGCTTTCTGAGAATGGAAGCTATCTCCGCTGTATTAAAACACTATCCAAACTAGAAGCAATGCAATGACTTTGTAATTAGTGGCAAACCTTAGAGTTTTTTGACTGTCACTTGGTGCTGGAATTGTAATTCTTGGATATGTACCTCATTGCTCTGTTGTGTAAGACACATGTCATGAAGGTGATGTTCTCCTTCTAGCAAGTTTTCAGCTTGAAATGATAGAGCAGAAGTGAAGGTGTGAAGTGGCATCATAAAATGAGTCAAAGAATGATAAATAGATTCAGTTACTGAATCTGATGTAGGCTTGCACACAAAGAGAAAAGTTTTTTATTTTTCCAAAGCTGAAAAATTTGTAGGATTTTCTAAAAATATTCTTTGGTTGTGATTTTGTGAAGATGTGTAAAACAGATAAATTAGTACTGAAAACAATTAGTGGACATAGTGCTTCAGCAGGCACAAACATGGGAGAAAGAGACTTTTTCTATGGCAGTGGCATTCCTGAAAAACGGTAGGTGCAGTTATTTTCCTATTCCGTAGTTAACATTTCTAAAGTGACTGTAGCAACTGACTTGGCTCTAATGTAATGTAGTCTTTGAAATGATAGTGTTTTGTAATCCTGTTGTTTGGTGATGAACATTTGCACATTTTCTTGGACTTCTGCCAGTGATTTACAAGGAGGTACTTCGTAGACTGTGGAAAACCCTAGAAAATTTCTTGTCTGAGTTTACTCAGACAAACTGAAATAAAGCTTTCATTCAAAGATGTGATACATGCTATTCCCATTTTGAACACTGTACCTTCATCACTTGTGACCTTGCTGTTTGATGATTTGGCACAATATCACAGCATAATTCAATGATCCACTGAAAAATGTGATTCTTTCATGTGGAAAACAATAAAAAGCATATGGTATCAATTATACTTCTCTCTTTCTCCGAGAATTCAAGCACCAGAAGTAAAAAACACTGTCTGAAGACTTTGAATTTCCATTAACTGAAAACAGTTGGTATAAATTATTTTTACTGAAACTGCTCTACCAGTTCTGGGTAATTAAAAAAAACCCAAACAAACAAAAAACCAAACAACAACAAAAAACCCCCCACATTGCCACATTGGCATTAGACTGACTTCATAGGTGCAAAATATGTCATACTCAGAGGGAGCATAAAATTCCAGGTCAGCCAGTAGAATAATTTCATCGAAAACCATATTTTTCATGGAAAAGGTTGGAAGAATGGGTTTCCTGTTACCCTAATTTCTATATATACCAAGCATGGTGATTTGCATGATCAAATATACTGGGTAAAGAACATGATAAGTAGCTACAGTAAAATCAGGAGATAAGGGAGGTTTCTAGAGTAGTAAGACTTTTGATGGAAATTAAAGCTGAGGTATTCAAAGAAATGGTTTTACTAGCAGTGTATTTTTAAAACATGGCTTCAATCTGTGTTTTAGAAATTTCAGAGCTGTATGTATTTTGGTATGTTATTCTCCCAGTGAGCACTTTCATTATAGCTGACATTACAGAGATCAGTTACTATGCAAACAGGGGGCTTTTGTTTCTTTGTTCTTAAGCTTAAGATAGCTTTGACTTAAGACAGAATTACTCTACAGAATCTAGAGTAGTTCTGATGTGGCAACATCTCCAGTCAGTTGCAATCAAACTTATATTACAGTGTGTTTGTCTTAGCACCCAAGATTTATCTTTTTTCCTTACTACCAAATTGGGTAAATAGTATTTTTTCTACAGGTTCTGTAATAAGAACAACTATAAAAGTAGTAGTGTGTACTCAAATAGAAGCTTAAACTGAGCTGATAGTAACTCTCAGAAAGTTAAAAAGGCATCTGGAATGATGATGATAAAGCAAAAAGAAAGTCAATAAAATGCATGTTAACCAGAAACTAAAATAGGAAGGTAAGTGAACTTCTGGACTTTTGAATTTTCTGCATGATGAATACACTCTTATCAATGTTAATATGACTTAAATCAGTAGGGTTGCTTGTATGATGAAATACCACCTAGCATTCAGATTTTATATGCCTGTAGATTTACAGTGTAGGTTTATTAGGCAATACTTGTTACTTTCTATATTTATTCTAGAACTGTAATTGCATGAAACAGAAACAGAATTTGGCCTTCAAATTTAGTATAAGTCTCACTGAATGCGTTAGCAGAGCAGGTGAATAAATCAGTGTGCAAGAACAGCTGAACTTCAGAAAAAAAAAAAGAATAGAATTGCAAAGTTGTGAAATGGCAATGGAGAGAAAGGAAATAAGATTACACTGAAGCTTTTCATCTGTAGGTATAGTCTACCTGGTGACTGATACCTGTAAAAGTGAGAAATTTGCTGTAGATTATAAATAAAAAAGCAGGTGAGGGCAATGAAAATAAGCCAATAAATTCCTGAAAACACCAGATGGGCCTCTCTGGGCTTCTGTTAGCATTTGTTGATGAACAAGACTCCATTTGCATGTCTTTTGTACTGCAGTTAGGATCACTGCTGTGTTAAAATACACTATATTCTAATGCAGTGGTGAGAGTAGCAGTAGCACTGGGAAGTATAAGTGGACAAAAGAACTCTGTCCAATGCATTTGTGATAAAAGAATGTATTAAAAATGTCTTTCTGTCTGTCCTGGAAGCTGGTATTGGTTGTAGGAGCCTGGACCTCTTCCTCTGTTAGCCCATGTCCTGTTATTGGCCCTTGATACTGGCTGCAGAATGTTAGGGATTGGAAGGGACCTCGAAAGATCATCTAGTCCAATCCCCCAGCCGGAGCAGGAACACCTAGATGAGACTACACAGGAAGGTGTCCAGGTGGGTTTTGAATGTCTTCAGAGGAGGAGAATCCACAACCTCCCTGGGCGGCCTGTTCCAGTGTTCTGTCACTCTCACTGAGAAGAAGTTTCTTCTCATATTTAAGTGGAACCTCTTGTGTTCCAGTGTTCCAGTTTGCACCCATTACCCCTTGTCTTACTGTTGGTTGTCACTGAGCCTGGCTCCATCCTCGTGACACCCACCCTTTATATATTTATAAACATTGATGAGGTCACCCCTCAGTCTCCTCTTCTCCAAGCTAAAGAACCCCAGCTCCCTCAGCCTTTCCTCATAAGGGAGATGCTCCACTCCCTTCATCATCTTTGTGGCCCTGCGCTGGACTCTCTCCAGCAGTTCCCTGTCCTTCTGGAACTGAGGGGCCCAGAACTGGACACAATATTTCAGATGAGGTCTCACCAGGGCAGAGTAGAGGGGAAGGAGAACCTCTCTCGACCTGCTAACCACCCCCCTTCTAATACAGAATCACAGAATCACAGAATGTTAGGGATTGGAAGGGACCTCGAAAGATCATCTAGTCCAATCCCCCTGTTTATAAACATTGATGAGGTCACCCCTCAGTCTCCTCTTCTCCAAGCTAAAGAGACCCAGCTCCCTCAGCCTTTCCTCATAAGGGAGATGCTCCACTCCCTTAATCATCTTTGTGGCCCTGCGCTGGACTCTCTCCAGCAGTTCCCCAGGATGCCATTGGCCTTCTTGGCCACAAGGGCACAGTGCTGGCTCATGGTCATCCTGCTGTCCACCAGGACCCCCAGCTCCCTTTCCCCTACACTGCTCTCTAATAGGTCATTCCCCAACTTATACTGTTATCTGTGGTGTGTTGTCACTGAGGATCAGTTTTGCCTGATATCACTTCTGGTAGCTTGTGATTTGAATGGTGACAGACAAAGCATCTTCCTGCTGATTCCTTCTGCAGCTTATTCACTTTTAGATTATGAAGAAGATATCAGACCTTGGCAAAATGGGACTTCTGGGACTGTGCCCACAGCATGATTTTCTTCCTTTAGTTCTGGTTATTTGAAGATGGGTGTGTCATTGCGTCAAACACTTACATCTGAAACAAATTCAGGCAACACCCATCTGAATTATCCTTATATTTGCCTGCTTGCCCAACTAGTTATTTCCAGACACCCCCAAGAGCAGGAAGGACACAGGTAACTCACCCAAGAGCAGTCCTGTTCTGTATTGTCCCTTATTTGGGTCAGTTAAACTCCACGCTCACCTGGCTTACTAGGCAGGCATGTTGCCCTAAAGTGCTTTTATTTAACTGGGCAATCATCAAGGCCTCAAGATCCTCCATCTTCCCTTTTCTGAGAGGTGCGTGACAGTGGTCTGACAGGAAATACTGACTTTGCTATTTACTGAAGTATTTGGTGATAATGGAATATCATAAAATTAACTGTAAGTTACACCTACTTTTTCCAATGATTTTAGCTTCAGTATTGATGGCCCAATATACAAATGCTTTCACTAACAAAGCCAAATTTAGTGCTACTAAGAAAAACATATATATTTGGAAAACATTAGAATTTATTTTTATGAAGCAGCATCTGATAGTTAAACTGCCATATTTTTTTCCAGGCATCTTTCATTAGAGAGACTGATGACTATTATTACAGACTATATCCCACGGAGTGTTCGATTATGCTGGAAGGAGGATGAAAATGACATGCCGGAAGTTATGCAAGAGAGATGATACACTTTATTCTAATTTTATGAGGTTGTAGATCTTGGGAAAAGGAGATATTTGTAATGCCACTCCTTACAATAATTATGAAAGTGTGCGTCTGATTTATGTATATGTAGTGGGAACATGGGGTAATTTACTGAAAACATCACAGAAAACAGAATCTCTGAATAAAAATGATTTGCGCATTCTGTGTTTTATCAAGATTGTAGGGTCATAGAATCATTTCAGTTGGAAGAGACTGTCAGGATCATGGAGTCCAACCATAACCCAAATCTAGCACTAAACGATGTCCCTAAGAATGTCATCTATACACCTTTCAAACACGTCCCTGGATGGTGACTCCACCACTGCCCTGGGCAGCCTGTTCCAGTCCTTGACAACCCTTTCCATGAAGAGATGTTTCCTAGTATCCAATCTAAACCTTCCCTGGTGCAACTTGAGGCCATTTCCTCTCGTCCTGACACTTGCTACTCGGGAGAAAAGACCAACACCCTCCATGCTCCAGCCTCCTTTCAGGTAGTTGTAGACAGTGATAAGGTCTCCCCTCAGCCTCCTTTTCTCCAGGCTGAACAGCCCCAGCTCCCTCAGCTGCTCCTTATCAGACTTGTGCTCCAGATCCCTCATCAGCTAAGTCACCCTCCTCTGTACTCTCTCTAGTATTTCAATGTCTGTCTTACTATGAGGGGCCCAAAACTGAACATAGTGTTCAAGGTGGGGCCTCACCAGTGCCGAGTACAAAACTCCACATCTTCTACACTAGTCATGAGATAGAAGTCTGTTCTTCAAATTGAAAATTATCTTTTGCTTTGGTAGTCAGACATTGTTTTCTCTCTTGTTTACAGTGACCTGAAGCTAGCTAGAAATACATGTTATATTCAGTGAAAAGCAGCACTGATAAGCCATCAACATAATGTTTTGTAAATCTTCCATTCTAAATGAGAACAGAAATTAGGTAGTGATTATTTACTTCAAACTAAGCATTGGTCTGATTTGGCCACTCAGTTAAGTGTGTGCTTGCTTTTAGTTCATAAATGTCATTGAAATAACCTCTTTTTTTTAAAAAAAAAAAAACCCACCACCAAAACAAAACAACACACCCTTTGTCTTCGGAGGAATTACCATTTTGATGACTCAGGAGCAGAGAAGAGCGTCAGGCTTACATACTGTGTTGACTTGAGGTCAAGGACATGTATGTCTGCAGATCTTCAGGTAGAGCTTGTTAAGGCAAGTTACTTTTAAAAAAAACTTTGAGACCAGATCTTGTAATTTTTTTTTTTCCCCTTCAATTACAACTCGAGAGTCAGTGTTCAGATAAGTATGTGGAAAGTAAAATATTTCAAATAATTTGAAAGAAGTATATTTTTGTATTCTTCAGGTTGCTTTCTTTGAAACTTTACTTTGTGCTTGTTTCAAGAACACATAAGGAAGGCGAGCCCTCAGAAAGAATAAGATGTAGTTTCTATAGGAAATCATAGCTAAAATTTGGCTAGTTTCAAGAGAAGGTGCAGGGACAGTAAGTTAATACTTCTTATTCTTGTAACTATTAATTAGCACGTCAGGCTGTGTTGTAGGCTTGATGAGACTCTCATCTGGCAACATTTTCAAGGGAAAAACACGTTTTCTCCCCCTCAAGTCTTCTCTGTTTTCTCCAGCAAATTCTGAATTTGACACTGGTCTCACTTCCAGTTGTTTTAGACCAGCAAAACTCCATTGATGTTAAATAATACTATTTTGTTTTCAATAGGGGATTCAATCAGAATAGTAAAAATGGCACCATTGTCTCTCTCGTATTTCCCATTGTTTGTATTCAGAGTAAAAACCAGGAGTGCAGATCTGGTTTTGGCTTCTTTCTATGCAGCATTAATGGACCATTTACTAATTCAGACTTTCTAACTGTGCTGGTTTGGCTGAAAATGAGTTAATTTTCTTCATGCAGTTAGAAACCTTTCTTTTCCATAGCTAGCACACTCATTATTTGGACTTAGTTTGAGAACAAGAGATAACACCCCAGCACAGAGTTAATGCTTTTAATTGCTCTGGTCTGAGAGCCGAGGATGTTCTGAGTGCTCTGCCCACAGGTGTGAGGCATCAAGGAAGAGGGGCATGGATGGGGCAGAGCTTGACTGACACCAACTGATCAATAAGAGAATTCCATCCCATTAGCATCATGCTTCATATTTAAGGAGGGAGGGGGGATCTTCCTCTCTCTCTGGGGCATTCTTGCTTTGGCTCTCAGGCACTTTCTCTTGTGTGCGTTTTGGTTTTCTTTTCTTCCCTCTTTTTGGCAGACCCGGGAGAGTTTTGGTGTGGGATGTTTAGTTTGACTTTTTGCCATTTTGCAGAGGCCTCTGAGCCTTTCTGCCTTTTTCCTTTTTTTGTCCTCTCTCAGGATCAGGATGGGGTTGCGGCTTCCTGGGACTGGCTGCTCAGTTGTGGACAGAATTTGTGAGAAATTGCCTTGAGTATTTTTTATTTCTATTTTACATATATATATTTACCAATAGTGTATTAGCATTTTTTATTTTATTAAACTGCGTTTATCTCAATCCAAGTTTCTCCCTTCCCTTTTGATTTTCTCCCCTGTTGGTGGAGGGAGGAGGAGGGTGTGAATGAGCAGCTATTGGGGTTGTATTGCTGGCTTGGGTTAAACCACGACACTAACAAATGTGAAAATTGGTTTCATTACCTGATTCATAGTTCATTGATATCAGTGGTGGGCTTCCTACTAATGGTAGTAACATTTTGCCCCTCATAATTATTGCTAACCTAAGAGCCTGTGCTTAGAAGTGTGGAAGTAACTAACAAACTGGGTTCATGCAAGGGTGCTTGGCTGTGGTTTCCCCTTGCCCTCTCAACAAGGCAAAAGAAAACAAACATTGAAAAGTTTTTGTCTGTTAACTAGCAACAAGACAGCAGAGGAATTAAAACTGTGTTTATGGGTATCTATAAATAAATATGGAAATACAGCACCTGAAGAGTCAGTTTGTTATAGAAGTAATTTACTTTGTATGCCTATAACTTTTCAAATGCTAATAATTTTCAATGTACTGCTTGTCTTCTAAAGCAAAAATCTGTAGCTGGCAGATATGGATTATAATAGCATAGCTAAGTTTTCAAACTCAAATAGATGTTAAGGAAAGAAAGTTGCTAAACTTAGGTTAATTTAAGTACAATTAAAAAAAGAAAAAGTAAATGTGGCTTTGCAAGTTGATTTTCTTATATGCTTCTCTAAAGAGAGAAAGCATCAGTAAGTATATCTTGGATATGTGATTCTCCAGTGGTGTTATTTTTTGTTCTTACAAACTGCATAAAATCTTATGACTGCTGTTACATACATCTATATTACTTACTTCCAATTAAGTGTTCTACTCCTAATATTTTTAGCAGAGCAGGAAATATACTACATGAAAAACTAACTCCCTTGAAATACCTTGATATCATACAGACATGCTGATTTATCTGTATGTATGTGCCAGACTGACCACTGGCTTATTTTAGCTTGTGTATAATGCATTTATTTGATGGTCATAGCAAATTTCCTTCTTTACTGTGAGTAGCTCTGAGCTAATCTCTTTCTCTCTCACCAGATCTGGAGAATGAAAAAACTAGACTAAGTGGACACTAGAGATAATATTTTTGTGATGATGTACTTCTGTAAGTACAGTTCTGCGTGGTTTCTGGAGCATTTTCTTCTCTTATCTCAATATTTTACTTCAAATTTGTGCTCTCATAAAAGTACTGCTGGCTTATGCCAGAGAGAGAAACATGGATTTGTGCATCTGGTCATCTTCCTGGTAGCGCACAGAAAATGTTACAAGGCAGCCTTGGGACTCTCAAACGCTTACATTGAGATTGCAGCTGAAGACAGACTGTTTTTTTTCTAATTACTTTTCTGTTTCCAGGATTGCTTTATGTATTTACAAGATGATAGAAGCAGCATGTTATTCTGAAGTTTGTATATAGCCATGTCAAATGCATACATATTCTGTATTTCAGTGTGATGGAGAAGGAGTTTGTAGTCTCCAAGTCTTAGCAGTCCAACTCTTCTCACAATCATGCAAATAAGGAAAGCCAGCACTTAGAAATGTATTCCAGAAAGTAAACAAGTAGTTATCAGTCAGAAGTCTTTGTTACAGGATCTCAGGACAGCCATGCACAGAAGAATGAGGCCTCCTGTACGGCTTGGATCTGGGATATATGCACGCAGCTCTGGATGGGAAACAAGGACACTAAGAAGTGGTAAGTACCTATTTTGCTGCTTGTACCAAATGATGCACTAGCTTCTTGCTGCCAACTGGTACTTTTTGCCTCTTTATGAGTAAGTTCATTGTAACAGTCGCAGGCGGCAGACCCCTTTTCTGAGCTTGTGTTCTTGTGTGTCCTGAGACATCAGAAGGAAATATCTGAGGTGGGGGATTGAACTGAAGAGAGCCTGGGATGCTGTGCAAGTAGTATGAGGTTAATCCATGTGATTTTGCCGAGACAGAGAAAATACTAAGAAGGTTGGGGCTTGGGAAGTTTTTAGTGCTGTGTGAAAGTGTATTTTGGGGAAAAAAGGAAAAGGCATCTCTCACTGAATAGTCACATAAAAAAAGTCTGTCTCATTTATTTTTCTTTATCTTACCTATGAGTCAGAAGTGTATTTATTTGGACAGCTTGAATTAAATTCTGTTTTTTAGCTGGAAAAGTACAGCTAAATCCTTGTGTACTATGAGTTGGCACCACTGCACTGAAATCAAGAAAGCTTTGTTAATTTACATCAGCTGTTGCTTATTCTTCACTGGAAAACAGTGTAATGCATGGCATGGGCAGATCCAAAGCTTTTCAAGTCATTTTTTCAGTTAACATGTTTATATGACTGAAATATCCTGAAAAGTATTATTAGAAAATAAAATCTCATGAATTCAAATGAATATACTATCCAGGTCTTTCTGCTTGGGCTGTATGCTGTACCACAGTAATCCTAAGGATACTTGCTTCATATTTATGTTCTAAACATTGTCATATTTAGTATATCTCCTGTTGTGAGGAAGCATTGTTTATTCCTAATCTTGTATAGTGAAACTGTAAGATATGTAAAAACAAGAGGTGTTTAAACTGAGGATATATACTGAATCTAACCATGGCATTAATGACACAAGAAAATGGAAGTTGCTAGAAAAAGGGTTTACAGCTTTGTAGGGTTTACTCAACAGAATAAAAGCATCAAACCAAATTGATCGATTGACGTACTGCCAAAGCTCACTCAGCGGCAGACTTAGAATTACCTGCCACAGTGCCGTTTTGTCCAAAAGCTCAGAGGAGCAAACTTTGAGGAAGGCATCTGTAAGGGACAGTGCCTCCCACACCTCCCCAGATCAGAACTCGAAGGAAACTAGAAGCTTGAACAAAGTGAATATAATTGGTCTTGTCTTGCTTGGGAGGAAGAACTGTTTTCACTGGCATGTTTCCTCTTCAACTTGGAAAAGAGTGGTATGTTATGGTAAAACCTTGGATGACTGTAGACCGTAGGCTGTCTGTGGGCTGTTGCCCATCTTTCGTATGATCCAGCTTCAATACCGCAACATTTTTTCTTCACAAGATAGCAGAATTACAAATAGGATTTTTTTCTGACATTAAAATGGTTCCACACCCTCTCTCCAGGACAAGTTACCACTTGAGCCAAGAAAACTTCAGTTTGGGTGCATGGACCCAGGCACACATGCTTTTAGCTGTATTTGCCAGGATTTGGCATTTGTATTCGTCTGACTCTTTGCCTGCAGTTATAGCTTTTGCTATTCTTACATTTGTGTGTGAAAGGTACTCCGGGTCTTTTGCTGGTATGCTGTATCTTAGGCAGTTTTAGAATGCCCCAAAAAGGTATAAAAGATAATTCTTGGCATAGCAAATCATCCAAACTATGCTGCCAGAGCTGACCAACTGGTGATAGCTACACAGGAGGTCTTTGTGTCTTTACATGTTTATCCTTAACTTCAGAGCATATTTGTTTCTTTGTCCCCAGGAGAAAGGAATGTGCGTTACGATGTCTTGTCATTGGATCCCTGTTCTGAAAGATTCCCAGGAATAAGTGAAGTCAAGAGCAAGATGGACTTGTGTGGAGAGGAATGGTGTGAAAAGTGTTGTGAAAGGATGGCGGCAGAGTGTTGGAAAAGGCTTTGAATTAACATGCCTGTGAGATAAGAATTTGCAATTTCAACCTCTTTTTATTCCCCAGAGTGAAAGATTGAAAATTAGAGGTTTAACTTTCCATTAAAACAAAAGCTTTAAGCATAAAAATCTACATCTGAGAGCAGACATTAGGTTGGAGAACAGGACTCGGACTTTCAGGCCAGTAAGAGCCTACTGTGCCCACAGAGCAAGTGAAAGATGCACAACCATGTACCTTATGGATAAGCATGGGTCGTCTACTCCTCAGAATACAAAGGAGAGGTGAATAGTGAAGAGATGGCATTGAAAAAAGCAGTCCAAAGGATTGCCTCTGGGGACCTTGTGAAATGAAAGTTAATCCTATTGTTGGGCAAAGTCCTTCTGGCAGTTTTTATCTGCGCTCTTATCCAACAGCAGAACTGGCACAAGAGGACAGCTTAAAGGAAAATGGGAGTTTTGGGATGCTTCACCACATGAAGACAGTGGAGAACTTCATCCAGCTGATTTACAACTGTCATCTCTCTCTCTCTCTCTCTCTCAAAAAAAAAAAAAAAAAAGAGTCATACCTGGAAGCTTTCAAGTAGCTCATGGTTACTAGTGAGGCAAGAAAGAGGGGGTCAGAATGGCTGTTGGGATTATTGGTCAACTGGATTTTCAAACCTCAAGAAGAAGTTTGGCTTGCATTTTGAGTAAGGTTTGTTCTTACTTTAACTCAACAATGCCTTTGTTCTCTGTTTATTTTGGCAAGTTGCTAATTAGTATATACGATTCTTATCTGTGGGTGTTTATATAAAGTATTCTCTGGTTTTGAGACCCAAAACTCTCACAGGCTTTAATGCCAGTTTGTGTTATGCTGCAATTCATGACTAGGCTTCATTTTAGGGATCTATATTTAGTTGTTTTAAGGCACTGTTGAGAGAAAAGAATCTGCCCCAATAATACATCTCCTAAGAATGCTAGTGGTATGAAACACTGTATTTATTGAACAATTTAGGACACCAGCAGAATAAATCAGAGCTGGGTATAAAACCATGCAATTCTTGTAAAGTATATGTTACACTGAGTACCGAGATGATATGTTGCATCTCTACACTCTCTTTTAATCTTGAATGTTACAATCATATCTGTCAGTTGTTGCAATCAGAAACTGAAAAATAAAAAAAAGGGGTCATGCATAACACTGGGTCTCATAATCATGATAAGCCAGCCACAAAAATCAGATGTTATTTCAGATTAAACATCAGGGAAAAGCAGCTCTTAAAATATGTTGGCAACAATGAAATGCATTCAAATTGCACTTAATTGTTTTCAAGAATGGCAGGGTGACCCCTGCTCATTGTTGAATGATAAATGGAATGGATACAAAGTCCTGAAATGTACACCACAGTGTGACAAAATGCATCTGCACTGTTAGATGAAAAACAGATAACCTTCCTAAGAGCTGGATGTGAAAATTCCATTTTTGAAAATCAATGAGACAAGAGTAATAAAAATGCCATTATAATTTGAATCAAATCAAGGGCCTACACCAAGAGTGATGTATTTAATACTCTCTGTTTTTCAGTCCTTATCTGTATATAGTAATTCCAGAGTGAAAAATAGCAAATGCAATTCAGCGTTAATTGTAAACAGAGAAGGTAACTTGGAAGAGTTCATCGAAAGTTATACCCATGTTAGAATATATCCTTTTTATGTTATGTGCCATATTATGGAAAGAAAAAACATAATTAGATCTATTATTTTACACCCAAGTGATGTCTACCAATAAGAATGCCCTCACAGAATGACATGACGATTTATACCTGTGCAGAACTGCTAATGTAAATATAAGCAGTTACCCAAGTAACTGAACTATCTAAACAAATAGTTACATGTGCCTCTATTTACATCTCTTCTCTGAATTTCAACTGCAGACCCAAAAATGCAGGCTCAAACTGGTGCAAAATACAGGTGCAAATTATTCTGCAAATGAGACTACTGAGCTGAATGCAAATATAAATAATAGAATAGTCTGCTTCCATCTTTTGTCCTCTTATGTGTCACTTATTTTAGACTCTCGTATCTTCAAAGTAGCAAGAGATTAATCCCAATTAACATACTTTATTATGTTGTAGTTCAATGAGTACCTCAAAAGACCAATTATAGAGCCTGAAGGATCCAGACAATAATATAGTCCAAACAACTGTTCTAGCTCCCCTGCTGCCTTATTTTCTAACATATAACCTGTGTTTGTTACTGGAAGATAAGATCTGGGTTTAATAACATCCTTGGACAGCCCATGCAAAATAAGAAATGGCAGGAAGGGGGGTACTTAGGGGAGCAAAATACTTCGTTGGACTTCCTCTTGTATATTTGGAGAAGCATAGGACTTAAATTTCTCTGAAACATAAGACGGCTTTTCTTCCTCTCCCCAGAGAACCCGAGAGTAGTTGGTATGCAAAAATAGTAAATATCTTCAGATGTTTAATCCATAGTATTTCAGGGCACATGGCACTTGTGCTTATGTCTCACCTTCAAAAAGCTATGCGAGAAATTAATTGAAGCCATGAGAATCCTTGAACATACCTGTATCACTCTGAAAAATGTGTTTTCCAAAATGACTGAGGGATATTAAGCTGCCAGTGACTACCTACAGGCTGCGTAACCACCCCAGCCAGTGGGCTAAGCTCCTAGGCACCCACAGCAGGCAAGTACAGAAATCTTCCTGACTCCTCAGACCTGCAAAAAATAGCTGTGCTGTGCCCAGAAATCTCTTTTGCTCAGCAAGAGCAAAGTCACTGTGTCACCCTGCATCCTGAAATGATATAGATTTGGACTGCCAGGTCTTTAACCCTTTCTTGCATCAGAGGTTTACCAAGAAAAATTAGAAACGGTTTTCTTAGCCAGAGAACCATGTATTCTATGCAAATGAAGGAAAATAGTTCTGGTGTTAATCTCCTCACTTTTCATTGAGCAAAACAAAGCTTTTGAAGCTAAATCAGAAATTTCTATCACATCAAAATGCAGGCTTTTCTGTCTCTGCTTACCTGTGTAGTGTTGTTCTCATACATACACATAAATAGGGTTGCCTTGACCCAAAATCTGACAAATATATCCCAATTTATTGAAAGTCAGTTGGAAAACAGTATTGAATCCAGACTTCTTTATTCATTTTGAAAATGACTTGTTGGATGAATGTACGAAAACTTATGAAACATACTGGTCATTAGTGGAAAACTGCCCTTGCATTATGTAACAGCAAGCCCTGCTTTTTGCTTTGTGAATCTTGCCTGCCTCTGCTGCATCCTCCCAATCTACTACTTTTATCATCTTCAGTCAGTTTGCAATAAAGATGTTGCCTTACTTTTGAGATACAAAGCAAACACAATTTTAAAAGTGAAAGTTTTTCTCTCTGAAGCCTGTAGAGATTTACATCTACATTGCTTTTTCTCTTTAGGAAGATCAAAGCATTTTACTAGCTTTAAATAGTAATGCTTTGTATCTATCATCATACCTGTCATTATCTCATTGTTAGGGTTTGTATATTTGGTTAGTAACACATGCTCATTCGCCTGATTAGCACCATGCTTTAATTTCATTTAATAAGTATATTTCGGAGTCAGAATGATCTTCATCAACCAGAACAACTTAACTTTGCCATGTAGAATTAATTAAGACGAAGACTGTCAAATGAAATGTAAAAAATAATCAGTGGTTCTCATTAAGAGATAATAACAAGATTTTTTTGTTTATCAGTTTTGTTTTGGTCCCAGCATCAAATTTTAAGAACTGTTACATGTTGTGAACGTTAATTTTAATACATTTGATCTCATCTGGCACCATGCAAATATACAAAATCCTTAACATTCTTTTGACAACCGATAATTAAGAGTGCAAACTAAATACTGAAAAAGAGCTTTAAGAATAGGTAGCTAATTTAGGCATATATCAGGAGTTTGATGAAATATGTAACACTCAAAAGATTAGCTGAAGCAGTGTCTGTTAGAAATTAATTACTGTCTCCAAGAACTGAGAGGGTCCTGGTAAAATGTTGGGAGAGTTGAGACAAGCAAATAAAGGAAGCGCTGCTAAGAGGGGAAAAAAAGGAGGACCTGGGAAACTTTAGTCATCAAAGAATTGACAACTTTCACTTCCTTTTCAGAGTGTCCTACTTTGGGAATATGACCGTCATCCTTGTCATGTGTAGTTTTTGCTTGCTCTCTGCACATCAAAGCACTACACACAGTGTTGCTCAGCACATTGCCTGTGTGCCTGTACTAGATGCACCTACTTTGGTATCTTAAAAGTTTTTACGAAGGTCTAGTGGAATATGCATAGGCAACAAGACTGTGGTGTTGTAATGTGCATGTCAACTGGAGCAATATTTCAGGCGGAGACCTAAGGATGTTTTTAAAATCTAGTTCATTAATTACTTGGAGCAAAGTCAATTGAAAAGGCTGGTGTAAAATATTTGTGGAGCAAGTCCAAATCACAGGGTTTTGAAACAACTCAGAGTACGAAAGTGAGGATGGTGGATAAATTGGTGACATGATCTTAGGTAAATGCATGAAATTCAATGCACAGACATGAATTATGACAATGAGGAAGGAAAAATGTAATGTACAAGTGTAAAACAGGGGCCATGTAAGCAGGCAATAATGCTGTGGAGAAGGATGGAAAGGAGGTTTTACTGGGTCAAAAAAATGAGTCAACTAAGTGATGCTGTTGTGCAAAGAACTGTAAGAAGGATGGTCCTGGCTGATTCTGCATGTCCCCTAGGGACAGATCAGGTAGTTTGCAGGTAAAAGGCAATTTGATGTCAGGAAGAGCTGATACCCCAAAACAGACGGGCAGCTATGGCATCTCTTCCTTTGGTGATTTTTAAGAACAGGGCAGACAAGTATCTCCCAGAAATGTTGGGATATAGTTCCTCTGACTGGGGAGACTACTCGGAACCTTCTCTCTGCCCATGTTCCTATTTTCTTCCAAGGGTGAGCGGAGTAAGGAGGAAGGCAGCAGGCATTCATAAGGAGTGTACTTGCTTCGTGATATTGCCTCAGCCAAGGAGTTAAAATTTAGCCTAAAACACTCTATTTGTATAAAAGTTAAGTAATAGTCATAAGATGAAAGGATACATAGGTTAAAACATAGATGCGTGTTGAACTAGTAGAGACATTGTGGATTGGAAAATAATTTTGCAAATACAAAATGTTCGCTACGTTTCAAATCAGGGAAATTCTTCCTGTGTAAATGTGCAGTTTCTACATGGTGGCAGCATTGTTTGTTTTCTGGATTTCCTTTGTGTTGTTACGTTTCAAAGACTGTGATAAACCAAAAGGTCATCATAAACTGTTCAAAGAACATGAGCTTGTGGGGTTAGAAATGTCATCCTGATTGCCTACAATTAAATCCAAGAAACAGAGGTCTCATGCTTTTCAGCTTGTTCTCGGGCAGTGAGCCCAATGAAGTAATTTTCCTTTGATTATGCAGCCAGTCCTGAACATACAAATAGACTTGATGACTGCATGCTGTATTTTTTTTTTCTTTTTATGGATTTTATTCTGACTAGAGGCTATACAGTATGTTATGCTACCCATCAGACTTGGCTACAGAATCAAGCTTGAAGAACACTGTTATTGCCAGCTTATTCAGCCTACAGTCACTCAGCATACAACAGCTTGTCAGCTCTACTGAAAAGAGCCAAAAAAGACTTTACCATAATGTTTCTTCCCCTCTCTCCTGCAAAAGACAGTATGTTTCTTGAACTGGATTGGACAGAAGTTCAGAATAAAAGTAGGGCCATCATGGCCAAGAGCTCTGTTAATAACTTTTGTGTTCAGAAGAGGCAACCTCGTCCCATTAACCATTGAGTGCCGAAGAGGAGCCAGGAAGAAAACAGTTCTCTCTCAAGGAGTTACAGGAATGTTCTGTTCATAGCGCATCTATATTTATATGATCTTCAGCAAACTAAACACAGGGGGAGATGCAATTTCCACCATCATTCTGTGGTAAAGAGAAACAGCATGTCCTAAGATCACAAAATGAAGGGCTACTGAACTACACAGGAGCAAAAATACGGTTAGGAATAAAGTTCTCCAAAGGCATCCGTGCAATGCATGGTATCATTGTCTGACACAAGCTGAGAAGAATGTTCTTCAGAAATGCTCTGAGGATAGTGGAAAAAAGTTTACAGGAAAAGCACATTTCAACTTGAGGTTGCTCTGAGCACACTGCCAGCAGCAGAACAGAAACACCAGCAAGAGGAATGAGGCATAACAGTAGAAGCAAACCTGTCATTTGTGTTTAGGTAAAGACTGGCTACTTGTATTCTTCACATCTTAGATATCTCAGCATACCTCTGGAGGACCGTATGAAGCTAGTGAGTACCAGAATCCCACAGATTAAACCTCGGTAATTTAACTTGATCACTCTTATGTACATTGTACACTCTTGGGTTGGATTTTTTTTTTAATTCTTTAGTAAAGGAATCCAAATCATGTCTCTCTTCACCTTCTGCAGTTTCCACTTCTGAGAGCCCATTGTATACCAGTTTTGCTGTTCTGCATTTTTAGCATGACAAAGTACCCACTAGATCATTTTGTGTAGTCAGGCATCTTAGAATCTGGCAGGCTGAATGAGTTAATGGCACAGTGGAGGATCTGCACCTGGCTACTCCGGCCATGACGGCGATGAACAGTAGAGCAGGAAGTGGTGAAAGTGAAAGACAATAATTGTACCAGAGTAAAAACAGGGCTATCATACAGACCTAGACCATTGTTACAGCTCTAAAATTAGGGACATAGTCATAATAAAAAACCTCATATTCTAGCTTAATTTAGGTTCTCCGAGAAGAATTGCAGATGCTTTCATGCCACAAACCCTGTTGCCTGGACAAATCTTCAGGAGTTGTGTTTATCTGCATTGCCTGCTAGCCATGACAACACATATGGCTGGGAAGGTTTTTGTGTTGTGGCCAAGCAACACTACAACTTTTCTCTCCCTGTCCTCCTCTCTCTCCCTCCCTTTCTCTCCTCCACTCTCTGCTTCTCTTTTCTCCTCCCAGTCCCAGTCCTACCAGGGTTTTTCTTTCAAGTTTTGCTGCCAAATTTTCTGTTTCTCTCCTGCCAGGCGCTCTTCTCATAAATTGCCAGAGCTCTCTTTTCTTCTAAGCATTTACTTTTTTTTCTTCTCCTTTTCTCTAGTCTTTCCTCTTTAATTTCTAGTGAAATCCTTTTTAGTCATCTTATTTTTTTTCTCCCCTATTACCATCTTGTGCAGCTTTTGCCAACAAGTTTCTGTAACTACAAGTTGGTAGTGCATATGTGATGTTTCCTTTTGTTATGACTGATGTAAATTGCCTTTCAGAGCAAATGTCAATACAGTTTTTGCTTCCAAATAACTTGTTTAATACATCATGAAACAAACTCGAACTATCTATATACTGTAAAAGCACAGACGTGTTAATTGATTTGAACGTTTTCAAATTATGTTTACTCAAAATTCAATTTTTCTTTTCCATAAACTTCACAAGTTGTTGTGAAGGAATATTGGTAAAAGGGAAAAAAATATTTTAGGAGTGGTTTTCTGCAGTATTATATATTCTACTTTTAACAAATGAATAGGGGACTTTGAAGTGTTCTGTTAAGCTGAGAGCAATTTAGCATGAGAAATGGTGTCTTCTCTGTAAATGCTGAGATATGTATATTTTTAACACCAACTACGCTATTGTCAAAACACTTCCTATTAGTTGTTGAAAACAACTTTCTCCATATTTAGGTAAAGTTTTGTATTCATTTGTTTATCTAGGATGAGGAATACCAAGAACACAGGGGGTTTTCCTAGGAATGCATCCAAGTGATAGCGGAGGCTTTCTAGTTAATCAGTTTGTCAAAAGGAATACTTTTTCCAGCATGCAACTTTATTCGCTTGATGTTTCATTAGGCCTTCTAATGTAAGTACTATTAAAGCAAGCATCTGTGATATGGAAACTTTAATTTATGCCAGATCACTTGGAAGTCCTGACTTTTCATCTTTGCAAGAACGAACTAATGTATAGGTCCTGAGCATTGCTAAATGATAGCAGCCACAAGACAGCCAAGCTGAGCAAAGGCGGTTGAACTGCACACTCCCCCAAACACCACACGCTTACTGCAATCTTCCTTACAGTTGGTTCTCTGTTCATATATCATAAGAAAGTGTTACTCACAGAGGATTTGAAGTCCCCAAGCATATGTGTCTGCTTCCACCATTAAAGTGGATTCAGGTGCTTGGCATGACTGTCTCCATGCAGACTTTCCTTAAATAATTGATAACTGCACTCCTGCTGCCCATGGTTCTCTGTCTGGATGTACTCACACTGTGTTTATAGGGCTTTCATAGGAGATGCTGGCTGACAGAATGTGTGGTAAGGCTCTCACTCTTTCTTTTATTAACGTGACCTATTTTCATGTTCTCAGGTGACAAATTATGCCAAATGAGCTTTCTTACACATACTATGATATGAGAAGACATTTGTTCTTCAGCCACAGCTGTCCTAAAAATGTTGTGGTGTGAGGCACTGAGATTTGATTGCCAGAAGATGTTGAATGACAAAGAAAAGGAGAGACACATCTTAGAAATCAACCATTCTAACTTTTAACTGTAAGGAAGCGTGTTGCATTTTGACTTACCTGTTTTCTTAAGAGACAGCTATAGCTCTTTCCTGTGTGGTGTTATGCTCAAAATCTTGTTACAAGCAAAAGGCGATGTATCACATGAGTTGAACCATGAACTTACCATTAGTCTAGTTAATATTTTGTTACTCCAGTCAAACTTAATTAATTTTAAAAAGCCTCATAAATGGTATGGTAAATATGTTATAGAATAAAGCCCTGCCATTATCTACACCTTTTTTCTGGTGTTATATTTACCCTTCCTCTGGGTCCTCAGGTCATAGGTTTTGGTCTTCCTTAAAAAGAAGTTTTTATGAAGACATGTCAGCATACTGAAAACAAAAATGGTTATTGTTTGTTATGCAGTGGCTATCAATTTGTGTGTTAGTCCTTTCCCATACATGCTTTTCCCAGAACTAAGGCAGAAGAGGTGAGGAAATAAGCAATGGCCTGGCAGTCGAGTGACTTTAAAAAATTTGCTAAATGAATATGGATAGCTAGTATGTTTTTTAATACTGTAATCATGGTTATCTAGCTTCACTTCCACCCCATAAGATGAAGAGATTTTTGCTAAGGAAAATAAGATTTAGAGCCAGGAGGTGTTTGGGTGGTCATCCAATCCATTCTACTGGCTCAACGCAGAAACTAATGTATTCAGAGAGCTCCTGAGAGATCTTTGTCAAACCTGTGTAGGACACATTGTTGAAGTCTGTGCTTCCCTGGATCCTCCTTTTTATACTTTATAAACAGATATGAAATTTGCTGTTTTCTTTGGGCACAGATTCATCTAGTTTGTGATACCAGAATCAGTAGACTTGCAGACATGATACATGCAAACAAAGCAAAACATTGCACTGGCTAGGCTGAAGTCAACTTTAAACAAGGCCTTGATGACATAATTCTATACATTTAATAATGGTTATTTGGTGGCTCTTTCAATGGAATGACTCCGGTTTCTTGATAAAATTTTTTTGTTCGAAAACCAAACTGGTTCATGACTTACAAATGGAATTAACCATTTTTATTTTAGCTGCACCAAGTACTGTATTGTGCTTTTCACTTGCAATTGCAGCAGAGGAACTGCAAGTTATGTTTTATGTCACAAAAGTATAGCTACTCTGTGTACTGGGGTTCCCTCTAGAATAAAAGTAATTTTTATCCCTCAAACATTTTACTTATTTCATTGATATTTCAGTGTTCAAAATTGTTTTGGAAAGTCTCTGCTGCAGCTCTGAAATTTCAAGGACAAATCCAAAAATATTTAAAGACCGAGGGAACTGATTTATGAAAACAACTGTGAAAGACTAAATATTTCCCAGACAATGGGATGTGAACAAAATATGCATACCTTTGAAGGATATGAATGCTTAAGTCAAAGGAAAGTAGTAATGTTAAAACAACATTGGGAAAAGCTGATTCTATTAGTTTTGGGTGTGAATCATATAGACCTTTTCTATATGGGAAGCTCTTGCATAGAATCCACGGAAGTCCATAGTTGCAAATAAGGCGTTTTATGTTCCAGAAGTCTAAAACACATATGACACTGTTTGCTTTCATGTGTTTGGAACGACAAGGATGCTTTTGAAACTGTCTTGTGCTTGAAAGCTTGAAAAGTGCTGGTTTTGTCAGGATGCTGAACACCTGTAACCTCCATTTCTTTCAGTCACGTGCAGTCACAGTCTCATCCTGTACCAGCTGTTCTGCTAGCTCAGCGTCATCTCCTTAACCACAGCCACCACATGTTGCCTAATAGAAAGCAGCTTTGTCTCTTTTTACATCTCTGCTCCCTCAGTCTGTGTAATGGACTAAAGTACTTAATTCCTATTTGACCCCATAGTTAAGGACAGCTTTATTTCAGGATAAGGTAAGACCCAGTTTTGTAGACGAGATGCTGAATGCTGTATACCTCTGGCTCTTCAATTCAGATGTTTTGTGGCAGCTTTGTTTAAATTTAAAAAATTGAACTTCTTTATACCTTATGAAAGCAATAAATTCAGTACAGTAGCTTGTTCTGCATTTTGTTCTTTTGTTTGCTTACCTTTATTAACTCTGGATCATTTATTCTATTAATTCATATTTTTCAGTTGTGTAATTCTCAGTATGTTAATGACTATTGCATTGACTATGATCTATGTATACACATTCAAAAATTGTCCAAAGGAGATTAATTCTGGATGGCAGAAAACAGATGGGAGCTGCTTGGACTTTTGGCCCTCAGGTGAGTGACAATGCTGACATGTTGCCGTTACTGGCTCCAGAATGGGACATTTGTTCAGATGAAAGGGATAGTTTACTTTTACCGATTGTTGTTTCAAGCATGTTTACAAACAGGAGAAAGGAAAAAAAAAAAATGTTTGGTTTATTGTTCTTTCAGAGCTGCCATGTTCTGCTAGGAAATCTGAGGATCCCATGCATGCTTTTGTAAGGGTGAAAACCTGGAGACACCGAAGCGTGATGTTGCCACACTCTTGGAGGCCAGAGAGCTAGAAAACTCCAGCTTTACACAGCCATTTCATATCCTGAAGTAAGCAAGGTTATAGTTATATTGTGACTTTATTTTGCATGAATAAGTAACTATGATCAGCTTTTAGAAGTGTGATTGTGTGCATGAGCCAAAATTGGTGAATGTCTTTCAGTTAGGATGACAACATGTTGCAGCAGACAGCACTGTGAGCAACATAAAGATGGGCTTTAGAGTGGAAACACAGTTTCTAGTTAGAGAAACACTGTTCAGGAACAAAGGAATGCACTATAGCAGATGTCTTCACATAATTAGGGTTTTTGTTTGTTTGGGTTTTTTTAACTGCTTTTTCTTCTTTAGAAGGTGTCACAGAGACTACTTCTGTCTAGAGGAGTACAATATTGACATTTCTTGAATGTAAATCAGCACACAAGCATGGTTTGTGTGCATCCTTTTGGTGCCTGTTTGCTGCACTGAGAAGCTGCAGTGTTATGGGGTTTCAGTTCTTTCCTACCAGGAGGGTGATATCTAATTGAATGGCTTCCACATGGGTGGCAGTTACATATCTTGAAGTCTACTAGACTCCTGACCCTTAATTTACTGTGGGACCAGAATTTTACTGCTTTCAGACTGCTGCCTTCTTTTGTGTTTGAGTTTCATTCATTCTGTTGATTTTTTTTTTTTTTAAGTGTATCAATTTCTCACTAAAGACCATAATCATTTGAAGTTAGTAAAATCTTTGTCTGCTCTGATCTTCCCTCTTCAGGGAGAGCAAACCAGAGAATCAAACTAAGTGCCATCTTAATTAATAGTTTTCACTGTACTTTGAAAAAAAAAAAGTATCACATAGAATAGATCTTAAATTTAATTCCTTATGTTTGACACAGTGCTTTCATAAAGGTACTGGCAGGTCTCAGAAGATGTGACGTTACATTCACCATTTTTCTGTAGAGCTCGTGAATGCATGGGAGATGTGGTGCTCTTGGAAAACCATAAAAATGGAAAGAATGCTATGAAAAGGCAATATTTTGCTGGGCCAATTTCCAAAGCATATGCTTTGATCTTGCAAACATAGCTTGCATGTGAAGGGAAAAGAAGTTTGCATATATGACCGATTCCGCCCAGTGCAGCAGCACATTTGCCCTCAGGGAGGGTCTGTGGACTTGTCCTTATTCTGATGCTGGCTCTCAGGTGGGGAAGAGGGAGAAGGTAAATGCAATACCCTGTACGAGCCTGTTTTAGTCATTGCTCAGTATAGAGCAGAGATGAATCTTTAAAAGGCACGTGTCTTGCGTGAGCGCTGTGTGGGGAAAGACATGTGGAGTGTTCGTATGACAGTGTGACAAGCAGATGGGCAGGGTGATGCTTGATGATGGACTGGGAGGGACAGGCCGGTGCAAAGCTTGGTGATTGGGACGAACAGTGAGGGAAAGAGCCATGTCAGGTTTTGAAGTGGGTGGAATTTTATGTGGTAGCAGATGAGAATCTGGTAGGTGGATTTGAATGGGGAAGGGACATGATCAAATACTGAGCAAGGATGGCAGCTTGTGCTTGTTACATCTTATATGTTTTTTGGGAGGCAGAAAGGCAGCTTGGAAAGCCAGGGAAAGGAATGATACGGTAGCTTGAACAGAGTAAGGATCTGATGAAGAAATTAGTGGTGGGGTGTAATGTAAATAATTGCCCTCAGAGCTGTCACAGAAGAGCAATCAATAAATGGAGTTAGGAGGAGGAAGACATGGGTTTTATATTCCAGGTGAGCGATCTCCTACTGGATCTGCAAAATCCCTGAGGGGGCAGTGGCAAGGAAGAGGAAATGAAGACATGTCAAATATTATATGAAAAATCATAACTTAGTGTTTAGCTGCATTGTTGTTCAAGTCTGTCTGTCACCGTATGAAACCTCTATGACAAGCACGGATTTGGAACGAGAAGAGACTACTATATCAAATCAAACCTTCTCTGCTGGTATGTCTGAGACAAATAAAACAAAGCCACCTAAATACAGTGGCTCTGACATATATTCCCACTTCTAATTAGAAGTGTTTTAGAACCCACATCCCTGACAGAATTTGGGAGAAATAATTGCAACAATTTATTGTTACAATGTATTTTTACAATGTATTGCAAGACCACAGTGGAATAATAGTTTTTAACTTTAAAAATTCTGCATCTGATCTAATATTGCAGCTAATTCATCACAAATTGATCTTGAAGTCTCTCAAAAATGGCTGCTGGTGTTGTAAATGCTTATAATGAATGCTGGCATTGCCTTGCTGAATAGGAAAATGGTATTCTGTAAATCCTGAGAGAGACAAAAATAGATCAGTAGCTTGTGGGAAGATATTCCTAGTAGCGTCTAATGGGCACTGATTTTCTCCTCTCTAGATGATCAGTGCTGCAGTTCCCCACAGCGAAAATAAGTTAGACATTGTTAAAGAGCTACCATAGACTCATTCAAAGCACCAGAGCAGAACTAAGCCCACTCAAGATAGGACTAACTATACCTAAACAACTACGCATACACCAAAATTGGGCACTTGCAGTTGTTCCCCTTGTGACACTGGGGTTTTTTTTACTATGATGAGTGACATTCCTGTGCATGTGGATTGGGGAGGGATTTTTTTCATACTAAAGTTGGTGCTATCCTTTGTTTCTTCAATTTTTGTGAACAAAGCAAGAAGTGTCATAGAACAAATTTTATGACAACTCAGCAGTAAATTCCTGTTCTCAAAACCAGCTAAAGTCAAGACAAGTTTTATTGCAAGAAACACTGCACCAAACTCAGATATATGCTATATTTAAATAGCGAAAACAAATATAGTAATTTAGGGACTAAGCAATCTACAGGCTTGCTGATCAACAAAACAGGAGTTTAAAGCCTACAGATAATGTTGGCCTCATGTGGAAATATGTTTGTGTCACACTGTCTTGTTACTTTTCTTATGAACAAGTTTTGAGAAAAAAGGAATGGACAGAGCAGCAGCAGACTATGTTAGCTGTGATGATTTATTTCTTTTCCAATGCTTTTGGGTGACACATTCTTGAAATACTAGTGAATTAACTTCTCTCAGCTCAGCTCTTGGAGCTGTTGTTTCTCCTCTGCAGGCATTTTACTATGTCTCTGTTGCCATGTGTACTCACAAATGCAGCATTTCTTCGGGCCTCATATTTCACACACAAACACACAAAAAAAGAGAAGTTTGGGCTATGTATCAGGGAAATTATTTTGCTGGAACAATCAGATACTGGAAGAAACTGAAGCTAGTTAGGCAAAGTGGACTTTCTGAGCCGTTTGGGAGTTATCTAAACATCAGTGAAAATTATACAGGAAAGGAATAATTCTGCAAAATGAAGTGAAGAAACTGGATAATACAAGTGATCACTTCTGATGAAGTTTTTACTGTCTATTATTTGGAAAGACAAAGACAATGGTCTAGTTATGAGTTCCATGGAGAAAGAGAATCGAGACACTAGCATTTGCAGAATCTCAGTGAGTAATAATTGCAATTTTTAAGCAATTATTTCACCATTCAAGATTTTATTAGAAATGGAGAAAAATGTTTTTGTTTACTAACAAAGATGCATGGAATTTCCACATGAAATGTTCAGGTGCTGCTGGACAATGGCCTTTTTTATCAGTGGATAAATTGAGGGAATTGAGCACATTCCATTTAAATTGTAAGAACGGGAACAGCTCACATTGAAGAAACATGGGCAGAATTTTAAGAGTTAAGATTAGGTAGCCGTTGCATGTGGAGTATTTATCCCGTGTTTTCTGCACATTAATATTGAGTTCTCAACAGAAGTCTGCCTCTGGCCATGATTTCTGGCATTCTTCCCTATGGAGCTCTTCTGTTTCTAAACCAGTCATTTAAGGAATTCTCTATTAAAGCTCGTACAGGAGAAGTGGTAGAGAAGGAAGTGAGTAAACCCAAGGCAAATGTGCATTTTGATTATTAATGCTTTCTCATTCTGGATTTTTTGGTCATAGCTTTCAAAAACCATCTTAGAAGAGATATAATTGTTATAATATAAATGTCCTTAATTGTCTGGGAGTTTTGGGTTCGCAGATATGCACAATAGCAATGGCTATTTGACAATATTTTTATAGTTTAAGACATAGCTCAAGACTACATCTCTTTTTTCACTACTCCATATGTTTTGCTTTTTCAAATTATTATGATTTAAAGGAACATTAGATGATTGTTGCTTCATGTAATCTTTGAGCTGGCATATAGTTAAAGATGAAATGGATGATACAAGAATTATCTTTTAAATTGTACAGCGGTAATTTAGAAACAGTGTAGGACAATCTAGTACATGCTGAATGTTCAACTTTTTCCATAAATGCCTTATAATTCTTTGGTTTTTAAAAAGAGGAAAGCTATCTAGTGGTTACAGATGTCATCAGCTTTTGTCCAACAGCTATCAAGGACTGTATCCAGCTTGAAAAGAACAGAATGGTTTAAATTATCTGTGAATAATGCAAGGTTTGGGATTAAGTTCTGTAACATAGGAGGACAAATTCTGACACCTGCTATGGCTTTTAAAAACTCATTTTTTGAAATGCAGGTTTCTCCTCTGACTAACTGAAAGTTCCACAATATTTTTAAATAAAAGTAACAGCCGGAAATGTGAAATTGAAGTGGTTATGCTGGGAAACAGAGTCTAAGACAAGTTGTAGACATGGGAGAAAAAAAACTTAAAAAATCAAAATAGTTGGCAAGTGGCATACAGGAAATTTGGTTACCAAACATTCATCTTGTAGAAGTGAAACAAACCTTCCGTGGCCTACGTTACTGTAGAGGATAATCAACATATTAGCAGTTGGTGTGATATTCCACAGCAAGTTGCAACATTATGCTCTATATGGCCTAAACTCAAGTAACATTTGTTTGCCTTAAAAAGGCATGAGAAACTCCAGATGTAACTGAAAGATCAGCATTTTTTTGTTTCAAGAAAAGAATTGGATCAAATCCCACTTGAACCACAATGGAAATTATTCCACCTCTCAGTACACGTTTTCTGTCTCAAGTGTGAGGTATACTCTAGCAAGTACCCACGTTGAAACGGAGTTGTGACTGCAACTTCAAAGCTGTAGTAGGAGTTAATTTTCATTAATTTAGCATTAAGTTTTGCCTGTTTAAACTAACGATGTCTTGAAGAATCACGGAAGTCTCAGCTCACAGTCTGGCAGGTAAATGTAGAAATGAGCTCTGAAATATCAAATCTTCTGAATAATTAGTTATAACAACAGCAGTTTTTCCAAACAGAATCTCAGTGCAAGGTATTCCATTGCATTATTCTTTTATAGAGAGTGCCAGTTTATTTCTTTGCTTTCTTTATCTCGCATACTTCTAAGCACATGCTGTTACCTTTCTTGTGCTACTTAATATTCTTATTACAGCTTCCCTTGGTTAGGCCATTACAACATAGACATTGCACCTGCTTAAATACCTTTAAAACTACTTCTACAAATCCCTAAATCCATTACAGATGCAAATAAGAACCATGCAGCAAGACACTCTGTCTTTTGGACACTAAATTGTCATCAAAAATTTCACCGTCACTTCTTCACCTGCTCATGTGGTACCCAGCTGTGCCTTGTTGGCCTCTCATTTGCCTGTAGTATGAGATTTGCTGTTCAGAGATGAGATATCCATTTCTGAAAGACTCCGTGTCAATCTTCAGTTGGCCCTTGTGTGTTCTTCCAGAGAATGTACAGAATTAGGCTTTGACAGAGGGAGAGGCTTTTTTTTTCTTCTTCCATGTGTGCTAAAATGTAAGTGCATATTGTCAAGAAAATATAGTTGCATAAGGAAGCAGAGTTGTTAGAGTGAAAACTTCTAATAACTTTGAAAGCCAGTATCTTTACATGTTTTACATTATAGTTCACTGTGTTAACACTTGGCCACAATGCTGTGTATCTCCTAATGCATCAGAATTATAGAAACATCTGGGCTAAATAGCTTCATGCCGATCCACTGAGAAAATTCACAAAGGATTCAATACTTTTAAAGATATTTCATTTTATATCTAGGATAGTAGGTTGCATTATGGTTATATACCGACTTATGAAACACGCAGAAACATTTTCTTTTTCTTTTTTTTTTTTTTCTTGTAGTCTTTAGGTGCCTACAGGGCACATCTGTGCTTTTTTATTAAGAGCTGTGTTATGGCTGGGCCTTGCATGGCTACAGTGAGGGAGAGGGAGCAAAGGGGTTCTTTTTCCCTTTGCTCAGCCCGTCAGAAGCCTGCCAAAAATTACAGACCTTTCCAGAGCCAGGAGTAATCCCTTAAAAGAAGGAAAAGAAAGATGTTTCTGCTATATCTCTCTCCTGCTGGCCAGGAGAGCTGGCTGACCGTGTGGGAAAGTACCGAATTATCCTGTTGCAGCACAGCCAAGGTGCTCTGGGTTGAAGCCCCTTTGCTGCAGGCATTGCTTCCCACACACTGTCCATCCCTGGCAGGCCCTTCTGGTTGGACTCCACAGGAGTACCACGTTCACTGGCATCCTTGGATCTTGTAGCGATGCTGTTCTGGGGTCTCTATTTCAGTGTGTTTGTGTCCTGGTACAGAGAGAACAGTCTGTAGCAGCCATTGGAATCAGCCTTTAGGTCTCTCGTAGGGCACACACAAGTCTAGCCGACTGTGAGGTCTGCAATGATGCAAGCAGATCCAGCCAGTGTCAGAAGTGACTTTTGTTTTCCAAAACTCTGCCTCCCCAAATAGTGTGCATGCTGTACATTGCACTGCTAGGTAACCCTTATAAAAACCTCATAGCAAGCTGTTGTTTCCAGGTATGAGTCTGGCCTTTGCATTGCAGGTCACTGTTGTGTGTCGAAATGTCTTGAATTTCAGTCCACCAGATGATCAGTGTGCGATCAATCTGGCAGCATGTAAGGTAAGTGTCATTAAACTTTTATTATTGGGCAAGGCGTACATCCTCTTTCTTAAAGAGGTGAGGGATTGGTACAGAGCCTTTCTTTTTTTCCCATGGAAATGTTTATGAGGTGGATGCACCCTTTAATTGCTTCCTTCTGGCTCTGAAAGCTCAGCCTTCATCTGGTGTTCAGGCTGAACTTCAAATGAGGCAAGAAGCTGGAGAGGAGACTTTTTGTGTGTAAGAGACTGGACTGTCCTGATGGCCTTACCTTCCAAGGTAGCAAGGTTTGCTCAAGTTAACTGATCAGGACGGATCAGGACAGAGTCCCAGACATGGATTAGAGATCTGCAGGATTGAGGGCACAGAGTTACATTGTTATGAAGATGTCATCTTTCTGTGTGGAGAAGAGAATGTCATCATCCTTGTGTTTCTGTAAGTGGCAGATAAAGTGAATTTGGCCATGTTTGTGTAGCATGAAGAATACATACAATTTGTTTGTTTGTTTTTCAAGTCACAATCTCAAATTTTACCCACGTTTGAGAGCAGTAAATTAAAATGTTTCTCATGGTGCCTGTTTCCAAATAGTCTGATAACAAATTTTCTGTTCTGGGTCTTTAATTAACTTGAATGTCTTTTTTATTCCAGTGAAAGGGATGATTTTCACTCACTGTACTGTTGACATGGTAAGTGATTTTCACTCACTGTACTGTTGTTGACATGGTAAGCTGTTACTCTAATGGAAAATCAGTTTATGCAAAGTACAGCAGCTTGAAGCAGAAAGGGGAGAGACCAGTTGCAGAGCTGGAGGCAGCAATACCAGCTTGTCACTCAACACTGATCTGCTTGAGTAGGAATGTGAACTTTGACTCTAGTGCCTTTTTTTCAAAGGTATGAATTCTGTGGGATATAAAGACCCTTCCTTCTTTGAGGGAGACCCTTCTATTTTGTGCTGACTTGTGCTTCACCAGCAAAAAAAAATGTAGATAAAGAGGCACAAGAGCAGCAAGACATCCTCAAGATGTGTTAGAAGACCGAGATAACGCCCCGAAGGCTATTGCTCTTGGTTGCGGAAGCCTGATGGTAGTTTGTCCCTGATATGGAGTAAGTACCTGAAGTAACCAGCTGCACTAGAGATGTTGCCACTGTCTTGCTTTCCTGTTACAACACTTGTTTTGTTAATTAACTCTCAGCAGCCTGATGAAAACCTGACTGTATAGCCTCGATTAACATCTGCAAACGGGGCCTCGAGGCACAGCAAGCAGTCTGCTGTCTGTTTCTTTCTACTTGATAGAGTCAACTAAGTTTTGAACTGTTGTTAACTTTTGCTTTGATGTATTTCTATCACAGGAAGAAACTGATTTTAAATGTAGATCAGTAAATTTTTAGGACAACACATAGTGTGGAGAGTTAATCTAATTTTTATGTGTATAAATTGCTTTTTTAGGGATCATTATCGACACAAACTCTCGTCCGATGTGCTTTGTACATAAAATTATGTCATGTGCTTCTGTAAATAGTGGCTGCCTGGACCACTCCTGAGTGTTGAGACAGCACAGTTCAACACTGGGAAAAGAACTCTTCAGGTCGTCATGAATTTCCCAGCCTTAAAAAAGGCCATAAACAAAACTGTAAAACCTCTGTGATGAGGCCTCTGAGAGTGTTAGCTTCTCAGGGTGTGATGGGATTTTCTGTGACAAGAACAAAGCGCCTCTGTCTGAGGACTGAGCTTTCCTGGTGACTAATCTGAAGCTGTAGACTCAACCCCAACAGGAACTGGTTTCTCTGCTCTGTATTCCAGCTGCTGGGCACAGTTTGTTGACTTTACCCTCTCCAAACCTTGTAATATGTGTACTTAAAAGAAAAAAAAAAAGTCTCCTACAAACTTCAAAAGATGAAAGACACCACTTCATAAGTCTTCCACCTCTGAGTACAGGAAGAAAGTGCCTACATGCAACCATGGTTAGATTTAATGCATTTTTGCCAAGTATTCGGAAAATATATTGGGGAGTGCTGTATGATTTTTGCATGCACTGGAATTTGGATGTGGAAAACATGAATGGAGCTTTGCTTCCTTCCTGTGACTGTGGTTTATAATGACTTAGAATTGCTTAAAATATTTTGTCAAAGTGTGGCATGTTGAAGAAAAAAGAAAATTACTGGTAGAAATTCTATTTTTCTCTCCTTTTTTTGAGAAAGCATACCTCCCAATTAAAAAATGGCAGATTTTATTCTTTTCCTCTATTTTTTTTTCAACCACCTCTTTTAATTCCTTCCAAAAAGAAGAAAATAATCCGAAGTACTATCATTATTTCATTTATTAAAATCAAGGAAAGCTTTTTTTTTTTCTTTTCCTGACAGCTTTAGCCACAGTACAGAATCTTTCTGCCATCTGCTTTCCTCCTCATTGCTGATCAGCCTGGTACCTCACCTTGTGATTACTGCTCATGTTCTACCTTGACAACCCACTGCTTCTGTAGTTTCAGAAGCACTGTGATATAAATGTCCATATTGTAGCCATCTCCCAAAGGTGAAAAGCTTGGGTATGTTAGAGAGATGAACTTCTAAAGTCAATCTGCAGCATCTTCCCCAGACTGGCATATAACGTTACCTGATTTTGAAAACCACTTTAAGATTCTTCTAATGGCATTTCTCACTATTACTTCCATTGCTGAAAGAAATAATAATGGTGAGTGTCTGCTGGGGGGGTGGTACTTTGGGGGTTTTGGTTCGTGTTTGTTCTGGTTTTCTTCTTCTTTTTTTTTTTTTTTTTTTTAATCTTGATCTGAAAAATAAAGAAGAAAAAAAATTTTTGCCTAGAGTAAATGCCAGGGAAAAGACATAGCATTGTGTATTAAATACCAGATAAGTGATGCAGCTGGACTTGTTCGGTTGGCATTTCAGGTGGTCTCAGACTTAAGTCTCCAAATGTGTGTAATTGGTGTGTTTTCTAGCATTCAGAAATACCCGTGTATCAGCGAGAATGAATTTCGTGTTGTTTCTGCTTTGCACCATTTCAGATGCACTTTTCTCATCTATTTGTAGTACTAAAATCAGTCTTGCATTTCTAAAACACATATTGCCAGGTATCACATTCACACTGGTTAAGGAAATGCTTCATGAAATAAAATTGTATTTTCCAGGAAATTTGTACCTATTGACTATGTGTCCGAGAGGATCGCATCATCAGCTCAAGAGAGAAATTCCATTCTGAAGAATCACAGGATGATGCCTTAGAGCTCTCACTTGTTCTTACAGCACCATGATCTCGATCAGTTTTCTCAGGTATTTTCAGGTGGAGAAGGGTAAATGATACAAGCCGTTATGTCGATCAGTTCCCTTTTTATTTAGAAATATTTATTTAGGCTTTGTCATTTTTTTTACTATTCTACAAGATCTCTAGTAAAAATGGTGCAGTGTTTATTTGCAAGGTTTGGGAAAATATTTGATGCAGTTTATTTGTCTTTTAAGTCTTTCTAGTGGGTAGAAATAAAGTAGGGTTGTCAGTATGTTAAATCAGTCATCTATGAGCAAAATGCTTCATGGATGTTAATTGAGAAACCATTTAGCAGTCAGATGGTAGGACTTTCTTCAAAGAGGCTCTTTTAAGAATATTTTGTGTTTTACAACAGAAATGTGGTGTTGAGAGAGAAAAAAACTAGGTGCCTTATTTCCTTCACTAATTTCTTTTATTTACTCTTTAACACTGAGGGGTTTCTTCATAGCTGATAAGAAAAAAATCCTTTGCTTCCTTTTCAACTATTAATGTCTTGTATAAAAAATGGTATTCCAAATCAGATTTCCTGCAGAAAAGTGACAATTACACCAAGCTTCTCTGGGCAGTGAAGTGCTGAGGTTGTTCACATAGCACGTCCACGTTCATTTTAAGAGACGCATGCTCTGCATTCTTTACTTTCCTAATGGCAAAAACTTCTGTGGAAGGCCAGAAGAAAGAAATTGATTGTGTCATACACCAGATTCAATGAATATCATTGGCATGCCTTTAGGTGGCATTTTCACTGGAACATCTGAAGACTCCTTTAATGATTGTTACTTCTGTTTTACAGTTTGTAAAATTAATTCACTGAGCGTGTAAGTGGTTCACCTGAAGAT
The DNA here is from genome assembly GCF_036013445.1 of Caloenas nicobarica. Classification (NCBI taxonomy): domain Eukaryota; kingdom Metazoa; phylum Chordata; class Aves; order Columbiformes; family Columbidae; genus Caloenas; species Caloenas nicobarica. The sequence goes on along the minus strand of NC_088248.1, from coordinate 12,334,493 downwards.
CAGATAATAAATCCAGAGCACGTTAAACACCAAACTCCCCAGCTCTCACTCAGCCTCTGGCAACATAGCTCCATTTAGTATAATAGAAAAGGGAAAAAATCTCCAACCCCTTTAATTAGTCATGGAAGGAATACATGTGCATGAATATCATACATTTTCAGTCACACAGTTATTTTTCACTCATGCAAAGCTATTCTGGAGCACGAGTTCACAGGGAGAAAGGGTGACTAAGGTGAGAAGTGCTCAAGCAGCTGAGCAAACTTCACATGCACTTTAAAATTCTACAGGGTTTCCAAGTTCATAAAAGCCTCATAACTTTAAGGTTTATTAGCCAGCAAAATAATTTTCCAAGGCAAATAGGGAAGATGTGAGATAATTAACCCTCCCCTAGACTGCATATGCTACAATACTGGAGAAATAGATTTTTTTTTTTCCTGCATGTGTGTGATCGACCAATATAATGTTGATTTAGAGAGTTATATAGCTATTAAAAACCAAAACCCCAAAACACAACCCGTAGTGATAGTAGGGTGTACTACATTGAAAAGCTTCCAGTAGAGAGAACTCATTATCAGTGCTCTTGCTTACAACAAGGCAACCTTTGGGGAACATTTCTCTGGATGGTTCTTTGCCATTTTTCTCATTGACCTCTAAAAAAGTTGAATTTACACTGGAGCATCTTTAAAGAAACAAACAAGAGAATGGAAGGATAAACTTCCAAAACCAGATGAACAATAAATGATATGGACAACATTGCAAAAAAGGACAGAAAGGCAGTATGACTGCAGAAACTGGAATTTATTACAAGGAAGAGGGGAAAACCAAGCATATAAAAGATAAAGAATAGGTCATCAGTATTAGCCCTTGAGCAAAAATGAGATTTCTGTCCAACACATGTTCAGATAGGTGTTACAGGAACAAGAATCCATGCTCCTGGTTTTGTGTGTTGTTTCATTTTCCATGTTTTTTAAAGATGAAATTTGTGAAAAGGAATTTGTGAGGTGTCTACCTGTGACAGGAGAAGACCACAGTCAGCAGTTTAAGAGGTTCTTTCCAGTTTTGGGTCCCTAATAACAAGCAATATTTACATGATGCAAATGGAAACAGCATTGGCCAACTGCAAGAGACATGCTGACTTGCTGCAAAAGGGTGTTTACTAAGAGTTCTTCTCATCAGACCATCACTAAAGGTGTGTGTTTCGGGGAAAAAAGCAGAAAATCAGTTTTGCAGCGTTCTCAAGATACAGTATACAACCTATCACCAGATCAGTGAAATTAATTTTTTCATTATTGATGGCATAATAAACAGGCACCTTATTGTGGATTTCAAAGAAAAAAGCTTCAAAGCAAAATATGTATTAATTTGTATAATGCACAATGTCTCATAGTGAATAGTGAAGTTTAGTACTGTTGGGCTCAGGTAGAGATTCCTGGGTACATTTCCCTGACCTTGACCTCAGGCAGCACATTTTCTGCAAATGCTGCATAAGCTCTTTTCTACTATTCAGGGAATACAGTCTCCACCTTGCATCCAAATACTGAGACATTTGCAATAGAATATTAGCATAACTGTTAGAGAAATGTTATTGATTAAATGAGGGATGGAAGGAGAGCACTTTGCTTTGTCATAATTGTATGGGTCTGAGTGTTTACTTTAACCTTTTTATTTGCTGATGAGAAATCAAAAGCACTGGATCATGCAAGCACAGTGATTATCAGAGGCCCCTGATTTAAATAAGTCATGATCAGCTTGCCCCAAGTCACTGATATGTACAGTAACTTAGTAGCCCTCATTAATTTTGTACTGATTTTCCCATGCTTGTCATCGTCACAGGGTTAAAATAACAAAGATAATAAGTATTTTTCTGTATATTTGTGCATTTGAAAATAACTGAAAATTTCTCCAAAATACTACTGGATAGGCTACTTCTATGAAGAGACTGAACCTGTTACTTCTGAGGCAGAAAAAAGAAAATTTTATATGCAGTTGATTTTTTTCAACTGTAAACTGTTATGCTGCTTTAAATAAGCAGGATGATCTGCTAGTCTAGTATTAAGATAAATGGTCAGTAGTCTCAGTTAAGTCCATTTCCTGCACTCACTTCTCAGCATGCAGTTGTCTAAAAGGTAAATGGCAATACCTTGTGCAATTGTGAGGGATCTGAATGGACACACTGATACAGTGCTCGATAAAAAAGAAGTAGGTGGTCAGTCCTATGGCTGGTCCTTTGCAATGTTTTATTTACAGAGGTCTTCAACATCATTTGCAAAAAAAACCGCTTCTGACAGGAGATTGTTTTGTTTTTTCTAAATGTGAAATATCAGTTAGTAGGGAAAAGTCCAAAAGAGGAAGATTCAGAGGGCTGGGGATTAAATCCATTCATAAACCAGATCAGACACTTTTTCTGTGTGTAACAGAATAGCTGTGTTTCCTCCAAGGAAAAGAAGGAGCATTTGTCATTTAGAAAGATGATTGTCAACCTGGTTATGTCACCTGAAACTATTTTTTTTTTCCTGGGTTTGAAAATAGATTGTTCAGCTGAGTGGATTTACTCCTAAGTGGGATTCACTTGCCAGTTTGGGAGACTAAGGGATAGTCCAGGTAAAGGCTTTGGACACCTGAGAATAAAAGCAGTGGAACAGAATCCAGTGAGTGTTCCAGTGTGAGTTCATCTACCTGCTGCCCTCTTGCTTGGCATGTCACTCTCCAGCCAGCAGTGAGCCCAGGCAGGTCCACACATGCCCCACTGGAGCTCAGGAGGGCACCACGTAGGTCGTCTGTGGGACAATTGGGTCTGCTTAGGGCAGAGTGTGTGCTGTGAATTAATTTCTGAGTGTCGCCTACTTCTGCTTTAGGAGAATCCGTTTGTATTATAGCAACAGTGAAGTCTTTACAGAAATTGAGAATGCCATTTGCCAGGCATTGTTCATGCTCACAGCATGAATTACCTTTTAGGCATCTGTGATTTAAAAGAAGAAGGTAATTGGCATTCCTTGCCTTGGGTCAGAAAGGAGAGTATCTTTGTTGCCACATGGGAAAAGAAGAGAAATTAGTGTATCAACTGAGCAAAATAATCCTGAGAGTCTGTCCAAGATGCAAGGGTCTCAGTGTGATTGAAAGGCCAAGTATTTAGTAAGTTTTCCTTGGAACAGGAAGAACCAAGGCAAGTAAGGCCCTTCAGAGTTGTTTGCAGGCTGAAGAGAGTTTGAGTTTAGCAGAAGGTTTTTGGTCACTTTGATAATTTTAGAAAGTTTCCAGATACTGATGAGAGACTTGACAGCAGAATACCAGAAATATCAATTCAGATTAAACAGTCTTTGAGTCCACTTTTTTGCTTTTAACTTCCTCTTGAATCTCTGTGATTTTTTTTCCAATAAAAATTTTGTAAGGGTAAGGTACAACAGAAAATGATCCCTCTGTGGCAATGTTACTTCTCCTTGATCTTGAAGGTATACTAATTTGGAAGAATCCTGTATTTCTTACCTTCCATAATTTATTTACTGACATTGCCTCTGATGCTTGTAGAAAGACCAAAAGAAAGAGTTCGGTAATGCAAGTAATGGTTCATTGGGGAAACTGATGAGCTCCCAGCAGGTTATCTGATGTTTGATGCCATGTGGCAGGAAACTTAGAGGAGCCCTTCAAATCACCAGGTGCTTTTACCTTTCAGGACTTGCTGCTACAGAGTTTCAACGTTTCCTTTGAATGGTTTATGGTTCCTCTTTGTGTCCTATGGGAGACCAGAGACTGTTGTATAAAGCCAGCCATTATGGGGATCCTCACTGGTGTTCTACTAGAAATAATGTACTAGGTGCCATTGCAAAAAGATGGATTGCAGAACTACATATATAGAGTGGATGATAAATATAGGTGACAACAAAGAAACATTAAAAAGAACCTGATGTAGGAAAGCTACAAAACTGACTGAGCCGAAGTGTCCTTCAGTAAAAATGAGTGTGGTTCATCAGCTTTGGTTATTCCAGCAAAGGACAGAGCTTAGTTTATCACATTTTCAGTCTGATCTAAGCTTATTGAAATATTTATCGGAGACTTACACTGTATATAAAACCAAAAACCTTGAAAACATCAAAATTTCACTGTGGTGGGTTTTTTGTTTTGTTTTCTCTCATTGAGCCATTTCTGTTCAAATACATTTTTTCCATCATCTGAGGACATAAACAGGTGAATTAGTATCTGTGAGCTAATAATCATTCTGGTGGGGCCTTAAACCTAGAGAAGCAGAAAGCAAGCATGCTTTGTTATGCTCTTGAGAGTAAAAGGTAAATAAAATGAGAGCAGGGAATCTTTCTGCTTGATGGTTTTCAGACAGATGTTAATTCAAGTGGAGGCAGGAGTAGTGTTCCCCCCAGCCACCAGTGTGGAGAAGTTGAGCCAGAACTTTCTGCAAGCCAAAGTGGCTGCACAGTCAAGCGAGACTGGACCCTTGACTTATTAATCCCGACCAGTTTTGGGTGCAGGGTAGGATCCCTAAGTGCTCAGTGCTCTAGAAACTCATGTTAGCTAAAAGTACAGCAGTTAGGTGCCGTGTTTAGCAGCCAGAGAGCCCGAAGCAGCAATTGGGAGCCACGTTTGCCTGCAGCACCCACCTCATGGTGAGAGTTCTGCTGGTCAAGGAGAGGTGAAGAGGACCAGGTGCAGCGGTGGTGGGGGCAGCTCCAGCCATGCAGGGCAGGAGGCAGGAGTGGGGCTGCCCAGCCGTGATTGGTGTTCCCATCCCGCAGCGACCTGTTATTCTTGGCAGCCCTGGTAAGAAAAGGGGCAACACTAGACAGAGGAACGGTTTCTGTTTTCAGTGCATCAGCCAGCTTTTGGTCACTGCTGCCAAAAATACAGTTTTTATTAGCACTGCAAAAAGAAACTCTGTTCAGGAGTTTTATTTTCAATTCTCATTTAATGCAAGCTAATACTGCAAAGCATATTCCACACTCTACTACCCTAATGCCATTTCACAACCTTGGATGGAGTTGCCTTCATGTGATGGAGTAGCAATTGGTTTTAGGTCTTTGTGGAGCTTAATTTATTATACCAGATTTGATGCATCAATGAGCAAATTATGGGGATGGGGGAGAGATGAAGATAGGGAGAGAAAGGCCTGAGATATGTGAACTGGTTTCAATAAGAACCAGTATGAAATTTCAACTCCTTCTCAAGAAGAAGTTAGCCAACTAGCTTTTTCAAAATCTCTCCCATTTTTCCAGGCTTAAAGTAAATAAGTTAATACACATATTCGCACTTGTTGGCTTCAAATGGAACCCAGAACCTGGGGGTAAAAGGAGACACGAAAGGCCATTTAATGGCTTGAAAGAAATTATTTCCAAATGGCTCAGGATGAGGTAAGGTCAGTTATTAAGAATTTCCACATTTGGTTTCTGTGGCAGAGGATAGCAACTGAAGAATTTTCTTCATCTATTTCAACATTTTCTGTATACCAAATACCAATGCCAGGTACTTGAATAAATAAATATTTAATTATAAAAACTTTAATTTACACTAGCTCTAAAAACTCATTTTGTTACTTTCTTTAATTATCTGAGCCAAATAAACATTGAAGAGTATATCTCACTTCAATTTAGGACCTGATTCAGCAAGGTAATTTAATTAAGCATGAGTATAATTCACAGCACATTAGAAGTCCCTCTGAAATCTGCTCTTGCTGTTTTGTAGTTGTTTCAAAGCTGGTTTTATTTCTTGACGCATCAAGACAAGCCAAGCTTATATTTTTCATTTTAGCTCAAGTTGTGAGCAGGGGAGAAAGGCAATTTAAGGTTAAGTGGAGAAGAATTTTACAGACTACTCGGGGAAAAGCTGCCTTTTAAGTATCAAAGGATGCAGAAGAGCAGAAGCATGCATGACCTGCTTGTTTCTCAAGATGCAGGTGGATGTTCCTTTCTGCTCATGGCAGTACCCAAGGGGTTGCTTGCACTGGGTCCAGATGGATCTGTGAGGATGGGACAGGAGGTGGCACTTTATTAAATAACCCAGGACCACACAGGACCGGTCCATGATGTGCTCCTCACCAGAAGCGGTGGGCACGTAGCCACAGCCTTTGTGCTTTGCAGTCATAAACCTTTGCAAACATGTGTTAGTCATTGTGTCCTGGGTCGTGGCTGAAACCAGATCTCTGCTTGGTTGCCCACCTGGGTAGCTCTAACTGTCCTGGAGGTGTCTGATGAAGCTGAGACAGAGGATTTGCCTGGATGAATTTCTACTAGAAATTTACAAAGAAACACTCACTTTGACATTGGCTTGGTTGGAATACTTATTTTTAAGATCTGGCTTGACCAGAGTGTGGTCCTGCTCACTCTGGTATGAATAACTCCATTATATTAAAAAAATTATAACTCCATAAATTAGAAGAAACTTGGATCTTGTGCCTGTCTTTCAAGAAACTGTAAATGCAGCTTGGGAATTGACAAATATTTGCTATATAAATTGAAAACACATGGAGGACACATGCTATCTGTTGTTATGGATATGACAATATTATAACTCAATTTGTTTTAGCTTTGAATACTGGTCTAGATAACAAAATACTTTGTTTAAAAGCTACTAAAATAATGCTATTAAAATTAGTGCCAGACTTATAAAAAATGTAGAAGAAACTTAGCCTGTGTGAAATGTTTTTTATTTGACGAAAATACCTGAACAACTTTCTGGAAGTTTAGGACAACTTTGACTGACCCTCCGGTCTAATGGTACAGAAAATGCTGGAAGATCAGCATTTTAAAACAATTTTTTGTGTGTAATACAAGAATACTTAATCATCGTGTTAAAGGGGAGGGAATGTAACAATGAAGCAATTTATCAAATGCAAATGCAGGCTTATGAATAGACTCCAAGAAAGCTCTTAACTTCTTGTCCAGAGAGCGTAGTGCAGAGCTACTTTCCCACAGAGTTAACATTATGTCCCTAACAGAGTTGCTGGGAAACTGGGATACTTGCATGTAGAAAATTTGTATGAAAAATGTTTCCATTTTTTGACTCATCAACTTATAATTCTGAAAAATATTTTTCTTCTTTCTTTCTCTCCTTACCCAGTCCCTCTTTCTGTTTCCCCAAAATTTCAACTGGGAATCATGCTTCCTCAAGTGAATGATGGTGCTCGGAAATATTTTAACTCTAAATTACATTTATATGCAAAATTGTTACTTTAAAAAATAAATTAATGAAATAGTTATTTAGAAATAGCACTGCTGCGCTTTCAAGAAAGAAGAAAATCCTTCCAGTTGCTACTGATAGCTGTTTGTAGGATAATTCCCCAAAATCCTGCAGATTGAGTTGGGAGAGCAGAAGATGCAGACAAAGTCTCTTTCTCATGGAATTCATATTGAGAAACTCTCATTTTATGCTGGGAAAAAAACCTGCAGTATAGTTAGATAAAAAGTCGATCAAGTGGCAGCAATTCCTTTAGCTTACAACACATAGAAAGATGGGTGGTTTTCTGCTTTGTTATTGATCTTTAAAAGACCAACAAGTGCAAAGCAAAGGTATTAGCTGACCTGTAGCTTCTGAGTCCTGGCAGTGTAAATGGCAAAGATGGATCAGGTTGGACTAGGCTGCTGCTCCAGGTTTTCTCCACTGTTAGTGAGGGAGTGCAAGGTATTGCTGATGAAGTTGCTCTTTGATCTCTTCTACACTGCTGTTCTCAACCAGCAGGTCGCTGTTACTTGATTAAGTGTGATTGCTTGGTCAAACAAATGAGAAAACAAACAAACAACAAACAACGACAACCCCAACAAGCAAAAAAAAGCCAACCAAACAAAAAACCCAAACAAACAAAAACCTTGGGAAATAGTTTGGCAGAGTTGATTTCAGAAGTGGATCACCTGGTCCAGAGTCCCTTGGTTTCTTCCATGTGACTTTCTGCATTATTAAGTAGGACATGGACGGTACCTGCCTGCTCCTATATGTACTCACTGATCTCACTTGGTTTACACAGACTTACACAGCCTCAGCCACTCAGCTGAACTGCAGCCTCTGTAAGGTGGTGTGGAGCTGCGTTTGTCAACTGATACTTGGAATTTTCAGTACTTCAAACCACTCTAAAGTGTTTACAAATGTTCAGAGCCCTAAAATTAAAGGACAGATTTAATATATCCCATCATTAGTAGGGCTTACAGGGAGAAAAGAAATGAATTTGCTGTGTGCCTTTAATTCTTATGGGCTATATTACTAGTCTCCAATTGATTGTTAAAGTTTTATCAGAGATTTAATAATTGTATGTATTAATAGTCCTGAGGTATACATATTGCGTCCTGATTTTCCACAGGGAACTATCTCTTTGCACGAGGCACTAGTTTCATAATTCTGAGACCCGTTCCCATCAGGCACAACACAGACCTGTCCTTGGTAGAAGACACAGCAATTTTTTCAATAAAAGTAGTTTGTGGATTCATAACCTGGAGGGCTTTGTGTTTTAGCCATCTGAGGTGGCGGCGAATCAGTGGCCTCCCACAGGTGGACAAGGGGTGCACTATGAAAATTGGACTTGAAAGGAAAAAGGGAGACATAAATTTTGAATTTTTGTATTTGAGTTTTAATAATCCTTCTTACTACAGTAAAATTTGTAATATAAATAAATATGAAATTGTACAAACATATACAGTTACGTGCTGTTGAAATTCAAGTTGTTTATGTAAAAAGGGAATGGCTCTTAATTGTCCCTGTAATAGCTAACGTGGACCACACTGTATAATCGGAAAAATATTTCGCTGTTTGAGGTGGTTTAATTGTACTGTGAATCTGTCCAAAATCGGCAGTTGGGTAGCTGAAGTAGGAGTCTCAGGATCATTCTGAATAGCTTGTTTTCAGTTAAGTCAAACATCTCTGATATTTCTGTTTACGATAACAGCTCTTACGTAATTTTACCATTTTGCTTTTATCTGTAAAAGGGCTTGTGGTGTTGGGAAGATAACTGAAATACAAAGGAGCTGCAGGAATATCTTCCATGACATGATACAGTCACAGAAAACACGGGATTTAAACCACCAAGCATAAATAGCACTTCATTCTGTATTTTTTCCTGGATTATCTGATACTTTTATTTTTTTTGGTGAGGTCATTTTTCCCATGAGAAGAACAAACTTACTGAATCTAAAGGGATTCATTATGATCCCCATAGATCTGAGACCCTGAGTGTGCTTTACAGGATGATTAACTTAGTTCTTGTTCATTCCTTAGTTCTTGTCCATTCACCTGTTTCTCACTTGCCATCTGGATTTAGCCTCTGCTCTGGTAGCTGGCAGGCATACACCAAATGTGCACATTTGTTCCTGGATGCCTTGTCTTTTGCGTTTTGCTGCTTTTTGTTTAAGTAAACTCCAGATACTTTCCAGTCATATTCAATGTTTCTCCTGTTTTTGTAGAACAGGTGATCTATTAGCTGTGGCTTTGTCAGTTATAAATTATTTTAACTGAATTGTTTGTTTAATTTGCAGCACGTCTTCTGTGAAAGCTGGTTGGTCTGTGGAAGCTACCAGACCGCTCCTGTTTCTTTAGCTGTTCCTAGTGGAGAAGTGCAATGTGTTTCTGAGTCAGCAAAGGGAACCCAGCACATTTTCCAAGGCTGAGGAGCAGGCTTGGGAAAAAAGAGAGGCGAGCCACTAATGAACTAGTAACAGAAAAGGGGAAGATCAAAGTGGAGCAGCTTGAAATGAAGGGCCAAGTGGACACCAGAAGGAAAGCTGAGTGCTCTGTTGCTTTGGCAATGAGGGAACACAACTTCAGTGCAAACACATCTGTACAAGGAATGCATCAGCTAGCAAGATCATGATTAATTTTTCAGAAAGTAGCCAAATCATAATGCACAAACTTATCATTCCTAGGATACTAAAAGTCACAGCAGTGGTGCTTGCCTCAGTCTTGTCTCTGGCACTCCACGCTCTTCGGTGAGCTTAACACTGTCCAAGGGGCTGTGGGGCTGCGGAGGAAACTATTCCCATTCTTCCTAACCCCCTTCACATGTCCGCAGACTGCCACAATGGGGGCTGCTTCCCTGCTCCCTTGAACAAGCAGCCCCGATCCTTCAGCCTTTTCCAATAAGCCACCTTCCCCAGCCCCCTCCTCATCCTTGTTCCTGTTTTTGAGGTTTTTTTCTATTCTGTCCACAGCTTTCTGGGATGATGGTGCCCACAGCTGAGCTGCCTGCTTCCCACCACTGAGGCATATGCAAGCATTAGTCCATGTGTTTTACAGACGATATTTCTGTTTATTTTTCCCAGAATGGTTTTCCATTTTTTCCCAGCAGCATGATACTGTTGCCTCATATTTATGTTTTAATATATTATAGCTCAGTAATGAAATGCCTGGGGGTTTGGGGGTTTTTGGGGTTTTTTGGGGGGGGGGGTTGGGGTGGGGAGGGGGGTGGTCTTAAAGCAGTCAGGAGTGCTATAGAATCACTGGCACATTTAACCTTCTCAGTAAATTGGTTTTCTCGATGCTGAGGTTGAAATGCCACATTCACAAAAGTACCTGCTCATTACAACAATGTCATTAGGATTGTAGTAGGCTATCAGGAGAGTTGTACTGCTCCTTCTTTTGATTGGTATCAGGTGAGAGCTTGTGCTTGACTTCAGGTTTGTCTGTCTTCACTAATAATTTCAGTTGTAATTGGTTTTATTGGGTCCGAAGTGGAGTTAAAATCTAGTCCTTATTTTTGCTTGTTTTAGGGAAGCAAAAGGATTGCAGACCTTTTGCTGTCTGTGTCGCAACAGTCTGAACTTCAGCCAATACATTATCTGTGTGTCAAAGATTTTTTTTGCTACTGTTGATTGCAGGCTTAGTTTTCTTATACCTGCTTAAAACTGTGTGTGTTTCACCTTGCAGACCTATGCTGAAGCCATTATGTCGTGAGAAGCGTCAGAGAGATATGAAGTCCTGCAAAGCCATAATTTGTGTTCAGGCTGACATGCTTCAAAAGCATGGATTGGAAAAAAGGTATTTTGAAAACTATTTTTAACACAGTTTAGAAACAGATGAATATTTAACCTCTTGAGAGCTGACATATGTTAGTATGAAGTAGTAAACTTGTATGTTGTTGCCCATTTCATGACTACAAGCTAAAAATATTTTGACATCACTAGTTAAAGTTTGATAAAGATAATTATTTCGGAGAAGCACCCAAAATGTTTGCCATGTTGGCTGCCTTTCAGTACATCCCACGCAATATTTCATTGCTTTCCAGTCAGATGTTAGAGCCCATTTCATGAATGCATATAACAACCTGGCAAAGTTTCCTTCCGCTGAATGTGCACTGGCTACATAAACCCCAGGGCATTTATTCCTATGTTATTTTCTTGTTAGGAAACCATTTAATACACAAACTATCTCTTCTGCACACATGCAAGTGGCAAAAAGAGAAAAAAGAAAAAAAAAATCTTGCAATAGCTTCTTTTCAGCTTATATTTTGCGTTTCAAATAAGTTTGTGGATGTTGCAACAGCTGTAGTAGACTCTCTGCAAAGCAAGAGTTTTAGTCTGTGACATGGTTTTGCTCGTTCTTCCAGTGCTTCCTGAGCTCAGCATGTCCCACTGTTGTTTGAGAGAGATACCGAGTCATCTGGCGGCTTTTCCAGGCAGCATTGCTCTCACCAGGCCTTTCCCTACAGACAGCAACTTCTGTGATAAGGACAAGTTTTTGGCTCTGAGCATTCATCACAAAGCACCGTTCCTTTAACAAATACGTTAAACTAAGATCTCTGATGCATGTCCAATTTGTCTCCTGCACAACACTCTTCTTAGTTTGCTGATTTAATGCAGCAGGATCGGAAATAATCAGACTTTCAAAGAATATCATGTGGCTGAGCACACAGTATAAGAAACCAGAATGTTTGAAAACTGTATAATTATCTGTATTATACAGATGGAGCAGTCCATGAGAGAGAGAGCTTTATATTGCAAACACAGCGGTGGAAATCAGAATCAGCTCTTTCGCTCCCTGTCCTGTGTTCTTGACAGTAGAGCGGATAACAGCATGAATTGTTCAAGCTTCTTTGTTTAGCTTTTTGGTTCTTTCCTTCCTTTCCTTCCTTTCCTTCCTTTCCTTCCTTTCCTTCCTTTCCTTCCTTTCCTTCCTTTCCTTCCTTTCCTTCCTTTCCTTCCTTTCCTTCCTTTCCTTCCTTTCCTTCCTTTCCTTCCTTTCCTTCCTTTCCTTCCTTTCTCTCCTTTTGTAGCTTACCCTCTCCCCTCTAAACAGCCTACTCGATGCTCATGTACCCCTGGTGAACCAGACACTCACTTTCATCTTGAGTCTCTTCTGCTTTTTTGCCAAATCTGCTTCCTGCTTCAAACTGGTCACGGGGAGCACTGGTCATAGCCAGGATGAGGTGGATGTTAGACAGAAATCAAGTACAGGAGAGTGTGGTCTTTGACCAGCAATGAGAAAAGTCTGTAGACAGCTTAGCAGCCGTCAGAGGGATGGGGACTGAATACTGTGAGTGTTGCCGATTCATGCAGAATTATACTAGAATGGGTATTTCTAACTTCAGGGGGAAAAAACCCTCCCAATAAAGAACAGGGTTGGTTTAGTTCTTAGGACATTTAATGATGTACTGGCACATAGTAACTGCAGTATAAATATAGTCTGAAAAAATATGAGCTTAGTTTGGAAGCTGCTTTCAGCTAAATTATGGGGTTTTGATCCTGACCTAAACTGATCCCACATGTTCCTGGATTCTCCCAACATTTGAGTGCACAGTAAATCAACTATAGTTTTTACTTTTTATTGCAAAGAATGAACAGAAGAGATTGGGAATTGGCATCTGTTTATCACATGGTTTAGCATTGTTTGATATCTTTTTAGCTTTAAGATTTAAATAAAGTTTAAAACATGTATACAGGGTCAAAATTTAGATGCCTGCACATCTCTGTCAGGGGCCAAACTAGTTAACTGGCACCAGTTTACAGAAAGTAGTCTGAGGTTTGCCAAAGAGTTTGTTTCAAAAATATTCAGTGGCTCTACAAAGAAGAGTGCTAGTAATGATCTTGCAAATCTTAATGTGATCTCCTCACACATATTTCACATTATTAACTACATGAAGAAATAGTACCACTGTAGTGAAGTAGAAAAAAGAAAAAGATTTCAAGCATTTTCCTCGTTAATAATATCCAGTGCTTTAAAGCAACAGCTGCTGTACTGCTGGATTATACTGCCTCTGCTTTGAAAAATGTGTGTGATCAGTATTTCTTCTTTTTTCCTCTTCTAAAGCCATCTCTTCCCTCTCTTTCAGTCCTCCCTGTGTCAACATCAGTAGTGTTACAAGCAAGGTCTGTTCTGCAGCACTGACCTTATCCTTCTCACCTCAACTCTAAAGCTCTTTGCGGTACTGTTCATGGACACAATTGTGTCATCTGATCCCTGCTCACCTGCCTGCCAGCCTTTTTCACTCTTAAAATGTTTCATACTTTTGTACCTGGTAGCTTCTTCCCATTCTCTGGCTTCTTTTTTTCAGATCATTTTTGTTTGTTTGTTTTCCTTGAGAGCTGGTATTTACATTCCTTAACAGTATTAATAGTATCGAAGTATGTGTAAACTATATTCTGGAACTTGGCTCTCCTAATGGACTGACTTTCTCCTCTGAAACCTTAGTCTTGAAGCATGATTTTTGTGAGCTGACTGCCCACACAAGTCTGTTGCCATGTGGGCTGTAGAGTCAGCTTGTCTGAAGTCTTACTCAGTAATTACCAGGTAGTAAAAGTTAACTGCCCCATAAAACCACGTGGAAGAACCATGCTATTGCTGGCTTGTCCTACTCAGCCATCCTCTTCCTGTCCACTGGATTTTTGGGCAGGGAACAGGACTAACAAAGGTCTCTTTTGACTCCCTTCTCTATGTTTCTGTGATAACTGGTGGCCTGGTTATGGGCTGCTGAAGTCAAGGCTCAGAGGACTTCTGTAACAAACTGGGAGCCTTAAGCAGTGAATCTGAACTATATAGTTCCTATTTTATTTAGGTGAGGGGGTGAGTGGAGAGGTAAATAAGTCAGTCTGCAGTTATCTTCTAACACTTAGCTGTTTTCTAGGCGCCTTGAAAAATGTTTCACCTAGTGATGCTTCAAAGCTGATCTACTGCAGCACTAAATGAGCTGGTTTAGATGGAAGGTGTCTAACATGGACCAGAGAGCAGCTTTGCAACTGACCTAAATTGGCTATGACTCAGACTGGCAGAACTAGTCTTACCTCTCCACTCCAGAAGGGCTGCATAACAGCTTTACGGAAAAATGAAAAATGTCAGGTTTCTTCCAGCCTGCTAACAGGATTTATATCCCTGTTGTAACTCATAGTTTATGCTACTGTGGTTCTGGTATCTTCTTTTATCATGAGCGCCTTCTGCCCCGTTTTTTATTTCTCAATGAGATAACTATCCCATTTGTTTTGTTCTTTCTTTCTTTTTCCTTTCTTATTACTAAGTAACTGAGATTTCAGTCTTCATCTGAGGTTGCAAGTATATCTGTGCAGTTGCCAGGGGGAATTGTGAAGGAGTTTAAAAATGCTACAGAAGGCGATTAAATGAAGGGTGGATAACTTGGGAGGGAAGGCTGTTGAGTTGTAGAGTCAGGCAACCAGAAAGGATCTTAAGATATCATTTGATCCATGTGCCTGTCCCAAAGCAGAATATTTACACTAATATTCCTAAGAGATGCTTGCCTAAACTGTCTTAAATATCTTCAATAATGACAACCTTTCAGCTTCACTGGGCAACAGCTTACCCATAATATTAGAAAGTTTTTCTTAGGATTGAGTCTTAAGTATTCCAGGTTGTTGTTTATGTCACATCTGGATCCCAGACGTATCCTATTTGGAAAAGTGCAACAAGAATTCAGCTTCTTTCCTGCTTGTTGCACTGATTTTCTAGGAGTGGAGAAGGAGAGAAGCAAAATGTGAAGTTCCTTTCAGAATGAAGTAACTATTTTCAATCCTTTTTTTGTCAGATTGATCATTATAGTGCCAATGATGCCAGCAGACACTTAAGAGTCTCCCCTTTACAAGAGTGATCACAGCTAAGTGTTTCCTGCACTGAAATCAAAATCTTGAGCCTTCGCAATGGCTGCATATGGCCATTCTGATTTTAATTAAAAACCAACACGCTGTTACACTGAAATCTAGGCAAGGGAGCTGTGAAGGGAAAACACACAAGAATGCCTTGATTAATAGCATCCCTAAATGACAATGGCTGTTTTATAGTTTTTATAAGGATTGTAGTGGTTCTCAAATATAAAAAAGAACAAGATGTGGTTGTGATTAATGGAGAAGCTCTTTGTTGAAACTGTTGACTGTAGGAAACAATCCAAGGGTTCTCAGGCTTCTCAGTTGTAAAACTAACTAAATACATCTAGGGATGCCTTGTGTCACTCCATGGCATCTTTCAAAGCTGGAATTAGCAGATACCTAATGAGTTCTGGCTACAGCATGTGGATCAGATGACTCAAATATTTGCTTTAGGCCTCTGACTCTCTTTCTCCATGCAGGGGAGAATAATTTGGTTTTAACATTTAGAGACTCATTTTTCTTAGGTCATCTTGCTTCAAAACTTCATTGTTTTCCAATACTCTGTCAGACTGAGCCCTCTCTAGTGTCTTCAGCAGCAAGGTACATCTAATACATTTGGTAGTAAGAAGGTTGCCTGAAAGCCATATTTTCACTACTATTGGTAGAGTCTCATGCATAAAATGCAGTTGGCCCTATGACAGTTATAAAGGAGCAAATGACAGCGACATCATTACTCTCCTTGCATTTTTAGCAAGACTGCAGCTGTCCCATTGCTTCACAGTGGAACTGGTGAGTGTAGGACTGCATCTCATTAATGGCGGGTGGAAACATTTTTAACTATAAAAGACATTCAGCAATTTCAGCAGCAGGGCAAGGGAAGAATACTTAGGAATTTGGGTCCCTGACACTTACCTGGCACAACAGTCTCTTCAGCCAGAGACCATGAAATGTGATGCCAGTAATAAGTTAGATGTAATTTAGTCTTGTGAGCTCAGTTCTATGTACACCACCTGTTTTTCTGTACTGATGTTGCTTTCTGCCTCCCAAACTTTGTATTCATTTACCTATCTGTGTCGACTGAAGCACAGGGCAGACAAATAAGTTTTGTCATTGAGCTGTGACTATGAAAGATCTTTTCAAAATTACCCACCGCAACAGTCAAGAATGGTGACAAATTAATACTACATGCTAGAATATTCAGCACATGTGGGTAGCACAGCTATCTGCTATTTAGCTGTGGAGAAACGTAGTATGATGGGAGTGTGAAAAGACTGAAAAAATTAGGCTGTAACTGTTCTTTCTGGCCTAGATTGAATGGTGCTATACGATAGTGTAGCCCTTTATCTTAGCTAGGGTAGGGTTGTTCTGCTTGAGTAACTTAATGTTGCTGTCTTGTGTCTATGGGACAGCAGCAATGAAATAGGAATGCATTTCTCTTGGCTAGATTGGAGAGCCATAGGCTGGGTGTGCCGTGCAGCAGCAAACCCTCCCATGCTTGAGTGCATCTTGCAATATGTAGGGCCAGGGAAGGTAAGGGATGGCTACAGCCATTACACTGATACAGTTTTGGACAACGGTTGTTAACACTTCACAATGTCAAGGAAGTTGTTTTGAGGACAAGAGTTTGTGTGTCAATTTGAACTCCCTAGTTTGAAGACTTCCTGGTTTTGTCAGTCCACAATATTCTACAGGCATTCCTTCCACAGTCTTTGCTTAGCCCATTTGAAAACTTGGAGTATTAGCTTTAACAGTAATTTCATATTGACTGTGCTTGAGTTGACGTTGGTTCAGAAATTGCCTATGTGCTCCGTCGTCAGCCACTTCCAATGTAATGAGTAAATAATCAGATACAAATCAAATACGGAAGTAAATTAAATATAAATATATTTAGGTCAGCTGTTTTTCTACACAGCTGGTTGTTCCTGAAGGCTATTCAAAACCATTTTTTAAGAAATAACTGCGTGACTTGAGATGTGAGAACAACAGTACATCAAGACACATACCTGCAATTACTGTATTACATGCAACTTATATTGCATGTACCCAAAATGAATTTATT
Source organism: Caloenas nicobarica (assembly GCF_036013445.1). NCBI lineage: Eukaryota > Metazoa > Chordata > Aves > Columbiformes > Columbidae > Caloenas > Caloenas nicobarica. The sequence continues at coordinate 12,317,429 of NC_088248.1, read as the reverse complement.
CCTGGAATCAGTGCTTTTCTAGGCATATGTCTCAGGAGACCCGAACTGAATGTTCGAAAGGTTTTGAACAAGGAAAGAAAAAGTGTGGGGGAGGTTAGCATGTGCTGTAAGAGTATCTGTTTTATAACAGTCATGGTTGTCACAATAAACATGATTAATTTGTTCTCCATCATCAGCCACTCTCTTAATTCTTTAGATGGTGACAAAGATGAATAGGGAGCAAGCTTCATCGTTCTCAAAAGCTGTGAATTTAACCAGTGCCAATCTCGTAGTTACAGGCAGTTGACTGAATAACACGTGAGTTGCAATCAGACCAGTAGTCCTTTTCCTAACAGTGGTTTTTAATGTGCCAGTCTTATTTTTCCCTCAGCCCAGTCATATTTTTTCAATGATGAAATATGAGTACTTTTTCCTTTACAGAATTTGCTTTAGTCAGTGGGCACTGAGTAATTCATGTAAATTATTCAGTTTATAGAAGACTGGCATTACTTTGGCTCCAGGTTCCCCCAAAATACATAGGTTAGTTGTAAAGTCTTTGAGTCTACCTTCTCACTATGATTCAAGCTCCTATAAATCACTTTCATTTTTTAAAAAAAATTTATCTTGATTTTTGATAAAGTTACAGAGAAATAATGCCAGTGGCCTCTGTAAGGCATGCATAAAATAAATTGATACATAAAACATTATTGGTTATCCTCCACAGATTTTCTCTTCTGTTGACCCCCTGCTCTCACTTCTGACATGCAGTGTTGATTTGCTCTTGTCAAATTGCTGTTGCTTGTTTTTCGTGGTCATCCGTCTTGTCCATCAGATGTTTATCTGGAGCGACATGTGCTTACCCACTAATTAGCAAAGTGACTTAGATGTATGGTAGGTCTGCCTGTTTTTAAAGAGGCCTGGACATTGCTGGATTAAGTTGCATTCCTGTCTCTGCTCTTTGAATAGCTGTCAGGTAACAATTGTAAATTTTGGGCTGTATCTTACAAGAGATCATGAAATTTGTTTGCTGATTTACACAGATGGTCGAAATGGGCAGGCAGAGGTTTGAAATGCAGTGGTTGTCTCTTCTTTTTAAGATAGTTTATAATGGCAGTTTGTGACCCAGGAGCACTGGGTAAGTAGTTAAGATTCATGTGTGTCTTATACCATGACCCCCGAATACTCTCCACACTATGTTGAGTGATGTAGCTGTGAATAGCAGAGCTATGAATGGCAAAGTCAGTTTATCTAAATCAGCCAAAAAAATGATTAATGCCTGTGCTTGAGAATCGACATATGAGGATTTGGCCAATCAACCTCAAAATAGAGAAAAGCAATATTCCCTGCCTCAGTGAAGGGGGCTTGCTGCTGCCTTGACATATGTGAGGCTTTAATGCAGTATCCGGACTGTGTATAGATGCTTACTTAAAAAAGATGTGGTGATGTAAAGTGTTAAATACACATCTCAAGTGGCATTTCAAATCCCATTTAGATGTGAGGTTGAAATCATTGTTTGTCATAACCCAAAATGACATATAATTCACAGACCATGAAAATAGTATTAAAGGATATGTGATTTGATTGTACTTCACAAGTAAAAGCCAAGGTTACATAAATGCCCAAGGGACACTATGAATGCATCTGGTGGCAATGCTACAGCCAAACACCCACTCGCCAACCTACGTTCCCAGTTCTGGATCGTCTACCATTAATATACTAGAAATAGCCTTTCTACTATGGGGTGATGATGATTTGCCATATAGTCTAAAGTTCTGGAGATGTGGGTGGTTAGGGTTTTGTGTATGTTGTTGCTGGTTTGTTTGGGTTTTTTTTAACCTTATGCAAAGCTTTATAACTAACTCATGTGACTCGTGGGATACAAGTTTCCATGATCATAAAGTAAATTATTTCTGCTAGTAAGATACTCTACCTTGGCTGTCAGTCAAACAGATCTTGTTGTTCTATTGGTTGTTTTCAGACAATTTTTAAAGGACTGTTAGAGGAAAATGTCTCTAAGTGAGAATCTTCTTGCTCTAAAAATGTTTGTACTTCTCATTGTGAAACCTCCCCCAAAATAATCTGTTTAGTATCTGTTTAAAATTAATGATAAAATCCAGAAATAAAAGAGATAATGAGAGTCAGTTAAGTACTTCAAGCTATAGCGAAAGTAATTCCCAATGGAATAATTTAGGCTATTGGCCTCTGGTCTACAGCTGAGGGTCTGAACTGCATAGTGTTATCTGCAACTGAGAACAGAGAGAGCATAAACTGCCTGTGCCATCCCTACTCCACCAGAACTCACCACTTACAAAATGAATGAGTATAACCACACAAAGACTGGAAATAGTGAGCCTGAGAGATGCATGGCATGACCTGACTCTTTCCATTAAAGCCTTCTACCTCTTGGTGAAGTCCTTGGGCAAAAATACTTCTAATATTCCATCCTTTTCTTCCAAAGAGGTGACTCATGTCTGAGATCCTGCAACTTTTCCTAAAAGGGAAAGACTTAAACTCCTGCTGTTGTAGAATTGATTTCAATGTCTGTCCTCCCTTCAGACCAACATTTTCAAATGAATGAACGAACTGGCAGATGTTCTGTCAGTTTTCTGTCTGGTCTTCCCAAACCATTAAAAACAAGAAAGCCCGTATCTGATTTACAAGAGGGGACATGGATAAATGACACAACTGTGATTGCAGATTAGCGGATGAGTTGACCTTCAGGTCTTTCCAACTTGCTTGCAATGAGTAATGTCAAGTTAGTATACAAAAAAAATCCAGTTGTGTTATAATTTACAAAGTAGTTGCTGAACTGTTAGTGCAACATAGTTGAAAGCTGTCTTCTAATTATGAGGGTTTGGATATTTGTGCTGAATGAGAGGAACGGGCTGCTTGGCACACCAGCCCTCTGCAGTCCGCCTCCCAATCTGCCGGCCAGTCTCTCCTTCATAACTTTAGAAATAGCTCAGCAATTTTAACGAAGTTTGAGATGGGATTTAATTGCCTTACTTACCTATGAGATCTATGAGCACTAGGGGCAGGATAGAAGGAAAAGATTCATTAGTTAGTTAGTTAGTGCCCACACTGACAGAAGCGCTGTCAGGAACCATCGGTTACCTGGTGGGTTTGACAGGAGCTGCTGGGCCAACCCACGTCTCCAGCTCCAGAGTAACCACTGCAGGTATCTGCAATTCAGGCTGTTGTAGGGGAAGAGCAGATGGCCAGGGACTTATAAATATGATTGGGGATTCTAGGATTTTCTTTCATTTTAAAAATCTTTGTTGAAAACATATATACATATATATGAAGTTAGTTGTACAGGACCATAATCTGTATTTGTGTACTGCCTACAGGGATCAAAATATAAACAGGCTGGTATTTTACTTTCTTGGTGTGTTTTACTGTCCTTACAAATTGTCTTCAGTTGACTTTGAAGATGGTCAGAGGTTAAAATACCAGGTAACATTTTTGTGAATGATATTCCAAGATACAGCAGCTGGAGAAGATAAGAGCTTAATTTCATGACTTGTGGCATGCCATTGCAGAGTGGATATCATTAAAAAATATATATAAACATCACAATGAGTGGATGTTATTGACAGATCAGTGAATGAAGAACCAAGTTGCAAACAGTAAACTCCAGCTTTTGTGCTCAATCGGATAAGCATTGGGACTGATCGGCTGTTGAAATCTAGTAGATGCTTTTAATTGTTATTCAGTAACTTTTGAATTTGGTCCCCAAATAATAGGTGGAAGTTATTTTCTCTCTGTGACTAATGTTGTGGTGGTCTAGAGCAGAGTGAATGTAGTGATGTGGAAATAAGATAATATAAGAGAGAGCAGCCTTGGGTAATTGAGTGAATTTCAACTTTCAACCTGGCTTTTTTTATTTATTTGTTCAGGGATGGGGGAGAATACTGAAAAAATATGCATTACAACAGTGAACAGTTGGCTGCAGCTTTAATAAAGAGACAAAGTCATGCCTAATGACTAAAACAGACAGCAGGTTGCAAATTTTGGCTTCACGATACATTCCAATCAGTGACATGAAAGACAGGAAATACCTTAAATGTGCTGCCTCTGGGGAACAAGAGAAGATACAAAGTCAAGCATGGCTTTACTATGTCTGCTGATAAATCTTTTCAACAGCGGGTTGTGGGGTTTGTTTGTTTGCTTGCTTATTTGGTTGGGTTTTTTTCCCAAGCAGTGTGGTATTGCCTGCAAAGCAGCGGGAAGATCAAACAGCCTTTCAGCCAGCTGCTCGACATTGGTCACTGCCTTCGGAGAATGATGAACCCATCAGCGCAGCTGAGCACTGCTGTACATCACCCAGCACGTGCAGAGGTAAGATGCAAATGACCTTGAGCAATGTACCAGCAGCATTTGGCCAAGACCAGTAATAATGTCAATCCATTATCTCCTGACGCAATCCAACAAGCTACTGGAGACAGGGATGACTCTGGAGCAGTTTTTAATTGCTTTGTGTTTGAAAGCACATCTCAATTCAATCTAGTGAAATGGCTGCAACCTTAGAAACCATTACTGTTATTAGGATTGACAGAGCTCTGCATCTGTATTCCTTTACACGCTTTTGTAAAACTAAGATAGCATCTTATTTCTGGCAGCAAATTTTGTGCAAGTCACTTGAAATATGCTTATCTTAGTGAGGCAATGAACACAGTGAAATTGTGAGGTTTGTCTTTATAAATTCAAAAAAGCTGTAAAAAATGGCAACTTCATAGCTGCTATCCAAACACATCATAGTATAGCAAATTACATAATGTAGTTCCTAATCTTTTGACTGTTACTGCTAGAATGACAAGTTAATATCACCTACTTCAGAGGTTACTGAGGAGAAGGATCCTTGTTCCAAACAGTTGTCATTTGCAAAAAAAAAAAATAGAGTAGAAGTGAAGGAATAAGCTTCATGCAATTGATGGATTTCTCTTGCTCAGCTATTTAATCACTTTATGGTGGCAGTGATAATTATGATGATTTTCTAGATGACCATAGTAAAAAATTAGCTCTTCAATGTAAGGAAGAATAATGGGTCCCAGCCTTTAGGTTAGAGAAAGTAGAGAAGAATATAGACATGCACAGGATCAATCTTGTCGTAGAATATTTCTCCGGTAATGGCATTGGCTTCACAAGGTCCACAATTGTGCTTAGATTTAGGCATGTGGTTAAGCACTTTGGGCCAGGACCAAGGTGTTTATGAATGGAAATGATGTAATAGTGTCCATGGTAGTGCCGAGGCATCCAGGTGCCACCATGGCTTGACTGCAGTCCTCGGGATGGTATAAAAACTGGATGAGCATTTGCTGCCTGCCATGATGCAGCTTTAGGGTTCCATTCAGACATGTTAGCAGCTTAGATTAATGGCTTTGACTGACTTTAAGTGAGAAATGTAAGGATTTTAGCCTCTCAGTTGATAATTTTCTTTTAATTAATATTCAAGATATTTTGATCTGTCCCGCAAAGAAATTTTGTCAGATTTCAGATTCTAGACCGTGCTAGGAACGCAGATATGCATGGAAAAAATAATAACCAGAATATACACTGACTGATTGGTTCACAATGTGTTCCAGGAAGAGAGGGGACAAAAAGGAACTGCCATTTTTCTCAATTTCTTTAGAAGCTAAAAAAGCCTATTTTATTATTTTAAAATGTGTAAGGCTTTTTCCTGACTCCCTTTTTAATACTGGAATAACCTATGCAGTTTAGAAATTCCAGGGCAAGAGTAAATACAGGACTTATGTGTTCATAGAGTTTCAGCCAGCTGGGTCTGGAGACTTACCTAAGCAACCAGGTACGTGCTGAATTTAAATTCATTCCTGTTTCAGCTAAGTCAATAACAAAACTTGGAATAATTTCAACATTGTAGATTCAGGGTTGCAATCCCTGCTTTAGAGTACAATAAAAACATACTGGAAGCACAGAGAATCAGCAAAAAATACTTTCAGAAGTCTGGATTTCCTCTGCACAATTAATTGTCAGAGCATCTTGTTGCCCAAGAAGATACAAATTAGCTTGTTAGTTTCCCAGCTGCAAGTTATTTGTGTGGGGAATGACACACATCAGCAAAGCTGCTTGAGCATATACATATTTCTAGACTTTAAAGAGCTAGTGACAAGGTAATGGTTTGATAGATGCAATATGTTATGGGATCGCTATCCAAATAACACGAACATCAATATTTGGTCATATTGTCAGCGTATGAGCAATCTGTTGTCAAATTGTGTCTGAAAGCAAGAAAACCACATTTTCTCAGAAAAAGTTGCCTTTTCATGTTCAGTGGAGAAAAATTTCCACTGGTGATAACACGTTGTGGTTAAGTTTATCAAAATTGCTGAGTATTCTGCCAGACAAATAGGCACTGCATATATTCTGTGAGAACTAGGCATGTACTTGGCTGGTAAAGCACAACCGTACTCAGAGATGCTTATTCTCTAAATGAACTCAGTGTCTTGAAATTCCAATTCAGTGACTTCAAACTCACATTGCTCTGAGCAACACTGAGCGTTTGCTGACTTAGTCAATAGGATCAGTTTTTTTAATTCGAGCCTTTCAGAAAGCAAATTAGAAAAAAATCAGTCAGATTAATGATGTTAAAAATGTCCATTATTATTATTATACTTTGGTCTGCTTGCATTTTTCTCCTCAATCACGTTGTCATTGTCCATCGAAAGTATAAAGTGAACAACCCTTTTATTTTTTCAATCTAATGAATTTTTAGGAAGACAAACTGAACAACATTTCCATAAATCTGAAAGCGTGATTGGACCAGGGAGGAGAGAACTTGTTTCAGTGTGGCAGAAGATTTCACTCTTTTAGAAAGTTCTTTTTCTAAGTTGCGTTTTTATGCGTTTGGACGAACTTTGAATGAAGTTAAAGGGCAGTTTTGATGTATGAGGTTGTTAATATGACTTAAGAAAGAAAATGATCACTACTAGATTTTAAAGCATTTAAAACAACTTTGACCTTAGCAGTGTATTTCTTGTTAACCCAATAGATTAGAAGAGAGTATGCTTTATATTAATAACAAATATAAGTAGGCTTGAAATTTCTGTCACATTTCCTGTACACATCAGTGAAAAATAGCTGCGATGTTGTCTCTTATAGTTTTCTGAATCAGCCAGCATTTATATTTAAACAGGCATTTTTAGTCCTTTACCAATTTGAAAACACAGACCCAGCTAAGAACTGACACACAGGGTCACATCCTCAGAGACTGTTGGAAACATGGCTAGAGCATCGTGCATACTTTTGGAGCACGTCTATATATACAGCATATCCCATTTTATTAGAGGGATATGGTGTGGATTTTTCTGTGTACAACTTATTTGCATGTATAACTTCTTAAGGAGGCCTGAGGGGATCCCACACTCAAGTCTCACTCTTGCTACGTCACCAGCAGCATATCTAGCAAGGATCTCTGCTCTTCTGTGCGGCAAGCAGCTGATTTTCGTGATCATGTCATAGCTGCGCTTCCGGGGACAGGAGGACGCAGCAGTAGTCATTACCACACAGCCAGACACATCTGGTACGTGGCTGTGGTTCATTCCCGTATGGGATGTGTTTCCAGTTATGACGGAGAAAATTGGCAGGACCCGCAGGGAAGGGGAAGCCGGGGGTGGGCAGATTTTCCAGGGTGCAGTCGTGCACCACCCGTTCATGTAGGGGGGGCTGTGGGAAAAGGCTGGCAGGGTGTGGGCAACAAGCCAGTGGTTTTCCTGCTAGAACAGTCTTTTGCTTTCTTTTTGCATTATAAGAAAGAGTTGCTTTATTCAGAAGTTTTGTAGAAAGCAGTTTGGATCATTTTTTTTTGAAGAGCCATGAAGTTTACAACACAACCATGTGCAAAAACGAGACGCAAGGCCAAGCAGCACCCCCAGCAGCTGACTCGGGTGCTGACACCAGTGTGGCACTGGCTGGGAGTGCTCAGCATGAACAGACTTTCAGCAATGCAGACAGGTGTAGCTTAATCAAAAGCTTCATGGAGACCTGTGGGTCAGAGCTGAGCCAGCTTACAGCAAGCTTTCGAAGGGGAACTGCTCTGCTGAAATACAAAGGGCACATGATGAGCATGGCGTTTCTTAGGAACAAAGTCTCATGAGCTAAAGAAACAAACAGAGAAAATAACATCTTTATTAATCTGAAGAAAACAAACACCTGAAATGTTCCTTGAGAGATATGCCTGCTGCTTCTGCACATTAATTTGTTCTAGAGGGAACGACAGGCAACAGGACACTTCCTTTTCAGATGCAGCCAGGCCTTGACCACTGTGAAATGATTCTGTGGTTGCCAACAAGAGGCTATTAAATCTTGGGTTTACTTAACAACCAAAATTAGAATGTTTCAGGAGGTCCCAGAACCCAGGTGTGAAACACCAGTGACTAGTCAGCTCAGTTCCTGGATTATCTTGTCCTCTTCTCTCCACATTTTTTTTCTGTATTTCTTCTCTGAGTTATGTTTGGTTTGTGGTCTTTGTAAGCGTGAGGAGAGCCAGCACGACTGACAGAGGTGACTGAAGCTGGATACCTCCCCTGTGCAGATTTCTAGCTGGTGTATTTCCCTTTCTGACACCAGAGTGTCTGAGCTGTCCCTGCTCAGATTAGGAGACATTATGAGCCACAGATCAGGTTCTTGCAGGAAGTTACATTTTCATGAACCAAAGAGGAAAGGAAGACACAAATGCTGGGATAAGACCACGTTGCTGTCTTTAAAAGAATGGTGTACTTCCTTAGGGACACACGTGGGATTTGTGTTCAAAATGTATTACCTATTACTTTGCTTCATATTTGTCAACTGTGATAGCAAGGTCCAGCAAGGAATAACCAAGAATGGCTATTTTTTGGAGAGCAAAAACTTGCTAAGACTTTGAAGAGGGCTCATGAATTAAAAATCAAAGGTACCAGGGAAAAACTGACTTCTGAAAGTTCAAAGCCAGGAGCTGGGATGTGCAAGGAGGCTGTGCTGGCCTTTCAGTTTGGAGTTTCACAGCCCCTGTTTACAGTCACAAATGTGTATCTGTTGATTCAGCTCTTTACAGAGATCTCAGTTGGGATAAACAAGTTGCAGGATGTGCAGGAGGATGTTTGCCAGCAGCTGAAGTCTGTCTCAGAGGCCAAGCTGCCCATGGGGTGGGGAACAGCTCGTCCTGGGGTCAGTATTAAGCACGTTTGAATAACAGGGCTCTGCATCCTTGTTCCAGTTGCACTTCAGTTGTGACATGACAAAAATACAGGGAGAGCAGTATTGCAACCCTGTTGAATTCATGCTGGCATCTTGTCCCTTGAAGATTTTTTGTGGACCTGAAGGTATGGCAGCTGTTTACAAGGCAGCTTTATTTTTCTCTCATCTGCTTCAGTAATGGGCAAAAACATTTTAGAAAGGTAACTCCTCTAATCAGACATTCCTAATAAAGAATTACTGCCTGTCCTATACTGTTCCCTTCAGACTGTTGCTGTTGTTTAATGACTCAAGTATGTGATTTGTAGCATGCTTTTGGGGGAACTGTCCTATCATGTAACATCCTTTTTGGAAGACTGTTTGCAATATGAAGCTATGAGCTTCATTCAAATTCATATTGCTTTAAAGCTGTTCCTCAGATGAACACACTCATTTTTCTTACATCAATCTATCATTTTCTTTCTTGGGAAACTTGCAGGAGTCTATTATTTATTTCCCTCCACCCCCCATCCCCAAATGAGAGTTTTAAACCTAAGGAAGACCATGAGAGCAGTTTCTGTTAAACTGTTCCAAAATCAGGCTGTTGCACTGGACCTGTTCCGTTTAGAATAAATTCCAACACACATAGGTTTCCTTGTGCTCCAGGTTTTCCGTGATATTTTTCAGCTATGAATGCATGCAAAACACTACATATTGTTCTTTGTTTGTCACCACTGCCATACAGGAAGTCCACTTGGCTGGTCCTGGTATTAAAAAACCCTCTAAACTTGTCCTTAACACTCTTTTCTTGTTTCAGGGTCCTGTATGCTTTATTCTCACTCCAAAATGGAGCGCTATTGTTCTCAGAAGAACTTGAATCTTATTGTTAGTGTATTATCTGGGAAAGTTTCATCAGATCTGCTCCTAAATGAAAGGCATTTGCAAACTGGAGATTACACAGGTTTGGGAAGAGAGTTTACAATAAATCCCTACATGCACTTCGGTGTTTGCACTGAGAGAAGTGCACAGCTGATTTAGCAAACCCAAATGCATGTCTTCAGAAGCCTCTGTGTCTAAAAACTTGCAAACATTTATGCCATGCAGGATTTCTCTTCTGTAACAGGAATTTGAGTCCATTTCTTGAGACAAATAAGAGATGACCTGCTCACTATTCTAATAAGCTGCAAATTGCTAAACTTCAGATTTAAAGCCAAACTTCAGAAAACCCGTCCCTGAAATCGCTGCATGTCTGTGTCCTAGCTGCTCACTGGCTGGCACCCAGCCTGTAGCTCTACTGAGCCCAAAATATAATACACCAGTCACCTTGAGGTGCACACTGAATTTAATTCCAATATTAGCCAGGGACACAAACCATGTTATAATTGCTGGTTCAAACCCCATTACATTTATGTATCAAACTTGCAGTATGATCCTGTGAAATGGTACAAGATCTGTTTCAGCAGAAACTGGGAAGCAATGATTTCTACCGATTTTTCTCCTGTTAACTTTAAACTGTTGACATGCTGCTAAATTCGGTATGCTGAAGGTGTTTCCATGTGTCACTTCTAATAGGATACAGGTGTCAGACAATTTGAGATTATTTCAAACCTAATTTTCCTAGAGTGAAGATACAAACAGTTATACCAGAAGCAGATGTTGGGCCCTTCTCACCCCTCCGAAATGCGGTTTGGCATCCATCCAGGCTGAATCTATGGGGAAAAAGAGAAAATTATATTTAATTTTAGCTTGCTTGGTTTCCTCCTTTCAAAATCTACATGAATGTGCAATAAAAAACCCATCCCTTTTCCTTCTGCTTACACAGGGACTAAGTATCTTGTTGCAAACAGATGGAGTACAGGCAGGTTGGGATGTGAATGCTTTTCCTTCTCTTCACTGTCACTGTGTGGCCCAAAATCTGTCATAAAGTGTTATCTTTTCCTTTTTTCCCTTTTCCTCTCATCTCTGTAAGTTAACTTTCTAGTGTGTTGGTTGGAAGTAACAGTCAGGAAACAGGGGTTGCCAGGACTGTGCCTAAACCACCATGTCAGAGTCCTGCCTCTGGCCCACCTCCACTGACCTACCTGGGGTGGTCACTGGGACTCGAGCAAGAAGCCCTGAGAGCATATTCTTCCTTCTGCCTTCAAGCTGCTAAGATTTTCCCAAGTTTTTCTTATTTTTTCAAGCAATTGCCCTTTCCAACCTTGTGTTATTCATGCGATTTTACATATGATTGGAAGTTAAAACTCAGTTATATGGCCATGGATACAAAAACGAGATCACTTGCTGGCACTGGGCTCTCCTGAGAATGGTACATGTTTTCCACTGAGAGTAGCACCTCTGAGTTTAGTTACGCTGCATCAGAACTCACGTAGATGACAGAAAAATTGAGCTTGTAATCTTGGTATTACAGCCTTGTAAAAAAAGTGACCCTCTTCTGAGGATCGCTGTTCAGATTTTGGTTTCTGCTGCTCAAATACCTCTTTCTCCACCTGCTGCTAGTAAATGAATCTTATTACTATTAATCCCACTGATGTTACAACTATACTTAAAGTCAAATTACCATAAAATGCTACAGTTGAATAGCTTTAGTCCAAAGAACTGCACATGAATTAAAAAAAAAAAATCATTAAGGATTTAATAAAATATACTGTGGAGGTGGCTATCCACTTTTTTTGATCAGTATTTGTTGGTCATGCAAATGCTACCGAAAAGTTGCCATTATAACCCAACAGCAAAAGCTTTTAAGAGTTAAGAGCCATAAATGTATAGTGGGACATCAAGGAGTGGGATATTTATGTCAGCCAGCCCTACGTGCCAGAGGAAGGAGGGCCCAAAGTCATTCCACAGACAGTGAAGACTCCACAGACTGGTAAATACACAGTGGAAGAATCGTCAGGCGGTGGATGGGTGGCATCACCGCTGCTGCTCCTCTGTGCAGTGTTGGTACAGATTGCAGAATGTTCTCGAGTCAGCCCCCTGCTGAGGCCACTGACGGAGGTGGGTAAGTACAGTAAATAGAAAGCATTGAGGGCTGGCTCGTGAATCAAAGGCAAAACAATGGAAACGCCACTCTGCAAATTGGGTTTTTACTGCGCTGCCAGGAAGTTATCTAGAGGCATTTGAAGACCAACCCGGTAACAGGAAATTAATCAAAAGCATTTTAGAGTGGATTCTCAGCCAATGAGTGCTGCTGTGGCTATTTATGCTGCTGAACTATGGCAATTTACCCCAGTTAAGGATCTGCTCAGATGTCAGAGATTAGCCACTGCCAGAACAAGTGACCTTTCTGCACATTACATTAAGAGGAGAACAAAAAGATGGAAATTCCCATTTTCCAAGCATGGTCCAAATAAACCTCTGTGCTCTTGTTAAACCAGCTGTGTTGAAGAGGAGTGATTATAACAAGCCCCTTTTTTTTAGCCTGCACCTGTCTCTCTTTCCGCAGCTGAGGACACACTGGAATCTACTTCCCTATAGACTTAATGATGTAAAAGCTTCAGGTGGAAATTAAATTCATTATCTACATCTATTTTACTTAACCACTTGAGGGGAAAAAAACACCTGAAGACCAGCAGTTACTGGAATATGCAATAGATAGTCATCTGCAGTGAAGAAAAGCTCTGTCATTTCTCCATGCCTAAATAGATGACATATTTTTTTTTTTTAGTTTTCATTCTCATGGCCATCAAGGTCTTGCAAAGGAGAAAAGAGGACTGGCCTCGAACAGCCTCACATGGCCAGTACCTGCAGTCAGTCTCTTGAGAAGATGGCAGCTTGGCCCACACCCATTTGGGGAGGGTGGTGGTCTCCAGGTTGCACTCCGGTGGCCTTGGGGACCGACTGGGACTGTGTCCTGCACCTCTTGCTTCAGGCACAGCTACACAGATCAAACCAGCAACTCCATTTTATCAAGAAATACACAAGAAAGAAGTGTGCCAAACTGCTGTGAAAAGCACTTAAGTGCAATTTTTTTCCAGTGGAATTTAAGACTCTCCTAGATCAAAACTGGGTTCAGCATTGTTCCTGAAGAAATGGGAGACTGCAAAACCATCATTTTTCCTCCTAGCAGTATCCTTTTATCATCAAAAATGTAAGTGGATGTTTAAAGTCCATAGAGTGCCATGAGGTAATCCACTTATTCATTTTATGTAAACAAGCAGTGGCATTTCATTTAAACTATCTCCTTATTTTCATAGGGATAACTTTTTTATTCTTGATTATTTTGGTCAGGTAAGTCCAACACATTGATCTCATCCACCTTCAGAGCTGAAGTTTCTTCATATTCCCTCAGTTGCTATTCACCGATGAACATACATAGTGCTAGTAGTTTGATTTCTGGCCTGGTGACACAAGAAAACCAATAGCTTCAAAATTGTCACTATTGGCTTTTATTTGTGATCCAAAACTATTGGATTTTTCAGCCTTTAAATTGTGATGGCTGGAACTGTATAAGCAAATTGTTCTTTTTACCGTGGACCAGGCTCCCACATAATCTATATTTCTGGGGCGGGGGGAAAGTCAAAGTAGAACTTGAATTGTTTTGTGACAAGTTGCTGTATACGACTGAGGCAAGACAGCACCATGCTCACTGAAAATTAGTAGCCAAAAATGTCTAGCACTAAAATTGGGCAAAACAGGTTAACCTAAAATGTCACACTGCATTTTATCATATTGCAATTAGGTATGAGGTTCTACAAAGATTAATTTTCCAGGGGAGTTGTAGCTATTTCCATTGTAGATTAATTCTACTCTTCTCACTGCCTACTTGAAGTAAGGATAAAATTAGATTTTTCAAAGTAAGATTTTTAACTCAAATGCATTTAATGCAAACAATATCCCCAATAATGTCTTGCTACAAAATAAAAACCAAGCTAAACAAGAAATTTGTAAAACTGTCCTAAATATTTTAAGGGATAAATTTTAGAAAGATGCCTGGTTTACTGAGGCTTTTTTGCCTCCTAAAAACAGTCATTGATATGTTTATCTCCTATAATATTAAAGCACTCACTGTAAGTTTTTATTTGTTTGGTTTTGGTTTTAATTTCAAGGCAGTACCTGCATTTCTGGAACTCTGTGTAGTTTGATTCTCTGTCATCTGTCTTTTGAGCAGAATTACATTCACAAGTGCAGGCATTGAGGATTATGATTGCATGATAGAAAATTACTACTTTTGGCATACTAATCAGAAAGTGAATAGAATCCATAAAAACTGGAGATACGAACCATAAAATGTTATTCATTAATTTTGTTTATGGTTATTTAATTTTAATTATAATACTTTAAAGTTCTTGAAATCTACAACTTCGTCATATGTAAGTTAATGTAGCATATTCTGCAAAAATAATCAAGGCCTGGTAATATAGATCACTACAGAGCCTGTAATTAAATCTTTGAGAGTTTCAAAGCGATTTCTAAATGTACATGTGGCTTATAAAATATGCTTTACAAAAGCACTTCACAAAAGCTTTTCTGGCATTGTCCAAGTTCAATTTTTGCTCAAATTCAAAATGGAAATGTTTGTAATTTAATACTTTTGCAAATATTCCCTTTGCAAATAAATATTCTCTGTAGGTACACAAAACAATTAATTTTCATACCTGTTTTCCTATACAAGTGATAATAAGGAGTGTTTTTCTATAGTTCATAAAGGTCTCTATTATTATTAATGTCATTATGCCTCACAAAATAGAGCGTTCATGATATCCATTTCAGGTATCCCTGAAGAGATAATACAGGATCTGATCTTACAGCTCTAATTTTGGCACCACTGTTACAGTCAAAGAGAATTTCACCTTGCCATTGACAACAGAATAAATTTCACTATTTATCCATTACTCTCATCACAGGTTTTGTTACCATTTGTGCGTTCTCAAATGGTGCTCAAAAACCTGCACCCTTGCAGGAATCCATCAGGAATCGTGTCACCTTACCTGTGTCAGCAAGCCCCCTGGCCCACCTGCACCTCGGACAGCAGAAAAATGAGGTAGATTTTTTTTTTTTCCTGGAATAATTACCTTGTAATTAAATTACATGTTTAAGACAGGCTTTCACTGCCTCATGTTACAACATGGGAGCTCGCAGGTTTCCAGCAATAAGCAGGCTGGCTGCAGGCAATTAGAAAACCTCAGGGTTTTAAGAGTCTAGTCACTAAAATATGTTATAGCTCAAGTCATTGTTTAACAATCCGAGTGTCTTACAGCTGTGAAACACTCCCATCATCAAGTAGGTCTCTGGGACTCCCTCAGGAATGGCAGGCTCTAGATATCCAGCTGCTAGGAACAAAAATAAATCTCTTTGAAGACTTATTTGCCATCACATTGTGCAAGGACTTAGAAAGGCTGAAATATTTTAATCATTAATCTCCATTCATCAGACCTTGTTATTCTTAACAAAACTCCAAAATAGTTTCAGCTGTGAGTTGAATGTCTATGACACCAGACTCTGTACATAGATATCAATTTTGTGGTTAAGATATGCCACACGCAAGACATCCCTCTTGCAATCAGAGCAATTCCTGCCCATGCAGAGACACTAGAGAGCATTTCATTACTCATAATTATTTATGCTCTTAGGTATCATGGAGGGATAACAGCAGAACTTCAATAACTATTGATCACAAACCTCCATTAACCAGCATTATAATCTCTTTCATTAATGGTCAAACAGTCGATGATACTGATTCATAATGTTTGTTATCATTACTGTGGTATAATACTAGCAGCAGTAATCGCTGCTATTAGAAGTGGCACCTCATAGAAATATTCATTCAGAAGCTTGGTTGGAAAAATATCTTAATGCCTGATCAAAATCTCAACAGAATGTGTAGATCTTTATTTTACTGGAGTGGAAAACAAACTCATTTTTCTTTTCTCTTTTCTGAGCTGCTTGTTTTAAAGTAGTAACTGTTTCTATTTTTTTATCAAGATTTTTAAATTTTTATTGCTGGCCTAAAAAGGAAGGGAAATAAAAAACAAAGTCAAGGAAAATTTGGCTGTAGTTAGAACATTCCTTGACCTCTTCCTTAGTTGTACTTATGAACACAGGATAAATTAATAGCAAACATGTTGCACAACGTAGAGGTGAGTTTTTAGTGACTTAAAGACTTTTAGGCTGGCAAATATTTCCAAACAAAGGGACCCCAACATCAGAGACCGTTAGTGCTACATTTGTGATGTTGCACTAGTCTATGATGTGCAGTCAGCAGAAGAGGAGGTTACTACATGTGGGAAAACACACTCAGTCTCTATATGCACAAATATCTGAAGCGTGCACTTCAAAGGGAGAGCAGTTCGCTGTTAGCCAAGTGCGTGCCTGTTGCATGAATATCCTAATGATTCTTTGCTCTTCTAGAATTAAATGTGAGGGTCTCCAAGATCAGCGGAGACAAACGCCTCCAGACTTCATGAAAACTTTGCATCAGCCCTTCTTAATATCCTCTGTCGAAGGACCAAAGAGCCCTGCAATCATTTAGGGAGAAAAGCCTTATCCCACTTCAGAGACAACATAACTTCCAGGAGTGCAGAGGTTAGGTTGTCCTCCCAAGCGGATACAGCATGAGAATGAGTTAAATGAAAGTTCTAGCCCAAGAGTTATTTTCAAGGACTTTTATTTATTCTTTCGAAGCATGAGCCAAAGCCAGTTGCAGACTCCCATGGAAATGTTCATATTAACATCAGTATCACCCGGGTTTTGGATCTATTTGAAGGAGGACAGAGAATAATGTCAAAATTGCTATAAACTGTTGAAAATATTTGAATCTGCTCTCCTGCTCTCTTTTTTTTTCTTTTTTTTTCTTGAGCTCTGTGGTTTTTGACTATGGTTTTATTTATATCCATTGCCACAATTCCAGTAAGGATGAGAGCCCAGGCAGTGCTTATGCACAGTGATGAGGAAGATTCCTGCAACAGCCTTGCTTTTGCAAGGGTGTCCCCAGGCCCCCCAGGCACCGCTGCCTGGTTGCTCGGTGGCTGGGACTGGAGCTGCTGCCCTGGCAGGGCTGCTCCCCGCTCCCCCCACAGCGGGTCCAACACAGCCCTGCTGCACGTACCTGGCTCTGAGTGGTGCTGTGTCCTGTACCCTAAGGGCTGAGTCCAGGCTTGGCTCTCCAGGTTCTTACAATATAAAATTAATTTCCCCCCGTGCTACTCCTGTTCTCAGCAATTGTGCAGGAATGATGTTACCCAAAGAGAAAAATGGTTAAAATTAGCAACAAGTTGAACAGTTTACTGAACTGATACTTCCTCTCTTTCTTAGTGCAGTTTTCCACCAAGTTTTCTGTAGCTTCTGATATTTTATTTAAGTATTCCCTTCCATAGAAGGTTTTTCCAACAGCTTCTGTCTGATTTATTTTCTATTTTCAGTACTCAATGAAACAGAAAAACAAAGTTAGTCTTTGGTGAGCAGGGAAAATAACAAAAGTTCATGAAGGGGATCTCCAGATGATATAGCCCTTGCTGAAGCAATCACTCTGTTCTGTGTTTCCCCCAACAAGCGAGCAAATCTACAACAGCAGCAAGCCTGGCAACAGCAGGTAAGCTGCCTCCACTGAATGTGCTAAGAAATCACCAGCACAAACACATTCCAGCTTTGGCAGTATTCGAGTAATGGCTATTACTGCTCCAGGGAGGAAATAATTAAAGCCATTTCTTGACTCTGACAGTTTGATACTGGTAGTTTTCAATAGCAAATTACCAACAGCTGTACTGCAAAATTCAGCTACTGAAGCAATTATTAAGCAGGATAACCACAGAGGTGCTAGGGCTTTTTCATTTTCTATATGTTCCTCTAGTTATATGTGACCTACAATTGAGACCTAAACTACACACGATGGCAAACTAGGTCTCTTGTGTTAGAAATGTAAATGAAACCATATGCAAGGCTTAATATTCTGTGAAAAACCCAGTGGCAAATGCATCCAAGACAGAAAATGAAAGCTGGAAAGACATCTGAATGGATTTCTTAATTATGTAACAATTTCAAGTTTCCAGCGCAATTCAGAAGTAAAATTTATACAATTAATTCAATTCCACAAAAATGGTGGCCTTTCATTTCCACAAACTGTTACAACTTTTTTGTATAGTAAACACCAATAGAGTGTGACTGCACAAGCTGAAAATTCACATCTATGGCTCATAACAAGCAACACAGTACTGCAAATTTTCATGGCTTGTGAAAGAGAAGGGTAGCAAGAAAAGTTAAATAAGCTGTATGTATCTCTAACTCAAATACTTCTTTTTAAACACTAGCTAGAAGACAGAATAGAAATCTAAGCAGGAGTGAGAGCCTGTGATATGAAATATACTTCTAAGAGAGAATTGGTTTTGGATTCACAGTAAAAATACTGTTGTATTATTTCACTGCTTACATTGTAACTAAGTGCCTGTCAGAGTTTTCCCTTATAATCCACTTTGGTCAGGATTTACTGATGTATAAAGCTTTAGTTTAGTTTGGAAATTGGCACTCAGTCTGAAGCTCCGTATCGCTGTTATTTAAGCTTCGGAACTAGATCAAGGCGTAATACAATTGCTGTAAAAAAAAATGCAGTCAATTTAGATTTGCACTTCAAACTCCAGAAATCTTTTGGGTGACCTGGTGTGGAATAAAAATAACTCGTGCACCCATCACCTGGTAACTGAGAGGCTTTAAAACATCACTGGAAACTTTAGTTGCCTTGGCTAAATAGTGACAGCAGGACAAACACAAGAAAGATTATGCTGATTTCTAATTTAATGAAGTAATGAATGCCTCTTTTGAAAATATTTGATCTGTGTAAACGCAAAGATA
Source organism: Caloenas nicobarica (assembly GCF_036013445.1). Taxonomy (NCBI): domain Eukaryota; kingdom Metazoa; phylum Chordata; class Aves; order Columbiformes; family Columbidae; genus Caloenas; species Caloenas nicobarica. The sequence goes on along the minus strand of NC_088248.1, from coordinate 12,298,499 downwards.
AAAGTATAACTCAACTGCAAAACTAGCAGCCTGCCTTTGAGAATTGCTCTGCACGGCAGCTCATCCTCAGTTCGCAGCTGGGTGGAATGAACTGGCTGCGGCTGTGAAAAGGTTGAAGGTTTCTCTGGTGTTTGGTGCTCGGGTGGGTGTGTGGGCTGTCACGCTAAGCAGCTGCGTGTGTGCATCCCCCACTAATCCTGCCTTCAGCTGCTCCCCTGCCAAGGAAGGAGAAGAAAGTTATTATCATGCATCAACTTCTTCTGGCCATGTAGTTACTAATGCATTGGCACGTAAGAGCAGATCCCCAGCTTTAGGAGATTTGTGATAAAAGATTTTATACAAACTGTGCAGTGTGGGATAACGGAAAATTAAGGAGTTGCTTTGCATGACTATGCAGCTTGAACTGAGCCAAAAAATGTTACATGACTGAATAGGCAATTCATTTTCATGTCTTTATTTTCTCTTTTAAAATTTCCACATAAATACTATTTATAATAAGCAACAAATTTGTACTGCTACAAAATAAGCACATTGAGTTAATTAAATTATAGAAACTGGTAAGCAAAAAGTGTAGAGAGAAGATGTATAAAAGACAATTTTTTCCACTTCTGTTGTGTTAAAGCCACAGGAAACGAAACAGTAGTAAAGAAAACTTTTAATGTTGCTGATCAATTATGGTCTTTATGGCCCTAATCAACTAACTAGGCTGTGGCAAAAATCAGTTATAGACACTGGACAATTCAACCCTTACTTCCCTTTAGAGAAGAGAGAAACATGGTTGAACTCTTAGGAAATCTGAGGAAGTAACCCAGAGCTAACTATTTTGCACTCAGTAGAGGATTCCATGTGAATCAAAGGACATATGAAGGAATGACTTTGTATTGGTGGAAAAAGGGAACTTGTTGGGTTTTTTTAATTTATTTTCTAGTTATATTGTGGTTAGTTCAATTTAATTTACATGTTGATAGGCAAGTGCAAATCAACCAAATAAAACATGTAATGGGTTGTAGACAGTTATATTTAAAAATTGATTAGGAGGAGAGCATCTCATTGTAATGATGCATTATCATAACTCTAATACAACAATTTTTAGTTCTTGTTCCAAGCAGAGCATTGTGCAAGTTCTTTTCAAATCAAAAATGTCAAAGGACATAGATTTAACCAGTATCCCCATCATGCAAGTCCTTCTTATAAGTCTCAGGAAAAAGTCACTGAATTTTTTGTGGTAGTACAAAATTCAAATGCTGGGAAGAGAAATTAAATGCAAACTAAGCAGACTGGGAAATATTTGTACAGCTTTGAAAAGCAAGGGAAGCTATTCTATACGCAGTCAGACATAGATTATATAGAAGAAAATAGCGAGGTGAATATTTCTTTTCACTCTTAGTCTTCATTTGACATGAATATGGACAGAGCAAGTCTAGATATTATGTTCATATCAGTAGCACCTTAAAGCATTTTGATGACTTATTGCAGTAACACCCATATGAATCAATATTGATTTGTCCCTTACTTTAAGGCTGCTAAATTAAGAGTACTGTGATGGCACAGCTTCCAGGCAAAACTGCACTGCCTTGATTTATGAGTGGGTTTGGAGGAAAGTGATAAGGATAAGGTGTAACACATACCTTTATTTTGTGATTGAGACTTTTTTTCATGTAACATTAAATTAAGAGTTTTTTAAAAAAAGGAACTAAATGAGTGCAGTAAATAAACTGAAAGGACCATTTTGTCAGTATCTTGACTGTTTGAGAGAACTTTTGGCTTTTCACCAGGGTACCTGTCTCTTGTGTGTCTGAGTCATCCTGGAGCATCCAGCATGAATGTATCTAATCTTAATGACAAAAGAAAATTACTTCCCTGTAACTGGGGTTGCAGTGAGCATAAATTGCATCACTGTTTTGTTATGCTGATCTTATGTGTTTCTGCTGATTGAATTTAACAAACATATCAAATTGTTGCTCTTTATTTACAATGTCTCCATTTAGGGAAATCCACCAAGCTAATTTGAAGCGTATTTTATCCTAGGTATCTACATAATCCATTACTTATTTTTACCTACTTCTCAATGCTTAGGGAGCAGTCATTCATTTTTATTGGGTTGGTTTAGGCAACTAGTTGTACTGTATCTGACAGCCTTGCGTATTGTCTATGTTTGTTTGACTGGAGCCATGTGCAAGTTGCAGAGCAGAGAATCCAGCCCACTGTGTCACTAACAGAACCCTGGGGCTTTGCACTTCCATATATTTCTGTTTCTCAACAGCCAGTGAAGAGAAAAAGCAAGGAAAATCTCAGAGTGAATGCCATAAGGAATTGTTTCTCATCTGTTCATATTTACAGAGAAATAAATATAGAAAATTACGCCTTTAAAATTCAAGGCTTTGAATGGAGGTTTGTGCTTAGCAGGCATAAGTCAAGAAGTCACTTGCAACAGAACTGTGTTTGTTTTTTATCATCATTTGCAATATCCTGAATCTCTGCTAGCTGTTGCAAACAGTTTGGTAAGCAAGCAGATGAGATGTTAGAGGACAATGTATCACCCTCTAAGGACAAAATCTTGGACATCGCTAAGATAAAAGGAAGGCATAGTATAGAAAAGGCAGTGAATTGATTTTTTTAAATAACATTTCTACAAAAGCAAGAAACAAACCTTAGAAAAAAAATATATATATTTACAGCTGATACTAGAAGAAACAAAGCTTCTTCCAACTCCTTATTGTTCTGAATGATAATTTGAGTTTTCTGAACGTTATGAATAAAGCCAGGCAACTCCATAGTTTCTGCAGAATTTTACTGATAGCATTTTAATCGAAGTGATGTTCTTGGCTGAAATCACCCACTCCATTCTAGATTTTAATTTTTGCGCAGGTGTATTAATTCCTAAGGACTTCCAAGCATCAATTCTCTGTATTCAAAAGGCTGAATTTTTGAAGGTTTTGAAGCTACAGAACTTGTTGCTTCTTGGAGTTTTGTCAGAAGTCTGAAAAATTCTGCTTTTTTTCTTGAGTCACCTGTAAGGGACATTAAGTTTTCCCAACAAACATGCATTTGAGTGGTATAAAGAGGTCTTGAGAACTGGGAGTATTTTATTGGATACAGAGACTATTTTGCACGAAACTCCTTGTCACCTGGTTACTGTTTCCTACTATTTGCTCATTTTCTTCATGGTGTTTATAGCATCAGTGTTACGATTTTCTGTGGAGCAATCTCTCTGACTTTAGGCCTCAGGAAAGATCATGGTACAGTTGAGCTTCTGAAAAAACTTTTCATGCCCTCCATGCGAAGCTGTATCTTGCCGCTTCTAGAAATGCATCAGCATTCATTTGTCAAAGGCTTCCATTCCCTTCCTTAAAATACATGCTGGGTCATGTTCAGTCTGTTGCTCCACCAACTGCTGAGCAAGCACATGGGAGGGAACAGGTCTTTGCCTTCTCTTTCTGGTCCTGGGCATGGTTAATGCATGATGGTATTAATTTTGTCTCTGTGATAGCTTTAGTGACTATGACAATGGAAGTATGATGTTTATTAATATATATAAAAGATAAGGGAAGAGGAATTGTGACACAAACCTTCAAAGATGAAAGATGAGTATATATAAATCTCTGCTGCTCTGTGTTAGCACTGGAAGAGCGTGTCAGTGCTCTGACAAATGTTTGCATGTTGATTTAACTGGGCAGAAGCCCTCAGCCTTTTGTGTGGGTGAAAACATTGCTGTCTTGTGATCTAGCATTAACACAGACAACACTAATAAATTGCAGAACTTACTGGGCTATTTTCCTGTCTTATAAAAAAAAGAAAATAACGTAAAGTAATATTTCTCTCCACTGCCATCTAGTGAAGTTATTACACTGTGTAAAGATTTTGATACTCTTAGTTGAACGTTATAATAGCTAACTATATCTTAATAACACACAGGACTTTGTGCAAAAAATAGAACTTGAATGCAGAGTATCTAATATTCATCCTGAAGAGTAATAGCAAATAGTACAAAATAAATGAGGTATAATAAATTTAATCATATAATTCTACAATTATGATGATAGAGGTACTGTAAAGGGTTTATGCAAGTTACCAGAAGAACAGAAGTGACTGGCAACCCCTAGATTCAAATCAACAAGTTTTGAATAAAGCAAGGGCCAAATCTCTGCAGGCTGGTGGAATGGTTTAAATTCATGCTTTTTTTTTTTTTTTTTCCCCCCAGAAAGTGCATAAGTGACCTAGGGAAGAAACCAGTATCAGTTAAAAAATAAAAATGTAACTCTTGTGGTAAACTTCTGGTTTCTGTTTTGTGAACCATCCTAAAGGACTTTAAGCTTTAGATAAAGGTACTGTCTGTTGTTACTAAGAGCTTCCTGAACCTCACAGAAAGTTTATTCTCACATAGCATATCCCTTCACTAATGTCTGAAAGGGACCTCAGATGTCATTTGGACTTTGCCCTGCCACAAATCAAGCTCATAATCAAGAAACTATTACTTCCTTCATTTTCATATATTTTAAGAATGTTGTCATGCAGGCCCTCAGTTTTCTCTACCTTGAGCTAGGTCACTCCATCCTTTCAAATACGTCTATGATCATTCCCAATCTGCCTTTTTGTGTCTCATTTATCAGGCTGTATCTTCTACTTCAAGACAACAGAATGATGCTCACCAAAATCCTCACTGAAGTTCTTTGGCCTAGAATTTGAATAACACTTTTTTAAAACAAGCTTTTAAGGTTTTCAATAATTCCCAGTTCATGTTGGGCAAAACACGCTGTGGGTGCGCTCTGATGGTTTTACTGGTTCCAGTGCCAGGATGGGCAAGTAAACGGGTTGTGCTGTGAGCATGTTACACCTCTCCATTTCTGTTCAGCTCAAGGAGATTGACTTTTGTTTAAAGATCCTTGACTATTTTTGTAACATAAGTAGGTCAACCCATCTTTTCCTGATAGTGCAAATAGCTAAAATAGGACATGCAGCTCTAAAATTGTTACTCTCTTTATGTATCATTTAGTGAGCAAAATGTCTCTCCTAATACTCTTGCGAAAGTCTTCTTAAAATCAGAAGCTGTTCCCAACACAAGAAATTTAAATTAATTTGGGTTGAAAAAAGACATAACATTAACATGATTTAGAAGAAGGAAAAAATCAAGACAAGTGAAAACCAAATCCTTTTGATGGTTGAAATCTGTATTTCCATTGCCATAGCTGGGCAGTATCTCTGCACTCTGATTCATTTACCGTATTTACATTTCAGTTTCACAGATATGATGGAAAAGCACTAATTCATACAAGGCTACTCTGTACACTTCTGCATGTAGCTTTAATAGCAGTGGAGGTTTGTTTATTTGTTTTTCAGTTTTGTTCCACCCAACTTATTTTCCACAAAATCTACTAGGCAACATTTATTGGCAAACTGTATCTTCAGCCTAAACTAATTAAATATGATCTTAAAATAGAAATGAAACATGAGTTAATTTATATTTTAACTTGGAGTTGACTGCCAAAGTCTGTGGTTCCAGGCAGGAACTGTAGATATACGGACTTGCTCTATTTTCTGAAGTTGTGAAAAGGAAGTGAAGCAAACTGGTTATCTGGCAAATAAAAGACAAGTGCAGGATGGAATAAGCTTGAGGTTATTATTTATTTTGGAAGAAACTCTTTTAAAAAGTCTTCCATTGAATTGTGTCATAAAGTGTGAATTATAGAACAAACTTTCTTAATGTTGTTTGCTAAATGTTTGGGAAATTCAGAAGACTGAAAAGTCTGACGCTTATAGTTCTGAATGAGCTTGCTATATTCAGTAATTGGAGCCATATTTAAAGAAAAGAAAAAAATTCTTTATTTAGTTTACTGAAGAAAGGCTAAATAGGATTGAGTTTTAGCCACTATGCCCCTGAGCCATGCTAAGTGACTGAGGGGAGTTGTTTTACCTGTCTCTTTGAGACAATGAATAGCTGTCTCCTAAATAATCTTAAATCAGGCAGTCTGCCCAGGCTTACTTACAGTATGCAAGGGTAGCCAGACAATGACCATGTTGGTAATTATAAGTAAAAACAGAGTTTGCTTCATTGGCAACTTCAGTACCGATATTTTGCTAAAAACCATTTATTTTTCATTCAAATTGCATTTAAGCTTCTTTGTTCAAGGAATTCCCTTCCTGAGTTAGAAGCAATGACATTTGAATACTTAATTGCATATTGCCATAATACTTACACTTAATTTTGCTTGGAAAAACACAGTTCTGAGTAGAAAACCCCAGCCACTGCATTATCTTTATTTACAGTTTCATCCAAAGTGTTACAAGTGAATGGCATCTAAAGAACTCACAATGTGCTTCCTAAGCTAAGAAAGTACATTAGGTACTTAAAGATATCAAGCACATCAGAAGGAAGAAAGAGGTTAAATTATTGTGGCATTGCATGTTTCACATTGTATTCTCAACCAGAATTTTAATTCCTTGTTTTGAAGTTGCCAAGCATGGGTTTAGTATTAAAAAAATTCTCTTTTGTTTTTCCATGGTTGCTTATGTTGGACCTCACGTACTCTAAGCTCTTTTATTAGTTCCTCAAAAAAAAACTCATCAGAGGCTGTGGACATTCCTACAGCTGATAAACCAATGTAAATTGCCTTTGTCTCAGGCTAAAAAGCAGTGTGGAAGATTAAATGGCATGCCCTGCTTTGAAAAGTAACAAAAAAGAAAAATTCCACGAGTGCAAAGCCACTTGTTCTTCACTTTCAGAGTAAGCTGCTTGATGGATAGATAGCTATAGAAGTACGATGAATACAGGGCATTTTATTGAGACACTGGGAAGTTCAAGATTGATTACATACCCTAGTTTTGCATAGTGTTTCTTCTACACATATTAAATCCAGACTGGAGAACAAAGGTAAAATATTGTAGGATGTGCTGAATATGGCTTTACACTGACTCTAATGCTGTCTTCTTTTCATTGCATTAGTGTTTTTAATTCCATACTGTAAAAATGTTCTGTTGAAAAGATGAATTAAGCTGATCAGGCATATGAATGTTCAGCTATGCAGAATTACTGCAGCTGGATTTTATAAAGCAATACTACAGTTTTTCACTCTGCCAGTAAATTGGACGCTCTCCTATTTCCAGAAGAAAAAAGTAATAAAAAATGGGACATTAACAATAATTTTTAAATAGTTTCCCAGTGAAAAATATATGGATTTTACTTCTAGTTTCCAATAACTTATAGTATCTGCAGAAATGGCTTGTTTTCAGTCAAACTTTTCTAATCACACATCAAAGTAGAGTTTGGGATTTTTTTTCTTTTTTTTTCTTTGAAGTCATCCTGACCACTATAACCTTCTGTCTTTCTGCTTTCCTGTAGAGTAGTAATTGTATTCCACTTTGTAGATAGGGTTTCCATTAAATGTAGAAATGGGTGCATATTAAAAAACATAGGGAGAAGGGAAAAAGGTGTAAGTTACAAACTTCGAAGGTGATCCTGTCACATTAGAACAGTGTCAGATCAAAGATCCACCTCACCCAAAACCCTGTATCCTGAAACCACCAAGAGTGAACACTTAGGAAAAGTATAAGTATACACAAGCAAATAGTGAAATTTGCCCTGAATTATTTTCTGACATGTGGCTACGTGGCTTTGGATCTTTGTGAGCCAGAGGTTGTGCAGGCTTGATCCAACTCTAAATGAGTTTTGTCTTTCATGATTTTTCCCACTCCCTGTATGAATCCAGGAAAACTTTTGGCATTCTCATCCTGACTCCATAACCACCCCTGTAAACCTGATTTTGGTTAGGCGTCATGCAATCCGGGGCAATTTTGGAGGACCTGAGCCTACTGAAGTTGACCGACTTGCTCTGACCAGGTGTCCATGCTTGATTCCACAAGTACAGGTTGTACCTGGCATGCAGGCTGTCAGAGAGCCTGTTTCTTCTGCAGGAACGGCCTAAAAGTAAAGACTTCTAGGGAAACGTTTTCACAGTCTACCTGTCTCAGACTCTCTTAGTGGACTTAAAAGTAACATCATAACAATCACTTCATGTTTGTAGAGAAAAGCAGAACTTGTTGGCAATATATTATTGTGCACATTTATTTACAGTTTGCATTTTCTTTCAATTTACTGAAAGAGTAAGTCGATTAAGTAAATTTAAAAAAAAAAAAAAAAAGAGCATTTTTTTCCAGAAAGAAAGCGTAGAGATATTGCTAATAAGGGCAGATTCCTTTGAAGTCAGGCCTCATGCTGCATAAACTTCATGGACCCATCATTAGTTCTTGTCATCTCTTAGGTTCTTTTGACTTACGGCCAAACAATTGATATAGTAGAGAGCTTCCAGCTAAAATAACAGCCTCTGCATCTTTATCTTCCCATCCATCAGATTGCTGGTGGAAGATAGGGCTAATTTGTCACTCTACCCACTTGGAAAAGTTTGATAAATGGCTTAATTAGACTTTTTTCTTTCCTTTTTTTTTTTTTTTTTTTTTTTTAGAAATCCTGTTTCTGGAGAACTAGAGAGTACAGAAACAATGGCTAAGGATTTAATCAGAAAAGGAAAATGTTTTTCTTCAGTAACGATCAGAGGGAACATGACCATTATGGAAGCATGAGAAGTAAAGAGAGTACAGTTGGTTGGAAAAATGAAACTCCTTTATTGGAGAGAAAAACTCCAAAACACCCTGACAAACAAGTGTTCTCTGAGCAGTTACCCAAGGACCGTGGGCAGGCCGTATTTCTATAGAAATGTGAACCTGCAGAGTGCCATTTTAAATAAGCTGTCCCCCAAATTAGAGTGAATTTAAGCCTTTGCGTTCAGATCTCTAAAATAGATAACAAGGCACCATTTTCCTTAGAAGAACATATAAATATGCAACTAACTACATCTGTTTAATGGTTTTTAAATCTTGCAGCTTGTCATCTGTACTGAAGGGAACCATGCCTTCCAGGAGGTTCCTGGCGTTAGTGCCTACACCAGTCAAAGTGAGGACTTTGCTTCAAATCTCTTTCGTTTTGGGAAAAAGTGGACCAGTCCAAGGCGACATGCAATTATTCTCTGGATGGGTCAGGGACTGAGAAAGCCTGGATTACAGTTTTGGAATGCTCTTGCTCAGAACATGCTAAAGGTAAAAGGATATTTGCATTTTCTCCTTTTTGTAAGGTCATTTCACGGCTTATGAAACAAAAACCTATATGGATTAAAATCAGTGGTTTTAATGCTTTTTGAAACTTTCAGCCAGAAAAAAAGGGAGAGAGAAGGCACATAATGTTCTTTTCTCAGCTGGTGCCTCAACCACCAAATTTGTGTAATTATCCCTCCACTTTGCATGCATAATTATGACATACATGCACATGTATTCACACATGTGGATGTGTCTATGACAGCTGGCAAATCTTAACAAGTTAGTTATGTCTTCGTATTTCTAATCATCTTTTTATGTAACTCCTCCATTTGGGTCTCTGAGGAATTATATTTCTCCTTTCTCTGGTCTGCAACAAATTAACAAGGCAACACACTAACTTCATCCTCCTCTTTTTGAGAAACTGTACAGAAATTGAATGGAATTCAGATTTAATTTTTAAACTCCTTAACCTCTAGGCAAAAGCTTGTTTTAGTAAGCAAAAGACAAATATTTTTCAATTAAAAAGATTTAGAATCCCTTTCTCTGTAGTACACTAATCTGAAATGACACCGAAGGGTAATGGGCCTGGTATTAGTGCTTCCCCAAGGAAATGTCTTATCTTTTGCACTAAATTAGCTGTGTCTTTCTCACACATCCTAAAGCTGTCAGTGTGGGCATTCTGTTTAAGGAAGCTTCTTCTGATTTAAAGTTTCTGAGAAGAAAGGCAAAGCAAATGTGTTTAAACAATAATGACCTCTTACACCCCAGTCTCCACAACCCTTTCTGAAGTGGATAGCTATTAGCATTAAATCATTGACACTCCTGGAAAAGTCATGGGGACAGATTGCGGGAGTGGCCTCTGTGTCGGTCAAATCCTGCAGGCGTTACATGCGTAAAGGTGGCAAATGCCAAGATAAAGTGATGATGAATCAGGATGACGTAGAGCTCTGCGTAAGGGGACTAATAAAGCAAGTTTTGCTGGCCAGCCTCCAGGCAACCAGTACAGTTACAACCAGAAATGACTGAGGGTTGTTGATCTCTCCTGACTCTTTGGTGGCCTGAGACCAAATAATTACAATGCAAATACTACATTGCAAGTGTTCTACAAGACAAGGTCGCCAAAATGGGACCTCGGGACCTGCCGTCACTGCTATGAGATGCATAAGTCATCAGAGGCCTTGCCTAGGCCGCTCTTGCTTGATCTTCGTTGCTGCTCTCACCAGGACTGTGGCAGGAGGGATACGCTGCTCTCCAGCTCAGCAGATGTTGTTTGTAGAGCCAGTTTTGCAAAAAATGCCTCATGTGCTATTACAAAATGTCCTGTATTGGTGTTTGTGGATGGTAGCAAATAAGACCTCTAAATTGAGGCTTCTAAAAATAGGGGAAAAAAATATTTAAAAAAGCATTTAGTGACCATTTGATGTTCCCAGCTTTAGTTTATTTCTTTGTGCAATCTTTTCACTGTTTTCTGTTAAAAAATCAAGGCTGGTACCCTGCAAACATTTTTCCACATCAGGGAGCAATTTGACACACCCTAACTCACATGAACAATGTAATGGTCATCACTGGACCAGCTGTTAATGGTGAAGCCATTCAGGCGCATGTTTACGGGATCTGGTCCTAAGATAGTAACTGCACTCATCACTAGTGAGCTGAAGAGAAATTATACTTGCAGCTTTAGATCTTCACTAGGAAATCTGATTTATCTAATTGCAGAATTTAAAAGTTCAACAAAGTGGCTACACATTGGGACATGAAAAGTGCATTTACAGGATTATTTTTGCATTGAATGGAAAAGAAATCAGACATTTTCTTCCGTATAAAGAAATGTCTTAGACATGAGGAAAAAAGGGATATGTTGATCCCTGTGTTGTTCATTTGCTGTTTTAAAGTAAGTGAATATATGCAATATGCTTTACTATACTTTAAAAATAAGAACTGTCACAAATAAAACTTATTAAGTCTAGAGTAATTCTTTTTGATTTAGAGCCAGTTATGGATATTAATGCTTTAAATTAATTCAGTGTGTTTTAAATTGCTCTGCCACTTAGTTTACTTGGAAACTAAAACCATTTGTAAAAAAGCAGCTAGACTAGTTTTAAGTCAAACCAGTGTATAAGAACATGTAGAACTAATGGTGGACTTCAGACCATCAAAAAAGAAACTTCTAGACTATACAAATGACAACGATTTTAATTTATGTGTGTTAGAAACCAAACCTAAAACTCTACAGGCACTTTAAAAAGAAAAATAATTCTCCACACTTCCACACTTTCACTTTATGACTTGCAAAAAAAATTTCATTCAATTTGAAGGAAACTTAAAGGTCAGAGGATGAGATTTCTACAGATATTGAGCATCCTGGAGAGTTGGCAAGCGTGGATTGGAACTAGCTGGAAGATTTGCAGCCAGGTCTTATATAAATCCCATGAACGACATACCTACAGGTTTTGACCTGTCTAAATTTGTTATGATGTGGCACAGCACCAAGCATATTCCATATTAGTTGATCAGTGGTAAAGGCTGGAGAGTAGAGAAAATGGAATCCCTGATGATGCAGTGAACAGCTAGAGTGGAAGAAAGCTTTAGGCATTTCCAAGAGGCATTTCCAAAATTGGAATTTTGCTGTGTTGTGGGATAAGAAATGATCAGTAGCTGGAAATAGTCTTTGACGTCTTATACAAACGTGCAGTAGTTAGTCTAACATGCTCATGATGCTTAACCTCCACCTCGTCAATGATGTTGCAAGATGTTGGTTTGTTTAAAGATTAGATGGTTCTCAAGCATAGGGAGATTGTCAGGTGTCCTCTTTTTTTTTTTCTTTTTTAATTTTTTTTTTATTTTCAGTAGTTTACTACACGTGAAGTAGGCTCAGATATTTATTACAGGTGCATTTAATACCATTTGCAAAACAATTGTAGCTCTGCCATCAATTTGCTTGTTTATATTTATGGTCATGTAACTTTAGAAGAACCCCTTACATGTGAGTAGAGATGAATAGCTCATAATCTTTTAAAATTACTGTACAGAAACCATAGCTAGCAGTCTGTCCTAAGATACGAAATGAAGCATACTTTTATTACTTCACCTTACAATAAAGTTATAGTTACTTGTATTCAAACCAAATTTTTACTTCTTTTATTTAGAGCCTGAGCTGAAATCCGTACTCTTAATCTCTTCATAGAATGCTTGAAAAATAGACATTTTGTAAGGGATTTCAGAATGATACCCTCATTTTTATTCAGTTGAAAACTTTAGACTGAACAGAGGACAACAGAAGAAAAGGGCCAGATTTATTGAAGCATAAAAAACTACACAAATGGATCCCAGGTGGGATTCAGTTATGAGCAAAGACTTTGGGATTTGGTCATAGTGATGACCTGCAGATTGCTTAGCTATAGACCAAGTTCACTTCTGGAAAGAGTTAGGTGGAATCTGTCACATTAATGGCCCTTTCTCAAAAATGAAGAAAATTGCCAACCTTCCATCCTCCCATAGCATCACAATCTTTGAATAGCAATTTTAGTTATGGGGAGCTCTGTCCTTAGGATTCGTCAGATAAATGGAAGTTTTGTTGAAGTTAATGTGTATTATTCATGGTTTGGTGATCTGGGTGATAGCTATTTTCAGAGGGAAGAAAAACAACACAATTAGGAAAGTGCTTAATTGTCTCTCTAATGAGTTTGATAGTAACAGATCTTTTAGTCTAGTGTGCCAGCTGAGATAATCTCTGCCTGAAGTTTTTAGTCCATCACATATTATCAGTGAATTAAATTAACTACTTTTTTTTTTTTTCAATACAGATTCCAGTTGCTCATCCAGTTGCTCCTGGACTCACTAAGAAGGTAGAAGAGAAATACAGTGATGACTGAATATAAAATCAAGAGCAAGGACATAAAGCAGAGGTTATGTATGTACTCAAAATTGTTTATATATGCTTGCTTTGATCTTTAAATTTAAAACTAATGCTTATCACAAATGAATAATTGATTACCAGAACCAGATTTACCTTTCACTGTAGCATCAAACTTGGGGTAATGATAGCAGCATGAAAAATAGCTGCTAAGTTGGCAGCATGAAGAATAGCTTCTAGGTTGTTAATGCTTTGGACTCTTTTGGCTTTTCTTTGCCTGTAGAACCAGAAATGAACGTATTATCCTTTCAAATTGCTTTGATAAATATAATTCCCTTTAGGATTAAACATTCCTGAACATTTTTATGCCTCACTGAGCTCTTTCAAGCAAAAATAAATTAATTCTTCAGCTCAGAATTTATACTCTTGAAACCTAATTCCCCTTGCTTCTAGCATTATTCTAGTCATGTTCGTTTGTGCAAAGCAACCATAATATTACTTCTCTGATGTCATACATACCTGCTCTGTGCACTTAGAGAGGTACAGAGATCACATGTGGCATCGAGCAGTCGGAAACAAGACTCAGAGTTTGATTCTAGCAGCGTCCTACAGGGGCAAGTTAGATGTCAAATGTCAACTTTAGATGCAAATCCAGGGCACTTTAGTGCTTTATGTGAGTGCAAATGCAGACTTAACCACTAGGTACTAGCTGCTCTGTGATTTAGCTTATCTCCACTGAATTCAGGCTAAGCAGGATACACATATAGACAAGAGTTCACTCCTCATAAATACTCATGCACAAATATTTGCAAAATTGTTACTGGCACAGCATGACTCAGCTCTCTTGAAATAACTGAGCCACCTGATTTATACTGCTAATTTAAGTTCACTGCGCTGTAAACTCCTACGAGCTGACCCTGTTTGAAATAAGGTGATAAAGAAAACAGAAATTTTGGTTTTGTGCAGGAAAGATACCCCACTGAAAATAATAGATATAACTTAGAACACTACAAATCTCTACCAGAGTGCTAAATTTCCACATAGTCAAAATTTCATTTATTTTTATGGATGCACTAGGGAGCACTTGACTTTGCTGGTGTGCGTGTGTTCATTTATATTCATGCCGACAGTGCTGATCTGGTTAGAAATGATATTGCTAGATGGGCCAGAGGGAGAGCAAGCAAGCATGTGGTGGGAGACCTTTGGTCTACCTGGCTTGCTCACCTACAACCTGCAGGCCCGGGGTGCAGAAGGGGAGAAACATACGGTGAGGAGCTGAGAGAGACGACGTCTGCCACCCACCCTGGCACTGCTGGGCAGGGCAGCAACTGGCCAGGGTGTTTGTGGGGAGCTGGGTTGATCAGGCTGCATTTGGAGGGGACCCGAGAAAGCTGGGCGCTCCCCAGTTTTCTTCATTGCACGCTGATTAGGCCTCCTGAGCTGCTCCAAGCAGACAACAAGCAGCCAGTGAGTTTGGTATGGGAGAGGATGGTTTTACAGGGCAACATGACCTCCATTTGTAGCTCCTTGGAAAGATATCTTACTCAGCCACAATCCTTTTGGTTGTCTGGCCCTCAGTGCTGGTAAAACAATTTTCCAAGGTGGCTGAGGTGAAAAACTAAGAACTTTGTGAACAGCTCAGGCTTTATATTATGAGAGTTTGCTGTGACATGGCTTATCTGAAGCCATTCGACATTTTCTAACAGCCTGCTATATCAAACCTGTATATTTACACAAAGAACATCCCAATAAACAGTTCATGTACAGTATTCAATATTTGTATAGTAACTAAGAGGAGGTAAGCAGCTGATAAAGTGCATGAAGATGATATAGACTTGACAGGAGCTGAATTCTTGTCCCAGCAAATCTTTGTCAAGAAACGGGTGCTTAGGAGGAAGGAATGACCCATCTCAGATCAGGAAAAGCCTGCAGCACCTATATATTAGTTTAATAATTAATTCTTTATTTGTATTTGTAAGTTATATGTCCAGTGAGGTAGCAGTACCTGAGTGAGTTAGATGGCTCATGCACACCAGATAATACGAAAATAGTTAAAGAGAACAACAAGAAAACCACAATTTGTGCTTCAGATTATGACTATTTTAGAATTAATGGGACTTTAAAATAGTCTATCTGCTTTTTTCTTCATGTGCCTGGTATGTCATACAAATAGACTATGAGTTCTCTGGTCCAGGAACAGGGCGTTATACATGATTTAGTACAATTCTGAAGTATTGAGCTGTAATACACAAAAGCAATCTACAAGGAGATACATCTAATTCATCTTTTGCTTTGCATTTGACCTGGTGTTTGGCTGCTAAACCGTCATCTGTAATTTGACTTACAAAATTACCCTCTCATTTCCTTTAGTGACAGGGAAACTGCTAAAGGAAATCTCTGCCATACTCACTTTAATTTAGACGATCATCCAAATGCACAGATGCTTTTTCAAATCTCCTCTGGAAAGGGAAGTGGGACTCTTCCAATCAAACTGCTGTGACAGTTCCAGTACTCTGGACATGGTAGGATCCGTGCAAAAATGCTCTCCATTGCTCTGAAGTATTGCTACACTGCTGATATTAATTCAGCTCCAGTAGGGAGTGAAAAAATGGAGAAATGGCTTAAAGTAGCCAGCAAAATATATTTTTTTCAAAGTTGCTTGATTTTGTGAGTAAAATATAAAGTTCACATTGTCTGCTATTCTATTCAAATTGATAAAGGCATTTCTAACTCACACATTTCATTTTTGCATATTATGGATCTAGTTAAATGCAGCAGCAAGATAAATGTAATTCCAAACGAAATTAGACAGAGTTGACCCATAATATTAAACTTGGGTGCTTTCATATACTCGTTTCCTATTAGATTTCATGTCCTAAATTTAGAATTTACCACTACCAGTGACTCTACATTTATACTTAAGAGTTATTCCCTGTCATTGGTGCATTTTTACTAATGATAAATTTAACCACGTTCCCATTACATCTATCATCAACTGAATGTATTATATATTAAAAATTTATCTCGTAAACCTTTCCAGGTAAAAACAAACCAAACAAAATACACTGATAGCGAGTATAATAAACATGATTTCAATAGTAGTGGGTTTATAGCAGTTTAATTCAGTTGCTTTCAGAACTATACCTTTGGTATTATTGTCCTTTGGGAAAAAAAAAAAAAAAAAAAACGGAAAAAAAAAGAGGAACTATAAAGAATTGTAATCATTGCTATGAAGAAATGTTCCACTACCAGAAAAACTCTCTTTCTCACTAACCAATTCAGGAATCTCTAAAACACAGAGCTTAACAAAATGGTTATTTTTAGGAACACAAAGGTACCCCAGAACTTTGGAAAATGATGGACCGCTGTTAGTGCTCTGGTCGCTTCTGTACATAAGCAAAGGATTTCTGGTATTTTTCCCAAATATCTGTATTTACTTTTAGTGTGTATTTTTCCTTAATTTTTCTATGATACTTGCACAAACCTTTTGAGTTTTTTGAAGATCATAAAACAGTTAACATTCAAAATTCGGTTTTGTGTTGTGCATACAAACTCACTCCAGTGAAGGTACTGTGGTTGCAAATTAAAGAAGAGGCTTTGAATCTAATGTTTATTCTAATATTTAATCTTAGAGGAGAGAATAATTTAGAAAAACACTAGCCAAGTTTAAAAAGTTCAGCAGAAGCAAAACTTACAGTTAAGAACAAACAAGTTGTGAAAGCTCCGTATCTAAAATGGTTTAAGTGTCCTTTAAGAAAGTTTGACCCGCTGCCAACATTCATCCACCCCCATATTATAACTGTATTTCGGAAAAAAAAAAAATCAGCATTTGGGAGCTATATTTCCTCAGGTAACGTTGGTAAAGCACATAAAATTCTTCCCATTTAAGCCAATGTAAGCCTGTGAAATCTGTGCACTTCTATGCAGCATTTATAAAAATGTTATGGTGTTGGGCTCTGCCTGCAAAGGCCTTTCTGTGGTGAATGCCAGAAGAAGTACCATATACAGGACATGTTTTTAATATTGACGAAAGTGGAAAAAACAAACGTGGCCAAATTTGCACTCCAGGCTTGGACTGTGAACACTGACAAGCTCTCTCAGCTATGTCCAGCTGCAGAGTTCACGAAGTGCACAGCCTGGTTCCTATGTGCTTCTTGCTGCTTTTGTATTTGAATGTCCCCAGGTCATCTTCCTACCTCTTCTGGATCTTAAGGACTGATAAAATGTCTGTTTAACAGAGAAAACTGAGTTTCAAATGTACCAGCACTTTCTTCCCAGGTGGATTCCACTCGCAGCCCAGATTTCTCCTCCTTTTTCTCTCTCCCCATTGAAAGTAGAGGGAGATGAGATGGTAGGTTAGACCCGGTGCCTGTCTTTTATGTGGTTAAGTTAGGAAAAATTAATCTACGTTAACTGACTTGCTTTGCAACACGCATAATGGTTAGCTAGGGCAGCTAACTGTCCGCTGGAATCCTGGTTACAGGTATCATAACAGTGTTTTTTGTGTTGGTGTATGAATATGAAAAAAACCCAACCAACCAAACAAACAAAAACCAAACAACAACAACAAAACAAAAAACAAAACCAAACCAAAAAAACCTAACAAACAATGAAAATTAAGTTCAGCTGACCCAAAAATAAGTTTTTGTGTTTGGTTGGTTGTTGCGGGTTTTTTTAAAATTTTTTAAAAAACAACGTGTTCTGGTTGCCCTAGAACGTTTTTTCTCAACTAGTCTAACTTTTAAAAATTATAAGTTATTTAGCTCTGTCTATCTTCTAATTGTTTAACTTAGTTCAGTTCCAGTTTGCACATAATTTTGTCTATGGAGCTGTTCTCTTTATGAACTATATGAGGAAAAAGAAATCCTTCAGCCCTCAATTTAAACACTCTCCCTTGGCACTGTTTCTCTTCTGGGCAGTGGCACCATTCATGTAGGAGAAGTAATGAATACTTATATGATCTTGACTCTAGAACTTGCAATATCTCACACTGATAAAGTGCCTTGAGAAAACAATAGGATAGGCTGGCACATGTACCACATGCATTAATATAGCCAGGATAAATACCTAAAAATGCCACTATATATTAAATTAATGTATCAGCAGTGAATGGCTGCTATTCCCACCTCATTGAATTTCAGGAAAGAACTTCCATTTTCCTGAAGGCCTCTCTTTTAATACTGGGGCAACCGAGATTGATAAATAAGCAAGCAAAACCACAAGGAAAACGGTGCCAGGTCCAGTCTGAATCTGCTGTATGTGATCCTGACAGCCTCAAACTGCCAGCAGGCAATTACTGTTTGCAACAGCAAGGCATCTCCAGGGTGCCAGGTCTGCTGTGATCATTTATCAGCTCTATATTGAAAAATTCATCACTATAACTGAAGTCCGTATTTTGTTCTGCTTCCCTGAAATGCAAGGTCAGCCCTTAACATGGGGATAGCAGAATCCTTCCCCACCAGAACTTTATGAATCTTGCTAAAATCTTTCTTTGCTGTTTTGTCTTAATAATAACATGCACTGAGCACATAATACAAAGAAGGTTACTTCTGTCATACAACAAAGTTTATAAAAAACTATGTACAAAATTCTTACAGCAAACGCTGAAACGTGCAGCATGGTAAGATGCGCTGACTACTCATGCGCTCAAGCAGCAGACCTCAGCAGGGATTTTGCAGATTATTCCCAACAGCACGGATGGCCATGGGAAAGTGTCAAGTTGGGCTGAGCGTGGAAAGGGCTGCACTGGAGAAAGTAACAAGGTCTGTTACCAGGAAATGGCCATTTTCACTAAAATATCACAACTGAGTACTTTGTCCTTGTTAGTGTTGCCTTGATGCTGAATACCCCACTGTTCCTTTGTATAACATTGTGCTTTTAAGCACATATATGTATGTACATACATGCACAATGAGAAATCTACTACAAGAATTTCTGTTGATGTTCCAAGCAGCTAAAAAAGCACCATTTCAGCCACCATCAATGAAGTATTTTACAGCCAAGACTGCTGGTTAAGTTTACAATGGATGCCACAGATTTCAGGAGTCAAAGGGAAAAAAAACCAAAATCAGCCTGCCATCAAGGAGAAGAAGTTTGGCCATAGTATTATGGGACTCTATGTGTACTCTGCGTTATTGTGGGTGATTCCGCACTACTGAAAAAATTCTTGAAAGAATTAACAAGCCTGTGCTTAACTTGGTGTGTAGTTTTGACACTTCTGAATGTAAAATATGATATGGATTTGAGTCTAAATCTCAGATTATATGTTTGAGTTCCCTCCCTGGGAATCATTTAGTTTAAAAAGTTGTATGTGATGGATTTGTTCCCAGTTTTGGTGGTGGGTTTGTTTGTTTGTTTGTTGTGTTTTGTTTTATCTTCCACCCCACCCCTTCCCCCAGTCTGTATTTTGGAGTTGATTCTGCTTACTGTAGCATTCTCCTGATGCAACATCTAGCAGTATTTCCAAAAAATAATATATTTTGATCTGTTGCCGCTTGTTGACTAAATCTAGAATTGTGTTCACCAAAGCCTCCTGAAACTCCATATGACTGTACTGAGATGACAACAGAATTTTAGAAATACTAAAATACTAGTAATGTTCTACTGGCACTGCAGCTGAACTAAGGGAGAACAGGTGCTGTATTTGCCAATGCGGTGCAGTGGCATCTCTGGGACTCGATCACTAGTCCCTATCAGATAGGTAGCCATTCTGTATAGATCAGGTATCTATTGTTAGATACACCTGGTATAAACAATTTCTAAAGAAAAGAGAGAACAAGGGGAAAGGAGTAAGACTGTGAACTCTTCAGTTAGAATATTTTGTAGGGAAATGGTATAGACAGGTAATGAGATGCTCTCTGCTTTCATTTTCAGAGACTGGAAAATATCTAGATATTTTTCAAAACATCTTAACATTCTGCACATCGTGCAAACCATAGCATGGTCTGCAGAGGGTCCTCAGAGAGAAATTAAAACTTCCAGTGGCAGACTTCAGTTTTTTGGGAAAACACGATGTAGGTCTGTATCCGTAGGTCTGTAATATACCACAATGCCTTCTAAAGAAATACAACTAATAATGAAAGAGGAATATGTTCTGTTAAGGTGAAATGTTGTTCTATTATGAACAACCAAGTTTTACATTCTACTGAATGTTATTTACTATAGCACAGGAAATACTTTACCATAAAAAAAAAAACAAAACAGGTGCACTGGGGATTTTGCTTCCATTCATTTCTTGATGCAATTATTCCTTCTCATAGAGTTGACAACACTTCCAAGAGACAGGCAAGTTGATAGGCATGCATAGTGGAATATACAAAAACATCAGGAATTATTTGAAGTTTGCTTTTATATCACATTAAAAGAACCATAAAGCTTTCCTGTATGACGGGAAGACAAAGAGTACAACAGAGCAAGGTTCAGTAAACTCAGAACAACCTGAGTTTCAGGAACAACCAAATCAAAATGTAATCTTAACATTTCACGTCTTTCTAGGACCAGTGAGCCTATCTGGAAGTAATTTTCATTACTTTTTCATTTTCTAAAGGCTTTTGAATTTATTGGATCATGAAAGTTTACTTTCTAGTGCTTGTATTTTCTGGTGACTTGTTTGATCCCTCTCTGATGGTTATTACACCTGGTTTTTAATGATAAGATAAATATTATTGATGCTTCCAACAGGGTCACTGAAAAGCTTCTAGTCAGTAGTTCTCAAAATTTCTTAGCCTTTATTTTTAGCCTAATGTAGAGATTTTTATTATTTGACTACTACAAAGCTTTCCTAGTGTAGAAAATTCCAACCAACCAACCTGAAGGCCAGCCTCTGAAGCCTCTGTTTTGTTCCTTGTGGTGTCTGAAGCCAAATGTGCACCTTCCTCTATCTTAATTTCCCACTGAGAGATTTTGGGGTGGTTTTCTAGGAATTTGCCTATATTTGGTAATTTTGCAATTTTAAAGTTTAGGCTATTTTTTTATATGCTAACACATGTGCAGTCAAAAAGTGTTGAAGGTCTATTTGAATCTCAGTTACAATTTCTTTAATTAACTGCATAAATAGTCCCTATTTTGCTTCAGTGATGATATCTCTATAGTTGCAAAAATCATGGTTCTCCAAGCACGAGATCCGTCAAGAAACAGATGAGCTCTTCTACAACCTAAAAAGGAGATTAAAAAACACACACACAAAAAAAAGAGAAACTGTAAGAAAAATCACTTTCTTATACTGAAGTTTGGCAGTACCTTTAATTTGGTCAATTTGATGATTTTCCATAACAGCGTGTGTTCATTCAAAGACAGGTCACATTTACCTTGCAGACTCCTTGTCAAGTGTACGTATACAAGCTGCAAAACAAATAGAAAATGTGAGAACGCTTTTGATGTACTTGCCATCTCTCACCTGAGGTCTTGGACCTTCCCACCATACTCTGTGTGTGTTCTGGAGTCAGTGACAGACACAGATCTGAAGACATAACTTCTACGGCCTGCCTTGAATTAGGCACCTGCATCTATATCTGTGCTTTGAAAAGTGCACTTCTTCCCCAGTTCTGTGAGTTTAGATGGTATGCTTCAGTATTGTCCTGAATATTTATCTATGACAGTAGATGGAGTTGGGCAAGTATATGGATTATTTGGCTAACTCAGAGTTAGTTTAAGGAACAGTATATGCAGTTTCCACTGATGATCTAACAAGCTCAGGTGAGGGAAATTTCAGAAGAATGATCTTAACATACACATTAGCAAAAAAACTGACAGAAGAGAACACTTTGTTTTGTAGGGAGATTAAGCTTATACCAAACAGATTTTTTTTTCCCTGTTCATGATTTAATTCCTGTATCTCTTTAATACACTTTTGTATCTCTACTTATATAACATTAGGAGTTAAAAAAAAAAAAATCATTCTTCCTTTCTTTTTTTCCCGTTCTTTTTCAGTACTGATTGATAAACGGAAAAAACGGGAATTGCACAAACTTTCAGACTGAGTTTAGCTGTCACAACCTTAAAAAAATAAAACTTTTTTAGGAAGTACAAAGTACTCCAACTTGGGTACCAACAGAAAAATTGAAGAAAATACCCTGAACATGTGTACAGATGTATTTGCTTTAAACATATTGTGCATAGGAAGATGTTCTTTTCTTAATATTCATAGCTGAGTTTTTCAGTGGAAGGTGTTTTAAGTGGGTCATATTGAAAAGGTGTAAGCATGGGTTAAAATGGATTGTATATGATTAGTTCAAGAATGACAAAACCAACATTGACTAAGTTTTACAGAAATACAGGACAAAAGCCTCGTCTGTGTATTGCAAATTCCAGAAGGAGTTTGAGGACGTTATGATCAATGCAAAATGGAGAGGTTTTGTAGTTAAAACAAAATTAAATCTTAGCTAGATTTTTCACAGAATGAACTGATGAAATTACTGGTTAGGCTGCCAGGCACACCACAGAGGAACAGAAATTCCTCAGGTCTCTGCTGGTGCTTCGTTTATATCTGGCCTAACAGACAGATCAGAGTCTGGCCTGCAACATTATCATTATAATGTCAGTATAAATATAATTACATTTTCTCCAGTGATGGAATTAGTGCCACTAGGAAACAAAATCATTTCAGGTTTCTCCTGCTGTGTTTGTATGAGCTCAGGGTCTAACTGGCAACCAGGGAAATTTGGCCTTTGTGCTCAAATAATGTAATGTTGTGCTTTCTATTTCAAGATGAAATTACTACTAGTGGGATTTATGCCATAGGAAAATAATTTTTTTTGCTAAATCTTCTGGTTGTTCATGCTGCTTTGTCTCACCACATAAAGATCATTATTTACACAACTTCACATACATAGATACACCGCTAGAAATATATATCTGCGTGTGTATTGGATTGGGATGTCTTTTTAGGGAAGTTAGTGTGAAAGGTATCATTATGCTGTTAACCATTCTGCCGAGTGCCCTTTTTTTGGAACAGATGATGAGCCTCCTGATACCTATTCCCTGTATCCTTGAGCACACTCGTTTTCTAAGACTCTGGAGGAGGATGAGGCATGTTGGCTGACAGCTCGCCAGCTTTCACCAGCTCTGACATAACTTCGTTGACCTCTCTGAACACAAACTGCTCCGTCTCCTCTGGGAGCACTCAGTAGTAAGCCCTGGGATGCTGCTCCCTGTGTCTCCATACTGGGGATCCAGACAAGGTGTGCTAATGATTTCCTGGCAAGCCTCATGCCCACGTTTTCCCTGGTGAAAGCAAGGACTGGGGATAGGGAAGGGGAAGGGCTTGATTAACCACAGCCTTGTAGTCTCCATTTTAGGGTACAAAGCAATTAGGTAATAAGTGAGTCACTGTAGATTCCTGGAGTATTCATTGTGTGTCACTTTGCTCTTCACTTAGTGTCACAGAAAGCATTGTGTTAGCTTAGAGCGATGGGGAAGAGCTAATTCTCCCTGTTTACTATTGTACCTCCTACGCTAATATTGCAGTGGACTGAAGTGTTCTCAAAATTTTTTCTCAAATGAGATGAAATCAACAAACTGAAACCAATTCTCCTTACACATAGCCATAAGCATCTTTCAAAAAATTCTGAAATTATACTACATTGTAAGTATTTCACCTGCTGCTTTAGCTTTGTCCAACTTCAGTGATGTAGACCAAAGCCTTACCTGTGTTTTGATGAAAGGGAAAATTTGTCCTGAGTCTTGCCTGGCTAGATGCATTCTGATTGCAAATAATGCCCTTGTGCTGACCTTATTCAGTGACAAGGGTGCAAACAGGGGTGAAGGTAGGTTGGCATTTCAGATCAGAAGTGCACTTCTGAAGCAAATCTCTTGATTACTTCCACTGACTGTGCTTTTTTTTTTTTTTTTTTTTTTTGCACTGTATGTCAGAGCGTATGAACCAGACTTCTGGGCGAAACCAACATCAGAAATGTACTCCAGAAAGACAATTCCTGTACTCCAGCCATTCCACACAAGGGACCAGACTGAAAAACCTAACCATGAGTATCATATGGATGCGGGGTCCTCAATACCACCTCTGGATCTGCTCCTCTTTGGCTGCTTAGCTTCCTAATGTACATACAGCCATCTGATGCCCAGAATCCACCAGTATTTAAAAAATTATTATTGCAGTACAGACCGTTGGTTTTACTACTAAAATGGTTTCAAATGAGCACTGGAAAACCTAAAATCCCAAATGAATTATTCTCATTATTTAAACTCAAGGCTTTCAAATTCTCAGGAGAGGTTTGTTTGGTTTCTTTTTTTCCTCCTCAGCCAAAGAAACTCTGCTTTTGAGATTCTTTGCTAGCATGCTAAAAAAAAAAAAAAAAGAGTTTTCTTTTCCACTATGACTTACACAACAAATGTGCTTATTTACTCTGAGGTAGAATGTATCTTGGCTTTAATTACTTTTTGCTAATTACATGCTTTTAATCTATGGTTTAGTGATTTATTAGTTACAGCTGCAGTGGGCAAAATACACATAAGCAAGGGGAAATGCTTCCCTTTGTAGATGGCTGCTGTAGGTCCTTTTCAAATCCTACCAAGCCTTGAGTTAAGGGTTTAGTAGTTTATAGGCTTTGAACAAGTAAGTATATTTCAGTCTTTAAAGACATCATTGCCATCTCCCTATTAGGCACAAAAAACTTTCCACAGAAAACTTAAGATCACTTACTTTTGGATAGGATTTTGTTCAAATGTTCTGTATTGCTTTTAATTTTCCTCTTGTTTTCCTGTCATTGCAATGAAATTGCAAGTGGGTCAGACTCCTAAAGTCAGGATAAGGTAAAATAGTTCACAAGCTTTCTGGGTATCTGGATTTAAAGTTTTAGTTGGACCTGTTTCTAGTATGTAAATTTGTACAATTGTATCACTTTTCCCTTCTGAGCATCTGAAAACGGCAACATTAAAGAATTAGTCCCCAGAGTATTATTATCCACTTCCAACTGATGGGGTACAAAGAGGCTTGATGACTTCTTCAATACACTGTGGTAAAGCTGGGAAAGGAACCCAGATGTCCTGGGTCCTCATCCTGTCCCTGAACCACAAACCACACGTCCTTGCCTTATTAGCGACAATCACAGCACATGAAAACAGACTATTTATATCTAAATATTTCATCTGTTCTCACTCATTATTCCCTAACTCACCAATGTAATTATGTTGGCAACACGACAATAGCTTTTTCCCAGTAAGCACAAACAGATTGTTAGGTTTTCTGCTGAGATACAAGCTGCAGGAGAAGTGCTCGCGAATAACTAAGATCAAACGGACTGTGTTTTCATTGAAACATCATTGGTAATGCAGCAATGGGAGAAAAGATTTCTTAACATCAATCAAAGAGGTTAGCATTGTAAAGAATATCGACCCAGAATGAGTTAAGCCAAAGAAGAAGAAGAAAAAAAAAAGACTAAAACCAGATTTTTAAAGTTCTCGTTTTTCGATCAGTTCAATTTCTGCCCAGTATTCCCTGGGACAGGGCAGTGGACAGGCCCGTCCCTTCTGTGAGTCCCCTGTGGGATGTCCCCTGTCCTGGAGTGAGGTCCCTGCTTGGAACCTTACAGTACAGTGAGGGTGCAAAACCTATTTGGAAGTGGCTACAGGCAGGGATGGAGGGGCTGGAGGTTTCAGCCGGTGTCACAGCTCAATCCCCATCGCTTGCACATCCCTGGGAACACTGCAGCCACACATCTGGAGGCAACGTGCTGTGGAAAGGCTCGCAAGCCTGCAAACAAGAGATGGGATCTCTGCACAGTGCAGGTCTAATGAGGACGGGACTGAAATGAGCAGAGTATTTAGCTGAGCGCTTCAGCTGAGTTTCTGCTTGGTAAAGCAAATAGAGCATTGCCAGCTATTTGGTATCTGATAATCTGCATGTTTCTTTTATACAAACAAGGGAGAAAATGGAGGAGGCTGTGAGAACAAAAACTCACAATGGTTGAAGATGTTAAACTAGATCCATAATGAGAAGAACAAATTGTTTAAGGTAAGCTAACAAACATGAAGAAATGCAGGTTTTCTACATCGTTTGGGAGGTTTGCTGTAAGGTTGTAGCCAGATCTGTTTCTAAGTCCTTTCCAAACACACTACTCATAATACTGTGGAAAAGTTAATCAAGCAACATGTAACAGTCCTCAGAGTTTGCATAACAAGTGACTTTGGATAGAAAAATATCTCTGCAATATATATCCAAGATGCAAATTTCATAAATATTGTTACAAATTGTCTAAGGGATTACATATTTTCTGATTAGCAAAAATTATGCTTGTTCTGTCAAAAATATTTGCTTCCATATATGGGGAATAATGATGCATCCAGGGCAAAACACAAAAGTTATTGAGAAGTTTGCTACTGAAGTCAGTGATACCACATTTCACTCTATATAAGGCAAGGCCCTCTCAGCTCTTGACGCTGCCTTCCCTGCCTCAGCCCAGAATTGAAGTGGCAGCTACAGTCTGACCCCCAGATGCAGACATCTTCACATTGTATTATATATATCCCATGTGTGCAATCCTTTTTTATTTTTCAGTGAAATGCACAAGCATGGTTTGGTTTGTTAGTATTTAGACAACACATATACTAGTCCTTCTCAGTAGGATACTGGAGTTTATTGCCATGAAGCTTTAGGTTACTAATCCCAAGCAGACTCAGAGCAAAGGCTGAGAATACAACACCGATTCACAATGTTCAGGTTTCAAAAATGATCATCAGTTAACAGCAACATTTTGTCTAGAACTTTGAGTCTGCTGACCATGCACTCCCAGTCTCCCCAGTAGTGGAACACAACTTGTTGTATCTGAGAACATTGGAAGGAGAGGACAGGTAAAGAGCACTGTGTTTTCATCAGTTACTAAGTCAGAAACACTCCACTGTACACGTGCTTTTCTGGTTTTTTGTGTTTTTTGGTGTTCAGCAAGTCGGTACAGCCCTAGTGCAATCCTGAAGCCCTCTGTTGTTTAACACAGCCAGTGAAATGGGCACCATAAACTCTGCATGGCCCTGGAGCTGCATAGGAATTATTTCCTGCTCTCTGCAGAGGAAGACGCCTTCAGATTTTGTTAAATGATAACAAATAAGGAAAACGAGGCCTCCCCTAGTTCTGGCAATTTTATCCCTCCCACTGGGCTTTCCTGGAGGTGGCAGAGTTGAAGCTCCCAGGTTTTATTTTCAGAACATGGTCATTTCTCATTTTGATATTTTAAAGTAAACAATTCTTGCTTCCCGTGTATTATTCAAGTATAGAGAAGTGGGTATCCAGTGCATACATAATCAAACATCCAGCCTGCACCAGACAGCCTTCTCAAATCACTTGAGAAATTTCCCTGTTGCTATTGTTATCATTCTATATTCACTTCCTCCAATTATTTAACACCTCAAACATTGTATCTTGTGTTTGCCCCACAGCTGTGGGGTGAAGCAAGCAAGCGCTGTTTTGGTTCAGGCTGCCTTGGACAGTGCGTGCCCACAGGAGAAGAGAGGTGGCTGTACAGATGTTGCTGGTATCATGTTAATGAAGAAATAACCTGTTGAAAATAGTTTCGTTTTCAAACCTTCCAGTGACAAAATACCGGGTTTGGAGAGAGGAATTAATGATTTTTAACCTGCCTATCATGCTCTTTCATTGCTGGCATGTAAAATCCTTACTGGTGTTTCAAGCTGCAAGTAGTAATGTTGAGGATATTTTCATTACTGCCAAAACATTTACATGAAACTGCTATTCAGATCAAATTATCTTGAAACTGCAAAGCATGAGCAGATTTTAAATTACTCAATTCGGAAAGATGGTTGCATTTTGAAATTACACAGTAGAAACCAGCAAAACACCACCATTTCAGATTCACAGGAATGGCAAAAGTAGCTCTTAAAATAATTCTTCTTAAATGTGCTATGGTAACGGACACAGTATTTCCCTATATTTAAACCAGTATTTGACTATCAGAAAAACAAAGCTTTTCACTGTTTTGGGCAGACTATTGTTTCCACAACACTTTAAACACAAACAGCACTGCTCAGGGAGAACAAGTGTGGTGGGTCACAGGGTGTGGAGGTGATGCCTTAATAAACCAAAGCACGACAGGTGAAGAGCTATGACTATTTGTGGAATGACAGACTGAAAAAATAAATTCAAAAAGTGCAGTAAACTGTCAGAGCTGGTCAGTGCTGGTAGGATCCTACTAACTGCTCTGTTTTATTTCTTTATATCTCACGTTTATCTTTCAGCAACACACCAGTTATGGAAAAGACTCAAAGATATCAACAAAAAGATGACTGGGGCAATATTGTGAATTTCAAGACTTTGATGAGCCATCATTTAAGGTATTTCGATGTGTTTTTCCCTGCTTATAATCCTAAATTGTGTTACTGCTGCTTTTCAATAAGGATTCTGTAGTGCAATGAAAGAAAGATATGGCAACATTTAAGTCTTCCCTAAGTGTACTGTGGTTCCCTAAAAGAACCATAAAGGTAATTATCCAGGAATAACAGGAAGGACTGCCTAATTTGGCAACAGAGGTCAAACGTAATTTCTTTGACAGAAAAGGGATGGACAGCAGAAAACTTTATATGCAGCCAAAAATTAAATTGATAACACCAGCAATTTCTAACTCTGCTGTCAGAAAGGAGTTGACAAAGAAAAGTGAGGGCTGTAGAAAAGGCTAACCTGTGAGGAATATTGAGTGTGGCACTGGGATGGGGTCCTTTGACCTCTTAGTCACTGATAATCAGAGATTGCAATCTGAAATGTGTGTGCTTTTTCTGTCTAAGTTTGTAGTTGATTTGTTCTCATTCATTCAGTGAAATATCCTGAAAAGTAACAAGAAATCAATAGGATAAGACAGGTTCCCCAGACGTCATAAGGAGTGCTCAATGGTTGTTTGTCTGTAACTGGCAATAACTGCTTCAATACCATATGTTTTATTGTGGCATAAAATCATAGTGATTTCAGAATCAACTGCGTATGTTTTGATAAAACGATACTGTGCACTAGTGAGTGTCCATTGTAGATAAGGCATCCCTTCTAGAACAATCCGATATACTTCTCTGGGAAAGGGAAAAAAAGATCAAGAAATAACCGTATTGGGAGTAATAAAATACTAATGATCCCTTCAGACACTGTGCTTTTTCCACTTTTTCTTTTCACATGCATGCAATGGCAGCTGTGTTAGTAGAATATGAAGAATGTCCACAAGCACACACAGTGCATAGGTGTTTCAAAAAAATCTATAGTATCTATTTTCTACCACATTCAGATGAAGTGGTTTTTTCCTTAAAAAGAACTAGGGATTAAGGTTTGCTTGTCTTGGAGGAGAAAAAACACTCCCCCTTCAGTTTCACAAAATCAGAACAATTACTATTGTACTAGCCTTTAAATTCTTCATCCAGACTTAGGGAGAAGCAATGAGTGATGCTGCAAAACACTGAGGATAGCATGGCATTGGCTTCTTAAAATTTAACAAGTTTCTTGCAAACTGGACATAAATTCTTGCAAAGCCATTTTGATGAGAAACGGGATAAAACTGAAATAGCTCTTTAAAAAGAAGATCCTATCTTGTAACCTGGGATTTCCTTCATAAGTCTTTAATGCAATTCTTTCTGAACAGGCCTGTCCTCTGTAATGCTGTCTTTTGGAAGGGTTTATAGTCTTCTCCTACACTTTCCATGATATTTTCATTAACTGAAGAGATGTTCATCTCCTCAAATACAGCTACAAAATACACACATACAAGCCAATGATCTGAGAATGCTTGAAACAGTGATGAAGGAGCTGATGCTGCCACATCCCACCTCACTGTCTGGAGCACTTTTGACCGGTTAGGTTTGGCAGTACACTTGACATCACCCAGCAGAAGAGGGGCACAAAGTTTCCTACATCTTCTCCCTTCTTACAAAATCTTGTGGCTTCCAGGAGGAACAGTGAACTCTTCATTCTCCACCTTAAAAAATGAAATCTAAATTGTGGCTCTGATTCAGTAGGGCATTTCAACACGTAGTTTAGAGCATCGGACAAGTTCCAGGGAGTACAGCAAGTGTGTGGGCAATCTGAACAACATAGGCATATATGTAAATACTCTGCTGAATGGGACTTCAAGTTGCATTTGGGGAAACACGCATTTAGATAAAAAAGAACACAGTAATTCCTTTACTTTCCTCTTTTTCAGTATTATTTAACTACAGTTTTCCCACAGTAGGAGTGTGTGAAAAGCTGCATTATTGTAGATAAAAATATATAAAATACGATAAATTAAAGATTTGGAAATTAATTTCTCAGGAGACCTTTTTCAGTCTAGACTCTATTGACACATCCTGCCAATTTGTTTGTCTGTTCTCCCTGTGAACATAACATTTAATACTTGTAGGCAACTTAAAGATCTTTGATAAGCTTGCTACTTCCTGCAGCACTCTGTGTCCACAATGAACTTTTTTAGTACAATTTATAGCATTTGGCATTCCATTCACCAAGAATGGAGATTATCCAGCGAATTATCCAGCTTTCGGAGACGGGGATATGTGTTCCTTGTGCTTCCTATTCTCTGGCAACACCGGGATGGAGCATCCGCTAGTGAAAGCTCTGTAGAAATAAAGTTTAAATCCAGAGCAGACAGGCAGTGTTTCCAAAGTCACCGGACGAACCCAACAACCCATGACTTTGACTGCAGAAGGATGCTACAGAAAATGAGTCTGCTAGTATATTTGGAGGTCACTTACGTGCACTTGACACAGGAGCTCATCTTGAATCTGTGTTGATGGATGTATTCATGGTACATGCCATTATTGGAGAGATCTTTGACACTTTTCAGGTAGAAGTGGGTAGAGAGGTTGTGCTTTCCCTGTGTGTTCAGTGGCCATTCCAAGGCAGGTATCTTCACAGTGACTTTTTTTAATTAAAAAACAAAACAAAACCAAGAAACCCAAACCAAGATGACACAGAAAACAAAACTCATGAACAAAAACAACAACACCCTATTCTTTAAAAAGTGTTATCTTTGTCAAAAAGAGATTATTCTTCCCTTTCCATACCTACAACTTTCCTTCAGTCTTACTGAACCATTTTCCGTAAATACATCAGTAAAAATGTGATTTTTTTAAAATGTTGTGGGATACTTTCTCAAAGCTTGCGTACTAGAAGTTGCAGAGCAATCCTGCAGCACTTCTTACTGAGTTACTCTGCCTTTAGGGAAGGCTTGCTTTTAACTTCCAAAACTTAAAATTGGCCAAGTCCTAAGCCCTTGAAGAGACAGAAGAATGCTAAGTATCTCAAGAATGTCTAATATCTTGAAGGTGTTCATAGTGAGAAGTTCTAGGACATAAAGATAATTCAGTGCTGTCTTCTCTGCATCACCCCAATCCTGCATGTTTTCGCCATGTGCCTTCATCCCATGGTAGACTATGCTCGACTTTAAAATCTCCTGTTAAGAAAAGGCCCTTTTGAGTTGTTACTTCTGTGCTAACATTCTCTTGTTGAGTTTACCCTCTACAGAGTGGATACATTCTGCTGATCTGCTAGGATTTGATTGTGATCTTGCTCATTATGTCAATCTTCACCCTTTGGTGGCTGTTTACACTAGTACCAACAAACCGGAGACTTCTGGATATCAACCACTGGAGACAAAGCTGAACATAAGAAATAAAAGGTATTTCCACCAGAAAGATTCCAGTAACTAAGCTGATCATCAGGGGGTGATGCTGACTCATTAATGGTGCTTCTTGCAGTGCTTTTATTACTTTTCAGCTAAGCACACAATGCAGCTGTATAATTAAGCCACAGGCATAATATGCGACAAAAGACATGTGGGTTTTCTGCTGGTTTTAATTTCCTTCTTTCTAGTTATTACTGGACCCACTCTAGTGGCAGCAATGAGACATGAAGAAGAGTTATGCTTAAATTTTGTCGTGTTAGTTTAATGTGTAAAATTCATGTTGTTTTCTGAAAATACTATTTTGTACTACAAGAAGTTACATAAAGTACATTTTTTTTTTCTAAATGCCTTAATTAGTCCAGATATTTTTGTTTGAAAAAGAAGGGCAAGAATATTTGGAAGTCAAATAAAGAAACTATTGCAGTATGCCAGTGATTAACACGGCACTTGCTAAGCAGTACCATTTCTGCTTTGAAACTGTTCAGCAGCAGTGGAATAAATTTTTTTTTTTCCCATATGTCTTTAAATATTGCACTAATTTTGACATAATAGTCTTTAACTGGACAATAGTTCAAATTCCACTATGGGATACAGGGATAGCATGAAATAGTTTTCACAGAAAATATATCATTTAGACTACCTGTAGTCTCATTAACCATAATTACTTTGGACTAGATGAGTAATGTTTGAGCCCATAAGCTGGCAAACTTGAATGCTGTCTATTCGAAGTCTGCTAAGAAGTTCTGTTTTGCCTCAGTCTCTGCCCTTCCCCAATGCAAAGTGAGATGTAGCAATCTTCTGTGGATTTTGTGGCATTCTTTTTAGCATGATTTTAGGATGTTTTTCATACTCTGTACATTGTGTAATGACACAAAAGGCCTCTAGGCTTCTAATTGCATTCTGTCTTTTCATATGGAGAGCTACAGAAATATCAGAATGGTAGCTAGCAGTCCAGCCATGTACGCAAAGGCTGGCCTCCCCACAGCCCTGTAGACATCTTCACCCATCCGTCTAAGTTCCTTTCTTCAAGTCCTGTTAAGTTTGGTTCACCTCTCCTTCCTGTTGTATCTCTACAAACCCAGTACAACAGAAGTTTCATTTTGGTGGAAGGCCACCTGGCATTAACACAATGCAAACAATAAGCAGTTAATAAAAATGCTTTCTTGTTTGCAAGTCACAATAATATCTAACAAACATTCACTTTTTGCTTCTTTAACAGAGCTGATTCACTTGATGCATGTTCACTACATCCAGATGTAATTCCAGTTTCAGTAGATAGTTGTTTTTCAATAGATCTTTGGCAGCCTATTTTATAAATGGTATTTGGTAAGGGGTTTTCACCATATAGGATTTTTGTGATTTGTTTCACTGACATTGTATTACAGCTAGGGTTAGAAAAAGGTCTGTGTGTCCTGCTTGGCCACATGAAGAACACAAGCCCAGGAAATACACTAAGAAAGCATATAAATATAATAACAATATACAATATAGAAGTGACACTTGGATGCATGAGGAAAATATTTCAGATAGAGACAGGGAAGTGTTATCACCATTATATGAGGTGCTGAGAGGAGTGCTCTGTACAAGGAAGGCTGTGTAAAATTTTAGCTACCTACAGTTAAGAAAGATGAGCTCAAACTGATGGTGAAAAGGGTGATAGGATGATGGGAGGAATGGAGTATCTGTCATACATGAGAAAAGTAGAGATCATGGCTTCCACAGCCTGACAAAAATAAGACAAGATACAGTCATTGTTGAATATGTTTTAGAGATGAGTATCAAGGGAAAAAAGCTCCCTAAGCAACCTAAGAACAACACTGGTATTAGGAACAAGCAGAGATAAATTTGCTCTTTGTTCATTTAAGATGAAAATCCTGATAGCTGTTTGTGATGAGATCCTGGAACTACCACAAAGTAACAAGACTTGAGCATTAACTGTTTTTAAGACAGCTCAGCAAATTAAAAAAAATAATAATTAAAAACAAAAAAAAACAAAAAAAAAAAAAAAAGAAAAAAAAGGTTAAGTGAGACTGTGTTTGTTACAGGCCCTGATAGGACCCTTCTTTTGCACAAGACAAAAACTGTCCCAGATCCTTCCTAACCCAGGGGTCACTTGGATTTCAGGCTGGTAAAATCAGAGCTCCATGGTTTTCAGTTCCTTAGCATAAGCAGTATTGCTAGAATTTACAGAGCAAAAGTAAATGCTAAAGGAAACAACATCTGATTTTTCTAATAAATACCAATGCTTCAAATTAATTATATTTTTGGAATTAGCCAAAAACCTGGCAGCAATTTGAATGTGAGTGAACAGTATGATACAAGAAATGGAAAAAAGGGCACAAAACTAATAGCTTTTACTGAACAGATATATTCAGACATTTTAAGGTGTATTTCATTTCCGCATGGGCTGTTGTGAGCTGAAAAGGGGAAGCTAGATGATAATTTTTGTGACTTCTACTGTGATGTTTCTGGTGAATAAATGAGCAGGTTTGCATATGGCACAGAAGGGAAAAAAAAAAAAAAACCACTATTAGAGAAAACTGTATTTACCTTGCATAATGAGCCATTTTGCAATGAATTCTTTCCTGTAAAGGGGCCTCTATGAAATGTGCTAAATAAAATAATCTTCTAAACACTTCCTTTCTTTTCTATCTCCTTATGTTTTTTTAAAGTGTATCCCTGAAAAAATTAAAAAAGCCCATATTCTTCCAGTGACCTAAATTTGCAGAAAGACAAACGAATTGTCTTCAAACAGCATATGAACATGCAGTGTTGTAAACTGCAGGTTCCCTCCCACCCAAACTAAAGAAAATGTCTGTTAACCAATCTCCGTATTGTCTTATGGCAGCACATTGGGAATATACTCTGGGGTTTTTTTCTGTCCTGAAAAACTTTTTGTTTTTTTTCAGGACTCTGTACTAAGGCTTAATCCTCTAAATCATCAGCCTCAGAGGCAGGTACTCAGAGGCGGCCCAAGGCACCTTCCTGCCTCCCCTGTTCCTGTGGGTACCCTTGCTCTGAGCAAGGATCTTGTCAGACTAGAACAGTCACAGGGCTACTTTAATTTTCATCATTAAAATGGAAAGGTCAGGATTAAGAAATCAGCTGCACATGCTATTTCACCTCTGCCCTCTACAGCCCTGAAATGCTGCCTGTGCTGCTCAGAAATCCGTGTCTCTGAGAAAGGAAGAGGAGCTGGAATAAACACAACTAACTGGCTGTTTAAAACTTCTGTAGGATTCTCTTCTTTTTTTTTTTTTTTTTTTTTCGATAGAGATGGTAAAACGTGAGTCTAGCAGGCTCAGAGACCTGCCTCTTAGAGAACCTGGCATGCGATCACTAGCCTCTTAAAAAAACCAAAACCAACCAAACAAAACAAAAAAACCCCCCACGAAAACAAACAAAAAACCCCCACAAAAACAAACAAACAAAAGAACCCCACCCAAACCACAAACTTATTCTTTTGGAAATATGTGTTTCTGTACCTGGACTCCATAATCTCATCAAGTGGTAGAGATATACAAATTTTCTTTAGCAAGAATGCAATATTGCTTGCTAGGAATGACCTTTATGTATCTTTGTGTGTATCTAGCATTGACAAGTTAACAAATACTTTACACCTTAAACATTTCCTCTGGGGAGCTTGCTTCCTCTGGCTGATAGCAAGTTTCCAGTAAACTCAGTTTGTGCTATAGATGCAGAGGAGCTTTTGTCAAAAGGAAATTCCTTCCAAACCATGGATAACCATTATCCACTACGAATTACCTAATTATCTTTTTTGGAAAAAAATGTGTGGAAAAAGAAACAAGGAGTTTTGTTGCCAAATCCCGCAGAAGTGGCCTAAATGCTCATTGTCTAACTGAGACCACAGATTCAGACTGCTGTCCCATTGTCCAGCATCAGTGCATGCAATAGTCTGGCCTCATAAAACAGACATTTAACTGAACAGAACCAATTAGCCCGCCATCGTGGCCCTTGTTCACAATAGAAAAAACAGCTGATGTTCCCTTAATTTGAAACAATGGGAGGATATGCATGGGCTGTGTAACTCTTACAAGAGGAGTAACTCTTTCCAGAGTGGGACCGTGAGAAAGTAAAGCCCATAAATGGCCTTTCAGTGGATGAACTCCTGAACAGTCTTTTATAATGTGAACTCATCAGTCAGCTGTCTGTGGATGCATTTTCTTTAGAAAATCTCAGTTTGACTGCAACATGCCAGTTTTTAGTGATAAACCATTCTGCTGAATGATATTCTGTCACAGCACTGTATTAACCCCAGTACAGGCTTATTCAGCAGCACCTTTTCCCTCCAGCCTTCTTTTACATTCCTTACCATGCTTGTACCTCTTCCAAATGATCTCAGAATAGCAATGACCACTGGTGTGAGTGTGGTGAGAACTGAATGTTGTTCCTAACAATGGCAGTGAGGCTTCATTTAAGATTCAGATGCTGAGAAAAATCAAGCAAAGAAGCTGATGAGCTCAGTAATTCAGCTCTTCCATATGATGCCAGTAATTCACTTTCTTTTGACTACTTTCTGCTTCACCTAATTGGGATCTTGCCGTCACATCTAATCACTGGATACCCAGAACCCAGCTAGAGCCTCTGCTAGCGCGAGACCATGTTCAAAAAATTGACGCCCCTCCCTTTGAAGTTAGTGTACAGCATTGTGTCCCTTCCCATCCAGAATTTTTTCCAAGTGCCTTCAGGCAATAGTTCATCACTTGCAAGTGTGAAACTCTTTGAAACAAAGAGGCCTTCACTAATGGCAAAGCAAAGATACCATTAACTTTGGGAAAACAATGCACAATAAATAAAACCATGTCCTTCATTCAGTACCTTTGGCAACTGTCCATTGACTTCGTCACCAGCCTTTCCTGTAGGTACACATTCTTCCTGAACATCATTTCTCCTTCTCTATCTGCTACATTTCTCTATAGTTTAGCACTGCTCGGACACCGTAGCTCCAGAGGTCCAACTGCTGCCTGGGCAGGCCTATTTCCAAAGCCCCTGCAAATCGGTATTCTGTCATTTTCTGAATATTTTTCCCAAAATCCAGTCTGAATGTTTCATTTTATTTCATGGCTGAGTAAGGGAGTTTTCAGCGAAGACCACAGAATTGTTTGGTTCAGAAGGGATCTTTAAAGATCATCTATTCCAACCTCAAGATGTCTCAGTTCTGCTGCTGTTACCATGATTTGCATGAAAAAAACTTTTCTTTTGTCCAGCTCTGCCACTGACCTGTCTCTTTATCATGTCTGCTCATTAAATCCTCTGCAAGAGCTCTTACAGAGAAGTCCTACAGATGCTGAGAAGTGTGGTAGGTCTTTGTGGTCACTGAAATGTAATGATGATTCCCCCCAGAGTGCCACTGGAAGAGTGAAAGAGAAAGAAGGGCCATATTTTTTACTAACCAACAGATGGTATCAGGATTAGCTGTCTATCCAGTGATTTGGGTAAAACACCTAAACAAATCAACTAGTTTTATGGGCATTCTTGTCTTGCTCATCTATAGATGGGAGCAGAGATTTCTCTACTCATGAAATGTTTAGGCTACAACTCTTCCAGTTTTTTGAAGACTACAAGGAGAAAAAATAAAACCAAACAATGATGATATAACTCATTCATGTGTCCACACGAAGAAGTATATTGTTTCATTTAGTAGCACAGAAATAAGGTTCGTAATGGGAGTCAAATGGAAGCCAGGAGTCTGCACTCTTGAATTCTTTAACCTTGGAAATCTTTGTTTTGGAATCTAGTACTGGTCAAAGGTGTTTAATACATTTATAACCTCTCATTGTTATTTCCCAGATATATGTGTGTTTTGCTTGGATCCAAGCCTTTACAAAAGCAAATAAACATGTCCTAAACTTCCATTCATCAAAGAGGACAAGTTGTCTAGATGTAAATAGCTAAGACTCTAATGAGATGATCAGTGAATTGTTTCTCTCTTGTATTATAAGCATTTAAATTAAAATATTGCACTTAGGGCACTCTGCACTTGTAACTTTTGCATAGCAGGATCCAAGTGTCCAACACGAGCCAAACAGCTTCAGCAATTAGCTTTCTATAGAGGTCCCTAGCCTCTGACCTTTCTTGTTCATCAGAGGCAAGCCAAATGCTTTGTTAAAGAATATTAATTGTGCCTGGCACTTCTCTAGGACCAAAGACATCACAAACAGTTTCCTGCTAGCAAGAAGCTGTTGGCAAGAAGCAAAATCTCATGCATATTTTCTGCTCAACTGGAGGCTGACTCATCTGTACCAGAGGTGAAGAAAAGTCTGATCTGGTGGTCCCTGTGCAAAACTTGGAAATGGAAGTGGAACGGCTACACAGGTAACAGCTGTATGGCTCTGCTTCGTGCTGCTCTTTACCATCTCGGGCTCAGTAGCGAACTCTCTGCCTTTCACTACACCCCGCACTTCCCAGTCCCTGCAGCCACCCAATCTCACTTCATACATTTAGCCAAAGTGCCCAGGTTAGCACTCCCTTGAGCTGTCAGTGAGAGACGTCTGGAGAGCCACAGCTGAGCTGTGCTGAGCTGCTTCTTGGTGCTGCCTCTTTGCACTGAGTACAGCTGGGCTCTGGGGCTGGTAGAAGCTTAGCCCACTGCCATGGTGAGGCAGGGTGAACCTGGGACAAAAATCCTGATTTCTGCATGTATTTCAAGAGAGAAAGCTGCAGCTACACCTGCAGGGATTTTCAAAATCCCTCACAATTGATTAGAGTTGCAGAGGTCCCGAGCCATTGACTCAGCAGCTGCTAAACCTTTTTATAATCCTGTGCCATTTAACAAGAAAATACCTCTTTTAAAAATCTGTTTACTGAGATTGATTTGAATAGCTTGGGGTTTGTTTGTTAGGGGGATTTTTTGTCAATTCTCTCTATTCACACCTGAATATTTCGTGCAATCATAGTGAGAATCCAAGTGCCCCTGGGGCTGCCTGTAAAGACAAGGGTTGGTGGGACAGAAAAGTTATCCCATCGTTTTCCCTAGTACTTCTTATTCTTAGGTCATCTTTCAGTCTCCAGATGGGTCATAAGCAAAAGAAATGTTCTACTGGCAAGAAGAAATGACAAGAGTAGCTAGCCTCCTGTTAAATGGAATTTGAAGATACTGTCTAATTTCAAGGGCTTAAACATGATGCATCACATTTTGTCTGTACTCAAACTGGTGTCAAGTCACTTGAACTTCTCTGACCTCCATGGACCTTCTGTTCTGCAACATGGTGAGGTTAAAGTTCTTCAGCTCATCTTAAAAACGGCTTTTTTTTTTTTTGCATGCATTTCTGTTTTCTGCTGTCCTTAAATACAGAATGCCAAAAATATTAAGTAATCATAGAATCATAGTCCATAGCACAACCTAGCTGTAGCAGATTGCACTTATCACTGACTAGTCCTGGTGTTCTCAATTCTGAAGAAGAAAAAAAAAAAAAGAAATTCAGAATGTGAAGAAAAACCTCCTCTCATTTACAACAAAGGAGTTATTGGTATTATAATTTGTGCTGATCCGAGCTGACATATTAGAAGTAAAGAGCAGCATTTGCCTTGGCTTCATAGATTTCACATTTTTCTATCTCTACCTTTAAAAGAATAACAGCTGCTCAGCTCATTTTACAGTTAAACACCAAGTATGTGCTTAGGAAGAGTTTGGGTTGAGATATTATGCACACTAGTCAAAATTGTAGTCTGAGCTATCCTGTTTCTTTCAGCTTGGCCAACAATAAATGCGTTGGAAATTCCTCCAGGGAAAACCTCTCTCCCGGAGCCCTGTGTGGTACATATCTTTGCACATGCCAGAGTCTGAGCTTCCTCTTTTCTCCTGTGTTAATTTGTCTTGCTCTCTTCAAAGCTCCTCCATCATAAAAACATGGAGAAAATATCTTTATGCTCCTGGTAGCTGGAGTTACTGCTTCAGGATTATTAGAAATTGTACACAAAATTGACATTAAAATAGTCCAGTAGGAGTAACCTGTATACCCTCAGTTTTGATTACCAAAGAGTTTTATTTACCTGGTTTGGTCCTGCTAGCTGGTGAGTAGGTGCTTTGGGACATGGACTGATGTTTTACTGTACTCCCTGTTGCAGGAGACCTACCGCATTTGCGATTTATAGCTGAAGGTTTCAGAGCAAAGTAGGAGATAGAAACATCTGGTAGTTTTAATAAGAAATGGGCATCCAAGCTCCTGCAGAGATACTAGAGAAATTTCAGCCCACAACTCAGAACTAAAACAAACAAAGGAATAGTTTTAGTAAATGCGTCAAACTGTGGATCACGAAACGGGAAAAAAACACAGCAAATATCATGCTTCTGTTTAAAATGTATGTGTCTGCATGTAAGACAGGGCGCTGAGGAGGATGCACACAATCCCATCTGTTTGAACTGAACATGTTACTAGGGCAGTGAAAGTCAGCTGTGTTCACCAACTGATTCTGCCAAATATTATTTTCAAAAATAAAAGTCTGGTTGGTATCGGCCAGGAACACAGATGACCGTGATCTCCATGTTTCACAGGGGTTAGGGTAAGTTAGTGGTGAAAGGTTTTACCTTGATATCTCCACTGTCTACTGTACTGAAAGAACAACTCTAGGAACTGAGAAGCTGAGACTTTAGATCTGCTGCTGCTTTTTCTGAAGTGTCACCAGCCAGACTTACTATCAGGAGCCATGGAAAAATGGGTATTCCCAGGCCTACAAGCTATTCGGTGAGCATTTTGACACTGCCTTTGCTACTGGTTTTGCAATACACTTGTGTGAGCACAGTCTAAGGCCTGTCTGGATGGCAGCTCTTTCACCTAGTTCAGCATGCTGTGTCCTCACCACACACACTACGATGCACGTGCCTGTGCTACCACAAACTTTCCATTTTCTTCTTTAGCTTAAAGGCCAGTGCCACACCTCTTCCTGGCTCTGGTGAGTCAAAGTGTGCCAGACCATAATTCGCTTCGTTTGTTCTAGCAGATGTCATAGTACCCTTCCTTCACTAAAAGGCAACTAAAGAGCATAAACCTCAATCCAGCACGGCATTTACTTGAGAAAGCACTTTGCTTTTTACGTAATTACAGATAACTGGTACTCTTTGAAGACAATTTGGCTTCAGATACTGATGACTTCCATTGCACTTTAAAATAACCCATTTTTTTCAGTTTACAATTATGATATGTAAATCTTACCTTAATAGCTTAACTGCAGAAGATAGAGGTTTCAGTTTCTGCCTGCATAATCCAGAGCAGTTTGCAAGTAAGATCAAGTGGTCCAGGCAGAACCAGAGCAGGGGATGACCATCAACTCAGATCCGTTGCTGAGACACTTACTGATGAAGAGATGCAAACGAAAGTGGCCACGGCCACACGCGTGGTCTGTGTGATATGGTGACCATGGCAGTGATCCCCTGGGCACCCTGCCCCAGGCGCCGAAACCGCCTGTGCGTGTGGGTTGCAGGAACCTGTTTGACTCTGCCCTGGGCAGCTGGAAGCTGTTGTACAGCCAGACATCACCCGTCACCTGGAAACAGCTGACTGAGAGCCAAAGAGTCAGGAGAAGCTTTTTGCATGGCTTCTCTGCAAAACCCAGAGTTTCTTGGCAGTCACACGGGCATGTTTACCCCAACTTCCATGGTGAATGCTTACATACCAAGGCAAATATAATTTTGGACTTTTTGTTGTTGTTCTCCTTAGAATTTTCCATGAGGCATTCATAGTATTTATTGTACATTTACCTAAACTCATTCACTCCCCATTTTTAAGAGATTTCTTCTTTATATTAGAGGTCAATTTACCACCTGTCCTATGAACCCAGCTTTCCAAGACCCAGAAAGCTTCCAGAGTCCCGATCTTGTCCCTGGGTATGATCCTGGCTTCGAATTGCATTTCTCAGCATTTTTTCATGTCATTTGCTTTACTTCAGGGGGAAGATCTCTCCAGCTCCCTTTCATGACAGGGGTCCTCTGAAGCGAGGATCTAAAATTTTTTTTTTTTTTTTCCTTCTGGCAGTAATCCGATAGATACCATTGGTCTTAACTCGTACAGCTAGAGTAGGAGTTGCCAGGAGTTCTGGAAAAAAGAAAATAGAGAAAAAAAAAAAAAGGCAGCCCACTGCATGCCAAGGAGGAGGTTTTTGGAAGTTAATAAAAACACTGATTTGTAGTTTGGGTGTGTTCCAAGTTTATCCAAGCTATGTCTTCATTCTAGAAATAAGCTCTTCTAAAAAACAAACTGTTCTACCCAAGACTGACTTCTGACTTTTTAATTTAACAATAATAGCAGCCTTTCTGAAATTATAGTTTGTGCCATTGACCAGTTTGAAATTAAAATGAAAACCTTATCCTGCTAAGGGAGCAATTTTACACTTTTTTATACAGTGTATAATAAGAGGGGGGAGGAATTTCACAAAATTACCCAGCAATACATCATATTAAGATGCTGTGGTGATTCAACATTTAAGAGCATAATGAAGGGAAATGCCTCTTACCCAGCTACAGCTGATTAGGAGTCAAGGATTAACTACATTACAGCCATGCTATGGAGGGAACTTTTGCCCTGTGAAGAAATATCTCTCTGTCCATTCACTATAGAGTAAGACAAAGCAAGCAGCTTAGACTAGATGCTCAACTTTTAGACACCTAAA
Organism: Caloenas nicobarica; assembly: GCF_036013445.1. Classification (NCBI taxonomy): domain Eukaryota; kingdom Metazoa; phylum Chordata; class Aves; order Columbiformes; family Columbidae; genus Caloenas; species Caloenas nicobarica. The sequence goes on along the minus strand of NC_088248.1, from coordinate 12,256,319 downwards.
GTTATGCAAGTTAAATCCTGCCCCTGGTTAGGTGGCGTATGAGGTACCAGTTTTTTCCTGAGTGATAGATTTTGTTGAAATTATCAGTGGAAGTCTCAGTCCTAAGGCAAAGACCGGTCCCTTTGACGTGGTCTAAAATGAAGTTTGTGGATATCGGCAGCGTGCCTGCATTCATGGAAAGAAAAAGAATCCACTTAATCATATGTTCCTTTTTTAAAAATATATGTATATAAACATGATATATGAGACAGAGCTAATGTATAAATTTCAAACCCTTAGCAAAAGTCTTTGGTTTTTCCTGGGCTACAATTTATTCAGCACTGCGAAGGAGTACGGCTTCTATTACACATCAAAAGTCTTTCACAGGCCAATACTTTGCTCCAGATTGTTTATATTAAAGCCTCACACATTCTGCCAGTGCTCCCCATCTTCTGTGCCCCATCCGATGCAGAAGCAAGAGATATACAAAAGCAATCATGAAACTCGTGTCAAGAGGCTGACCCATTCCCATTAATAAGAAGAACCACAGCAGAGACGCGGACAGGGGCCGTGCACTGGCTGGCCTGTCCTGCTCAGCAGCACACGCTCCCACTCCACTCCCACAAAGGCATCCCTCTTGCTCCACAACCCAGCTGCGGCTCAGGGCCCAGGCTGTGATTTGTGGTGAGGATACTTTGCTTTGACAGCCCAATGTCACTGTGCTTTTACATAATCAGCCCTTTTTGCTATAATCCGTGGGCTTCAGACAACCACAGTGAAAAACTTTTTCAAGTGGAAGCAGTGCCCTGGGTACAGACTGAGACAGAAAACATTCAGAAATAAACCAAATATTTCCTATTTCTTGTAATCACTTGTGTTACAGCAATCACATGTTGACAAGTGTTCGCTGATAACTTGCTATGCAGGAAAGATGAAGTAAAAGAGCCCAGTAAGAGAGGTTCTTTTGCATTTTTAATAAGCCTCTAGTTATGCCCTTCATGGACAGGTTTGCCAACAGCAAAAAGTAAGACAAATATCTGCAAGCTGAAGTGGCTAGAAGTGAACTCGCTAGCTTTTTATTTGGAGAACCTTTCCATCTGGATGAGTAGCATGACAGGAAAGCATTTGAAGCTGGGAAAACTACCATGCTGCTGTCTATAAACCACTGATACAATTTTTATGTGGAATGTTAAAGAGAATGAGATGCAGTACATTTTTTTTTTTCCCAAATCCAAGAGCTTAGATGTTTGCAAGCAAACCAAAATAAACTCAGGCATTCAGACTCATTCCTGAAAGCTGTCTGGTGGCTGATCCCATGGCATGTACCCCAAACACAGGCATTGTGCAAGCTTTGCATCGTGTACCCTTCGACTGTCACCAGTACAACAGCACTACTGCTATGATACTGCTACTGGCACCAACTCCACAAAAGGGAAGGTAATTAACAGAGAAATGACTATTGGTGCAGCTAGAAAGTAGACAAGTAATCTTTTGGATTTCAGTTCATTGCATCGTTGTTTTCAAACCACTGCCTAACCTTCCCAGACCCTGCTTCGTGGCTGTTCCTTTCTTTCTTTTCTTCTTCTCCCTTTTTGCAGGGACTATGGCTTATTCTGATTCACTCCACTTCTTTCCTCTTTAATGGCTATAGGGCAGCCTCACTGTTGCCAAGGATATGGCATATGCATGCGACACTGTGCCACCGCAAACAATCGAGTGAGTCACATTCATTCCTGGAGCACTGGTGCTGAAATCGGTAAAGCTAGACTGGGAGCAGGGCTTATAAACTACAAAATTATAAAAAGAATTTTCTTTAAATAAAATGTTCTTAAAAAAAGCTTTCAGGGAGAAACGTGCAGTTTTCGTTTGTAAAATGATGGTTGGCAAAGGTTTTATTGCCAAACTCAAGTGAGAGCATAGATGAGAGGTGCTAGACATACGCCATTTTGAAAATAAATTAGTAGGAAACATAGTACTGTGAAAAATATTAGACTTTTTTTTCGCCTACTCACAGAGAGCCTGTTAGGAGATTAAGAATCTCCAGCTCTCAAAGGTATAGCTGTTTTACCAAAATTTAATTAATGAATAATAATATTTTGGGAACAAGAGAAAACACCTTTGTAGGATGTGGAGTGTTAGGAATAGACGGAAAGTTGCCCATATAAACAGTTCAGCAGCTCTGGGATAAATTACAGGAGCATTTGTATGCATGATTGCCCATCTGTGTAAAACAAGACATGCAGCCACACACAGGAATGATGCGCAAGTCAGACATGTGGGGCTGATATTAAGTTGATCCAGAACAACAGAAGATCTGTCCCATCACATCCGAGTTTGACCCAAGGAGGTTTAAATAACTCCAAATGAGTAAATAAATAGAGGAGGAGGCCTCACTGAGAGCACTAAAAGGAAACTCAAGGTATGCTATCTATATCTGTTTCTGGGTTTGGGGTTTATTTAGACCCAGCTCAGACTTTGGGCTGTTATTTCTCCATTGGAAGGGCTTTTTGGCAGTTTCGGGAAGGCTGAAGGCTCAGCTCCAGCGTGCTCCGTGGCCCAACGTAGTCCATGTGCGTGGGCAGGGCCACGGAGAGCCGGAGGAACCCAAACCAGGGCTGCTGGCAAGAACTTCACATTCTACAGCTCCCCTCTCAATTACCAGCTGCCAACTGTCAACACCAGCTTCCTCAGAGAACACAATTAATTAAATGAGGCTTAATTAATTAGTGTCAATAAAGCAAATGTAGCAATTATGGTGGAAGTAAATAAATGTACATATTGTAAATTATTATCTTCTCTGCAAAGCATTTGTTCTGAAATCCCCATGGCCATTTTACTCCTCCCCATAATGCTACTGGGAACACTATTGGGGAACATTCAAAAATAAACTGCAAATTGATGAGGAACTAATGCACTTTTATAAGTTTATATTGTAGAAAAACAAGCAGCAAGAAGACTTCTTTACCAACCTGTTGTGGACTTTATGTTGAAATACAACCCAAATATTTAATTTCCATATCATGCTACATCATGTGCCACAAATAAGTCTACTGTTTAAAGTTTGGGGGGATTATATGAAATGTTTTACACCTGACAACCCCACTGAGGGTTTTGGATTTTCTACTAAGGCAAATCTTCTATAGGGCAGGAGGAGAAAATAAGGAGGCTATGGCAATCTAAGCTGCCTCATGTGAAGATAATAACCAATTGTGTATCTTATTCTGAGTGTTTAATCACTGGAGCAGATTTTAATCTCATCTGCTATACTGACAATCAGGAATAATGATGCTAAACTTGGCTTAGTTACACTGAATGTAAGCCTGATATCAGTAAAGGAGCATCAGAACCCCACCTACTGAATACACCTCGTCTCAGACAACGAGACATCTTTTATAGTGTTAGTAGGTACTGATGAAAAGGAGTCAGTCATCCCTGGCTCATAGGTTGATGTCAAGGGAAAGAAAAGGGAAAAAGAAACAGACATGGGAATGAACAAATTAAAACTAGTAATCGTGAAGTTATTTATTGTATGTGTCTGTGCAGCTGGTATTCTGCAAAGGCTAAATGTGAGTCTGAAAAAGCAACTTTGGAGCCCCACCAGACTGGTGCTTTTGTGAAGCCTTTGGCAGCTTTGAAATGCAGACTTATTAGTAATGAAATGTATTGGCAATCCTTACAAGAAGTTAGGCTATTATAAAGGACTTGCAAGGAATGAAATCTCTCATGCCTTGCAGATATGAGGATGATGCAGACTCAATATAACGGACACTAATAGTGAAGCACACTTGGAAAAAGGCAGACACAGAAGTTTCCAAGTTGCCTTTCAAAATTTCTTCAAAATAATAAAAAGAACAAATTAAGTTAGAGATCCTAGCTATAAAAGCAAATGGGACTAAGGTACTGGAGGAAGCAGCCAATATATTAAGAAACTAAGAGTACTACCTATGAAAGATTATGCATGGCACAGTACCATGTTGAGGGGAATAGCTAGGCTGACATAACTCACAGAGGCAGCCAGACAGAGGAATCATTTTCTACTTATCAACAGCTCACACATGAGATTTTTATCTTCCACTCTACACTCTTTTTGCTCTGCAGATAATAACAGCTTTGGTGGAGAGAGGATGGGAGCTGGGATATGTTTTACTATGAGTATAGCCACCTCACTAACTCAGGCTGTACAGAAGCCATGAAGCAGGAAAAATATACTCTTGCTTCACTGATGAAGTAAACGGATTAAGGTAAGTAGCAGCATATGGCCAGGGGTGCTCCAAGAGATAAATTTCAGTCAGAGGCCACTGGGCTTCCTGCCTGTGTGCTTTTTTTTTTTTCCTTTTTTTTTTCCACCTAGATAATACTAATATCAGTCAGCCTTTGTGGCAAGAAAAGTTTCCATGGCCCATACGAAGATATCTCCTTTTTTTCTTCAGGTGACAGCATTTCTTCTGCAACAGACTGCCAAGTAAAGAGCTGCTTATGAATGCATCTTTAGGGGTATCGGCTATTTCCTGCCAGGGATAGTGCTGTGAGTATATTGCCTTACTACTATGAGATATTTCTGGATTTTCAGTTTTACGTTAGGTGCTTTTTGCTTAGGTGTTTCTCTCCCTGCTTCTCCTTTTCTGTGGTTCAAGGGTAAATATACGTCTATTTTATGATGGTGCAGTGAGATGCTAACCTCATGAGGTGAATTAATTTTCTTTCTATTCGGAGACAGACACTTATTTATGCCTGTCTGTCTCAACTTATTCAATTTTTGTCCCAGTGAGTAAATGAGCAGTGAAATGAGTAATGAGATGAGTGAAGGTACAGACAGAAAAATAGCTAGTACAAAGTTTATATATAATTAAAGACAAAATTGAAATAAACAAAACATAACAACAACCCGCACAATTACTTACAGGCTAAGTTGCATGAGTGAGAAGAGGAAAGGTGGCTTTTTCCTCTGCCTGGCCAGAGGATGAAGAATCTCTCCAAAGTGTTCAGTCCCCTGACGAGGCAGATTGGTAATTAGGACCTGGGCAGGCACTGCTGATTACCTGGCAGTTGCCTTTCAACACTTGATTTGAAAATCTCTTTCTCCCATTTTAAGCAGGTAAGAGCAGAGTCACACAGGTAAAATGTACACAGGACCAGCTTACATTAGTGGTTGGGTCAGTGACAAAAGAAGTGAGCTTGAATTTTTTTGCTCTGAAAAGGAAAAATTTAAAAGAACTTTTCAAATCCCCTTTTTAGTTGTCTCAAAGGGTGAATTCTCCCTTTCTAAAGGGGATACTGGGCTTTTTTCTTTTCTCTCATTTATAAAATTACTTTTGGTGCACGTTCTAATGCATTTTATAGAGTTTTTATAAGACAGCTTTACCAGCTGTCAGCTCCCAACTACACTAAATTTTCTATGATTTAAGCACCTATTCAGGCAATGTTAACTTTACATTTAAGAGTCAATGATAGGTTTTACATAAACACAAAATATAAATGATTTTCAGGGGCTTAATGCACCAAAATCTACCCAGCTCTCCATAACATCAGGTCCTTTTTCATAACCTTGTTTTATATTTTGCATAACACTTAAATAGGGGAGGGTGGGGAGAAGCCCTTTAATTAAGGCAGTTCAGTGAAATGCTCTGAAAAGAAAAACTCAATATTTTCTTGTCTGCAAAAAGTCACTGGTCAGATTACATGACCTCTTCTTATGTAGGAATTTATGAGAGGAAGTGCAGTGACTGTAGCACCATTATCGCATTACAGGGTCCAGGGACATTTGTAGGCTCTTTACTAGTGGAAGATGTAGATATGCATCACCTTTTCTGTTTCTTCCTATTTGCTCATTCTCATGCCCCACCTACACAATGCTTGTAATGTCTTTCCATTTTCATTGTACATTATTCTCATTGCATTTCTCCATACCTTCCATGCCCTGCATGTTTATCAAGATAAATTTGGGTTCATAAAGTTAATAACTTTAACCCCAGTCCAGAGGAAGACAGCCAACCTACAAACAGTTCCATAGACATGACTACTTACAGGCTTAAACTTAAGCAGGTGCCACTGACTACAGGAAAAAGCTGCAGTGTTCCTAGCCCAGCCTGTATTTGAATGGCTCTTCCAAGGAAAAATATTTGCAAAGTTTTTCAGACAGTGAAACAATAAACTATCACCCTCCTTGAACCCTTTCTTTGACTTCCACCATTTTTTTCAGATAATTCTTACTCCCTCAAGTCTCTATTCTCTTCCAACAGTCAATCCATGACAGGCTTAAAGCAACTTGGATAAAATTTGGCCAGGTTGGGGAATGTCAAAATGAGGCTCAGTCAGGGTAATACAGTTGCAGTCTTTGCTACTGGTCCCATAGTAAGCTGAACAATTTCCATCATCATGTCCTGTACATTTGGCTTAACTGGCCCAGTTTCTCTGAGGAAAGGCAGCAATATTGATTTACTGCACTGTATAAATGTGTTTGTAGCTTGGCACTAGCATGCTTATGCTCACTTTTTCCCAATGTGGATTTCAAATAAGCCCTTTGCTCGAATGAGTTTATTAACTTTAAAATGCCTGAAGCTAAATCTGAATTATGAGAGGCAAGCTTTGGGAAGCATCTAGGAATTGCTCCTGGAGTCTTCTGTTAGTACCAGTTGTGACTGATTTGTAAGCATCACCAGTGGAAAAATAATGAAGTAAAAGCAAACCTGGAGGCACACATCACCTCAGTCTGAGCTGCCTTTTACTTCAGTTGGCACTCAGGCCCATCGGATTCTATGGGATTGCTTGAGCAGCTCTTGATTTAAGCCAATGTGAAATCGGAGTATAACCTATTGCTTCCTTTTTTAATGAAGTTCATTTTGAATAGTCCCATTTCCCTGTTTCTGTACAGGGCTGCGGTAGACTGGGGAGAAGATCATCTGTGGTCCCTCCAGCAGTGGATTCCATGGGGCTGTTTTGGTCTCCAGTATTTTAGAGGTGGGACGCAGTTCCGTCTCTCCCAACCCGAGGCTGCACAGAGCTCTTCTCAGCGCTCATCAGTGCCGCCCTGCAACGCTGCTGCAGGGGCCGTGCTGCTGCACCGTGCTTGAGACTTTCATGTGTAACAACAATTATCATCCCTGCAGGGACAGTTAATCAAGCAGAAAGTTTCAGCGGACCCCTAAGTACAATCCATAATTACCTATACCTCCTCAAGATTAGGTCTCTCCACCTAAGGAATAATACAGATTTCCAGTTGCAAGTAGTTTGACTTTATCTAGAATAAAAAAAAGGAACACCTTAATACCTATGGAGAAAAAATGATTTGTAGAAAACAATTAAATTAAGAAAAGTAAAATTTACGATGAATGTCAGGGGTGAAAAATGCCATAGTAATATTTACTAAACTGTGGAACAATCTCCCAAGGTGAGTGATGGAGTTCCAGGGTATGAAGAACTAAAACTGCATCAGGCAAAGCCTCAGGCAAGAAAAGCCCAAAGAAGCAGCTGTAGCAGTGCAGAGGTGGAGCATGGCAACAGAAAGCCGTAGCACAAGCTTCTGCTCAAACATTTGCAGTGTGGCAAGTACATTGTATGTGGGAAGGCACACTGAACATACAGGTGTCCTGCACTAAAATCTATACGTATTTCTTAGAGAGGTATGATCTGCATAGCTTGAAATCCTACCTCCATTTAAACTAATGGAAATTTTAGAGGTTAAACAAACATCAATCTGTCAGGGGACACCAGTGAATCTGGCTTACAATATCTTTAAAGATTCTTCAGATTATAAGCAAGTGATTTTTCAAAGCATCACTATGAGTTAGAACATCGTTATTACTGGCTATTTAAGCTTTAAAATCCTGTGAGGTTTTGGGTCGTTTTGGGTTTTTTGTGTGTGGTTTTTTCGTTTGTAGTGTTATGGTTTTTTGTTTGGTTGGTTTTGGGTTTTTGTGTTTTGTTTTGTTCCGTTTTTTTAAGCCTCCTTTTACTTTTACAATTATTCCTAGTATTCAGCTCTAATATGTACAGGTAGGAAAGGAGAGACAAAAGGAAAGCATTTCTCACTTGCTGGAGGGAGATAAAAATACAACTGGACTTACTATGGAATAAGAACTAGATGGATTTCTCTGTTATGTTTTATTTTGCTTGCTTCCCAGGGATTTTGTTTGTAGTTTGTGGTGGATAATGAGGAAGTACAATACCTCCTGTACTGCAGCCCTCTGGGGAATCCCTTTTCTAGAGGAAATTTTGAGCACAATATTATCACAAGTTATAGTCTGATCTGAGACAGCATGGCTGCTCTGTGAATTGGGAACTGCTTGCTTTCCAGCGTGCCATCCATTACAAAACCATGCCTGCCGATTACTTTTTGTGCCAGTGAATTGTTTATGTGACGACAGAAAAACACCCTGTCTGTACACCAAGGTCAGGATGCGATGTCCGATTTACTGTGGAGATTAGCTCACCTTGCCTTTTATTTCTGGATGGCAGCCATAGGAAAGAGCTGCAGATGTTACAAAGGGATACAATTTTTATTTAAATATCACAATGTGCTGGTATCACATTATAATACAAATTGAACACTTTTTCCGAGTACCTAAATTTAGGAAACATTATTTTTGCTGCAATATTTCTTGGTTCTGCTGTGATTGGTAAATACTGGATTGCCTAGACATTTATTCAAATTAAAGGCATTGTGATCAGACAAGGGAAAATTCACTGAAGCTGCTTCATGTAAGATTCAGGCACCGCTCTCCATGTACAAAGAGATTTTACCATCCAAAACAAAGGCACGGAGATGTACTAGTCATGACCCATTTAGCTGTTCTCTGGAGATTTTTGTGCCTGCATAAAAGAAGAAACAGTGCAGAGAAGCTGGAAGTGAGGAAATAGTGCAAACAGACTGGAGATGGAGCAAGTGTGGGAAGCTGAGGGCAAGAGGGCTGGTGGGCTGAGTCCCGGACGAACCTGATGTACAGCTGGGAGAATGAAACCATCTCCAGTGGCTTGACTCCTGCTGGGCCTGGGGAACACAACCTTCACAGGTAAGCAGGCTTGCTTCAAAGATACTCTGTGACAACATCAATTTTCCTTTTTAACACAGAATACTTGGAGACCCTGGATTTTGTCCCACCACTTAGATCAAGGCACTCACAGTCAACTTTGTCTCGTTCCCTTGCGCCAGCCGTGAGGCAATGGTGGTGGACTCTTTTCAAATCTTATCATTTGTGTCTGTTCAGGTAAAAAAAGTGCCTATTGCCACTCACCAGACCCATGGGAGGGCTCAAAAAAATAGACATGGAAAAAGCAATGGCTGTAGCTACTGTCCTGACCCTCCCGTAGATGTTGGCTTTTCCATTTGTTCAGGTTAGACTACTGCCATTTCACAGTGCACTGTGAAATGCACTGTGGCAATGAGATTGGTGCCATTTGTATTTATCATATGTATTTGTACTGATATTTCTTGGTTTTATATTTTGTAAAGCTTCTCCCCTCCAATTTTTGCTTTTAATGGACTGGCCCAAAGGGATTCAGAGTGTGCGTTTGATTAGCCAGAGGCTGCACAAGTTGGGAGACCCAAGATCTCCCTGGAGCTCTACAGCTGCCTGGGTGACCCGAGGGAGGTTCCTCTCTCAGCCCCACACCCTTTTATACTAATAGTTGTAGAAATAATAATAGAGATTTGCCTCTTGTATTTAAAAGGGCTCCAGACTCTCAGCTGCAAGGTTGTCCTACTTTATGCAGTGTATCTATGTCCCCTCTGGTGTATCCAATACCTTGACACTAAAGGGGTTTTCGTTGCAAAGAAGGTGGGATGTCCTTTTATTTTCTTTTTAAGTTCAGGAATCATGAGATCAGGATGATGCGGTTTTTTAGTTTACCACAAAACCAGTCAATCAGTGAAAGGTTTTAACACATTTTCTCTTGCTCCAAAGGAAAAAAAAAATGTTGTCCACTGCAATTCACACACTCTACTAACTAAAAGGGTTAGACAGACCTTGGGGATACAACAGGCGTATGTAATCAACAGAAAAATCTGTCCTGCTCAGCCAGATTTTCTCATGGGGACACAAATGCCAAAATGCTGTGACTTTGATGAAGTTGGGGCCTCCTGGTAGCACACAGAGATTTTCTTCGTTTGTGGGAAATGGAGGCAATGCTACAGCAAAGCAGGGACTCAAATCACAGTACATCCCTGCTACACATAGGTTCAGCAGAGACGCCTGATCCAGCCAAAATGTGCATAATCAGCCTTGGACACAAGATGAATAGTTGTGATGGAAGCTGAATCTTTCATTTGCTCTTTATATTTTCTGCCTTTTCTTTGGGTTTGTTTTCGTCTCTTTTCTTCCTTTGCAATTGTCAAGGAAGCATCTGTGAGTTTTACTAAACAAATGTTACACATTAAAAACCCATTGCTGCCTGCCAGAAATGAAAATGGCATCTTATTTGAAAACAATATGTAATTGTTATTGCTGTCTTGTTGCAAGTTACGCCCTTGAAAAATTCTAGGGACTTATTTAGTAGCAACTGATGCTGAGGAAAAGCATTATAACTAAAGCAGAAAATTAACTGTTGCTTTATCTTTGGGAAATACAATACACAGTTCCAAACACCATAATCCAAATGGCTGGCATATTTTGCTCTTAAGTGTGTTTACAAGCACTTCAAGGAAAAGGTATTCATACTTAAAGGACGGAACGAGGTTAAATTAATTCCATGAGCGAGGCTGCGCCGGGCCAAGGCCTGTGCTGCGGGAAGCGGTGCCGGGCAGGCACAGTCTGCAAGGCAGGGACAGCGAATCCAGCCCGGCTCCCAACAGGAGCAGGAACAGACCTACTGCCAATATTACACCAACTCAGAGAATGCCTATAGCTCCAAAGCCAACACGCAAGGCCTGGAAATACAATTTTTACCAAAAGTCGGCACCCTTAACACCTACGCTGCCAGGCAAAACTTCTAACGGTCACTTCTGGATTTTTATTGTTCTTTTTTAATGTTTTCTTAATGTATTTTGTATTGTCTTTCTTTTTTTCCTCTTTTTTTTTCCTTTGCTTTATTTCATATTTTCTATTACTAAGCCATATTAAGTAACTTAATTAGTATTAACAGCTTTTTACAAAGCAGATTAGGAAACACAGAAGAAGACTACTCACCACAGATCTATAATGTTGGAACCCCAGCATTAATTTCAGCACACTCTCAAAGCCTCCTCTCTCAGTAGAAATTTAGCCACTATTTTTCACAGTTACCCACTATTTATTCAACAAGCATGTTAAATGTAATTTTCCCCTCACGCTTCAGGCAAAACATATAAATACATTTTTATTATAAATTATGGAAAGATTTTATAAATTCTGGGTAAAATAGTATACCAAAAAATGTAGGAGCTAGTGTAAAGTATTTCTCCTTCTTGTTCATCCAAGTGAGTTGGAACCATAATTCAGAAGAGGTTAAAGGACTGATAACAGAAGTAGTTTATTGTTAAAACTACAGAATCAGCAGCATAACCTGTATTCACAGATGAAGGGAGCTCTGAAAAAGAGCTGTAATATAGTTTTAGCCATACTTTCCACCTTCTACTCTTACTAATTGTCCTGTTACTAAAAGTATCCCTTTAAAAGTCTAATGAGCTTTTTATTTAAACAAACAAAAAATTTTAAATATTTAATTTGTAATTTAAAATTATTATAGTAAAAAAAATGTGACCTTGGATGATGTCATTTTTCCCAATAGCCGATTAAATCTTTGGAATTCCAAAATAGGACTGAGTGAAATGCTCCTATTTCCATCTTCCCTCCATCTTGAACAAAAAAACCCTCCGATGCTCTTAATATTTATAATTCATTATTTGTATTGTGATAGCATCAAACCACTCCTTTCCCAGGGTAGAAACTGTCAGATGAGGCCCAAAAACCTCTGCCAAGAGCTCACTGGGACGTGTTAAGAGCTGAACGCTTACGGCTGATACCGCAAAATTTCATCTATATAAAACCATCTGGAGCCCCCGCTACTGATATTTTGATACCTCTGAAACAAAGCCCTGAGCAAATGCAACCCTGTGACGGCAATATGGGAAATAACGTTTTAAGTTGTAATTCATCTTATATATGTCTTTTGAAGCATATATTCATTCTTCGAATTTTTTATTTTTCAGATTACTGATTTGAAAACAGCAAACACAGTATTCTCTGTTTGACCTCAGGAAAAATTTAAATACATTTTAATGCAGAAGAAAAGATTCTAACTAATTTAAAAAGTGAAAGATAGGAAGAAGCATATTTGCCTTTCTCAACTTGCTGGCCCTGTGCTGGTGACACTAATTCTTTTTTCTCAGAGTGGGGTGCAGACTGTGAGCTGCAGGTAACAGCCTGGTGGGGTAGTCTGGGTGATGATTACACAGCGAATCCACAGTGTTGCTTGCTGAGATTTCAACACTAAATGATTTGGCCAAGCCAAATTTCAAGAGTCTGGAAGCCAAGTTCCTAGGATCTCACTGGCAAGAAAAGAGACTGATACATTCATCATTTTAAAAAGGTGGCTGTGAAGAATTTGTCCATGCCCTCCCACTGGTGAGAAATTTCAATATATACCGTGTGGCAGTTGATGTCACTACACCACATAGCCTGTAACTGAAACTAGCAGTGGAACTCATCTTTATTAAGATTGATCTACCATTAATAGAATATAAATATGACTGAGTGTAATGGCTTAAATCTCTGACAGCTTCAGGTTTGCCAGCAGTGGATTTCCATCCGTTTGCAGCTGGGAATTAGGACCATTGGCTGAGCAAGAACATATAATGTGCCACAGACAGTGCCTTAAGATTTCCTGCGCACACATGTGCAGAGGAGGGATGCTTGGGAAAAGCTTTGTTTTCCACCTTCCTTGAGACAATGGTGGAATGGGAATTTTGCCTGTTGTACTCAGGGTGTGCCATAAAGGCACCTCATCACCTTTGCCATAACACCTCATAGCCCCTTGTTAGCTTTTTTCTCTTTATAGTCCTGTAGGTAAAAGGGTTCATCTTATTTAAACATCCCTAAGGCTACTAGCATGAAACTGTTGAACTGCATAAGAAAAAGCTCGAATACAAAAACCAGATGCATACGTTCGCCTTGGGGATAAACATGTTATGATACGGGCAGAAACTCTGCTCCAGCTCTATTTAACAGCAATGTAAAGCAGTCCCAGTGCAGCCGGAACATTTCTGAGTTTACACCAGGTTGAAGGAGAGCAGCATTTGTGCGAGGATTATCATCAGGCCCCTCACAATCACATTTTCACTCGCTTCGTGTGGATGGGGACTTGTTGACAATTCTCTGGATTTACATTTGGAAGAAAGAGTTTCATGTTTGACGTTGTAACTCCAACATCATGTGTCTGCCTGCCTCACCCGCACACTTTATATCAATCCTGTTCCCTTTTATTTCAGTTACATATGACGTAAGCTATAGTAGCAACGCCTGCTCTTTCTTTCTGCTTCGTTTTTGGCTTAGAGCAATATCAAGCAGTCCCCAGTTTTTGTGTCTGCATTCACTTCACTTGTTTTATAAAACTGCCTCAGCCAATTTGGATGACTGAGAAGGGGTGAACTTTCTCTCACCCTCAGCTGCTCCAATCTGAATTTGTAAAAACTGACTGAACAAATGCAGAAGATATTACTGACGATTTTCAAATAGTTCAAAGATTTTTCATGCGTAAGTACTCAGAATTACAGAGTTTTATCTGAACCAAATCTAAATGCTCTGAAAACTTTTGAAGGCCTCACAAGTATGACGATACTTTTCTTACCATCACTAGGAGGAGCAGACAACTGCTGGCAGTGGCAACAACATTCCTCACAAGAAGCTAATGTGTGCTTTCCCCAGCCACTAGTAGAAGACATCCCAGGGCTAAATATATTGATATTCATTTAGTATCTAAAAGCACCTACTCATAGTAACAGAGGCCACATGTGGACCACACATGGGTGGTTTGTGGCAACCAGCTGAAGCAGTGAGTGTCCCTCAATATCTTGTTTGTTAAACTTTTATGTTCTAGTAAGTCATTAAAAGGATGACCGTCTCTAATTTTGAGATTATAGTCCTCAAAGTCACATGAGGATTAAAAGTGAGAGAAACGAGGGCATTACAAAAAAAAAGCTGGATAGTAATTTCCTCTGGAAGGCATTAAGGGTGACAAGACACTCAAGTCTAAAACCCAGTAGCTGAGAAAGGCAACATAGAGACAGGAATAAAGGGCTACCTTAATGAGAAGCAACCTGCCATGTTTTGACTCTGCTGTGATTAGTTGCTTTTTCCCCGTCCCCCCCACCACATCATATTTGAGACCCCACCAAAAAAAAAAAGGCAATTTATTTTTAAAAAAGAATGTCAAGTAACTGGCACTTTCTTTCCTGAAAACTTGTAAAATGAATTATAGCTCTGTGCAATTAAGTGAGCTGGGTTATAGTACCCTGCAAAATTAGACATCCATAATGGGAGTGTTGACAAGCCCTTCACTGTAGCAACACAGTGGTGCCCACTCAGAGGACCAAGCAAAGCTCATGGGAAATAACTAAAGACCATTTTGGTCAGCTTGTGATGCAAATATGAATTTTTTCAGGTTATGCAGAAATAAACTGGAAATCCACAGAACATCAGCAAAAAAGACTGAAGTAACAAGACTGAGTGATGTTTGTCCAAACGGGCCTGAAAGCACAAGGCTGGGAGGAGAGAGGGAGGTTTTTGCGTAGCTGGCGTTCAGGAAAATGCCTCTCTCCTCTTTGTCTCTCTAATCTTTTATTTTTGCAGTCTGGTGCTGGAGACAAACTAACCTATCTTTTCATTAATCCTACATCCTTCTCCTTCATCTGGAAAAATGACACCAATTCTGACTTTAGATTCAGATTTTACTAATTCAGAATCTTGTTACAGAATAGCATTTCCACACCCAAATGTATTATTTTCACTCGTCCATGGCTATATTCTGTGTCAAGCCAAGATTTTTTATATTACCTCTTAATGGTGCTACGCATAGTAGAGCCTGTTGATTACATAGACTATTTTCAATTCCAGTTACTGTGACTTAAAGTCAAGCAATTTTGGTGAAATCGATAGGGACTACCTAGATTTAAACAGATCTATCTGACGCAAGAATACAACTCTATACTGTAATCTAGCTCCTCAAGTTCACTAATGACTGAAGGAAATTTAGAAAAACATTCCCTCCAGCTAAGCATACTAATTCCCAAATTAAATGCATCCTATTTTATTCTAACTTGATGAAATAATTATGGTCAATGATAACAGAGAATAGCTATATCCAAGAGTTAGCACTTTCATGTATACCTTTCATACTTAGCTTGCTCAATACTTCCAACTGTTCTTCAGCTGTGTTACTTTTTGCTTCAAGAAGCAAATTCAGTGCAAAAAATATCCAGGGAAAACAGAGATAAAAATATCGATTTCTTAATTGTTGATGTCTGTCTAACAAAGTAACGTTTTGTTTATTTTGCCAACATGGTAAATTTAGGCGGTAGCTTGTCTTCAAGGGGTCTTTCTGTATAAGAAAACAGTCAAATTTAAAATCAAGACTTCAAACTACAAGCAGTCAAGTCATAAAGTCTCTTAGTTCTCTTCTTGCAGGTTCTCATTCACTCCTTTCCCAATCTTCCTCATACAGCCCTAATTCACTAAAGGACTGTGTTGAACATTTCCATAACTGCAGGCATTTGGACAGAATGAATTTTAAAGATTAGCCCATAGATGATGATCTCCTTGTGTTCAAAAGTGCAAACCTGAAAAATTAAAAGGTGTGAAGTAGGTAAAGCCATAAGGCATGAAGAAGACACAGTCATGTTTAAATCACTTTTTATCAGTTTTTGTATATACTGATGTTTAACACGGTATTGTTTAATGACACAGTGTATTCTCTAATGTGCCCTAGAGTTCCTACTTGGTACTTAAGCCGCTTGACAGATTATTGAATATTTAAATAATTTCTACTGCTGAATTAGGGAATCACATATTCCCAATGCTGGCTGCATGAGCAACTGGTTCTGGTTTGAATTGCCCAGCGCAGCGAGTTTTCTATTTCATGAACTACTGTGAGAAAAAATCATGTGATAAAGGTGTAACTCAGCAAAGAATCAGTAAATAGCTGTTCCTCTGAAGATCAGCTCATTAAGAAGCAGACATCCGAATGAAATAAGGTTCCCGGGGAGTCTGTGGCACCAGACGTGCCAGAAAGCGAGGCATGAAACCTTGTTATATGCCATGACCAACCAAAAGGAATTTTTACCTAGGCAGGATTTGTGGTTAATATTCTGGTCTTGTGCTTTGCCTATTGAGGCCCCAGTGTGCTTTTGTTTATGATGTGGTTCTCGTTCAGCACATTTACATGCAACCAACTGTTCAAGTGGCTCAGTCACCTCGGGTACAAAACGGAGCTGGGCTGAAATGCCAAAGGCTAAAGCTTTGTTTTCAACATGAAGAAAACCCAAACAAAAATATCAGAACTTCCGGCTTTTTTTTGTTTCGACAAAAGCTTTAATTATAGCTTCTTATTCAGTAGAGTAGTGTTGTATGGATATATGACAGCTGGTTAAAAGACTCCAAGATTGTTTAAGTTATAACAAACTTTTTAAACTTTTAATTAAGTTTGTTCATCTGAGATAGCTGAATGACACAGCATTTGTTTAACTTTGCCATACACAGCAATATTCACAGCTTAATTAAATACTTCATGTGCCAATGTCTAGTTGTGATATAAAAAGATCAAGAAGAAAAAATTAAATACCCTTTAATGCTCTTAGCCAATTTCTTCGGAAAGAAGATTGGGTTCTGTTAAAGACATATGGTGATCAATCTTTTTTATGAAATAGCAAACTAAAGCACAGTACTACCATGTGTTAAGCGATGCTGTCCTTTCGCACAACGTATTTTAAAACGCATTCTCTCTACCAGCAGCAGGTATGCAACTTCAACAGTTGCACCAGCGTTCTACCATGTAACACGGCTACAATGAATTGAAAGGGAGAAAGGCAGAAAAGGGGATGAAATACCACAAATAAAAATCACAATTTCCCAATTTTTTTTAATTGCTAATTTATACAGTTGGAAGTTTGTGAAATGTGACTAATAAGGAAATAACTGAGGAAGCCCACTGCACACAAATGTGTCTATGCCAACACACATGCAAGTAAAAATAGGTGTTGGATTTAAGTTCAGTTGAATTAAGCACCTATTCTATCTGGAATGAGGAATGAAGCCATAGATTTAGTTGCTGTAAAGCTGCCAAGGTTTGTTTGTGTGTTTTCTCTTTTTTTTTCCTCCATACCTAATCATCCTGTTGCAATATATGCATACTCTATGGAAAGAAGTATGTATTTTTTTTTTGTACCCAGCACAAAAAAACCTGTAGCAGCCACTATATATTGCTATTCGGTGTGCTTAGCAAGCACTTTCCATTAAGTGAACAAAGACCATGATTTCCAATACCAATGTTCTTATATTGACTAAATTCTCTGTTATGGTTATGTTAGTCATGATAATCCTGACTTTACACAACCAGCCTGAAGGAGGTGTGCAGGGGAATCCACTGGAGACAGAATGGCGGTGCAATGGTACAGTGATCTGTTTGTTCATATTTTGCTGTTGCGTATTTGAAAAGGTCAGACCCAAATAAAACTGCCGAGATACGATATTCCTCTGAGAGGAGGAACATGGTGTATGTGTCTCAGCTTTGCCAAAAAACTATGGAAACGAATGCTTAATTTTGTGAATAAAGATGTAGGCACAAATACTGCCTCGAGGAGAGTGAAGACCACCCTTGGGCAGAAGTGTTTAGGCGTTGCAGTGGTGAGAGGTTGGGGGTGTGCTTTGTTTTGCAGAACGTTTGGGTGTGTATAACAGGCCTGTCTAAACAGAATTGGTGTGTCTGATGGCTGATCCAATATTCCAAGGAGGTCCTCTATTCAGAACTTGTTTTCCTTCCACACTTACCCTACTTTGTGTATTGTGCTAGATTATACTGGTTTCATAAGTAAGTGGCAGTCACAGTTACTGTCCATCTGGAGATGTTTTGAGGCTCTATAAAGTTTTAACAACTGTGAAGGGGGAAAAATACTAAAGTATGCAGCCAGGCTGAAGTGGTTATCTTGAGATTTAACCTACTGTTGCCAGGAATGCACAAAGGACACTTCATAGTCAATGTAAAACTTATTTAGATCTGTGGCCTTATTAAAACAGCAAGCAGTATTCTCATGAGATAAGAGATTGTCTCTCTGTAACCGCTTAATGAATGAAAATAGTTATAATATTAAAATCAGACTAAAAAATATCTACATATTCAATCTTGATTCAGGGCATTTATAACTGAATCAGATACTTGGTTAACTCTTGCATTTGTCCTATTTTTTGTTTTTTAATACACAGATTTTACGCTTTTTGATATCCTTTAGTAAGATTTTGGTTTGCTGTAATGTGTTCTTCTGCTATTCATTATGGAATGCCAATCAGCTCTCAAAACACTTGTGCATGCTTGTTACATTTTTTCATGTTTAAAAAGTCTGGATTTTTAAGTGCTTAATAATTCTTTTTTGTTGCTTGGTTTGGGTTTTTTCTTTGGTTGGGTTTTGGTTTTGTTGGGTATTTTAGCATTAACAACAATATATAGGATAAACTTAAATTTCATATGCATTTCATGACAAAGGACAAGTGCTACCAATGAAGCAAATGTGATATATGCTGTCAGACAAGCCATGCCAATAAGTATTTGGGAAAAAATGAGACAGCTTGAACAGATATCTATTACTGATATTTGGTACTTGATATAATTCCCCATGTCCTGAATTCCACATCCTGATTCCTGATATTTCCAGCAAATCTAGCTTTCAGTTGTCAGCCTTTACAGCTTGAGGAATAAGATCACACAGAATGAAATTCCCTTATAGATTTGCTAGCACATTACAGCAAGTGTCAGGAAAAAATAGACAATGTTCTTTTTTTGGAACAAGTATACATGTAGAGAAACACTTTGATAAATCGACGTACTACACTAGTAACCTGTAAATCAGATTTTCCTTCGGGAAAAGAAAAAAAATCACATAAAAACTTAACATATCAATCTTCAGCTTTTACTTCTGTGATGATAGGTTACATGTTTTCAAACATCTGGCTAGGCAAGAGCATTGGTTCTGCAAATAAACCACTCAGGTGCACATCCTGAAACTATGGAGTAGGCCTTGTGAAGTCAAGATGATTAAGACTGGTCATCTTTAACTTTATAAGTAGGCAGGTACTTGTGTCAGGGTCAAAGGGACACATCAGGGCTTTAGGACGGACCACATCTCTGTAAACTACTGTCTTCATGTCATCTGATTATACACTGCTTGACCATTTTCCTCTAGAGAGCCTGGGTCGCTTGTGTAGTGCTCAGAAATAAGCAGGATGGTGGGGAACCGCAGCCCACAATTCCTAGTATCTCATTGTAAACCCGTTGTGTTTGGGATGATACAAGCGGCTACAAGTGGACAGCCACCAGTGCCAGGTCTGTGCTATCCTGAGGTCTGCCACCGTGAGAGGAGATTTATCAGTACAGCATGGCCAACTGGATCTTGAAGCTAAGTCTGTAACGCCTCTCTGCTCAGGGAGTGGTACAAATGCCATGCCCTGGTCCCCAGCACGCCACTACACTGCCCCATTACTCCAGCCTCCAGGCAGTTCCAAATCACGCTGTCTCCCAGGTTTGCTTTCAGTTGGGCTCTTTTTGCTCCTGATGTATTGATGAATACATAGCACCAGAGAAGCCAAATTACACAAAACTGTCTTGTTCTGATGTATTGGGCAGTTAGTTACCACCAACCCCCAGGGCGAAATAATAGCTGGGCTGAAAATAGTGTCAGGGTTCTTTGCACAGCAGCTGAAACTGTGCCTGCAATTGCAAGTGTGATTTAAGTCTCTCATGTTCATGTACAGCTTTTTGGTACTTCGCCCCTTGGCTGTCCCAGAGCGGCTGATACACTTTTTTCTCTGCCATTTGTAAGAGAGGATTAAACCATGTTGGGCTGGAGAAAACCTCTCCTACTGGGGGAGCAAAGAAAAAGGAATGGCAAGACTCTCATAAAGCAGAGATGCTGTTAGAACAGAGAAGGATTTTCCTGTAGATTCTTAGTACCCATCTGCAATAAATTTTTACGAGGATTCGAAGGAAATGGAGGCCTAGGCTAACCAGCAGGTTCAGTGGTTTGGAAAGCTGCACAGTACTGGCAGATCTTTGTTTTATCCCTTCTGACAGGTTCTGCCATATTATACAGGTATTTATTTTTCTAATGCAATATTATAAATCACTGTCAGGTCATCAGCATTCCTACAGTCTTCCAAGGCGTTTTTGCGTCTGCCAAAAGTTCCCACCAGACCTATAGGCCTCGGATGCTATATAAGCTCCTTTAATGGGGCGTGTAGTGCTGAACTGTGCTCTGCCACAACATTCCTGCTCGGAGGAAGAGGAATAAGGAAAGAGGTGGTCCCAAGAGTTATAGTCTAAGGATAATATGAGTCTTGTATTAAAGACCACCTCTAGTAATGGTCTGTCCTGAACAATCATTGCAAAGTAAACCAATATTTTATTTAAACAAAAGCTTGTTTCCTTTCACTGTTCACTTAGGCAAGGCTGATGAATTAATTTGGTTAATGAGATGAGAAGTCCTCCTGTTATTGTACTGCCCATGCAGTACTGTCTTCAATCTGAATGCTTCATATGTATTTATAAATTAAAAACTGTTCAATTCTCCAGGTTAAGCAAGACTTATTGGTTCTATGTTATTTATAGGAGAGTCATGATTAAGGTTATTTGCCTAAGGCCAAATTTCAAGTTCTATATGAGGATCTTGGGATAAAGTAAGCTACAATCAGGAGAGTTGTATCCATGCTTGCCTCCAGAGGACCATCCTCCAGCTGAGAATAGCTGGAGTGCAATGTGTACTGGCCATGCATCCTCCACTGCCTTGTTGTTCAGCCCAACGCCAGTCACTTTTCCTTTAGGCGAGTGAATATTTTTAATCTTCTTTTCCTAAACTGTGGTGGAACACCCTCAAGAAATGTTAAAAATTAAACAGAATTAAGTTCATTCATCATTTTGTGAGAATCTTGCTTGTCACCAGTAGGTGAAATTACTGGATCTACCAGCTAATAACACTACTAAAGTCCTGATGATAGGAAATCGTGTCTCAATGTCGAGATTACCAGTGTCCCACAGGGTTGCTTATGCTGTACCACAGCGATGCTGCAATGCTCTCGTGCTGCCCTGCTTTGCTAAAGGTTAGGAGATCAAAGCTAGATCTATGCCTAATTATTTGAAGTAAAACAGGCCCTTTATTTTCAGACCATCTCAAAGGCTTTTGAGAGCAGGAGGAAACAAAATGACAGTTAATGGATCTAGGAAAGGCCTGACCTGAGGATAAGGTTAAGTGGTGTAATAATCTCCCCACTGAACTTGGTGCTGTACAGCAGCTTCCATAATGTGTTTGATCACAAGGTGAAACACTGAGCAAACCTCACAGATTTTCTGGTCATACCACTTAAAGTTTCAGGTTCTGTTAAACGAGGGACAACCCCCCCCCAAAAAAAGAAACTTTCCTTTTTATTCATTAAAGACCACTTTCCTCCACATTACACTCACTGATAACCTTACTGTATTTCTCATTCACTTCTGTGCACTGTCCTTTATTTCAGCCTCTGATATTTGCCTGCAAAAGCTGCTTTTCAGAGACAAAATTTAACAGAGTGCTAACGTTGACCTATGGAAGGTTGACCATGGAAGCTCTCTTTTTGAGAATTTACTTTTGTTCCATCACATTTTCTAAATCTAAAACATTTCTTATATTATAGGATTTCTTCTTTGGGAATCAAAAAAGTTAATGCATGACTTCTCTTTTTTGGCTTTGTTGTTAGAGAAGGGAATGGTCTGGCTGAAGAATTGTTTCTTTTCAAAGAGTGTTGGATGGGCATATCAGTCAGATTTTTTTTTTTGTTCTTCTTTGAAAGAAAGATAAAACTAGCTAATGAATTGCAGAGCTTCTCTAGGCAATGGCCTCTTTATGCGTGTTATTAAGACCAGCATAGGCAACATTATCCACAAACCTCATTAAGGAAAAATATTTTAATGTCCTCTCAGACATTACACATATCTTCCCAGTGCAGGAAAAAATAGCTGAGCTAAATTTGGAAATAAGAAAGAGACTTTCAGCTAAGATTAGAATCCATGAGGATTTATTCCCTGATGGTTTGGAAAGGATTTTTTGCCAACATGTTCCAACTCAACCCAGCCATACTCTTGGTATACCACTGGGTTGGAGAAGCCCTTTACCTTGCAAGATAAAACACTGATTTACTCTCACTGACATACATATTTCAATACATAGAGAAGCAACAGCCATCTGATTAAAAAATAAAACAGTGGCTAGAGGTAGGAAAGCTTACTGTGCTGAAGACAAAAAAATGAAGAAAAGTCTACTCATGTCTCGTGCAGAGCCCTTCACTAAGCAAGATGGCAGATTTAGTGTCGTCAATTCAGGATGATATATGAAGTAATAAACATAACTGAAAGTAGTTACATTGAAACACTATATGCTATCTGAATGTACCACTTGAAATTTCAAAATATAGGGATATGGAACTGATAAAAGGATCAGTCAAAGCAAACACTGGGGTAAGAGATCAACTTTTGGAGTGTACAAAAAGAAGGACTTTCATATGAGCTAGGAAAAGCAGATGGAATTGAATAGTAGGCTACATGGCCAAGTAGATGGCCAAGAAAAATGGAAAGGAAAAACAGGAGGGATGAAAATAATCCATCTAAGGAAGTTACTAATCTCCTGGACAGGATGAAGAGGATACTAAGAAATGGTTTTGGAAACAGTGACAGCTGCAATCAAAAAGTCTACTGTATTCATAACAAAGGAACATAGATATTCTGCTCTGACTTGTCCATCCATGACCTGTACAAATAAGAATGAAAGTACAATCAGATACTTGAGAGAGATTTACAAAATGACCCCCGCTTTTAAATTTAAGTGCTCATATGGGTGAAGGAAATGAAGAAGAGTATTCAGAAACGGATGCAATTGCTTTATAACACAAGCATTAAATATAATATGGCTTTGCTTTTTTTACATTCAGAAAAGACATCTGAATAACCTGTTGCCAGCCATTTGTTCCAGAAAACTTATTCTTCTTTCCTAAAGAAGTCATATGTGATTGATCTCCGAAGCAACTGCTGAGTTACCATCCCACAAATAACATGGGATTTCTGTCTGTTACTGTTCTTCAGCAAGCTTAGCCTTTTCATTTAATTTAGACTGTAGCCCAAGTTGTCAAGGCTCATGTTTTCAGCTCTGGAAATCCTTTGTGTGGCCCACTGAGTTGGCCAAGGGAATCACTGTATAAATACACTTAAACAATTTTGTGCCAATGGACTTGTCTTCTGTTCAAGCCTCAAAAGGTCGACATATCTTCAATTTTGGTTGATTTCCCTGAACTGAGGAGGAACACAGTAGTGCAGAGAAATCACACTCATCCCAACCCACGAAATGGCTAATAATTAAGGTACTAATGAATGATCATTAGGCTTTCGGATTGACACAACAGCCTAGAAGGGAAAAAAAAAAAAATCTAGTGTCCTCGCTTTTTCTATTTTATAGTATCATAAGACCTAGTGGGAGCTCATAATTCTAAATCTATCTCAGTGTTCACTCCCATAGACACACTTTCTGACCAACACCTTGAGTAACCTAAACACTGCCCTTCCACAAAAGCAGTCACAAATCCCACTGATTTTATATCACCTTGTGTATCAGAGAGACAGAAAAATTTAGTGCCCTTTTTTGCCGAGTTTTCAACATTTTGCCATTTATATAAGCATGTAAATCTACTAAATCAAAGACACATGGAGATAAAAGAACACTTTTTAGAAAATTACAAAGCAAAAAGCATAATAAAAGGAAGAATTAATCTGATCTAAAAACCAAAGTTGCTGAAAATAAAACAAAGTGGATTAACCTATTCTTACATCTAAGCACCTTGATTAAAAAAAAAAAAAAGAGAGAGAGAAAAATTCAGTGTCAATAAAACAGTAAGAAGTGTAGCAAAAAGGATAATGAAACATTGGAAATTATTTTTGGTGTTATGGATCACTCTGTATGTCTTTACAGAAAGAAAATATCCAAATTACCTCAGCTTTAATAGCCATATTCCCAGTGACTGAAGATGAGGAACTTAAAATGTATGTATGAGACTGGAAATGGTTATAAAAGTTCTGAGGCTTTCAAAATTCACTGTGTACCAGGTCTAGTGAGTGTAATGCCAAGAGCAATATATGAAATCTGATCTGACAGTTTCACAATTTTCCCTTATTTGAGGAGATTGCCATGTAACGAAACTGTACAGCGACATGCCAAAACTGAAAGAGTCAGTGGAAAGGACTCGGAGGTAACAACCACTGTTCAGTTTCTCACTGGCAAAGTATAAAAAGAAGACAAAGAATTAATTATATTAAGAAATCCCAAGGAACATGGTTTAGATTAAAGGAAGCTCTTTTTAACCAGTCATTTGGAAGGCTGGTGCAGATGTTTGGAAAGTATTTCACAAACTCTAATTTTGGAGAGTGCTTCTAAAGGCTATTGGTCTTCCACTGCTTTGTGCCATCTCAAATTTATCTTAAGTATAAAATACAAAAAATAACAGAAAATATAGCTTCTAGTTAAATAGGAGGGTTATTTTTAAAGAAACATAATAAACCAAGATATTATGGTCCAAACTCTGTAGTTCAGGAATCTATAGTATGTTGGCAGGTCCCCTTTTACCTATAAGCAATAAAAATTAAGTAAAAGCCAACCTGTCAAAACTCAGCAGGTTTAATTCAGTCCCTTGGCACATATTGCCTTCATGAGAGCACTGCACAGAACAGTAAATTGCTGTACTGAAATCCTGGAGTTCAGACCTGATTGCGTGGTTTATCTTTAAAAGTCTGGTTCTGTATTACTCTCTAGCTAGTAATTTTTAGCAGGACTCTGCATCTGGTCCTCTGCCTAACAGAGGTAACAGCTTTTTCGTAGCTTGGTGTCAGCCCATCTCCATTGACAGTTTCTGATATAGTCAGAGCTCCACTGTATTCACTAAACATTAAGCAAAGAGGTTACTTAAGTAAGGTCTCAAGGAAAGGAGTAAGGCAGAATGGCAGACACACGTTTCTGAAAACGGCGGCCTACCTTCCTTATCAGCTTATGACGCTCATAAGGGGCTTTAAGTTATTTAAAATCAGGATGTGCCAAGGCAAAACTGAAAGTTCAGTCTTAAGGTAGAACAGGTTGTCTTGTGCCAGTAAATACCACAGCAACCATTCCCAAATGTGTTGTGTTCTCAAAGCAGAAAAAATTCCAAGGAAAAGGGTTGTCATCCTGACCTCTTCACAATATAACTGTATCAATTCAATATTGCACAAGTCAGAGGAAATGTCTCTGTCCTTGAAGGTGACCCATTCTACTAACAATTCTTTATACACAAGCAACTTAAACGAAGAAAAAGGGTCTTACAGTGTTAACATCTGTAGGGGCTCAGAGCCTGAGAGGTTACATCCTGCTGTCCTCATCTGGCTCAGCCTGGGACAGAGCTGGATGACCAGCCCTGGAGCCTCTGCCAGTGACAGCAGATGTCACAGAGGAGGCGGTGGGACAAGGGCAGCGGCACAAAGCAGTGTGGAGTCAGAAGCAGAGTGATGAAGAGTAAGAAAATGTATGAGGAAGCAGGCAGAGAAGGGGAAGAATGAAAGACAAGGTTTTGCCAATAAGTTTTGGAAAAAAAAATTGAGAACCTCTGAGGCTGTGTTTGGGCCGAATTCTGGGCCAATGCTCTGGGGTTTGTTAGTTTTGCAACTTCTTGCTAAAATTCTGTCTTTCTATTGATAAGGAGCTTTGAGTGCCCTTCAAGTTGAAGGTTGAGAGTTTCCTCTTCTCTCAAACAAAAATAAACTCAGATTACTGGTGCCAGTTCAGCTTTGAAGCAGTGGCAAGCCAACTCTGACTGCTTATGTTCTCTATATTACATCTTCCTGGAGTGAACAGAGTTCACTCTCCCTCTTAGGGCCCTTTTCAAATGATTTCGCTTCCTTCTTTCTCTACCTTCAAGGTATCAGGCCAGACCCAGGGCCAGGTTCTGCAAGGAGAAATGGTTAATGTTGCTTTTCCCCGTCTGCTCTCCTTTCTGACTTTATGCATTTTTATCTTTTCTGATCATCCCTCAAAATCTCTCTCTCTCTCTCATTGTGCAGAAAAGGTGTTACCCAACAGTAATACCCCAATCAGACAGTTTGTCCTTTACTCTCCACATTTCATTGTCACAAGTATGATGACGAGGGATACCTCTTGCCTTAATGAAAGAGAGTAAAGTTTCCATTGACATTGACAGGGTCAAAACTTTACCCTCAGGGACCTACTGGTAGCAATGGAAAGGAATTTCCACTTTCACAGTGGAAACCCCTTGTGTTGAAATCTCAAATATTTTCTTCACAGAGTAAAGTTCATTTCTTATTTCATATGAATGTAGTGGCTGAGCGTCATCTGCTGCTGGAAAGCCTTCAGAAGTTACTTAAAACTAAAACAGGCACAAAAGAGAAGCAGGGTGGGAAAGTGCTGTTTGCTACTAAACACCAACACAAACCAAGCTGGGCTTTTTGTCTGTTCCCTCCCCCATTTTGTTCACACAGTCCTCTTCACCCTTCAGACAGACTTAGAATGTTAATTTTTCTAATCATCTGGAGAATGAAAACTATTGGAGAAATCAACTGAAATACTATTTTAAACTTCATTTAATTAGCCTGGATCCACACCTATAAATAAACTCCTTATCTTTCCCTTCTTAACTTCTGAGAATGGTAGTTCCCACACCCTATACAACCTGACACATTCAAATCAGAAGTAAATATTTGAAACCATTTTCAAAAAGTTATTTTAATACAAACTGGCAGGTGGGACTTATGAAGAACTGGGTTTAAGTAGAAGTCTAATTGTCCTCTTTTCACAGCTGTTTAGGATTTATCTTTACATAGCAGCAGATGAGAATGCTCAAAAGGAGCCAGTGAAATTATACTGTAATGATAAAGCTCAGATCAGCTTTATTCTTTGTTAAACTTTCCACCACTTTCTGAACTTCAAGCCATTCTATTGTTCTGTTTTTCTCTGGGGTAAAATCTGTGTGCATGCAACCCTCAGTTAACACTAATAACAATGTGAAACCTTCACACATCAAAGATGTGACTACATGCTTTTGTCTAGCCTAATGGTTTGAGAGAAAATTTTGATAAATCAAGAAGGTTCAGCTTGCTTCTTTCTTTCTTTCTTTCTTTCTCTTCCTTTCTTCCTTTCTTTCTTTCTTTCTTTCTTTTTCTCCCTGATTAGATAAAAAATAATAGGGGGCTGTCAATCTGTTTTCTTTTCAGGTCTTCTCTGTCTTTTTCTAAATTAGTTACAGCCTGCTTTTTGTAGCTTTATAGCCAGCCTGACCTAATTTAATTACCATGACTTGTGTGGCTTAAAGATAAATAGTTTTATTCAGTTAGTCTACTTTTGTATAAGTTTTCCCTTTCACACGTCTCTCTACATTTTGGCATTCAGAATTCTGGTTCTCTGTTCTTCAGTAGGTTAACACAAGGTTAGTTTTATAGCATTGTCCCTATTTTCACAAAAAGGCCTTTGATGCTGTTCTGCTTAGTCCCTGCTTTGCTAGATCTGTGTGTGTGCCGTGAGTAGTGTGTGGGCCTTTGTGGGACACAAATGAAGCTCCTGGAGCAACCAGCGACATTCCCACAAGTTTCTCCACAAGGGAGAATCATGCTCCAGCTCCAGCATCATGCTCCAGCCCACTGGCATTACCTGGGACTTGGGAGCATGGGATGGAAAATACATACACATACCCATCATGAGGCAGAAATCCTCAAATCATCGAAGCTTGTTCCTGCACCATCTACTGTCTAAGATTTTTTCCTTATTTGAGGAAAATCATTCAGAAATCAAAGCTCGAGACACTGCAGAGGTAGGAAGATTGGAAGAACTAGAGTGGTGCGGAAGGACTGACAACCACTCTGTTCTTGTAAAAACACTTGACAAGGAAGTACTAATCTCCTGCTCATCACAGGTCATATTTTTGTTCACTCCATGTTTAGAGGGCAAATGAAGAGTAGTAAAGCTTCCAGGATTATGATCAAACCCTCATTAATAATAACGAGCTTAATAAAAAAATTAAACTAAATAAAGCCCAAAACACTACTTCTGCATGTAGGTTTTTTGTTCAAAGGATCCTTTGAAATTATATGCTATGGTGGGATAAGCGCCGTGCTTGAGAACAGGAAATAAACTATAATCAGAGCTGTGCTCTTAACAGCCATGACTCCTCTGCAGGTGCCGCAGCAGCACTTTGCCTGCATCAGAAACCTTGTGTCTTAAAACAAGCTGCCCCAGGACAGCACTTGTGCAAAAAATCTGACAGCAAAAGTATTTAAATAAAAACTTGCATGTGTTGAGCTGTTCAGAAATGCATGAAAAATTTTGCCGCTCCTTTACAAAGGTGATACAGAGAAATGACACTGGCAAAACGAAGGTAAAGAAATGCATTTAAATGGCATTTCGCTTTTCAACGATTTCAAGTCATTTGTACAAAGCCATAAAAATATGTTTTGTTCTGCAGGTGAATCTAAAGGGATATCTTTATAGCAAGTTCCAGAGGAACTATGTAAACGGTACCTGAAAGCAAACACAACCAGTCTTTGTGCACAAGCCACAAACTAACATGCTATAGATACAAAGTAGAAACAGTATTTACACGTTAACACCTACAGCAAGGAAGGAGTCCATTGACACTTCCATGCTTGGAAAATGGAGAGGTGAAGAATTTCTTTTCAGTCATTATTAACTAGAAAACCCTATAGAAGAAATGAAGCGGTAAACAAAGGAAGAGGCATCTGATTCCTGTTTATACTAAACTAACCCAACAGGGCAGGGGTGGATTTTTCCTAAACATTCACTAGTGCCCTGCCTCAGCACCTCTTGAAGTCTGTGACTGGCCTCAACAAGCAAATAATTTGATTATTAGTCACTTCTTTTGAAAAAACTCAGTGAATACCTTACCTTTATCTAGTTCTTCCCTTCACAAACAGTACCAAAATAATTAAAAAGCAGCCACCTCTGAAGTGCAGTGCTACATCCACTCAGAACACAAGCTGCTATGACTCTGGAAAGAGACTGCCTGAGGTCACTGGGGCAAGCCTCCACTGTTGTTTCTGCTGGGTTTAAAAAAAAAAAAAATCCTACTGGGAAGATAAGATTTTAAAGGTCCTCAGATAGATGCAGACCCACAGGAAACTTTATGGCACACTATTAATCTTTCTTAGAAAGATGAAGTGTTGATGCAACCTTGATGAAATTTGAAGCTGCCATTTGGAAGGGGAAAAAAGAGGAGACTAGGGTGCTTCTGATACAGCATTTTCATCACCAAAGTACACCTATCAGATCGAGACTCTTTTTGCTAAGAGAAAATTCTTGTTTTGATTTCTAATGTATAACATTTCTCACTTGAATTAGCCTTTTTGTAGTTGTCCACTACCACCTCCTCTCATAAGACATTTATCAGAGCAAATCTCTCTTTATCAGCTTGGAAATCACACTTCATGGCCTTCTGCTGAGATGGCATAAGTGTTGCTGGTAATGGGCCAGCTGTAGCCAGAATTTTGTGTCTTCTCTAAATATGTCCGGACTCACAGCTAGACGGTGACGAACCATATGTCCATTAATTGGGTAGCCTTCCCAAACACTTGTTTCCCTCTTATGTCATGGGTCAAACAAGAACCTCCACTTTATGGACTTCTACTACTGGCTCGAAATCACTGCAGCCATGCAATACAACTTACCAATCTGGAGGAGGCTCACTCCACAGACTTGGGAGGTTTGTTTGGTTTTTTTTCTTAGGGTGCATGCATGTTTTTAAAGAACATCTAAAAACATAAAGATGACAAAAAGATAGAACCAAATGTGCTGGCTTACTCACTTGAAATGCAACCATATTCCTGTGCCTGATCCAGATCACATTTTCATCACTGTGTGCATCAGCAAAAACTTTGTATCGACAATTATGGAATCACAGCCTGCAATTGCACAATGTAAGAAGTAATTTACTTCCTTCATCTTTGCAGAAAAAGGCCACTTGATATATCTCTGGCCTATAAGCCTGTGGAATTTATTGGCACTTAGTTTGAATCTGATCAATAATGATCATATGCTCTAAATACTAAAAATAAAATATGAAAAAACCCCTAACTTCTCTACGGATTAAACTGTGACATAAGCAGATATAAGATCTCCAGTAACACAATTTTGTACTATGAAAATGCCTTCGAGCTGTCCAAGGGTACAAATGCTTTACACAGAGGTATGTCCCCTATACACATAACCATGAAGTTTCTGACAAGAACATCAACAAATCCTTCTGCTACCCTATTGGACACTTCAAAATACAGAAAGCAAAAAACCAGCTTCTACAACTACAAAATCCTATTTAAAAGAATGGATTGTGATGTTTCTTCCTTTCTGTCAAAAGGGAGAAAGATTGACCAGAAAAATGAGAGAGATAATAAATATTTTTTAAAAACTGATGAAGCTTCTCTTACATTCTGATAATCACACATTTTTTTATAATCTCACATACAACATTCAGATGGCTGTTAGTATTGTTGTGCAAAGACTATCTCCATATAAATACATAACAGTTCACCTATGAACACTAAATACATTTTACAGTAGTTTAAAAAAAGAATTCTGCTGAGGTTTACTGACGTTTTTAATACAAATGTAGATGTATAATTTACAAGTGTCATTTCATGCTTTATCTTGATACTGCTAGAAAGGCATCCAGTCCTTTTTTAAAAAGGCATCTACTTGTGTTTAAAAAGAGTATGTTTGAAGTCATTAGCAAAGGAAATTGCTACCATTAATTCTGACCTACCACAGGTTTTAAAAGAAAGAACAAACCATGAAACTTAAAAGAAAACCCAACAAATGTGTTTTATGAATCCATATGCAATATTTTGGTTACAATGAAATAAAATGCTGATATGTGCCAGACACCCTGAAGTTCTCTCCTGTGACTAATTCTTCTGAGCTAGTTTTTAAATTAATCTCCCAGCACTTGGCCTCTTCCCACCCTTGTTATTAAACTAACAAAAGAAGCTTATACCAACCACACTATAAGCAAAGAGGTAAAATAAAAACTCTTTCAAGCATTTGCTTTGCCATGTTAGACAGCTTTACCTAAAATCACATTAATAGTGTATTAAGTAAAACACACATAAAAATTTATTTCAATGTATAACATATTTTGTTTCCAAATGTGATACTCAAATGTCTAATTTGGGTAATGTTGGTTTATTTATCTGAAGCATTATTATTCATAAGCAACTTGCATGAAACTAATCTGAATAGGTGCAAAGTTCCCATGAAGCTGATTTACTTCAGAACAGAAGATTACAGCTTTTCTGTAGGTGCAAAAATAATCACGCCAAACCCTTCATATGAACTTTTCAATGAATATTGCAATCCTCAGCAAAATCACAATAATTTCATTTCAATAAAGTGTTCGAAACTTCAGGGCCTGAGGCCATATTTCTCATACACATACATTCACCTGCAAAAGAAGAATTCATAGAAATCCAGTCTAAGATATCTGAGGGGTCCAGCTAGGCTTCCCCACTGTCCTTTTTATATTTAATGATCTTTATTAGGAACTTTTCTTTGACTGAACTGATGTATAATTTCAGCGTGCCGTCTCATGAATACAAACAGACCTGAGTTTGACAGTGGATCCAGCTGCTGTCCTTGCCTTTAGCTTTACCTCTTTCCTGTGTGCCACTGCCTCTGAGGAAGGAAAAGCTGAGACGAAGGGATAGGTAAGCAGCTCCTGAATGGCTCAAGCTCGGTTTACTATGGTATCTTAAATCTACAGTTCTGGCAATAAAAACAAAATTAACACTCTGATGGTAAAAAAGGCACCAGTGATGGACAAGAACAGTAGAAGCAGATACACAGCAAATAGGACAGGAAAGATGAGTGGGACATGGAAATCTGTGCTGCAACTGGCCTCTTTGAGACGTTCTTCTGACAAAGGTTCACTTCTGACCTTCTTTCTAGGAAGCTGTAAAGCTGTTTCTTTTATCTGTCCACAGTATTTAGATTGTAAATGTTTCACAAAAGGCTACCTCTTCCAGCATAAGAGTGCAATGGTCCTTGATCTCATTTGGTGTCTATAGATATTTTCATTTTACCAACAGTAATATAAGAAAAGCAACCACAGATGAATTTTAGAAAAGGTCACTCCTTATTTCCATATCTGTCTTTGTTAAAACCTTTACAAAAATTATGTCAGAATGACATATGCCATGAGAAAAAAATATAGATCAATTCAATGATCTGTATGTGGATCAAACACTGACTGCATTTGGCAGAACTACACATCTGATCATTACTGCAGCCAGATTCAAGAAAACAAAGGGCAGAATATGGCATAGATTCCACAGCTCTGATCATGCACAGAAACCAGCTGATATTTTGAGGTTCTGAGGTTACAACATGTGGCTCTTCTAAAGAGCATACTGCAACCTTGAGGGGTTTGTTTTGGTTTTGTTTTTTCAGCTGAAATCTGATGTCCATTACATGTGAACATTTGGAAGTCATATTGTTCATTATGCATTACATATAACTGCTTTAACTTTTATAGTATGCAGTCATTAAACTGACTTTCAAAATAATAGAGCACTTAACAAACCCCTTACTGACATGTGACCCAATAAAGATGAATGACCATGGTGCCTAACTTTACTAAACTGTTTACTATAGTGTAGATGCATACATCCCCTCTTTAAATTAGGGATGATGCTTACAAATGGAAGGGGCGTATAAGAAGCAGGCCACATTGTGATCTATGAACAGATATACAGATATAAGTATAAATTATTTCTGGCATAGATTTATCTTACTCCAGATTCTCTGACCAGCAGGGAGAGATCTGATATGTGAAAGGGTAGGCCCCAGCCAATTAGCCTGTGACAGATAAGGACCATTCCTTAAGTTCTGCTGTTGTTTCTTCAGTGATTTCGTGTTCCCCTCTGACTGCACTGAAATCCAATTTTTATCAGCTGGGATCCTGACATTCTTTCCAGGTACAGCAAAGAAATATCCCATTTGGAAGGAATGCAGTACGATATGTGGACCTTGCTTCTGTGTTATGGGAAGGAATGTTTTTGTAGTTCTACTCCCCAAAAAATCTGTGAACAAGGAAACAAACTAATTTATTATACACACAAGCATACCCTTTTAAAGCACCACAGTGGGACTCAATCAAGTAATATCTGTTAATATCTGTAGCAGCAGCAAGACTCAAGTATGCTGCTTTGGAAATTTGCTGAGCCCTAGTTGTGCAGAAAAGATTCCTTTAAAAATAGTCAGGAAAAGGTTAGAAAATCTACTACGTCATTACTATCTTGCATTGCTTTCGATATCTGTGCAGCTTCCACTGCTCCTCTAGTCTGGGAAGGACACCAGACCTTGGCATCCTTGGAGATTCACTGATAGGAGAGTAGGTGGCTCTCAAGCATTAGTGGTGATAGGTAAATTCTGAGCTAAGACATGTCTGGTACTTGCACTTGGTCCTGAAAAATCTCTGACCAAGAAAACCAGTTCGTTTATTAGACAAGCAGCAATGTAGCGGGATGAGTCCAGAGGCTGGGGAAGAGGCTACTCTAGTTAAGCACCTCTTACTGACCAAGAGTCTGACTACTTCTGCAGCCAGCAAGATTCCTCATTACTTCTGACCTCTGATCTGCTACTAAGGTACACAGTTTCTAATACTTAAAGTAGAATCATAGAATAATTTAAGTTAGAATAAACCGCTGGATGTCATCTAGTTCACAGTGATATTTCATATCAGTAGACTCAACTGACCTCACCAGGTATGTTTACAGAAGACCATTCCTTCTTCTCTCCTCCTCTACTTGGTTTCCACACAAAGCAAGCCAGGCATATTGGGTGGCTGGAGGACACTCCTCTGGGTGCTATAGCGATTATTGGCTCCACAGATGGAAACAGTCTCAGTGACCTGGTATAGAACACACTAGACCAAATGTTCCAGGAAGCAAGAACTACCTTCTCAAATACATCTATCTTAAACTAAAAAAAAAAGAAAAAAAAAAAAGGCAGCTCTTTTTGGTGTAGTAGAGAAATAATTATTTTGGAGGCCTTACAGGAGGGACTTTTTCTTTCTGCTTGCTGTTGTTAACTTGATTTATTTGCATGTATCCAACAAAAGAGGTCCATTCTTCTGGCTAAAAAATAAGTAAAACTCAGATTCAAATTCCTCTTTTACTTCTGTGACCTGGGGCAACTACTGCTGCTTTTTAAAATATATGTACTTATCCTGTCCCTGGTGATTGTTATTAATACAGTTTAGGGAAAGTGGTGATAAAGATCAATCCCCTACCCAGAAAAGAAACATGAACTGCTTCTTTCATGTCTTCCATAGTGAGTGAGCAGCTACAGTTTCAAATGATCCCCAGATGTTTACTACTTCTTGTGTTCAAAAGCAGTTCAGGTTTTCTCCAAAGCAGCTGTGCCATGTTGGGTATTTCTGGTTGTCCTGCAGGCTTCAACCTCTTGTCCTCTGAAGAAAATGTAAAGGTCAAATAGAAAGCCTGTGTGGTGTAGAAGTCCCCAGTGAAAAATAAAC
Source organism: Caloenas nicobarica (assembly GCF_036013445.1). Classification (NCBI taxonomy): domain Eukaryota; kingdom Metazoa; phylum Chordata; class Aves; order Columbiformes; family Columbidae; genus Caloenas; species Caloenas nicobarica. The sequence goes on along the minus strand of NC_088248.1, from coordinate 12,221,577 downwards.
CAAGGATGGTCTCTTACCATTGGTCAACTTAAGCTATGCCTCTGCATGCTAAACAAAATATTCAAGGAATTCCTACAGAGATGGGTATGTGAACATCACAAGCTTTTCACTTAATTACAGAAAGGTTTAATGATTCCAGTGAAAGAATAAGGTCTCTCACAGGAAAAAAAAAAAAAAAGATATTTTTCTGGTTCTTTACAGCAGTGTTTTATTTCTTTATTTTTACTCAGAGCTTGGACTTCTCTCATTCCTCCTGCCTGAAGTTCTTTCATCGTATGGTCAAAAATTTCTGCTACTTTAGCCATTACTGGGATCCATGTTCACTGTGTGCTCCAGCATGACTCCCTGTGACTGGGCTGCTTTCTCCTTCTGAGGTGAAATAGCCGGGGTGAGGGTGACAGGGCTGACTGGTTAGAGAGCAGCTGCGCACCAGAGGCAGAAAGACATTTTCTTAAATGTGGGAATCGATGACGGTATTTGTCTAACCTCAGGCTTGTGAATCATGATGTCTGCTGGTCCTGTGGTCAGTGAAACTTACCTCCATTAAGGAAAATCCTACATGCGACTGGTAAGTCAGGTAATCAGGAACCACAATAAAAAAGGCGATAACATTTTGCTTTTTACATATTTCTTTAATGTCCCAGAGAGTGACTGCAATGAAGTACACTTATACCATTGAAAAATGCACTGTTTTAGAGATTATATAGTACTTATATTAGAAAGCTATGTATTACACAAAGAGAAAATAAGTTAGCTACTAAACCTGACCCTCATGAGCCTTCAAGAATTTTAATATCCAGAAACAACAACAACAACAAATTTCACCTTGTTATATCACTGAAGGCAGATGGACCAGCTCACACTGCTGCCTTGAAGAACTATGGTGGCTACAGAACCTCTGGGCAAGGGATTCACCTCATGTCTGGGCTGCTGTATTTGAGGAAATGTGGACTTGCCTGCTCGTTCTCAGAAGTGATAGTGAGCAGCTGGGGAAAAAAATGGTTTTCTATTTTCTGTTTATATTGATTTCTTTTTACTTTTGGTTACATTAAAACAGACTGTTAAATCAAGCCAGCAGGGATATCACTAAAAAATTGTCAGATAAGGCTCTGACTAAACGCAGGAAAAAAATGTTGTATTTTTTCTTTGAAAGTATTGGTAAATATTCATCTTAGATAACACTATTTACATGTATATACAATAAAAATGGAAAACATCTATAGCTATACCTAACACTATACATCTAGTAAACTATATAGAGTATGAAACTATTACAAGACTAAAACTATCTTATTCTTTCATCTCTCCATCAGTAATCTTTCAAAAATGTCAAATAAAGAGGGACTATAGTCCACCTAAATTTGTAAACATGATGATTAAAAAAATGAAATAAATAATATACTTCCTCCTTAGCTAATGCATACCTCATGTTTCTCCATATGCATCCAGGTAAAGTCACTAAGGAAAAATCAACCTCGACCTTTTTGGCAGTGGCTGTGTTCCTCGAATAGAACAGTAAACTCTTTGGATACTCGATCTTCACAAGCATGGCTTCCCACTGAAAGTAGCATCAAAACCAAACATTAATTGGTAGCATTTATGTAAACACGTGAACAATAAGAATGAATAAAGGAAAAAAGTCCTCCAAGTTAGACCATGTTTATAACACTAACAGGTAACATTACAAGCAAGAAACACAAAAGTGTGCTGTTAGGCTCAGAACACAATAAATAGCAAGATTAAGAATAATAAGAACAATTTTCATTCTACTTCTCTTTCCTTTGTACTTTTACTAATTAGTCCCTGATGATACGAAGACTTACCTTTACTAGTGCTTAGTCCCACTGGAAGCAATTAATGCTGATAAAAACAAGCACTTTCCCAGAGATTTAAACAGATTATTATCTGAAGAGCCCAACAATTTTGTTGTTATTATAACCAAGTAAGTAAAGACAGAAGAAGATCATACTGTACAGGGCATTATTTTTTTTTTACCTTCTGTTATGCACCGTTCCTTTCCTGGTCTTGTCAGGAATGTTGCCTACAAGATTTAGTGTTGCACAAACAGCAGGGGTGGAGAAAAATACCTCAAATCATGGTAGAACTCAAAACCTATCTCTTACACCTGATATGGTGCATATAACTTAAAGGATGTAATGAAAAACAAAAGCCTCTGATCCTAATTTCAGGGCAGTTATTTTGACTGAGAACTCAAATAACCGAGGTGGGTTCCTCTTTTTAATTAATGCAAAGATGCCATTTTGACTTAATTGGATCAGACCACATGGAAATGAAACATTTACATATATTGTTAAAGTATTTCTTTCATGCTAAATCAGCAGGCTTAAAATTGACTCCTCTGGTCATGTGTGATGATCAAAATTAACTAAGTTGTTAAGTCTCCATAGGATCAGAACCAAAATACTACCTGAAAGGTATTTTGAACAGACTGCATGATCTTCGTATATTCTGTGAGGCTTCCACTGTCTCTACTGTGTCAGAGGAAAGCTGGCTGAATTTGGCTGTTGTTAGTAGCTATTTTGTCAGATCGACTCACAGTTACATTGCCTTACACGCAGTCTTACTGCCATTCCTGCACACACCACAGCGTCCACTTGGTAACCAGCTTCAGACAGCGCTGTATTCTCTCCTTCCTCCCGCATCAGTGGAGTCCTTTAGACAACACAACTGCGTGTGTTTCTAGTGTTTGCCTAAGGGGCTTTTAATTTTTAATATTACAAGAGCATCAATTTAATGTATTCTGCAGTGTATGAAATAATTTGACTTTATTATCTTCCCTGATACTGAGAAGGCACTAGGATGGCCCTTGCACACAATACTGTGTTCCCACAGCAGGAGCAGGAAGGGTTGAATAAAACCGTTTCAATACAGCACAGTTCTTCCAATCAGTAGCCTGGCTCAACATAAAGCTACTCTTTATTCTACTGCTAAAATATTACACAGGCAAACATTTAATTATGAACAGAACAGTACCTTGTTCATATGTGAAACATTTTCATCTGTTAGCATATAAATGTTAATAAATGTTGAGTTAATAATCCATTAATACCGATTAATATTAGTCACAGGTTTGTTCAAATTGAACTGTGAATTAACTTATTCAGTTACTCCCGACTATACACAATTTTACTTTTGTTTCAAAATCATGTTACTTACTGATATATTTCACCCAGCTTGTCAAAAGCAGGTGGAAGGCTCTGAAATGCGTACACCACAGGCAGACGTCTTCCAATGTAAAGAAGCCAATCTTCCCTGCTGAGAAAGCTGAAAAAACAATAAAGTGCATAGCTGATTCTCTGTTCATTAGGAAAAGGCACATGTGTAAGTTTAAGGATTAAATACAAATTGGAATCTCTCTTCCATAGCCCTGAAATGGAACAGTGAAAGAAACGCTAGAATGTCCATCTTAGAACTATGCCAACAATTTGGTGTTCTGGCTTGCTGAGAAAAAAATGGTAGAAATGCTAGAAAGCAATTTCATCAATAATTTCCAAGCAGTTTATCCTGCTTGTGATTCACTTTATTTCAAGTTTTCTTTCCCCATTCCCAAGTCTTTAACCTTTTTGCTTTGGTACTTTAAAAGAAACCTTTCATTTGCAGATTCTCAGTTCTTTCCTCCTTTTTTCCCCCATTTCATTTCTCTCCCATCTTAGCTCTGGGAAAATCAATTTTCAAAATTAGCTGTATGGCTACAGAGAAGAAAAAATGTGAATGCAGGAAAAAATATTAAAACTTTTCTCCAAAGTACTGATCAGCTCAATTATAATTAATTATGGGACCATATGGCTACTGGCAACATCAAGGATTTCCTGAGTCCTCATGAGCTAAGTTGTCTTAAAAGCAAGAATGACTTAGTTTACAGAATTGTGTAGGTCACCCAGTGAGGATGTCCGGGAAAGTGTAACAGAAATGAGCCTCCAGTCACACACCTCCTTAGGATGAACTGGCTGGTAAAAGCCACAAGGCAAGAATCAACAGTCCTTCCCTGCCCCTGAGGATATATTGCTCCATGGCTCTTTTTAGGAATTAAAATTGAAAGTCTCCGTTCACCCTTCAAGCAGATAAGGCAACAGCACACCTTGAAGTGGCCATGACAGAAATGGGACTTAATTGTATGCAAAAAATTAAAAATGGATTTAGGGAGTTCCCAGAATAGGACCGGGTTCCAACAAAGCATCCTTTTGTCTGTCTATCACCAGGAAAGGTGATTACAATTCTAAAATATTATTAAAGCTGCTGAGACTGTGGGGCTTTTAAAATCTTTCATGTCCAAAATTATCCAGGTGTCTTTTTCAGGTGTTATTTTTTTATAGATTAGCTTGTGCCTTCCATCTTCATGAAATGAAGCTGCAGTGTGACCTTTTTTTTTTAAATTTGTGTTACGTACCATAGATTTTAAGACAGGAAATAATAGTGAGTGTACTGGGCTTGAAGGCAATCCCTAGTGGTACACACCTTAACTGGGGTATGGTTGTTAATATGTCTGTGATATAATTTCCCACAAGTGAAAGTTAGCCAGAGATCCTACTTTCTCAAAGCAAAATAATGTTTAGGTCAAATGTCCTGGGATCTGTAAAACCTATTGTTTCTAAAACCGATGTCCTTTACTCCATGAAAGATGGCTATGAGAATTACACACCTGGGACATTGCAAAGAACACTATATTACAGTTAGCTAAAATGGACCAAATTCTTTCCTCATGCAAACTTCTGAAGTCAGTGGAGTTACAAGACCAGTGTGTTTGGCCCGCAGCACCTGATGGGTGACTGGTGTAGCAGATCTTAGGGACACCTCATGCAGCATTAAAGTCAGATATAATTTTGTAATAGGTAATCAAACAGCCTTAGGAAGATTTACAGTAAAATGACATGAACATTTCTTTAAAATACTGGGACTTTCTGGCATAGTCTGACTAATTTCTCTAAGTTTGAAACTAACTGGGCATGCTCAGTTGCACAGTAACCGAGTCTACAAATAGCTACATTGTGCTAAGCACCCACACGACTCTCCTTTAAAATACAAACTGATGACAAGTGTACACACGGTCCTGAGATGACTCCTGATCTGTGCAAACCAAAATCAGCTTATGAGGACAGACAAAAGTACAGCTGAACAGTAGTCCACTCTCTTTCCTCCTTTCTCCTGTTTCAAACCATGGTGCCTTCTTGTCCACCCCTGTTGAAGCCTTAAGCACCAATGACACAGTTTCAGAGTGTGCAGAAAGAGTGAAAAATTGTGGTTTGTGTCCTTTACATGAGGTGCGTGATAGAAAAATAGGAGATCTGCTCTTTTGTAGTCAGATAAACTCTTAATCCATCTGTGATAACTCTATCCCATCAAACTATCCCTGATTTAACACCTTTTGTAAAACTCATAAACTTCTAAAATCAGAATTAGAAAGAGTTGAAGGACTGCATAGGTATTTCTGTTTCATTCTTTACTTCATGAAATGTTCTGGATGCAAAGCCACTTAATTGCATTTCAGCATGTTCTTCTACAAGATGCAGATTTTACTTTCTTGAAATATTTTCACTTCTGAAGCTGAACAGCTACCTCCACACCTCCAAGAATCCCAGGATTTTAAAGGCAGACATTTTTTTACAGGGTGAGAAGAGTGAAAATGCCATCAGATAATACTGAGATTACACATAGATCCTGAGTGATAGCAATACACACACACATATACTGTGTATATGGTTCAAATGTTATTACAGTGCCTCATCACCCTCCTCAGGAATGAAGGCCCTACTCAATGAAAGACTGCAGATGAAATGAGCATGACCTACAGCAACACTGACAGAACCCGTGCCCTGAACACTGCAGTCAGACAGGATAGAAGGGTAAGCAAACAGCAAAATGTGGTGGAGTTGGACAAGACAATGGCAAGATAAAACCACAGAATCACAGAATGGTTGGAGTTGGAAGGGACCTTTGGAGATCATCTAGTCCAACCCACTTGCTAAAGCAGGTTCACCTAGAGCAGATTGCATGGGAATGTGTCCAGGTTGGTCTTGAATGTCTCCAGAGAAGGAGACTCCACAACCTCTCTGCGCAGCCTGTTCCAGTGCTCTGGCACCCTCAAGGTAAGGAAGTTTCTCCTCATACTCAGATGGAACCTTCTGTGCTTCAGCCTGTGCCCATTGCCCCTCATCCTGTCGTTTGGCACCACTGAAAGGAGTCTGGTCCCATTCTTTTGACACCCAGCCTTGAGATATTTATAAACATTGATGAGATCCCCTCTCAGCCTTCTCTTCTCCAGGCTGAACAGACCCAGCTCTCTCAGTCTTTCCTCATAAGAAAGATGCTCCAGACCGCTAATCATCTTTGTAGCCTTCTGCTGGACTCCCTCCAGTAATTCCTTATCCTTCTTAAACTGGGGAGCCCAGAACTGGACACAGTGCTCCAGATGCGGCCTCACCAGGGCAGAGCAGAGGGGCAGGAGAACCTCCCTCAACCTGCTGGTCACACTCTTCTTCATGCACCTCAGGTACCATTGGCCTTCTTGGCCACAAGGGCACATTGCTAGCTCATGGTCAACCTGTTGTCAACCAGAACTCCCAGGTCCCTCTCTGCAGTGCTGCTTTCCAGCAGGCCAACCCCTAATCTGTACTGGTGCCTGGGGTTTAACAGAAAGCAGAAAAGTAGAAAGCTCAGCTTGTCTTTATACGATTCACGCTACATTTGCAAGTGAACACACTTTCTACTAATAGATAAAGATCTGCACTGAGAGTGTTTTACATGAAACTGAAGGATAATCAGTTATTTAAAATAGAAATAAAATGCGTGCAAAAAGTACTTTGCAGAAGCTCACACTGTAACACTTTTGACTTACTGGATGCTTTGAAACAGAAACTGAACATTTCAGCAGAAGTTAACCCAGCTCAAGAGTCCTTGAGATCGGCTTTTGTCAACTCATAGATTATCTACTTTCATGACCCCTCCTTCCTTTCTGCGCTCTCTTCTTTTACTGTTATTCATGATTTGTCAGCGGCCAAGAAATTCCTTGGGGTTTCAGTGATTAAGTGCTTAATTTGGAGTAATTGTTTCATTTACTTTAAAAGAACAAAGAAATATGTCAAAGCACATTCATTCTTTTGACGCCACTTTTGGATATCTGTTGCCAGTCCTTATGATTTTTGGAACTTAAAACTGAAGATTTAACTCTCAAAAGTATTTTCCGTCAAAACAGCACACACTATAGATATTATGGAGACATGGTGAACACAGCATCAAAGTTCCTGCATTTGTGCAACTATATATTTCACATTAAGATCACTAATTTTACCAAACAGCAGATCTCAGATATGACACTGCTGAATTAAGGCTCTTCATCCTCTGCTCCCCAGACAAACAAACAAGATTCAACACAGCAACGTCTGCTGGAAGCAGAGTAGAAGGTAAAAACAGAAGAGAAAGAAATAGGATAAACTGGTACAGGAGAACTGTAACAACAGTACAGTAGAAAAGAGGCAAGAATTTGGTGATGGAAATGGGAACAAAACAATAGTACGTGTAAATATCATTGGTAGACAGGAGGATGAAACAGTTGATGAGTAGGCACGGGTTGTCATAGGACTTCAGGCCTAAGACAACACAGCATGGATGTGTAACTTTGCCCAGTCATCCACCTATGCAGGCTCTTGCATTAAAATTTAACTGAGTTATATTGGCTAAATAGATGGGAAAGCAGGTTTGACTCTTCAATGAAACTGCATTTGCTTACGTTTCAGTTGAATCTGGTGCTCAGTTTCTTTTTATTTCATCTCTCTTGGTACAGTTAATAGACCCTCTCCCATCCTGGGTGAAGGGCAACATAGATTTAAATAGCTTACGGAGGGGGAAAAAAACCAAAATAAATCAAACCAAACCAAACCAACCAACCAAAAACCAACAAAAAAACCCCAAACCAACCCCCCAACCAAACAAAAAAAACCCCTTCATTAAAAAATAACTCAAAATTAAGAGAGGAGTATGACATGGGTTATAGACAAAAAAAAACAGGCTAATAGCAGAGTAGGTATTTTTAGGTATTCATTCCCGAATTGTGTTTCAGGGACAAATGACCTATGTGTCAGCCTGGTCAATCATCTCCAACTGGTCTCCTGGAAAACACTAAACTATATGTTCACCTGATACTGTGCATCATGGGTTTTAAGAACATGGTTCAGGTTGAGCATGCTCTATTTGTCAAAAAAAAAAAAAATTAAAATCACTGTTTTAAAGTATATTTTTTCTTTTGGTTGTACCTGGACTGCTGTCCATTTAAACTATGTGTACCTTTTCATTATGGACTTTTATGGAGTTACTTCCTTCTTATACCAGTACTCAATAATAATAAGAATGTTAACAGCCATTTGAACCCAAACATTTGCATGTCTCTGCATATTATACAGTCATTAAGGCAATACAAAATAAACCTCCATGTTATAGTTTCTTAAGCCAAACTTCTTGCCTCACTGAAAACAAGCCACCTGTGATTCTAATTCTGTGATACATTATAAGCTTTTGTGCAAGACCAAAAGGAGTTATTTTGCTGCTACAGTGATCAACCTGAGACAAATAGAATAAATAAAGGAAAAAAGACTTAATTTTCACAGTTTACAATTGCGGTATGTACCCTGATACCATATACAGATTACTCTTTTCCTTTATGGACAAACCGATTAATGCTATTCTGTGAAGCATACTGTACTTGCCCACTGTGTCCAGTCTACTGAAGAAAAACAGTTGCCATTACTTTGATGTACCACCTGGCATGATCTCTAGTACATCGCATCTTCAGATGACGTGTGCAGCGGAGTCTGTGGCAGCTGTTAAATCAGTATTTAGTTCACTGATGCAAGACACCAAATTGAAAGAGATTGACTTAGTGTCCTGGGCATTCTTCTAGCCATAAAATGTGACATACTGTGCCTACTTAAGTACTGCTGTCTGGAGAAGACATATTTAGGGGGAAGATCTATCATTGCTATCAGCTCTGTTGTGCAATAAAACCCGTGTTCAGGTAATGGTGCCTGCATACAGCATATTTAAAACAATATTCTTTTAGTTGGAACAACTTAGAGTGTTTCTTCTTTCAATGGTCTTTGGTGTTTTCAGGGACATTTCTTTCAAGTACATTATCAAGGGGAAATAAAACAAATATCAAGTAGATAAAACAGCTTGGTAGTTTGGAAATGCAGCTGGTAATATCCACAGTTACGTAAGTGTCTGTGTATTCTGAAATTCAGCTGCAAAGTTTTCAGGGATATGGCCACATTTTTCCCTGTTTAGTATTTACCAACTTCAAGATTTCTTATTTGTTTGTCAAACTGATATTTAAAAACAGAAGAAACTTGAATTTTAAATGGAATTACACTGAGAATTTGCCTGTCACACTAAATAATAGACTTGTTCATTTGATATTTTTCTTTATCTGCATTTTGTGTCATGTACTTGGGCATGGTTGTATAAACATTGCTCCTCCTCAGCTTGAAGCCAAACAGATGGTAGTTTTTGACTTAGTATTTAAGCAAACCTGAGGAAAAACTCTCATACAAGCAGTTCTGTTTTTCTTCCTGGGAATTCACAGTGAACCTGTCTTTCATAAACCATTCAGACTGTATAAAGACTTGAGCTCCAGTTTATACTGGGAAGAACAAAGAGGATTTTGATACCATAAGATAAATGGAATGGAGTTGTCCTGGCTCTCTCCAGTAATCACAGAAGACCTTAGATAATTTGCCTATGCTAGACACCCAGCCCTCGGGTGGCCAACAGTAGGTGAGGCGAGTGCCATGCAAGAGAAGCCCTTCCTCACTTCTTATGGGATCAGCTGAAACTTCATTGCATGTCCCCAGACTATTCCAAATGTAGTGATGCATAGGAAGCTAACAGTTACGTTTGAATGTCAGTCTGATTTCAAATTTATAGCTAATACTGAATTAAAAATTGTTCTGATTTGCTAATGTATCATTTTCTATAAAACTGTTCATGTTTTATAAGGCACGTATGTATTAATTCTCAACTCTAATATTAAAGAAGTACCTTGCATGGGTTAAGAAGCAAACAAATAGCTGATGCTGATGATGGCAGGACCAAAAAGAAATTCCAGTACCCAAGTATAAAATCGTCTCTCCAGCAGCAGCCCAGCACCATCCTTAGTTCTGGGCCTGCTGGCCAATCTGAAGATTTCTCCACAAGGCAGAAGAGGAAAGATTATTAAGTACATAGATCATCTTCTTCAGCCAGAGTACGTCCCATAAGGTCTACTTAGTGCAAAGTGAGTTCTGTGGAGGCAGATCCTGTAACACCATGTTTTGAAAAAGTATTTACTTAAAAGTATGTGGCTGAAGTCCAAGACTGCAGTTCAAGACCACATTTACAGGCATCTGACAGGCATTGCATTCAACATGCCAAGCAACCCATCTAGAGGAGTGAACACTATTTCCTCCAACAGACCACCATCTTTGCAAGCTATTAGCCTTTTCTCCCGCATTGGCCCTCCTCTCCTGCCTTCTACTATTCCATGTTCCTACAGGCAAGGAAATACTGAACTTTTTGCTTTCTTCCACTTCTTTAGCCTCATAATTCCTACCGGGTTGCTATCATCAGGTTTACTCAATGCAGCTCCCTCAGATCAACAGCCTTTTTCTGACAGAGTAGAACCATAAAGAAACCAAGAGCCTAAGGCTTTCCTTGTAAGACATGCTCGTCCCATCTCGGAACCTTGCTGAGCACAAGGTTTTTCCTTTTATTTTTAATTCACATTACTCTAAGATTTTCAAATAAATAATTTTGGTGCTCTGGTACATTAAGACAACATCTTTTGTGCGAGTTTCATTCCAAGTCAATAGTTTTTGTTGCTTTTCCAGCTTCAGACCCTATTCCTGTCTCTTCAGTTTCTGTCTCTCTAGGCAAATAAGTAGCTTCCCTTCACTACAGATTTTTATTGGGTTTGTTTTCCTTCTTTTTTGCCTTTTGCACAGCCTGACTCTTCATGTCAGTTTCCTTGTACTTGATTCCACACTGTAGCTTCCTTGAGGAATACTTGCAATGCTTTGATCATTCTCTTCTCTCCCCTTGTTATTCTGTTCCTCAATTGGGAAAGGTATACTAACAGATCTATTAATACCAGAAGCTTTCCATTCTAGGTAAGAGGGCACCTTTCTCCTTGTGACACGTCTGTCCTGTCCAGTTTCACATTTTGCCTTGTTATTGATATTAAACTGACAATGAATCTTGACAGCTTATGGCAACTGAGGACATAATTCCCACCATAAAACATTTACTAGAGTAAAATCAATGCAGCAAACAAATTGATGTACACAAGGGGAACAATATAAAAGCTATCAGCAGGGCACACATTTATTTTATGCAGATGTGCAGTTTGCATACTATGGGACTCAACACCACTCAAGTTTCCAATAACTTCTTTTTTTGCTTGACCAATTTTCTTCAACACTTATAGGTCTCTGCAGAATTCAGAGCTGTTATTACAAACATATACATTACAGAAGGAACACAGTCTGACATGCATAGCTTTTTAATAAGGTTTTCATCAGCTACTTCTACTGACATTTTTCCATTTTTCTTACACTCTGTTTTTAATGTCTCAGTCTTCATTTGATACTATAAAATGAGAAGACTGGAATGTTACCACAGAATGTGTTCACGGCTGAATATAAAAGTAATCGCACAATGCACTTGAAGCATGAAGGCTCTGTAGGCAGTTTCCGTTCCTGTTTGTATATGCAATCTATGCATCTAGATTGGAAAAATTATCCTCTTTTCCTGTATCAGTTTGACACCTGAAAAAAAGCATTCTCAAAGCTTAGATTCATAATTGAAAATAATCCATAATGAGCTTTGAGTTTAGCATTCAAAAGTAAGCATGCACATTTGCGCAAAGAATTTTGTGAAATCTTCTTAGATCTGAGTTTGTGAAACTTTACAGAAGTGTAAGTTCAAAACTCATTCCATCTCAAAGGATATGAGCCAAAATAAAGTGTCCTTTTATCACTAAGGAGTGATTGTGATGTCCAGAAATTCAATTACTAGATGTAAGAGAGTCAGAAAAAATAAGAGGCAATTCTCTGTCCTACCACAGATGTCAATAAAGTGGTTGTCAATTCAGGTCCAGCAGGACCTGAGGCAAGATTATTCTGGCTCCAGGACACAGCTCTGATTCATACCAAAGAAGCATATTTTAGGTATGGCTACATTTACTAAAGAGTGCTCTGTACCCAAAATCAAATTGTTTGTCATGATTGAAACATTTAAAGAAAAGTAAAAAACACCTGCTAATTTTCTCAGTTCAAATGCCAATGCTAGTGGTGAGAGAATCAAATGGATGAATCTAATATTCCTGTCAACCAACTTTTCTCAGCAGAGAAGATGTTGAAAGAAGCTTTAGTGCAATTTTTTCTACGTTTTGTTCTTTGGTGTGGAGTATAACATGCGTTCCCTCATCAACATGAGATGCTTTGTGATATGAAGGGGAGAGAGTGAAGCTTCCCACTCTGTGGTCAAAGAAGGTGAAAAGTAAGCTTGCAGTGGGATTGCATCAGTAGGCAAACACATCTCTACTCACTTCAGTGGATTTCTATCAATGATTATTTTTACTAAACCTCTCTTTGCCTTAGCTCACAGCTTAGCTCTGATGCATGGGGTTGGCTTTGTCCCAGCTATGCTCTACCTCCAGCAGTTATGATGGATGAGGGATTCAATTTCATGATCCTTTTACTTGCATTTTGAAACAGGCTACAATATTCTGGGCAAGTCCATTTTATTTTTTTCCATCCCCATAAATATCAACAGGGACCATGAAATCTGATCTGCATTAGCTCAGATCTGATACCCGCCACTGATGCGCTGTTCACAGCACTGCCAGAAGAGGATTACGTTGAAGTGTTCTGAACAGCTTTACAGATTGAAAATGCCAGTGCCAGCATGTCTCAAAAGACGCTCAAACCTTGACTGTCGATACAATAAATCTGAAGAAGATGTATCCAACAATGGCACAGAATGAAGAAAAGCTGTAAAGAGCAAGGGGGGAAACTGAGAGTGAAAAAAAAAGGGGAGGGGGGGGCTAAAATGTGTGGAGTTGGTGTTTACCATTATGAATATTGCCTAATTTTTTTGTCAAGAGCTCTCCATTCACAGATCATGCAGGATGCTTAGGCTCATATCTGTAACGGTGAGGGAACACATCCAGAATTAGTCAGAGAGAGTCTGACGACTAAAATGATTCATAAATGCTCTGACACCTTGCAGTCTGGCAAGTAAACGTGCTGCCTACAGATATTCCTCTTAACATCTGCTGGTGTGATTATTCTGGGCATGTGCTTGCTCATTCACCCTCACAAAGACAGGCTATTGCCCATGCTGCTAGATTTCTGAAGCAAAATTCAAATAGTATGTTACCAAGGATATGACTCTTGAGGAGTGTGTTCACGTCACTGCAATACTTCAATAAAACTACAGTTTTACATTCCTCTTGGCTCTGGCTGTACTGTACAAACATCCACAGGGCAAAGAAGGAGGGGGTTGAAATTCAAAATAAATTACCTGAAAATTCAGAAGCCAAAAGCTGCAGGTCATCCCACTATAAAGAGAACAAGATAGGTCTGAAAATTTTCTTCCATTATTGGCAAATTCTGATTGATAACCAGGAAAGTTATTAGTACATACCCACACATATACGTACCTACTGTACTTTGGAAGTGAAATTCAGTAGTAGATCATTACATATTGAGGTCTAATATTAGTGCATAATCAGAAATTAAGTGTAAAATATCCTTCTTGCAATAATCTAACTAAATTATCACAGAGAAAATTTCTTTAAAGGCCCCAGTTCCTACTTTGCTGGTCATTTGCTCATGCAAGAAGCCATTCTGCCTGTCTTCAGCCTCTGTTAATACAGATATTAAGAGTTGGATCCCAAATTTCATGTGCCTATAATGGAGCTATCATAGTTACTAGGAGTACTCAGTGAAATTATTTGACACCACTTTGCTCATTTGTCAGAAGCAGTAGTATTTTTGTTATCAAATTTTACTGTGCTGTGGCATCTACTTAAGACTCTGCCAACAGCAAGCCTTTGTATATCGTGCTAAGACATTTCTGCATTTCTGCTCCTTTAGTTAGGTCCAGGTCTTATGAAAATTAAATGGGTATTTTGTGTGTGTTTTGAGTCAGCTCTAATTGCTTAAGCTTTGGTTGTATAATCAGACAAAAAAAACCCCAAACAAACAAACATCACAAAAAAAACCCCAAAAGCCTAACTAAAAATTGTCAAGAAATATATATTACTTTTTAAAAAACCTGCAATTTACAGTGACATTTAACCCATTTTTCGAGAGCTGCAATTTGATGAATATGTAATTACATTTCACTGGTGATAATCAGAGACAAATAAGTCACATTTAAGATGACCTTTCTTAACTTATCTTTGCATGTAATTAATTATTAATTGTTTGCATGTGTATTATTCACAATCGAGATACAATTTATAATAATCTTATATGATTGCATCATATTTTTCTAAATGAAAAATGATGTCATGACTTGCCTATTTTCTTCTATCCCAACTCAACAGGTGTTTTGAAAAATAATATATGAAAATTCGGCTTGAAAAGGAGAAGATTCAATATCAGAAGCACAATATTCTGCTTTACATGAATTAATAAAAGACCTAAGCAGCAGAAGTAGCTGACTTCAGCATAATGAATGCTAGTCTGCAAACAGAAATCACATCATTTCTGGGATTAGAGCTGAATTCTATATTCCCATTTTCAATCTTGGTTCCTTCTGTTTGTTGTTTTTGTTTGTTTTGTTTGTTTTTTTAAATCTTGCTTCCTTTAATTTAAGTTCCTTTCTTCCTGATCTTTCTATAACAGTGGCATTATAGTGCAAGTAATAGAAAAAGGACAGGAGAGAATAAGGTCTAAAGCGGCTGCTCATTCCCCATCATCTTCACCTCTGCCAGGCAGCACAATGCTGACATGGCCCTCGTAGGCCAGGCAGGATGCTTGTGAACATCTGCGTTGACTTCAGCCACCTACATTTCAGATCACGGCCCCCATTGTTTGTGATGATAACACTAAGTTTTCCTCTTTAGCTCAAGTAAAAATAGCAGATGCATTTTGCACTTGTAAACAGCTAAATCATACTGATCCACAAAGAGCCACTTAGAAATACCTTAGAAGAGTTATTTAGGCAACCTGTGACTGACCACTTACTCATCTCCAAGCCCAGCTTCCAGTGCTAAAGGAGAAATATAACCTGCATCCCTAATTTGTTCCCCACAGACACTTGTCTTTCATCCCTATCCTTATTTTAGCACTTAATGAGGACAATATAAGCCTTTCAATTGATTTCAGTGGTCTCCAGTAGAAGGCTCCAGCCCTGCCTCTGGGAGCTGCTTTCAGTCCTCTTGGTCTAAATGGAATTTGCAGCATTACATATTAATTTATACCACCACATCTGACAGCCTCATCTACTACCTGGGGGGCAGAAAGTCTGTAATTTAATACTTTAAAGTATATTTTGTTCATTAAATGATGTGTATACATTAACTGAGTGTAGAAGTTAACAGAAATTAATTTCTATATAATAGAGCACAGTTTAACTAATGAGAAATAAAGGAATGTTAGTCACCACACCATAAAAAAATATTCTCACATCTACACATGCCCCTTGAGAATTGTTACCTCACGCTCTGTGTGATGGATGCCTACTAACAGCGGGCTTTGTTGTCTGAGGTGACTCACCTGGAATTAGTTAATGCTTCTAAAAGAAGCCAAGGAATGTTAACATTTTAAAGAGCTCAGTGATACAATAAACCTTTACATTGGATTTACAGTATAGGCATGATATTTAATTTTACTATCTGTAAAGTTTTTCCACTTTACATGTTAAAAAGTTGTTGAGGGGTTACAATTAAATTCTGGAATATCCCTACACTACTATTAAAACCTATTTTTACTCCTCTAAGCCAAAGCTAGAATGACTTTGTTTTCTGTATTTATCCACCATTACCTCAAGTTAAACAGATACATATCTTTAAAACTATATTCTATAATATGTAAATTGACACACCACATAGACAAATTACTAAAATGACACAAAAAAAGAGGAGGAACAAAAGATTTATAAACCATATTGCTATTTCTGCTGGATATTAAACACCTGACTTTTTCATGCCATATTTATTCCATCTTCAGTGTACACTCCTTAGGACAGACTATTTCTTATGGTATCAGAAGGCAGAAAATTCTGTAAAAATTTGCATGAAGTGAATTTATTCAATGAACATTGGAAAAGATGGGCTGAGCCTAAAACCTGTTGAAACCCAAACGAATATTTCAATGCAAGCTGCAGCAGTCCACAAGTGCAAACTACCTTTCGTAAATAAACATTTTAGAATATTAAGTCATAAAACATTCCTACTTTCTTGTTCATTACAGTATCGCCTTCCTTACATTATTCATCTTCCAAATTATATACACACACATATACATATATATACACACGTACAGACACTTTTACACAAGGGGACTTAATATATTGAGACATTGTAACTTTCTTTGTATGCTTCATACTCCTCCCCTATTTTGCTATTGCCTCTAATGATCTGGTCCCATCCATTTTTAAGAGACCAACTAATCCAACTGCACCTCATGCTAACACCAGATCTTTATAAATGCGTTATAATGGACTCTCTGAAATTCATGATTCCTCTCACCTTTCACTGAGATTCAGAGTTTTCAATGGCAGCTCCATGTTCTCACATCAGAAAAAGAGATTACTTCCCAACCATACTTCGGCTTCATGCATCAAATACAAACTTCTAGCAGTCCCTTGGAAATTGTATGTTGCTATACAACTACGGAATGGATTCTTACACAATGACAGTGGGACCTCACATTTTTAACAGCTTTCTGCTCCAGTAGCCCTGGACGGAAAAATGTCCAGGTATTAGCAATAAATACTCTTAACAGATATTCACTAATTGAAATATTCCATGGTACAATACCTGAAGTAATACATCTTAATGTAGGCTTCAAAATCGTGCCAAAGAAAGCATTTAACTTCCACCTGTACTTGTATATACTATTCACAAAGCTGAATGCAGAGAACAGGAGACTACCAATGAAAAACTACTAAACAAGTAACTCACTAACCACTTACATGTATAATCGTTTACTTTACAGTAACTATGATGCAAATTTACATGGCAGACAGCTCTCCTTCACTACAAATGTATTCTTACATAAGCTTTCAAATCACTGCATGTAGGATCTCAAGAATGTCTGACCCTCAGAAACTATTGGATTATGCACTCAGAATTTTCAGATCTTTTTCTCCCCAAAATAAAGCAATGAAACCAAACTCAAATCGGATGTATTTTTTAGATCAAGAATAACAGAACAAAATGTCAGTAAAAAACTAATATTAGTGCCTATAATACTATAGAAACACTTCCTTTTGCCCTGGATTGTTTTGTTTTGTTTTTTTTTTTATTTGAAGAAACTTTGCCTGGTGTCAAACACAATCCATTATTTTCAACTGGGAGTTGAACAAGAAGTTACCTACTGTATAACAATAAGAAGCCTATCTGATTAACAAGGCCTCTGTGAGACATGTTGGGGTTTACCTGCCAGTTATCATGGAGGGCAGTGATGCTGATATGAGCGCAGGTCCTGTCACTCTGACCGCAGTGCCTTTCCAGACCTCATCCCGAATGGAAACAAAAACCAGTTGTGACCACCAGAGACCTGATTAATTGAGAATGACATTCTGGGCCTGGTGCTGGTGACCCAATGACGGGGAATTGCCCTGGAGGTTTAAAGTCACATGTCCTTCCCAGTGTAGCAGCCACATACATAACAAAACTGCATAGTTAAGTTACATTAGCCAACTACTGTTTACAAATTTCAGGATCACATACGGTCTGCCATTGTTTGGCACAGAAAAACACAATCAGCCCTGGCATTTGAAGCTGCTGACAGATTGCCAGCCACTAGTGCAGATGGTGGCAGCACAAGAGCGCTAATTACCGATGACATTAATGATGAGGTAACCTGTCTCTCTTCAGCTAATAAACAGATGGAATGTGTTTCCTATTATTTTTTTTTCAGATAACAAATTGTTTAGCTTTAATGGTAGAAAGCAACAAAACCAAATTATCTGTTCTTTGGAGAAATTTGTTTTCTGCTAATTGCTTTAAACAATCAATAAAAGAATTACAACTGGTATTATCCCACTGGGAACAGAAGCAGAAAAGTCAAAGTCAATTAGCTTCCTATAGTATGATGCACTCAGATGGAAAGAGTCATTAGAACAGAATGTAAAAGTCGAACTATAAAGTATGCAGTTCCACGAACAAAACAGACTTGGATGCAAAATAAAACAGAGAGCTTTTACATACCTCCCTATTCTTCATATATTACTGCAGTTTTTCTTTAGGTGCTTCCAAAAAAGGGTAAAAGACAGGTAAGATGACATCCTTGGATCTTAGAAGGCTCTGTGTCTTAGAGTGCACTAAGATTATACATCTTCAGAAGTCATGGCTGAGAAATCTCTCATCTACAGAATAAAAAGAACAACTAACTAGCTCTGTCTTCTGTCAACATTCCATTAACACAAATATGCTAAATATGGAAAACCAAATGACCCCACAGTTGCTAGTGAAACGTTACACAAGTGGGAAAAATAGGTGCCATAGTTGACTTCTCAGCCCCTCCCCCATTATTTCCATTCTGTGTGTGTGTGTGTGTGTGTGCAGATGTGCATGTAGGTCAGAGAAGGAATAAAACAGGGCAACTCTTGTTGGCACATGATCAGTGCTTAATACAATGGCCATGCTTCAAGTGAGGGGACGAGCTCGTGCCTTGTGCAAGCACCAGATCCCAGCAGTGTGCTGAGTGACTGTAGCACCTGTCCTTTTTGAGGCAGGACCTCATGCACTTGCTGAGTCCCTGCAAGCCCCGAGGAGAAGCTGGATTCTGGTGTTCGGCAGGGCTGTGGCTCCCGGTGCCGCCAAGCAGTGGCTCTCACCACAGACTGTCCAGGAGGCAGCGGGCAGAGGCGCTGGCCCCCATGCTCTCACACACCAGCCAGCCAGCAGCCTCTCACCCTGCATCCACAGAAACCCCTGCCCTGATACTCTGTTTGAAAATTGAGAAGTAGTGATATGTATTTCTGTATATATTCCCATTTCCTCCACCACGGGTTTATCATCCAATGGAAAACCTATATATATATATATATATATATAAACTGACTATCTAAGTTGAATATTTTAACTAACAGCAATTGGATCAAAGTAGCAACCATTAGCAAGGACAAAGCAATGACCATCCATATCAGAAAAAAATTCAAGTGCATAAGATACAGACATATACTGCTAGAATAACTTCTCATTGCTGTTTTATCTGATTTTCCTCAAATGCATAGAGTTTTAGCTTTACTTTTATTTTTTAAACATTATTAATGTATTATTTGTTGGTGCCAGTGCATTCAATTAAGAAAGTAACATTCTAACATGCTTAGTGTTGAACATAGCTCACTTTGTGTAGTGGAAGAGTCAAGTCCACATTATTTCACATTAATTCCTTGCACCCTACAGTTTGTCATCAGTGAAAAACTTAGTAGCATATATTTTGCCATGGAAAACTGAAATAATAGAGCTTTACATGAACCCATGACTGATTTAAATTCTCACTTGGGCTGAGCTCCTGACTCTTCTTGTAAAGAGTGGCTAGAGAGCCGAAGTGCCCTTGCACGGGCTACTTGCCTGCCAGTGCTTGTCTCCCTACATCATTCCATCAAGACAGTTTCCTGCACAGGTTTATTTTTCTACAGCAATGTCTCTAATTTTACACAGGGTAAGAATTGCTGGCCACCCAAGGTGCATTAAGCAATGTTTTTTATCAATGATGTAATGCTGCATTTGAAAACACATTTTCTCCACACTTTCTACTTTATGCTGTTGCATACAAAGGAGTCAATTGACTTTTTCATGCAAGTGCAATTGCAAAGGCATCCAACACTTTTGTTAAAGGCCAACTACCTTTTCCATGAGTTATCAGAAACAACACAGGCAGCCTATTTAGAAGTAAGAATGAACGGCTGTTCTGGGCTAGGAAAGGTTTACATACATCCTCACAGTTCTCTTTATTCAGAGCTTGTAAATAACAACTGCATACAAACCTTACAGACACTAATTTAGCACCACATAGCGACTCCCTCTGTTTCTTTCCATTTGCCTCAAGCAAAGTCAAGTTCTAGTGACCTTTTTTGGCCAATATATATGAAAACTCGTTCATGTGACCTCAGTAGTGTCTTGTACAAAGCATTAAATATCTTGTACAAAACAAATGGTACACTCTGTTGACCATGAAATTGCTATGACTGGGCCTAAGTTGGTTTGTCTATGCATTGCTCAATAAAGTGTGGGACTAAGTTTTGTTGAAAGGGAAAACAAACAATTTGTTTAGCTTTGTTGCAAAACATTGCTAATTCAGGGGCTCTTCTGCTGCTAAGCAGACAAAGGAAATCTTGAAGGAATGAAAAAAAAAAAAAATTAACAGTTCTCAGTTTTCCTCCTTAGCCAGGATTCTTGTAAAATGAAGACAACATCCCTCTATGGCTATATGTACATCGACAATTAGTTAAGCCACCTGTAGTATGCTATATTTTCCTATACAAAAGAGAGCATGTGGTGGTTGGAACACATAGTTGATACTGACAGAAACATCTCTCTTATATAGATTCTGTTTACAAAGCCACTTACAAAATTTAAAAAAACATTCTGGGTATCCTGCTTACTTTTCCAGCAGGGATGTTTTCTTCCTGTGCTAACGCAAGACAGATTTCCACATAACAGCAGCTGAGTGCTAACATTTGTTCTTCACAACATATCCCTCTACAGATGAGACCAAATTCTGCTTTACTTCTCGTTTTGGCAACTACTTTATATGTAACAGTTGCACAGTGTCATTCTGAATCACAAGCTTTGCTTATGATCTGTAGAATATATCTTGTGTTAGACCACTTTTCTTCCTTAATGCTGGAATCCTCATGCTTTATCATCTACAGAGACACACAGGGTGGGTATCTGACAAAACTTATGTCAGCTCTTACCATGCAACTTCTGCTTTCCCTTCACCACGAGGCACTCCTGAAGTGTTTATACAGATTAAAGGAAATCTTTTATCATACTCTTTGCTCAATCTGGGTCATCTGAAATGCAAAGTGCAAAATTAAATTCCTACAAACAGTAAAACAGTGCTTTCCTCTTTCTGCACTCTGCTGCACTTCACCATGCACACAAGGTGGTAATTGCTTTTGCTTGACTTGTTCAAACAGCCATTTTCATGATGTGACAGCTAGGGCACTAATATATTTATGCCCTTTGTAATCGGCCAGCACTGCTTGTAATTAGGTGCAAAGTTAATTAAGTGCAATACATCTAATAACTGCCTGCCAGTAACTGTAAAGTTTGATTTAGCACATGAACTGTCAAGGTGTCAGAATGGTGTGTTAAAAAATAAGTTGCTAACAGAAAAACAATCCTGCCACAAGCCAGAGAAAAGCACTGTGACAGTGAGTCAGCTGAGAAAAGGAAAAGATATTCAATACTTACTACATCCAACACTGGGAAATGACCTCACCTACATTTTGATAAGTTGTATCTAGCTTTCTCGATCAACAAATTGAAATATATTTTTACTTACCAGCCAATGTCTTCTCCTATAGAAAACCCTTCCCTTTAAAAGCTGTAGATACAGTACAGAACTTTTTAAAGCCTGTAAATGTCAGTAAGAGAACAGACTAAATTTTTAAAAATTAATCCATAAAGAGGGTTATAAAAAGAACCAAGAAAGCCCACAGAGTCACATTTCATGCTTAGAGACCTGGTTTTGTTTGTTTCTGCTATTGCACAAAATACAGCATATTGCATACCCCAAATACTTATTATATAATACGAGCTTAAATAACTGTGCTTTAGTTGTTTGTGCTTTAGTAAATTTCACTATTTCAATTCTTCACCTGGGAAAAAAGCATATCATTCATTATTTTATTATTACTTTGTAGAAGTAGTTACATTTATAGAGTCCGAAAATTCCATTCGGGCCTTCGAAGGCAACCGCGAGGCTGATGTGGCCCCTGGAGGAGATGAGCTCCACACCCCTGCACTAGCGGATATCCTTTCTCCAAACCACAGTGTCAAACTGCTTACTCTTGCCTTCATGTACCTCTTCAGTCTTATTGAAAACCAGTTCCTCTCCTAATGATTGATCATCCCTTCTCCATGAGCACGTTGTGAGTTCTCCAGCTTCATATTCTTTCTTAAATTCGACTTTGATTTGCTCAAATGTTTCCTTCATCTCCATCTCTGTACAGTATGAACTGTAAAATGTTCTTTTCCTCGTGCTAGGTAGCCACGGCAGGTTTGAGCAAAAGAATAGCTGGTCAGTGGAGGGAAAAAAAAAAAAGAATAAATGACACATAAATTCTATACATAGAATAATTTAGGACTAGCTGTACATCAGATTAGAAGTACAGTGAACACAAATGATGAGTTACATACGTACCACAGCAGCACAAAATATGTGCATAGTTTAAGAATACTTTGATTATTAACATATTCACAGACACACGAAGCTCAGAAAATTACACCTATAAGATACGAAGAGGGAAAGCAGGGACAATGCTCTGAAGCGTTTTTAGGCCAGCAGATGCAGATAAATTGATGGAATTTGTACACATATAGCACAGCCCACAAACCTCAAGAAATAACCTAAGATCAAGGACAACATTGCTACTTCCAAAGCAATCACCAGTAAAGCTTTTTTTCTAAAATACTTCACAAAAATCAATGTCAGATAAGCTAATCTTTGTGGTTAGTTATTATGAACTGATATTTGATCAGGGAAATTAAGCGCTAGATTGACATGAAATTAATAATGCTTGTTGTGTGGTGCCCAATGACAAAGGTAAATGCTAATAGCTCTGAAATCCTAATGATTGCCAAAGTACTCTTCTGAGCTTTGATTAGTGCTTGTGTTGTGCAATTATGCTTTTCTATAATTACCGTGAATTACCATCATGATATTATTATTCTCATATTTTTTATTCCTCTGAAATTCTCAAAATTTCCTGCAGCTAAAAATTGATTTCATTTGCATTATCACAAGCTTTGATTGTTTAATGAAAAATAATTCCATCCAGACCCTCATGTTAAATTGTCCATTTAAAATTTTCCTGTTATCTAGATTATGTTGAAGTGCCTCTGCTTTCATTTATCATTTGTCTTTATTATCACAGTCACTGCCTTCACTTCATGCCAGATTTCAGAGAGAAGAAAAAACTGAAAGACATTTTTGTTCGTCTCCTTGTCTGTCCCCTGGAAGTCCTTTCTCTGCATGTTCTTCCTTTTCCTTAAAATTCCTTATTTGGAAAGCTTAAAACCAGTAAGACTTTTCAGTAAAATGTGGTAGCGATGCTAAAAACACAATTTCCTTTGGTTACAGTAGGGTCTGCAGAAGGCTACCATGGACTTGCCTAAAGCTTAGAACCATGCCCTAAGCAAGTGAGATGATCAAGGGCCATCTTTGTCTATTCCTGATGGCTGCTGGATATTTCCCTCTCAAAAAACACATGTAACGAGGCAGTGCATGCTTCTTAACAACGTCCATCTCTCTGCTAGCGGTACAACTATGTCAGCCTCACTACTGTAATGTTTTTGGCACGCTGGATATCTTCATGGCTTTCAGTGCTGTAGTGGCTTTAAACTTCATGAAACATCCTAAAATGACAACCATTTTTCAAAATGAGTCTTCGTTTCAGTTTGCTCAATTTGAAGCAAATTTCAGGACTGATCTTCAAGGTGTTTGCACTCTCTGTAAGCAGCGTTGATCAAATTTTCATTAATCTAGATGGCTACTTAACAGCCTTGGGGAGAAAAAAAAAAAAAAAGAGATCGCCTCGCATTCAGAAACTTTAAAATAAATAAATAAGCCATTCGTTTGCATGTTTCCCAATGTTTTTTGTTTATGCACAGGAAATTATTAGACTCAAGGTATTGATTTTTGTAGTCTTATTTTTCCCCATCTGTAGGCATTAATCGATTGCCTTTTTTGCTTTCTCAGTAATTTTACAGAAGATCAGATGCCTTACGAAGCAGTGGTGGTTTTGAGGGCTTCCAAAAGCCTTGCTCCAGGGCAGTTTGCAAAACATGAGTGCAACTGTGTTGCACCCTCAGAGCATTTGCTCAGCAATGCTGCAACCAAAATGTAGCTTAAGCCATGCTCAACCTTCAAAAAACTTTTTCAGAGCAGAAAGGAAACAGTAATTGACTTCAGTCAATTTCTGGAGACCATACGCATTTCAAAATGTACATAGTACCAGAACCAGCAAAATCCGTTCAAAAGCCAATCTGCAAAAATCAGGGAAAATGTGTGTTTGTGAGAGTACGTAGGAGCCTTTTTCAGAGGCGTGGAGTTCGAAAACTGTGAGAAAACACCAGACAAGCATGACCTTCAAAAAAAAGTATTAAGGTATCCAACAACCTATCATCTGATATTTGAAATGTTTCTTCCTACATATATCACTTCCTCATGAAGCATGTGTATGTTTACATAGATGGACAAAAGGAGACAGAAGGACAGAATCTATTCTTCAAAACTTACTGAAATCCAATTAACTTTTTCTTGGTTTACAGAGAAAGTTTTCATTTCTTTTGCAACAAAAATGGAAAAATCTTGTGACCTTTGCATAGTTTTGATTGTCTTAAGGCCTCATTTGTATGTTTCTCAGTCTGCCTCAAGTCTACCATCATTTTGATGCCTCTGTACTAAAAGCCTTCATTGCAGTATTTCTTCTAAAAGAGCAATTCGGGTTCTTTTTAAGTTTTTTGAGCTACTTTATGATGTATTCACAACTGTTGGACTAGAAGAAAAAGATGGTCTAGATAACTCTAAATTTATATTAAGTATTTCAATGCATATACATGGAATATTATTTTGTTATTTTTTCTCCTTCATTGCTTTCCAATCTTTTTCAACTGGTTACATTTTCACCTCATATACGCATCTGATTTTTCTCTCACATACACGCAAGTTTCCTACGTAAAGTGTTAATATAACACGTGTGGTCACAATTTCACACTTGTAGTATTCAAATAGGCTCAAAGTTAGTCAGAATAAGTTTGACCATGCCCATATGTACACTTAAGGAAATGAAAGCTTGGATTAGATGAAGAAAAAAGCTTTTTTTTTTTTTTTAAATCTTATATAAGGATATATATCTCTTAATTTTTTTTTTTTCATTTTAACCTTGAATAATAACAAACGGAGATACCTCATCTGTAACCTTACCGTGATGTGGGGAAAATTGGGCCCGCATTGAACATCTGTCGATGGCATCTTTTGAAGCAGTGCTCCACCATCGAGATTTTATAATGATAGCTAAGGAATGTTGGGGTTTGAAGCAGCAATGTACACTCATGAAACCACAACTTCTTTTCACCCACTTGTCAGATCTGCAAATCAGTTTTCATTGCTTCCTAGGGGGATTGTGGTTCCACTGGGCTGGGTACATGTCCTGATGAAATGGCCATCTCCGACACTGCCTTGAATATTGGTTCTGTGTCTCCCAACCCAGCTATGGCTGCCAAGTGGATGGACATGGTAGTGACACTGATGGTAACACTAGCATCTTTGCACACTTTCATCCCAGTCTGCTTCATATCAGTTCTACTTGAAGTCACACTGTATAAGGCAGCTGTTATTTTTAGGTACCCAAAACAATGTCACATAAACAAACAAGTGGGAACAAGTCATGCATCGGGCATTGACCTTGCCCGTGAGCCAACCTTCTCCAACTGGAACCAGTATAAATGTAAATTATTAGAGAAGCTCCCACCCACACTTCATGGAAACTTCCACTCTACCACCCACATGGTCACTGCCCAGTCTTACCCCTCTTATGGGAGGTCAGCACAGACCCTGCTTATTTCAAAATTTTTCTTTTATATCACAGATCAGCTTCAAGAGCTTAGGAGAGGAGCTAATCCTACACACATGTGTCTCTGGTGAGATGGCAGCTGTCCTTGGCTAAGGAATTAACACCCCTTTTAAAGTTATCCTTTTTATTCTGAGGTTCCAACAAACAAATCAAATGCAGCATTTAGCAACTGCATGTTTCAAATCACCAAAAGCCCTTTCAGATCTTGAAGTTGTACACACTGTCTGCTAGAATAACCTCAGGCACTCTGTGACAATTGAATTATAACCAGTGACACCCTCTTTCCCATCCCATTGCACTGAGTTACCTCCACTGTCTCCAGAGAGGACTCTGCATGCTTTCATGCAGGCAGCAATGTGCTGGCCAACAGCAGGAACATATTATTAAATATGTCTTTTATCTTCACTTACAATAGCCACAAATTTAACCAGTCCTCAAATATTTTCCTTTAGAGTATTGCAGCCATAAAGGTTCCAGGCCTTGGAAACTAAAGAGGTTTTAGGTGATTACGGCTTTGCAGTCACTTTTATCTAGCCCAACCAATTTTATGCACAAAACCTTGAAGAAAATACCCAGTCGCATGCCACAGCACAAGATGAAAAGTTCAAAATCATCTGTGTTTCTCTGTTCCTGCAAGGCCTCCTGGTTTTCCTCTGAGGTATTACAGGTTCGGCTGTTGACCTTTTACTACGGTTTAAATTTTGTTCGAGGATGTTAGAAATATTTCAGCTCCTGAGTGGTTGCCTGTGATTGGAGAGACTGCAGCCAGGGAGCTGGGTGGTCCTTTCTAGTCAGAGGCTTTTCTGGGCTCTCAGGAACTGACTATACTAATCCAACACTGAACTTAATGTGCTTGAGTACCCATATCACTTCATTATTGCAACTTACACTGTGGTGTGGAGGGATTTCCTTTCTGTATAAATTGGACTGTCATTGACTTTGGAGCCCGATAGTAAATACATATTTGTATTAATTTTTTAATTATCTTGGTATTACTTTGTGCAATACTTTACATGTATGCAAGAGGCATTATTATTGCTTTCCTCTGAATGTTCTGCAAAGAATAGAAAAGCTGCCTGAATGCAGAGATGGGGAGAAATCACACAGAGTGCTGTATCCAGATCCCTTCAGACAGGGAAATGATCTGATGGGTTCATATCCATCAGCATATGGATATTCTATTTATAAAGAACACCACCCATTTTGCTAGTCAATTCCCAGACTGAAATTTCAATCACAATGTATAATAAACTTGACCAGTCACTTACTTGTATTTCAAAGTGAGTAACAAAAAAAGGTCACCTGTTCTAGATAAAAACTGGACTGTAGCCAGCAATCCATAAATCCCTTTGTCCCATCCTGAAAGCAGTATGCAGCACCAGAATATGGCAACATTTTGGAGTCTCTGAAATGATCTTCACTGCAGAGATAACAGATGAGATACTGTAGAGCAAACATCACTGGCCTTATAGCTACTATACTGAAAGATACTTGGTAGCACAGCTGTGCTGCCAGGATTCACCAACAGGACTGAAGACATAGCGAGTTTCATCTGCTTGTCCTGCCTTGCATTAACTCAGCTCAAATGTTGGAAAGCAGAAGTTTGCAGCCTTACAGATACGAACCAAGGTTGTACAAATAAACAAACAGTAATCACAAGCACAGCTGAAAGCCAATATGCTGAAGCAATGCTGTTGACCTAGCCAGCACACTGAGAAGAGCCTGGCAGGCAAATGGGTGCTAAAAATATTTAAAATCCTCCAAAAGAGAAGTACTAACCTTCTCATGTAGAAAAAAGTCTAGGTAGCTCTGATCTTGTGTCAACAGGTTTTATAGTTTAAAAAATCTTTTTGTCTTAATGTAGCTATCGAACAAGTTGAAACTTGCTTTTACCAAAGCAAACAGATGATCATAATCCGGTTGCAACAGCAGCAAGACAAGCTCAATGAGAACCATTGTACCTGTACTGCTGCATCCACACCTGCATTGTGGTTGGGATCTTCACTCTCATACAGGGTGAGTGGGAATGCTGACCTCTAGGTTGTCTAGGGACAGAAGCAAATAAATAGCAAAAGCCTTTCCTCTTCCAAGGCAGAGAAATGTTTAAACAAACCAGGAGAAAGGTGTATGCATGCTAGAAATAAATATTATTAGTGAGATGCTCAAAGCTAAGGAGTCTTTAGGAGTGTTATGTCTGTGTGATGTTTCATTTTGCAATAAGTTTCAATTTTATAATTTTTATTTCCTTCTGCTTCCAGCAGCTCTCCTCTCCCGTATAAAATCTGGAGTTATCAGGTAAAGTAGATTCAGTACCAGCTTATTGCTAAATTAAGACATACCAGCTGTTTGCTTTCTAAGCTAAGCTTCTAGCAAGGGTTTAAAGTTGATGACACCAGGTATCTTGAAATTCACCAGACAGCTTTCCGACATAAAACCTTTTTCTTGCATATCTGTATCCACTAACTGATTTTTTTATAGTATTTTGAAATTACATTTTAACACCACTGACAAACATAGACTTTCAGGGAGTGAAGAGAAGTTACTTTGACTCTGGCACCATCTACTGAAAAGTGAATAAAAGTGCCTGGACTACAAGACCAATAAAAGATATATTAATCAAGGAAATATGCCCTAATTTTTTTCTTGCAGTGCGAATATTTCTATTTTCTCATCATGAAGAAGTCTTTCACTTACATCCTTGAAAAATATTTTCTTAGCTTCTCATTACTGTTGACATTCATCAGAGTGCAATGATATAAGGTAATAAGATCTTTCCAGTCTGTAAGATAACCAGTACAAACAAACAAAAATTTGCTTGCACTGACTCTGCAAGCAATTCTTCACCACACAGACTCTGAGGAGAAACAAGCCATTTTGGTATAACTGCCAGGAATGTTCTTAGCTGTGCAAAATCCATTAAAATACCACGGTGAAAAAAGCCTCACACGAAGGCTTAGTTTAGAAAACAGTTTTCTTATTCTTGCCTTTCTAAAGATTTAATTCTCCCTTTCTAGACAGAATACATTCCCCATGCATTAACAAGCAAACTATAAATTATAAGGAACTGTATTTTGTAATTAACATTTAACATTCAAACAGAGAACAACATATTACTAAAAAATATTAAAAATATTGAAAATGGCTCCTAAACATTTTAAAAGTATAATAATTAATGGGAAATTAGGTAGTATTTTCCCTCTGTCCGTATGTTTGTACAGAACTCTCCTAACAGGGAAACAGAATTTAAACTACAGTCAAAATGCACAAGGACAACTAGGAGTTACAGCCAATTCAGAAGATTAAGACAGAGGTTAGTAAGTAAAAAATGCTGCAGAATAATAAGAATTGATCACCTGTACCCCTGAGCATTGAAATCAAGAGAAGGAATATTGTCTTAAGCCTGCTGGACATTCAGAAGAACAGAGCTGTCACGCTTGCAGGGTCTGCTGATTAATGCTTGGCTTTATCATAATACAAGATTTATTGCATTTTGCCTGAAGTGGGTAATTGAATAATCCCTCTAAAAAGCAATAATTTTTCCATGAAGTTCATAAAGTTAATACATTTGCAAGTCTCCAAGCAGAAAAAGAGAAACAGTTAAGCATCAGCCTGTGGAAATCATTGGATGTAACTCATAATGCACAAATGTCATTTTATAGAAGTTTGTTAGTGTTTTACAGAAAAAAATAAATTATTTTAAAATACTGTCTATGTACACATACCATGATTGACTGAATGGACAGTGATTCCTGACCTCACATCTTTTGATATCACAGTAACTCCATTGAATCACCGAGTACTATTCTCACTTTATATGGACTAAAATCAAATTGAAACTTAAAGATAGTCTAACTCAAAATTTGTGTATTTCCATCAGTCTTTCAAGCTGTACTAGGAATATTTCCACTTCCTGGGAAATAGAACAACAAGTTCCAAAAGTACTACTTCAACTCTTGATATCAATAGGATTTTGGGGAAATGGAAAGAAAATTCAAATTGATCGGTGCTGTGTTTGTTGTTTTATCAACCATATCCTACAAAATGCATGTAAGACTTGGACAATCAGCCAGAGAGTTAGCACCGTACCATCTAGTAATCATTATGAACAGATGGAAGGTATAATCTCTCTCCATGCTCCAGAGTAGAAATCACCAGAATGAGGATCCTGATAAAGCACAGAAGAAAGTAAAGTGTCCTCTTCTACTGTGATGTGCTCTTCTAGGGTGTCATACCTAAACCAGATCAAAGAGGCATACGATAATGAACATATTCCCTAGGGCTGGATTCATAAGTGTACAAAGGTATAGGATAGACTGACAGACCCAAGATGTGTCACTTAATTAGTTAAGGGGAAAAAAAGAAACAATTTTTTAAAAAAGCAGCATTTGGACAAAATGTGGCAATCATAAATTCTGCCTCAGATGATAATAATTTTTAAAAAGAAATCTGAGCTCATAGTGTCTTTCAAAACAATACAAAGCAAGATGCAATATCTTCAAACCTAACAACATAAAATCTAACAAAATCCTCAAGCTTATTTACTTAAAAGCTGTCACTTGCAACTGTTACCACAATTCTAGACATTCTTATCAGGGGAAAGCACTGAACAGAATTTTTTTTTTTTTGAGAAGATGAAAATATGAAGCACTTAGACTGTCACTAATAATGCTGTATAGAGGAAAGGTAAAGATCATACTGTTGCAGCGGCCTGCGGGCTCTTCTTAAAATCACAAAAGATGCTCCCAAGTAGCAGAACCATTTCACTGCAGCCCAGAGGATCCAGCAAAAGCTGGTTTTGAAGACATCTTACAGCATCTTGATGTCTGATAATGAGACTGCTCCTGAGATCAAATTAAAATTGTCAACACGTAAATGATACCTGCCCACAATGCTGCAATGTAAGTCAGACACTAGTATTTTAAGGATTGTAGGAATTACTATTACTACAACAGTCGTCCTGTCAGAGAATCAAACACAAAGGCATTTTACTTGATAGAATGAGTAGTTATTTTATGTAAACATGCAGTAGACATTGATGATTGTCCTGGTTTTGTTAAAAACAAGACCAGTTCTCTTTTAGTGAATTTTCTTAACTACTTCTAAGTACTTTCTAAGTAACTGCACTTTTCTGAATTTAGCTACATGTTTTTTGGACACTGTGCTCCAAAACTCGTAAGATGACCAATAGAATGCAGGAGAGGCTCATGTTTAGATTTATTGCTATAACAACTAAGAATTCTGATAACATCCCATAATTGAGAGGGGTGTATTTGCAAGGAGGGGCAGACAGAACAGGTGACTAAAACTGACCAACTGAGTATTTCATCCCATACGCGTCATACCCTATAGAAGTGGGAGATCACAGGGGTCTCGCCCTCTTCGACCATGGTCGGCATCTGAAGAGGACGGTGCCTGTCGTCCCTGCAAATCCCAGGCCTGGTTCCAGACCCTGCATCCCTGAGTCCAGTTCTGGTTTGCTGTGAAGTCCTGCCCAGGACTTCCAGGTGCCTGCCCTGCAGCTGCTGGAGCCACACCAGCTCCCGGCTCTGCTGCCACTGGAGTCCTGCCAGCTCCACACAGGAGGGGCAAAACGCTGCTACCCAGGAAATTCAAGATTGGTTTTGTATATTTTGTATATTTTCTCTATTTATTAGTAGCATTAGTAAAGCATTTTAAAACTTTTTTCCAACTTGCAAAGTCTCCCTTGCTATCTTTCCTATGCAGGAAGTGTGAGGGGGTAACAGAGGGCATCTGCCACAGCTTCTTGTCGCCTTGCAATTAAACCTTGACAGATTTATTGGTGGCCCGTACGGGGACGAAGATGCTGTACGGGGAAAAGATAAGAGAAATCATGACAATGATCAGAGTATATTTTTGCGCATCTGAAACAACTGACTTGTACACCTGTTGTGCCCAATTTGTAGCCTGCTCCATTATGGATACTGATATCACATTCATTCTAACGTTGCTGACCTCTTAGCCACACACACCCAAAACAATTCTGGGGGAAGGGAAGTTCACTGTGAAATTTTCAAAAGACTTCGACTCAAACTCTTAAGGATCAAGCTCTTTTTTCCTAAAAGTGCTTGAAGATACAGCCAGACTGGAACAAACCATTTCTAACCTGTCAGAATGCCATCTCGCTGCCCCATGGAGAATGAGCACCAACATGGGGAGGTCAGCCACACTTGAGGACACATGCCATGATATTCTTAATATTGAGACAAAGGTAGGGAAATATTTCAAGGTTTAGTTTCAACAGAAATTTTGAATCCTGAATTACCTGCATTTTCTCTATAACCCCTAGGTAACATTACAGTTCAGAAATGCAAAATGATTAACTCTAACCCAATCATACTCATAACTGTGCCAAACTTGGCTCCAAGTATCTTATCCACTGTTTGGCTGGAAGCTTCCGAATCCATAAAATCAGTACAAGACAAATTCAATCCTGGTGTTAGTGGATGCAACTTGGCAAAAGGCAATGCAGTCACAAAATATCTGACAGGTAAGCATTTCTCAGATGGTTGGAAGCTATGCATGACTATATGGCACATGTTATCTAAACCTAGTCAGTGCCAAAAGAACAGTTTCAGTGTTTCTCTTGAGAAGCATCCGCTAATTTATTTTGAACTAGCCGATACAAAAACCTAACAAAACCAAATTCCATAAAAGAATGCTTAAAGTGTAATTTGAAACAACTGAATAAAACCACAAAAGTAATAAATGGCAAAAAAGCCTAAGAAAAGAAACAATTCAAAGGAAATCTGTTGATATATATAATACTTCAGGTTTCTAACTAGTCCTCTTGTTTGTGCCCTCACACACTTCGGATATCCCCACATGGCCATACAAATAGCTGGACATTGCACGACAGCCAGAAAATCAAAGGATTTAAACTCTACTGGAGAGAGACATGAAATCCAAAGAGGAGGAACAATGCTCTTCCACCAGCCCTACCAACTTAAATGAAAAAGCAGTGGCTTAAGCCTCTCCTCCAGTGGGTCTGTGTAATACACGGAGAGACATCACATCTTAACCCAGAACATTGTGTCTCTCACAATTTTCATAGTTTCTCTGTGTCACGCTGTCTGAACACATTTTCTGGAGCCACACGTAGACTCAGCTTCTCAGTAAATGCAAACTAGTACGTCCTGGAGTAGAGTCAATGGCTCCATGTCTAGCCACAACAGATCAGAACTTGGACTCCAGTTCTTAACATAACTTTTCAATCTTTGTTTTTCACCTGACCATGACAACAAAATGGCCTTTTGCTAGGATGTGCAACTTACACTTCCAACATTACCCTCAGTGGACTACAGAATTGAGAAAACTGTGGTTCTTTTTTCATTAATGAAATGATTCTCAGGCTGGATTGCAATGATACAACACATTTCAGACATTCTTCTTCTCTGAATTAATGCACATGGGACTACTAATGTAGTACTTTTGACATAATATGAGATCTTTTTTGATTGTGCACTTTGTGTTACATAGCTTCACTAGAAACACCAATGGAAACATTAGAATCCTATATTCATATTTTTAACTTTCACTTTGAACCATCTGGTAATCTCTGCCAGGTATGAAGCAAATTATGGGCTTCCAATAAATTTTCAGGACACTGTCTATTACTTTTTCTCCTCAAGAAAAACCACATTTTAAAAAATATGGCATAGACAATTAAAATTTGAAAACAATATAATCTCAACATGTGCAGTAAGATAGTGGAAGAAGGAGGGCACATTTTTGGTACTGATATGTACTTAGACAGAAAGAATGACACTTCCATCCTACAATCAGGTTTAGGATGATATTACCTTGAGAATTCTGTGCAAAGAAAAAGGCCAGATGGGACATATTGCTCCAATACATCTTAGGGAGTAAAGGTGGTTTTTTGGCTCCTGTTAGAGTAAATTAATGGCGTGAGAATAGCTATGAGAAACATGGGAGCTGTTGGCTGAAGAAAAGTTACTCAAACTCAAAAGCAAACAAGTAATACGGGCTGTCAGTGAAGCAGTCCTTAGGGTAAGACACCAATTTTTTTTGTAATTTTATTGTTTTAAGAATTTAGAGTTCTCACCCATGTTAGTTTGAAACATGCTAAACATCAATTTGTGTTTCCATAAAAAGTCTGTTGTGTTTGCAACTCGATGGAAGAATTGCTTGGACAAAGCATTATGCCATACTGTTCAGGGCTGGCAGGGAGCTAGATCTGACTGAATGAGCAATATTTGTGATGTCAAAATTGCATTTTTCATTAAGCGACCAAAATGCATTCTTTGGTTTAGAGTTCAGGAGTCTGTGGTAACACAGTATCTTACGTAGTAAGTTCTGTTCCAGACAGCATGGCAGATAATAACAGAATAAAATGGACAAGGGAAGTCCATGGCCTGTAAGCAAATTACAGTGGGGCCCAGTGCAGACCGTACAATAAAAGAGGATGGAATTTTGGAATGGCTCAAATATTTGGAGAGGAGAGAAGGGGGATGGAAAACTGGGAGTAATGTGAGATAGCAAATCTTGCCAAAATATTTATGTCTCTCTGACCTAGGCAGGTTAGATCTTCAGATGAGAACCTGTTTGTAACAGGGGCAGCTAATAAAAAGTAAAATTTATTGCTTTCTCATCATAAACGCTGCCCCAGATGTTCAACCACAAAGTACATAGGTCAACCACCCAACCAAATTCAAAGAAGATGATCAATAAAACAACATCAGGATATCTTTTTACCAGTAAAGGCAGAATATTTGACTAAAGAGCAAACAGTATATGGTATCTCGGGAGACTCCTTCAAGCTCTTGCCATAAAATTATTGAGGATGTTAATATGAGAATTGCAATATGAACACCAAAGACCATAGTTTTTACTCTTCTCCTTTACAAGGGGAGAAATAGAGCAGTTCTCAAAACTTGGACAGGACCAATGCTGTCCCTGATAGGTTATGAGAAGTTCACATAATAAGATAAAGCCCCTAAAGCACAAAACATAGAATCATACTGCCCTTTTATTTGTTTAGATGTAATTTCACATGGACTTTGATATATACTCCAGCAGTAATCTGTTTTCTGTATTTCTGCACAAAGAATAACACTGAAATTACTGTACCTGTGACCCAAGTGCAGAACACCAGGAAGTACTGTCGCAATACTTCATTTCAGCCATCAGCTGCTTTTGAGGCAGGCATTGCTGTATTATGTACAAATCTGATTAATCGCCTTGCACCCTTCATATTATACAGCCAAAAGCATCCAGAGCTATAACTGCTGAAATGTAATATTTCCCTTGTCCTTTGCTAAATCCAAAAAGACTCAGACTTAGCTCAAAATGCCTCTTGTCAGTTGCAAACAAGCTTTCTGCAATTATACATAAATTTTAGGGCCAGATGCATGATTCTGCTAATCCTCATGATAGAACAGCACTAAACTTGCAACCAGTAAAGATGAATGGTCCCTACAAATGAAGGAAGACTCGAATAGATTTGTGAATGTTTATGTGGACCAAACATTCAATCTTTTTTAATATTTCCCAGCAGATAGTTTTCTGTTTGTCTTTTTCAGTGTTGAAGCTTAGGACCTCTTCATTACATTTTACATAAAATTCAGCCTTCCCTGTTCTTGCTTATTATACATATCAGAAAATTTTTGTTATTAAATTTTCAGAGGCCATTGATGATATACAGATTGAGTACATCTTGCCTCTAGTAAATTCATAAGGACACCTTATGCCTGGTTCTCTTAAATTATCTTGGTGTCTGTAGCTGACAATGTAATAAGAACGAAAGATGACTTCTTATTCCATGTGAGAAAACATTAAGAGTATATCTGTGGGGGAGAGAGCTTTGGAAGCACATAAATGTTGCAAATTTTGGTTCTGTTTTGCAAAGGAGACAAATAAAAGTACTTGCCACGTGCTAAAAAGCTAGAAACAAGCAGACTGAAAAGAATTAGAAGAGTTGTCTAAAATTTCTCAAAGTCAAGTTAGAAGATTAAGTGATTTAGAAGGCTGGGCAAGGTGTACAAGAAGGAATGGATTAATTACTTAGCTTTTGTTTCTTTGTTTGACTTTCTCAAGAACACAGTACAATTAGCTATTCTAATCAGTAATTTGCATTTCAGCTACTTTTTCCCATCCATACCCAATGATGTAGTATGACAGAGCTCAGGGTTTGAGTGCTAGCCCAGTGCTTCTGGTTAGCCAGGGCTTGATTTCAGAAATTCAACTTTCAGGGTCTACAGGTATGTGGATGCAAGATGTTAATGCAGTTTTTGGAATTCAAGAATGGATTACACTCTCTTTGTAGACCTACATAGCTGATGAGTATTATTGCTGTAAAAGGATGGCTCTGGAGCAAGGGAAACTTGGAAAGTGTGAAGTATTCCATATTCTTTTAGACCATCTTTGCATCTAATGCCATGTGCAGTTTTAATGTCGCTTTTTAGCTACTTTTTTTCTTTTAATCATCTATGCCCCAGCATAGAAAGGATTGTTATAATTTCCCACTTACATGTTGATGATTTTAATTTTATTCACTGTCACTGTATAATTTTTCATGGAAAGAAAAAAACCACATAATTGTTTGAAATAATTATACTCGGCAGTATCCTGTGGCAGTGATGTGCAGCCCCATCTTTTTCACTGTTTCTGACACTACATTCCAGGATTATTTTATCAACATTTCAGTCGCTAACATTCAGTCCTATGAGTGTTCACATGCATGATGTATCCTTTATCAGTTACATCTCTCAGTGCTCTTGTTACCGATAAAAACGAATGCCAAAAATTCAGGACGGGAAGCCTGATTAATTGTTTCATCCCTGCTGCTTTCCTACTATCTACTGCTGTTCAACACATGAGAAAATCATCTCTGGTCAGACCAAAGGTCCAGGTAGCTGAGCAGCAGATGCTTAGGAAAACAAGGTATTTAGAGATTTATCCTTCCCTTGAGATGCACTCCCAGCTTCTGGAGCTGAATCACTCAAGAACCACCTGATGGTATCTACTCAGATGCCTCTTTTCTCTTATTAGAACAATTAGATTGAAGATGGAGTTTATTGTTCTGTGACACTATGCTCAGATTTCTGAAGTCTGTCAATCGTCATGCTACTTCATCCTGATTAAGTGTAATAGCCTGACATGCATTATATGCACCTGACAAGCGGCGAGTTCTGTTTCCATATGGGACTGATCTGTTGTGGGATTTGGGGTAGGATACTTTTCCTGTTTCCTCTCATACCCAGGTACAGGTATAGTGTTCAACATAAACAGGTTTCAGCATCCTGGAAATCTCAGCATTCTGCAGCTATACAAGTAGTAGCAACACTGCACATCCCATTCCTTAACCGGTGAAAATAACCACCTCACATGGAACTTGACCCCTTAGTTCCCCACAGTCAGCATCTGCATCTTCTTCCGTTGCTCTCCACCTTGGCAACATTTTTCCCCTATTTTTTATTTTTCCCCCATTTCTGCTGGTGACAGAGGTAGATACATTGCCAAAAGCTAAGTTCTCCCAGGTAAAAGAGGTTATCTAGGATTTTGGTAGCAGACCTTTGCTTCTGGAATAAAGTTATCTTATTATCATTACCCCTTCACAAAAGAGAATATGACAAAGGAGATTTAAAGACAGAGCTGAAGCCTACAAAGAAGCTAATAAAAACCTACATTGGGTTAAGGGTCATATAGTAGGAACCCAGTAGTTCACCACACTGGATCTACTTGTAAAATGCTTTTTTCATTTAGTTACAGTTT
Source organism: Caloenas nicobarica (assembly GCF_036013445.1). Classification (NCBI taxonomy): domain Eukaryota; kingdom Metazoa; phylum Chordata; class Aves; order Columbiformes; family Columbidae; genus Caloenas; species Caloenas nicobarica. Next base: position 12,183,789 of record NC_088248.1, on the reverse strand, counting down.
CCGCCTCTCCCTTAAACACCACTCTTGTGCCTGTCTTCAACAGCTCATGTTTCTGGATCAAAACTTAATTTTCTTCCTTGAAGAACACTGCTCTTTATTATGCCATTTGTAACCTCGAAGCTGTTAGGCTAATGTAAATTTAGTCCAAATTTCACTTCCTTTCACATTCCATTTTTGCCGAATTGAGGTAGATGAGAAAAATATAGAAATTTCAGCGGGAATAATCTTGTGCAGATGGAGAAAACCCAGATGCATTGAGTGGAGCAGCTCTTTGTCAGTCAAAGCAGTCCAAAGGACAGATGTGTTGTTTGTTAATCATTCAGAAAACCCTTGTGATTAGAAACTCCTAGATCTCAAAAAGGCCAGCCAACTAAAAAACATACACTGTGCTCCAGCACTCATAGTACTCCATTTGGGAGAATAAGAAGATTTCTTGGCCAGAATTAAGTAGGAACAATGTAAATAAGGTTATTATACATAAAAATCAGAGTGCATGCCCTGGAGGATGGGGAGATTTCAGTTCTATAAATCAGCTAGGAAGATCTGGCAAAGTTCATTGTCCAACTGGCGTACAAATTTAACAAGAAGACTAGTGCAGACATTTCTTTAAGAGGCTTAAAGAAAAACAGAGGTCAATTCAAGCCAATGAATTAAAACAGTATGAAAAGCAAGTGAGATCCATTAGTAAAGAACCTGAAAGCAATACACTGTGACCCCTAAAGAGTATTCCCCAAATGTACCGAGTATAAGGGTAGAGGAAAAGCAGAGAGTATCCAATGAGAACTAACATAAATAAAAGCCTAAAATCATGTACTGAATTTTCGCATGGGTGAAAAGAAATGTCTCTATTTTATATAATTCATGTGATGCCCTAGAATTTGTAACTGCTGTTGCGTTTAAACAACAGAATTTAAAAACCACATTTTTATTATTTATAATTATTTGTATTACTTACGACATGGTCCAAAATCAGGGTGTCCAGCTGCTAAACAAACAAAATGAAGTATATAGCTGCTGCCTCCAAATATGGATAAATAGATAACGTTACCAAAAAAAAACCCCAAATCTAAAATTAGTCAATAGTATGATCGATCCTTTCAGCACATCATCTGCATACCTGCTTTCAGTATCTCTGTAGACCTCATTACAAAGTAGAAATAATGGAGGCTGAAAAACAGTTTTGCAGTGGCTTTGCTAATTCATGGGAAGATCTGAACATGGATGCTGGTTTGGAAATCCATGTGACAGGGAAAGATGCTCTCACAGGGGTATCAGTTTGGTAGAGGTAGCAGGGCTGTGATAGAGCCATGTGGCTTATATGGTAACTGCAGCAGAGGAGAGGAACTGACCTGTTGAGCCAAGCTGGTGGTACGGAAGCTAATGGAGAATGACAAAGATTTCAGTCTGGGCTAACGGAGACAACTGAATGTCCTTGTTGAGAGATTGTCCAAAGCTGTAGAAGGAAAAGAGGAGGAAATCAGAGGCACAAAACCCCTGCAGAAAAAGAGGAAGGAATTGGAGAAGTTCCACTTGTAACATGTGCTGAGGGAATAAATAGGGAGGTAGAAGAGGAATCAGGGGAAGACAGAGGAACAGCAGCCAGACCAGACATGATCTCAAGCATACAAGCGCGGGTGGACGGGTCAAAGGGGGACAGATCACAGATGCCGCTAACTCTGGACAGAGCTTCAGTCATGCTGAATTATGAGGCAGCTGCAACAGCCACTAACAAAGACTTGGCTCAAATAAGCACCATATTTAAGTATTGAGACTCACTGGAACAGAATGGTACTGCACAGCGAAATCATCCCTTTTTCTTGTTATTCTTAGGTATAAGGAGTGAGAACTGAACAGCTTTACAGTCCATCTGTTGGAGAACATAGCAACTGAAATCATATATGAACAGTAGGATCCTGGTTTGCAAAAAAAAATGAGTAAAAAGAGAAAAACTTTGTACACAGTTTAGTAAATTTTGTCAGCCCAGCTAAGCAACAAGGCCTGGAAATAAATAGGTGAACACACCACTGATTGTGCCATAGGTAAATCCATGAGCAAGGCAAGCATCGTTTTTTCTACCTGTTTCTACCGATCAGAGTTAACTGTTTACCATAGGTTTTATTTGTCATGTTTATTCTCCAGTTTCATTGCCTAAAATATTTCCTTAATTTCTTAATCAGTCTGCCTCCTCACTGGTTGCTGCCCCTTCTTCTAGAAATTTCTATACAGATCTCATTTGTAAAAATGATAAAAGAGAACAGTTAAAAGCAACTTAAAAGTAACATAAAAAAAAAAAAAGGAAGTCTCCTCCTCCCTAAAAATACTACAAGGAGAATAAGCTCACTGTAGCATATTGCTGTAGCTTATGAGAATGCTCATTGTGGCCTTGTATCCGACAGATATTAATAAAAGTAGTTCTACAGGTCCAATCAATCAGAATTTGCAGTCTTAGCCATTTATTAAATCAAATCCATCCATATACGAAGAGCTTAAAAACATGTCACAACATTTTATAACCAGTAATACTAATGTTCTCTCAGTATGCATACTAACGATCCTGCATGGTTATATTTTTAGTACATTATTTTCTTGTTTGATTCTTTAGATTAAAATCTCACTGTCTAGTATGTTCCTCTCCTCTATACTTACAGTCTTCCTACATCAGTTACGCTAAGAGTTACTGGAAAAGAGTAGGAAGACAAAGAAATTCAAATCCAGTTGTGTTCTACTCACAGAGGAAACAATCAAAAAATTCCACTTTCACATCAAACACCTTCACCCACACCAGGTCCAAGGGCAGTTTTGTCTTTTAGAGCAGTAGTGTTAACACACCCATGCGTGCTCTTCAAAAACGTACCTTTTTTTCTTAGCGTCAATTTTTCCATACGCAGCTGAGGAGTTTGGACAGAGTAATGTTTGCAGCAGCAATATAACAAAAACCCTGCTGTGTTGATAGTTAAATCATTACTTCAGCTAACATATCGCCCGGTCACCCTTTATCATTTTTGAAACTGCAAAAAGGATTTGAAGAACCACAAGCTACATGACAGATTCAAGTCTGCATCTCATGCTTAGCACTTCTGAGACCAGGTTTTGATCCAAGGGAAACTGGGATTTCACACATAAATCTTTGTCCAGAACAAATAAGCAACCTGCCCACAGTCAGGTCTCATGTGGGGGGCCCTCTCCAGATAATATGAATAAAACCAAAATGAACAGAAATATTTTCCCATTCACTTAAGCACATTCTGACACTGAGCTTTTATCTAAAACATAATTCAAGTGCAGATCAAGTTTTAAGGAAGGAAGTTAAAATCATTAGGTGTCTATCAAGAATTATAGTATACAAAATTTTTTGCTCATGGGAATAATTTCCTGCTAATACATTTCAACATTTAGGTCCTCATCATTTCAGGCATAGCCGATATTTATAGCACAAGTTTAAGAAATAAGCTCACGTCAGGTAAGTATAATCTGCCAAGAACGTCCTTTTTTTTTAATATTCTTTAGCATGCAAAGAAATATTAGATTTCCATGAATTCACTGTTGTGTTCTTACAAGCAACTGTGGTGGACAAGCAATAGCAGACACAGGCCAGCACAACAGTCAAGTATGTGAACACATCAATTTATATAAACCAGTATTTGGTTACTATTGTTGGTTTTGAGGAACAGTGTTGCCAGCTGTCACAAAATGCATAAACAGTTCATAATCTGTAATAGTTCCATAGACAGCTGCAAGACCATAAGGAACCAACTTTTTTTCCTCAAAAGCCTGCACAAAACATGCTATTTAGTTCTAAAATGTGTGGCTATTTCAGAAACTATACACCAAAAATACAGAGGAAAAAGTAAAATTTCTCTATTAAATTAAATGGTCTGTTAAAATAGCCCAGGCAGTTAATTCCGGGCATCTTGTCCTAAAAGAAAGCAACTGTTGCAAGATACATAGGCCTAGTGTAAATAAAGTTGATCGGTTTACTTTAGCAATTTAATTTGTGAAATTAAACTAGGTCAGGTGACTTCGCCATATGAAAGTCTGGTTCTGAGCCCCTTCACAACTTGTCATTCTCACGAAAGTGAGCAAAGCTGTATCAGTTAAGCAAAGTCTACTGTTCCGTAAGGGCAGAAAGTTTAGACATGGATAAAAGCTGAGCAACAGTAAACAAACATAAATTTTCATATCCTTCATGCCACTCTTGCTCATTGACACAGGCCAGATTTCATCTCCCTTAACTGCTGTGCTTGTTTAGCATTACGGTTTTAAAAATTTAAAAGTGGTTTAGAGAAGCTCAGTTTTATGGTGTCTTACTTTAAAGTCCCTAAGAAAAAAAATTTTCAGAAGTGCTGGGTACTTTTGCTCTGAAATCAAGACTTTTTAAAAGAGTTTTGGGTTTCCAATCAGATAAAGCTCAACTTAAAGCACTTATTATTACTCACAAGATGACTCCTGAAGGAAAGGTTTATGGCTGGACTCAATGATCTCCAGTCTTTTCCAAACTAAGTGACTCTATGATTCTAAAAGCTACTTTCCAGAACCCCCCCGGTTTCTTGTCTTCCCATAACTACATTATGCAACAAACGAAGGCCCCTAACAGTCACTGCATGGAAAAAAATAGCAAACACAGGAAGGTCATAGAAATATTCAGACTATGCAACAGAGCTGTTCAGAGTTGGTGGTTTTCCTTTGCAAGAGCCTGTGCAAACATTCTGTTTAATTTCATATCTGTGGGAGTTTGCATCCCCCACATCCAATTTTCAGATACAAACTCACACAAACCCTTATTCTCATAATAAACATCCCCAGCTACATCTCACCTAAATTTTCCATGGTGCTGAGTTTAATAAAATCTGGATTTAGCACCATTATTTGGAAAGGACTTTTTAAAAGGTTTCTGATAAAGAATTTTTTTTTCATCTGCGCTGAGAGGCATAGAATTTAATGTCTTATGATACTTTGCATGACACTAGTTCTAAAAAAAAGATAGGTTGAAATTAGCTTAGTTATTCAAGCACATAAACTCATCCTTTTGCAAGGGAGAAAAAAACACCATTCACATTATTGCCTTCTATGTGTAGTATCAAACAAAATAGTTATGGCAAAATACAACACAGTGTTCAAAAATATTTTGCTTCCATTAACAAATTAGTTTCTTACCATTATATGTCAAAACAAATTTATCTGAAATGCCTGCCAATTGGTACTGTGCCACATTTGACAGCTTTTCTTATAGCAGTAGATATTCTTCAAATACTTGAATGAAGCCAAAGTTTATAGGTACTAACATTTAGTTTACAAATAATTATTACTGTATGGTAGGGTTTAGCATTCTTACTTGTTAACAATATGTTATCGCACTTGTGATCCAACTCAAGTAATCCGAGAACTGAGTATCTTGCTCTTTCGAAATTATCCTTAGCGTAGTGCAGGGCAGTAAATGGAAAAAAAAAAAAAAAAGTTTTCTGGCATTATTATGAAATTGAGAGTCCCTTTTTCTTTGTTACAAGTGCTTAAGAAGAGCTTATTTATGAAAGTATGCATGTCACAGAAACCAGTGTTTCATGACAAGTATCCCTGCTTGAAAGACTTGTTTTACTCGCGTTTGAACAATGTGTTCTCCCTGAAGCTATAGCTCCTAGCTTTTCAGCCTTCCAAGTACAGTAGGAAACACTATATTGTGTTTCTTTCACCAGATACTTTGATAATGGAGCTCTGTCATGCTTCCTTGCGAGAGTTAGCATTGCCTTAGGCTGATTTAGAAGGCCATCTGGAAATTACAACTGATTAATTAGCTGTGAGCCAATGATGTGAAGAGGGCAGATGGAAGAACACAGTACTACATTGCTCCCTGCCCTGCAAGAACTACCATTCCAATACCTGATCCACCTTGAGGTCCCAGTCTCTTTCCAGGAATATTTTGAAAGATTCAGATAAATCTGCCACAGTAATTGTCTTTCCTCAGCTGCTTTTTCTCCCAGCTCTGTTTACTGGTGATACCAATTATGACAAAGATGATGCCTGAAAACCATGAGAGAAGGGAGCTGACAGCAGAATGTTTTCAGCAGAAGTCCTGCCTTGAAATCCACAGAACTTGGGCAAAACCAGCTTGGTTTTACATTTATCATGCCTGTATGTATTCCCAAATGGAAAAGCCGTGGTATTATAAACCTAAATTTTGTCTGATAGAAAAAAGGTATTTGAGAATCCTCCTGGCCCCTGTATGTATTTACCAGATTCACTTGCACGCATCACATATACATTCATATTTACTGCCCATGATTTTCTCGCCAGAGATATGGAAGCCCTTTACCAACATCCTGATGTTGTTAGTATCATAACGTAAGTACTAAGAAGCAGTTTTAGACTGAGAAGAAGGGGAAAGTTATTCTGCCTCTCAGACTTTTATCTCCTCACTTTATCTCTCCGCTCGTCCTCTCTATATACATTCTAAGTGGGAAGGACAAGATGAAATTAATATCAAGCTATTCTTCCATATTTCTGAGAACAAAGACTTCCTCTCTCTTGCTTTGGATTGGTATCTTTGTGGTCAGCTTGAATTTACAAAGTTAACGAGCTAGCTGATCTCTTTGGCCTAATAGTTGTGTGAATAATGCTGATAAAAATCATATCAGAAAGACTGAAGATTAAAAAAAAAAAAACACCAAAAAACAAAGCACTCTAGTTTTCGTTCTCCAGTTTGGGAACTGAGAAGGTCTGAAGACTATTAGAGTGCATGATAGAAATAGTAAATATATTATCACTCTTGATAAGGTAATGACATTTTGGATTTCCAGTCATGAACCAGTACCACATTATACCAGGTCTTGTGCAGTCACAGAGGAATATCTGATACAAGCACTACGGCTAAGTGAGAGAGGCAGAGATTATTTATTCCATTTAGAGTTATACCTATGTATGAACTGCAATTAATCAAGCAGCTCTTCATTTCTTATTGGATGCAATACAACATTGTCATGGATATACTAATGAAGGAAGTTGAAGTTAGATTACAAAGCACATTTGTGCAAAAAGCAAATTATTCTGTCATTCTCTCCTTACTATTTTGTCAGCTACTTTTACTTGAAAATTAAGGAAGACAGGTAAGCAAAAAGGTTATCTTTAACAAATACCTTTTTCTACACAAACACTATCACAGCATACCACCTTAAATTTAACTCTCACTTCTTTCAAATTTATTGCTGATGAAACACAGATGTATGAGCATCAGTGCAAACTGCACATTCACAGGTTTCCAAAGAAACCGAGTGAGAACCAATGACTTAACATTAACTTAAGATCAACAACATCAAATGCTTGCCTGGTAAGAGAGGGATGCAGAATTATAGCACATTTGCAATTAACATAGAGACAGAATTTAAGATAGAAGCTCCACAATAAACATGAATACAAATATTTAATTGTACTTGAATTAAAATGATACTTTGGTCCAGATTAAAACATAAGGCTAAGTATTTGTCCATCAAATCCTTTTTCTCTCTTTAAATTACTTAAGAGCCCATGTTTTGACACACTAAACTCCTGACTAAAGACAGAAAAAGGCTACCTGATGTCCACACCAAAAAAATCATTCCTTCTGTCCTGAAATCTGAAAATGGAGTCAACCTCTGCCTGTTTTAGTCTGTCATACCTGCTGACACCAGCCTTGCAGTTTTCAACTTGTCAAACGGCCCACTGACTAGCTATTTTAAACTAAATCGTAAATATTGCGGGAGCAGCCCAAAGGGAAGAAAACTCAGTCTATCTAATTTGCAAAACCTCTCCAGCTCATTATCATTTTTCAAGTGGATAAGTCTGAAGATCTTTTTTCCCAGTACAATAAATGACATGTGGACTCAAATGTGAGTCCATATAATCAAAGCACTTGAGTTCATTGCTTGTCCATAACAAGGAGAACTTCAAGGCTCCTGATATTAGCTAACAGTAATATACATGTATGCAAAATCTTGTTCACCTTTCCCTCCTATTCTTCTTTCCTCTTCTTCCTTTTCTAAACCACTTCAGTGCCCATGTCTTGACATATTGAACTCCACACGTTAGGCTGCTTTTGATTTGTGAGGAGAGTTGCAATAGTTAATTACAGACCAAGGTCTTCTGTGACTTAAACATTTTGCATTTATAGGCTCTTGATACAGACCAGAGCAAGAGGCTAACCCATATTTAATTTGTCCAACACGTTTCTGGTTAAAGTTCCATCAAATGGGTGACTGGAATCCCTCCGATTCAGCTGGAAAAGTCACTTTGAAGGAGGCGTTTATTAGCAACATTTGCCTCAGTCACAACAGGAGGCCCTGAGGGCCTGGGGAAAATCAGTGGTTGCTTATAATAGTCAAAACCAGCTATTCCCCACAGGATAAAGTGTCAATAATAGGTTAGATATTATTATTATTTGGAATGGGTTTTACAGCAGGTATAAAATTAAAGAAAACGAGGCAGTCTCTTTAGGCAGCCCAGGCCCGCGCTTGGCGATGTCCCCTCGCAGCCCCACGCGGGGAGGCCGGGCCGGCCTGGCCCCCCAGCCCGCGCCAGCCCGCGCAGCTGCTCCGCACACAGCTCCATTAGCGGCGCCCAGCGCCCGCAGCACCTAGCACAATTAAACCAACAGCCCGTAGCTCATTCCTCCAGCCTGACAGGAAAAAGGCGCAAAACCCAGATGCCTTTGCTTTCTTCTATCTTTATGTTTGCTGGAGCGATTTTTTGTGAGTGTTTAATCCTCTCTGCAGCCCCAGCATTCACAGGAAAATTTAATGTGCGTGTGATTTGGACTGAAAAAGTCCCAAGCCAGAATCTCATTAGCTCACAGCCTTTTCAAGTGATATATTCAGTAGTTAATTCTGAAGGTTTTCTGCATTAAAATGAAAAACATTTTCAGCAGTATTGTGAAGGAATGTGTTAGGCAGACTGGAACTAGGAGTATTTCTCTTTGCTTGCACATGAACTCTCTGGAACACCTCTACAGAGACAGCCACAAACTCCTTTAGCAGGAGGAGCACTGCCAGACTGCCTCATCTTTAGGAAAAGTTACTCTATAGCCTTTTACGGCACGTCACTCTTGAAGTCTTTTAAAGCGTGTTGCTCTCTGTACTGTCCTGAAAGAGGAGACAGCTTAGTGAAAGAGTCCTGTCATATCAGAGAGGCTGTATTACTACTGTAAATGCGATAAAATTATTCTTTGCAGAACACAGCAAAGACCATCCCTAAAAATCTGTGGAACAAGAATGACCTTACTGAATAACTGCATTAAACAAATGTGTGAATACGTTCTCCTTCTTTAGCATCCCAGCCAGGCATAGTAACTAAAATTTCCTCTTGTTCAAGGCAACACTTGTTATTTCACTGTCCCTAGAAAATTTAATGGATACTGTTCTGAAAAGCATTAGTGTTCAAATGTATCATGGAACTTCAGCTCCTTATTGACAAACACCTCTAAAATTTAGCCTAAGCTTAAGTCTTGAAATGCTATAGGCACTTAGGAGCTTGAGTCTCAGTGAAACCCTGATAAAACTTCTTTCTGAGAACAGACTAGCTCACAAATCACAGTTTGTCCAAAAAAAATTAAAAAGCAAAGCTATATTTTTGCCTTGTTGTGATCAGGTACAAATCCACTAGTCCATTTGGACTCATTCCCTGCAATATCAGGTCTAATTTCCACCAAATCCATGAAAAACCTTGAATGTATAAAACTTATTTTCAATCCTGTCTTCTTGTGTGGATTTTCCCTTTTTTTTTTTTTTCCATTTTCCGTCTTTATTCCCTTCTCACTTTCCTTTCTTTATACTCCGCTTTTACGTTGTCTTTTGTAAGTGTTTCTGTCTCCATTCAGTGCTTCTTCATGGCCTCTTTCTCACAAGACTTTAAAAGTTATGTTTAAGCATGTCAAAACTAGGGAAGTAGGAATGAGTCTCATGTTGAACACAGTATTTTGAAAGAAACCAGACTGTATCTAGAAAAGATTGCAGGTGATTTTTTTCTTTTAAAAAAAGGTTCACTGCTTTAGCAGTCTCAAAAGATCCTCTGAGTCTGAAGGTGGAGACTATAGTGTTCTCGATGAAGAAGGTATAAAGTGCATGGCCTCAGTGACGAATAAGATGATGGAATATTTGTTCTGTCCACACCAAAATCCATTAGCCACAAAAATTTATTCTAAACCAGTCAATGCATTGCCTTTTTCTCAAGGGAATCAAAGAACATTTGCATGCAGGAGGCATTTAAATAAATGTTAACAGAACATCACAATTAGTGATAGGGGCCTGTAAGCAACACATCCCAGTGCAACGTGCTTCATGTTTGACAGCCCTGCATCAGCCCATCAACCAGTTGTCCTGAGCTCTCACACATGAGGTGGCTGGATCCAACCAAGAGTGGAGGAAAAGCAGAGAACTCTCTTTTCCTGCATATTTGAGAGTCCCAGGGATAAGAATGCTGATACAAAGTCATCCAGCATCATTTCACAGACCTTGATGGGGCCTTTCTTCTCATACTATGCTTCCGTAAGGAAAAAGCGTGTCCTGAACATTCTCTACTTGAGTTGCAAACTGTTAAGTCGTTGTGGTAAACATGTTCCTTTTTAATAGCAGAGATTTTTCTCAGTCTGTTGAAACCTTATATACATCTTATATTCATTCTCATTCTCTTCCCTAAGCTGTTATTGGATGGACCATGAACCTCAGAGCTGGGGAGACCTTGCTACATTTTCCTCACTGCCAGGGTTAAGCAACTTTTGAGAAAACAGCACTCATGTAAACACACATCTGACATAAGTGCTACAATACTCAGGTAGGTTGAGAGCTGGAAGGAAAAAAATATCTAGTTCCACAATTATGATACAGCTATCCTTCTCCTATCATACATAGAAAGCAACAAGAAAAATGGCCCAACTTTCTCCCTCACTCCCCATTATCAGTGCATCTCCTCCCCATTACAGAGAAAGAAATAGCCCTCATGGAACCATAACTTGATTTACATCATCACATAACTGATACATTAAATAGCTATTGGAGATGATTTTTGCCATGTCCTTGGTGCAGTGCTTTCTGATGAAGTGTGCACAAAACACACATCTGGTCTATTTAGCTATGGAAACATTGTGTGAACCATATGGTAAGGGCCGATGAAAAAAGAGACCAATGAAATCTGCAAACTTAAACACATTTGCCAGAGTTGAGGGTCTGATTCTGGTCATAGCCAGTACCAAGCTGGGATAATGTAATTAAAAATGCATGATGTTACATGGGTCCAAACATAGCAGGAGATTCCAGTGAGAAACCTGACGTGCCACATGAAATGCTCAATTTTATTAGGTGAAGCTTCTAACAACCATACGACACTTCTAAATAACAATCTAACAATACAACCCATGACAGTGTGAAACAGTTTGTTTCGATGTCTATTTTTACCAAAAAATTACCAATTTAAACCGCTTTTGTCTCTCTTATGAAAAGAAGCTGCTAAGGTTTCTACCTGGTATTAGGACGTCTGACTAACAAATCTTTGAAAATACATTTTATTTTCATAGATATCTTTGAAGTATAGCTTTGTAGCCACGTTTAAACTTAAGTATCTCTAAATATGATATCAATCATTTTTCAAGTAAGCTACTAATCTAGCTAGTTATATTAAAACAGCTTGGAGTATTTTGGCTGTTTGGATTTATGCTGAAGGAGATAAACCAATAATAAATTTCAATTATGTAAAATCAGTATGTTCAGGTGGCTTCAAAAGTGATATTTTGAATTGCCAGAGCTAAGACTCAGGCACACTTTTTCAAGTTTTCAGTTTGATTTCATATAGATGATTATTTTATTTTTATTTTTTAAAACAGAAGCAGGTAGCAGTGCTGGGTTCTGGTATTAATTACACATTGAAACAGAAAACGTGAAGTAAACCTGGTAGCATTTTAAGAATCCAGCTATTTTGAATTCATCTGGAATTCATTGGGCTACCCCTAGCTGTAATGAATTCATGCTGTATTAGTAGTAACATCACATGTACACTAATACATGCTCTACTGAGATCGGTATTATTTAATTGACTCAAAGGATTAGTTTAAGATCAATTTTCCTTTAACTATATTTTTAACATAGCTTTCTACTGAAGCACAGCTTCCCACAAGACAAAAAGACGACATGAGAAGAAAAACATGCATAAGAAAATATACAAAATCTGACACTTTTGTCTCCCTAGGAAAGATACCAAAAGCATTAGAATTGTATAGTCTATCCCCCATGTAAACAAATACATTGTGTTTATTTATAATTTTCTCTGTGGGAAACAAAATATTCAACTCTACAAAAGTAAACATATGCAGATTCAAGAGAAGTATTAAGATGCATCTAAGTAAAAATGACATATCTTACTTAAACTGAAAAAAAATTATGCAAACAATCTGTTTGTAAAGAAGTACTGAGCAGTATCATCTGCACATTTCTGCTTTGTCAGGCATTCTAAATAGGAGAACACGAATAACATGCAGAAGATGAAAAGCTGGACGTGAGCCAGCAATGCGCGCTCACAGCCCAGAAAGCCAACTGTATCTGGGCTGCACCAAAAGCCGTGTGACCAGCAAGCCAAGGGAGGTGATTCTGCCCCTCTGCTCCGCTCTGGTGAGACTCACCTGGAGCACCAAGTCCAGCTCTGGAGCGCTCAGCACAGGAAAGACATGGACCTGTTGGAGAGGGGCCAGAGGAGGCCACTAAGATGATGGGAGGGCTGGAACAGCTCTCCTGTGAGGACAGGCTCAGAGAGTTGGGGTTGTTCAGCCTGGAGAAGAGAAGGCTCCGGGGAGATCTTATTGCGACCTTTCGATACTTAAAGGAGGCTTTATAAGAAAGATGGGGACAGACTTTTTAGCAGAGCCTGATGTGATAGGACAGGGGGTAATGGCTTTGAACCACAACAGGGTAGATTCAGAGTAGATATAAGGAAGAAATTATTTACAATGAGGGTGGAACATGTTGCCCGGAGAGGTGGTAGGTGCCCCATCACTTGAAACACTCAAGGCCAGGCTGGACAGGGCTCTGAGCAACCTGATCTAGTTGAAGATGCCCCTGCACACTACAAGGGCATTGGGCTAGATGACTTCTAAAGGTCTCTTCCAACCTAAAGTATTCTATGGTTCTATGAAACAGATTTAACAAAACAGTAGAGGTCTCAAAAGACTTTAAATTTCTGCAGTTTTCACAAATTAGGAGAAAACTTACTAATGCCCACGTGGGAAAAGAGTGATGTCTCTCAGCACTCAGATAATTCACACAGGAAGGTATTATGAATGTCTTAAATGCAGAAGCAGCTTCAAGAAGGTTTGTAACTTAGCAGACCTCAGTGAATCCATTCTCAAGGCATTCTCTTTGCCCTGTGGATTTTCTAGAATCCTCTCAAATTCTGCACATCTAATTTCTCTTTCCTTTTCTCTGTTCAGATTATTTGGCAATGCTTCCGAGGATACAGTTCTTACTACTTCAGTATGATCTCTTTCGCAGCGACTTTAATTTTAACAATGACAAGGTATAACAACTTAAAACTTCCCACTATGCAAATTCAACAACAGCTTTTGTTCCTGTAGGTCAACTGTGTATTGCTCTAAAGTTATGTTTGTTAATCAGCTTCCAAACTCAAAAAAAACATATTCAGGCAATTTGTGCCTTCAGGACCTGTGGCCCACCCCAAGCTCTGAAAAGCAATACTGAAAGTGAAAGGGACAGAAACAGGAGGAAACACACACAGACAGTAAGGAGGAGTAGAGGCAAATGTGAACCTGGACTTGCCTCTCTCCTCTTCAGAGACATGAGAGCAGAAAAGTCTTTTTGTTGTTTTCAAAATTAGCTATATGATGGAGGCAGTACTTGGTATTAATCCGTTTTTCACTTGCAGTTACTTTAAATACCGAGGTATTGGCTTCTCTTTACACGTCCTGCATTCCTCAGTACTTGTCTCCATAGACAGTCACAACTAGCCTTCTGTTGTGGTCCAAACCACCCTCGAGACTTCAGTGCATGACCAGCAAGTTCCACTCCCCTGGTGGCATCTTTATGAAAGTGCCTGCATTTAAAGGAAGTATCACAGCAACAAATGGTGTGGCTTACCACTAATCATCTACTGCGTTTCTACAAACAGGCATCTGCAAAAAAGCTCAACAGGGAGGTCTGTCAAGTGTCCCCTGGGATAGGCTTTGTGTAAAAAGGGAACTTTGGAAGTTAATTAGATACAATCTGTTTTTTCTATCAAGTTTAAAAAAGCCAATTAGAGTTAATGGCAATTCAAATGATTCTCATTCAGATTTCTTTGATACAGTTAATATTATAATTCAGTTTTTCACAGCAAAACAGCAAAATGGACATTAAAAGTGACTGAACAGTGAAAGAATCCCACTTGGTGGAATTCAGTTTTCTTACAACAAACTTATCCCTTGTGTAAGAGTTGTGAAGGCACTAGGGATTAATTAAACAGTGTTAGAAAGATATACTGAACATATGGACACAACAGAACTAGAGAACTTGCTAACATTTACCAAACAAATCATTCACGTGGGGAAAGGAGACCTTTGTGGAGCACACTGTCTCATGGCATGTGTGAAAAAGGCCCTTGTACAGTGCCTGCCTCAAACACACCCAACAGTCAGGGAGCAGCAACAGTCCCCTTTTGAAGACAAACATACACACTTCGGAGATGAACTGAGCAACTGAACAAGAAGGGGCAGAAGTTACCAAATGATATAACTACGTTTCCAAACAGTACAGCACTTCGATCACAAGAGAAGGACTACACTGCGCAGCAGAGAGCAATGAAGAGATCCTTGAACCAAGCCTAACACATTCCTGTGCTTCAACAAAGCAACATGCAGTACTATCACCCCTGAACCCCACTGCAACTGGATCCAGAACAGATCCCCAAATCTGTCTTAGGAACAGTATCTGCTTCTGCTTGTAAACCAGCTATTGGCAGGCAAGGAAGAAAGGCCGCGCACACCGCAGGCAGCTTGGACGGGGCAAGGAGCGAGACTTGAGTAACACTGGCAGGAAGCGGGACCCTGCGGAACGAGGTTAGTGCTGAGCTGGGACCACCCAGCATATTTATGACCACAGATACCTCGCAGCTTTATTCACTCCACGTTGGCAGAGGCTATACACCACACTATGATACTAATAGGGTTTGCAAAGGCAGCACAGATCCCAAGTTATTTTGATACTGAACAACAAGCTGAATCAAAGGTTTTCCCTCCTCCCCCCTGCCCTGCCCCCTTCCATAAAACCCAGCTATTTGGGCCCAGAATGTGCACGGACAAGAGTTTACATGGGTAACTTTTTTTTTTCCTAATATAAAAGGACATCAACCACTAGGATTTATTTTACTCTAGCTTTTTCTCCACCTTCCTCACATTAAAATGATTACTTAAAGTTATGTTTTGATGAGCTTCAATTTAGTGTCCTTCTTTTTCTTTTAAAAAGTGCCAGTACAAAAACAAAATAAAAGAAAAAGAATAAAATTTAAGACAATAATAATTAAAAACTAGCCATTTACACTTTCATACATTTATACTTTTTTTTTTCCTGAACTTTAGCAAGAAACCAAACAGTCTGGGAGCCATGTGAAATTCTGGACAGAAGGTATGCCATCATAAGATGTTAATAGTGTCCTTGTGCTAATACAGTCACCTGTATGGGATTAGCAAAAAGCAAATTATTCTGTATTTCTTAAGTGCCACATAAAAACTCCCAGCTCTTGCTCTTGTGTAGCCTTGTGTGTCGCACTCCCACAATTCACCCCCTCTGAATCCCCTCACTCCCCTGACAAAACGTCCATTTCATCAGTATCGCACCAACTGAAACACCAGTAGCTCTGAGAAGGTCTTTGCTCAGACAAACGCCTTCTAACCTGGGCAGCCCAAAAGGCTGGGCAGTGTACACAACACTTTACCTTTCCTGCTCTTAAACACGATGCATTTCTGCAATGCTCAGCTGGAATGCACTTGAATTCTGTTCAATCATTGGTGAAGAAACTACCCCTGTTTTCAATTTAGTGCCTACTTATTGTTCCTATTCGTACAGCAGGACAGCAAATGATTAAATTTAAAAAAAAAGTTAAAAGATTTTTGTCAAAAAACAGCCTGAATAAAAATTTCAATGAACTGAAAAGCCATGATGCCATCGATCTCAAATCTCTTTTTTTTTTTTTTTAACTGAAATTTTCACTTAATCCTATTTTCAGGCAAAACCGTAGCTAGCCAGAAAATTTTCAGCTATATCTTGGTCTTAAACTATCTCAGAAGCACTGACTTCATACTCCAAAATGCTCCTACAGTTTCCATTAATTTCATTCATGTGCTTACAATACACTTCATAATCCACATAGGTTTGTATGATCACGGTAAACTTTGAAATGATGAGCACAAAATATCTATCTTGCAATCTATCTAGTAAAAACTTTTCAAAAGGTACACATCTCAAACGCTGTGCTTAAATTTAACTTCATGTAGATCAGAAGTTAAGAATAACATAAGTAGAACTTCTTATAGAACAAAAATAATGGTTTTATTCTGTTTAGAATATCTGGATAAATCCAGACATTTCTACAAACATTTGTATTAGAAATTCATAATCTTCTGATTACCCTCACACCCTCCTTGATGAAGTACCTCCTGACAGACAAAATTTCCTGTAACTTTTTACAGACATAAGAACAAACTCAGACTATTGATTATGTCTGTGCATTACAATATTGTACTTCCCTTTGACTGCACTCTGAAGCCAGAATCAAACACTTCAATTGTATGACCTCTGTTTTAATAATACCAACATCAAATACTCCCTAAGGGTTCTAGAAATACAAGCCTCACAGCATTTACTAGACAGTGCTGACCTCCCTCGCACACTCATGGAATTACGTTTTTTTAATAACTGTCAGTTATAACTATTTCTATTAAATGCAGACCCAAATTACTGCTAATCATGACTTAACTTTCAACTTTAGTCTTTGGTTAGCAATGGCAAGATCAGCTGGTGCTTTAATGAAAGTGGCGTGCAATTCCACATATCATATTCCAATGTGCAAATAAATGCTCAGTGGATATGAATTTTTGTAATTTTATGGAAACAAGATTATTTTTCATGAAACTGTCACTTCAAAAGTGCTAATTTCATGTAAACATGGATTAAAAAAATAAAATGTAGCAACCTGGAATTCAAGGAATATATAGCAACCAAATGAAAGCTGGGGCCTGCTTATATAGGGGAATAATCAAGAGTCATAGAAATTCAATATAGGACATAACTCAGAATGGCTCATGAAACAATGTTTTTTCCACAAAACAGTGCTTGCACTGCCCCGAAATATTTTTAAAGTGAATTTCAAAACCAAGCGGTAATTCAGGAAAAAATAAACAATTAGACTCTTATCCCTGTACATATAGGTGATTTCATTAACATTCATTATGAGAAGCGATGTTTCAGACTCAACACTTATTCTGTAAGACTCTGCTCTGCATTAATAAAAACTAAGCTTGAGGCTCCTCTTACCTGAATACCTCTACTCCTGTTCCCTCCTCTAGGATAAAGTACATTAAGACCAGCTGAACATAAAGGGGGAAGAAAAAACTATTCTCTGCAAGAAATACATAATGCAGCTTTTATAGCATTCACTGTAAACAAGCAGGCCCATGTGCTAGGCTCATTTACTGAGAAAAAACTGCTATTTCAATAGTTTGGAAACAGGAATTATATGAGAACCAGCATAATTTATTGAAAAATAAACACATTTACTAAAGTGTCCAGTTCTGATAACTTATTAAAAAGAGAAGTATTATGTTACAAATATCCTCTATTCTTCTTGGTTCTTGTGAGTTACAGAGGGACATCTAGCTTCATAGGTATTGCGCCAAAGCCTGCTGCCATTTCAGTGAATGTAAATGTGGTGTAACTGTACCAGTTTCATTGTTCAACTAAGCTTGCCTTGCTGAACATTCCCATAGGGGAGAAATGAGACATTACGCATCATTCCTGAAGGTATTCTGATGTGGGGTTTGTCATATCATGCCTGGAGCTGGAGGCTTTCACTCCTTAATAATCACATGCAATGTTATATTTGCTGTATTAACTTACCCAAGTGTTCAGGAGAAAGGAGAGACTTAGAGACAGAAGACGGTCAAGTCCAGTACACCACTATCAGACACCCAGTCACACACTCCATTATAAAACCAGTTAGGATTCTTGCCACTACCAGGTGAGGAGTTCTGTTTGGTGTTCTGTTTTCCAGAAGAAACCAAAGATGTCTTCACTTTACAAAGGTGCCAGACTTTGCTGCCGACCTTCCCATCACCAGGTGCTGAAAGCGGCAGAACCACTGTGCTGGCACAGACAGAGAAGAGGTCACTGAGCCTGTCTGTAGAAATAAGTAAAACAGATACATCTGCTGCGTTTAACTCTTCTGCACATCCCTGAGGTTTCCCCTGTTCTGCCAAAGCTCAGAAGAAAATTAAGAGACCTCAGGTCTCCAAGATGGCTGGGGCTGTGAACTCTTTAACACTGCCAAGAGACATAGAAGATTCCTTAGTTCGAGAACCTTTGTGCCCAAAGCCCATAAGACACCTATGGTACACAATGCCGAAAGAAACTGAAATGCTTGCAGAAAAGAGGAGACATCAAATTAAAGAGACTCAATTATTTACTAGGATTTTGAGGCTTCCTCCCTAGAGAAAAAGCTGTTCTATAAAGCACTTTCTCTAGAGCTTTACTGTAACACTTTCATCAATGCCCTGGATGATGGGAGAGAGCACACCCTCAGCAAGCCTGCTGATGACACAAAACTGGGAGGAGAGGATGATACACCAGAGGGCCATGCTGGCATCAGAGAGACTTTGACTGGCTGGAGAAATGGGCTGACTGGAATCTCATTAAGTTCAGCAAGGGGATGTGCAAAGTCCTGCACTTGGAGAAGCACAATATAACTCCCACGCACCCTGAGGACATGCTGGGGGCTGACTAGTTACTAAGCAGCTTCGCAGCAAAGGACCTGGCCACCAGGTTGAACGTGAGGCAGCAACGTGCCCTTGCCACAAAGAAGTCCAACAGCATCCTGAGCTGCACTAGGAGGAGTGTTGCCAGCAGGTCGAGGGAGGTGATGTTTCCCCTCTGCTTAGCACTAGTGAGGCCACATCTGGAATACTGTGTCCAATTTTGGGCTCCCCAGTGCAAGAGAGAGATGGAGTTACTGGACCAAGTCCAGTGAAAGGCCACTAAGGTGACTGGGGGACAGGAGCATCTCTCATATGCGGAAAGACTGAGAGAACTGGGACTGTTCAGCCTACAGAAGATCTCCATCCTTGGAGATATTCAAAAGCCATCTAGACATGGTCTTGGGAAATCTGCTCTAGGTGGCCCTGCTTAAGCTGGGAGGTTGGACAAGATGACCTCCAGAGGTCCCTTCTAACCCCAACCTTTCCGTGGTTCAGTATTCTCCTTCAAAGTGCTAGAAATAACACGTGTTATTACTTGCAA
The DNA here is from genome assembly GCF_036013445.1 of Caloenas nicobarica. NCBI lineage: Eukaryota > Metazoa > Chordata > Aves > Columbiformes > Columbidae > Caloenas > Caloenas nicobarica. The sequence continues at coordinate 12,164,287 of NC_088248.1, read as the reverse complement.
AAAGCACAGAAAAAGGAAACCAAATCCCTAGAGCAAGTTTTATATACATTTATAAATATAAAGCCATGTCTGAGATAGAATCTTACAAAAGTATAAAACACAGTAAAAACAAATGAGGAATATTTCAGACTCAACTTACTTGTGAATATATTTCACTGCCACACACTATGTAAATTTACACCTTTCCTGGTTCCTTCCATTGTTCAGATCTTTGTTTTTCATTTTCCTCAGATATAAAGAGATTCAGATGATTTATAAAATCTGCCAGCAAGCTGTGCCAATTTTAATATATAGGTGATTTAGACCTGATTTTAGTTTAATTGACATTTTGCTTATTTAAACACAAAAATTGGCCACTGAGGAAAAAAACATTCACTTTTAACAGGATCATGGAAATATTAGCAACAGCAGTCCATAAATCTCTAAAAATTCTTTCTAGATTCTCAGAGAACGAACAGTGAGTGTGTCAAACAGAATGGAGGTTTGACGGGGAAGGAACACTTTTTTCTTAGAATAATAATTCTGCTTCACAAACATAAGCCCAGTCATAAAGGGCAGTCCTATTTCTAATATAAACTTCATTTCTAGTGCTCCATTAAATGATATGGTAAACTAAATATAAGAAAATTCATTCTCGATTCAATTCCTCAAGCATATGAATAACAGCACCTTTACCAAATACAAGAAAAGACTGGCTCCATAAAATCTCACCTTAATGTAGTTAAAGATACAGATAACTCCATATTACAAATATCACAAGGAAATAAGGGAGACATGCAGCTCTCATGCCACACTCCCAGACTATGTCCTTCCCCTCCACTCAAATAGAATAAAGTTGCAAACGGAAAAAGAAGAGGCAGTGGGAAAGGGTCGTAACAAGATTGGGTAAGGATGAAATGCCAGCAAAATTATTTTTTTTTAAAAAAAAAAAGAAAAAAAAAGAAAAAAAAAAAAAGGAAAACTATTTAAACCGATATTGCCTGTTTTAAGAAACACCAAGAGTTATTTAACACAATAGAAATACTCTGTATAAAGAAAAATTGAGATAGCACTACATTTTGTAGTCAGTATTTTGTTTCAGACCAATACATGCTAGCTTTTATCAAATCTGGCCATAGTAACTTATAGTTATTATTCATTAATACATGGGTCAGGAGCTGTTTGTGAATTAGAACTTAAGCGAGTTTTCCAAAATGCTTTTAAAATCACAACAAGAATTGAATTGTGAAGGTGAAAAGTGTGTCACTGCTTTCTCAGAAGGTTTGCAAAGGCAACCATTGCCATCTGCACACAAACACAAGTTATTCCCTTGTCACAGCTTGGACATGAGCTGCTCTGTATCTAGTGAAGTACATACAATTGATTTTTATGAGCTTTTAACATACTGAAAGTCAGCTAAATCAGGCTTAATCACAATTCATCATCTCAAGAAATGGGGTCCTTCTTAATATCTAAATGGTTTGCCTAAATCTTCAAGAAGTCTCATAATACTGTGCAGCCAATAGATTCTCATTTGTGATTTCTCCATGCAAATTTAAAGTAAATCACGTTCCAGTTCTGGTTGTGCTCAGCAGTTGTAAAGTTCAGCTTATACTAACTACACTCGTCAAAACAACTCTCTCAAGTGGAGGTGGCTGATGAGCAGTGCCCAGACAAACTTCACAGAATGTTTTACAAACCTGTTATTTATGGTACCATGACTACTGCAGTCCCATCTTGAGGCAGGTGAAGTTGAAGAATGGGGCCAGGGGTAAAGAAGAGGTAACATGACACAGCAAGGCCTGGGTAAATGAGAATGTGAGAGTAAACCCTGTGCTTCCTGAGCTCTAGTTTCTTACTTACTCCTACAAATGCACCCACATGGAGTCATCTCTGTCATATTATTTTTGTTTACTGCATGTTTAAAGGTGTTACATAAAGCTTTTGCTTACTACATTTACCCACTGTTAGGTAGTGTTCTTTGGCTCTACGGCATCCTGTTTAATATTGGAGAATATTTCTGCTACTCCTTCTTTCGTCTGGGTTTTTGTCTAAGTCTACGTCCTTTTTTTTTTTTTTTACTATCACTGGTTTTTTCGTGTTTTCTTATGAAATATCAGCGTAGCTGTCACTGGGGATGCAGTAACCATGTACACGTCCTCTACTGTCTGCAGAGAACTTAGCTAGACTCTTTCTCCCTCTTTTGAATGACGGTGCCATTTGCTTGGTAAATATAATGCAAAATCAGCAAGGGTTTATGTGCAAAAACCAGCAGGTCAGCATAGATCATTATGACTTCCAAACTCATGTGCAACTTGGTTGGCCAAAATGTGCCCAAGGACAGAGCAAGGTTAAGGCTGCTACGGAGATGAAATCTAAACATCATCAGTGTAATGCAAAACGCGCATGTGGCAGGAACTGGAGACAGCGACTCACAGCGAGATAAAGCTGCTGGCAGAGAGGGTTCAGCAATCTGGGCATGCTGTGGAGTGGAAAGAGCTCCATGCAACTTTGTGCACATTGAAGAGAACACAGAATGCGTGACAGTTTACTCGGCAAACTAGCACAGGCAGCAAGCAGATACAGTGAATCATCCTGCAGCATTTTAGGAGATCGTTTAGGTAATAACAACAGGAGACGTACTCCTAAATTTTACCATCATCACTAAGGCAGCATGTCTTTATTATTGTTTCCCACTAATATTGTTTGGTGGGTTTTTGACATTGTTTACAATGAAAATGTCATGTAAACAAATGCGTCAGTCATTAAAAAGAAACATTAAAAGGTATTGTCTGACATGAGTTTAATTCAGAGCAGGAGCTCTCAGTATGTTTAGATTTTACTAGTACTAAAAAGCTTATGCTAAGCGAAACTATATGGAAAACAAAGTATGTGAAACACAAAATAACTTGGCAGCTGGACTGCAGTTCTGGACTCTCTTTGCCAGGTCAGACCATTAAAACTCTATCTCTTCCTTTTCCCTTCTGTCCCTTCAAATGGATTTTGAATTCCCTTCTGTTCTGTGGCACGGTTTCAACAGACAGGATAAAGAATGTTGCCCAGCCAAACCAGCCTAAAGCTTGATGACAAGAGCACTTCTTTGGGCATGGGAGATGAGGGTTTGAATATCTCCTGGATGCTAAAGTTATCGAGCCTCAGTCTTCCCAATGCCAGATGACTGTTCTGATATCGTAGTATTAAATAAGTGTTATCGGTGGCACATCTCCTCTAGGGGAAAAAAAAAAAAAGCAGAATCTCTCTGTTCTTAAAATAAAAGGATGGCAGTGAGCAAGGTAGAAGTTGCAGAAATGTACCTAAGCTTCCAAGACTTCTAAATCTTTTATTGGAAACTTAGATCTAAACTGATTAGCCCAAGTTCATACACAGTCCCCGGCAAGCAAGGATGGAAATGAAACCAAATGCTGCCTCCCAAATGCGGTAGCAACACGGGGCTGTGTCACCCTGCAAAACACTGTACAGCCACACTGCATGGCACTTGTGGAGCTTGGAATGGGAAAAGAAACCCTGGACCAATACGTAGCTTAAGCAAAGAGCACAGCAAAGCAATGACGCCACCCCTTGATGTAACTGGGTAATAATCAGTTTACCCATTTGAAAAACTGATAAAAAAACATTAAAAACCCAGCAATTTCTTCTCACCAAGCAGAAGGTCTGCATAACCTTTCTCTCCTGTTTTAGCAGGTTATATTGCATGTCTGCAACAACTGCAGTAACACCGCATTTAAAGAAAAATATTGATTAATATTTATGATTTTTTTGCTATCTTTGACAAACATCAGATCACTGCTTAGGTTGCTGCTTCATTACACATAAGTCCACATCCATGGACTTTTTCACTAACATCTTTAAAGGCTTAAAGAAATTCCAAAATTTTTCTCAGTAGCAGGCGTGACCTGAACCTTAGAGTAAGCATCTACTCTTGGTCTGCCTATCCACTAACTGCCAGATTACAACCAAGGAACACCTTACCTTGAGCAATAATGCCATGTTTTCACTCAAATCAGATTTCCAGGAGGGGAGATTTTAAAGAACACTTAGCATCAAACTGCTACTCACATTACCAAGCCATCTGGTTTCCATTTTAACAGTCCTAACAACCACAGATCACGAGATTTGGATGAGGCCATCCCATATGCAGGAGACACAGATAACTAGCGAGAACTTTCAGATGTTGTTTTCTAATCTTCTTGAGTTTTTCTCCTAAAAATGTTACCAGTGCTGACTAACAACAAGCAGTGAATAGCAGGTCTTTCTGGGCTCATTAATGAATTAGAAAATGAAGAGAAAATAAAGCGATTTTATTCAAATTGTTCTAGAAAACCCTTTCTTCACTTGTTTTCCTAGATACTTTGCAAATGGTCCCAGTGTCCGCCTTTAAGTGACTTTTTAAAGGGTGATTAGGACCCAAAATAGTCTTCCCTGGTTTCCTAAGTGGCAGTCAGACTGAAAATGGATAAACGACTAAACTCTAAGAAACATGTAAGTACTTATTATTTGATGAGTGACATTATAATAATTAGGACATTTCACTTTCCGTGTGATCTATGTGATGAACTGAGAGGAGCCTGTTTACGCTTTAAGTAGAACCATATATGCTGTATATTGTTTTGTACCTGATAGCTCCCATATCTAGCTCAATGATGTTCTTGTGCAAAGACATACTCTTTAATTGCTTTTAAGCTATCAATATTAGTAAACAAGTATTGCCCAGATTTTCAGATAAGGTATTTTTAACTATCTAGCTCAGTAAGTCTAAACTACCTGAACACTCCTTAGTTTTCCATTAATTTAGAAATATGAACATGTCAGACATGACAAGAGCTAACATGACCTGGATTAGTATTGACCTTTCAAATTATCAACCTTCAGGTGGGGGGATTAAGTAGTAAAAGGGATGAAGGAGCAAATAGCTGAATTCAGTGGATTTCACATTAGCTCTTTCCACTGTAACATGATGTCATCAAGGACTATGACATTTTCAAGGCACAGAAAGCTCATCCAAGTTCTGCTCTCTCTGATTCTGAAACAGGATTCCTGTCTTCTCTTGAAACATTTAAAAATAATTGTTCATCAGTTAATTTGTCTTCAGTGCAACAGCAACCAAAGGTAAACATCAAAAATAGGCAACAAGTTAAATATTTCTTTAATTCTGCAACAGTTTTTTAAAATTAGCAAAAGAAATGCATCTACAACTTGTCTAAACTAAAGCACATAACAGTAAAATAAACTTGCTGTACTTCAAACTGAAATGATGCCGATAACCTATGTGCCTGGTGCCATCTGCTGGAAGTTGAGAGGTAAAACCATCACAAAACCCTACATTATTTCCTTCAGACAAACGTCAGGTCTTTGGAGGAGGGGGGGGGGGGACAAAACAAACAAACAAACAAACAAACAAACCCACACAACAAAAAAAACCCCACAACAGGGAGAAGGGGGAGTGGAGAGAGTCAGAGAGTCGTTACACAGAAGTAGCTTTCAAAACTCTCAAAATACACAAAAATTACTTCCCTGTACAAGGTGGCCAGTATCTATTTCAAAGCTAAATTGTGTTCTTCCATTGTCTTAAATAAGAAAACATAAAATCCCTCTATTTTTCTAGAAGTAGTCGCCTGAATAAGTCTAGCTTTAAAATACATTCAGTACCACAGATAACATTAAAATTAAAAGCATTTCTTAGAAGTTTTAAACAGTGTTCAAAACCAAAGCGAGGAAGTCCCTTTGAGAAGTATACTTATCACAGAAGTTCTAGTGCATCTTATCAGCCCATACTGACTCATTTGGAAGTCAATTTATTTTAATGAATACTGAAAATTCAATACAAGAGCTGTGCTGCTCTTTCATTGCTGTTGGTGAAAGAATCGATACTTGTAACAATATTCCATGGTTTATGTTAGCATTAACCAACTTGAAAATAAATCTTATATTAATAGTTATTTTGACAGCTGACATGAAGTACCTGTACCTACCCTGCACATTTCAATGCTATGAAGACCATTGAAAACAAACTTGACCAACAACAACAAAAAAGAAACCGAGCTTGGTAATAAAATATCCGTTGAAGTATTTTACATTCATTCTAGAGTTAATTCCATATAATAATAAATCACCACAGGAATCCTCGATGAAAGACATGAAGACACAATGGAAGGCGGTAAAGCAGTTCACATGCAACAAGTGATTTAAGGATTTAGAAGATTTAACAATAACACTTAAAGAAACAACAATTGTACCTGGCTGTGCTGGTGGCCTACACTGTGTCCAGGAAAAGCTGTTCCTGGGAACCACCCAAATGTCACCCACTCCTATAGCACAGAAACTAAGCAACTGGTAGAGGAAAAGTATCAGTTTCACCAAAAATCATAGAAGCTCAGACAAATGAGAACTGCCCCGCTCAACATGTGATCCACAAACACCACAAGCTGGGCTGAGGAAGGGAGGGAGCAGAAAGTCTGACCAGCAGAACACGAATGAGCTCAATATCTGCTGTAAATTTTGGGTACTGGCAACTACAGTGATGGTCAGCATTCCAAAACCCTCAGGAGAATCAGAGTGATGCACAGGAAATGCGAGGGAAGAAGGCAAAAGGGCTATTAGATTACCTGGGAGCTGCAACAAAAAGGTGGAAAGTATCCCTTGCTGTTAAAAACAAGCCCCTCTCTCTTTTCATTTCGTCTTTGGTACAGGGATGGAAATTGTCATATTCTGTAGAGTGACAATCAGCTTCGCTCTGTGAAGACACAACCCTCAAAACAGCTCATGTCTTCAGGGACACGTAGCTGTCCAGACCTCTGCTAATTGCCATTAGTTACTGCCACTTACCTCCCACTCTCAGAGTAGCTGGTTTGTTCACTGCAAGCCAGTGAGCACTCTGCCCAAGTGTCTGCACAAAACTATAAATTCACTGAAAAAAAATCAGGATTAAGAAAAAAAGGCCCTTGAGAGTCCCCATCCAGTTATCTTTCTGTTTCCACATCCCTATTGCTACATATTTTGCATCTATCTTTATAATTTTCAGATAGGTTCAAGGGTAGGAGTTTGGGGAATGGAGGAAACACGCAGAAGGTTAGAATTAATTTATGCATATTTAAGGAGAAAATAAAAATACCTGTTATTCTTACACAGCATGCTGACTTCCTCTCTCAGCCTCCAACTGCAACACATTAAAAAAAAAAAAAGCAGCAAACGACATGTGCTCCTCTTCTACTGCAGAAGACACAGAGATTCATTTACTGGAATCTTCCTCAGCCCAGTGCATGCTGTAAAATTATCTTTTAAGCTAAGCTGATCAAAACTGAACAGTCTCTCCCTTTACCAACTTGTGTCTTCAGATACTCATAACTCTTACAGAAGTATTTTCTAAATACTGTTCACATTCTTCCTACAGAGATTTTTCCAGTTATGCTACAAGTCACCTACAAGCTCAGTTTTATGAAGGAAAAATGGGAAGAAGAGAGAATAGTGACCAAGGTACGGCAATCAGAGAGACGCAAGATAAACGCAGCAGCCCAAGGCATAGATCAAGAAAGTGATAAATGTGAAGCAAAAATACCCAGCAGAAGTTCCACAGATATAGATACTTCCCCAGTAGGATAAAACTCACACAATTCAGCTTTTTAGAGCCTAAGTTAGGTAGCTTAGTCTACCATAATCAGTGAAGAGGAAAAAATCCTCTAAAAGAAGATCCAGAATAGAAAATCTTTATTACAGTTGGTAATTAAGCACGAATTTCATCAGATGATATCAATATTTTCTCTGATTCTATGTCTTCTGTTACACCAATCTACATCTAGAGACCCATTTAATGCAACGATGTTCTATGTACAACAATGACAAATGATAGGCCTGTTGCGAGATTCTTCTGATCTATACAAGCAAAGTTGAGATTAAAAAAAGGGTAGTTATTTTCATTAGGTCCATCTGTGAACAAGTAGTATAACCATAAGGGGTAAGGTCTGTCCAGCCCTACCCATGCTGTGCCTCACCCCAACACCCAAGGTTGTAAAGAGCTGCATGGTGCACAGTTTTTCCTTCATCTCACACAAACAAATGTCGAGCAGGTTGTGTTTGTTCTACTGAGCAACAGCTTTCTGAAAAGCTCTGAATAAGTATGAGCAATTGCAAATTACTTGGAGGACTTTTCAGCAACCTTCAAAATACTTTCAGTGTCACAGGAGAGATGGGAAAGCATTTGAATATGCATCCAGAGCTTGGTAACCTACCAAGCAAAACCAATGTAGGCTGATCACATCTGGTGTTTGTCTGCTTGGCATCATTGTGTGATTGGGTCAGCAAAAGTCCTGTCCAGAAAGCAGTAACTCCTGTCCAGTGCAACCTGTATTTGGTTCTCCAGGCTGCAGACAACTGGCATTGTAACGTCATTTGAAGCTTAGCATGGAAATACAGGCACATTCACACACTAATTCTCCGCAAAACTAGATACTGAGTGTTTGAAATAATAAACAGAGAGGAGACCATATCCTACAATACTGACAAAATTAGAAAAGAACCTACACTACAGGAGTCCAAGAAAGCACGGTCTTGGCCTAATTGCTTTTGCTATTCCAGTTGATAATGTCAAAACTTAAGCTTCAATACTAGAGTTGGAGAAAAGTTTATAGCACCAACCAAAAAACTGGAAGTCACTAATGCAACATTTCCTAATCCAAATAGCATCTTGCCAATCTGTGCATTTTATAGCATTGGTACTATCTCAAGACAAATTGATCTTCATTTATAGTCCCCAGACACAGTGTACACTAAAGTGAGAACAGCAGGAATCTTACCAGCATCAAGTAGTAACCCAGAGTGACAGCGCAACAGTCCAAACAATAAAAAAGTACAGAAAACTCGTGCTTTAACCAGCTCACATTTGCCGCATGCTGCAGCAGCCTGGCAGCAGGAGTGGGTATGTCCAGAGCTTGTGCGTTCCCTGCCTTTCTCTGTGCCTCTTAACTACTGTTTGTGTTACCCATATTCTATGGATTTCAGGAGCAAGTGCCTGTTTCATCTCACTTTCCCAGGTTCCCGCTGCCTATACTTGCAGAATAGATCGGTTTTATTTTGGACACCTACTACGTGATGATGTACATACTGAACACTACCAAAAATGACCCACAAACCAGGTACTTGGTTCACAGAATCACAGAATGTTAGGGATTGGAAGGGACCTCAAAAGATCATCTAGTCCAATCCCCTGCCAGAGCAGGAACACCCAGATGAGGTTACACAGGAAGGCGTCCAGGTGGGTTTATGAATGTCTGCAGAGAGGGAGACTCCACAACCTCCCTGGGGAACCTGTTCCTTCATTTCGTTCGTACCTGCAAAGCGCCCTTTCTAAGTTCGAAAGTGCCCTCACACAGAGGAACGCACCTAAGCCATCTCTGCGATCGCACCGCCACCAGGGTTCCCACGGGGAGGACGCGCTGCACGCCCGGCTCCGCTCTCCCCGGCCCCGCTCCCCGGTGACGGCGCGGCCGCCCGTGCCGCGGCACTTCCAGCAGATCAGACGTTTAACCGGAAAAACCTTTTATTTCCAACAGGCAGCTGCACCCACCAGCTGCAGGAGACACGGCGGGAGCCGCTGCGCGCCCCGCCCAGCCCTCAGCCGCTAACGGCCACCCCGCGCGCCACACGCATGCGCACCAGCCCCGCAGCTGCCCACCAGCCCGCACACGCGGGTGGGAGGGGGCGTGGCCGCGCTAGCGCGCACGCGCGGGGCCCGTTGCCGGGCCGGAACGGGGCGTTCAGAGGGGCGGGGCTCCATTTGAACCGGGCGGCGGGGAAGAGGCGGGGAAGCGGTGGTCGCGCAGCCCGTCGCCACACTCCCTCATGGCCAAGCAGCTCGGCCGGGACCAGCAGGGCATTACCCTGCGGGGCAGTGCCGAGATCGTCGCCGAGTTTTTCTGTAAGAGGCTGCGGGGGCTCCGGGGGACCGGGGAGGACGCAGGGCCGGCCCGCTTGTCGACATGGCCGCCGGCGGGGCCCGGCCGCCTCACGCACACATCCCCTGTCTCTCGCTTGCGTTGCAGTCTATGGGATCAACAGCATCCTCTACCAGCGGGGCATCTACCCTCCCGAGACCTTCACCCGCGTCCAGAAGTACGGGCTCACCCTCCTCATCACCACCGACCCCGAGCTGCAGAACTACCTCAACAACGTGGTGGAGCAGATGAAAGGTGGCGGGCGCGGGCGCGGGGCCGGCGGGGTCTCTTCCCGCGGCGGGAGGCTGCCGTGCTCTCCGTGTCGTGTCTCCGCTCGGGCTGAGCTCCCGGCGCTGCGAGTAACCGCTGTGGCTTCTTTTCAGAGTGGCTGTACAAGTGCAGCGTGCAGCGCCTGGTGGTGGCCATCTCCAGCATTGAGAACAACGAGGTTCTGGAGCGGTGGCAGTTCGACATAGAGTGCGACAGAACTGCAAAGGATGAGAGGTGAGTGTTCCCTTGCACCTACTCTTCCCTACACCTGGGAGCTGTGCAGGCACAAGATAAAGGCCGTGTGCATCAGCACGGCCTGGTTTCCTCAGAGCAGCTGAGATAGCCTTCTCTTAGCATGAGCACGGAAGATGCATCTTCAAATCTTGCCAATCCTACTACCTTTCTCACCGCTATTCCTTCAGTTTGTTTGGAAACCACTTGTATGATTGAAGTATGCATGATCCTCAGGTGTTTGGTTTTGTTTGGTTGGTTTTGGTGGGCTTTGTTGTTGTTGTTTTGGTTTGGTTTTTTTTAAGCCTCAGATTAAAAATCAAGTCTTGATCTTCAGCGAAGTATATAAAAACCTGTAGCAGGTACATGTCCTTAAGAACTGCTTTCTCATTGTTATGCCAAAATGTTATCCATTCCAGACTGAGAATAAATGTAACAACCCTCAAAAATACAGTGAAGCTCCACAAACAATAAAGTGAAGCTGACAATCACTTCACTTTTTCTAAGCCTGTCTACCTAAGGCTTATAAGAGTGTCCCTACTATACAAAACCGTATAAACAGACCAACAGCAGCTTAATAGAGAGAACTGTATTTAAAAAATGCCAGTATAGCAGCTTGCTTTCTTAACAGAGTTTTCTTATTTTTCCAGAGCACCCCGAGAAAAAACTCAGAAAGCTATTCAGGATGAAATTCGATCTGTTATCAGACAAATAACTGCCACAGTAACTTTTCTGCCACTGTTGGAAGCTGCCTGTGAGTATTGCCAACTTTATCAAAGAAATAAATATTTCTTTCAGAAAACCTGAACAACTTTTCCACTTTAGAAAATATCTTCTGCTAATTTTCTGGGGCTTTTAAATTATTACATGATATGTCGTATACCATCACATTTCTGAGACAGCATTTTGTTAGACTGAGATGATGTGTCTTGCAATTGTGTACAGTATGGAAAACAGCATGTCAGATCAAACACTTCGAGTGCACAACAAACAGCAAAAACAGATGCAAATGTAAATACTGTGCTCTGGCTCTCACTAAAGAACTTAAAGCAACTCTAAATAAAGGATCTAGTGGTACTTTCTCCCCAAAATACTTACTTTGTGAAAAGGACAGAACTCGAGGTGGCTTAACTAGCTTAAAGAAATTAATATGTGTACTCTGAGGAATAAAAGTTTTCATAATTATTTTGTGACTAGCTGTGGACCGGCTTGTATTAATAACCAACCATTAAGTTCATATGAAGTATTACATAGAGCTCAGAACCACAGCATTTTAAGGTTTTAAAAACTACTTAATCACATCACACTTGCTTAAGGAGAAAACGAAAATGGCTGCATGTGAATATAACCGGGACTTGTTTTAATGTTTTAACTGCTATTTTTGTTCGCAGTATGTGTGATTTCTGAGAGCCTTGGTACAGGTCACAAGTTCTAGAGGATGTACTTTATCTTCAAACACGCTGTTTTCTTATGCATGTGGTACTGCTAACTTGTTTGCACTTGCTTCCAGGTGCTTTTGATTTGCTGATATACACAGACAAAGATTTGGCAGTGCCAGAAAAGTGGGAAGAGTCAGGACCACAATTCATTGCCAATTCAGAAGAGGTTTGTCTTCGTTCCTTCACAACTACAATCCACAAAGTCAACAGTACGGTCGCTTACAAAAAGGATTCTTTTCCCTAAGATATGGGGGTGCTTTTGTATATATCCCTGTCACCTTGTATAGTTTCTGTCCATAGTGCAGCTAAGTCATGAGCACATCACTACTGTTGCTCTTGCCAAAGTACGATCCAGAAAAAGGGCGAAGTGTTTGTCTATGACAGATAATGTGGTATAACACTAGACTAAGCTGGCATTGTTTCTAAAGAAGTCTAAATAAAGTATTCGTAATGATAGTTGAATTCTTACCTAACTGCATGACCCAATGTGTGATAAACTACCGCATTGACTAGAAAAACTGCCTAAAACTAAGATTAATTGCTAGAATTGTGTTCAGATTCTGTAATTTAGTATTTTATCATAAACTGCATTCTACTAACAGGCTTAAGTTCTCTCTAGCACCAAAAAAACCCAACAAAAAAACAACTCACTTCTGGTTTGCCAGTTCTTCATGTTAAAAGCCTGGGCTGTTCTGTTACCAGAAACAATCCTAAAATGGATCAACAGATCAATTTTGAAGTTACTTGTACCTCTTTACAATGAAAACAGCTGTTTATCAGGAAAATCTTAAATTATATGAAGCCTTGTATATTAATGACGGCTGATGGTGGTGTCTAAGTGTATGTCTCCAGTGTCTGTCAAGCATTTTGTATGTTTTTATTCTTGTTTTACAGAATAAAGCTTGAAATTGTATAGTGTTCTCTAATTCAGAGTCTCTACTACTTTGTATTTTAGATGTTTTCATGAACTACATCTTCGTTTAATAATTCATAGAAGTAATGCAGCCCTGAAGGCATCCCCTACTTAAAAACACGACCAAACCACAAAACACTCAACCCTCAGTATTGTGGCTTTAACGGTTTCCTTTAAATCTCAAAAACAAGAGTGGTGGAGTCAAGATGGAATCCATTCATGGATTAATAGTTTGCTCCCACTTAAGTCTTCAAGTAACAGTATAAACAGTCACAGTGACCTTCCATATTTGTTAAATACTAGAAGCAGTTTGGGATTTAAAATTAATACTAACTTTTCCCACTGTAGTTCTAGAGAGAGATAACAGGAAGAGTGGTACAAAAGTTTAACTTCAAAAATAGTTTATTTAAAAAACATTGATCACACATACTCTATCACTGTATAACAAAGTTTATGGGCTTTCCTACTAGGAAACAGGTCTCTTCAGCAGTCCCAACCTCGCAGAATTGAAGAGACAGCCTTTTGTAATTGAGGAGCACAGAATCATGGCTTTTTAAAATAAATACAATCCAGGTACTTCAAAAAAATCTCATGTTTTTCGCTACCAGGGCTTGCAAAAAATTTCATGTTATTCATGACCAGGGCTTGCACTGCAGTAAGAAGAGTAACTACAGTGGTCTTTGCCTGCCAGCAATATTCTTAAACAGATGACTGCACTGGCCCTTCACACGTAGGACGAGGTGCACTTCAAGGAGCACAACTTCAAGCACTTCCCCAGCGGAAGGCTGGATCAAAGCACTGAGTACAAGTCAGCTGTAACAGAAATTTCAATCAGGACACGACAACCACTGCTTTATACCAAATATGAGATCGGGGGCGGCTGGTACAGAGCTAGCAGTAATGAGTACAAAAAACTTGTTTTATGGCAGTACAGAATTCAGATTGCTCCAGAAAGTTCAAGTCACTTTTTTTTTGGTACCAAATACAATTTAGCATCATCATCTTCAAGGACCAGCCCAAAGTGCATCTCCATCACCATCTACATATTTTTTCTTCTGTTATAAAGGTACCAGCAGTCAAGAGACATATTATATCAGTTAATAGAGTCCATGTCCATGAAAAGTATGTGTGATAGGAACAGGTCATAAAGCCCAGAGTTTCAAAAAGACCCTGCACAACAGAAAGAAAGAAGTTAAAAACCCAAACAAACCCCACAAGTCACTTCAATGCAATCTCGCAGAAGTCAAGCCTTTATGGAGGTGTCCAATAGGATTTGCTGATGTCTAATGGGACCCAAGCTCTTCATTACTTTCCTCTCCCTTGAGGGTCATTTCTGAAGTGATGAATCCAAAACAAAGGAGTCCCCACATCTCTGATGGCAGTATAGTTATCAGGGAACCAGGTAAGATGCAGAAGTCACACAACAGGCATTCCTCACCTGACTAGTTCAGCTGGCGTATAAGCTGGTTGATTGCTTCACCTCTGCAGCCGGGCTTACCCATTTCCTTGAGGAAACCCACTTTGTTACGTGAAGCATGGCGAGCCACAGACAGATGGAATGGCCATAGAAACTTTGTGACTTTTTTGAAATATTTCCCAGCTGAATAGATTTCATGAATAAGGTCTTCCAGGCAAATAATACCACAGCTCCCTGCAGGAAAAAAGTTATAAATAGATCAATAGTAATTAAAAAAAAAAAACCCACAACCCACCAACAAAACATCCTCCACAAACAACAGACATGAGAGGTCCAGCTGTATTATCTTTCCTCACACTACTCTAGAATTGCCAGTCCTCCGTATACAATTCTTGCAAGGTTTTTCCTCCCTCCCCTCTTTCTTAGCTCAGACTGCAAACTCTCAACGTCCGCCTCTTTTCTTGATTCACTTCACTCTTGCCTCCTTTTCCTCACCTAAATGTTCCTCTATCAGTATATTGTCTGTCAGAGGCACTCTCTTCTTCTTAATTTTGGCTTGGCCCCGTTTCAGGATGAGCTCTCGTACAGATTTCAGATTAGGGTGTCTGTAAAAAAGAAAAATCAGATTCTGTAACAGAGAGACAAGATGCAGCAGAAGTCCCGCTCTACTTCTTTGTAGAGGTGGGAAAGTAACGAAGTTATGTTTAGAACTATGAGAAAAGGGACAGTAACAAGCTTTAGATATAAAATGCACAAAGTTTTGATCGTTATTAGAAAAGCCACCTATGGATCTGTGATACCAGACGGAGAATCAAAAAGCTATATTTAGATACAAACTACTATCAAGTCTTGGGACTGGTACTTACCCCCACGCCACATAAGGTTCCACAATCCGCAGCATCTTCAGTGATAATGGTGTCAGTTTAACAAATGTTCCAGTGAAATTTTTTCTCAGCCGCAGCAAATCAATCACTCTTTTTACTCTCCGGCTCACTCCTTTAATACTGAGTCAGAAAAAAAAGGTACTATAACAGTAGCCACACTTCTCTAATACAGCAACAAAAGGCCTCAGATTATCCGCAAAGAGAGATGTCTGGGTTGATCACACTTTCTTTGCTTTGAAATGGTATGACAGCTACAAACAGCAGCAGTAACAAAGGCAAGGAGTAACAAAAGTTTCTTACTCTGCAATCCGCACAACAAAGGCCAGTTTGTGCTCCTGAGGTACAACTGTCTGCCCAGGTCTCTGCTCCATGCGCCTCAGACGGACGTCATCTCGGTGTTTGCGCCATGAATCTCGAACAAAAGCCTCAAGGCGTTTAAACTGGATTTGTTTCCCCTTCTGTTGCTAAAGACAAAAGGATAAGAAATTATCGCCCAACAGTCTTTGAGGTTTGCATCTCAAGGTGAAATGAAATTCAGAACTTGATGAACTATGCTCTTTCAATTTTGGAGGCAGTAAGAAGAAAATAAATTTGATCGCCTAAGCCCAAAAGAGACAGAACTGAGGGACGACATACGAATTTACAAACTTCAAGCAGTTAGCTATAATTTATGAACAGTGAACAGTTTTTCCCCAGAACAAAAATAAGTTAGGAAAAACAGAAGATGACCCATGATACTTCTAGGCACAGGAGAAATCAAATGGAATAATTTACAGTCACAGACACACAGATCTGCACAACTACATACACAGCTCAGCCAGTCACTGGGAAAGCCAGGGACATCGTATGTATCTGGGTAAAAAGGATGCTACAGCAGTAGCCTAGTGGGACTTAGAATTACCACTCAACAAAAAATAACTGGATTTAAAGTCCTTTCCTATAAAGGAGCACACACGAACAAAACCCCGAGCATTCAAACAACTATTAAGTATTACTGATTTAAACACAGAAAATCTAGACTACTTTAAAAAATATTTTCAGAATTAACGGAGAATGTAGAGCATTTTTTTGAGTTAAAAAGATGTTTAAATGCCTATGCTTAGCTCAGGAACAGGTACATACCCTAAATCATATTCCTTTCTCATATGGATAGGAGCTGAATGTGCATGGCAGTTACCCAATACTATTGTAAATAACTACCAGCTAAATTATTAGACTATGTTAAAAATAAATAATTTAATGTTATAGGTCTTCTATTTCACCTTATAAATCACCCATGAAATTGGTTTGAATTTTCAGAGCAGGTAGACTTGATCAAAATCTCACCACTAGGGTAATTTTTCTACTGAGAATCTTAAAAGGTTTTTAGTGATTTAAGATTATTGTTTATGCTTCCATTTAGGAAATATAGCAAGCCATTCATATATTTAAAAACATAAACACAGTATCTAACAAAAATGGCAGGAGTTTTGCACATGATCCCACCAACTCCACAGAAATATTTACTGGGAACGTAGGCACCTGCTACATTAGCTGAGATCCAGCAGAACAGGCCTCAAGGTCTGAAATCGAAAGGTTTGCTGCACTTTGCCCATCTGGAAACCACACGCAGTGGGTGCACAGGGGGTCTCCGCACTAGCAACACGAGCCACCTTACACGTGCAAAAAGGCTTCACAATGACCTGCCTATGCTCTAACAGATTTATTTAGCTAATGATACATACCTAACTCTAAACACACCCTCAGAAAAGCAGACCATCTCCACGAGGGCTTACAACGCAAAGGTGAATTGGTTTCAGACAGGGCAGTCCCATGGTAACACAAACAATTTGACAGCGTTGCATTTTACGTGTGATACACACACCCCCCCATTGGTAATCACTAACAGAAGACGAACAACTCAGAGCCTTCAATAAATTTGTGCTTTGGTGTAACAGCCCAAAAGGCTTAGTCCTCTCTACAGGGCTCAAAGACATTAAGGTAACGTGCTCATCAAGTGAAGCAATGAACTCGGGCTCGCCCTCACAGATGATCCACAGGCCCATCACAGCACCCATACAGCACCTCAGCAAACAGCTGCCTCCCTTGGCCCAGCCCAGGAGCTCGGCATCCCCCCCGCAGAGGCAGCCGGTCGCTCGGGCCGTTTGTACGGCTGCACGGATCACGGTTCCCTCCGCGCAGCACAGGCCCGCACAGGGGCGGCCGCGCCGCGGAGCCGCCCGGGGTGTACACCTCCCGGGGCACCCCCTACCTTCCGCTTGCTGAGGAGCGCCTGCTTGGCTTGGCTGGCCTTGATGGCCTGGTAGGCCTTCCTCTTCTTCAGCAAGTTCTCCGGCACCAGCGGGATCCGCCGCCTCGGCCTGCGGGGCGGGAGAAGCCGGTCACATCCAGCGGCACCACACGGCACCCCAGCCCGCCCCACTGCCCCGCCCGACCCCTCGACACTCCCCGCCCGCCGCCCCAGCGCCGCGGTCCCCCCAGATGGCAGCGGATCCGCGGCCGCTGCCCAGCGCCACTCACTCTTCTTCCGCCATCGCGCCCCGAGGCCCGTGCCGCTGCGGCGCATGCGCGGGGCGCTCGGCCGGGCGGGGCGGGGCAGGTGTCAGCTCCTCCTCGTCCTTACCGCCCTGCGCGCGGGGGCGTCTGACCGGGCAGCGGAAGCTCGAGTCCGTTGTCCGGGCCGTGTTGTATCTGCGGGAAGGGTTTGTGAGGAGATGGCCGTTCTGACAGCCCGGAAAGCGAGGCCCGTACCCCCAGCAGAGAGCACCTTGAAACCAGGCGCCTCCTCCGCCTTGCTTCAGACGTCCCGAAGAATGCCGGGGCAGTGGAATAAAATAAAAAATAAACAAATAAAAAGCAAAAGGCGGTGTCCGCAAGTCCCCTCAGCTCTTCCAGCCCGTGCAGCAGCCATTGCCCGCGCTGTGGGGCCGAACGGCCGCTGGTCCGGGCAGAAACGCTGCTGCGGAGCCGACAGGCAGCTGGCACCGCGGCCGGGCTGGAGGTTTTGCTTCGGGCTCCGCAGCTTTGTGGAACAACAGCGCAGGTCTTAAGCACGTTCCCTTCTCTGCCGCTCCTCCACACTTAAAAGACACCAAGTTCAGCCTTATCCCTGTCGTGAGTGGCCTGGAAAGGGCTGTGGCCCCTGGATCTAACTGCTGCCCCCAGCAGCTTGCGTGGCCACGTCTAGAAGATGTTCTCGGGCCGTGATGTGTCCCTCTCCTCATCTCTCCTGGTGCAAGGCAGATGCCGCACCACAACAGAGGTCTGTGATGGAGAAAAAGCCTTTCAGAATTAAAAAAAAAGCCTTTCCTGCCTCTCTTGTGAATGCCTTGGGGGCTTTGCTAGGAGGAAACAGGCCATTGTCTCTCCCTTCCGGTGGCTTCCAAGTGCAGTGGTTCCCGTGCCCAGACAGCAGGTCCTGCCTGAGGGACCGAGTAGACCCAAGTGAGGACTCGTGGGCCACACAGCACACCTGACGTGTAGGCAGGCAGCTGGTCACAGCCGCTGAGGAAAGGATCTCAAACGTGGTCAAGGTGCTGTAAAGCATGGAGACAACTGCACCTGGCAGGCTGCAGGGCCAGCGGGAGGAGGCAGCAAGCCGTGTCCAGCGGCACCCGAGCAGGGTGGTTAGGGAGCGAGGGACTGGGGGTGGGGAGCTGCCATGCAGAGCTGTAAGCGCAAGGGCCTGCAAAAGTGGGACAAGGCACAGAAACACCATTTTTAGGTTCTCAGGGGCAGTGCAGGTGCAAACACCCTCTGTGCCCTTCATGCATCAAATGAGAGCAACTGTGTCCTGCCAGTCCCAGGTTACCGTGACATTTGCATGAAACCTGGAGGCAAAGCTTTGAAGAAGAAAGAGCACAAACACAGGGAGAACTCATCCAGAGGAAACAGAGGTTGCTGATACAATATATCCAAAAGTTCTTGCAGCACAAGTGTCCTTCTGGGTAATACTCCCATCATATACTATAAAAAGAAGAAAAGGAATCAGGGTCATAACCTGAAAGCCTCAGGGATTTCTTCACTGTTCTTACTGGATCACGTACTTGGGGTGGCTTGTGATAAACCTGTGTTGAGAGCAGCTCTTCTTAGAAAATCTGAAAGGACTATTGCCCTCCACCTATAGGAGCTTTTGAAATTCCAGACACACAGTCAGGATTTATGTATAGCACAGCTAGATTTCAGGCGGGACCCAAGGACCTGGGCTAAGGAGGTAGAGGGGAAGCAAGTGTGGGACAACAACCAGAGCAGTGCATGTCTCATCAGCCCAGGGTGAGGAGCCCAGGGAGAGCAATTCTAAGGAGAGCAGCCTGATTGAGCTATTTACACTGCACTGAACATACTCAGCTGAATGTCAAAAGCACAGATGAATGCAGGACTCAAGCAGACAGACCAGCAAAGCTGGCAAATACCTAGAACCAAAACTACAGCAATGCTTTTGTGGTTTTTTTTCAGATTCCTATTCCAGAGAGTGGGAAATTGGGAAGAGTGGTTTGGACAGCAGTATCACCTGTAGATGGTGCCATAGCTCATCCTAAAGAGATTCTGTTGCAGTTGATGAGATTGTATCGGTGTTCTGCCGCCTCTTCTTTGCCACGTGGGATAGAAGAGGAACGTGTGCCTCCACACTGGACTTGTTACTTCCATTGCACCTCCTATGGGTTTGATTTACACCAACTGTAGTTTCCTTTTCAACTTAACAGTCAAGAACTTGGGCCTTTCACTAGAAAGCTCAATGATGTCAAGGTTTAACTGCTCACCTTGAAGAAGCTGCAAACCTTTATGACACTGTAAATTAGGCCACTTCTTATTTTGATACCTACAACTTGAATATCCACATTTAGAAATGTGACCCCACATTCCAGTACCTGCTCAGGCGTATGCTCTGCAAAGAACACAGCCCTTGGTGAGTAAACCCAGCTTCTTATCAACTCTGATGCAACCTTTTAGATTACAAGAAAGAAAGCAACAAGCTTTCTAGAAGCAAATCTATAACCACACATAAGTTTCACTCTGACATTAGGGTAAGCTGCTGAAATCTCTGGTAGCTCACGATAGAAAATGTGGGCCCATTTAAATCTACAAATGATTGTGGTTTGTTTAACAGAAAGGAAATGCCAATGGGATCCTGGATATTTCATTATTAATGGTAAAGAAACAACAAGTAGGTAAATATTTCAAGTGCCGTTGCTATGAAGTGTAACACAGCATAGCAGCATACCTAGGTTAAACATTAACTAATAGTTACATTATATTAATGAATGACTATTCAAGTGCCTTTATCTGCAGGGTTACTTAAGAAAAATATTCTCACTTTCCTAGACAGTAAGCTGTTTTAAACTGAAATTCAGCACTCTAAACTGACATTCAGCACATAAAACTAGCCAGGAAAACATGAATCTTTTCATCACCAGAAAAGAATATAGCCTGTTTTTCCTGTACTGCATGGAGGCTTTTTGCACTTCCACTTAAGAAAATCAAAATATATGTTTTAGCAAAGCATGTTACGTTTTGATACTAGCTGCAGCAAGTCTTCAATGCTGTTTTGAGGAGATGGTGTTTGAAAGGTTAAATAGAGAGATCAAAATCCAAAGGCTGCAGATATCTTTCCAAAATGGGCAGGTTTTTTTCTCTACCCTAGAAAGGAAGAATTCAAAAACAAACAAAAAAAATATCTCAGAAAGCTAGGTCCTGCTTTGTCTAAGCTGCTTGCCTATGTAAATAAATCTAGGAATATTTTACAGACAACCAAGTGACCCCCCTATAATCACACCGGTCCATATTGGAGTGCTACTGCAGCACACTCACAAATCACTGCCACAGTATCTGCCTACCTTGGCTTGAAACTCTTCACAGCGCACCTACAACAATCCTGCAGAGCAAGCCGAAAGCAGGTCCCATCATTATGGCTGGGACTTCATTATAATGTTATACTAAATGAAAGCCGAAGACAGACCTGCTTCCCTTTTGTTCCCCTGCAGGCCGTACATGACCCATGTTCTCTAGCACTGTGGCTCGCCGGCTTTCATTTTATTGTGATACTTTAGACTGCTATTTGCGTCACGTATTGTAATGTGTATTTTTATCACCTTATCCATCGATACAAATGCAAAGACATTAAAAAATACAAAAATAGCAAACTCATGCTGATGGGTGTGAATCTCACAAAAGAAGATGCTGTTGCTTTGTTTCATCGTTGTATGGGTATAGTCCTCTTCGACTAAGCAAACACGGCTCGTTTGGATTAAACATTTAAAGATATTTTCTCACTGTAGTAGGAATAAATAGCATGAACATTAGCCACAGCTTAAATCTTCATTTTCGTTACACCAAAGGCGTAGCTTTCTGAAAATATCTGAATGTCTCTCTCTTTCCATCAACAGAGGTGTTTGCTATTTGTTGTACAGACCATTGATGGCAATCACGGAATCTAAATTTCTGAATTTTTTAATCCTAGACAACACTTTATGTCCCCAAAAGAAGTTGTTATGACATGCCTACTGTGATAGAAATTTCCAACCCTTTATACTTACTATTCTTTTGTTTAGATACTGCCAGCTATGGTTCTCGTGTTACAGTTTTCTTAATATTTCTATGAAGAGGGGATAGTTAATAGTAGTATGATATATTGCACTGCCATAGTTCCATAACTGTATCTAAGCCATATAACTGTAAATACAAAGCAAGACAGTATGTCTGTGAAGCTGTTACAGTTTTCAGGCTGGTATTTGATCTGCAGTTTGAAAGTGACACATATGCAGCTTGACAAAGTAACAAAAACATGTTGGTAGCTGAGTAGATGAATGTATATAAAATATATAAAATCTGTATATGTGAATTTGTGGAAACAAATGTGAATATGCAAATACAACTAAGAGTATGTAAAGAATTAACTCACTTTTGCATGCAAACTTTTAGGGCTCTTGTGACACAATCTATAGTGCAAAGTAAGAGGTGGGATGATGCTGACCTGACTGCAGAATCAGCACCTGCATTTCAGAGAGGGTGCCTGGGTAAGGACACACAGAGTGGATCCACCACAGGGACAAGGATTCCGAAAGCAAAGTCAGGAGGGGAGGCAGGATATTAGAAGCATTTGACCATTACATTTCTTGCCTTATTTTATCACCTCACTTTAAGAGTACAAAACCCCATTAATTTAAAGTTCCACAAAATCTCTCATGACATTATGTGCAGTCTCAAAACAGCTAAAGAGCCACACTTGAAGTCTATCACTCTCATCAGTGAACTGTGCCCCAAACTGAAATCTGTCTGTAATTAATTCCCTATAAAAAGAGCCAAAGAATTAAATTCTGTTTATTCTGCCAAACTGTGATCTAATCTTGGGAACATTTTAATGGGGAAAATACCTTGTAACCTTAAATTATGCCCATTTTCAGATCTTTTAAGGAAAAGTTTATATGATTTGGAAAGAGGCCCAGGAACTACTCTATACACACACTCAAACCAGCCTTTAACAGAGCAAAAAGCTGGGTGGTCCAAGACTTACTTTCATGAAAATAACAATCATATGGAGATAAACTAATATTTAATAAAGATATTTTTGTGAAAAGCTGTGAATAGATGTGTATTTTATTGTTTTAAAACTAAGGTTCCTTAACAGTGGTATTTTTGTCAGAAATCCTGCAAATCAATTTCATGCCTCAAAAGGAATAATCTAGGTAAAATGAAGAGACGTGGATGAGACTAATGTTAGCGTGTACCCTCAGCTAGTGGCCACCTAATAAGGTGTCAAATTGAAAGGGCTAAAAAAGTTAAGTTTTTGGCTTTGTGTCTTCCTGGAAAAAATGAGTGAGGAAAAACAATGCCCTTAAATAGAAATGTTTAACATTTTAGATTTATGCCCTTGTCTTTTCACTGAAGAGATTTGCTTTATTCAGACTTTACAAGTAACCTCTCAAAACTTTACTTTGTGACCTTGTAATTTGTTGAAAAACTACAACTGCATCAACATACTGAGCTGCAGGTACTTGTATAAAACAATACTAGTGATCGAGTCCATCCCAGCCACAGGATATACACCCCCTGGATATAGATCGCATGTAATGGGGTTTACTACATTTGCATCCATGGTGAGTCCAGCCTGCTGTGCATAACTGAGGTACAATCACAAGACTTTTCAGCATTTGACCCTACATACGGCATTCTAATACAGGAGCACAAATTTGACGCCAAAAGAGGCTATATATTTATGATTAGTTAAAACCAAAAACCAACATCAAAATCTTTCAGAATAACTGAGCATTAGTCTTACATTTTCATTGAATTCAAAGCAAATAGCACCAACCAGAACTCAGTATAATTAAAACCACTATAATACTTTCTAAATATTGTACAATATGCATCTTAAAAATAGATTCAAGTACATAAATAAAATAACTCTCCATTGACTACAACAGGGTGCTAATTAACAACACACCCATTGCAGTGAGATCATGTTGCTTGCCTCTCTCATTGTGGTATAACTAACAAAACCACACAGAATCACAGAATGTTAGGGATTGGAATGGATCTCAAAAGATCATCTAGTCCAATCCCCCTGCCGGAGCAGGAACACCCAGATGAGGTTACACAGGAAGGCATCCAGGCGGGTTTTGAATATCTCCAGAGAAGGAGACTCCACAACCTCCCTGGGCAACCTGTTCCAGGCTCTGTCACCCTGAGAAGAAGTTTCTTCTCATATTTAAGTGGAACCTCCTGTGTTCCAGTTTGTGCCCATCTTGCAAGCACCTATTTCTGTGAGAAATCTCCCTGGTTTCCATGGCCCCACAGAAAAACTCTGAATCTCTCCTGCTCTGGGATGTTTGCCAGGCTGAGCCAAAACTGATTATCTGTGAGAGACCCGAATGCTGCGTCTCTGCAGAGGCACATAGACCTACTTGGTAAGATGGAACATGAAATTATTGCTCAATGTGCTCATTCATTTATGACTTCATTGTCTTCTTCAGGCTGCCTCCTGTGTGAGAAGCAAAGACTTGGCAGCTATTAAACACTTTTTAATGTGGGGATTTTCCCATGTACACAAGACCAAGTCCTCCAGCATTTCCCCAGCAGAGTGGTTGATCAAGTTTCTTCAGCAAATGCTGCTGCCATTACTTCTTTTCTTTCTTTAGTGTGATTCATTTATAAGCATTAATGGAAAATATTCTAGCTTCGAAAGCTTGATTTTACAATAACTATTATGAATACTTCACTAGAAGAAAAGCAGGCTACTAATAACCGCCCCCCCCCACTATTCACAATTACTGGCCTTGGAAATTATATATGGAGTTTTAAGTGTTCTTATGGTATAAATATTAAATTACAAATTTACATCTATCAAAATGCTTCACATTTTCTAAAGTGTGGTGGTACCTATTTACAAGTTTCTGAAGTGAAACATTTGTAAGAAATAAAATGTAAATTAATTTCATTTTACTTCTAAAGTACTTGTAAAGGCTTGATTAATGAACCTGAAATAGAAAAAATAATATTTTCCAATTATAATAAACAGCAATGAAAATAATTTATTTTTCTATGCACAAGACAGTGCCGGTGTCTACAATTTGAATGTACTACAAATTTAAGTGTATCTCTAAAGAACAGTGGACGTAAAAATAGACATCATTATATATGGTCTCCACAGGTCTCTATTACCTCTCTCCTCCCTCCACAGGGATGAAAAGCTACATTTTCTTGGGGAAAAAAAGACCAATTGAATTATGTCTGAGATGAAAGACAGTGAGAACAGAATAGGTGTCTTTCCCACACACAGTAATTGGGAATCCTACCTCCTACTAGATTGCTTTTTAATTGAACCTTTGAGATAAAAATGCAACTAATCATGCCATTTAGGTTGCGGAAGCATGTTAATAAGTACACCACAGCGTGAACTATTCATAAAAATACTACAGACTGGGGAGTCATAGAAAGAGATGGAATAGAATAACCTAATTAGGCAGTTTATCATTTCAATGTAGACAACTTAATAGAAAATGCTTTCTATACCCAGATATGTTTTCTGTTTTAAATGTCAATGATTCCAATACAGTGGTGGTGGATGGTAGACAATGAGTTTTTTCTTAAAAAAAAAAAAAATTAATTGTTCTTCCTTCATGGTTCTGGTTACTGTTACCAAACCACAAAAAATCCTTTACCAAGGTCAGTTTTGGAGACTAGGGGAGGGAGCTGTTGTTTCAAGCAGAAATAGCAATCAAAAGAGAATTAAAACTTCATAAGTGAGAAGTGATCTGTGGTAGTTTATGTAACGTCACAGCAGAACAGTTTTACTGGTTTGCAGATCGCACCGTTGAGCTCTGGACGAAGCCGTGGTTCTGAGTGCTGTAACAGTGCATAGCAACAGGGCTACAAAGATTCTGTCACTTTTTTCCCCTTGTTAATTTATGCAGGGAAAGTTTTGGCTGGAACATTTTATTTTGCCTACAATTATTTGTGGCAACTGCCTAGTTAAGACAAAGACACAGAGCATTGGTATTTGACCAGGCAGTTATCAGGCACGGCAGCACGGAGCCTGAAGGCTGGAAGCAGTTGCCCGCAGCTTCAGCCCAAGCAAGGGGCTGTGCCCCTGCTACTCCGAGCTGCCCACGCACGGCAGGAGCATGGGAAGGGAGGAGATAGTTGCAGGTTTCTCCTCACAGCAGAGCAGATCTTACAAGGCTGAGTGCTAAGGCAATAAGATGGCAGACAAAAATCAGTACCCAAAAATGCAGGAGTAATTCATAAATTCATATATATGAAACAACAGCTTCTAGGCTAATTAATAAGCTTGAGAGTAGGATTTTAGAATTACTATAGATAAAAATATCAGCTCAATGCTTAGGACAACAAACAGAACAGTAATTGAGAATTATTAGAAAAGGGACAAAGAACAAAGCAGAGACCATCATTACATACTGTAAGCCCTTATACTCACATTTTGAATGCTACAGCTGTGGTCAATCCTCAGTCTTTCCTCTGTCCATCCCACACCTCCACCCGCCTTCCCCCAAGACAGACTTGGAAAAAGTTCAAAGAAAGAAGATCAAAGAATAGTTTCCATCTGTATAGCAGCTAAACAGACTGGACCCTCAGGCTGGAAGAAAGGTGTCCGAGGAAAGATAAATCAGTCTTTTAAATCATAAACGGTGTGATAGTTGCTCTCTCTTTCTTCCAGCAGAAGAGGTAGGGAACCTCAGATGAAAGTAGGAGGAGGCAGGCTCATAACAAATAATAGGTTTTTCCAGCACATGATCTTGTAGTTACTAAAGACACAGACCTCTTATCCACTGGATTCTGACAAAGTTCAGGTGAATCAAAAATTAGGAGAGTAACTTCTTGACCTTATCATAGACTTCTGAGTCTTAGAAAAGCATTGATGTGACACATCTGCCAGTCATTTACATATTATGAAGATGCAAGGTTACATGCCATTTTCTGTGAAGATACTTTCCCTGCAAAAGACTGGAGATCTATTTACTGTGTCAAGCTCAGCCTACAGTTACAGCATTAAATAATTGGATTCTCAAATACTTATAGTTCCTCCTTTGGTCATCTTGGCAGAATACCTTCCAAGTGGGAACCTATCAG
Source organism: Caloenas nicobarica (assembly GCF_036013445.1). Classification (NCBI taxonomy): domain Eukaryota; kingdom Metazoa; phylum Chordata; class Aves; order Columbiformes; family Columbidae; genus Caloenas; species Caloenas nicobarica. The sequence continues at coordinate 12,137,624 of NC_088248.1, read as the reverse complement.
AGGGATGAAAAGCAGTATTTGAAAATACCACCTAATACGTTTTATACAACCTATAGCATTCATGACCTAAGGTTTGTAGCACTTTTGACTGTCTTTAAACCTACCTTTTCTTTATATATTTGAGCTAGATCATGAAATTTATCCAGTTCAATTCATGAACAAGTTAACTTTTGTAGTATTCTTTCTGTCTCTACAGACAGTGAGACTCCCAAATATTCTTCCATTTCTTAGTAATAGTCATGCACTCATTTTTTTTTTCTACAAAGGGTGCAGATGTTTCTTTCATAATACCCAGACCAGTTTTGTTCTAAACTTTTCACACATTGATCTTCATACAGATAAGCCAATTAAGAAGGTTGTTGAAAATGAACAAATTAAAGGCCTGGGGATGAACCAGAAATTTAAAAAAAAAAAAAAAAGAAAAATTGTTATGCCCAAAGCCTATTCTCCAACAATGTATGAGTCTGTAACAAAAAAGGAAAACCAAACTGAACAAAATCAGTGTTGTCACAGAGGGAGCAAATGGTCCTGCATTCTCTTCCAGTATTTAAATTTGAGTGGACAGAGTTGTAGGTCCAGGTGTCATTTATCAAAAAAACATCAAATAATCTTATAATTCTATTGCTACCTGACTTTCCCCCAATATATAGATTTAGGATATTAAAGGAATATCAGCATTTGTATGTACCCCACAAGTTTGGTTGTAGTATATCAGGTCTCAAACCCCACTGATAATCTCATTGCATAAATTGTGCCATCCTGTCTGATCTCATAACAAGATCTGTAGCACCTCTAAATAAAATCAATGCAGTTCTGTTCCAGGTTTTCTGCCTGCTTTCTCTTCCTATGGCAGAGAAAGTCCTGATGACTGCTCCTGCTTCCTCACATACTGTATTTTTATCTGGTCCTTGCAGCAGACTGAGATTCTGTGTCAACCTCCTGTTTTTTGCAACAATGCCTGTATTTGCAACTGCAACATTTTTCATTGCATTCAAAGCACATGGTAGGTTAGATATCTGCTGTAGAACCGTGCAGTGTCAGCACTGGGAAACCCCATCTCTATAAGCCTGTTTCACTGAGCAGAGGAGTTACACATTCCAGCCACCTCTCTGTCCACCTCCTCCCCTCCCCAGCGGATCTGGCCTCCCAGCCAGCTCAGCCCTGAACTTTTCATCTGAACTGAGATCTAGCCCATTTTGAATTCCCCCTTGCTATTATAGCAAAGCATTTGAAAAGGCAGGCAGAAATCGGTTTCTTTGCTTGCATATAGAAGAAGGGCTAATTTAATCTGACTGCAAGTCCTTCTCCCTTGTTCACCTGCACTGTGTCATATTTTCCTGCCTTTGAAGTGCATCATTTTCAGATCTTTAAACAGCCTTAGTAACTGAATTCATTATTGCAATGATCTATTAGCACTGGTGTCTGGAAGCTGGGATGAGGAAATTTTCCAAAGACCCAAAGACAAGAGATGGAAATCAATGAGAAGGGGATCAAGGAGTTCTCTCCAGGAACCGCTGTCTGGACTACAGCTGTGGAGACCTCTTGCAGCAAGTGATGCTCAATTGCTTGATTCCAGTGTCTTGGAGCATCATCCTTCCTGATGTAACTTCGATTGATCAACTGACAGAGTGAAATTGCAGAGGTACTTTCTCATCTTGAAAGAAAACAGCTTTCACATTTCTCAGCCTTGTGTTATGGGGATATAAGACGACAGGCATACCTCAAGAGGAATAAACCACGAAAATTCAAAGCAACAGTGCTGCTTCTCTGCACTGTGCTCGGTAGGACTGACTTCTTCCCTGACAGTTTTCCACAACCCCTGGCAGGATCAAGGCCTTTCTATTAATACATGAGATGCTGTGTTCTCACATCTAAGAGAGAGTTTCTGACTCAAGAGACTATACTGAGGAAGAGCTAATAAGTTAAAACTGGGTCCTGTTTCTGAACCAGTCAGCAGGATAACTACTGTGTCTTGCTAGTTTCAGTTTTCTCCACACACATACTAATTATACTGTAAATTTTTTTTTGGTACATTATATAGACAAAGGAAAATATTAATCATCACTTTCTTCCTGGTTTTAATGGTAAAAATAGGCTCCTTCCTGTCAGTAAACCACCTCAGTAGTGAAAGAAATCCTTCAGGTACAGGCATGCTTCAAATGAATGTTCTTAAAACAGTGTCTTTCTTTTTGGCACCTGACACACTGCAGTTGTATCTGAAAAATGCATACACAGACACGCATGCACTTTTTTTAAAACCAGTTTTGTCAAGTCACTGCCTAATGTTAGTGCTTCATGAAGCTGATTAGCAGACTAGGTTTTTCCAAGGAAGAGAACATTTTTAAATTTGCAGGAGAGGGAAGAATCTGACCTGCTTTATTATGTATACACTGATACTTTCATTTTACATGTTTTCACAGTCTTCCGAAAGGCAACGGTCAAATTCCCTACATAGCCAATGTAGAAAGGCTATTTTTCATATTGCTTAATTGAAGTGCCTCAACTTAGGTTTCAGTATCTCCCTCTGAAAGAAAAAAAATCATTTCTCACAGCCTCTTAGATAGGCAAAAGAAAATGGAAATAAATACCTTCAAACTCACTGTTTTCCAAAATCTTAAAATCTCTATTCAGAAACACTTGAAAATATAATGTGTAGAACGAATGGGGAATGGTGGCTTCTCCATCTCTCATTCTCTTCAAATCCAGACTGGCTACCTTTTTGGAAGATAAGCCTGAATGAAAACCACATTATCTGCAGGATTCAGTGTAGAGATAAAGTGAAGCATAATGGATTATAGAAGTGCACTGCTCCCATGTGATCTCACGTCTTGTGTTGGAAAGAATGTGGGTGAGTGAAGAGGTGTCTGTTATGAGGCTGGGGCTGTCTGGAGGAGCTCCCCAGCTCCAGGGATATGCTGCAGCTACACCTGACTCCTGCCAGGACAAGCCCCAGTCCCCTCCTCTCCCTCCCTTTGCACCCTGGTTTCTGTGCCAAAAAAGTGCACGTGCAGGTCAGAGCCATGAAACATTCTTGCCACATTCTAGTGAGGCCAAAGGACTGCAGACTACAGTGTACAGCCCAGGTATATGTTGTAGCCCATATATATATATATATATATATATATATATATATATATATATATATATATATATATATGCCTGTATTTCATTTTGATACAGATAAGAACTTAGACTAACAGCTCACTTCCTCATAGATACTTTGAAACATGGAAGGCACTACTCAAATGCAACCCTGCTATCTGTTTTAAATGATTTGTGAATAGACACCTAGATTTAGTGGTGATTTATTATTACTATGAATCACCTACCAGACTGCTTAAATAAAAATACTTCAAATGGTGAATAGCTCATGAATTCTTCCCATCCCTTTACAAGCTTGCTTTTCACAGTATGCATTGTATAAGTGGTCCCTTGTGCATATTTTCTGTTGCTGATTCTTTCTCCAGTTTACAAACCACCAAATCCACAAAATGCTTTCAGAATAATCACGTCTACCTACAGAGTGTGAACACTCCTGCCAGTACACAGTGGCATTTCCACTGCTTTCTCTCTCTACAAACAAATTCACTGGAAAGTGAATGTGAGGCTTTCCAGATGGAGCCAAAAGGGAAATTTGGGGGTTTTAGTGGAACAAATGGATTTTTTTTTTCCTTCATTAAGCTCTAATTAAAATTACCACTAATTGTAAGGAAATTTGTAGTTCAGACTTCCAACTCACTAAGCTTAGATGCTGCTGCACATATGGTATGTGTGATCACTGACTGTTCCCAGTGAAAGCCCATATGGGCTACCAACAACCATGCAAAGACAGTGATGCTTTAGCCTCACTTGTTAGTAACTTATTTCTCAGTTTCAGCCTACTTTTAACTATGAGATATTTGCTGTCCATTGTCTACTTTCTGCTTATGCATAGTCTCTTCTCACAGTCATCACAGCTCCTCTAGCAACCACCACTCAGGCAATTTTGCCTTTATAACCTGGATTCGCACTGCCCTCAGCACCGCTCCCCTTCCACCGCACCATGCTGGCAATCCCGCAGACTAGCAGCACAAATGTGTTTTCTTACATGAACAGAAATTGACTTGCATTTTTCTTATCAGTTCCTTTATATTGAGTGTAATTTATCAGCCCTTCCTTTCAGCCCTCTTTTAATGACTAAAGTCATCTTATACAAAAGCAGCGTGACCAAGAACCATGCATCTTTACCAGTCTTCTCCGAATATATAATATTCTTACTATATCAGTGGTATTAATAACCACTAACAAACCATGCAGTCATTTGGGAAACTGTACTACCTGCCGGTAAGAAGCTTTTCTTCACATTATTTCCTAACTGGTCATTAAGAGACTTTCATAAAAATATATACAACAGGAAACATTCTTCCTGTTCTTTTTTTAACTTAGTTTTGAATAGAAGTATCTTTTTTGTTGTTTCTTTGCTTGATAGGTTCTACAGCTGTTGCTGGTAAGGTGTGAAATATTCGCTTCCATCACTTCCAAATTATTTTAAAATCTAGTGCTTAAGTTACCCTGCCACTAAGCTTAATCCATTTTAATAAGTTTTGCATGCTTATTCTCTTTCTATAATTTATCTCATTCATCTCATAAATCTCTTTCCTTGCTCTAGCATACCCTTTGGAAGACACATGCCCAGAATACATTAAGAATAATGATTACCACTGATGCAAGTATAACAGTTTGAAGGCATTAAATTAGAATTAGTGGGTTTCTGAAATGCAAAGCACATGCCAATGCCAATTCACTTGCTGGAAAAGATAGAATATAGGTAAGAAAGTGAGGGGATTGGTTTTCAGTGGCCACCCATTTTGTGCCTGCAGTTTTTCTGCAGGTGTCTGGCAGAAATTAAGCATGCTCTCTGTAGTGGGAGGCCTATACATTACACACCCCAGAGTATCAGTCTATTGTGAGCCAGCACATTTTTGTACCTAAGAAATATCAGTGAATGTCTGTTAGCAGAGTAAGTTTATCCATACATTAAGTCATAAGGATGTTTAAACAGACAACTGCATTACTTAACAAGACACTTTTAATAAAGCAAGAGCCAGTGTACTGTTCTCTGACAAAAATGAGGAAGATTATTCCTAAATATTCTGCAGCTTATCCAAGACTTGTGACTGAGTCATTTGGCTATGCATGGCCTGGTTTAAAACGTCCTTGTATGCATCCCCAAGTGTCTAACAAAGTGAGCATTTCTTCCTTCTCAGACTCAACAGCTGAGCGGGAAGATGGTCACGGCCTCTGGCTCTACCATGGCCTCCTTCCTTCAGGGCTCTGGCACCTCTCTGAGGCATTTCCTTGCAGACTCTTGGGCTCATGCTCAGCTCAAGCTTTCCCCTCTCTCCAGGTCTGATTTGGTAGAACTACGAAACGTTTCTCATTCAGAAGAGTCTGGTGGTTGCTGGGTTGCTGTATCGCTTTATGCTGGTGGTATCTGAACACCTTATAGAGATTTCATATTTCATTCTCCTGACGGGGATCACTGAATTGGAAACTCCATCAATCCTCTAGGGCTGCTCTTCCTTTCACAAATGCACTTTAAGCTGAAAAAGATTTGGCCACATATTCTGACAGCTTGTATTTTGTTACTTCCTGTCCTCAAGTGCTGTATCTTTATTATACTGACTGTAAAAAAGGATAAAACATAGAACTATGCTAAAGCTTAGTTTATATAACACTAATTTAATAGGGAATTATTAAAGGGCAGTTAAAATAGAAACATGTCCTTTAGCCCAAAATATAATTTCAGCTGAACTTGTGCTCTTCGCAACATTACAGAATTAGCATGGGCCTCCTGTTAAGCTGAACTTTCAAAAGTTCAGATTACTTATTAGTAGTATTTTCTTTATGACTGAACGAAGAGAAGTTTCAAGCTTAAATTTTTAAGCAAAAAATATTCTCTCAAATATACTACTGCAATTAATCTTGCCTTGAAAATTATTCACTCTTAAAAAGCTGACACTTTTCAGGATAGTAATAATTTTTGGTCATTGTTTTCATTTTGGTTTTTGATTTGCTTTTTTTTTTTTTTAATACATGCTGTGCTTTAAGAAACTTAAGTCTCTTGACTTTAGCGAAATCTGAGTTAAGCAGTTTCTTGAGAAAAAAACCCCTACAACCCAAAAGGTGCTCTAGTTTGTGTAAAAATAAGTGTAAATAACAGGTAATCTGATGATCAACATGACTTTTAGATACTAAGATCATATCACCTACAATATCTTTTGATAGCACCTTCCTTATGAAAGAAATTCTATACTTTAAAAAGCAGCTTAAAATGCCGCTTTTGGCACATTACAACATAAAAATCACCTGAAAATATATTATTTTTGTTTTCAATAAAAAAGTAAATAAGAGCATTTTAAAAAGCAACAAAATTAAATAGGCTAAACTACAAAGGCCTTTATAAACATAATGGAAACAAATGAAAATGTATATAGGTAGATTATAACTGTATTTATAGACTTGCATCTGTAACTATATTCAATACTAGTGTAAAATCCTGAAAGGCTGAAAAAGAAGACCAAATGCGGTACAGCATTTTTACTGGAATTTTAGAAGAAATTTGGTCCGAAAAGCAAGAAGGCACAGCTGGTCTGAGCAGAAAGAATAGCCCATGAAATATTTTGAAGATGCCAGCAGAAGGCGCAGTGCAGGTAAAAATAAGGTTCATGATATCAGTCCTGGTCTTGGTGGTGAACCCCACTGGCATGTGTGGCCTCGCAAGCGGTAGCTTGTTGCGAAAGCCCAGACATACAGCAACACTACAGGTGTAAAATTGGATCGGAAGGGGCCTCAAGAGATACTTAAGTCCATTTCCCTATGGCAGAACAGGATCAGCTATTCCCGTGTTATTCTAGACTCCGCTGCCCCCCAACATAATCTGTTGTAGGCCTTCACTATGCTCATCATTAGAAAGTCTTTTTAATGTATAATCTTCAATGCTGCACTTTGTGTCATTACAGTGTCATTCTTTTTAAATCTAATGTAGACTTTTTTTATAAGATATACAAAGCATGGGGAAAACAGTAAGGGAGAAGTCCAGGCAGTTAATACAGATATTTACTAACTCTTCTCTGATCATCTATGTCTTATTTGTACACAGCTGGGTAGGACCCTGTCCTCATTACAGGGGTTTCCAGGACTGTGGCCTCCCCATCCAACTGGATGAGAATTTTCTGCTGCAAGTAGTTCAAAAGCCGGCTGCAAAGCCATCTTCACAAGACCACATTGCAAAGAGCGGGGCTGGCTTGAGACCAGAAGTGACATGCTAGAGACATTTCATTGTGTCCTAAAGACACTCTAGGAAGCATTGAGGCTCTTAGGACACTCTGAGGAATCTACCTTAGCTTAGAAATGTCTGCAAGTTGCTTACAAGGGAGAGACTCAGAACTGGGGAAGCGACAGATACTTCTTAAGAGTCAACTCCTTGCTGCTCTGAACTAGAGCAGCTGTCTCGCAGCTCATGGGAGTGCAGGAGAAAAACTGCACGATCACCTGCTCTTGGCAGGGACTGTGACTGCAGCACTGGCACCCATGAACTCAGCAGGGCTCAGTGCTTTCACCATGGACAGAATTTCTCATTTCATGTTTCCGTGAACTATTTATCTTGTCTTTCAAATGCTTAGTAAATGCACTTACACTCAGCCAGGACTCTTAGTTCCAAAGGTGTCTCTGCTGACAGCTGAACTACTGGACTGTGCTGTTTTGTAAACTGCCCATTTCTTCTCCCTTTCCATCATCAGCAGCAGGCAATGGCATCCCAGCCTGTGACAAGCAAATTTGTTGCACACAGTAGGTAAATATTTGTTGAACTGAGTCTCATAGTTGCTCCTCTATTATTTTTTCCACTATCCTATTAAAACTGGATTATGGCTTAATCTTGCTTTTATTGTCTCTGTCTTGCCTACACAACAGCACAGGGACAGTTACTTAACACTTTGAAACACTTTCACACTCACACAGCTAAAATGACATTTTGTTTGGTAGAGACCCTAATTTCATGTGGGGGGAGAAGAGGAGAAGGAATAGATGTCCACAGAAACCTGGCAGGGATGCAGAGCTGGCATGTCAGCTGATGAAAATGATCCCCTGGCTTCTGCGGTGGAGCCAAGTATGTCTGTCACAGGCATGGGCTGGAAACTGCTCACCGCCTGCGTTGGCACTTGCAGGGGTACTCTCCTTCACATTCACAGAATCACAGAATGTTAGAGATTGGAAGGGACCTTGAAATATTATCTAGTTCAATCCCCCTGCTGGAGCAGGAACACCTAGATCAGAATACACAGTAACAAGTCTTCACCTCACTAAAAGGGTCAAGATCAAGTACAAGGTGCAGGTTTCAGTTCGGTTTTGTTTCTGAAGATCTGTTATTCTCAAATACCCTAGGGCTAAGGCTTCAAAATCGTGACATTTCTTTCCTAAGCCCTGTCAGTTCCAGCAGAGCTTGTGTCACAACAATGCCCACGTGGCCATCCTGACCTTCCACCAGCTACGTACCTGAGTCCATAACATGCTTTAACTCTTCTGAACTCTCATACAGCTATTTCATATTTGTAGAGCTACTAGACAGTTTTAGAAAAATAGCTAAGAGTTATTGTTCCACCAGTTAAAAGTAGTATTTGACAGTCTAAAAATCAAAGAGGGACCAAGAAAGCTTGGAAAAGGCAGCCACAGAAATGGGCCTTCACGTTCCAAATCTTACTGCAACAAGTGAAAAATCTTCACAACAAAATAATTGTTGGCAAAGAGCGCTCTGTTTCTCCAGAAAAGGTCTCAACTTCTCTGAAGAGTCAGGGTTCACTTGAGACCAAGGAAAAATCTGCTGTGGTGACTAGTTCTGTGCACTTTATCACAAGCTGTAGGAATTTCCCATAATTATGCTTTGCAAGTAAATTACCATCAGTGTAACACATCCAGACATTGAATGCAAACAAAGGTATTTCTGGGATCTTTGAAGAGGGAGAAAATGTAATGCAATTAGAGCTGCTCTGAAGACAGCCAGAGAAGAACTTCCTGTTTAAAAGGATTTTGTCTACATCTCCTACCAAGAATAATACTAAACAATATCAACAATTGTGCTTTCTATGGGGCCTTTCTCCCAAGGAGCTTACAGAACAAAAGAGGAATTCCTTTCTAGTTTTCCAGGTTTTTGGTTTGTTTTACAATCAGAGGCTCAAGGGCAATGCTCCAACTTCAAGCCATACCTCTTGGTGGGGGACGGTGCTGATGTTCATGACACCTGTTGGGGATCCTGAAAAGACTGTCCCTGACGCAGACAAAATGTCTGTGGCATTCCACCCACCGTGATATAACAGAAACCGCTCGGGGCTGGTGCAGAGACACCCACTTCACCTTATGCCTTTTCTCTTAGAGGAATAAACTAGGTAGTCCTCGTGCTTCTCAAACAGAAGCACTGTTGCAGATACAGGCACCAGCTGGTTTGAGTGTACCTTAGTGGTTTCTAAACACATCTCTTCCTCTTCTTATTTAACTTCCTAACTTGGTATGTGTCTAAATTTAAGTACAATTACTATTATTTGGAGTGGATGGCTCCTTAGTGACCTAACAACTAATAAAATATGTTTGTCTACATTTAAATAGCTTCCCTGCAGATATGGAACTAATTCCCTTACTAACAATGCTTCACTCATTTAGTCCACTGCTCTTAACTTGCAACAGTTAAAAATTGTAGGGACTGAACTGCATGCTTTAAAACTAACAGCAGAACAAAACAATAGATAGACGTCCCATTTGAAAGATTTGAAACAGATGGGAAGGTTAGAATACGCCCAGTCCACCCGGGGTTAAAGGGCATAAGAGTAGGACCCAGCTCTGGTTCCCTCCTCCATCTCTTCCCAGTAGCCAAATTTTAAGTCTGAGCACTCATGTGGACTGCCACCTCTGTTTAGGAGCAGATTAATTACAGGCATATCCAAAATGTGAACTAATTAAAACCCTCTTGCCTCATACACTCTTGCTTTATGTATTTGTGTCCTCTGTTTTGAATTTCCTGAGAGAAAATGGACAATTAAAACTAGATGGTTCATGATGCAGAATTTCCTAGTGACTCTAAGTAGCCATGCTAGAGCCACCACATGGCTGTGGGAAGGCATCGTCCAACCAGGCAGCCAGAAGCTTGTAAAAGAATAATTGAAAGGATTAATGGGGAGCACCATATGTTCACAATTTGGATCTGGCCACAGGCAATACAGAATATGCAGAGATTTCTAATGCAGCACAAGGCCAGAAAAGGTCATGGGTGCTGATATCTCTAGAAGCCAAGAGAATAAATCTCAAATGAAAAAGAGTAGCTATATGTAGGACATGGGCACTGCTTGATGAAGGATCTGGACAGATGAGTCCTGGAGGATTTTGCTGCATCTGTCTGAGACATTTCTGTAAATCCAACTGTGAGTAGCTGGGAACTGATCAGGAATTGCTCCCCTGCCCCAGACACCACTGTCTGCAGCTCCAGTTTTTAAGCTAAAACGCCCCATGTCTATGGATTTTTCAGTAAAACAAGGACTTTTAACGGGTCTGGTGACAAAGATGACATATATCTTGCTCTCATGCTGTGGCCGCAGAGCAGGGAATGCTGGGCTGCTCTGCTATGGGCAGCACTGCCAGGAGCCCCTGCTGGCTCAGCTTTTAGGGTCCTGGGGAGGTGGAAGGATGGGCTTGATAGGGTAGTGCTGCTGGACCACTGCAGACTGTGTGACAGTAAGTGCCGTATCACTACAGCCTGAGCACACACGAGTGGAGTCATGAGAGGAAACTTCTTCTGGGTACTACCCAGACACGCCAGGGCTGTTCACAGCCCGGCCTGGAAAAGGGCATCAGGGCTGCTTCTTCACAGACTTGCATTTTCTTTAATCTTATTGTACATCTAGAAAGAACACACCTGAAGAAATAAACCAAATAAAAACAGAGATAACATGTTTACTATCAGTATGTCCTTTTACTCCAAGATAAATGGTTAAACTCTTCCTAAAATATCTGAACAAAGTTGCTTTTGTGAAAGAAAGTTTGGTAAAGATATGGGACTCAGCTCTTCTGCATACTGAACAATCTTCTCCTAGCTCATAGCCAAGGGTGGGACACACTAGAAGTGCCTAAACACTGACAGTACAGCAGAGGTAAAGCAATGCTTTCCTGCTATATAAGGAATAGATCTTCAGGCTTGCAATCTCAGCAAAAGGAGGAAGGCGTACTAATAAAGTACTATAAATACAGAAGTGTTTATAGGATGTTATATAACCCTTCTCCCCTGAGCATCGTGCCTTCCCCCTTACTGATAAACACCATGAAATGTTTTATCTTACTGCTTCTTTATAGTTAAAGGAATCTAACTTTAAAAGTCAGAAACTAGGCCAATATCTCATGATTTAAAATGACAGATTATCATTCACATGAGCAAAGCATTTCCTTTTCATTGCGTTCTATTTGCTGTTTCTACCATACCTTTTTTCCCCAAATAATATGAATTTCTTCCTGCTTGCAGAGTAGTGTTGAAAGCAGTAGTACCTCCACAATTTCAGAATGCACTTGAGTGAAAAAAATATTTTTAAAAAATGCACTAATTGGAGGAATACACTGAAAGACTTAAGTGCTTTTTTAATTAGTCAGGGTAATGGATGGCATCTGTTGTTCTTTGCAAATAAATATCAAGTAACAAGCCCTACAAGCTTAAAATAAAAGATGTGAACAGCTGCTAAACAAAGAGGCCAGAAGCTACAGTGGAATAAAGTCTTAAGCCTTTTCTTAACATGTTGTAATAGTCTGGGTTTGGTTAACATGAGGAGATGACAGTTAGATCCCCATATAATCCTGAAGTAGAAAGAAAATGCAAATAAAGTGATGCTTGATCCCAACCCATCCTAAAGAGAGAATACAGTAATTACATTGCTGTCTCAAATAGGTCTAACTGCCATGCAAAACATAAGGTGATAGCACGTACATTTTGAGTGCAATAAAATTTTTGCTATTTTCTCCAGAAAGATACGGGTTATAATAAATAGATTTGCTACCTTTGGTCGTTAAGGACAGTTTTCTAAATAGTTTGATTTATAATTGCCCAGTACTGTGCCGGAAAGGAAGGCCAGCCACGCAGGAAACAGCCGACAAAAAGCCCATGCTGTGGGAGTGCATCCCCGGAGTACATGCATGGGAGGGAGCCAGCTTTGTAGCACTGCAAGAGGTTCATCTGGCAGCACACCAGGAACATTTTGCTCCCAACTCAGAGCAAGTAAGGGAAGAGGTTGGAAAACACAGCACCTTCACAATATGTCATTTCTCATTGTAACTAAAAGCTGTTGTGGCTTAAGAGAAGAACGTAGGAAAAAAAAAAAAAAAAGGAGCAGGAAAGAATGCATATGGAAAACACAGGAGGAGAAAGAGTATGAAGTACAGAAGAAAAACAGAAGGAGAAGATGGGAAGAGTGGGCAGATGAATTAAGAGAAAAAGAAATAGGAAAGGAGAAAAAGATCAAAGACCAGGAATTTTTTCCCTAGCAGTAAGTGGACCCATATGACCAGGTCTTGGGGCCCGGTAGTGTTGCTCTCAACACTAAACCTATAGTTAAATCAAACACCTGCCCAAGGCTTTTCACCTACCCATGCCTTATGTTAGGTTTCACTAACCACATGTTTCAATATCTCCATACAAAAAGACTGATGAGGGAGAACATGTCAGATGTTGGGGCAGGCGCTCAGCTTTGAGGTGACACACAGCACTGCATACCTGGGAAGAGCACACTTCAATTATTTCCATTATGAATGATACGCTCTTGTCCTTTCACAGGTTTCGGAACGGCTAATTTGCATTGCTACTCCCAATTTACTCTGACATTGTTTTCCTTTTATTTCCACAGGACTGCCATCTTAATTGAAGTTATCAGCAGGTAACTTTCCTGCACTCTCTTTTTCCTTACCAATCCCTCTTTCATAGTCTGAAAAACTCAGTTAAAGGTGTAAGGAGAATTGCTCTTTGATTCCTGCTGAAAGCACACACAAAGCTCTCTTCCCTCTCCTCCTGGCTGCCCAGTGATGCTCCTGTGCTGTGGCTGCCAAGCGAAGGACACAATGAGCAGGGAAACCCAGGCTGGCAGCAGCAGAAACGCCTGGTGTCAGGCTGAAGGACAGAGCTGGAGAGGGAACAAATCCCTTTTGTTATTGCATTCAAGGTTTCAAAATCTGTTTTTGCTTCAATAAGGAATGAAAACAAACCATTTCAAACATTTCTGTGAAATACAACTGTGTTGAAACATCTGTTTTCTAGCTGCAGACATTTTTTATTACATTCAATTAGGATATGACCAGGGACTCTGTGCTAGATCCTTCCAATTATATTTTTTCTTCATATCTCCATTAAATAATTCAGCTACACCAAACCAGCATTGATGACAGAAGTATAGTAGATAAGGGTGAGAACGGTGTTGAAGGGATTAAGCCCTCAGCACACTGATGAGCAGGAAAAGCAGCTGCAGCTTTTAAGAGAGGAATTAAAGGTATCACAGCCAGAAACCTTCAACCTACCTACAGTCAGTACTGGCTCTCTTGCCCCTTTATCCCCTCATTCCTCATTATCTCTGTAACTTGCATTTGCCATAAATTAGTGTGCCAACAAGAGAGCAGGTTTGGACTACACCTCACCTTTCCTAAATAGATCTGCTTCCTCTTTTATTTAAAAAAAAGGAACAAAATAATGCATCTGTCTTCCAAAACACAGGAACTTACTGGCATTAGTGTATCAACGCTGTTTGATGCTTCCTTGAGCATGCATTTAAGAGAAGCTACCTTCTGCAAGGCCACAAACTACAGTACCATTCCTCAGATTAAACATTTATTATTCTTTTGCCATCAACAGCTTCTTTTCTTCCTGGCTCTAACTCTGTGAAAATTCAAAAATTTAACTGACCTTTTCTTAAGGTTACTGCTCAGATATATTAAATATGAAATACCCAATCACAAAAAATATTTGTCCCTAGTGTACATACACAATGTACAGTAATAAACTACCATAGATTCCCTTAATGATGAAAAAAAAAATCAAAGAAATATGTCATTTATTAACTGTTTGTTAAAAATAATTTGGTTATTATATGATTAAAGGTCACTCCACATGTAGCTATTTCTCAGGAAGGAAGGAAATATGAAATCAAGACATGTTTCAAGCTCTATTTCACACGGGTTAATTTAGTTCTTGGCAATGAAACACAAAATTATTTCAGATTCAAAGAAAAACAGGACCAGGAAAGAAAGAATCGAATTGCAGTAAATGCCACCTCTGTGGGAGGTCTTTGGGTGAGACCTGAGTTTGCTGCCTTCTGAGCTTCTGAAAACATTTCACATGGGAAAGAAATAGTAGGTACTGGTGTTCCAACCAGCACCAAAACTGTGAAGATGGAGTTCGGTGGAGGTACAAAGATACATTTCACACAAAATATTTTTCCCCTACAGAAGTAATTTGGCTTTGTCAAAAACTTTTCCAAATTGTTTTGGCACTCACTGTTAAAACATGAAATATGAACCTGCTTATTTTTATCACTGTTTCAAGTCAAGTAAAATCAAGTAACAAAAAAAAAAGGGATATTTAAGTTTTGTAATTCTGTTGAAAGTTATTCTTAAATATTGAAAAAAAATGTTGCTAAGGATTAAGAATCTACTAAGCAGTGAACTGAAGAATCTTGCTTTTGCTTACTGAGTAGTTTTAACTTTAAATTTCCACAGTTATTTTTTGCAACCCCTCAGTTGTGGAAGTGTTCAGAGTTCAGCAGGGATTCTGAGGATAAATACACTGAACATTTTGTCTTCAGTATTTCCTCAGAAGCAGAGAACATAATGTTAGAGAAAGCATTACTCACTTCTGTGATCTGTCAACTCATTCTAGCATAAGGGATAACATCAAACATTTCCCAGAGAAAATTAGATTTAAAATCCATTAATTTGGACAAACTGTCATCGTGTCTTCTTGATGTTAAATCTGTTATAGGAGCTTGATTTCAAGAATGATCTTTTGTGGATCCTGCTCAGAGAGCTGAAATTTGAGCTGGACAGAAAGAAAGTCTAAACTAACCTTTTCTGAGGTGTGAATATTATTTTTTAGTCTATTTCCAAATACTGATTCATACAGCTCTTGCTGAAGCTTCACAGCCAAGGCAAGTTCACGTGGTGCTGGGCAGTTCCTCCTTGCCCTCAGAACAGGCATGAAGCCAGTGGAAAGGAGAGCAGAAACCAGCAGCAAAATAAAATGCCATGTTTGCTTTTTCCCCTCCCCTAGACAGCCCATTCACAACATACAAGTACTTTTTAACGTTACCTCTACGCACACACCATTCCTATTGCTTCACTTGGGAAGTGAAGGGTATGAAGTGTCACAGCAGCCAATAGGATGAACCAGCATCTCTAAGACATGGTCTCTGCTACTTGAATAGCAGAGAATTTTAGAGCACAAGAATATTACTGGGGTCTTTGCAGAAAGCAGTTTCACTGTGAGTTGTGCTGGACACACAACACCCTTGTTGGACTCGCAGTGAGATGACTCAAGTGGAGGACAGGGTCTGGCCTTTGCTGGAGTCTCAGAGAAGCACCAGAACAGTCCCTTCCCTGCCGGGGCACGGCAGCCTCTTGCCTGGATCAATTGTGTTCCTCCAACAACGTCACCTGCTGGGACTGCACAACTGCCACGAGGAGAAGGAGATACTTGTCTGCCTCGTGCAATGTTTACGCTATGTTGGCTTAGGCTGCAAAATACTCCTTCTCAGTGTAACAGGCGGATAGAGCGTAGTGTGATAAAGTCAAAAGGTTTTAAAAAAACTCAAACATTTTAATAAAATAGGGGGCATCTTTACAGGTCAAATTTCTATCTACAGCTCACTTTCAGGAAAAGATTTTTTCAGAAAGGTTAGGTTTCACATTCGTGTGCAAGTGGGCACTCCCACTATTGAAAACAGTTAAATCAAAATTTTCAGGACTAAGCTCCTTAAACTCATAAATTATATTTCAGGCTCCTACGCCAGATTTCAAGGATTTGCAAGTAACTGCAAGCAGAAGATACCGACCGACATAACTGAAAGGCAGGTTACTTTTTTGGGTGCCCGAGCATGACTCTGCAGAAGCCGGGGACACCAGCACAGAGAGGCGGGTACCCAGTGCCGATGCTCCCCCGCCCCAAGCGTCCCACTCTGGGCAAGACGGTGCCATTTATTTTGGCTGTAGCAAATAATGTTTGGTAAAGCAAGCTAAAAAGAAAAGAGATAGCCTAAGAGACATCAGAACTTAGTAACTTCTCAGATGTAGGCTCCAACCAGTTCAAAAAGCTTTTCTGCTGACAGTAGGTTGTTTTCAACACAAAGAATGAAGTGTTTATCTTCATCCTTTGAAGCTGTGCCATTCACACCAGTGGATACACCAAGAGTCCTGAAATAGATACTTACTAAAACAAAATGCCTGTTCAAAATAAATCTTTTTCTATTTCAAACTACATTGTACACAGACATTCTTTGGAGCTTTTTAAAGGCAAAAGCAAGAAAAATAAAGGGAGACAATTTTAAACAGTTCTGTTCCTATGCATAAGCAGCAATGTCAAATAGAAAAGTGATGTCAAAATGAACCACTAACTGGGTATGCTTTCTGTAGATCAAGCCAATACAAATTTCATAAAACTTTCCTTATTAGAGGTACAAGTCACCCATTAAAAGAACAACATTGTAAAGCCATAATATTATCATTTGCACTGCTCCAGCTGAATGTAAAGTTGCATATTGCACTGAAACAACAGTATCAGGTATCACAAAAATGTGTCTAGACTCATGACAGCACACTGCCTGAAGGCAGCCTGACACTAGGAACTGAAATCTTTATTATGGAGGTAGTGCTAAGATATTGTTTTCTTCCAAGAATTAGGCTACTAGTGCACTGAAGTTATTAAATAGGCATCTATAAAATTGAATATTAGTTTAATATGGTTTCCTAGCAAATATAATAATTAATCCAACAAATATAATAATTAATCCTTGCATACTCTACTTTGGGAATTTAACTTGTCATTCAGGTTTTTACATGACATTTAAGAATGGATTAGCCATCACAATAATTACTTTTGGTGTCCTCACTTTATCTTGTTCTGGATCACGCTAACAGCATGACTTTTTGCTCAATAGTTTCTAAATAGCCATGTACAAAATAGTTAGGATTATGCACAATAAGATCAAGATTTTGCAAACAAATCAAGACATCCAAATAAACTCCCACAATGCCTTAATTGTCAAATTTCATAGTCAACAAATTTGTGAGGATCTGGCAGCTGTACAAATGACAAATCATGATGCAGCCTTAGCTGATACCATGTGAAACATATTTCATGGTATGATCAAGGTCACAGTGGTAATTTAACAAATGTGTAACTCTAGTTATTTTCTGTCTCATGTATTTGGATCACTAAGAGAAAGAAGGTGAATGCTGAGGTTATGCTCAACCATGAAGAGCAGAGCATTTACAGGAACTGCTCTCTACCTGCTTTCTAATTGCCAGACAGGTCACAGGGGTCTACACAGGTCTCCATCCTTCGACAAAAACTATCAAGTCTTTATTGCATTTATTTCATAAAATTCATATTTATGAAATGACTTCCGTTCAAATTGCTCACAGATATGCAGTGTTATTTTATCACCAGAATGAAGTGTCACTTGATGGATTCAATCTTATTTCAAAACTACAGTAACTTAGGGCCACATTTCGAAGAGTGCCTGGTATCCAACAACTTTCATGCAAGCACTTAAGAGCATATTATGTAGTTCATATAAGCACTGTAGCTATTCACTTTTAGAAATAACTTGAAAAAGACTCCACGTTGAATTCCACTCCCATAAATCCATTAACAGATGATAGAAGAATGTATCTAGAGATTTCCCACAACTCATCCTGAAGTTTTCTCCTCCTGTCCACTGCTGTCATTCCCCATTTATGCAAGGACAGAAGCGTCTTTCTTCTGTACCTTAAGGCATTTAGTCATCTATCAAAGCCTTTTTTTTTTTAAAGCAACAGAACTCCTGAAAGATATTGCCATGGGAATCAAAGTAGGGCAGCAGACACATCAAGTTCTATCATAATCAAAAGATGTTCCAAGGCCACTATTCATAAGCTTGAAATTAAAAGGTACACTAAAATTTTTCATCAAGAGCTGCAGATGATTCTTTACCTTGTTAGAGCTCAAAGTACTTGCACACACTTGAATTCTGGATAACTGATTTTGCTGCATTCATTTTCAAAACTTTCCTAATGATTTCAAGAGATTTCATAATCTCCATAACTTTCCAAAGAATTACATATAGATATTATACACTAAAATACACTTCAAAAGGAAAGCGGCTAGAAAAATGTCCAAGAAAGCACGACATTTATAACTGATTTTGAAAAGGTGTTGAACTGTAGTAAGAAATACAGTGCAAAAGTGGTTTACTGTATATCCCAAGCTCTAAAGATCAATATTTCAAAATGTACATGTGGAGTACTACATATGTTGTAAACTATCCACTTGCACAGAGTGGTATTTGTCATACAGTAACACAAAGAAAGGTTAACTCCTACTAAATTTGTAAAGGCAGCAATTACAAAACAGCTTTAATACAAGCAATTTGAGAACAAGTTTGGAGGAGTTTTCACTTTCAGCTGCTTCTAAAACATGTCAGCTGTCTGGGTTGTTGTGTTTTATCATGACTTTCTGATTTACCCCTTCAAGAGGAACTCATTACTTTTGCAAAAAATGCAATGACAAGCCAGCTCCTTCCAGCAAGAGAAGACTGTGGCATCAACAGGAAAGGAAGCTATGAAAAATACATTTGAGTTCAGCTGTTTCATTATGCAAGGTCATATGCACAAAGAACTAGCAATCACATGTCAGCTGCAGATCTGCAACACAAACCAAAAGAAAAGCACTAAAGAAAATATTCTGGTATTTATTAACTCTGCTCTTAGGTTTCCCTCACAGCAAAAACAACCTTAAAACCAGGCTTAGTAGCTCAAGTTATAATTCTTGCCTCCAGTTTCTTTGTGGCAAACTAGAATCAAACTAACTTCTGCATGCAGTCCTCCCATAGGAAGACACTTTGCCATGGCTGGGAAGGCAAATGACAAAGTTGCTCAGCTATGGCCGGAACGTTTGCACTCAGAACTGAAGACACTTGGTGTTAGGAAGATGCTCCTTCTGACATTTGAGTATACACAATTGATTCAAAGTTTCTTTTTCATTATCTTAAATCATTTGTTCCCTACAAGAGTACAGAGACACAAGGGGCTCATTCATTTGGACAAACGGGGAGAATCATTGGGCCCCCACTTCCAGAGAGCAACAGGTCTCGTGCAGACAAGTCACACTACATGTACCACCTCTGGCAGCAATGCTCAGATTTCAGCTTCAGCACAGAGAGCCAGGTGGCTCAGCTTTTTGCATCCATACCCTTTGCAATGACTGAGCTGAATTCCAAGCCGCTTCCACCTGCACCACCGTCCCTGCATAGATCCAGTTCTCACTCCATATTCAAGCTAGAACGAGAGCCAGGAGAGACAGATTAAACAAGCTGGGGTCAAGTGCATAACTAAATCCCCAAGCTATCATTGATCTCAAAAGTCAACATATTTTTTTTTCCTGTGTCACCTTTAAAAACCTCTAGGATTTCTGTGATACCGAAACCAACAGAAAGAGCAGCACACGTTCTTCACCCAAAGTTTTTAAACAGATTCATAGGTAGTATCCAGTCTCTCAACACAGAATAATGCAAAAATTAATAGCAACTACATGACCAGAGAAATAACAGTGGGAATAAAATGAAGAATATTTTGTATTACCTTCAATTTGAAGTTAATTATTATTCAGACAATGTTCCAACATTTTTATAGTTGTTTTCCCCGCATAGAAGTGAAAGAGCATATACGTCATAGCTATTAAGAGCTCCAGTTTATCAAGCAAGAGAAAGAAGAAAACTTGAGCCTGTAATGGATATTATTTTAGAAAAAATGTTTCCCTAGCTATTCCAAGGAAATATAAAGGCTGAGGATAATTGATGTCCTCAAATTCAGGTGAATCTCTGTGGACATAAAGATAAATATAGTCTCTAAGACAACTGGACAGCAGGCCACTAGCCCTACCCTGTCGACATTTGTTTGATCCCAGCAGTGTGGAGAGCTACAAACAAATGTTAGAAGCCTACATTTCTCTGCACTTGTGATACAGCTTTCATATACTCTCTGGAAATCTTCATAATGGGACTCCCTCCTACTGTCATCTTTTCATCCATCGCTACGATGCTCCAGAGTGGCACTGTTCCACAGAGCCACCACTATGGCTATATTGCTGCTTTAGTCAATCATAAGAGCCCAAGAGCTTTCACTTTGCTTTCATATGTTCCCTTGCACATTTTCTTTGTGGACTAAATTACATGACGATTTGTAATGTAAACTAATGCAGAGAAACCTCATTATCTGAAGTGTGTCAGGAGCCAATATAAATATCAATGCCTAGAAGCCGTTGAAGTGTTTGTGATATCTTATTAATGCTTTAGTAAGGTCTCCTAGAAAAAGCCTGAAAAATCAAACCCACGCATCACAACAAACAGCTCATAGAAAAGACACAGTGAGGGACTTAATGTCAATTAATTTGCTTATTAATTTACAGTAAAATTGCCTTCTAGAAGCAAGGAAAGGAAACAGAGACAGGTATATTATAAGCACTGTGGTGAAATCTGTTGTTCAGCATCATTTGAAGTGATGGGACTAGGACTTCATAGAGAGGCATATATGATTTAAGATACACATGACGAATCAAGACAATTTATCCTTCAAAAATCTTTATCTTCCTAAGCCAAAGAGTGTTCCCACTGTGGGAGTCAGCTTTTGAAGAAATGGTGGTAAGCTCTGACAGAAGACAATCTTCCCAGACCCTCCAAGAACAGGATATGGGACCTTTATCATGAACCTCTTGTCATTTTTCTCCAAATGTCAGAATCAGCACACAGCTACATCCAGATACTGAAATGTGAATGTCTGCCATGTTTCTGCAGGATGACCTTCATTCCCTTAACGCGTGGTCAAGACAGTACAGAGGCCAGATCCTGGAAAATGAGACCTGCCTTTTGCAACTTTGCCATCTGTTAGTGGCAATGAAATGGTAACGTGATAAGCTTTCAAACAGTGGCCATCTGCAATTCAAGCCAGGCGACACTATGAATGCATTAGCAAAGGTGTCTATTTGCAATTCAAACATCTTTTCAAAGCTTTTTTTCTTTTTTTTTTTCCTAGAGATTGACTGAAAAGGATTTATCTGCCATTTATTTTTTTTTTCTTAATTGAAAAGGTATCCTCTGATCAAAAACAGGGGGAAAAGAAAACCTGACTTCTGAAGCTTAGGCTCAATGTAATCAACTTCTTCTAGGAAATCTGAACGTATCTTGTGTCAGAAGTCAGGACATGAAAGAAGAAATTTTTTTTTGTTAGAACTAGAGTGAGAAAAAAGTGTTATTTTGTTACTCTACTATATTTTGCTTTCAGTTAGCTTTTAGTGTTGAAAATTCACTTAATTTGAACAAACGCATTGCCTCCTGCTACGGGAAATTACCCCAGGTAGAGTCATACAGATTGTAGAAGTGTTTAATTTTGGAAGCAGTGAATCCAGATGAAGCAGGACAGCAAAAATTCATTAACTTTAGATTTGATCTTTTAGAAGCAGGATTTATATTTTTAGGAACCTAGATGATTTCACAGAACAAGCCTCTAAAAATGTCTGTATGAATTTTCATGTAGAGGACTAAATATCTCACTTAAAAGGATAGGGATGAGAGCAAGTGAATATTCTTTTTCTCTGCCATTACCACAGTCAACCTAGAGCAAACCTGAGAGTACCTAACAGGGCTAGTGAATGATGGATTTCTCCCATGACCATTCCCTCACAGCAGGGAGCAGCAGCAGCACAGCAAAGGAGGCAGTAGCGCATCACTCTGCCAGGTGGCAGCTTCCTCAGGGCCAGGTGTCTGCAGCAAAGAACTGTCTTGGTAGTGCCTCTTAGCTCCCCAGCTTTCCAATAGTTTTAAAAAAAAAAAAAAAAAGCCGCCACAAAACACACCAGAGAAAGAAAAAAATTCCTCCTTGGTGTCTTCATATAATATCTCTTTCGAATAATACCTCCTTTATTTCCAGTGGAGAAATCCCAGTCAAATATTCCTGACACTTGACTGGGAACCCGATCCACTGGCCAAGTCTCTGCCCTCATAGAATATCTCAAGTTGGAAGGAGCACATAAGGACCACTGAGTCCAGTGCATAATATTCATTGACTTTGATCAGTGACTTCAACAAGAAAATATTTTAAGAAACACACGAAACAGTTTTGGGTAGAGTAATTCATAAAAGTCGGCATTCAGTGATAAACCAGAAAGAGACAAACATGCTTGTTTATTCTATATTTATGTGAGAAGCATCTACTTTGGTAAGGATACCTGTGTTAATACATGTTACAAACAGGTGGAAATGGAGAGCTTTGAGCTCACTAAACCAACAAAACTTTGAAATAGCCTTGAGACTCAGTGTTTTGCACAGACACTGCACTCTCCTCTCTCATCTCCAGTCATCTGAAATTTGCAGACAATTGAAGGCTAAAAGAATGGAAGGAACGACACTGCTGTTATACATGTAGCTAGTGGAATGATTAAAACTGAAAACAAATACCGATGCACTTTTTTTTTTAAAAAAAAAAGCCTATTTATCTAGGTCCTAAAGAAAGATCAGGGAGAAACTTGTGATTAGAAAAACAGACTAGAACTCAAGCTTTACACTCTGCAGTAGATGCAGGAACAAATTTGAACAAATTACTCTTTCTAGAATATTACATAGGATACCTTTGCTTTTGTCAGATGCTTATATTGTAACCAGTTTACCTTAGGATTGTCTTTTAGTATGCATACTGTCTTGCAAAATAAAACTTCCCTCTTTCCCCCAGATATGGTTGCATACCCTAGTGTTTACATCAAGGTCAGCAATGTTATTTAGATTAAACTGGAAATAAGAAAGAAGAGTCTTGAAAAGATGCAGAGCTATCATTCCAAGTTATAAAAAGTTTCTAACTAACGGAAACATTATTTTACAAGTAGATTATTACATGTGATCTTACAATTTCATTTCCTACACTTTTCAGAAGCATTTGCTACTTGTCACCACCACATATGGTAGCATACCCCTGATCTAACTCAGCATGACAATACACATATTTCTCTGGAAATATATTCACTAAGTAATCCTCTATATTTTCATTATGCAGGTGAGAATAACTTTTTTTGCAGGTTCATTGCAGTTCATTTACCTTAAGCACCACACTAATTTTACAAAGACAGGCAAGGACCTTGGCATCAGGGAGTACCTGGTGCCAGACTCGTTCCCAGTCTGCGGTGTCTTGCAGACTGATTAGCATTAGGTGACTTAAGCAAATCTCAGAGGTTTTACTAAATTTCAAATACATTCATATTTCCCTAGTGAAGGGACTGGTTTATTCTCTGGAGGTTTCCAACTTTAGATAGCTCTGAAACACTTCTATAATATTCTCCAAGAAAAACAGGGCTGTCACTCAGAGATGAGTTTTGAGGTGCGTGGAGCACTACTGAGCTGAGGAACATCTGTGTTTCCATATAGCAAACACCATGTCACAGTATAGCAAGCATTTCGTATTGGAATAACATTTAGCCAAGTTCCTTCTGCTAAAGTAAAGAGTTGCAGTTTCTTTAAACACCACCTTGAATGTTTTGCTGCCTTAGCAGTATCTGTCTTTTCAATAAATCAAGCAATTCTTCATAGGATGTTATCACATCTGCAGTTCTGTTGTGGGCTAGGAGCAGCTTTCCACATAAGTCATCATATAATCAAAAAACCCACATGCGAGAACATGTCAAAGACTTTCTGCATTTTCTGTTGCTAACTAAAGGAAATCTTCTGTTGAAGTCATTGAATTGTAAGGGGCAGATTCTTATGACATCCAAGGTCTCTCAGTCAATTAACGATCAGGTTTCACAGGTAATCTAGGAGGTTATCCAGATTGCACTTGTATTCACACACATACACAGGCACACACAAAGTTTGAGCATTTGGGTGCATGAACTCAGATTTGAAAGGAAAAGAATGATGAACAGGTCCACCTTTTGGTTACTTAAACCTCTGCACTTCCTGACATCTTTGTTTTTCCTAGAGAAAAGTGAAACAATTCCTCAGCATTAGTCCATAAAACATAATTTTAAATTGCAGCCAAAACATGGAATGAAATAAGTCCACATTAAAGAGCAGTTAGAAGTTGGTTAATTTATTTTCAAACACAAACACACACCATGCCTCTGCTTCCGTAAGCAAAATAGAGTGAGGCACTTCTTCCATTATTCCTTTCCTGACTGAAATCAGGAAGACCGTTCTCCCCTGTTTTTCCAACAGCAGACCTTTAGGTATGCTTCAAATAAGTAGAGAGTTGATGATAATTATCTGTCCCTCAGCCAGGTTTCCCTAGCTATTCATTAAACTACACTATTTGTTTCTGATCACTGACAAATACACATAGCTTATTTTGGCTTTCATCTAGGTGAGCACTTCTTCCATTTTCCCTAAACTTCTCAGAAAGCACTATTCAGAAATCCTGAAGAAACTGAGGAGCCGGAGACTCCTGAAAATGAGTCCTAAGTGTTTGATAATTTTTTTTTTTTTGATGAAAAGCCTAGACACTCAAAGTCAAGCTTTTAAAGATTTTTAGTTCTGTCTGTATGCAGATCAGTGCCCAGTGTGGTTTTCAAAAAACAGCCAGGGAACTCAGCTCCTCAGAAATGTTTTTCTTACTGGCTAATTTGTTCTGAAGTCATAAGGAAATCTTCTGGAAAGTTATTTATATCAATAGCTATCACACCACTGAAGTCATCTGATCTAATCATCCCTAGAGAGTTGAAACAATGGCAATTATTAATAGCAAAAATATCCTGCATATCACCTATACTATTTTAAAAACACTGGTCATACAGACTAGTAACTAAGAAGAAATCTCAGGTCATGATCCCTCAGTTTGAATATCAGAATACGTGCAGAATTGTCATGGCTAAGTCGTGTTCCTAAGGGCCAGATGCTTTTTTCCTGAACCAAAACCATTGAATTCAACAGACAAAGGTGTCATGATAGTCTATACATTCTGTGCCTGGCTCCTGTTTTCTCTCTCATTATTGTATAGGTAGGAGCATATGAAGGATTATGTAACTATATTGATAGATGGCCTGGGAATGCAAATAGATGAGGCAAGCTAAAAAAAAAAAAGCACTATCTTAGATTCAGAATAAGTGGAAGATTGCATTCAAGCAGTAGTTTATTCTGAGTCCATTTGTAGATGGATTAAATTTTACCATCATCTTCATTCCAAGTTAATGGTGTCCAGAAGAGACTGACTTCAACAAGGTCTCTGTGTTTGTTTTATAACCTAGTTCCCTGTTGAGTTCAAATCCAAAGTGCTTGAGATAGCAGAATATGCATTATTTCAATAACGTAGAAGCATGGGTTTAATTCTTTGGTGGAATTCACACTTTGCCTTTCTGAAGAGGACTGCCTGAGAAAAGTCTGGACATCTTAGCCACTTTTCACTGTTTAGATTTTGCAGTCTTCAGCAGCTCCTGTAAAGCCAGCTGAAAGCAACCAAAGATCTTCCTACATGTAGTTCCTCAGCAAACCATATTATAGTATTTCTAATGCTGACACAGAAATAGGAGTGGTTAGTCAGATAACACTGATGTAGACCTAACCCGATAATGTGTTAAAAAATAATTATCAACGTCACTTCCAGGAGTATGAGCAAATTCATTTTATGTGAAACTAAGAAAGCAAGCAACACAACCTAGAACACCAGAAAATATTGCCAGCAAGTATTTTGCAGCACTTGCAAGACATCACCACTATTCCAGAATGGATAGGAGATTTTTGTTTAGTGAAACAGAAGAAAGAAATTTATAATACTTTAATAACTGACAAATTGGCTACCTGCTAGGAAGCAACCTGGAATAAGTTTTAATTACATTTACCAGTATTTCTTTTCTGTATCTTAAAAAAAAATATATATATATAAATATATATATAAAATCTACAAACATTTTTCCTATCTTTCAATAGTATCCAAGTAGCTAATGAATAAATGCATACATACCATCTCAATTCCACTACTGGAACCAACCTTAAGTCCAGTTCGATTCAAGAATCTTATCTATCTACTGATGTATCTGTTAGAAAGAAACAGAATGGACCCTTCCCTTTAGTCATTATGTGACTTTTAAAAGATAAACGCAGTAAAGATACTGACAGTTCAGTCTGACTAATTATTTTCATTATGTACTTTAGTTTTCAAATATGTCAAACATCAACTAGTCAGGTTGAAATTTCTTCTTCTTGAACTCTGGAATATTTATTTTTAAGTGATAGAAAATAGTTTAGCCATTTTTGGAGCAAGCTTAGTGAAGGATACTTCTGCTAATATTCATGTTTTTCATTTGTTTCCTGAAGAGTGATTTATAACAGAAGCTTGAGATCTGGCATCCAGGCAACCTCAAGTTAGAATGATATCTTTTGTCTCCAGGAAAATCCATTCTTAATCAGCTGAGTTAAGAGTTACAGAAAAATCCTAGTTGGTATTTACAAAACAGAAACCGTAACATTTTGATTTTCTGAATGTTTCAACAGGAACATGCAAGCCCTGACGCCTGCTGAGCCTCTTGTCCTGAACAGGTACTACACATCTGAAGCTAAAGCTCAGGGCAGCTTTATCCTGAAGAGAGCTTTGGTTTTTTATTACAGCAAAACTATGACATCAACAGAAAAATATATAACAAAAATTAACAAGAAAAAAACTAACTAGAAATAGTTGGTTATTAAACACTCATAATGCTATTTATACACTGTAAGACAGCATTAGAACCTTTTAAACTCAGCCTGAATATTTTCTTAGAATTTAAGGACTAGTTCTTCAGTTATTCTAGCTCAACTCTATTAATATCTGCAGAGTTACATTAGTTTCCCCTGACTAATATTCTTTAGTTAAGCAGCCAAGCAAATAAAATCACTTTGACTGTGCTTTTAAAGTCATTCATGAGTGTTATCTGAAAGGTCCCTTCAGCAAAAAAAACCCAAACACACCACCCCGATATAAGGCACAGCCCTGAATTGGCTGCACATTCCTAATTGCAGGTCAATAGGAGTTTCACAAGGGTACACTAGGTCACTGCTTCCTCGCAGCGACTTCAGAGGGAGGGGAAAAAGGGTTTGAAAAACATTCCAGATTTCAGCAGAGTTTTTTGAGCTGTGCAGACATAGAAGGCACTTGGAAATGTCCAGAGGGACAGCCTTAGCAAGCCTATGACCTTCTATGACATACTGGACCATGGCATTTCAGCAGGGATTTGATCAAGATTGTTAAACACACGCCAAAAAGAGAACCACTTCTTGGACTTTTTCAATCAAGTAGCACTATATTTGGACTGGAAACAGCCTGTGGAGGAGCAGGAATAACCATTAGAAGGCAAGTGAAAAGTTTTAAGCAGATACTACAGTCAAGGAAGAAACAACTTGAATATATCTGGGCAAGTTTCCATAGTGACTCAAGCAACAGTTTCCCATGACATCAGATTCAAAACAAACAGTATATTATAGTCCATATGTTGACTAAAGAAAACCCAGGCAGTGCAGAGGCATGCACTAGCCTACTGAACACCGACTGAACAAAAGCTGGATTGCTTGTGAGCCATGGATGTTAAACAACTAAAAAACTCCAAGTTTTCAGGATAAGGAGCCTGAGTAAGACTTCTCAGCAAGATGAGGTTGTGAATGCTGAGGTAAGATTGAAAGCAAACTGCCTAGATAGAAATGATACAGTCTAAGTAGATGACAAGTACAATAAACGAACTATGCTTTGAATATGCAGCAGTCATGAGGCTCAGAAAACCATAAAGTTGCTTGTGGATAATGTGTGCAGAGGGCCTGAAGTGCTCGACCTACCTGAAGTCATATGGCATTTGCATTCGAAATTTGGACTGCAGAATGGTTTACAGTCAGAGTTCGTGAGATCTTTTGGCAGATCAAACATGTTCCCAGTAAGATGATGCTGAGGATAAACATGCAAGAGATATATAAATACTGTTTTCACAAGAATAATGCTGCTTTCCTTAGAAGTGATGGTATTTTAAGGGAAAAAAGCTAGAATGCAGTCCTCGCAAGATATCAACACAATCTATCAAGAACAGTTAGTAAACCACACCATCTAACAGCTTAAAATTAAACAGTACATTTTAAAATTCAAAACCAAAACCGTATTCTACAGGAGAAAGAGGTACTCGCTAAGCATAGCATATTAAGAAAGGAACTGGGAATTGCACTCTCACTTTAACACAGCCTAATAACAGTAATGCTTACTGCTGAATACACAGAGATATTTTATCAGACCTTGGATTATCTGATCAGTTGATCTTGTGTAATAGAAACCAGGAGGCTACCTTTGTTCTTTCTCACATAATTTAATAAGTCAAAATTAGAAAGGAGTCCCGTCAAATGAGGACAAATTTGACCAGGAGAATAATGTAGGCAGGTTGCTAAATTTCAATTGCGTTTTAACAAAATTATCTAATCTCATAGCATTAATAGCCACAGCAAATCAGGAAATAAAATGTTGTATTGCCACTGTAAGGTTTATAGAGTTAAGAAAATAATATTTCTTTTGTTTGTACAGTACTGATCACATTCACAAGAAACACCTTGTTCATTAGCCAGACTTCAGAAAACTCAATTCACAGATTTTTTTTTTCTGTTTTAAATGATGGATATACTTAAAGAAGAGGTTTTCTAGTTTTGTACATCCATCTTCATTCCCTTACTCTGTTTCCAAATGCTTCAATCCAGGAATGACTTTTGTTACTGTCAAATTATACAGTGCAAGTCTCAACTAAAACAAAAAAACTATGTAAACAGATTTGGCAACTATAATTCTTTGCCATTGAATTTGGATCTCTGCAGGCATTTTCTTCAAGATAGATTCTTGTCTATAGAGATACTGAGGTAACAACAGACTTAATGAATCCCAGGTACCGTCAAGAAAAGATGCATAGAAATGTGATGCTTCCAAGCAACAGTGGTTCTCCTGAGACAGCCACAACAGCAAGCTGTTGTCTGTCAAGAAGATCCTCAAGATTGCTAGTATTAATGATTACCTCCCACATCTCTATGTACTTTATCGTACAACTGCCACAGTGATTTGGAACATAAGATGTTTCAGAAGTTGAATATTACTGCCAAGTGTGGTGTGTTAACATCTGCATGTTGCTCTTGCACTCATCTTCAGTGCATAATTCCCAAGACAAAACTTAACAGCTTTTTTCACATATCTCCCAACTCTGCTTTGCAGGAAATAGTAGTAACATATTAGCCAGATCTGTTGCAAAACGATCACAAGGGTTTTGAGGAGGAAGAATTTAACTTCTTTGTAAGATCAGTTAGACTTTAAGTATGTTCCCTAGGTCCAGCCTGAAACCACCGGTATCAAAACTAAGTACCTTCTGTCATTCTATACTCACAGCAAGTTACATGGGGTATAGTGTATGTAAATGCTTCTTTACAACTCTAAAGAGTAACAACCCTTGGCGGTTAACAGCTTATCTTAAAATACAGTTAACAGTAACTTGGCTTTAACTCAGTTTAAAAGTCTATCCCATAAGTTCAAGAAATTCTAGAAGAAAAAAAGTAGAGTAGGTCTGGTAGCCTTAACTAATCCATCCAAAGTCATTAATGTTAAGCTAAGGAAAGCAAACATGGGTACTCTGACAACTATCAGACATGTTATCTTTTAACCCACACTCTTGATTTTAAATTGAGGCTGTATGTTCCCCGCAGTGTGCAGCAGGAAGAAGGGAATGCAGTGAGGTATGACTGGGAAGAAACATTCTGAACTTGACAACAGGCATTTGTGTGTAAGACTAAAAAGTTATTTATGCTTTCAACAGTGGTGCATTTCTAGTCTTCAATGCCTAACTCCTAACACACAGGATACAGAGGTAGAGACAGACATGGTGCAGTATAAGACTGTACTTACTGCATTGCAGTAAATAGCATTGTATCCTTCCATTGTATCTATTCCATATGAAAATAAAATTTTAAAAAAAGGACAAACTCACAAAAAACACACACCACAACCCTTTACAGAAAAATACATTATTAATTCTAGGATCTTGATTAGGGTCAGTATAAAACACTAATGTCACTATTGCAAACACTTTTTAGGAGCTTATTCTGTGCTTGTATTTCAAACTCAGGAATGGAACATCTGCTTATTGAAGTGAATTGTTTAAATCGTAGCAGGAGCTTTTTTCATTATTAACTTAATGAGCACAAGTTACCCCAGTATCTAGTTCATTGGATGCATGTAAGACATCTCTGCAACTTTGTTTTGCTTTTAGTAGCCATGCCACCAGCAATTACAAACACTTCAGCTACACAGATCATAGTTTCCACATTTTACCTAACTGTTCGGTGAAACTTAATGTAACATGCCAACTTTTTTAATAAAAGAAACAGATCTTTTCACATTGTCTTAGTATATTTTATACAAATAATTGCTTTTAATATATGTACTTCGGTATATGAAATGCAATTTAATGAAATAGTAGACTATCATGAAGCACTGGGCAAAAAATGTTCTGTTGGACCCAACCAGCTGTGGAACATGTCTTTTCAAAATCTTAGAAATGGTGTTAACTGCTACATCTTCGTTTTCATGCACCTCAGCAGTTCTTCATTCTAGCTGGAAGTATAAACTGTGAAATGACTGTTCTTGCAGTGTTCAGAGTTTGGCCATAGCCAAGCAGTCCTGGAATTGTAATAGTGTATTCTTTGGGGTATATTCAATGTTAAACTAAATCTCCAAATATTTCTTGGCTCACCTGACATTAACTGGACCTTGAACTCACCCTTTGTATTCAATGGCAGGGGGCTAGTGCTACCATCTGTTTTGACAAATGTTTTCCATTGCCTCTGCATAGCTGACAGAACATGAGGCATATTAGGAGAAGGTTAAGTTCTCTTTCTGAGCCACCAAGAATTCCTTGAGTCCTCAGAAATAGCTACTAAGAAGCTTAGTTGTAAATCTCTTTGTAAAACATTTTAGTTTGTCATGAGCTGCAGGTCTTCTCAAAGTCTTCCAAGATTCTTATCACTTATTCTCTGAGTATCTGCCTGCTCTTCATTCCTTCAGGTCAAAAATCTTTATTGACTCTAAAATCATAGCTAGAGTTATTAAAAAAAATAAAACCCACAAACCACACACACAACACTCCCTGCCGCAAAAAAAAAACCCACCACAAAAAAACCACCAAACAATATCACTTCTACTTTTGTCTTCTGCACATTGTTTTAAATGCAGAGTACAAAACAGTTATAAAGAGCAGTGGTACAAAGTCAGCTTTTTTTTTTAAATAAAAACCAGCCATACATAAACAGTCTTTTAAGAACAAGGCTTTATCTTTCTAACAGTAAAGCCAAAGAAAGTCTGCCTGTTTAGAGTTATTCGTTTCAGGTATGACTAATAACTCTGGCACAAGAGAAAATATAATATCCCTGAACTCTAATATTCACTGGCAATAAGCTCTTATATAGCCTGCAAGAGATTTTGATAAGAGGGATTTTCAACAGTAGTTTCATGGCAGAAAAGCATTACAAGTACTTGTTTCTCAAAAGCTAAGCATATACAGGAGCTTCATTTCATTCAGTGTAACTTCACAGAATGGCTGAGATTGGAAGGAACCTCCGGAGGCTGGTTGTTCCAACCTTCCTGCTCGAGTAAGGCCACATTAAGTTGGTTACCCAGGACAACATCAAGACTACTTTTGAATATCACCAAGGATACAGACTTCACAACCTCTCTGGGCAACGTGTGCAGGTGCTCAGTCACCCTTACAGTTAAAAATTGTTTCCTGATGTTCACAGGGAACCTTCTGTGTTTCAGTTTGTGCTCATTGCCTCTGGTCTTGGCACAAGGTACCATAGAAAAGAGCCTGTCTCTATTCTTTGCACCCTTCCTTTAGGTATTTGTAGACATTGATGAGATCTCCCTGAGCCTCCTCTTCTCCAGCCTGAACAGTCCCAGCTCTCTCAGCCTTTCCTCATAGGAGAGATGCTCCTGTCCCTTAATTATCTTCATGGCTCTTTACTGGACTCTTCCCACATAGTTCCATCTCTCTTTTGTACTGAGGAGCCCAGAACTGGAATCCACACTCCAGGTGTGGCCTCACCAGTGCTAAAGAGGAAGGATCATCTCCCTCAACCTGCTGGCAACACTCCTATTGCAGCCCAGGATACCATTTGCCACCTTTACCACAAGGGCATGTTGCTGCCTCTTGTTCAACCTGGTGCTTATTGGGACTCTCAGGACCCTTTCTGCTTTCTGGACAGTCAGTCCCCAGCAGGTACTGGTGCCTGGGGTTGTTCCTTCCCAGGTGCAGGACTTCACATTTCCCTTTCTTGAACTTCATGAGGTTCCTGTTCCTCCATTTCTCCATCTTGCAAACACTTCCTAAAACAACGTGCAACACGATAGCTCTTGGGCAGAAAAGTTAGCACAAGTCAGTTACATTTAATTCGTCTTTCCAGTGAAGGCAGTCTGTGGCTTGGAAGCTTGGGTATCTGCTAAGTATTCTCCTCTATTAGATCAAAGACCAACTTAGTCTCAATTTTTAGATCTACAACATGTAGATCTGCATAGCCCTCAGCACCTCAATACAATAGCAGATTGACATTGAGAGATGAACTATACATTGTGTTATTTCCTGAGGAACTGAGCTAATTACTTGCAAGACACAGAAAGAAAATTATTTTATTTTCCCATGTAGATTTAGTCATTTATAGTGTAATAACCTGGTCTCCTCTCTTCTCAAGCAGTAGCTAGAAATGGATTATGTGCATAGGATTGCACTTCAAGGTAGCACACAGCAGCTTCTTGAGCAGGTGCTTCACTGGTATATCTCTCTCAAAAGTATATATATATATATCCCCCAGATTTGAAATGAGACATTTATCCCTGATTGAGATGGATCATGAAGACTTCCAGCCTTTCTTTATAGTATGAAGTATGTCTGTGTCCTCAGATTACCAAAATCCCAGTTGCATAAGCAAACCTGGCCTCTGAATCTGGATGGCAATATTAACCTCAATGTCTTAAAGTGTGATCTTTTTCTCCAAAATAAGTATACATTTGGTGCTTTAGGGCTGCCTTATGTTTTTGTCAGATATACAACTTGAAAGGTACTCTTTGATTTCACCCCAGCAAAACTCTAGCCTAGACTAAAAAAAAAAAAACAAAAACAAAATAAAATAGAAAGTCAAGCTTGATCCCTTCTGGAGATCTGTCACCAGTAGTAAGAACTCAGCAGCACATAGACTTATAATGCAATGGGCAGATGCAGTTGGTTGGATTTCTGTGAAAATACAATTTACCTGCTTATTTCCTTGATTTAAAGGGCTAGTAGAACAAAAAAAGTGTTTATATTTATCACTAAACAGATGTGAGAATAAATGTGTAAGCAGGCAGCTGTCAGGTAAGCAAAAGGCATTTTTATATTGTCCTATTTCAGAGAAATAAACCCAGTTTTGAGTAGCCCCAAACTTAGTTTGCTTGTGTGAACCATTAGAGATATGGACAGACAGAGCAGGAACAGCCCTAAGTCTTTGCTCTTTCTTGATGGGCAGGTACGAGATGTACACAGGACAGCACATATCTACAAACTAGCATTACTTACTGCCTAGATGTTGTGCTGCTCGCACTCCCATTGCTATGCCAGGTGCTAGTTGCATAGAGAAATACAAAGAATGGGGAATATCAAAGGAAGTAATGCCCACTTACACATCCTAGCAACTTCTCATCAGAATTAGTTCAGGTAAGTGGTAAGTACCACCACGAATACTGGCAACAGCAGTCCCAGACACTGCAAGTAGTGGTTGCTTCAGTTCCTTCTGCAGCACAGCCTCTCCCTACTAATCCCTCTTCTTCCACGCACTACCTATCCACACCCAAGTTGTGCCCTCCAGCTCTACTCACCACACCGAGACAGCACATCCACGCCTCACTCTGCCACAGCCCCACTCCCAAAGCCAAGGCCATGTGTCAGCAGCACCCCTGGCAGAGCTGGCAGGAAGGCTGCCGAGCTTCCCCTGCAAGGCCAGTGGCTCCATCCAGAGCCTCTATCCCAGCCACTGCTGCCAAACAGCAATTGCTCACCTGAAGATATTCAGCCTGCAGCTCATCTAGACAATTTCACAGATGACAGTTTGAGAGCTGGCATCATTGCATATAACAACTCAGAAATGGCTGTGTGGTACCAGCAGTAAATAAATGGTTTACAAATCTCTACTTTGAGATCAAGTAGACCCTAAATTAAAACTCATTTATTCTATGTTTGTTGTTCCGTTTTTTATAGAAGAGTGTTCCATAGTGACCACTATAATGGTGACACTGTTCTTGAATTTCTCAGAAATATACATTCTTTGGTAGGAAATGCTGCTAAGGGTCAGCAACAGTCTGACTCTGTCTGTGGTGATTTGGGCTTTGCCTTCCCAGTTTCAGACTTCCCTCATACTTATTGCAGCCCAGTTGGTTCTTATTTTATATTCATCTGCTCTGCTAGCAGGTCACTTCAATCTCCTCAAGCTTTGCTTGCATCTTACCTTTCACCTGAATGGGTTAGTTTGCTATTTCATCAGCTCTTCCCTTTAGAATCCAATCCTGTCTATTAGCCATTGAATTATTTCCTCTTTTAAGTTAAAAAACTACATGCTTATGTTTAGATTATGGTCCCATAACCAAAAGCCTCAGCATTTTCTCCTTGAAAGGAAAGGTGAAAGCAAGCCTGAGAAGCACTGCTGCATGCCAATACCAACAAATTGCTGTTAACCTCATCCTTCACTGGAGCAAAGATGGGTGAACTGGAGCAAAGCCTTTTGGTACAGCAGTTAGAACGTAAGTAAGTGTGTGGGCACAGCCCAAAAGTGGTTTTAAGCAGAGGACACATACTGACATCTCAGTAGAAGCTTAAATAGCACTATCAGAGTTACATCCATTTTATGTGGTTAAGGAAACTTGTCTTTTAAGCAGCAAAACAAAAAATTTCTGCAGAAGTCTAACATGACATTCATTTCCATACCAGAGGCTCAGATTAACTGGAGCAGGCTGGAAGACTTTAATCCAAAACTACTTCCAATGCAAAAGAGAATGAAAGACTTTAGAAATATTCTGCAAAGTTCTGGTATAATTCAGTCTCCCCTTTACTAGCAGAGACTGTATATACACCTGTGAGTACTTCTAAAAAAAGTTTCTCATAATTTCCAGATTATTTTGGTTTTGTGGGACCATGGCAACATAATGAGACATAAAATCTAGTTCTGAAAGCTACTTATTTTGACCCTGGAATTAGTTTCATCCAGCACAAGTACCAACTTCAAGCATGACAAGTATAAGGTTCTGCCTACATGCAGCTCTCTGCAAGACTTGATCTGTTAACCGTATTAGGACACATATAGGAAAAACCGATGTATGTGTACATAATGGAAAAAAAAAAATCTTCCTTTTCAAATCTCCCATGCCACTGTGTATTTACAGTCTTTTTCTCCTTACTCAGCACAGACTCCAGATATAGTAACAATTATCTGAGACTCTCAGAAGCCATGTAACAATTTATTATCTGTTACTGCTCTTTCTGTCCTTTATTAGTTCATCTGTCATATTTTTATAGGGATGATTTAAGTAATATTTCAGGAACCATTTTTGAAGCTTATGAATCATTTTACTGGTGCTAAACTAAACAGAACATCTGCCTAAACACAGTTTATCTAACAGCAATGAATTCAGTCTTCCTATTCTTAGAGCACGTGCTTTCAACCTCTTATTAGAATGACAAGAATCAAGGGAACTTGATGAGATTTGCCAGTTATATTAATAAAACAGGAGTCCAGAAAAAGTAATGAAAAGCTAAAGTTCATATTGATTTTCAAAATCCGCTTTCCTAATTTCTGTGGGAAATACATAATTGAATTGTGAGGCCCTCACCTTGAATACTGTGTTCAATTTTGGGCTCCTTATCATAAGGATGACATTGAAATACTAGAGAGAGTGCAGAGGAGGCGATGAAGCTGGTGAGGGGTCTGGAGCACAAGTCTGAGGAGCAGCTGAGGGAACTGGGGCTGTTCAGCCTGGAGAAAAGGAGGCTGAGGGGAGACCTTATCACTGTCTACAACTACCTGAAAGGAGGTTGTAGCATGGAGGGTGTTGGTCTCTTCTCCCAAGCAGCAAGTGATAGGACAAGAGGAAACGGCCTCAAGTTGTGCCAGGGGAGGTTTAGATTGGATATTAGGAAAAAATTCTTCATGGAAAGGGTTGTCAGACATTGGAACAGGCTGCCCAGGGAAGTGGAGTCACCATCCCTGGAGGTGTTTCAAAGGCGTTTAGACAAGGTTCTTAGGGACATGGTTTAGTGCTAGAGTTAGGTTAGGTTATGGTTGGACTTGATGATCCTGAGGGTCTCTTCCAACCAAAACAAATCTACGATTCTATGAATAACCGGACACAAATGGCCTTGCACAAATCTTACAGTATGTCCATTTAAAATATTTATTTTTAAACTGGAACTGAATAATCAACTTAAACTACTAGTACAAGAGAAGAAAGGAAAGATAAAGCCCTGTGTCACACTACATATATACCAAAAGTCTGTCTGAAGGCTCCGAGAGATTCCCAACCTTGACCTGGCAATCACCCTACCAGGGCACACCAGAAAAGTTTTGATCTTTCCCGATGCATCAGTTGCTCCTGTGCCATCCTATGCTCTATGAAGGATTTTAATAGTTTCCAGATGTTGGCTCATAGGCTGCTGACACAACTCTTGCACAATTATAGTGTCATACAACAATATTATTAGAAGGATCAGAAACAGAGTTTTATAGCATTTGGAACCTTAACTGACAAGGAGAACAAAATACAATGCTGTTTGTAATGCTTCACTTGCTCAGCATTACTGCCTAGGAGCCAGCAAGGCCCAAGAACCACATGGTTGAAGCCTTTTACATCAACAGGCAATCAGATTGGCTCTCACATTATTATTTTCTCACATATGAGGAAGGCAAAAGGCTATATAGGCCCTGGGTAATTGAAAAACTACTTGTATGCACAGAGTTACTGGAGTTCTTAAGTACCATTTGGCTATGGCATGACAGATGAGATATTAGCTCCATCAATGTAGAGTAAGTCCAGGCAGAATTTATAGCTTTACAAGCACCTAGTGCCACTTATCTCCAGAAGCATGACTTCTGAAGTTCTTCTCCAGATGTAAGGACATTTGTCCATATCAGATTTGTACTGGTTCATGCAACTCAAAATAATCTTTGAATTTTCATATGTAATTTCTAGCATTAGTTATTATTTCTGAAATTCTATATAATTACTTAAGTATATATAATGATTAAGTATTAGCAATTAGGTCTTGCTGAAAATGACATAATCATTTAATAGAAAACATTAAACCTTCGTTTTCTCTTTCACTGTACTTAGATTAATTTCCCACCTGAAATGCACAGTTCTCTGTATTTGCCTTTCTTATGTCTTCACTTACAAAAAACATTAAGAGAAAAGAGAAAGAGTATAAGAAAACTGAGAAACCGATCATGTCACTCATTTTAAATCATTATCACATTAAATGATAAATCTTTCTTTACAAAAATGAAACACAAGGGTACAGACAACCTAGAATTCTAAAAATACTCATTAGTATTTTAAGACTTGAGACAGACATTAAGAGGATTAATTCAAGCTTCTCCTAGTGTATCTGAAAGATATTAGGCCCTGGAAATCTTCCCATTATTCAGAAATACCATTTTAAAAATAAAGCAAAATGTAAAAAGGAATTCTGCCCACACCCCATTTAGAAACAGTTTCTTCATCTATGAAAGCAGAGACAATAACTCTGTTCATGTAAGTTGCAATAAAACAGCCAGATGATTTGCGGATTTATCGTGTATTTAAAAAGGTGACCATGTAACAAACAGTAAACACATATCAAGAGAAGAAGAGGGAAGCCCAGTGATGTTAATCATAGAACATTTAAAGGGCAAAATTAAAAAGAAACATTTGATCGGTTTTAATCCACCTGGCATTTTTATATCTACATTTAACTAACAGGTCATTAACATCCATGTACATGTAAGCAAAGGAATTTTGAGCTGAGATGTCTTGTTCAAAGTAATAAAACCTTTATTCACACTCAGCTTGTACATCAAACATTTCATAACTTGGCAACAATACGCAGAGACTCACCAGTCCAATTGCACCAAACAAACGTTTGGTCAGCATCTGTTCATGAAATTCTTGCACCGCTATGAAAAAACAATTACCATTTAAGTTTTTTTCCTTAGAGAAACCTGGCTACATACTGGGGGGTGGGGGGGAAGCAGGGTGTAGAAATCAGATAGCAAGCTGTGTGCAACAGAGGCTTTTAGTTTTCCCTTTTTTGCCTTCTAAGTAGAAGAGATTCCTTGCAGCTGAAGTTCTTTTGCAGATTATAACTTCCTAAAGAGCCACAAGAGAATTTACTCATCCAAGTTCTCTTAATTTGGTCCTGTCCTGTTCCAAAACATTCTTAAATGCTAAGATCAGCAGATAGCAAGAATGCACACAAAAAGAAACACACTTTCTCATTCAGAAGATACCAGATATCACTTTTCTATGTTATCTATTTTCAATTTATCAGAAGCTCTCAGCTTACCACTGAAGACCATGATTTCTGCAACTGAATTTCTTTGAGCTGACTGTGCCTTATCATGTACCATATAAACCAGAATAGAATACAAAATAAGTGTATTAAAATACTCTTTTATTCAGTATTTTATTTTGCTCTGCTATTTTCATGTCAAATATTAATACGAAAACTTGATTCTGACATGGCTCTATTTCAAAAATGGAATCCCAAACAGAATTATACCTTCCCAACTCAATAAGTCCTTTGCTTCACAGCTTTAGTTTGCAAAGAGTATTTCTATATGGGTTGGTTTTAGGCATAACTGAAGTTACAATTCTTACAATAGATCCTCATAGATCTAATAATGTCAGTGTTCCCAAACAAATGTTATGATTAAATCTTGCATAATGGCTTAGCTGATTTTGATGTCCTCAGAACTCCAATTTGAATAGGTTTTGACTCTGTAAATAATAACAGTATGTAACAGTGTAATAATGTAATAGGTGTAATAGTGAGTCTCATTTTGAACTAGGCATAAACTGAAATGATTAAGGTTTCTCTTAAGCCTTTCCCATGCTAAGGTAATGATGCT
The DNA here is from genome assembly GCF_036013445.1 of Caloenas nicobarica. Taxonomy (NCBI): domain Eukaryota; kingdom Metazoa; phylum Chordata; class Aves; order Columbiformes; family Columbidae; genus Caloenas; species Caloenas nicobarica. Next base: position 12,098,196 of record NC_088248.1, on the reverse strand, counting down.
ACAGTACCACGGTCTCATAGAATTGAAGGGTCTGTTAGGAAAGTCCCAGAGTTTTCACTGGCGAGTACAATTTTAATATGCACAGCATTTTTAAAAGTTAAAGTTTATTCCTGAAGGTCTTTAGCAAAATAAGCAAATACATATATTACAATAAAATATACTCTATGTATACAGAATTATTTTAATACAGTGCTAGATGAGCAATAATGCAAAGAATATGTAAGGAAGAAACTGATATGAGATGTAGACAGACTTCAGAATGCCTAGCTAAATCATCATCATGACTAATAGTATGAATTTCAGCTGACAGCACATCTCTGCAAAGCACCACTATAAAGATGACTAGTCAGAGTAGAAAAACTGATGACTTACTCTGTCGAAAGCATCTCTAGATGTAAATGCAAGCAGATAGTATTATCAGTGCACATGAAAATGAAATTGGTTTTTTGGGCTTACAGTAATCACTGTCCATGGATCAAGCTGTGGGTTGTGTGTACTCTTAATGAGCTCATCTTTCTACAACTCCAAAATACATTGTGTGCCAACTGTAGTTATGGTCACTTAGCAAACATTAGTCAAGGTCAAACACTAGCTGTGGCTGTCCATGCATTCCTGTAAAGTCTGACTTTTAATTACAGAACCTAACTGCAAAAGATAAACATCCACATCATCTTGTGTCTGCTCCATGTACCATATGTCTTTAATTGGTGTGCTGTGTTTAAAAAATTAGCTTATCATATGTGATTTCACTTTTACTTGCAATCACTATTTAAAGTTTAATTACTGCTGCCACTTGTACATACGTTTTCTGTACTGTGCTCAATACTAAATAAAACTGATTAGCTTCAGAGAATTCCCGGGCCTAACAATTTCTAGAAGGTTACTTTAGGATTTTCATTCAATTTATTACTAAACCCACTGCCTAGGAACTGTGCTGGGTTCTAGAGCATGAAGACTTTAAAGGCAGACCGTTACACACACATCTTTTGATTTAGACAATTAAATGGTGCTAATTACTAGTAATTTAATTACTATTTCTCACAATGCTCAGACTGGAGCAGAATACATTCCCACCCAAACATTTTTTTGTTCCCTCTTTGGGAACAGAAAACAGAGATGAGAGGCAAGTTCTCAAGTCATTAAACTTGCTCTCTGCTATAACAGGCACCATATTATCTAATCTCTCAAAGAGTTCAAACTCCACAATGGAAGTAGCTTGCTTTTTTTTTTTCCATCCTTGAGTCAAGTGAAAAAAACCAAACTTCTCCAGACTTTCCACTGCTTTGAAAATTAAGAGCCCCTTCTACTTCGCAATCTAAAATGGCTCTGTCACCAATAATTTGATGGCATGTCAGCTTTATCACCTAGCTTAAATAATCTCTTCTTACTAGCATTTTTCTTCTTTTATGTAATACGTCATACATACTACCTGTGTTCTATTTTGCTAGCCTAAATAAAACAAGTTTTCCCATTTCCTCTCATTTGTCAGATCAGCCAATAGATTCAACCAATCTATCTCCAATATTTTGTTTCTGTATTTTAATCCCGTTTCCAATTTCTTGCCAGGTTTTCAGAATAAGTTTTGTAGGAAAGTCTCTGGCAGGAATTTTTTTCTGTGGTACATGGCACAGTCTAACCAGATCACCAGCCTCCCTCAGGAAGAAAGAAAAACTGCACACCATCTCAAAGCACATATTCCCTACAATTTAGGCCACAAGTCCAAGGCAAGCCATGCAATAGCATACTTAAGTTAATACATTTTACACTACTGGTCAGTTCTTTTACAGCTCTTGTAGTGTGCCTCGATTACCGAAATGCCATCCTGTTTGGCTCCCAAGGTTCTTCATATATGAATTATAACCTTCTATCATGGATTTAACAAGCTGTGAGCTGCTGTTAATTGTCACCTCCAGGTTTCAGTGTTGTTTATAAGTCACTAATAAAACCTGCTGTTCTTCTTACAAATTAGAAAATTGTATTTTTTAAGGATATACTTTATACTCTACTTTCATTCTCCCTTGTATTAAATTTCTGTCTTTACTTTCTCCTGTGCATTTCTCACAATTATCAATAGGTCAAATCTTTATATTTTGAGATTTTCTTCATATCAGGCAAAGTTCCTCAAGGAAGGAACTAGAGGGCAAATACCTTCTGTTATATCTGCTCTTGTTACTGAGAAAATAACTTGTTCCCTTCGTGTTTATTATTCTTTACCAAATTCGGAGTCTCTGGTGAATAATGCGTAAACAGAATGCACATAATATGAAAATGAGTTTAATTTTTTTTTTATATTTTAACTGTCTGTTAGATACCTGACACCAACCAGCAATTTATAATCATGTGCAAGAGGCAGCTTCCTGAATTTGCATAGTTTAGAAAAGCAAAGCAGAAACATAGTGAGGGTAATTATTTTTTTAAACAACATTAGAACAAAGTGGATCAGTGCAGCATCTGCAAAGTTCTGCCCATTAGTAATTGCAAAGCCTTCAGATGAGGCCCTGAAGAACATGAGCTGCACGAATTCAGCTCATTAATTGCAGAGTTTCTATTAAATTATTTGTCAGATAATTGAAAAGCAGACATTGGAGTTGGGGCTTTCAGAGTTGCTTGAGAAAGTTCAGGGTATATAAAACAAACACTACTTGAATTACCAGAAACAAGGCACTTGCGTCAGCACAGTTTCCAACGCAGGACTCTGCTTCCCCACACACTGAGCACCTCACACCCCAGGCGGGCACACGCTGCCTCACAGCCACAGCCACACTCACTTGAGGTTAAACAAACTTGTCCACGTGTGTTTGTAGGGCTTCAAAATGCAGTAAGCAGATGCAAAGAGAGGTGACATACACAGACCGCTAAGTGCAGGGCCTCAAAAGCTGAGGAAGCGCAGATCTTCTGTCACCACATTCTTCCCCCAGCAGCAGGCATTCAGAACAGACCAAGGTCATGCTTCATAACTGCAAAATTGCTTGGCCAGCCCATCAATAGATGGACTCTCCATGGAAGTTACTTTAACCCCAAGGCCATTATTCACAGCTGTAAAATATCTACATGGCCTAAATAGAAGATTCCTCTTTCAGCCCCCAGGGCATTTCCCAGCACAAAGTGCAGCTGCTTGGGGTTTGTGCTGGGAATAATTTGGAATCTCGTTGCTTAAAATCCTGCACTTTTTATAGCTAATTGAAACCCAGATCTGATCGGAACTTACCAGAGAGAGGTCAGATAAACCAGAAGTGTGGTTTGCATGCTTCCTCTAGATATGCATCAAAGGAAAACCCAAACAAAAAAAAGAGCTATTCTTTGCACTTATTATAAGCAGTAGTCATAGGCTTTATACAACAGATTCAAATTCCCTATGGAGATGCATGTTCTCTTGTACATGCCTCTGACTAAAAGAAAAATAACCTGATAGTGCAAGCTGGAAACAGATAATTCAATAAGAGTTATACACCCAAATAATTACACATGCCTGACATTGTTAGCGATCACTTCAAATTGATTAGAAAGCAAAAGAGAGGAGCATATTCAGACCAAATTACATTGGCACAGTCTGGCAGCTCCAGGAGGGACAAACAGCCAGTGTCACCTGCCTGCTCTACACTGAGAGGTGCAGCTCTGCTCAAGCCTCACTCTCTTTACATATGCATAAGAAAACAGTTATCCTGGCTCCAGGAAAGAGTATACACCATGGAGCCAGATACCCACATTCCAAGTAGCTCTTTAAGCCCCCAAGTCCATATTAAACCTCTTCCTTAGAACATTAATTGTGCTGAAAAAACAAAATTTACATGCATGCATGAGAGACTAACGTGCTATAACCTGTATGCAAAGTAGAAAGACAATCCAAGCCTGAAAAGCAACTAATTTTGCTATCTTCCTCTTGATTCTGGGCTGCTATAGAAAACCCCCTGCTTTGCCTTTAGACATCTATTCTCCTGTGACTCCATGCACTAACACATAACATAGCACTATGTGTGTATTGCATATTAAGATGGATGCATAGTACATTGACTTAATCACTCACTAGCTTCCTGAACTGTATCCTCCTGACAACAAGCAAAGCTATTATGTTTCATCTGATTTCTTGAGTAAATAATTCAGAAAAAATTCTGTTTTCTGCCAGTGTTTTGGAATATGTTGGCCTAAGAAAGTATTATGTTGGATATACTGTACTTTGATACTTCTGTCTCAGTCAATTAAGACCAAACCCAAACTCCCTGACCAGGAAAGAGGGGGTGAAACCACAGTAATGCAGGTTACATTGTACAAACAGTATCTACATTTGGATATTATTAAACAAATCCCACCACAGTGAAACAACCAAACACTACAAAAATATTAACAAAATTCAATATTTTCTGATTAAACCAGCCATCATGAATTATTTCCATACACAGGATGTCATCATCCTACCAAATTGGTATTGTTGGTCTTAAGTTGCAGCGTTTTGTTCATCAGTGCCTCTGGTCTCCAGGAGGTTTTGAAACAACTGCATGCAGAACTGCATAGTGTAGGTTTTGGCATATTTTCCATATTAGTATATAGTGATTAGAGTCACAGATTTTCATTATTACAGGAAATGTTACTGAGGACAAAAGGAGTTGTAAGCATACCATAAATGGCCCTAAGTCTTCAACAAGAAACACAATAGTTGAGTTTATTTCCACCATTAAACAAATACCCACATAGTAATTGATGCAATATGTTTATGTAAAATATGGATCAACGATATTAATTACAGGTTACAAATGGGTTGAATATTCAAAATGTTAAACATTCTATAGTATGGTTAGTAGGGCTTCTATTTTATTCGATTTCTCTGGCATGGCATAATTTCACTGAAGAACAACATCTCTGCAGCCACTCCTCTGGCAAAGGTAACTCCTTCAGGAGTCTTTTGTTTCTAGACATATTGGGTCAGCTTCTCTGGAAGGTCAGTCTTGCAAACCCTTTCGGGGCCTGAGGAAAGCAGTGTGCTCTTTCCATTGGACAACCAAAGTGGGTAATTATAACCCATTTCTTCTTAACTCTTTCCTTTTACATACTGAACTTCTTCTCAAATATTTTCCTGATGTCAGCAGGACTTCAACATGCAATGCAGGGTTTAAGCTCTGTCCTTAGCAGCTAGAACTTTCTAAATTTCACCTCCCATTCAAGTCCCTCAGATTTTCATGCAAGTAGCAGTAGGAACAACTCTGTCAACACTTATCAAGCTTTCTGGAAAAGCACACCAGCCATTATACTGAAGTTCCCCAAAAGTCTCATTCCTCGTGTCAGTAGTGTAGCTGGGCTCCTTTGAAAATCTGACCCTAAAATTATCATTTGCCTTACTCAAGTGTTTGGAACACCTATGTAATTCTGGTTTCAAAGGAAAGCAGAGCTGAAAGGTCAAACAAATCTCAAGCTATGCTGCCTCAAGCCTTTCTTCTTCCAAAAGAATGGCAAATAACTTGTTCTTTGTGAAGACTGGAAAGAGATCAAATACGAAAGCACAATTAAGAGAAGAAAAAAAATCTTCCATGCCAATAACAGCTTCCGTGCTTTTGGCTAAAATCCATAACCCAGCTTCCAGGGGCAGCCCAATGACTTTTCAATTGCCTTATGTTCTACAGCATCAAAAGGATGGATGCATGTTATCAGTTTGCTATTTTATAAGCTTGAAAAAAAAGAGAACTTGGATGGACAGCCTGCCTCAGAAATTTTGTTGGAATGTAACTGTGACTAAAGGTTCTCCCAGAAGACAATTCAGGTTTCAAAAATTTTCTGAGATTGAGGACTGCATGCAAACTATGTTTCTCTCTAGCTCCCCATAACCACTGCCTCTAATGCCATCATGGCTTGACAAAAAGTTTCAAAACATGGGAGATTATAATAAACCAACAAATTCCACCACCCTATAAAGCACTATGTTCTGCGTGCTCTCATTTGGCAAAGCCTGCTGTTTTCCAACACTAGTTAGCATGCTCTCGTCTTTGATTAGTCTACTCCTTTTTTGGTTGATACAGGTAGAATTGCTGACGTCCATTCCAACAATGTTCAATTTGTTCTCTAAAGCAAGAACTTGTGCCTTTACTGATGGTTGTCCAAGGACCTGGAGAGTTTCAAACCCTGACAAAGCTTTAAGTATTGCTAGGTGAGTGAGAAATATGAATATTTGGTTAGGGCATGAGAATTTTAGTCGGGGCAAAGATATACAGGCAAATTGGGAGTATATTGTGATACTTTCAGAGCTGCAGTAATATGCACAACTCCGAAGAAAAATGAATTTGAGGAGGAACTATCACACAGCTGCACATAGAACTACAGGTTACATACCAATTTTACAATAAGGTACTATCTGTCTTTCAGTATTTGTCACCAACTTGGTGGACAGAAGTCGTCAGCCCTCATAAGACTCTTTGTGCTCCTGCAAGCTTGTGGTTCTACCTCGACACTGCTTGAGCACAAAAATGGTTCAAAGTTAGGACAGGAGGAAAGGGAGCATAAAGTACTCCAATTATTCCAGCTAGAAGAATGGCTCCTTTATTAAAACATCGACGTGGCTGCTGCAATAGGAAATATCTTGTTTCACAAGAGTCAGAGATGATCTGATGCCATTTATCTGATAAAAAGTAAATTGGAATTGCCCATGCCTTTTTCTGCATGGATGATGGAAAAAAAAAAAAAAGGCACTCTGTTTTTCACTTACTGGCTTATATAGCTGTGATCAGCAGCGCATTGAAGAAGAGTTAAGCCAGTATGGACCTTTCCAGTTTACTAGTAGTAATTAGATCTGTGAGCATGAATATAAATCTGAAGACCTGAGACCCAAACAGCATTTCTGTTCACTGTTTCAAGAGCCCTCTTCACACCTCTTGCAAAAACTATCACATTCAGATTAAACCATAGGATAAATTTCTGATCTTTCCACTTTACACCCATTGAAGTTATTTGGCTGGGTTATATTAATACCCTAGTCCAAAGGATATGATCCACAAAGGTCAGAAATGACATTAACTTGCCTAAGTAGTAAACAGCCAGCATGGCCAAGATTAACACACATCTTCAACTAAATGGTTAGGGCTGGGTTTTCCCTTTCGAGTAGACAACCAAAAATATGGTTCAAGTTAACAAAATCAAAGAGGCTTACAAGTGGAATTTCCTCCTGGATTTCCTGACAAGAGCACTAATACATTATTTCTCAATTACATTCTGCATTTTGTCATAGTTTAACAGTGTGGGAGGACAACAAACTTGTTAAAGATGTAAATGGTCCTGTGAGGGAGAAATACAGCAGGCAACAATCAGAACATGGATATGACTGTAGCTCTTTGCTTTTTGTTTTCAAAGCAAAAGTTTCAGTCAGAAATAATTGGAAAATGGATACTAAGAGGACGAACAGCCAGCAGGAAGACTCATAACTAGGATAAAACACACAATATAGTCAACAGCTGGCATGTTCTTCCATTTCTCTATCCATATTAAGAATCAAGTATTGATTACCTTTAACATACAGCACACTTCACTGTGTAGCTCCAGGTTTGTTCATTTGTATTTCCAGTACAAAGACATCTGTAATGAAGTGAGGCACCAGCATATGCCAACATGCCAGACACACATAACCAGTGCTGCATCCAACCAGGAGTCTTATCAAATCAGAGACACATCCCTATGTGTTCTTGAATAAGAAAATAGATAACCACTTCTACAAAATAGCATCAGTGTACCAAAAAAGTGGAAAAAATAAAGCCTTCTATAACATCTTTAAAAAATGTTTCCAAATTGAAGAATGTTATCACAAGTTAAACTTCAAGTGACAACTCAAAATACTATCAAGTAGTATTGGAAGCTCTTACAGTCAGTGTTCAAAGCAAACAGCAAAAGAAAACTTTCAAATTTAGGCTGAGATACAAATTTGCTTTACAACTTCAAGCAACATCTTGTCTTCTTTGCATCTCTATCAGCCCAGATGGAAAGTGATAAATTAAGAAACGCCAAAACAAAACAGGTCTTCAATGAGATCCAGATGCTCTATTAAAATGCTGTTCTCCTTAAACACCTTCCAAACCATAGTTAAATGGAAATACATCTGATGGCTGAATTTTAAGCATGCATATGAAACCATGTAGAATTGTCTGTTTTCCAATAATTAAAAGTTATCACAGCTCTTCAGGAAATGGAACTACATTGGTTTCTCCTATCCATAAAGGTAATTACAACAGAACTGCACTGATGCCACCTCAAGATTAAAGGATCATATACTTTATGATTCTCTGTTTATACAGTAACTTATTGGGTGGTTTATTTTGGCTAGGCAATGTGCATGCTGGGACTGCTTCTTATTATATGAAATTCAATCTTTTCACTGTTACCATGTCTTTTTCTGGCTTCTAACTCCCTGCTCTTTTAAAATTTTGTTTGTATGGGATTTTCTTATCTTTACATTTTACCAAATAATTATATTTTTATTGTATGCACATACAAAATGATACTTGGAGCTGACCCTGACCATACAAGTAATTACACTTATAAATTGTCATTATCTCAAAGTGTTTTAGTTAGATATTTAGCTGAATACGCTTTTGTTCCTGCACGAAGAAATAAGCAGAAAATAGTGGGAGAAAACTAGAGTATTGATCATGTAACTGAAGACTGATACCATAACAGACATGGAAGAAGCTAGATTTGCATGAACTGCTACTTTATGTCTGTAATGTTTGAGTTTGCTATAGCAACTTTTATTAGTACAATTTTTGTAACAAGTATTTGCGACACATACTACCAAACACTATACCTCATGCAGAACAGGTTTGTCATTTTTTATTGACTCATATTGCCCTGTTAGGAAGTAAAAGTAGTTAAGTTATGAACACAACCTGGGGCTGCTTCAGAAAAAGTTTCTTATATGTTGAAGAAATGCCTGTGAACTCCTGATTGCTGTTGCAGTAGTATTCTGCTACTAATGAAACTGCTTCAGTTTAAATGCAATACGTACAGAGCAATGCCTTACTAAAGCAGATAAACATTTCCCAGACCATCCACTAGAATGAAGATTTCCCAATGCCTGCCTTACTGCAATCTGGGACAATTGCTGCTCAGTGCTGCTCGTGTTCTGAGGGTTATCTTACCTCAATAGGGAAAAGAATACTGGTAGAATATTTTTACCACTTTGTCTTTGTAAGAGTTATAACCATAGGATAGGCCAGGAAAAAATATTTTTTGTCAAAACTCAGATTATCACCAGCTCTTTGCTAGGTAAGCAGAGTACCTAACATGCTCTTATTTCTTATTGCTGGAAACAGTATACACCAACTCGAGCAGATTTCAAACTCAGCATAACTGCACAAGATAACTGGCATTTTCTCTTAAAAGCCATCATCACTTGAACAGACTATCAGGCTCAAAGCTGAAATAACAGAACATGGTTGTTTGCCAAAGGACTTGGAGAATGTTAGAACATACTACAGATGACATTGCTAAGTGGCAAATGACAAAAGACAACCAAGAGAATGAAAACTGATTCTTACCCACGAGGTCTTAGACGAAACTGCAGTCACTGTCAGTAAGCTGACATCTGTCAGAAAACCCAAGGCATGGTGCTGACAGAAACACAGCTGCTCACATCCCGTTCCCAATATTACTGCCGATGTCACTCACATGTCTCCCAGCTACAGTGCCACATCTCATCGCCACCAAGTGAATAAGAATATTTAATACACTCAGCCTTTAGTCATGGCATGTAAATGGTTTCAGGGGAGTATTTTAAAAATTTATTTGCTATTTTCAGATCAGTCCCTTACTATAACACTCTATGTGAATGAAGTAAACACCCACACCAGCAATTTCAACTTCCATTGATGTGTAAACATGACTGAATTTTTTTTCCCCAAGGTGAAAAAAGTTGTAAGACAAAAAACCAGCAAATCCATCAGCTAAAGCAATTCCTTGATTGTAAAGCAATATGAAATCACTCATAAATAAAACATGTCAAAAGGCATTGCCCCTATGAGGAAACCCATGACAGTTTTAGCACAGTTCCTCATAGCATTCAGGCAGACTTCAGAAGAAGAAAAAAAAAAATCATCCCAACGCCAAAACAACAAACGCACACAACCACAACCCAGGGAAAGATGTGTGCCACTGAAAGATTAAAGTGCATGTAGATAGAAAGTTACTACTTGCATTGGTACTGATTTTGCCTTGAGGCAAGACACTTCGTTCTTCTCTTCTGGCTACAAGATGTGATACCATTACAAACAGATATATTGGAAGTTAAACCAGCAAATGCTAATTTGAGAAAAAACATCCTTGGTGCATGTGTAAGTTCTAATTTAAGAATGACACACAGCTAAGCACAACAACCTGAAGTTGGATCTGTATCTCAGCAGTTGCCTGATGCCTATGTTTTAATCATAAAGAAAAATGCTAGAGATTATTCAAAATAAGTTCAAAGGCATTTACTTTGAGACTTTCATCTCTGCTCTGGATATGGCTCACCAGCTTAAAATTAAAGTGCAAGAAGAAAACTGGTACAGGCTAAAAACAACCCCCATTTTTATAATAGCCTGAACCCCGACCCATAGAATCCAATACAACTGTCTTACACTAACATAAAAACCACTTCATATCTCGTTGCATTCTTATTCTGCAACCTTGCCTACCCCTAAGCCATCAGAACTGGGCAGTTGATTAGTTGTGGCCAGACAGTACCCAGTTCAGATGCCAAAATAATTGGCACATTAAAAGACAAAGGCAGCTGTGAATTCTGAGTTGTGCAAGTGCCCACTGGAAAGAATAAAATCATAGGCTTAACCCTGCCCCACTCATTCATTTTGGGCATAACTTGCCTAGAAAAGTTAGTGGTTTTGACCTCAGCTTCAAGAGCAAGAAGCTAGATCATCTTGACCAGAGCCTTTGATGTCAGTAAAGTTACGCCTAATTTATCCCAGCATAGCTAAAATTAGAATCTAGCCAGAGCATAAAATCTCTTTTAAATTACCCAGGACAGTCCTTCCTGGGCAGGTTTGTAGCTGCACCACAGTGGTTGCTCCCATATCACTTAGTCCCATGACCTAGGTATTTCATTGTTTCCTTCCAACCACAGTGTAGGAGAGACCCTCAGGGTCATAGTTAATCATGGGACTTTGCTCCATGAAGGGAACTCTTCTCCCAGCCTTCTTATATGGTATCATTTATCTGCATTCTTTTCTAATTGCATACAGCACAGCTGGGCAGACACAGACAAACCCACTGGGTGGGATAACCTACATTTTCTCCCAGTCTAAGGAAAGTCAATGCGTAGTTCTGGAAGTAAAAAATATGATAAGAAAATAAGAGTTGTATGTACTTCGATGTTCTTAAAAACAGGATTCTCACTCTCCTATCCTCTCCACAGCCAGAGGGACTAACACAAGTTCAACTATTCAGGGAAGGAGACACTATATTAGTGACAGAAACAGGGATGATGAAGTAGGAACACAAGAAACTAGATCAAGTAAACAGAAAAGAAGTTCACAATTAGATTTGGCTGCCAAAATGTCTTCCTGCATCTCCCTCTACTGACCTTTAGTAAATTATATCCCATACTGTTCCTTCTCCCTATGGAACCATAATGAATATTTACCTTCCTCTGCTTTAAAGCACAAGTTCAATACAGAAAAGCCAAGCAAGCTGAAGAAGATTTTTAAAAACAGACCACAACCCCTGGTCACTGCATGAGTATTTCTAGCAAGCTTTTTCCAAGGCTGCCTGGGAGCTGAACTGAGTGGCTGCGCTGAGCACATTTCACTGTAGCTCCTGCTGAGAGACACCAAACAAGCTGTGAAACCTCAAGTCTCAGACAAGAATGTGACTGCAAAAGGCCATGAGCATCCTGCTCTAATGTCGACATTAGCTCTGCTTTGAGCAGAGGAACAGGACTAAATGGCTTCCTGAAATCCCTTCCAACATAAATATTCCAATACGCTACCAACATCTTTAAAAAAAATTAATTTTAAACATCAGCTGAACACAAATAGAGGAACAGAACCTTTGCAGAAATAAGCTGTCCCCTATCTAAAAGCATGCTGTAATAAAACCTTTAAGTGAGTAATAAATGACTATTAAACACATAAAAATGTACCTTCCTACAGACAGCAATGAAATTGAGTACTAAATACCATAGCCAAAACAAAATAATTTAGCATAGGTGCCTTGAAAATTCATTCAAGATAAAAACAGGATATTTGTCCACAATATATGGGTTGGCATATGAACAACTCACTCCCACATTTTTACCAGCTTAATTGAGCTGAAAAGAACTCTGTGCTTCAGAAAGCTTCTTGAAAGTTGCTAGAGAGAAGGGAATGAAATCTACCTAAACTTTCACTATTTTACCTGTTCATACTACCCCAATCTTAACTCCTGGGATTAGGCCTTTCCACAATATTTGCTGTTGTCAGATGTCCCATCTGTGCCATGTAGGACTGGCTGTAGTAGCTCAGAGGCAAAAAAACATGTTCCACCCCCAATCAGGTCAGCTAACCTGGCTGTATCTCCACAAACTTACTAACATAAGGGCTAGAAACAGATCAATTTTATAGTTAATCTAAATTACATACACCTGCTAGGTATCTTCACAGCCAGCACTCATCCCAAGGCTGAGCCAGAGCTCTTTATGCTGGGACTGCAAACTGGCTTGTATGGAACTGACCATCCTGGATCTGCACAATGAGGGAACTCTTCCCTCTTTGGAGAGCTGGGAAGTGGTGGTATTTTTTGTGCATGAAGCAAAGCAGCATTAATTCAGGAAATTAATCATAGTCTTCCTTGCTTTCTATACCAGGCTTTATCCATTAATCTGTACTTGCAGCAGAAACTCTGTAAGCCACATCAGTGGCAGCCATTGTGAAAGCCTGATAACAGAGAGATGGAAAGTGCACAGGCAATGATAAAGAAAAAAAATCAACGTTATTGTATCACAAAGGAACTTTGTCTGATTGGCCAGAAAACAGGATTTCTTTACAATATTATTTCTCATTGTCTACTGAGTGGTTGATACTACTAATTGTAAAAGTTGCAAATGAACCATGTAAGCCTATCACAATATTCTCTGCCAAGCAAAGATCATGATTTCATATATGCACTTGCACATATGTGGTTCAGATGAGTTAGCTATGCCCTACACTGTGCTAGACAAAAAACAAGGTAGTAGAGATGCTGCAATGCTGTTGGGAAGACAAAACTGTTTTGCTACATGTGCAGCACCCAGGATCAAACATTATGATAAGACATAAAACCAATTACATTTTATCAATACCATGCTAAGAAGCAATGTTGCCAAAGCCATTGCACTGCCTTCCCGTGAATTTCTGCCTAGTTCATGTCTGCCTTGATGCCAACAGAAATGCTGTGCTGATGAGAACTGTTGTCATGCACTTCCAGCTGGTTGGACAGTCTGGTTTGCTGCACCAGCCTGTTTAGTTCTGCGCTGCCCTCACTGCCTACTCCCCTGTATAGGTCAATCACAATAGTTCGTTGGACATTTGTACTCCAGTAATAAATCACAAGATCATGTGTTTGGATCTACATCTGCTCTCTCCATCTCAGTCTAGGACAGATGGGTACTGACCTAAAGCTATAATGCTTTAAGGCATTTAGTTATCTACTCTCAGCTGTCCACTCACCTCCTTGCCAGAGGTGATCGCCCTGTGGTGAACTGTGCTGGTTTTGGCTGGGATAGAGTTAATTTTCTTCACAGTAGCTAGTATCGGGTTATGTTTTGGATTTGTGCTGGGAACAGTGTTGATAATACAGGGATGTTTTAACTGTTGCTGAGCAGCGCTTACACAGTCAAGGCCTTTCTGCTCCTCACACCACCCCACCAGTGGGGTGCAGGGTGCACCAGTAGTTGGGAGGGGACACAGATGGGACGGCTGACCCAAGCTGACTGAAGGGATGTTCCACACCATATGACATCACACTCAGCATATAAAGCTGGAGGAAGAACAAGGAAGGGGGGCATATTCAGAGTTCTGGTGTTTGATTTCCTAAGTAACCATTACCCATGATGGAGCCCAGCTTTCCTGGAGATGGCTGAACACCTGCCTGCCGATGGGGAGTACTGAATGAATCCCTTGTTTTGCTTTACTTCTGTAATTTGCAGTTTGGCAAATTTAACTGCAATCATTTACTTCAGCAATTCCTGCAATGTAAGCTCTGCAGAAAGATGTGGTAGGCACTTGAGAGTGGGAATGTAATAAGCCATATGCCTTAATCTGACAGAACTCATCTGTCACAGCCGAAAGGCCAATATTTCAGTGTCAGAGATTTCAGATATACACCTAAAAAAAAAAAAAAAAAAAAAGTTGCTTCTGGCATGAAGCTACGTAAAATCTAAGAATGGGTTCTTCCTATTTTCTTTTGGATCAGTAGATGTATGAAACTTTCTTTTTCTATGTGGTATTTCTACTATAGGTCTACATGAAAAATGAGGTCATGCAGACTTCAATTTCAAGTACCTTGCTGTTATTCTAAATAAATATTTCCAGTATTACTGCTTTCTCTATATCCTGCTCAAGCATAAGGACATCACAGCAACAGTTCCAGGCACTCTAAGAGATGATGGGAAAGTATAAACAGTGCTCCATCTGCAGTTCATGTGCTATCGCTATAAAAAAAGAGCAAAACAAGCCTTTGACTGATGGTTGGTTTCCACAGTTCAGTAGCAACAGCTTTGCAAATGAACTATTTCAGGCAAGAGCTGGTGGCAGTTATTTGATAAAAGGTAGCAGTTCTGATAATACATGGATTCTTTTCAAAAAGAACTCTGTAACTGATTGTATTCAAGGACAAACTTGCCAGGTCAAATTTGACCCAGGTGCTGAATGTGTAAAAGCTGAGAGGTAGAGATTACTGCAGGAAAGATTAATGACACTATTAACATGAATATGTGCAGGTACATGGCTGTGCACAGAGGAAAAGTTTTGTTTAGAGACATAGTAAATGAAGTCTGGGTATGCTCTAGGGATATTTTTGTTCTTTTTTGTGTACAGAGATATTTTATCTCAGAGTTATTCAAATATACTTGAGTTCCTATAAGCAAGCTTTAAAAATTAATACTTTTAAAATTTCACCTACTAAATAAGCTACGAGTTAAAATCAGCACAGGTTTGCAGTTTCCTATGATCATCAAAATACACTCTATTCAACATTATCCAGCTACCCTGTACTGAAAGTGAAAGATTCTCATAATAATATGCACAGCCGGTCCCTTTAATATAACATGTTTTTTCATGCTGCTACAAATCAGTCTGTGATATTTTTAATTATTATGGTTCCAAATGTGTAAAATTTAGCTATGATTCTCCTGAGGAAAAACATTTTATAGCTTATCCGATAGGAAGTACTAATGTGTAAAGAACACAGTTCTTGTGTCAAACAATAAGCAGACTTTAAGGCATTGGCCACTGTATTGTTACCTTGTGAAGTCAGTTAAGACTCTTCTTATATCATTATTTCACTAATTGGCATTGGCTGAAGAGATGAACTCCGAGGCAGGCAGGGCCACCCAGAGAGAAGTGACAGGAAGAGCAGTTGATCTCATTGCCCACTATGCTGAGTAATTAGAGGCGTCTTCCACCTTATTCCAGTGGGAGAGCTCTTAATAGGGAGGGGACCATAGTCTCTACTTGTACCACTAACTCCTTTGAAGCTCTGGGAACCCCCACCTAATGTTTAGCTTGCTGTCAGAGTTTTGTTTCCATAAGCAAAATTGTTACGTATTTGTAATCAAAGCCAGATGGCCTTTGCATTTATAGGCACTTGATGCACAGTTGGTTAAATGCAGCACTAAGGCCAAGTCCCAGCATCCCTTGACCAAAGTTCTCACCTCCTCAGTGTAAAGTAAACACAACTTTGATGTCACTGCAAGACTTTGCAGTTTTGAAGTTTCACATTGAAACCGGCTTCTGCAAGGGCAAAACATACTTTCTCCCCTGACTTCATTTCATCCTTCATTTGCAGCTGGTCTGGTCTCTGCCAATACTGTTAGGTGAAATTCTGAGATCTGCTAAGAGATTTTATCTTATCTTCCTGTCATTCAACAATTTCAGTTTCGGGGATGTTAGGCCCAAGAAGCAATTTTGGAGGAAACTGGATTATAAGAACATGACCCAAATGTCCTGAGTTCAATGAAAAACTCACTGAAATCATTCGATCACACTGTCTACTGAGCTCTTCTTCAGTCTTCTCTGAGTTTCTAGAAGTGGATAAATAATACAGTCAAACATAAACATAATCCGTTTTGAAATCTGCTGAGTAAAGGAGCCATTCTCTTTCCTGATCACCCCCTGGGTCTCGTTTTGTTTAAGTGGAAATGCTTTGTGATTAAAACACTGCATATTACAAGAACGGCATCCCGTTCCCAGGCCAGCCCATGAGGATTGCTCCTTGCTCTCAGGCTCTCAGCTTGCGAAGTTCCTGAATATTCATGGACCTTACTCTGTCCAGATTAGGCTGGACTGTTCCACTAACTGAAGATCAGGCTGTGAACTTGCTGTACTCAGATTTCTCATCTGCAAAATGGTGTTTCTCTAGATCACGGAGGTGTGAGAAGCATGAATTCAAATACTTCTCAGGTAGCCGGAGATTGTGAAGAAAGAGGTATGTAGGGGCTGCCTGTGCAAATTCACCAGGTGTGTTCAGAGGTTATTGTTCCTTTATCCACACTGAAAGTCCCAGTCATGCGATGTGGCCACAACAGCATGTTGGCATTTCACTTTCGGCTGGGGCTGCTTCTACTCCAGAATATTATAGAAAGGTAAAGAGCCTGTGGGTGTTTGAAGTTCAGCACTGTTTGGCCATTTATCTCTCAAGTACCTTTCGGAGCTTCTGACAGCTTGACATTCTCTACTCATTCATTAAAATATTTATTGTCTAATGATGAACTTCTGCATAATTTGGTTTTATCTTAATTGTAGTCTTTCATTCCATCCTTTTGCAATGAGCAACTGGAATTGCATCTTCAGTTTTTTTCTAAACAATGCATTCATTCACAGAGGCAATGAGGATGTAATCTCCTCTTTCCAGCTGGGAACTGCTTTCTGCAATCTCCTTTTATATACACCAGAAATTTAGCAGGATGAATGAAGGTACTGACACATATTAAGCGGTGCGCCATGTTTTGTCTGGGTATGAAATTTCAGAATATCTGCTAAAATGCAAAATGGGTGTGTAACTCCATCTACCTCTCCTTTCCTCGTAATTATTTACATAATAAATATGGAACCACTGGGAGACAGCATGTCATAATATTCATTCATAGTTTCAAACCACAAACAAGGAGAAAGCTAAGCTGGGAGTAATGCAAACACTCAGAGAAACAGACAAATACAGCTGGCTCTGAATAAACAGCCAGTTTTTTGCTTCCTCTCCTGGAAACTTTCTTGACTTGTATTCTGCCTCAGTTTATTCTTTCAGAGATGAAACGGCCTGCTTTGGTACTTGCGTGACATTTTAAAGCATCATCAGGGTCAGGTGTCATAAAAGACATAAAGTGTACAAGAGCTAAAGTAGAACTAATTTTTAGAGCTGATGATCCATCACTGTATAGGCTGAAGTATAGTATTAGTATAGGCTGAAGAGAAGAATCATAATCATATAATCAGTTCTACTTATAAAAAACCAACACTAATAGGGGTGAGAGGTCAAACACTACATGAGCTAAATCCACACTAGGAATGCCCAGGTGATCCTAAGTGTGAGCTGCTTTGCCCACCTTCAGCACTGGCAGTGTTTTGGAAGGGGATGAGCAGGTAGCTTTCAGACATAGGGCTAGAATTGTGCTTTCCCACAGAGAACAGGAACAATATCAAAAGAAAAGGCAAGAAAGCCCATTTCACAACACAAAAATGGCACTACGCACCAACTAGCTGAAAGGAGTCTAACTGATTTTAAAAGTCATTGTATGTATCACAAATCACAAGTCGGTGGAGCACTTTCATTGATGTAGGTGGACCTTGGATCAAGTCTACAGATTATGGTATATTAGCATCAGCTATGAATGTCTAGATTTTTTCACTCTCCACCTCACAAACTGCTTTCACCACAAGCGGATGGGATCCCTCATGCTTTTACCATTGCTCTCCTAATGTTTGAAGCACCTACCCTGCATTATAATGAAAGAGTGTTTTGGGAAATATCCATAACAAATTGGATCAAACTGGAAATGCTGTTTGCCTGTTGAACAGACAGGGTAAATTAATATTAGAAACCTTTGCTTTATTTTTTCTGTCTCCACACCATGGTAACTTGTTGTCTATTTATTTTTAAGTACAAAAAAAGTTTAGTTTACTCTCTTCTGAAGTTATTCAGAATGCAATCATCCTTTTTTATCAAAATTGCAGCAGAAAATCACAAAATCATTCATTGGGCAGTCTGAAGAACGGTAAGCAGAAATAGATGTAGGATTTAATAGTAATATTTGTCATAGATGAGTAGACACATTCAGTTATTTCTACTGACTCCTCTAATCCTAAATTTATGTTCCAGACAGAGTTCTCAGAGAGATTTATTCCAAAAGGAACGAATTTTCTCTAAATCCAGACAGTTATGTTTAAGCTTGTAGAAAAAAACCTGTTGTGGAAAGGCAAAACAAAAGTTATCTATTTTTTAAAGAAAATTCTCTGTTTGCAGTTGTAATTGATTATTCTGAAATTAAATCATATACATCAGAAACACAAGGGCTATTTACAGGCTAAATGCTACCAGAAAAATAACATCTATTTATCACCTCTAACTTTCAGTGGCACGTATTTTTTTTATTTACAATCATTTAACATTTACCCATAGAACTTAAGTCTGTAATTTTTCCTATTATATTTCTTAGTTATGTATTTCATCTCTTTTCTAAGTGAATGGGCTGAGCTTTCTTACAGAAAGGATTTCCATAGGTTGTTCACAAACCTTTCACCAGCAGCTCTGCATCCGCTCAATTATTGTATTGTGTAAATAAAACAGCATTTCAAGAAAAGAAAAAGTGTTGCTTGCAGATATCCTCCCTGCACATCCATTCAAACTGGAATCCAGAGTTTGTTTGCTTTTAGCAAAAAACTTGTTTGTCAAAAGTTCACAAATAAGAGAGCTTTTCTGTGACTGGACCTGCATAGGCACTCAGACATACATAACTCTCCCAAATTTGAACGAGGTCCCAGATTTGTAAGATTAGGAGTCTTTTTGTATGGTGGCCTTGAATGAACTGGGCTTACCTGCAGAAAGGGACCAAAGATAGAAGTTACCCATATTGGGAGGTTTTACATTTTTTGTATAAGAGAACTTATATATCAGCTACATCTACCTAACTCAAACAATGAGATCTCCATAAATCTATCTGTAAATAAAAGTAATATGTAAATAAGTGAAAATTAAAAATAAAATAAATATAAGTTAAAAAAGGAAAAAAAAGTACATTAAAAAAAGTTAAATCTGTAAATAAAAGACTATTTATATCCAGAGCTTTGAATATTTATACTGCCTAGTAAAAGAGGACAAGATTAAGGAGAGGGAAAAAAAAAAAAAAAAAAGAGATCAGTTCATAGCTATCCGATAGTTGGTGCCTTTTCCCTGTTCTGGAAAGTTTTACAAACAACTGTTGCTTATTACTTTCTGGTTTTGAGACCTCATTCTGAAATCAGTGGTTTGAAATTTGGTTTGAAGAAGTTTGCCAAATCTGGTCCTTAGGTTTTAATGGTGCAAAACTGATGAAAGGGTAGGATATGCATAGATTATTGTAAACAAATACTATGATATGTCGGGAAGAATGACTAAGTGGAGTAATGAAAGTATTCCATGGGGATTTAGTGAGTCTCATCACAGATTGACACAAACACAGTGAAGTTCTCCTGCTACGAACTCGAGCAAAGCTGCGGGAGCAAAGCTCTGCACTTTCATTGCTGTGTTGAAAATGCTTTGAGAAGGTCCTTTTTAGGAATTTATCCGAATGAAGAAAAACTACATTTCCCTATTTGCACTCTCTCATTGTGTTTTTAATATTTTAAGGTAAAATGAATCAGACTAGATATTTTTCTTAAGAAATTTATTCCATTAAGGGGAAGAGAGACAAATGTCCTGAGAAGGATTTAGTGCAGGCATTCAAGCTCTACTGTTGGAAAGGGTTAGTAGGAAGCTAAACAGATCTTCAATGTCAAGTCATTTTCTTTGTGATGTTTCATTGCAGTTAGGTTTGGGTAAACTTCAGCAGATCGAAGTGTGTGCATACACACATCCTGCTGTTCACGGAGAGTGTAATCACTCTGGAAGAGCTGAGGTTCTGTGATAGAGTAAATACAAAACTGTAGGAATAGATTTCACTGCAATTGGCAGTTCTTAGATGACACTTTTGTGTATCCACATAGTGCCAAACTCAGTATAAGACAGGGTTTAACAGGCTGAATGTAAAGTCCAAAACGAGGATCTAATTCCATTTTAACGTATATTATACAAACCCAGGATGCAAGTATTTAATTGCTAATCTGGGTGTAGAAAGCTCAAATCTGGGTCCCTTACATGAGTGTAAATAAAAGCATTTAGTTCAGTTTTCTGCACATTAAAGAATGTGCTAAAGTTTATCGTTATTATTTTTAAATGCTCTTAATTAGAACAAGCTGTAGCTAAAAGGTCATGCTTTAAGTGCTTTAGACTATGGAGATGCAGTTCCAAGGAAAAGTGTGTTTTTGTGTTGCTAGGGGAATCCTTAATGTGCTATGGCACCAATCACATTTTGAAAAACAAAAAAGGACACAGAAGTAGATATTGTTTAATGAAAAACATGAAAAGATTAAATCAAGGTCTAGAAGACCATGAAGCATAAAAAAGGAGGGAGAGACATTTTAAAAAGTATTTTAGAAGAGTGGTATAAGGTTTTTTTATAATATTTATTAAAATTCTATTTAATTATTTCAGAGGAGAAGTTTAGACCCAAACTATTGCCAGAGATTGCTTAATGAAAAAGATTAATGATGCTCCGTGTTTTTCTATACTGTATACTTCACACAAGCTTAATTGTCAAGGAATCCTAAACTGAAGCACTAACAAAATTAGGAAAAATTATTACATACTCTTCAAGCCAAACGGCATCTATAGCTTGATTGTCCATAGAAACCATAAAACACAAAAATACAAATTATCAGTCCTAATTCCAGAGTAGAATTTCTATGCCCAGACCTCAGATCTAATAGATAATTATTGCATTCACAATTTCAGCTTCTTCTGAAAGTGTGGAATAATACAGATGTTGACAGTAACATATTAAAAGGTCTAAATTGAAAACAAAAAATAATAAAAATGGGACACAAGGCTGGAAAGACTACTTGTCTTAAGACAATAATATTAATTATTTGACCTTTTTATTCTTTGCATTAGACACTTAGGAAGAACATAATGTCATAAACAAATTCCATAGGGACAATCTTTATCACAGATCATCTCTTTAGAAAGTAGCATGTTTGCATTAATACACATGAATTAACTTACAATAATTTATCATATCTAAGGCTGTGAGTGTAATGTTTAACCCTGCTTTCAGTTATGTAGCCCAATGCATCAGACTTTTCATTCTACTAAGTTTGATGTGTACTAGACATTTGCAATAGCTATGTGTTTTAAAAGCATTATAGAAGAGGGAAGAAAACAACATTGTTTATTTCTCATTATTCATTACTTGTTCCACATAGGAATCAGCGTGAATCTCAATTTTCCCTCTTTTTCGAACAAATTCTTCTGTTACACTTTACTTTTAGATGCTTCAATAGCATTAGTAAGAGAATATTTCAAGCTAAGTGAGGCATATTTTAGTTGAGCTTACTATAAAGAACAAAGTATAACTTATAGAGATTGTGATTCATGACCATATTGTTCCAATATTACATTTCTATAATTGCATTAACTTTAACAGTACTACACCAGCATGTAACTAAATAGCACATTCGTAGGATGTGGAACAGACAAGCTTGTCACGAGCCGGTTCCCCAGCTGCTACGTGCCAGCACAGCTCTGCTGAAACCAATGCAGTTATACTAACATCAGCCAACAATCTGTTCCAGTGGATCATATTCTGATGTATTTGCATTCATATACATACATGTCTGCCAAAACAGCACACAGCATGAATGGCATTCAAAGCACAGCCTGAGAAGATTCGCAGGGTGTCACACCGCAGGACAGCCCCATAGCACATCCCCACCTGTGTCCCATCACGGGTACTTAGGAGAGAAGCAGAAGCAATAGCACATCTCATATAAGCTGCCTCTTGTAGGGTTCCAGCTTTACAGAGAGCAGCTGGCGAGGCACAGTTTGCATCCAGTTCACCATACTTTATACTCACTGATAGTCCTACCTTCCCCTCATTACATTTGTGAATGCTTTATGAGCTTGTTTCTACTTTTGACTTCCACAACATGCAGTGGCAATGACTCCCCCAGCTGTGTGAAAAAACAGCTTTGTTTTATATACTTTTAACCAGCTGCTTGATGTTTTCATTGAATTCTTGCTAGTTCTCATAGTAAACAGTAAATAACTGGTCCCCCCATTTCTTAGCCCCATCTTTGTCTTCCTAACATCCCCTCCTCATCAATATGCCTTTAGAGCACCCTGTGACACAGCCACCCTCTTTTTCCCTCATTCCAGCTGAGTATGTTTCACTAAGTTTATACAGGCCTGACTGGTCTGTGCTTTACACCTTCTATAACCATTACTACATACAGGGCAAATAGAGTGCAGAGCGGTTGCAAAGCAATCTTGATTCAAAGCATTTTATATCCAAATGCATGACATAATATATGTTTAATCATACCAGAACTGACCGCTGCTTGATAGAAATCTTCCTGTCTCTAGAAGCATCAACAGAGTTATGTTAATTTATACCAGATGCACATCTGGTCCAGCTTGTGTAAAAAAGTTCTTGAGGTGGAAATATAGTATTTAAACTAGTACGAGCCTATAGAATTTTGCAATAAAATTAAATTTGGGTAAAGGATTAGTTACTAGTTTGACTGTCTGCTAAAGAAGCCTCATTTTTACAGCAAACAGAAAAGTGCAAAAAATTTGAATGAAATTTTTGCTGCTAATGTAGTGTCAATTTCATGACACCCTAAATGTACTTATTATTGAAGTGGATGAGCGACATGGCTAAACATGGTGAGACATGTGACCTAGCACCTTAGTTTTCTCCTCTGCTTTTATACAAAATCTAGACATATCCACAGCCACAGCCAGCCAGCCACATACATGACCTATTTATGTAGAGATAAACTTTGATACATTACAATGCCCTTACAAAGACATAAACCTTGAAAACTGGCAATGTGAGAATAGAAATATTCACCACTAACCCCTCTAGGCTTTTTATGAATCTAGGGTTGCTGAAGATACTTTTGGGACAAAGGCTTGAGCTAAGCAAGTTCTTAAAGAGAAATACCTTATACATCAGTGTCTTCTTCCCCTCTTGCTCCCTCAGTTCTGCTACTTTTTCTTCCCCTTTCTGCTTTCTTCCTTCCTTTTATCGAGATATGAGAATGGAAAACAGATAAGCTGGGGCTTAAATTATAATATAAGACTTGTCTTCTGTATTTCTTGCTGTTTTCAAAAGTGTGACTGGTCCTGAGGCCAGGTGAGTATGTAGGAGACCAATATGCTTTGCTACTTATTGTCCTGACTTTCCTAAGGAAACCTTATTCTCCCTGCCCTTAACATAGTTTATCTATCTTTGCTACTGCTGGGTTTGAGCGATCATTAGTTTTAAGATCTGACAAAGATCTTAAAAAGATAAACAGAGTAATGTAATAGTAAGCTGCCATGTAGTTTCTATTAATTTTCACCTGACATTCCAGAGATTTAATTAAATTTCTCCAATTTTGATTGTTGTTGGGAAGTGCACCAGAACAGTGAGGGCTCACCTGAGTTTCTGCAGTCTGTACCTGGCCTGAGGCACAGCAATGTATTATGGCACTGGGGAGGACATGCTGCAGACAAAGTCCTTCAGGGAGCCAGAGAATGGAAAAAAGGCTGTACCGCATCTTCACCCCCATAGCACAGAATGCTTATCATATTCTCCTCACATTATTTTCATTGGACTAGTCTCACATTTTTTTCAACACAATGCCTGTTGGTAATCGCAGCATCTAGACAAGAACTCAAAGCAGCAGTACAACTTTTGCATTTCTCTAGAATGGTTTCAGAATGGCACTGTATCCATATCCACCTTCAGAGTATTCTGAAGAAAAATACATTGTGGAAGGATAGTCTTGGGAAAAACAAAAGGCATTACTCGTCGAGAGGAAAGTAATCATTCTGTAGATATTTATTTCCTAATCTATCTTAGTCTCCTTATGCACTGTGCTATTGCCTGACCAATGGGGAGCTCTTGTAGAATTAGCGACGGATTTCCCAAAGTTTGGCAATGAGGTAAGCGTGCACTTCAAGTGTGACAATGTGCTAGCAAAATGGTGAGTGCTGCAGAACAGTGCAGATACTATACAACAAATTGTTTATGCATTTTAAGAAACAACAGGATCTGGAATTTTTATAGGGATGACAAAGCACTGAAATATGAGCAGTTTCGTGCCCTTTTTTAACAACGGGTTTAAACCAAAGATGTCGAAGCACAGACAAGGACTTAATTCTGTACTAATGCCCATTTTTCACTCTTTTTGAAATATCAGCTGTTTCTATTTGGTTTGGTTTAACACTTTTTCTTGATAGTTTAGGTCAGCAGCTAAATAATTAGACCCAGATCTGATAAGGGAGTTTCTAAGCGTATATTCCTGTCAGTTTGTCCTTCATCACCAGCTATCAGCAAGCATTCAGCAACCTAACTTCACAATTACAAAAAACTATTTGTTATAGTAAAAAGCAGTCTATATCCGTTTTTTATTAAGATGTATTATTGGCATCGAGTTTGTTTACTGGTATTATGTTTTAAAGAAAATATGAGAAATGGTATGAAAGCAATACAGAGATCTGGAAAATCTAGTGAAATACCCAAGAAAAATGGCCTTCCCGTTGGATGATTTGAACAGTTTCAGCTGGGACTATCTCTGGTTGTTTCTTTTGATAAGGCCTCCGTATTGAAGACATCTCCCTGAACTTTGTCGAATCATATTGAGATTTATAAGACTAAGGCAAGATTAAGTGATGAGACTTGTGCCTGATCAGCAGTCAAAGTCCTTTTTGAAACAAATCCAAACCAGTTCACCATAATACTAAGAAGTCTATAACCTCAACCTGATAAACCTATATCATAAATTATGGAATAATTCCAAGACATGTACATAGAATACAAAAGAGCTACAAAAATTATAAAGCAGAATTGACCTTATGGGCCATTTGGTTAATTTTTCATGGTATTTTCCCATGTTTGCATGCCTCATTAGTCCACATAACTATGGCCTTAAATCTGTGCCCAGGGCCATAAGACTGAGCATGAAATAATGAATCTAGGCCTTGTCAGTGGGTAGAATGAAGCAGGAAATCTATGTGAAATGCACCCAATTTAGTATAGTTTTCAAAGTTTTGACCTTCTATTACTGAAAGGTATGACAAAAGCAATCAGTTACTATTAAGTTACATTCCAGCATATGTTCTCATACTCTTAGCAGATGGCTATAACCATGACATTGCCAGATAAACTAGCATTTCCTGTGTAATAATCTTTTTTACTAGGTACGTCCAGCTAGATTGAAAGGGCTGTCTATGCTATTTAGTGTAAACGTGTCCAGTGGAAGACTTTTCTTTTAAAAAATAAGGCAATAGGAGTGATATTGCAATGGTGCACTATACGTAGTCCTACTGGCAAAGACCTTACATGAGAGTATTTGTTTTGGTGTAGTAAATTGGCAAGAAGGCCAAAGAACTGGTGTGAGGGATGAGAAGGCCAGGGAAAAAATAAGGAAGGAATATGAAATAAAAAGAAAACAACTATGCATGAATTATAAAGTAGAGCTATTCAGCTAAAAGAGTTTATTTCTGGCCCTTTACCCATAGGATTTTTCCAATAACAACATGGGACAAGAAGTAATAAGACCTTCATGAATGATGTTACGGACAGATTATGTAAAAGAGATCAGATCGTCTGAGTTTGGGGGGGATATTTTATGACTTTGTGCATGTGTGTTGAATGCTTTTCATCCTATTCATGTCACTATGACTTTCACATGTTCGTGAAACCTTATAATTCTAGATAACCAAAATGAGCATTAATTTACTTTCTCTACATCTCACAAGCTACCAATAATCATAGCATGAATTCAAATGTTATATTTACACTTAATGAACTCAAAACCTATCACTCTTAAACCAATGAAAGAAGTGTTATCAAAAATAGCATTATTTACATAACCTCTAGAGAAACCTAGGCTTATATGGTAGTAACATTTAAAAAAGAAAACTGTCTCCTCTGAAAAAACAAACACTTGCTAGAGGTACTGAGAAAATTGTCTTCCAGTTACTTGAATATAATCCAAGAACCAGCACTGAACATTAGAACTGAATGCAGCAGACTTTGGATAGCAGATCTTGTGCATTATCAAACTGCTCAATTTATTCACCTCTTTCGAAGCCTAGATTTTTAGGGAGTAGAAAATATTGTGTCCTATTTTATTATAATGATGCTATAGATCACAAGTGTTTACTTTAAAGTTAAAAAGTAACAAATATAAACCTGGCATAAGGACGAAGCATTGTTTTACTATAAGTTCTACATTTAGATAGTAGCTGATCTATAAACACAAAATATGTAATTTCAGAATCCTCAAAAGAAAAGCAAGTGATCTGGTTTTAATTTTAGGTTTTCTACATTTCTATCTGGGAACAATATTACTTTCAGGAATTATGAGTTAAGTGGGAGGAGAAATAAGAGAAACTTGCTTTGGCAGTTAAAAATAGAGTTCACTGGTTTCAGGAAGAGTTTCTTTTCCACATACTGAAGACTTTTCCAGTGGGAATAGCTCACTGATACAGTGAGGACAATAGAGCAAGATGTCTTCCTACAGTGTTAAGTCAGAACAGTAATGACTAGATATAAAATCTTGTAATTTAATGGTTTGAAAGCAGAAACATTTTTAAAGCATATTTCCAAAATATTTCTGCAAAATAGCTTGTCATTTTCTTTTGTTCATTGCTTCCATGAGACGCAGGGCATTGTGTTTTATAGTTACTCAACTCTATGCAGAAACATTTTCCTGCAGAAAGAATGGTTAATTTTTTTGCAAAAGCAGAAGCAAAAGCCAATGTGGAAGTGCACCTCCAGCATGGACCCACTAAACCAGTGTGCTGCAACTTTGGAAATGACAGCAGCACTAAAATCTGATACAGATCTTTCCTCCTGACACAGTGTTGCTCCAAATGAATTATGATTGTACATGAAGTATATGACATTCATGATCAAAGATCAGTGTCATTATTATATATTTTTCAAAACCAATGATTAAGTTATCAGCTGCTAAAGTCATGGCCTTTGTGTCTGAACTACACACTACATGGCTTTTTACACAATCAATACTGGTGTTTCTGTGGCAGTTCTAGTGGAAAGGAAAAGCTGCTCCTCTGGCAGAAACAGACATAGCAATAAGGTTACCATGTATGGAGGCATCAGCTAACACTGAGCTTTCTGGACAATAAAATGCAGATTGAGTTTCCATAAGAAATGGAAAAATACCTAAATATCTGTTAGTAGAGACCAAAGCAGGTCTGTCAGTGCCTTTAGGAGATCTGTGTATAAGAGCGTACCCTTGAGTTGTGAAGGTTGTGAAGGTTGTTACTTTTAGTGGGCTTGACAGACAAAAATCTGGTCATATCATACAAGTAGATTTCTATATACAAATATTATCTTCTGCATTTCCTTCTCTTTACCCCCGAAAGTTTTGAGTTTTGAGCTATGCAAGATGGATGAATAAGGACATATTCTTGTCTTTGGCGTTTACAGTGTCCAGATTAAACTGAAGATATTTTCCAAAAGCATGTGTTATGTATTTAAAAAGAAGTTCACTGTGGGGTGATAGAGATCAACATTTTTTTTCCTGGAAGAAGCTTTGTTTAGTTTCCATTAAGTAATGAGCTGCTAAAGGATTTGCTGCTACAAGAATCTGAAAAAAAAAAATACACCTTAAACAAGCTAAAGCAAAGCTTTGTCCTGTGGGACAATTCCATAGTACAAATTGGTGCCAGTAGGCATTCCATCACTGATATATCAACTAGAAATAGCTAAACACTGAAGATTTGTTCCAGAAACATTCTTGAGAAAATTGTTTTCCTGAAATACATAATCATGCTTATTTTTTTTACATTCCAGTGTTTTCACTGGTTTGGTAGCCTTGACAGGAGGCATGAATCACAAACTTACAAGCAGACAGCATTCTGCATTCCTTTTTGTGGAAAAGTCAGGCCCTGATGATTTTTGCAAGACAGACCAAGGGAATATGCAACATGAACATTGTCTACTTGAGTTTCCTTAACATCAAAATGAGAAAGCAGGGTACTTCTAAAGTTAGGGTTATACATAGACAATTAAGAATGAAAGCAGTGTGAAAAGCAGGTTCTTTATTCTTTACTTAAGTAGATAGTAACCTGTCTTATAAAAACAATTAGTTTTAATGGAGTACTCTGAAGTACAATACTAGTAAACATGAGCAAGAATAACATAACTCAGAGGCAGGAGAGTCAGCCAAATTTTGTATTTATGGATTGTTGGTCAACATACCATCCAGCCCTTTTCATTCAAAAAGTTACTCACTATTCATTTCGACAAGATGTCAATCCATAACTATCAGCAAAAATAATTTTTCTGAGTGCTCAG
This sequence comes from Caloenas nicobarica, assembly GCF_036013445.1. Taxonomy (NCBI): domain Eukaryota; kingdom Metazoa; phylum Chordata; class Aves; order Columbiformes; family Columbidae; genus Caloenas; species Caloenas nicobarica. The sequence goes on along the minus strand of NC_088248.1, from coordinate 12,069,395 downwards.
TATTCACAATTCAGTATCTGAGCTGTTTGGTCAACTTAGTTCCTTGGTATTGTTTCCTTGTCCTAACTGGATGGCCTTCCGGACTAATTTTGTTTGAAACAAATTCTATCTCGTCATTAAATTAATCTCAGTGTAAAGTCCAACATTCAATTTCTGCAAACATATTGTCACACTAAGCAAATAAAAATGAGTGTAAGCATTTGCTGGAAAAAAATGGTTACTATTTTCCTGTCATACTTTTGTTGCTTTGCTCCTATCATACAGTCTTCTGTAAAATGTACTAGCGGTAAAAAAGTAGTAAACAATTGACTAGCAAATATCCATTTATTTAGAAACAGTTTCTTGGTGAAGATTCGAGACTAAAACATTCCATATGTTCTCAGTTGTATGACAGGATATGTTTTTTATCTAGCCACACAAGAAGATCTCATCTTAGTTTCTACTTGAGAAAGTAAATTTGGCATGACACCAAGCCATAGCTCCTTACACATCCACCTTTCTCTGAAACCAGATCTACATGGCGCTCAAAGCAATGTTTTTAGGCTTACAGTTATGTTGTAAGGCTCTTGGTCTGTAACAGCAATTGCTAGAACCAGCCCCAAACAACAAAACTCAACATATGCTTACCAAGAAGTACGTACAATCCAGCCATACTGGAAGCCCACAGATTTCAGCTCATTCTAAACAAATTGCAGTTAGCTGAAGACTGACAGAAATGTCTTATTGGCTTCGGATTTGAATTTCACCAGAACAGTCTGTCCTTCAAGACATTCATAGGGAAGACCTGTATTTTCAGAGGTACCAAGACTCCATGCTGACATCCTACCCTTCCCCACCAGAAGAGTTTAGAAATTGTTTGGAAAAACTTTGAAAAAAATCCAGGTTGAAACAGTTTTTCCTTGCAAGGGCATCAAAAGAAGGACAGTAACACAGAGAGTTCATTTCTGGTTGAAGTGCAAACCTCACCAGTTCAGCTTGTGAGACCTAAGTAACGTGAATAGTACTGTTAATCTATACATTTGCATAAAAATCTTCCTGGGTGAGCACTAGGAAAATATGTTGTGAAGACAGCAGATCAAGTTCTACATGTATATCAATGGGCATATGTTTCAGGTCACCTGATACCACTTCAAGATCTCTCTATAGGGCAGAAAGACAAGCATTACTTGTAAAGAGCTACAGCTATTACTTGTATAAAGTCTGGGACTCCTTCACTTCTCGGCTTGCCAACTTGTAGGATTAAACCTGATATTCATGCAAGAGACAACCTGGAGCTCACATCTGTGTTTCTACTTTGAATTAGGGTAAGCAACTTAACCCTCCAGAGACAAAGTTTCAACATCTAAAAAATGGTTTGAAAGCACTATTTTCCCCTAAAGGGAGCACTATGAAGTGAACTAATTAACATTTAGAAAGGTTTTAGGGCTTTGGGAAACTAAGCAGCATGGAAATGAAAGGTGCTGTGATCCCTTCATAGTGGAATATTTGCATTTGTAAAGTACTCAAGAACTTTGGCTTTTAGCCTGTGCCTTAGCATCTCTAAAGTGTCATGCATCCTTATCAACATTTTGTTCTCTACACTCACATCTATTCACCATTTCCAGAGAGCAGTTACTTTTTTCATCCAAAACTGGACATTTCCTTAGAAGTCAAACTCTGTTTCACTGTTACTCCGTAATATCCTACAAAGAGATACCACAGATTTTTCCTTGCATTTTTTATTTCAGCTAGACAATTCTCCACTCCCTCTGCTTAGGAAAAAAAACAAAAAAAGAGTTCAGTAATGGTTCTGCTTTCAAACTACAGAACACTCTGAGTTTTACACTTAACACTTCAACTACTGTTGTATAGAAAATACTAATGGTGACAGCAATGAAAGGAAACAGCCTTTCTGAGTCGTAAACTCCTAGGTGATCTGCCTTTGTTTTCTGGAGTCAAAACATGGTATGAACAGTCTAAATTAAGAATCAAAGTGTCCCATGTTTCTGAGTACAAGTATAATTTAAAAGTAAGAATTTATAAAATACTTCAAGCCCTTGAACAACAGCAGGTCATCACAGTCCATTCCACATTCTTTTTTGGACTGGTGCATTAACATTTTATAGACAGTTGAGCATATATCTGATAAACATTCCTGCATAACAGCACTTCTTATTAAAAAAACCCCACTTTGCACTTTTAACTAGCATGGGGCAAACCAAAACACCAAATGCAAACACCTGTAAATTTTCAGAACTTTGAAATCTTAACGAAACTTGCATCCTGGATCCAAGCATTCTCACACTGATTTTGAGCTTACTGAATGGCTAGAAGCTTCAGCATGGATGAAACACAGTCACCAAATGCTCAAAGTTTCTTAAATGTGAATACTTATCTGAATTTGAAATAAGTCGTGAGTTTCTCTTTATACAATAGAGATAATTTATGTTGTATTTGGTACACTTCCAGTAAATTATGCAAGCTTTTAAAGTGTGCAGGCTTAGAGCAAGTTTATCAAGAGCATTCAGATCGAATGAATATTTCTTGGTATTTTAATTCTATATGTTGAAGAAGAAACAAAACAATAGAAAATATGTCATTTTTAATGCATGCTTTCAAGAGTTATTCCATTAACTGTATGTGAAATCAAATATTTCAGAACTGTGTTCTTGAGAAATAAAGCTCTTGAGGAAATACATAACATGCAATGAGGCTACGGTTGCAGTGTTCAGCATAGAAAAATCCCTAAAAAAATAAGAACAGATTTGAATGCTTAGCAGATTTTCTTTATCCCTAAAAAGAGGAAAGTAAAAGTTTGAATCTTAAATATTTAGCATTCATTAGTGTTATCTCTGTAATTCTATCTCATGTGACCACATCATTCATCATAAACCAGTTAGGAAAAAGATCCCAAATGTGAGTGCAAAGCTGACTAGTTAGGTTCCTTATCAAAACGGAAAGATGTACCAGATGGATTTTCCACTGGGGTCTGTCCTGGGTCCAGTGCTGTTCAATATTTTCACTATTGACACAAATGGCAGATCATGAAATAGGCTCATTAGATTTAGAGACAAAGGAAGTCTGGTACCTTGTAAGTTATTCAAAGGACAAGAGTAGGATTCAAAACAGTTCCGATAAACTGGAGATATGAACGGAAAACCAGATATTTTTCAACTTGTACAACTGCAAGCCCACACTCAGGAATAATAAACTCCACAGACAAAATTGGCAAGAGCTGATGAGGAAGAAATTCAGATCGGAAAAGGTATAGAAGTTATAGATGACCACAGACTGGACATGAGTTAACAATGACATGCTGCTGCAAACACAGAAATGTCATTCTGGAATGCAGATAGCATGCAAGTTTGTGGAGTAACCCTTTTGCTCTACTCAGCCCTGATAAAGCTCTAACTGGATTATTGTGCCTAGGTCAGGGACCACACTTCAAGAAATTTATGAACTGGTCAGAGACAGTCCCAAAGATAGTAATAAAAATGATAAATGGTCTATAAAATATGAATTATGGTAAAATATTGGAAAAGTGGGATTTTTAGCCTAAAAGACCAAGAGAAGGCTTGATATGTCTTTCAGATATGTAGAAGGCTACTTTATGTGTCTACAGTAGTAACAGGCTAAAATTGAAGTAAGAAGATTCAGATCACATCTTCAGAAACATTTTTAGAACATGAAAGGGCCCTGAACAGCAGAAGAGTTTGACTGAGATTTTGTGTATCCACTGAAGACTTCAAGACAGGCTGACAAGTGCCTGTCATGAAGGACCCAAATGTTGCTGCTTTTGCCTTGGATTAGCTGACTTTACGTTCCTTCTATCCCTACGATCCTATAGTTTCAGTTTGCTCTTTATCTTGTTTAATTCAAAGCGCAGAAGGTCATGACATATGCCACACTGCAAAATACATCTTATTTCAATGAGCCCAGTATATGTTTTTGCTTTTCTTCCTTCTACTTTCACTTTCTACTGAAGGCAAAAGACAAATGATGATTGTTCTCACTCAAACCAACTGTTCTACAGAAACACCAGTTTCTCAGTGACGATCTAGAAGCTTCAAGGCTCAGGCTTATGAGACATGAACATTGTGGCCCTCATTCTGACAAATAATGAAGGGCAAGAAGAGCCAAACACACACTTGCTGTTTAAGGAAGTGTGTCAGAATCTGGCAGCCCGTTCAGAAGGCTCATTATTTTGTAGGATTGAGCCATCAATGTTGTTCAGGAGACTGAGCTGTATGTATTTCATTCAGGCAGATGCAAACCAGAAAACTAAATCTTGAACACTGTCACAAATATCTCCAAGACATAGTTTGTTGTTTAATTTACAACTTCAAACAATTGGTACAGCTCAAATTGAAAGGACAGAAATTATGCAAGTGACCACAGGAACTAAGAAATAAATTTTCTTGTATCACCAACAATGGCATTAATCCTTCTGTGGAGATGACTAGAAAAGTCTTAGTGTAGGGAAGAATATATATATTTTTTTCAAAAACAGCCCAAGTGTTATGTCAAATTTCCATCCACAGGTCATTTGGAGGTATTGTAGGGAGAAGGTGAAAGGCAATAAACTGTAATTACAAGTCAAACCACGCCAAGACAACATGGGCATTGTTCAAGAAGTCATGCCAAATGACATCCCAAGCATGCAATCTGGAAAGAGGGCTTGCCAACAATTTTAATTTGTGAAAAATTATCTCAGCATTTTGTTTCAGTTCAATATTAACATTGTTTTAAAAAATGTCAGCTAGTTACATGGGGGCTGGCTGCAGTCCAGGTGTGAAACAGTGATGAAGAGGGCCATTAATGAAAAATGTCAAGCCCTGAGTTTCATGTCATTAATATTTATGACAGAGTGTGACATGTCTTATTTAAATGCCACTTTGTGTGTGGGTTGGGGTGGAGGAAGAGAGTGAGGGTAGGGGAGGAGAATTACAGTATTTATGCTAAAGTGTCAAGGAGTCTTGACAAGGAACAAAGCCCCTTACAGACACAGGATAGTAATAATCATTTTAATGTTTAGAAAGTTGCACTTTACGTGACCTCTGATTTTAATGGCATAAAATTGTAAAAGCTGACTATTCTGTCAAGCAGCCAAATGGAATGCATTTGATTGGGTACTTGGAACCCAAATATCATTTTTAACCATCAGCTATTATTTTGGGCAAATTGCCTAAAGTGGACTTAACCTCAAATATTTATTTTGTGCCATCCTGCACCTCCTGAAATTATGTCGTAATTTCAGGCAGACAATATATTTTATTTAACATGATGCTATAACTCTTAACAGTGAAGTCCTGAAATATCTGATTTCCTCCCTTAGTGGGCAAGAAATTGTGTGACACCAGTGGGTGCTGCCCTAGACCCTTCCCAGGCCACAGAAGGTGACCAGGCGTTTGCACATCCAGGACTTGGATAAGCAGTGGGGTTTGCACACTTACAAGATCTAGTATTTAGGTTCCTCCATAACGTAACACTACCCCCTAATCTTCGTGTAATCTGTCCTGGAATAACAATGCTCTGCACTTTGTCACATGGACACAGCAAGTCGCTTTCACACTTTTATACAATTCACATAAGATTTGTATGAACTATGTAGCCAGTCCTTGGCTCCCTGTTTTTAAATTGCAAATTGTCTCCTTCTCTTGACATAAATAGTCTGGTTTATGTCATAACTTAATTCCTATAAACCGCTGTGTTTTTTCAGCTTATGTTTTTATGTCAAGAAATAAATTAAGTGCACTATACGCATCATATTTTTCATGCAAGTGTCTGGCATGCATATTGCTTACATAAAAATATGGCATTGTTTAAAAAAGAGAAAAATTTAGAGAGAGCTTATATAAGATATCCACTTTTTAAAAAGCAGTGATTCCTTAGAGATTTTTTTTAAAATGATGGTATTTCATAGGCCACAAAGACAAATCTGCTTTTCAAAATGCAGAGAACCATCAAGTAAAATCAAATTTACAATTGTATATGAGGGAATCCTCATATTTGTAGCACTAAAACATAAAATGAAACAATATTGGAATTAACTGTTGAAAAATCCTTTAAATATGTGCTTACATAAACTTGGTAGTGTATTCACTTTGAGGTCGTTATCTCCTGTTTCTATTTAGAGAAGGTCAAAGCTGAGGTTCAGCAGGAATCCAGAAACTTTTAAGACAAAGATGAATGAACATCCAGGGCGTGTTTTCTCAAACTACATTAGAGTTGCTCTGTAACTATATCCATCCAGAGCATGCAGTAACATCCAGAAGTCAAGAATGGGTGATTGTACTTTGGACTACGCAATCAGCCCTGAAATAACACAGAGGTTAGTATCTCACTGACTTAAAATTGATACCTGGTCTATGACCACGTAGAAACTCTTCCTAACGAATGCTAATGAAATTTTCATTAGTAGGGAATTTCTTACATGGAGCTTAGTGTGCAGAGCTTGGATGCTGTAGCAGAGGGAATCGGGAGTACTCAGTGCTACCAAGGGGGATTGCAAGGGCATTAGCAGGTGAAGAAGGCCCATAAGCATCATAATTTTGTTTGTACTTTAGAGGAGCTAACCTAGCCTCTCGTTCCAGCACCTGTAACACAAATGGCACAAAAGGAAACTATACAATAAGGAGCAGCAGTGGTGGTGTCGGTTCCTTGTGGCACAAGCCAGGCACTACAGAGAAACGGTGCCTGGAAGTGACAGGGTAACCAAGACACAGAGTATTTTCTGGCCCTAAGATGACATCTACCTGTATTGGTGCTGAAGTGGCTATATATGCCATCAAAATAGTTAGAAGCCAGTCTGGACATATTTCCAATTCTAGAAATTGCTTTTAAACATACATTATTTGCATGAATCAACAAATTAGTACACTTTTCAGCTGCATGATCCACTTACTGAGTTTTCTTAGATGTCCCTGATATTTCTTATCATTCTGTGGTCCTGACTAACTTAAATAGCTTACTAGAACCCACCATATGATAATTTTGGGGGTTTGCTACTTTGTTTACAACTATTGTTTCATTCAATTTATCACAAATAAATTTAAGATTCCCTTGCTCCTAAATTACCTCCAAAACACTTTATATACATTGGCCAAAACCAATATTTAGCTCATCAGATTGTCTTTCTTGCTAATTAAAAACAAACAAACAAAAAACCCCAAACCACCCTGAATTATTTCATAACTCTGCAATGTGACTTTGAGCTTTAATACAATACAAAAGAACCAGCACCTTCCAAAGCATTCACTAAAATTTTGTGTCTCCCTTTTGAGTGACCAACTTGGATTAGAACAATCAGCACCCAGATTGCCAAAGATGTCAAAATTCTTAAGTGTTGTCAAAAGAAGGTGTAGATCTCCACCATTCCTGAAAATAAGAAACTATTCACCTCAAACTGAAATCACAAAATCTGGGAACAGTAACTTTCATAGACATTTCTCACAATGTGATGCTGATTTTTAGTGCCTGTGTTTAACACACACAGATTGACAGAGCCCCACTTTGCAAGGTGTATTTATTTGGGCATTACGTATAAAGAGTATCTTTATATGCACACTTAATGTTTGTCTTTGCCTTTTTAAAACTTTTACAGTGGCTCTTTAAATGTGACTTAGACTTTTCCACATTTGCCAGACTCATCTCAGGGTCTACATTAATAAATTCAAAAATACTGGTTGCCATTTCAAAAGAAAACTCCATTGAAGGAGAAAAAAATCTCTTTGACAATTCTAGGATGGCCATTTTCAAAATGCACTTAGGATTCAGGCTGGCTAGAGGGCTCGCCCAATACTTTTATACTGCAGTTCAAGGGGAAATTGTTCAGCATCTGGAACCGTTTAGTTTTTACTAAGTGTTTTCTACTGAGCACTAAGATTATCTTATCTGTCTTTATTACCTCCGTGTGATGTATATATATGTGTTTCAATAAGGTTATCATTTAGTGGGATTACTATATTCACATAATTGCATCAAGTGACCATTTTAGACACAGTTCCTTGGCATTTGATCAGTTTCCTGAAAAGAGGGGTAGGTCTTTGATTTCAGGCCTAAAGAGGGTCACTGGAGGGTGATCCCAAAGATGCTGAACATTTATTTCAGTAGAACTGATGATCAGGACATCTCAAAAATAAATGTTTAGGTGAAGAACTCAGCTAGTAAGGTCCCTGGCTCCTAAGTGCTATGCACCTCCTGGGAGGTACTGAGACCCTCCAGCTGCCCCTGTGCTTAATGGGAGCTGAGGATGTTCAGTATTTTGCATTACATTTAACTGCATAATCTCAAGGATAAGAGAACATCTGTCACCCAATAACAGCAAACACCATCTGGTTTTGTATCCCTATATTCCTACTTACTTGAACAAATGAAGCTCAAGTGACACTGGGCACTGCTTCAAAGAAAAAACAAAGTGTATTTACACTTGTTACTTTGCCCTTTCATACATTTTGAACAGCTATAATGAAAGGCTTTGCCTACAAAAGCCTTCATTAGAATAATTCACTATTTGTACGTTTTCTGCTGTCCTTTCAGAATTATGTCATTTTTCTCTAACCAACTCGTGGAAGAGACCCAAACTAGTTATGAAATAACTCACCTCTCATTACTCCTGGCCTTAGCCAGTAGCCTATTTCTTTTTAAAAGATAATATCAGGCATCCTTCTTGATCTTTTCAGCTCCTGCCCTGAAGAAGAAAGGCTGGTCCAGCCTTCTGCTTCTCTTTTCTGGTGCTAAAACAAAAGAACTGCAAGAGCAGCACAGTATCAGGCCAAAAATCTTTTCCATAAGACTAAACTAGACCGCTGGAATTTCACCAACAGAAATTTACACTTGAGTTGGTTTGAACACTTTGTACTGCTCATAATTCACAGTGACTTCTTATTAATATTTTTAATGTCTGGAGGAAAATGAAATTATACTTTACTGCACTGTGGAGTTAATTTTTAAAGATTTTCAAATTATCTGACTAGATTATCGTTCCTCTTCTGGCTTTTGGCTATGGCTGTTCCTTCTGTCACTTGATTAAACAGATAGCAGAGCATATGCCCTGGTCTAAAGTAGGAAATGGTTCTCTAGGAAGTTTTGGGAAATTCATCATCACTACTGCAATGTACTCTAAAGGCAGTTATTCATAACAATTGATGCTATGCTTTCCAAATTTAGCTCTCCAGAGTCTGATGTGCTGAACGGCCCCAGAAGAATACTTGACTTGAAAAGCAAACTTAGGAATAGCGGTAGAAAAGGATGCTTAAGTAGGCCAAGTGAAACAAACATAAACACAGCTCTGAGAAGTAAGAGGAAATTAGTGGAGAACTAGAACAGCTTATATAAATCTAGAAAGGCAAAAATATGTTTATTTGGAATCTTGGAATTCAAAGTCAATTTGTATCCAGTATCTGGTTGAACTCTTCAGTCAACATTTTACAATGTTTGTCATTTTCTATATAATATGTACACATTTTATTACAGTTTATAGAAATATCTGTTTCCTTAAATATGTTGAGAGGCAAGTTCTGTAGATATCAGTTAGGTTTTTGTACACAGTTGACCCACAACATCAACACACACCTTCAAACAATAAGGTATGTCATTTGAAATGCCTACAAGCTCATAGATGAAGTTACAGCTTTAAAACAACTAGCATTTCTAAAGCCCCCAAAGTCTTCATCCAAACAGCTGAATTCCACACTTGCATCTCTATTCTCGCCATAAAACTGAAAAGTGACCTCCCAAGGTAATGTTTAGCATTATTTATTATATGTCTTACAACAGCACTTGAGAACCTGCATGATGTTGCCACTGTATTTAGAACTGTGAAATATCTGAAATACGAGGCTGTCTTGTAGATTTAGATTGTTAGCTCTTAGGGGGCAGGGTAGAGGTAGGAGGAGAAATAAGATCTGAGAGATGAAATGTTAGAAACCAGCTCTATTGACTTCCAATATAGTGCACTACACAACAGAATACGCTGACTCTTCATTTATCATGAAAACTATAACAGCCTTTGAAGTGAGACTTACATATTTCTCAGTCATTCCTTAAAATTCTCTTCTAAATCACTAAAAGAAAGCTTTGTATCTCTTTGCTAACTGAAAATAAGAATTTGTGAAAATTGCCCATGAAAATTTGTGAAAATTCCCCATCTGTAATAGTCTCAAATATTTTGCTGCCATGGGCCCAGCATTCAAACACAGACACTGCAGTGTTTTTCTGGTTTTATCTGCACTGCACACTGTAGTATAGCACAGACTTCATTGAGCTAGTTCTAACCACACTGCCTCAGCTGCTGAAAGCACGATTCTTATTAGTGCTGACATCAGTGCAAGCTTATCTATCTCACTCTCCATCAGCCATATTACTACCATGCCTCTCAGAATGCCTTCTCGGCATTAAATTAAATTGTCAATTATATTGTAAATGAAATTGTTCTTTTTTTCTGGCCATCTTTGGTTTCAGAGAAGCCTTACTTCTCAAACAAACACTACAATAAGGCCTTGGAAAAGAAGACGTAGGGAGAAGCCACTTGCCTTCTTTTGACTTCAAATCAACTGGATGAAGAGGTTTTTGTCATGATCACACTTCTAGATTACCATCTCCTGACGTTGATATAATTTTACATGTAGTCAGGTCCTTAAAGCAGACATTTCAAAATAATCCATCTTAGTTCAAGTATTACTAAGAGTAGTTTGAGTTGCTATTTCATGAATAGCTATGGTATCCAATTTTAGGGATCAGTAACCTCTGCTGGAGGAAGGGCAAGTCTTGATGAGAAACTTTAACAGATCTGCACTGGGGGGCATTAACCAGATCAGCCCATTCAGCTGGAGCCTGACCAGGACCCAGCTCAGGAGCCTCACTGGCTGACAGACTGGCTGACACAAACAAGTCCTGCATCTGGGATGTGGAACAAGTCAGGAAAGTGTCCTTCTCCACAACACTGCGTGTAATAAGGCCTATTCCCCTAAGTAATTTTTTATCATTAGTCATTTCATTAGTATCGAATGCTTCAATTCAATCCACCACTTTCTGCTGTAAATTACCTATCCATTTCTCAGAGGAAATCATTTGAATGTAGTCACTTCTCAGGACAATGAAAGCCATGTGACAAGCAAAGGCATAACAAGTCTTCCACCAGGAATATGACCTGCCACACTATGGAAAGCCCTTAGGACACTTAAGGAAGGAGTACTAAGGTACTCTGATCCATTTTTTTCTCCGATAAAGTAAAAGTGGAGTTTACCATCTCCCCTTTTAAAAGGCAGAAACCCAGCTGATAGACCAGGAGGCCATGGTTTGTCCCACAAGACTAAAATTGGCAAAAAGCCTGACCACTGTAGCTACTTCCCATAACCTTAATCACAGATTAAGATTATTAAATAATGGCAAATATTTTAGTGTCTGGAGCTGACACAACCAAAGCTAAACACTGTCTGCTCTACCTTGCCAAACAACGTACCTGTGAGTACCCACCAGCACCCTCCACTGCTGCACAGCAACTGCTGTGTATTCCTGTGCTGAATCTGTGCCACATGGAGCTTTTTAGTGGGTCTTTTTTCCTAAAAAGAAAATTTTCCCTGAAAATTTTTCCTAATTGAGTTTCTGGAAGGAATTATAGGTGGGTGTTTTTTTTCTTTTAATAGAAGACAAGTTCCAAAGTGACTATTTTATTCTTACAGCATTGAAAGGAGTTTGAAGTTTCCCTAATAACTGAGTACTTTATAGTAGTTTGCAAAAACTTTTGATATATATATATTAGTTTTTCCAGTCTGGTTGGATAAAAGACTTAAGGAGTCTTTCAGGGATCACATGCAATAGAATCCACTCAGTGGCAGAGACTCCGGCCATGACGTAACAGACTTCGTTCCCCTGCTGTTTATAACTGATACAGAACAAACCCCTTTCTCTCTTTCTATGATCTCTCTTGTACTCTTTTACATTTCCTGCTGTCACCTACAGTACAGGAAATTAAAAAAGGAGACAAAATTCTTTCCTGTACGAGGCATAGGTGGATGGTAGACTTTTGTCTTGGCCTGAAATGTCAAAGCAGGCAGTGAAATCCTTACTTCAGCAAAAGGAATAAACCCTTGTTTGGCCGTTTGCTGATTCCTAGATGATCTCTTAGAAAAGATAAATTGGTAACTTTCTCTATTTTCAGTCACTAACATACTTTCATATATCAAATTACTTCATACGTGGAAAGATAGTTAAAAAAGAGTGAGCAGTTCTCATCGTTTGGAAGGCAAGTGAAATGTAACCTATGACAAAGTAGATCTCATGTATTTATAGTGCATCTTCTGTCCAAATTCAGTTAGATGACAATGGCAGGCTGATGTTTCAAGTCTGTGTTCAATGTACTTCTCCATATGGGATTCTGAATATATATTGTGAATTGACCACATCTTTCTCATCTCCTCAGTAATACTATGACATTACACGTCTTTTTAAAATATTTTTTGAAGTGTTAATGAAGGAAAGCTCGCAATGCCTTTCTAATTAAAATAAATATTTCAGACCTGTTTTGCAGCTGAAATAATCTGAGACAAAAACAATTAAACAATGCATATTATTTCTCATGTTAACAGCTAAATTATGAACTATTTTGGTCAGGGACTATTTTTTATTTATTTATGTCCAGAAATAAATTAATAATTAGTTATAGCAAATAATAGATTACAACAAAAATTAGTTATAACAACTAGGAATGGTAGCAAAATAATCCTAGATCATTGACAGTGGTAGAAATGGAGATAAGGAATTTTGACTCTTTGCTATATCAAGCCACTAAAAATTAGCCAACTAGATAAAAATGGCAGAAAATCAGAAGGAAGGATAACTAAAACTCTATTTATATATGGGAGGAAATTACAATTCTGGGAGCCTTGCTCATTAAATTGAGAACTTGAGCCGCTAAGGTGCCCAGTGTCTTTCTCAGGTTCATAGCTCCAGCTTTCCATCCTCTTTCCACATGTATTAATATTTTATTGCTGGTCTCTGCACTCCAGCCATAGCCTAATTTGTGAGGTGGAAATTCTTCTTTTCCATGAAGAAGCCAATTAAAACAGAGGAGCAGGCCGAGTGAGAACAGAGTGCTCCTGGCCCGTGCTAAGCTCCCCACATGGCAGGAGAGGGGGGTCTGAGCACAGCCTCCCACTATCCCGGCAATGCAACCGTCAGGACAGAGCTGACGGGCAGGTCTCACAGCAGCCAGCGCTGTGCCCGTTGCACACCCGCTCAATCCCACCCGTGCACAGCAGAGCTCACTCTGGCTCTGACTCCAAGAGCAGCTCTGGCAGCTGTGGAAATTCAGGGTGAAGCACTTGTGCTGTGCAACCCAGCCATCTCTCTGCTGCAGCAGGGCTGACTGCCTGTGCATGCCTCTATCAACAAGTAACAGCCCCAAAATATCAAAGACTGTTTTTCCTCTCCAGACTGACTGTTGTTTTTTTCTCAAAACATGAGTCCATCTGCATCTTCCCAAGCTATGGACGCATGGAGACATTTGCGTCATATTGAAAAAGCAAGTGTGTTTGCTACTAATGGGAAGCTGGAATTGCCAAGAAAGAATTGTCAAGACCCTCTATTGTTTTCCTTTTTTATACCTGTTATTTCTAAGCAAAAATGACCTGATTATCCCCTCCTTGCCAATATAAATCTGAATTAAGCTCACAGAGTTATGGAGCATAAGGTCCTTCAAGCATCAGAAGAAATGTTCTTGAATCCAGGAGATATCTATTAACTTCATTTGATCATACAGATAACCTATATCTGCACTGAGCTCCTACTGAACATCACTGTACTTCCTGTGTGGCAGCAAAGTTCAGTGCTGATCGGGCTCATCCGCTATATTAGTCACTCTGATGTTCAGACTGATGGACAGTCCATGTATTCCTGTGACAGCACTCAGACAGAGAGAAGGCCATTTCTGTAAACTGTTGTGGTACACAAGCAGTAAAAATGTTATTTTAGAAGAAATCGAATCTGGTAGTGTAAGGAAAATAGTAACAGCTTTTAAAGAATATTACCAACGTGAAATAAACACATTACCAGCATCCAGATTTGGTGTTTCCTTACAGTTCTGATACAAATACCACTTCAGCTGCAAACTCCCAAAGAGGACAAAATGTCATTTTGGATAAGCTTCTACTTTTCCCTATATTGGCATAAATTTAGATAAAACCTAGTGAAATGAGGCATTCAAAAACAAAGTTCAGGGTAAAGAGAAGAATCTGACCCACTATATAAAGAGTTACTGTGCTTCTCAAATTTAGTTTTGCAGTAGTGATCAGACTATGATGGTGAAGTGGACAGCGAAGATGAACCCAGGTATCACTGCAGCCATTGCTCATCCTAAGACTGTGGTGTGTCTGCTGCATTACTGCATTTGGTGAGGTTAATGACAGACATGAATGTATGCATCATATCTTGTCATTGTCATAGAAATATGAAACAACGAGGCACTCTTTGCCATAAAATACCTTTCACAATTCGTCATTTTTTGATCATTGCAGTTAACTTAATTTACTTCAAGGAAGCTAGTAGGTAAAACATTTTGTTCCAGCTCTGCAAAAGATGTGGGACTTTCCTGAGAAAAACCAAGCCACACAATGACAACACTGTTCATTAAAAATACAAGATCTGCTATGCAGTGCAGTTTATGACTTATTCATTCTGTGTCAGGAAGGCCATTATTTCGATAATTGGGATGACAAGCTCTGGAAAAAAAAAAATCTCCTATCTAAATCTTTCAGATTTATTCTTAAAATACAGCAATAGTTCTTCATTATTTTTCCTTTTTCTTTGAAGGTTGCCTTTGGAAGCTGCAGCTCATCCTTAACTAGTAAAAGTGGTTTCCTTTCACACAAGGGAAATGTAGCATGAGATGTTCAAAATTAATGAGATGGGAATAAAAAGTAAACAAAATTTAAATATTTTTGCTTCTCAAGACCAAATTATCTTTTCAATCACGTATTTAAAATCTGATTTACACTTCCTAAACTAAGAACTTCTGGCACCATACTTGAAAATATAGACTTGTGGGAATAGAGTACAATTTCATAAGCATTGGTGTTTATCTTCAGAAGCTTCCAGATTAGTAAGTGAAATCACAGGTTTATCCATCCAAGGCAAATCTATAAAACCTTCCCTAGTATTGGCATTATGTAGTGATTTGGGATTAATCTAAGACAGCTATCTGGAGAGAGTCCAGTGCAGGGCAACGAAGATGATGAAAGGAGTGGAGCATCTCCCTTATGAGGAAAGGCTGAGGGAGCTGGGTCTCTTTAGTTTGGAGAAGAAGAGACTGAGGGGTGACCTCATTAATGTTTATAAATATATAAACGGTGAGTGTCATGAGGATGGAGCCAGGCTCTTCTCAGTGACAACCAACAGTAAGACAAGGGGTAATGGGTTCAAGCTGGAACACAAGAGGTTCCACTTAAATTTGAGAAGAAACTTCTTCTCAGTGAGGGTGACAGACACTGGAACAGGCTGCCCAGGGAGGTTGTGGAGTCTCCTTCTCTGGAGACATTCAAAACCCGCCTGGACGCCTTCCTGTGTAACCTCATCTGGGTGTTCCTGCTCCAGCAGGTGGATTGGACTAGATGATCTTTTGAGGTTCCTTCCAATCCCTAACATTCCATGATTCTGTGAAAGAAAACATCTTCCAACAGGAGTATCCTTGGTGTTCATAAGACCTCTGTCTTAAAATCACATTACCAAAATACTAGAAAGTTAGGGGAAGTGACAGATTTCCTCAGTGGGAGTCCTATCTCTGGACACCACTAGCTTTTTTCTCCCAGACATGATTACCCTGTGGGAGTCATATGAACTTTCTTTGAAGGCCACAATTTTTGCTTCAGAATGGCTCAGACTGTTCTGAGCTGCAAGTATTTTGAAAACAAAAGTAAGTTTCCACACAAGGTTAAAAATATGCACTGAGCCCTCTCCCACATCAGACTGCAGGAGCTGAATGCTACTATGCTATCAATACAGTCAGTATATTTTTCAGGAACAAAATATAAATATTGAGTTAGAACACTTAATATGAGTTTGCTAAGTACTTTTGCTTCCTTTCTTGGCCGTGGTTATGAGAAAGTGTTTGTTTAAATGTGGAGGAAAATGAATAGATTCCCCAGACTTCCCTCCTTTGCCAGCAAATACAGCACTCACTGTACATTGCATAACACGTGGTGAAAAGGGAAAAATTAGATTCTCGTCAAAATATTACACTTGTTGTCTATCACTAGTTTGGTTTTGTTTTTTCCTATAAATGTACACTGAGGGACACCTCAGTTTCCACTAACTTCTGTATGGACAGGTTTAGACCTTAGGCATAATGAGAAAGGTCTCTGGTCTAAATTCTGTGCTCTTGTGCGCTGGCACTAATCCCAGGTAACTTTCCTGCCACTCTTACAGCAATGCTGAGGAGGAGCAGGGAGACCACAGCATTCTGTGGAACTGCCCTGAGGGTAAAAGCTCATGATGTGGAGGTTAGTCAACCACAGCAAATGTGCGGTATTGAGAAGAATACAAGGATGCCACTCCAGCCTCACACCTCTGCTGGGCTGCTGAGGTGCCCAACAGCAGCAATGAATTAGAGAAGCAGAGGCTGCAAAGCAGCCAGGCATAGGGAGTGCATTAAACCACAACTAGCAGAACATGCACTTAAGTAAATAGCATGTATGTGCTGCCTCAGGCTTTCTTCTTTCAATTAAATCTTCCGGTTAGTAGGAACTAAGCCCAACACCCATCTGGAGGCCACTTGGGAGCACGTGAGAAGTGAGATTTTTTATTCCAGTCACTTTCTAGTGGATCGTGCTGACAAAAGAAGGTCATTACTACTTTGATTACTGGCAAAATTGCAGTGGCCTGAGGGAGCCAAGGGATGGGAAGAGGCAGAGGACTCATCTAGGACAAGGAAATCTAAGTTGTTCAGGTGCATTTAAAAGCTCTTAGAAGACCAAGCCATGCACCATGCTCTGTGGATAAGGACCTCGACCCTAGCAGAGACAGATCAGTGTCTCTCACAAACACATCAGAACTAGTCTGTACAAATAAAGCAGAAAGGGCTTCTTTCCTTCATTTCTGGGATATACAACTTTCAAGAAGGAATTTTAATGCAATGTGCATATATTGTTTTCTGCCAGATCTACGAAGATGGACTTTATCCAGAGAATTCGATAAAAACAATAGTAAGATGAGTCTATGTATTAACTTCATATCCCTTTGCAATGAGTTTGTCTCTCATCTCTGTGTGTCAAGCATCTGTGAATGATTCTGCCAAAACTCTGGAAGCTGGCTAGGAACTACCAAGAGCAAGTGCAAGCATCTGTGCTCCAGATAGCACAGCTGTATGAGCGATGCTGCTCGTCTGCCTGCAGAGCACACCATGCCAGCTGTTTGACAGAACGAATTGGAAGGGAGATCACTAAGAGGCTCTCTGAGAGAGATTTTTTTCCTTTCACTCCTCTGCTTTTACACGTTGCTCATATTGCTCCAGTTTTATTCACTTTAATCTTACGAACATTAATAAAACAGCGAGTACTCCTCCCAGCACTGATTTTTTAAATAATTTCTTTAGGCAGTGAGCTTACAGTCTGCTACTTTGCCAGGGTCAGACAGCTCAGATTACACAGCCACCTTCCTGTATTAGCACCCAAGGATTTACATAGAAAGTTTCTATTCTACTTGGTAGTCAGTGAAAATCAACAAGGCCTGCAGCACAACCAGCTTTCCTGTAATGCCCTGTACTAAAGGGAACACTGTTGCTGTTTACACAAAGGTTTTTACCTTTAATGGTTTTCTTCAAATTGTTTCATTTCACTGTGTTGTACTTAGCTCCACTGACTGATCTGCTGTGCTGAGGATTCAAATATCAGTTATATTTGCCTTACTTTTGGAATAAAAACAGATCAACCTGAACCCAAACTGCCGTTTTTGTCAGCAAGAAAGAAAGCAAATACTAATAAAAGATTTTTCTCATCCTTTTGATGGACCTTTCTTCTGTGTTTACAGCTCTTTTTATTTGAGCTTCATGAACATTCGTGTGGGCAAAGTTGGGTTGGCATGAGCAGTACACAGAGTGAACTTCAGGCCTGTAACAGAGATTTGCTTACTCTGAATTAGAGCCTTGATTAAATAGAACACATTTTTGGCAGGCTCAGGTTGCCTTTTAAAGATCAAGGCACTCAGAAACAACACTGTATGAAACACAAAGGCCCAGTTCGTGTCCCAAGGACCTTTGCTCAGCAGCACAGACCTGTGAGCAGTGAGATCCAAAGGACAGAACCACTAGTGTGCATGTTAAGATAATGATGGTTCTCCATCACTATTAACTTGTGCTTCTAAATGTTATGAAAGAAGAGTTTTCTGAGGGAGATTTGAATACAAGAGGATGTTATGCTTTTACACCAGAGTGTAAGGTATTTTCAAGCACTGGTGATGATAAGAGTGCAAATGAAAAGGAATATTGTGAAATGTGATGAGAACACTAGAGATACCAGAAAATAACTTTACTTTTGACCTGTAAGTTGGAAGGGTATTTATAGGGTCATGGGCAATATGCAGAGGGACATTTCTCTGATTCCTTCCAAAAGAACCCCTAAAAATAGGAGGGCAAATGAAAGTTAGGCTATCTCCACACTGTTTTCTGAAGTAACAGATAAGAAATGTTTAAACTTCATCCTAGCAGAGGCAAAGACGCAAAAGAGCAAGTGGATTCCAGCCTGAAGCAGGAGGCCCACTTGTGCATATTTTTATTTGCATGTTGTGACTACCAGATTGTTAATTGAATTGCACTAACGCTGCAGACAGTGAAGAACCCGAGCAGGAGAGACCTCAGTTCCGAACACCTACCCAGGGCTGTACCGAGCTCCAGCTGAAGCTCCAGCACCGCGGGCTGTAGAGCTCTCTGCTGTGTGGATGCTGTCCCCTCCTAAAATGTTCAGTGACACCCTGACTCTCAATGAGGGCATTCACACTGTCTCTCTTTTCAATAGGGCTCTTATATTTTCATGATCTTCACACTATTTTGATATCTTTATCTTTCCATCAGATTTGCCTGATACTGGCTAGTGGATTTGAAGGATCCTGGAGTTAAAGGAACTGAAAGATATTCAAACACACAGATAAACACATAAACTGAAAGACATTTCACTCTTTTCTTTTCTTTTAACTTGTAGTAAGAGCTTCAGAAATTCTTTTATATTACTATTCATGAGCATAGCTCTTCAGAAACAGCAAGAATCGTGGAGGCGTGGACAAGGTGGGGAAAGAAGCAGCTCTATTTTTGAATGAGGGATGTTATTTCAACCTGAAGCTTCCCTGCTGAGATGTAAAGTGACCAAACTGTCCCAATGCTTTGAGCCACTCTGAATGAAAAACTGCCTGAACCTTCAGGGACAATTGTAGCAAGTAAGGACTGTTAGCAAACAAAAACAATACTACTATGCATGCTTCAGTTCTACGCTCAGCGGGGTTATATGCATGCTTAAGTTCTATGCTCAGCGGGGTTGTATCTATGTTAAAATCTACATTCTGCAAGTTTTTATGGCTGGGAAGCACTTCGGAGAACTTGCAGCATTCACTTTCAACTTTACTGTCTAGTTAAGGAATAACTTACATTGCTTTATTTTCTTCCCTTATTAGTAACTATAAGCACTATAGAATTCCAGTTCCTGTTCCTTGTGTTTACATATATATACATATTTATATCCTTTCTGTTATTCTCCATCCTAAATATTTGTCACTTTCCATTCTGAATAATTCATACTATAGCAAGAAATAGAATTACAAGATTAAAGCAATGGCAAAAATTGTTTTTTCCTGATAGTAATATTGAACTCCATGCATCAGTTGAACTGAAAATTAGTCCATATAAAATGAATATTTTTCAACCTCACTAAAAATTCAAAAACATCAAGAAGGTTGATTTGGGTTTTTTTTTCCATTTGCTGTTTTTTCTTTCATATGATTCTGTATTCTCTTATCTCCCCAAACTACTTTTAAATGGCAAAAAAGCTTGGTATTTTTAATCATACACAGAATGAGATAAAGAAATTAAGAGTCAACCACTAAATTACTAAAGGGAATAGCTGTATATACTAACAAAAATATTTTGCTGAAGAAAGAAATACTGGGAGGATAAATCAATTCATGTCTGAAAGACACTTCAACAGCAGATTGACAGAAGACATACATTTATCAAAAGAACTATTCTGGTCAATTATCAATAATGTGTTTCATTTATGCTAAAAGAACATACAGTAGCAAATGTTTCCTGATTTATCCTGGGCTTTCAGGACCTTAAAGTAGGAACTGAGGGAGAGATGCGGTTCAGGTAAGCCTGCGGTAGCTGTTTTCCTGTAAATACAGAATCCAATCCCATCAATACAAATTTAATCAGCAGTGTTTTTTCCTCACGAACTCCATAAAGTCAGTTGTCAAAGACAAAATAGGTATTGGCAGTTATCATCAAAATGTATACACTGCAAATTCAGATCACACAGTATGAATGAATGTGAAGTCTGTATAAATGTATTTGAAGTCCAGTACTGCCACAGTTTTCTGCATATGCTTTTTTCTGTTAATATCACTGTACTGGCAGCATTTACCATGTGCTCTAGATAGCCTAAAATTCTTATAAAACACAGAAGTCTCTCTTCTAGGTCTCTAACAAAGGGAGACAAGATGCCAGACAAAGGTCACATATAAAAATCCCACCTTTCAGTCCATTTTGCATGTCTGTCATCCGGTCTTGTACGGAAAGGAGAAAAATAGCAGGGGATGTGTACGTGTTCAGCGCAAGATGAACCGAGAAGCCAGGCCAGAGCCTGCAAGCACAGCCCGACTCGGCTGCCCTCACAGGCTGGCCCATGCCGTGTCACCCTTCATTTCTTCAAGTGTGCTCACGGTATTACTTGAGCAGCAGGAACACCACACAAACTTCTGTTTCCACATAACCATTTTACTTAGAAAATAAATAAAATTAAAACTAATTCAATAAGCTCAAATAAAAATTAAATGCTTTTTCTTCAGGTTTCTAAAAAGAGACCAGACTTTGCAGCCGGGAAGTGGGAATGTCAGGCACAGCCAGTAGCTTGCAAGCAGCTGGAAGGAGTTTTAGGCTCACGAAGAGTCTCCTTAATATTGTTTTTCCAAACTAGAACAAACAGTTTAGCAAAATTATGTGCTTATTTCCGTATCACTGTCCCTCTGTACCTAGCTCTTTCTGGCAGCTTTGTTCTCACACAGTCTGATTCTCCCCTGGCCCAAAATCTACATCGAAGGCCTTAAATGTGAGTTGCCACAACAGCTAACATGCAGGTACTTACCTCTTATTGGATGTGAGACTTTTTGCTTTTGAAGGATGAAAGCCACAGTTCACATTTTCATATTCTACCAAAATAAATTTATGCCTAAATTTTTCAAGTGAAAAATCCCAGGTAGCTGGTCACCGATGCTTAGCTGTGGCTTCCAGGAGTATTTACATCCAGCATTGCTGGCAGTCCCAAGGTATCTAACCATCTGTTTAAAGACATGAACAGAACCACCTGCATCCATATCGGTGTCTCATTCAGGTACTAAATCCTGTTATACTCCAGAACTGCCTATTGCCAAGCTCCTTCAGAAGATGCCTTTGAGCTTGGTCCTGCTCAGGGCAGAGCCAATTACCCATTTCAGGGCTGAGGGGCCAAGTTTCTCCTTCCCCACAAGCCAGCAGATCAGGCAGTCACCAATGAGGTACGTGCTGTTTTGAGACACTCACATTATCCATATGGAGCAAAGGCACAAAATGAAGCCTGCCACGTTCAAGAATCAGGTGATGCCACTTGCAGCCAGCAACACACTGTTGACGTAACTCTTTCTATCTCTCCAAGGACATGGTATAAGCTGCCAGAAGTAGCTGTGTAACCCCTATGGCTATGGAAAGCACAGGTAGATTAAAAATCAGCTCTGCTGTGGTTCCCTGGGGATTAGAAGACTAAATGAAATACTAAAAGCAAGTGACTCAACTGATGCAATTTTAGCTATGACAGAAACTTTTCCTATAGCCTAAGCCAAATCACATAATCTTTCTACTTGGTTATAGCCACCTGTAGTATAGGACCAGTGACAATTATTGCCACCCTCATGGATCTAATGGGAGGGCACTGATTAATAGAAAAGCTTTTAAGAGATGTGAATATTTGGGTTACAACAAAACTTGGTTTACTTTGTTATTTGTATTGGTTTTGCAGCAGCACGTGAAGTTCCAGTCATGCTAAATGCTGCTGAAACCCATGGCCATGGAGAACCCCTGCCTCAGAAACCTGACAGTGTGCAACCTGCCAGTGATGAAATGTAAGTAGCAATTTGAGAAATGGAGCACAAAGTATGAAAATATATGTAGCCGTGTCAGTTTGGACGTGGCATCTCTTGGATTACTCACTATTTTCCTGAGAAATACAGCTTAGCTTCTTCAGGAAGGCAGGGTAATACGGAGCCCAGGCTATCTGATGGGAGAGTCTAAAGATCCATTTCACTGAGTTGCTCTAAGAGTTTTCATCTTTTATTTACTAGACAGAAAGTAGTCACCTAGTATCAAAAGGTTTTGAAAGTTCCAGGTCCTCAGGTCAGCCAAAGCTTAAGGAAAACAAAAAATAATGAGGCAGCACGAACAGCCACTATGGAGAACATCTCTTCATCAGATTGCAGCTGATTTGGTATCAGCAATAGTACATTGTGAACAGACTCATTCAGTCTCCCTTGGCTGAGCAAATGTCTACACCACAGATGTCTTGAGAGATAGGCATGAAACCTGAAGGAGAAAATGGAAGGATCCTGAGTATGCCATAGGCCTCCAAAAAAATCACATGCGGACCAGAAATAGACCCACACTCATGTATAACGACCTCTTTTCAATCTGACTGTTCTCATACATTTTGTTCTTGATTATAATTAAAATGCCATACAAACCCAACATATTAGTTTAGCAATGCTGCACTTAGCCTTAGTTAGAAGCTAATATCTTACATATTTTCCTTGTTTGTTCAGAACAGTGAAGATTTTGAGGTTCTAACTTTAGGTTATAGTATCAATGTTACGCGTAAGTAATCTATCTATTCACCTTGTTTACTGTTTCATTTTCTGTTGATCTTTCACAATCATAGACTAATGCCTTACCAGAATAAGTCTGTGCATTCCTAAAAAGCCCTGAAATTTTTTTATGCCTGCTGCATAATACTTCAGTGATATATTCTGTGTTTACTTGCAGGGTCTGTATTGGACTTAGTAAAAACCTCCATTCCACTCTCTGCTTCTATAAACTTAAAAAAATATGTGACTATTTGATGACATACCTGCCCAAATAAGAGATACGTTTATGGTACAGCTTCCAGTACAAAGAAGTCCTGACTCCAGTTGTGGTCTTTAGAAAGTATAGCAATGATTTTCATTCATCCAGTAACACATATAGAATAGTAATGATGTTTGTTCTCATGGGTAAATCAGACCACAATTTTACTAAAGTATGTTTCCTCCTAATGGATCAGAAAGAGTTAATCTACTTAGTTAAGTACAGTGCAAGCCTGGTCAAACAAACACCTCATCTTTCAAAAATAACCTTCATATAGATCACTAGGAAATGTTCAACAGTTGAATTACTTCGGGATCTGGACAAGATCAAGCCTTCTATTACTCTAAGTAACAAATGTCAGTGAGAGAGTATAATTTTAGATTCATAAAATGCTTTAAAACTTTGGCACTAGCCAAATTTATTACTTTTATCTATTTATAGCAGGACCACATTGTGATACACATTTTCTGGGCACCTTAGACAGAGTACTGCAGATGCTTCACAGAGTTTCCAGGGCAATGACTAAACAGCAGTTTCACTCATTATGGTAAGATGGAAAACAATGAAATTAACTGCATATACGTGTTTGTGAATGTTATATCCTAGGTTATCAAGATTTCATATTGATAGTAAGAAACAGTGCTAGAAAGATTGACCAGCTCTGTACCACAAAAATATTCCTCATGTGATCTATTGAAGCAGAAACTCTGATGTTCACTACTAAGATTCCAAAATATCAGGAAGTATGACAATGCTTGTTTAACAGGTATTAACCCTAAACCACAGTAAGATAAAATTAAAAAGAACCAAATTAAGAAAAATACGTCTTGAAATCCCACATGAGTTTCCAAAGACAGAGGAGAAGCAAGCATTGTTCCATTATTTAATAAGGAAATTACAGATCATTTTGCCTGACATCAATGTCAGGAAAACTGATGGAAAGGCTGGTACAGGAAGCAATCAGTGTACAATTAAAGGATGATAGTACAATTAACGCCAGTCAACACAGAAAATTAGTTTTGTCAGGAAAAAAAAAAAACCAAAACCTTCCTATTTTCCCATGAGATTATGAATTAGTTGGATAAAGGAAACTTTCTGTAGGGCTTTGGCTCACAGCTTTACAGCATTTTTGGTAAAAACCCCAGAAATGTGTAATAGAGTGTGGGCCATATTAAATGGACCCAAACCATACTGAATGATCTGAGAAAAAAATATAAAATTATTGCTGGAAAAAAAGCTGCACATTACAAAAAGTTATAGAGTGATAAATAACGGGAAGAGCAGGTCATTAATGTAGACCAGCTAAGATCACTTAACAAGGTCTGGACTACGTTTTAACACAGAGAAGGCAAAGCTGTTCATTAAAAGAACAAAGAAAATTGGTCTTATGTCCAAGATGGAAAATGATTTTGTGAAAAGCAGTGACTCTGAAAAGTTCTCAGAGCAAAGTGTAAGCAAAGTTATTCTTATTATACAAGATGGGGAACAGCTGGTAGGAGTTGTTGGTGCTATCACATCTACCCCTCTGTGGTTTCAGAGAGATCACTACTGGAAAAATGTGCTGAAAAAAACATCTACAGGAAACCAAGTGCTTTTATTGAGAGAAATAATACTAATAATTTGTGATGATAAGGAGCCTTTAGAAACTCCAGTTGTTAGGTTAAAATGTGAGGCATTTAACAGAGAGTTATGATCTATGAATACAGAAATGAGAGAAATGAGAGGGTAGATCCCTTTCAAACCTATTGGAAAAAAAAAAAAAAATCCAAACCCAAACAATACGCTCCATACATGTTCCTGAAGACAGATAAATGCAAAGGAAAACCTGTAGAAATATTCAGCAGCAAGGAAAATTAACTGTATGAACCACATACTTGCGGATGTGTTGGATTCGAATCCCTATAGAAAACCAGTAGCCTTTCCAAAGCCTTGCATTAATGCTAAATTGTTGAGTGAGTTTCCACGGCCCTTTATTAGGGAAACATGAGGAGATCATTAAAAGAGTATTTCAAACTGCTGTGGATTTACTTGTTTTCCCCCACGAGAGTATTCCTCAGTGTCCCATTTCTGGCATGCTATGTTACGCAAATACAGCAGAGAACAGTGAGCTGTAATCCTGCTGCCCACTGTGCCAATGCTGGTCAGATCCTCAACAGATTTTGATATGTATCCTGCTCTCTTCTGCAGATACAGGTTTTATCTGCTGCAAAGCCTCAGGTGAAGCAGCATTATGTTTAATAAACACGAAAGAAAGAAAATAGCATAGACCTGCGTGGTGGTGGGAAAGATGCCTTTAGCTACACACTGGGACTACTCTACAAAACTGTCACTTGAGAATGCAGAGAGACTGAAGTCGTGAATTGAATTAAATTCTGGATCCATTGACATGGGTGAAAGCTATTGCACTACTGCACTGGAGTCAGGATTCTCCTCCTCAGACATGCTTAAGCAGCATGGTCCAAATTGCAAGGATATGTATTGGATTGATATAGTCCATCACTGAGCCTTCCTTCTACCAACAACCACAATTAAGAAAAAAAGCCTCTTATAATTTGACTTAATAATTATTAATATCTGTAAGTCTAAGTACAAAACCAATATTTAAATTCAAAATCACAATTATTTGTAAAAGTACTAATAAGAGCAGTGGCTAATTGAAAATAACTAACTAGCCAGCAGTTGCTAAAAAGCTCTTTAAAAATAAGCTATGTATCATGTAGATAAAAAAGGGTTTGTTACGCACTTGAGAAGGGCCTGGAATGAGAGCTGGCCTGCGCAAGTTCCTATTTAAACTCTGCCAAACCCTATGTATACATTAAAAGAGATAACAGGTTGATCACAGCTTCAGTTTTCAGCATCAGAAGCCCTTAAGGGGCTGCTGAATTCAACTGCAGATGGACCGCATGGGTGCACAGTTAGAGGGGATTGCAGCCCATACGAACCAGCCAATGCATTGCATTCGTTGTTATCCCACATGATATAACCATGGCATAATCTTCCTACTTAGATCAGGGCTGCGTCTGCACCTTCACTGAAGATGTGGTTCTAGTGTGTAGGCACCAGAAGCTCTAGCTAGCCAAACTAGTAATGGTGCTGAGAAGCCCACCTACCACTTCGCCTACCTGCATCACACCCAGTTGTTTCCCAGACCTACGGTTGAGAGAGAGAAAGACTTTGTAACAGTCTTTAAATTTATCCTGCGACTTCCAATAGAAAGTAGAAGAGATTAAAATCTGAACAACTCAAATTCGAAATTACATTTTTCAGGAGATAGACAGTATTTTCCAGACAAATGTCTGTGGATTACAAACAACTTTGAGAAGCTGCTGCTTTCCTGAGGTTAACAATAAATTTGCGTGGTACTTTGATTGACGCAAATGCTCAATCACATTCAAATCAAAACAGGAGGAAGCTCCTATTTTACATGGCTTCCTGTAGGACATATGCAATGTTATCCCAGAGGAGAAGGCAGGTTATACAATAAGTGAGCAGCTCTGCAAAGCTATGTTTATTTGCGAAGCATTTCCAGTAATTATTTGGAAAGGACTGAGAGAATAAACTGATAAGACAGTCTCAGGATTTCACACTTTCATCACTAAAGCAACAATTAGATTTTAAATGAATTGGATTCTGGTTGCTATTTCATCCTCTTAAAGCAAATGGAACGGAATGGAAAAGAAATGGAAACTTGGTTTACTAATGTTATGATTCTCCCACTGCGTGTGGGTTTGCATGTGTGTCTAGAAGTGCTGGCTAATAAAGAAGCAGAATAGTTTCCCTTATCATATTCTAGCCTCGCTGGCAACACAGTA
This sequence comes from Caloenas nicobarica, assembly GCF_036013445.1. Taxonomy (NCBI): domain Eukaryota; kingdom Metazoa; phylum Chordata; class Aves; order Columbiformes; family Columbidae; genus Caloenas; species Caloenas nicobarica. The sequence continues at coordinate 12,042,266 of NC_088248.1, read as the reverse complement.
CAGCCCTAAACTTGTTTTCGGAGCCAAAATGGACCAACTATTTTCCAGGTTGAAGGAAGAGCCAATTCTCACTTCTTAGCAAAGCTAAACTCTGCTCCAATTCATCTAACAAGTAAGTCAAATTAGTCACGATGGTGACATTTGAAACCTTATTTTCTTCTCTTTTAACGGGAAACAATATAGAAATAAATTACTTTCAAATAATTTTAAATATAGAGTTATTTGAGCATAAAATATCACATTAACACTTGTTCTCTGGTTACATATTTCCATATTTCTTCTTGCTAATTGTCATGAGTTAGCAGCATTTATAATTTATGTGCCTTGACATAAATAAAAGAGCCTCATGTTTCTTATCTCCTTACATGACAATATTTTCAAAACACAGAAATGAAGGGCTCCAGCTAAAAAGCCTTTCTGTCAACCAGTCCTGCTATAGAATGGCCTTCTCCTGCAAAAGCATCCTGGCTTCTGTACTGAGCTCTCAAGCATACTGCTTTGCCACAAGCAGCTTTTAAACTTGAACTAGACGTATTTATTTGCATGTCATTACTACAAATCCTTTTCAGGATTATAGCTACTGCACACCAATCCTGTCATCTGAGTTCTGGAAATAGACTGGAAAACTGGGCGTGAGCTAAGATACATGAAACCTTTTCAGAGCACTTTGGAAGCCAAAATTATAGAAGACTTTTTCCACTTTTACCATTCACTTCTTTGTTATCCTTGGCCTTCATCCCCTCCTGTCACCTCAAAAATGAAAACAGCATGTTGATTATTATTCATGGAAATTCATCAGATATGGAGAAACTATCCCCCTTTTCCCCCCAACTGTTCCATTTCTATTTCTTCTGGGAAAGACTATGCTATTCTTTGCTTGGGTAGCAGTCTTTTGACCTGCTATTTTGCTGTTGAATTCAGAGGAAGATGGTAATTTGCATTGGCTTTACCGATTTGTATCTGTAGGCTAAATAATGATGCGGCTGTCAACCCCGAGCAAAGTGCTCAGTGCTGCTGCACTGCCCCCCTACCTCTTCCTTTGGGACATGGCCATGTCCCCCCTGGCCCAGCCCGGGCAGCTGAGCATGGCAGCGGCAGCTTCACCCAAAGGTCCCAGTACCTTAAGGCACTAAGTAGAGGGATGCTGCAAGCTTCTCAGCTAGCCTAATATTTAACATCACTTGTTTACAGTGCTCAGCACAAGATCTGTTCTTGACTGGGGCTTATTGGATGTTACTAGAGTATAAATGCTTATTTCTGTTAGTGCTACTCCTAGTTACATGAAATGAGATGTTATGTATTGCAGCTGACATAATTTCATTGGCTATTACCTTGTTATTCTCCTACGAGACAGAGAGAAAACCCTATCTTACTTTTTAAATACCAGTAATTAAATTATATATTTGAATGAATCCTTTTGTAAACAAACTCTTTCTGCCTCTTTACAAAAAAGATATTTCCTTGTGTTTGGTCATTCTTGTTTTTTCCTATCTAGATCACCTCTGATAATTCTGCAATTGCTTTTTGAGATGGGATGAGCAGCATTATGATCAGTATTCCATAAGAGACCATGCAGGGTGTGGCATTTTAGATATTTATGAAATCTACATTTTATAATAGTATATTTTACACTTCCGTTGTACTTCTCAAGCATTCTAAGATAGTGTTATTTTACAAAAGCTTTGCCTAGCTTAGAAGCTTTTATTGCCACACCTAGTGTAGCCTCAAAACCTTTTTGCTGAATCAGTTAATTTAGAAATCTATGAATTACATGACACATTTATTTTTTTTCTAATGTATTACACTTTCCAGTTTTTGACACTGAACGTCAACTTCATTTATTGCCATGTTGTCTGTTTATGCAGTTTGCTGGGTAGTTCTGTATTTCCTCACTGACAGACTTCTCTTTGCCCTGAATAGTGGTTTGACTCTTAGAGCAAGTCTTTAACTGGTTTATACTTTATCTTCATATTCGCTCTTTGATCACCATGCACATTTCTCCTGAGATTCCTTTTATAGGAGAGTAATGTTCAGGTAAAAACTCCCCTTTCTGTGTGCCTTGTGTTACACACAAACTCTTATAGCCCAAAGACACACATGTCCAAGCAAGTGTTATGCACAGGTATGACACAAAGGCACAGAAAACTTTTACCCCAAGCTCATGGACAGGGTCTTAATCATTTCACTGTGAAGTTCCTGCTGCTGTCCTTTCTCATGCTGCAGAATCCCACCTCTCCTGCCAGGAGCTGGAGTTGAGTCTCTATAAGCACTGCAAAAAACCTGCAAAGGCGTATGGCACGTCTGCTCTTTTTGAAGTGCAGCACCTTGCACATACTGAAAGGGGTTTAAGAGTGGCAGAAAACATTTTATATATTTCTCAATTGATTACATGGCAGAATAATTTTAAAGCCCTTCTATATCCTTTTCCATAGAAACATGCTGCTATTTGTTATACATATCTTGCCCTCAAAGACACTGCATGCAACAACACAGGAAATCATGTACGTGCATCCTTGTGCGAGGTCTTTTGTAACTGCAGATTATAAATTATTACAAATGTGTGAACATGTGTATCTTAGAATGGAACTACAAGAAAGTGATGTGCCTTAACCACAATTTCAATCCCAGCTGTCTAATATTAGAGAAAACAGGAGCTGTGAGTCTGGAGCATCTTCAAAGGCAGGCTCTGTTTGGTAAAAGTCTAAAATGAATGTAAAAGCCTCACTGTAGGCATGAAGGATTGAAAAGCCAGGGCTTTAGCACTCGTATTTAGGCTCAGGTCTATCAAAGATTATAAATTCACACCCAACAGTGAAATACTCCAAAGTGGCATCTGATACACCGCTTTTCGAAGCAGGCTGAAAGAGGCCACACCTTGAAAAGCAAGTAACTGTGAAGGCGGGGGGGGGGAGGGAAACCCCTTTGACAGCCTCCAGGAGAACAATTTACTTTTTCATCGGTTTTCTTTTTTTCCCCAGCCCCGCGGGGACTGCCTGGGCCAACCAATTCAGGTCAGTCTCGGCACAGAACAGCCGCGCACACAAACGCCTCCTTCTGCCTCCCGCCTCGGCCGCCGAGCGCCGGGGCGCGGATCGCAACCGCCGCAGCCGGGAGCTCCCGCCGGTGCCACAGCCACGGCCCCGGCGATCCCCGGCCCGGCGATCCCCGGCCCGGCGTTCGGCGGCTGGGAGGGGTGGGGCGGGGCGGGGCACGGCAGCCCCCCAGGGCGCTGCGGGGCCGCGGCGGAGGTGGAGCCGGTTGCCCGCTGCGGGACGCGCGGCCGGGCCGGAGATGCGCTGAGGTGCCGCCCGCGCGGCGCTGGGGCCGGATACGGGTTTCCTGCCGGCCTCACACCTGGGAGCGGGGCGAAGGCAGGGGAGTGGGGACCGGCCCCCCGGTGCGCCGAGGGGATCGGCAGGAGGAGAGCCGGGACGGGGGGGAATCGACAACAACAGCCCCGGCGGCGGCAGGAGGAGGCAGAGCGGCTGCGGGAGCGGCGGCGCGGAGCATGGAGCGCAGCTGCCACCCCCCGCCGGAGCAGGAAGCGGTGGAAGCGTGGCTGGACGATCATTGCGACTTTACCCGCTCTTACTTTGTTAGGAAAGCTACAAGGTAAGACCGGAGCGGTGGCGAATAGAGGCAGATCTTTTCTTCCCAGCAAAAGGTCGCTCTTCCATTTGCCTTTGCTGCCTCCAAAGAAAATAAAATTTTTAAAAAGCGGTCCCCCCACCCCCACCCTGGAAAGAGCAAAAACTGAAACCAACAAGCAGCAGCGCTGTTCCTCTGCCACCGAAGTTCCCAGGCAGGCGCTTCTCCGCGGAGCGCTTTCTGCTCCCGCGTTCTTCCTCCAGCCCGCGGCCGCTTGGCCGCCCCTCCAGAGCGCTCGCAGTTTATGAAGCTGTCCCGGGCTCCGAGCTCGCTGCCCTGGCCTTTTATTTCTTTATTTTGTGTTCTCGCTGGTTTAAAACAGACATAGTCATCTTCTCCTGAGTAGCACGTGATATGTTTTTTCCCTGCCCTGAGAACTATACAGAAATATGTCGAAGCCTCAGATAACATCAAATCTCTTCGGGAGAGCGGGTTATGTCATTACTTAATAATCTCAAAACAAAGTGCTGCTTTTGAAGAGCTCTGTCGCCCTGTGGGCTTGTCACCTTTGTGACATCTCGGCGGCCTCCGGAGCGGCGCCCCGGGCGGAGGGGCTGCTGGGTTAAGTGCTTGGGGAGCTGAGGAGCCGTGAGTGGCCGCCAAAGCCATATGCGGTGCATTTGAGGCCAGAGCTCCGCCCGAGCAGGGGGCCGCGGGGGTCCGTCCAGTGGGGCGAGCACCGGTGCCGTAACCGGAGCGCAGATGCTGAGGGGAGCGGGCTCCCGCGGCTGGGGACGCTGTGCTGCATGCACGCCGGGCTGCGGGAGGGAGAGAAGGAAGCGGGGGAGCGGGGCTGAGCGCGGGCGTGCAGCCTCGGGGGAAGGGCAGTACACACGGGATCGCCGCCCTTGCAGGCGCCTGCAGGGGCAGAGAGCCCGGCGGCAGCAGGGAACGTCCGCACAGGGCAGGGGTCCGCGGGCAGCCGGGCAGCTCCGGCAGCTGCGGCGGGCGGGAGGAGCGGTGCGGGCGGGAGCAGCGGGGCAGGCGGTGCGGGCGGGAGCAGCGGGGCAGGCGGTGCGGGCGGGCAGCGCTCCCAGCAGGGGGCAGCGCGGGGCAGGCACAGCCGGCGGGCGCCCCGCGCTGCGCTTCGGGGGCGGCTTCTCCGCGCTCGCCTTGGTCTTGGTTCTTGCAAAGACCTAATGTAAGGATCTGAGGAGCTCGCCTGGGCTTCTTCCCCTGGCTTGATATGCTGCCTTTTGGAGATAAGACGAGGTATTTGCTCACCAATGTCACACTTCAGCAGTGGGACTTCAAGTTGAAACCGAGTAAATTCAGCTATTTTTAGAAGTGGAGTCAGGTTTCCATTTTGAATATTTTCCGATAAACAAAGCAGTGGGGATGCAGAGCACAGGCGATCTGCAACTCCCACGGTGTATCTTAGTGGAGAGCTCGGGTTAGTAAGTCCTGTGGTTTGTTCCTCGGACACGCCGTCTCCGCGGGCTCGCTTCTTTCCGCTTCTCTCCTCTGCCTGAGCCGCTTGCACCATCTGCTCACCGCTGCTGATTTACTTCTTTCCCAAGTCACTTAGCAGGGATGGATGTATTCTGAATGAGGTTTTGCTGCTGCTCCTCTCTGCATGGGATGGGGCGGTAAGAAGAGAAATCCCCATTAATAATTGACTCTCAGCAAGCTAGAAAGCTTCAGGGGTCACCTGCTCTGTGGTGACCATCTGCCTCGCAGTTCTTTCTTCTGCTGCTTCTTCCTTAGGTTCATTTAACAGCAAAATAATAAAAATGCCTTTAAAGAGGTCTTTTAAATGTTGGGGGGGGGGTTGTTTGGTTGTTTTGGGTGTTTTTTTGCCTTTTTTTTTTTTAAAGGCTATACGTAGGTGTAGGATGCATAGATGGGGAATTCTTGATATTCTCCAGAACACTAGTGCATGGTACATAACTGAAGAGTAGCTTGTTTGCCCAGGAAATAGGGTGTTAGCAGCTTTGAGAAGTAGCATTTTATTAGTTCAGCCTGTCACACTTCCTTTGGAAACTGGAAGTAGGATAGAATAAAAAGGAATGCTAATTAATAGTAACTGCTGTGTCAGATTTGTTTTCCCCATGGAGAGGTTTGGTCAGTTTTGTTTTTTGGTTTTTTTTGTTGGTTTGTTTGTTTTTTAATGCTAAGACAGTTTTATGTTTGTGCACATCTGAAATAGGCAGGATTTCGCAAAATACAATTCAGCCATGTCTCCATGATGCTGGTGCCTCTGCATTTAGAGAAGGTTTTGCAGAAAAACTGTTGACTTTGAGTTCTTGCTTGGCAACAATTCTGTGATGTTTTTAAAGTGATGGAAACATTGCATTACTTTCAAAATTCTCTGCTGTCTTGCATGAAATGTTTGGGATTTTTTTTGTCCGTTACTTACTGTACAAACAGAAAACTATAAATATATCATAAGGAATACTTTTATATGTAAGTTTGTATTTTAAAAGACACACGATGAGTTACTTTACTGTATGTTGGTTCAAATTTTATGCACTAAAATTATATCCTGTAAAGCTGAGCAGTTTCAAATAACTGATGTACTTTGTTAAAAGGTTTCATGTTCTACATTGTAGTGTTATTTTGAAGCCTGAAAACAAAAAAACCCTAAAGTTTAATGCCGTGCTTTGTTTTAGTTGAATCTTTGTACAATCACAATACATTGAACAAAGACTATGCTGTTAATGTTTTGTTACTTAGCATTATATTTACTTTGTCAGGTAAAAGCAGTGTACCTTGAACTAGTTTCAACTGTTTTCTAATCTTAATTTACTGCTTCTCATTTTTTGTTTTTCTTCATACTGTGTCAGAGTTCTCACGTCCTAAAAGCAATTGACCAAGAAGTTAGTTTATTTGGTACCTTAGGGAGCACAGAGGTATATCGTACTTTACATTGTGAGGCATAATGCTCATGGCAAAATAGAGTTTCTGTATTTGTTTCTCAAATATTCGTACACAGGAATGGGAAAAGATCACCAGCTCAACCATTTATTAGAGACTAATACAAGCCCTTTCCACTGATAGTAATGAGCTTTGAATCAGAACCTAATTTATCATTGCATTTTGTGATAGTTATTAAGTAATTTATATTTTTTTCTTTGCAATTAATCAATTCCCACAGTATTTTATACAGTAGTTCTTTTGGTAATTCCCACAAAAATTCGGTGAATTAGGTGTCTAAATAATACTTATAAAATAAATGCTTTGGGTGGTCTTATGCCTGCAGATTTGGTTTGTTGGGTTTTTTTCCTCTCCTTTTTTTTTTTCCCCAAGTACGGGAGTCACATCATCTCATACAGTCATTGGATAGTTAATCTTGTTCCATTTTGGATAGGTCAGTCTGATATTAGTATCTGTTTTCATGGGTTAAATAAATAATATATTTTCCGGCAAGGTGGCACTTTAAAATATTTTTTTTTTCACAGTTAGTTTGTATTAACTATTGCTCATAGCATGGGCGTGACAACTGTTAGTGTCACTAGACTCACCAATCCATATTCTGGATTCTTGGGGAGAAGGGCTGCAGGTCATCTACTTAACAAATTTGCACCTGCTTTCCTCCTCTCCCCTAAAATATGTTGTATAAGATAAGTACATAGAAATGGCTTACACTTTGTATTTTGATCCTGCGATGTGTCGAGGTTGATAGCATTGGCAGGCAGGCCACATTACTGCCTTCCTCAAGTCTTTGATGGCCAGGTGGACTGACATATTCTGAGATAAAAGCATGTTGATTGACTTCCACCTGTACAGTGCAAGGTTGCAATCCTACAAGCCTGTAATCCAGATGAATAGCTTTAAATTTATCCCTCCTTCCAGTACATTAATAAACTGCGATCCCATGAGTAGGAAGCTACAGAATCAGTTATTTATTACTTTATTTTGTACCAGGAAGACAAGTGGTATACGGAGATAATATGAATAGCTATTATCCATGAAGTGTTGTTACAGTATGAGCAAAGTGCAGAACAACAGAGGGGAAATGTTGTCACCACCACACTCAGCAAAGAGATGCATTTGGTTCACTTCGTGATTCAGTTGCTGGTTCACAAACCTGGCTGGAGAGTTTGTTACTGCACACTTAGAGGTTCAAGAGTTCCTAAACGCCTCGCTCCTACTAAATTTAAGCTATTTATTTTATTCCTTTTTTCAGCTGCTCTTGTTATTTTTTCCCTTTCAAAGTTTTAGAATTGTCTATCATCTTTGTGCTTCCCAGAAAGCAGAAACATTTTGAAGTAAAACAATTCTACTTTTAGATTGTGTCATGTGTTTACTCATACTGTCGTTAAAGGCTCTTTGTAGATGCTACAAGTATAATTTTTCTAACTAGATGTTATAAAGGCATAACCTGCAGCCTTTTTTTTGTCACAAAATTGTACTGCATTTATGGCTGAATCCATTACCCTTTTTGGCTTCCTGAAGTTTTATCTTTTTATGTTCCTTTAAAAAAAAGTCCATGCATTGTCACGTTCAAATATCATACTTATTTTAACAGTCTGCAGAATACTTACGTATTTCTGACTTCCTGTTTGTCCCTACTACTAAAAATATGGGAGTGATTCTCTCTTAGTCCTCTTTGCGATCAGAAGCAGCAGACCGCCAAAACAGCTACTTATTCTCCTCTCAGTTAAAGGCAACTGCATTATTCCAGGCAATTTTTGTCTCATTTCCTAAATGTATGGCATGATAGATACAAATAATTAAGCCAAGTCTTGTATGCCTTTCACTGGAAATAAGGTTATCTTGTTACAAATACATCTTGGCTTATTAGCATGGTTGGGAAATATTTACAAATGAATTAAGGTGGGGCTGTATTTGGAAAAATAAAAGTCCTTAACAGCATGGTACTTCATAGTGCTTCACTGAGGATTCCAGAAGTGGCATTTACTGGGAAACCGTACTTTGTTGGAATTCAAAGATTGCATAACTTGAATGTAACAATTACTTTTATTACTTTGGAAAAACTCAAGTAGAGTTGTGTTTGGTTTTGGTTTTTTGCCTTGTTGATGGCTGGTAGACAATCACTTTGTAATGTGCTTCCTGCAGTAGTAAATTACTTATGATATTTGCCTTCTAATCTTTGTGTCTAGAGGACGTTAAAAAAATTTCTTTCATTTTGAGGTGGCTATTTGATGTTTAATCTCATAAATATTACATGTCACATGCAAATTATGTCATTGTTTTGTTTGGCAATATATGTGTTCTTAAATTTTTTTAATTGAAAGGAAATTAATTTTTGGAGCAAATCAATGAAAAATCAGATTTTCAAAGGTAGAGCTATTCAAAATTTTCTGCACTGAAATGTGATTTGGCCTGTGTTTTTTCTTAAAAAAAAGATATTACTGACATGCACAAAATGAAAAAAAAATCCTAAATATAGACAGGTATGAACCATGTTAATCCCCAACATGACCTCGGTAAGTAGGCAGTGGGTTTTAAACTTCTATGATTGAAGGATCTCTTACAGTTTTCCAGTGGAGGCCCAGAATCCTATGCAAATTATTCGAATATGCTGAAAGGGCACTTGCTTTTGTAAGTTATCCTATGCAAGGCATTCACAAGAGGACAGCAGACCACTGATTCTTCAGACCACGGCTTGAAAACCACAGGAAGTAGTGTTGTTAGTGCAGAGATCAGAATATTTTCTCCTACTTACTTGGTTTTATTAGATGTTTATAGAGTTTTTCTGAGAACCAAGTAAAGAAAATAATATTTCTATGAAATCTTGCGAAGTTTTCTTGTCAGTCTAATGATCTCAGTAGTTGTCTTTCTTATAAATAATGTCATCATATCCTTATGCCTTTCTTGATAATTGCAAATAATTAAGACCATCCCAAAATATTTTAAACTCTTGATTCAAAAAGCATTCAGGAAGGTAAGGAACGTTACCCACATAATAAAGCTAGGTGTGTGTCTGAGTGTGGTGGAAACAATGTCTAAAACAGCAGTTCCTCTAGACTGAAGAAACTGTCACTTAGAAATGATAAGAAACCACTTACTAGCAACTTAAATCTTTAATTCTCAAAATGCCATAACCTGAACCCCAACACAGAATCTTTGGCGTGAAGATAAACTATTGTAATAGTTTAACTATAATAGTAGCAGATAGTACTGAGCAGCTACAAGACTGTGCTTTTGCTATGTACCATTTGCCCTAGGTAATACAGAAACAAACAGGCATGCACAACACGTTAATTAAAGTACAACTGGTAAACCTTAGAGGACAGGTAGAAAGTAAGATGGGGTGAACTCCTTTAACAGTTGACATCTCTTTTTGCCTTCTTTTGTTTCAGAGTAACTTTATTACCATATAACAGTACTTCTGATAATGCTAATAGGCATTTGAATTCTCATTTCCATTTTTATTGCTGTTCCTAGGAAGAGTTTAGAGAACAAGGTCTAAGTTTCTGGCAACTGGGAAGAAAGTAGAGTGGAGGCATACATTGCCAGGGAGATGGGGGAAATAATCAGAAAAAAAAAGTGCGACTTGTGGGTTGAGATAAAGACAGTTTAATAGGACGGCGAAAGAAGAGAAAATAATAATAATAATTATGATAAAAGAAAATACAAAAGAAGTGATGCACAAAGCAATTACTCATTTCTCACTGACCAATGCCCAGCCTGTCCCCGAGCAGCAATCACCCCCCTGGCCAGCTTTCCCCAGGTTTATATACTGAGCATGACATCATATGGCATGAAATGTCCCTTTGGCCAGTTTGGGTCTGCTGTCCTGGCTGTGTCCCCTCCCAGCTTCTTGACCACCCCCAGCCTACTCACTGTCAGGCCAGTATGAGAAGTTGAAAAGTCCCTGATGTGGAGTAAACATTGCTTAGCAACAACTAAAACATCAGTGTGTTATCAACATTATTCTCATCCTAAATCCAAAATACAGCTACTAGGAAGAAAATTAACTATCCCAGCCAAAATCAGGACACTGCATGAGGATAAAATTAATGGTATATCACCCATGATGTCTTCAGATCAAAGAAAGTACATCATAGCGTATGTTCATGCTTATTTGATTGCTAGATTTAATCTGAATTGTGTGGGAATACATGATCCAGATCAAGAATTACAAACAAAGCTATTTTAGAAAATACATTCTTCACTTGAACTAATATGCTACCACCTATTTTAATTTTCACCATTAAAGAAGAAGCATTTTGCTTTTGTCATGAATAAATATAATTAATAAAACCACAGACTACAAGCCTCTCTCTTCCTTACTGGCAACAAAACATACATAAATTTACATGGAATGCTTTCTCATCTATGATTTGAAGAAAGAAAAAAAAAAAAAAGGCATTAAATACAAAAGGAGCTATTTATGAAGTGCCAGAGGAGAAGCTCTACTCAAATGGCCCTTGTGACTAACGCAATGGTTGTAATTTCACATTAGGTCTGGCACTGAAATTATAGCCACAAAACATATTTGCTTAGTAAAAGATATATATTTTCTCATTTATTTGTGCATTATGGTGAACTCAGCCCTGCACAGAGAGCCATCCCAAAGCCTCTGCACCACTTAAGTCCTACTTAACCCCTATTTTAGGAATTTAAGTGGAACTGAAGTGGTGCCTAAGACTTACATGAGGTGTCCAGGCAGGTGAGAACTTAACTTTTAATCTACCTTGCCAAAGTCACTGACATTATCCTGTGGCTTTCCATGATAAAATCATTTGGTACGTCATAGGTGTTTGGTTTTGGGGGGTTCGTTTGTTGGTTGGTTTTTGTTGTTGTTGTTTTGTTTGTTTGTTTTTAGCTTGGAACAAGAAGTAAACATTTGGAGAAGAAATAAAGATCATGTTTTAGAATTTGACCTTCAGTCATTGTGGATTTATTCTGTCTTTCTTTATATTCTGAATATAAAGTCCCTTCTAGGGAGGAAAGCCTTCTTGTGAAAAGTTAAGTTTGCGGTATGGTTGTTAAAGAAAACATGAAAATAGCCGAGAATATCCTGTTACTATTAGTCCTCACAAATAATAAAGCAACCTCTGCCTCCTATTTTAAAAATAATATGAACATCAGACAAGATTAACATTATTTCATAGCTCTGAAAAGTTTTTATTCTACTCTTTCATGAGCATGGTTTGAATCAAGAATTAGAGTTCTTAATTTAGATTTGTATTCAAACAGAAGTCAGCTGGACCACTTGAATGTTTCAAGTTAAATGTACGCTTATGTATTTGACTGAGTTGTGCCAAAAAATTGACACCAAGTTTAAGTCATACTTCGTCTTCAAAAACTGTTTGCCTACCACTGTTGGAAACAGCATCTCTAGTAACTATAATTGGAAAGGGTTTAACGAAAAACAACTATTGTCTTTGTTAATCTGCTTTTTTAGCTGGTTTGAAAACACTTCTTTTACAGTCAGTTTACTGTTTCCATCTAATGGCCTTTATACAGTTTATATAAACCTTTCCATGGCCAGAAAGGAGACAAAACCACTTAGAACGCAATTATGAAATAGGAAGTACTGGAAAGAAAATGGGAAGGCAAGTTTAATATCCAAGTGACTTTGACTTTCAAACTCTTTTGTTAAAACTGAATAGTTTTCAAGTTGTTGCTTAAGCTGTAAATTATTTCTATGTCTAAATTATGTCAAGATCTGGTAAAGAAATTTGAAGACATCTAGTGGTTATTTTAGGGAAAGCAATTGAGAAAATAGGTATGAGACTTGGCTTGAAATAGTGTTGATTTCAACACTAGCAGGATTAGACCACAGGAATTCAGATACTCGAAAGCTGGCATTTCTTAGTAGAAAAGTTTGAATTGAATCCCTGCCCTGAAGTGTGTTATCGGTAACTGTTGGTTTGAATGAAAAATTCCACACAACTACTGAAACATTGCATACTGTATACATGAAGGATTTATGAGCAACACAGAAAATGCACGGGGAATTATTTGTTGTTTCATTGAAAGCCATTCATCATTCTGTACTTCTATGGTACAGTCATTATTATGCATTCTTTGTGCAAGATAAGACACAGCATACTATCATAGTTGCATTTCAGTAATACTTTTATGCTCTGGTTCTGCACATTTTGTCCAAAGATACCAAATACTTGCTGAATGGTCACACTGTCATGGTCTTACATATACAGCATGGTAACACGTGTGAGCAAGGCAATTATAATCTCGCTGTTACTCTTTAAACATCTTCATTGGTTTGGGTTTTTTTTAAGAAGTGTGCTGTGTATTTTGAAGATAATCACAATGAAGCAAAGATGGGTACAATAAATTATTTAATATTCCCAGTGTATGAGTAGAATAGTAATTAGTGTCAGGTCAGCACAGTTTGATAGAAATGGCTCAGGAAATAAAGCAAGGTTCTATTCAGGTCTCAGACCTGAGGTTGCCTTCAGGTCTAACTGTGACCTTCTGCATGGCCTGGCACAAGCCATGTCTCTTCCTTGTGCCTCAGTTTTCTCAGCCAGTGATTTTCTGGTTTTGTTGCCTATTCGTACTGAAAACTTCTTGCGTTAGGGACAGGTCTACTTTCTGTACAGTATTTAACAAATCAGGGCCAAAGAGTCTTAATTCCTCTGAAGTTTCTGAGCTCTCATGTAACGCAGGTTAATGTGTAGTTGCGTACAAGTGATTATAGAAGGAAGGATCACATAATCCCTTCTTTTTTTCAAATATTTTACCTGCTGTTGTATTTTCATCCTCTTCTCACCCCTATATCTTCAAAATTCCTCTCAAATTTTATCATCTCCTGATGAGGTCATCAGCCAAATTCAGTAGGCATGACTGTCATGCTCCTTTGAAATAGTGTTTTATAGAAGAAAGACTGGATTGTGCTGATAGAAGTGACTGAAAATGGTTATTTCATATTCAGCTATTCCCATTTATGATCTCTGGGATAAATTATAGCTTTCTCATAGTGCAGTGAAGGATGCACGCAGCACAGGAGGAATGCATGCTGATGCCTGTAACTCCTCAACAAGGATTGTTACGCTGGGATGGTGATGTTGCCTTGATTTTACCTATTTGTGTAGATCACTATGGATCAGTATCTGCTTCTGTTTAATACAGTCCTGCAACTTGTAAACTTACTTCTATAGCAAGTCTTGTCCTTACTATCAGCTCTTGAAAATGCCAATGCTTATTGATGACTATTGTCACAATTGTTTATTTCTTTCTGTAGCCCTTTAAAAATGACATCTTAGTCACACATAGCACTTGTTACTAATTTCCAGTAACATCACTTGTGGTTTAGTACGTGTCTGGTACTGGGTATCTGTTGAGCTAATTCTGTGCCGAGAAAGTAGTTGTGTTAGTAATAAAACTCTTTTTGTCATGCATTGTTAAGTAGGATTGAGTGTCAACAAGCAAATGCATGTCAAGACTTTGGCTGACTGGTAGACTTTAAATAGAGCTAGAATACATCGGTTAATGTGAAATGCTAGTTCTTCCATCCGTGCCTATAACCATGTGAGTAAAAGGAGCTAAATAGTTTCCTTGTTAGAAGAGCCATTCAGGAAAGGTCAGTGAACACTGTTCTTATTCCAGCTGAATTTGAACAGCTTTCCTGTTGCCTAAATGAAAATGCCTAAATGGTTTGAAGTTGAAAACCACACTTTAACCAGTATAGGTAAGGATTTGTTGTTGTTAACCTACAGAGCTTTTTTGAGAATCACACACTATGTTGTCGAGTTATTAGATCATCATCGAAGAGACATTAAAGGGGTCGGGAATATGTTACTCATAATTATGCAGCTCCACACGTAGTTCTGTTTGATGGCAAAGAGCTTCATAAATATTGCAGATGCCTAACACATAGTCGATCCTTATTAAAGAAAATGTAATTACTTTCATGTGAAAGATTTTACAGTTATGTTTCACATATCTCAGTAACCTCCACAAGATAGAGAAATTAATGCTTATTTTACCTAGTAAAAAGGAGAAAAGGTAAAAGCTAAATTATCTCATGGCCACAGTTTGAGAAGTGGTATTAGAATTCAGAATATGTTGTTCTTACTGATTACTGTTACTACACTATTAAGGCCAGGGGACATCATTACACAACACTCCAGAATAAATAAAATGACAGCTTTCAACTGACAATCCAAATTGCTGCTTTAGCTTTTGCTTTGTCCACAAGTGGTACCTGATTATTTTTCTGCCTTGCATCTTATATCAACACACCCATCTATGTAAACTCAGTGTAAAACAGAGCTAGCTAAAATGGTAGCATTTTATATTCTACTTTCCTCGTGTGCAAACAGATATTGCTCTAAGCATTGCTGGCACTCAGCAATAGTACAGGTTCAAACTACTGGACAAAGTACACAGCTTCCTATGCTTAAGCACTTGATGGTTGAAGAAAGCTCTCCATCTGATACTAGGTTATTAGAGTTACTTTTAAATCTTATTTTACTTTAATGCCAGTCCTTAATGTCAAAAAATCAAGTCAGCACACACAACCATGAAACTGGCTTAATTAATAAGCCTTCTTTGAAAACTATTGATTATTCTATACTGACCATCTTGTGTCTGAGGCTTTAATTGCACCTAGCTCATGTTTTCAGGTTCTTCTCTGTGGCCTTAGTGATAGATGATAAATTTTGTTTAGAAAAAGCTAAAATTTCCAAGTAATTTTCTTGAGGAGACTACAGTAAAACAAAAAGAATCCAAATATAACACATATGATAACAAGAGTTATCAGTACTGATTTTAGAGGTTGTACTGTGTTTACTTAGAAATTTTTCCTTTTTAAGCTTTTTATTTTTCTTAAGGATACTTTTGGTCATTTTCACCACTAATTTTTATTCTGTCTTCTCATTCAGTTTAATAAATGAAATTTTTAAAAGTTATCAAATGCTACTGTCTTATCTTGACTCTCACTGAAACAGCTTTTGCAAATGTGATATTGACCTATGCAAATTATATTATGCATTTCAGTAATACATGGTCATGGCCCCCACATTTAGTATTTATCCTGTTTAAGTACTATAAAGTAATCTTGTTAAAATCAAAGTTCTACAATATATTAATTGTTCTTTATGCTTCTTTGCTGCAATAAATATTTGGATGAGGTAACTCCACAAAATAATAGATATCACTGCTGTAATAAAGAAGGATCATTGGTAGTGTTTATTAATATACTTAAAAAATGGAGTCTACTTCCTTTAAAAATAATTAGCTAAGCAACAAACCAAAACTCTTTCAGAATAACAATGGAATTTCATTGTCTTCTCTGGCACCATTGTTTCCAGTAATTGGACTAGCTTTAGATTGCTGGGAAATTTATAATAGATGTTGATTGAGGTATATTAATGCTACAGCAAGCACTGTTCCAGGAGCTTCATGGAAAATGTAAAAACATGGAATGAAATCCTAGTCCTGCGGAACTCAGAGGCAAAATGCTCACTGCCTTAATTGTGTCCAACTTTTCATTCAGTGGTTTTGGACAAACAACAACTCAAGACTCATCGTCAGAAGATTCACAAATGTCCTATGTAACCACACTGACCCTTCAGCTGTGAAGACCTGTGGGCTGTGAATGATATTAACCGTGTATGTAAGGTTTTGCATGATCAGGACCACAGTACACAGAAGCCAAAATAAAGAATAGTCTATCATCCACTTATTTGCAGTTGTGTGCATAAAAGAAGAATTTGTGCTACATTGAGTGAGATTTACTTCAGTCAGACATAGTTTTTTGAGGGGAAAAAAATCACCAGGTAGCTCACACCAAAGTGGAATGGGTACAGTAAAATAATTACTTTCTTTTGCCCAGGTATTCCCTTTACTCTCACACTATTTCCTAAATAAATTCAGTTTTTTGTAGCATGTTTGCCTACAGTTGAGGTCTCCAAATGATACGTGATTGCAAAATCTGAAAAGTTCTTTCAAACCCTCCTAATAGAAGCCAAATAAGTTTCCTGTTGTGGATTGCTTGCTAATAAAAATAATGTGGACATTAGATTTTAAATGGTTACTTTGCTTTGAAGTAGCAGTTAATTGCACTTGTAGTATTGCATTCTAAAACATAGATGAAGCTGTCTGTAAGGAAAAAAGGCTACGTAGTGCTTTTCATATTTAACATATACTGATGCATGTAACCGATCAGCAGTTGACTAACCTGACTAATTTCCATGGCTTCATTCAGCTTCACTCTTGAAATTCCTGTGGTCTGCTGAGCAAATAAAAAATATCCCAAATTTAAAACCATGAAAGGTTTCCAGAAGATCAGACTTTTTAATAGGATTTTTGCTGTTCATAGGCCCATATATTATTTAATTCATAAAAACAATTTCTTCTGAGAGCAGATTCTGTGCTGTGAAGAATCCTCAACACTGAGTAAAGGAAATAAAAAGTTCTATATTAAAAAACAAACAAACACAACCAACCAAACAAAAAAAACCCCAAACACACAGATTTTGGACAAGAAAATATTATAGTGATAAGAAAAAAGTATACTCATGTTATTGATTATATGTGTGCTTATGGATTACTCAACACATGTTTTATGCAGTGAGGACATTATTAAGGTTGGCATCTAGTGTTAAGTTCATTTGAGAAACACAGTTAAATACTACAGATGTGTGACTTGTTAAAATTAATGGTAAACACTTCAAAAATGTCATTTTGGGGGTATTCAGTATTTTGGGTTGAGTTAGGCAATGAATTCCATCTGCAAAGAATGAAATAGGAGAAGTGCCCGTCTTTTCATTATTTCGAAGGGGTTTGAATTGGAAATACTTGTGTTTCTTTCTGACAGTTTTTAAACAAAACTTCTGTACTTTGAGTCAAAATAGTATTTTTCATCAACTCTGAGAGACCAGGGGAAGTTAATTTAAAAATAGTGGATAGGCAACATAGAAATAGGAGTGGCTGCAGTTGATTTGACAGAGAAAACTAAAGTTCAACATGATTTTTTTAAAGTTAGAAATGATCTAGAAAAAAACAGAATTAAACCAGAAAGTTTGTCTTCATATGGATGTATATAGATATATATATATATATAGATACAGATATATATCTCCATCCTATAGAGAAATCCAGATTTTAGAATGCGAAGAACCAGAACTTTTCAATCACAAAATTATGGTGTAAACTTCTCATCTTCTATATTCTGAAAGCCACAGCATAACTAGTCTTCCTCTGCCCTATTCAAGTATTTCCTTTAGGCAGAAATAGCTTTGTTTTTATAGGGCATGAAACATTACTGCTTAATCTAGGCTAAGTGCTGTGTAAAACTGAAGAATATCGATACAGAGGAGCACTAAAAGAACACTGTATGAAAAGGTTTAAAGTTACCCACTTTGCAGTGTCCTCTTCAAATATGTACTGGTTCCTGAGGATTTTTAACTTATGTCATTCACGGTATCGTTATTTTTGTTTCACAGAGAAATGGTTAATGCATGGTTTGCTGAGAGAGTTCATACCATCCCAGTCTGCAAGGAAGGAACCAAGTCCCAGAGTGAATCCTGTGATTGTCACCAGCCCGTCTGTGCTGAGACGACCAACTCTGGGACGCCAGCGAGGAAAATCTCTGCTTCTGAATTTGACAGACCCTTAAGGCCAATTGTTGTCAAGGACTCAGTAGGAGCAGTGAGCTTCCTCTCCGGCTCTGAGAAGAAGGAGCAGATGCCTCTGCAACCTCCAAGGACTGAGACCAGTGCAGGGGATCAGTGCTCAAGGCTATTAGAACTTGTGAAGGATATTTCCAGTCACTTAGATGTCACAGCACTTTGCCATAAAATTTTCCTACACATCCATGAGCTGATAGCAGCTGATCGCTATTCCCTGTTCTTGGTCTGTGAGGACAGCTCCAATGAGAAGTTTCTTGTAAGCAGGCTGTTTGATGTGGCAGAGGGCTCCACCCTGGAAGAAGCTTCCAACAACTGCATTCGCCTGGAGTGGAACAAGGGCATTGTGGGTCATGTAGCAGCTATAGGGCAGCCTCTGAACATCAAGAATGCGTATGAGGTAAATGGAGAAAGTTTCTCTTGAACAATTCTTGAAAAAAGGAAAAAGCTTTATTATCAGCTGATACAATATTGCCATTTTAATATATGTATTTGGAGCTATATTGACTTAAACCAGGCAAGATGCAAACCTGACACCACATATTTGGTTATAATACATGTATTATATATACATGCATATACAGAAACATGTAGCTATGACTAATGCTAGAGGAATGCTAATATCAAAATAAACTATGTAACTTTGACAGTAGCAGTCAGATTTTCTTACCCAGCTATATGCACACCAATATTTGTATTTCTAGCATCAGACACTTAGATGTGTATATTTCTGCTTGTATAGGGATGTAAGGTACTTCTGCACCAAAATGAACAAAATCATGAGTGTAAGTAATTGTCTGCAAAACCAGAGTCCTATAACTAAAAATACTTTGAAGAATTTTATCATATCTAAGGCATGAATTGTAGGAGCTGAATGAACAAGAACAGGATGAGGGTTTGAACTGTAAAGATGTCTCCCAAGTGAAATGATACTCTGTGATTTGAGTCCTCTAATACAAGGCTAGATGGAAAAAGGAAGAGAATCCAGCACTGGAAGAGAACATCTCTTACATCTCATCTTAACATCCCTTCATCCCAGGCTCTCTGGATATGCTGATTTTGTGCTTTGAATTTAGGGATGATGGGAATTTTAGTGAATTACTTAACTGATTAATTAACTAATTAATAAAGGCATACAGAACTAAAAAAATACCACTTCTAATTGATCATCTCTCACTTAGTATCTGAGTATGTTTGCAGAATTAGGTACATTGCCAAGTAGATTTTTTCAGAAGTAAAAAAGAGCAGTATGATTTCATATGGCTTCATTTTCAAACACTTGTTAGCTGTCTGTGTCTACACTTTTGCTAAGTATGTGTTTCCAGCAGGACATCACCTGTCCTTATATTTCAAAAGTTCATTCTTGAATTGAGACCATCATGCTCCACTTGAAACCAATTACTAGAGAAAGAACAGCAGCCTTTAAAAATAGTCTGACTTATTTTGGTCTGATTAAAACCAAAACAAAACAGAGTTTTATAACAATATTCAGCTGGGGAAAAAAAGAAACAAGCAATCTCTGGTAAAAATAAAAACACTAATTGCATTCATGAAACTTTGTTTCTCTGTGGCCATATGTCTTTTGGTATATTTCTGTAATTTCTTCTTGATTTCTGTAATTTCTTCTTGATAAAAGCTATACTAGGGATTGTTAGTCCATGTATAAATTTGTCATAATGATGGTCTGGGTTCAAGGAAGGAGTCTCCCAGGGTTTCAGTTTTTTGGTTCTTCCTGGCAGTTGTATTTATCCACAGGCACTCACATTCCACATAAATTCTTTTTGTTGTTGTTTTAACACATGCTGATAGTAGTATATACAATTATCAGCTAGTAATGGAACCTTTGTTATCCTGCATAACAGTTAAGTAAAATATTGTACTTTTCTTAACCTTTAAACCAGAGATGAAAAAGAACTGGTCTTTAGGCAAGTACTCAATGAATTATCTTTTTCTTTTGTATCAGGATCCAAGATTCAATGCAGAAGTCGACCAGATCACAGGGTATAAGACTCAGAGTATTCTCTGCATGCCGATAAAGAATCATAGGGAAGAGGTAAGTTGCAGTATTGGGATCACTTCATGTAATACTGTTTCAAGCTATGCTAATTCTTTAAACTTTTATTAGCTGTCAGTCATTATCTTACGGTATAAAACCATCTCTTTTTTTAAAGAACTGCTTGTGTTTGCTTGGACTTTAATTTTATCTTATCTAGTTCAGTAATGTAAGCCAAAGGCAATTATCAAGAAGAGTTTAATCCCAGACACAGGTAAAATATATGTATTTAACTCTAGCAGTGCTGTTCCTGGTTTCTGGACCAAGTATCTGTCAGCACTAAAGTTCTCTGCACACTTATTGGCCTGAGTGCCCACTCAGTCTGCATTTAAGCGTTACTGTACTTCAGCTTAGCTTGTATGTATTTTCTTTTCTTCAGACGACACAAACTGGGGTTTATCATTGTCTAAAACGCTGGTTTTTACATTCTGTTAACTCAGTTCATAAGTAATAAATTAAGAAACATCAAGTGCTTAACATCAGGCATTGAAAAACGCACGGTGTTGATGTGATTCAGAAAAGGTATCCACAAGTCATATAGCTGAAATCACTCCTAATTAAAACCATGTGAATCTGCTCATTGAACTCTTGCACATATCTCCTGTCCATGCTGCTTCTCACAGAAGTTCTCCCTTCCTGTCTGATGCTGTTGCAGTAGGAAGAATTCTTGTTATGAACTTAAGACATCTTCTTGCTCTGAGTAGTTCCAGAGTAAATTCAGTACAGTCAATGAAAGTCAATGAATGGAAAAAAGTGAGGTGCACTGTTTTACTTGTGGAGTAAGTAAGGGATTTTTTTTTTTTATCCTGAATGTAGTAGCTTTCAGGCACATTACCAGCTCTTAGAATACTCAAAATATAAGGCTCTCTACAGAGTGTGTCAGAGCTTTAAGATGGAGATTTTCTGTCCCATAATTCCTTTATTTTTCAGAGTATTTATTGCTTGCTTCCGGAAAGCTCAAACTCCAATACACTGCCAAGATTGGTTTGAAGACATCATACCTTCCTTTTCTTGCTCTTCCATCTTTTACTACTCTTCTGGAATATGTCACCTTGACTCTTGTATTAGAGGACTCTCACTGCACTGAACCTTTTTTTATTATATAAATGGATGAAACTCTTGATTTAACATGTTTGTTGAATCTTACTCTAGCTGACCCAGATGATCAGCCATGATTTCCTTTCTTCACATACTACTAATTTTGGTTTGAAACTTTTTTTCAGTTCTTCTAAGGATGGCACTTGATCCTCTCCTACTCCCATTCCCACTTAAAAGTCTTTCCCTTCCTAACCAGCAGCAGCCACTCCTGGCCCTGGGCCAGCTAATGAGCAAAGCAGATGTTATATGAAGAGCTTTCAAGGGCCAGTGGTCCATGTTAGGCTGCTGCAAGGCTTTAAATTTCACCCAAGACATCACATTTTCTTTTTGTTGAATGGAAAAAATGCTATGTTCTGTGTAATTTGGATTAGAAATGAATTACAAAACCTTGGTGGCCAGGGAGCGTGAAAGTGCTTACTTCTCACCGGGTCCTGATAGTAGGTGGGGGAAGGAATGAGAGCTGTAGTCTGTTAGTCCAATACACCATGACTTACAGGCTGAATAAACCTGCAATTGGCCGTATCTTCAGCTAGCTTTTTACTCCGAAGTGCATCAGCAAGCGGAAATGAAGCAGGTATGTGTTTATTTTGAAAAGTTCAGCCAACCTGAAGTTTGAGGAGAGTGTTATGCTCTACTCATATGCAATAATTTGAAGGGGCTAAACTATAAGATTTCATATAGAAAAGAACAGCACTTTTTAATTTTTTCCAATCTTAAAGTCTCTACCAGAAGGCTTTTCTCCCTCTTACGACGACACATGGCTGACATGTTTCTGGACAGATTGGTGTCAGTGAATCAGTCTTTAATTTGACGTTTGCTTTCTGCATCTGCAGCTTTTTCTTTTTTTTTTTTTCCTTTTTCCTTTTTTTTTTTTTTTTTTTAAAAGCCCAAAACAACAAAACCAGAATACTAGCTCCTCCCTGTTAATAAAAAAAAAAAAAGTCCCCAAAGCCCCGCTAGCAATATTGAGGTTAGTGAAGGCTGCCTTGGCCCAGGATGTCAGCAACCCCAGTCAAAAGACAATTCTGGAAGGCATCCAAAAATAAACACTGAGAAAGAGAAGCAACTGGGGATTTCTGTTTGTTTGTTTAGTATTTGTACTATTTTTTATAACAAAAGAGTCAGTAATTGAGAGGAAGAAAATCTCATGCTGATTATGAAATCCTCTGGGCCTGCTAAGTATGGAGATTTTTCCACTACACGTTTTTCACATTTGCCTATATTTCCATGAGGCATGTGAGAAAGTGAAGTCTCACTTAAAAATAACAGCCAGTAAGAAATTCCACAGATGAAAAGAAGAAAACAGTTTAATTCACAGAAGAGCTCATAAAAAGGACCCAGGAACTAGTAGTAATAAGAAAAAAGCAGTGCAATATGAGTATTTTACCTCTGCACAGATGTGCATGAAAAATGGAATTATGTTCACATTAATGGTAAAAGAACTTTTCTCAATCCCCTACTCAACCTATTCTTGCTGACAGAAATGCCACAGAAACATTGCATTTCAGATGCAGAAAGTTCTGCTGATTGTGTCCTATAAGATCAGATTATAGAGGCTTGTACAGTGCTAGCTTTATAAGGATTTCTTATTTTCTCATGAAAAATTACAAATGCAAACTGACTGAGTTTTACATCTGAGACTTCGGGGGCTTTGAACAAAGTTCTGATATCTGTAAACCCCTGCTGCACAATGTCTAATAACTAAACAGAAATTCCTTCCATCCTATCATATGACAAAAATATTGCTACGTGATGCTTTCTGGCATGCAAGACTCTATCAATTTCTGGTTATCTCCATTGAAGAAAACAAAAAAGAAAGACCTTGGGTAATCTGAATTGTATTCTACTTTAAAAGAAAAACAAAATGGTTCTAAGTCAAATCATTTAGTCATCTATTCCTGTATTTAAATTTGTCATAAGGTGAAAGTGAAGCCATAGCAAAGACTCCATTTTGCTCCCAGAAGATTTTCTCTTGTGATTCTTCTCTAAAAGCAGATAACTCTATATGGTTATTTAGACATTAGTAGGTAAGACTTGCTACTTGGGTTATCAATGTGGATCAGAGACCACATAAAAACCTTCAAAAGAGATTAAATTTTTATCCTCAGTCGTACAAAAGCCACCAATGAAAAGTTACTATTAGCCAGCTTGTACCACAGAGTTACCAAGAGGAAGCTGGTATTGATAGCCACAGGCTTTAGCTCTTAACACTAACCATTTCAGTGCTACCGTGCTTATACAGAAATCAGGGCTTCACCACTACTGGCAGAAGACCTGAGCTTGTGGCAGTTCTGCATTGTGTATCTCTAAAAGCAGCTTTTCATTCCAGGTGTGTCCTTAAACCTTCAGTTTTTCAGAAGATCCATACGGTACTGATTTGCCTTCTAGAGCTCCTGTAATAAAGTCACTAATGCAGTGGCACTGTCTTCTGATTTTGTTTGGTCGTGGATTCAGAGACCCAGAAAAAGGACTACAGAAGTTGTTGCAAATTATTATCACCTCAAATTTCTCCATATGGTTTTGTAGACATTTGTAAACAACTACTCATTTTGACAAAATTTGACAGAACTGCATAGAGAATGGAAGTCCTTAGTTTAAACCAACTTGCAGAGTTATCCGAAGCTGATACAAGACTCATTAGAACTCTCTAAGTGGTTTGGAGTATCTGTAGAATGGACAGTCTCTGACGTGCAGAGTCATCACAGATGCTGTAGAACGTCTATAGGAATGTCATTGTTTTCTGTTATTTCTGCATCTTTTTTTCTTTCAGCTGAGCAAAATTATTTCTATAAAATTGTATTTCAGTTCGATTTCTACTAAAATCTGTAGGATTTGCTCATATATAAACTTTTAGCTGAATTAACTGAGACCTATGCCCTGGGTTCTGAGCATGTGAGATTGAACTTCCTACTAAATGGCTAAAGAAATGTTCTATTCTGGCAATGCTCACTCCAATTCTTTTGTTCATTGTTGTTACCTTTGCCCTGTCTCCTGTCACTGGGATCTCTTCCCAACAAATCAGGGGTGCTACTCTATTTCCAACAGCCTTTGAAAGTATCCTGTTGAATTTTATTGTATAAAATGTGACCAGGCATGTTACTGTTAGCCAGCTAAGTTATTTTCTCCCACAGTGAAAACTTCAGGTATAATACACCAAAGTCACTGCCGTATAGCGTAGAACTAGCCAACCTAACTTTAAACAAACTAATTCAAGTTCCAATAGCAGGCTTGCTGCAGGATTATGGAGATCAGTAATTTGCTTCTTGAGTGGATTTTCAGCTTATACTGAGACGTGTTGTAGTATAATAGCTAGATTGCTGGAAATCATGCAGGCTACTGTTGGCTTGAATGACAGAACAGGATGTGAAAGTTTTGTTGCTTAAAAGGGAAGGTCTGTAAATACAGTTCCATCCCTGCAGGATAATTTTATAAGCCTGAATCAAACCTGTACAAGAGCAGGAGAGCAAAGTAAGGTTAAAAGCACTTTGTCTTCTCAAGTGGATATGTTCCCATCTTAAGATGAGATAAAAGTTCAGTTTCCCTCTTCCTATTACCATTCTTTGGCTTAATGTCATTTTTCTTCAGGGGCCAGCAAAGTAAATAAAAAAAAGCATATCTTCTTAGGAAGCAAAATTATATTTTTAAGTCAGCTGAAGTAAGAACCAACTAAAAAGTGCACTAGCTGCCTGTTGAGCTGGAACAGCTTTCACGGAGTTAGGCCTGTAATCTTGATGCACAAAAAAATCACAGCATGAAACAACCCAGATAAAATTCAGAGCACAGTCATCAGTCATCATCTACTGGGAACATTCTAGGTAGCTGCTACTTTTAGAGGCAGGAGACAGCTATCACAAGAAAATAGTTAGCAAAAATTAAGCCCTCTGATAATTAGAAGAAATCTCTCCTTGTCATGTGGATCGGGCTTTATTAAATGGCATCACTGGTACAGATCAAGAAGAAAGGTTACAGAACAAGTGCCAGCACTGGAAGATTACCTGTGTTGCCAGCATGAATATAATACAGAAGCTGGCTTCAGATGTGGTAAAACAGGCATGGATATTGACTCAGTAATTGTTGGAGGTTTCCCCACCCTTTTGGGGACCGGAAGTAAGAGAACAATTCCATCATCAAAATTGCTTTTTGTCTTCATGGTGTATGTCTATCTTATGTGATCTGATCCAAGAGGAATTTTTCCAACTGACTTTGAAGAAAGCTGGACCACTAAGGTCCTTCACATACAGCTTGTTTGGGTTTTTTTTTGTTTTTTGTTTTTTGTTTTTTTTTTTCCTGCCCACTCCTCATACATTTTCAATACAGGAAACCTGTTTTAAGGCTCTTGTTAGAAACTGCATGACTATTATAGTTGTACCTTGTTCTATGATCCCACCTACCTAGTCAGACTGAGGGTAAAGTTCAGGAGAAGGAGCGTGTAGCACTCAACACAAGAGCTCACTAGCTGTGTTAGGCTTTAGGCCAAAAGCTCACAAGTATCAAAATATAAGCAGATACAAATTACTTCAGTCTTCCCTCTCCCTTTGTCTTGGTTTTCTTCAGTTCGGAGTACTACCTTATGCTTTTCTAGTGGTCATCCCCTCTGATAGTTGTTTTTAACCTCTTTCTTTCCTACTAGTTTTGTCTTGGGTGACCAAGAAATACACAGGATAATTCTGTAGGCACAGTAGAAGAATGACAAGATATGAAATTTAAGTATCTTTGCTTTATTGCTACAGGACTCAACTTTCAAAAAACCTCACTTGGTACCTGACTGTTAGAGAATTAAAGACACATAAAATATTGGGCCTGTGCAACTTAAAAAACATATTTTTGTTAGACTGGACCAGTGCCTTCATGAGCAAGTATTTGAGGGATCTGTCATTTTTTTATTATATTCTTCAAGCTTCACAGACAATTAGCTTTATCTCAGATATGTAGATACATCTTGTCTATTGCCACAAAGATTTCACACTTTTAATGTACCTCTTATCTGAGGAAGTTTTCTGTATAGGTGAGCTCAGAGCAATTAGTCACCTTTGATTCAGTTTTTCTGCGGGTGTGAAAATAACTCCCAGATAGAGATCACAGATCAAGCCTATTGTTATTTCACATTTGTTTACAGTAACTTTAAATATGAGTATTTGGGTTTCCTACTGTGCCTAGTATTCTCTAAAATGCAGGCATATGTTCTTCATGGCCTAAAATGCTACCATATGATTTACTTTCGTCCTAATTACATAATTACTTTAGTAACAGGAACAGATCCTCTTGAGTTTCTTACATCTTCTCCTAATTACCTGGTGGCAGGCAAGACTCCAATGGCTAAATAATATCCATCTGAGGCGTTTCTCATTACTGTCTCTACACCACATTTTACAGAATTTAGTGAAGTTCACTGGAACTTGTATTGGTATAAATAAGGCCATAATTTGGATCAGTTCAATTTTTTAAAACTCTTTATTTTGTATGAAAAAACGGTACATACTACAAAGTTTTCTTTCAAAGCTTAAAAAGTCACTGAAACAACAGGAAAAAAAAGGGTTTGCATCTGCATAAAATATTTATCATAATCAGATCTAAAAATGACCATTTCTCTTAGAACATGTGCCTGTGTTAATATATGAGAAACCTGCAGTGATAATAAAGGGAGCCTAAATAGTCTTTTTACTATATTAATATAGTCCTTTTAGTGTTTTCATATAGCTTTTTTAAGCACCACAGGCTTTCCTTTCATGGAGAGGATGTGTTTACACCAGATGAAAGTACTCACCTTTTGGATGCCTTAAAAAGCCTCTGATTTCATTAAAGGTGTCTTAGCTCATGCTGGATCAAAACTGAAAAAAATAAAAGGAAAGAAAATAAATACCCACAGAAGACAGTAGTATGAGAAAAGACCTAACGATTAATCTGTGCACATGTAGGTTAACATAAAAGCATATTGACTGATTTAAAGGATTTCCTTACTATTCAGTCTGCTATAGAAGTATATAAGGCTAATTGCACAGTTCTTACAGTAAGAAAGTCCACTGGATAAGAAATATTCCTCACTGAAGTAAATGAGAGGTTGACTGTAGGGAAAAACTGGCTTGTATGGAACAGACCTGACAGTTAAGCTTTATTTCAGACAGACATTTATGAGCCTAAAGTTGTCAGTGATTCATGCTGCAGAACAATGACCTTGTTTGTAACATCAGTCTTTTGGGAATGCTAGGCTGAGAGATAGTAAATTGTCTTCTTTTCCGTTACAAAAATAATACTGCTTGTATGCCTTCCATCAGTTTAGCAGTTACAAATTTAATGATTAACAGTTACGTCAAACTTTTTAAACATGCACACCACACAGTTTTCTTCTGATATTGTTTATCCCAAACAAGCAAGATAAGAAAAAATGCCATCATTAACACCTTGTACTGGTCTTACACTACTTTGATCTCAAATAAAGGAAGTTCTTAGCAGCTTTGTCACTCATTTGTTGTAAATATGCCAAAAAACCCTGAAAATAATCAAAAGCTTTGCATATACTTTATGGCTTCTTACCATGTACTCTTTCATGTCATTGTACTCAGCTATGTGTGCTTCATCTGTGCTAGCACTGCACAGCAGATTTATTGAGTTCAGCATAAGATAAGACCCAGCCGTTTAAACAGATGAATGTTCTAATTGTAAGGAAGTGCAGGGGTTTACTGAGTGACTTCCAGCTCCTCCAAGTTTCCAGCCTCCTTCTCCTCCCTCTTGCTCTGCCTCAACCTAAATCTATTCCAGGTGCTGCTAGTGGCTATTCAGCTTGATACCATCAACTGTGGGCTTCATTTCTGAGTACCAATATAAGTAATGGGTCAGACATAATTGTCCCCACTCTCCACTTTGCACCTTCCTCAGAAGGTGGTTTGGTACTTTTCTCATCCATCCTGATGAGCAGCATTGGATTCACCACCTTATAGCTCCCGTGCTTAATATCAATTACAGAAACCTGTCAATACTCACTAACAACATTATTTTTTACTTCACAAATCAAGGAAACTATACACTCTCCATTTTTTTTGAAGCCTAAAGTCAGATTAGTAATAATTTGCAAAGTCTCAAAAGGAGAGGAAACACACTGAACTATATTAGGGAAAGGCTAAGGCCTTGAAATCCTATAATCCAGGAGAGGTTTATGCATCAGAGAGAAACACTTATAGAAACAGTTTGATTTAATAGAGAACAAGAATATGCATTAGTAATACATAGTATAATAAAAATAAATAACCTCATTTTAATAGATAATAAACTATTTGAGTTAGAAAATCTCTCATTTTCACCTTATTGACAGTGCAAGTCAGAAGTATCTCAACTGAAATTAATCTCTTTGCCCAATCTCTCCTTCTGAATGCTGTGAAATTTTTAGTGTGCTGTGAAATTACGTGGTTAATTTATGACTCAGAAGAGTAGAAGCACATAAGTACAAGGATAAGTTCAGAATCCAGAAGAAGTTTAAACTAGTTTACAGGGCAGAATGGTCACTGCGAGCACACAGCTTGAATAACTGCAGTGGGGAATCTACAGAAATATATCCCAGTGAATTAATTTTTCTAAGAAATGCTCACTCCCTCTTCATACTGACTTGTATGAAGGTCTCTTTAAATTCTCTTGTTTTCCTTGGGTTCTGGAAAACAGATCTAAGTTACCAGAGAAGACATCTGTGTTGAGTATGTAAGTCCAAAGAAACAACCCAATTTAATTTCTCCCCAGATGTCAGAGTTAGAGCCTACATTAGAAACTGGAATCAGTACTAAGCAAAGATCTGAATTCCACTTTCATCTTTATGAGTTCTGCTGTTTGCAGGGCAGATTGGTTTCCTGGGAGGCTCACTAGCATGCAGAGTTGAACTCCACAAAGACTGGCAGTAACAAAAACATCATGCTTAAACAGCTGTGTCATTCTCTCTCATGCATTTTACATTTCTTTTGAACCTAAACCAACATCCTGTGTAGAGAAATCACATTTGCCGGCTAACTATTGTCTGTGTAGAAAGTTACAAAAGCACCAGTAGCTTGGACTTGACTGTTCTTAAAGGGACTGTTTTCATTTTGTAAGAAATCATGTTTTCATCTCCCAATTAATGGAATTATGTCTAGAAACCTGAAATCAAATTTTATCACAGATTATTTCTACACAAAAAAGCATTATCTGAAATTTAACATAATTTAGACAGAATGTTACAAGAATAGATGTGTATTGTGGCTTGGTTTATTGTTACATGGATTCCACTTTCTTCCACTGAAATCCAAAACGAGACAAGCCAACAGAAGAAGTAAATGGAGCTGGTCTGTTCATGTCTTTATTTCATAAACCATAGTAGTTTTTTTCTAGTTCAGGTAAACCCACTTTGTTATTATCTGTGCACTGATTTACTTATGTGGGCAGCCTAATTTATAAAGCCAGTTGGCTTATGATCTTGGTACATATTGCATTTGAAAGCTAGGACTTAAGCCATGTGCCAAAACCAGAAAGAACTACTTAATGAAAAGCCTTTAATGTTGATGAGGCATATAGGTTTGCTTCTTCAGTCCACTGCAGATGTCCTGCGGAACTGTGAATGACTTTTTACCCTTTGCTTAGCTTCTTTACCTGTAAACCAGGATTCTTCCCTACCTTCTGAGCAGTTGCTCTATAGGTAAAATAGTTTTAAAAGGCAAGATATCAGCATATCTTGGCAAGAAGGACAGTCTAACTACCAGTTGAAGCATAACAAAATACCTCTTCTCAATGTTGGTTTAATGTGGTCTTAGTAACATTTTTCCTACTTTAAAAAATGTACTTAGTTTGAGTAACAAACTTGAGTCTAGCAGGAACACGACTATTTTTCAGCAGACAAAAATTAATCTGATCAGATTCAGAGAGATACAAAATGCTGAACTCTAGATCCAGTAAGGAGGCTGTGTTTTGGAAACTTTGTCAGAGCTAGCAGGGAGGGTATTTTCTACATAAAAAAGCAGATGAACTTTAGAGAAAGCTGTTGTGTGATCTGGCTTATGACTGCAGAAGTGGAAACTGTTGCTGCCTTTCTGGGAGACGATTGTTCCAATTTACAGAATCAATTTTGGATCAAATCAGCCCCTCTTCATAGGACCATCCAGGACTTATGCTACTTTTTTTTTTTCTTTTTTTTTTTAATTTCAGGTGCATGCTCAGCCAATTTTTTAATATGAATAAATTAGAAAAAAAACCAGGCTTAAATATCTTCTCTTACCCAAAGGTCAACCATATCAGTAATGGTTATTTTTTGTCATCTGTAAATATTCCTAGAAATAGAATCCAAAGACAGACCCCTAAAAATTATCTAATTACTTCATTTTCCATACACTAGGTTGTTGGTGTGGCTCAAGCAATCAATAAGAAATCTGGAATTGGTGGCACTTTTACTGAACAAGATGAAAAGGTATAAAAGCTGGACATTTAAGTCTCTTCTATTTTCATAGGGGAATGGATATATTTTTACTTTCCACACTGATCAGAACTTTTAAAGTTACTAAAAATGAAACACCTCTGAAAAAGTAAGTATTCCTGGTAATACTGCATATTTTTTCTTTATGAAGCCATAAGAAATGCGTATGTGAAATAGTTTCATTTCTGGATCAGCATGGTGTCTCTAATACATCTCTGAAGCACAGGCTTACTCTACCAAAATATATTGTAAAAGAGTTTGATAACTTTTAATAGACATTATTTTTTATGAATAAGTTCTAATCTCTTGGCATCCCCAACAAACATATTTTGAATATTAAAAATTGCATAATGATTGACAGAAGCTGACTTAAACCCTTAGCAATTAAAAAAAATCAGAATTTATCCTTTCCCTGTGAAACCTTCCTCTTTAAAACAAAATGTACACTGTATCTGCAGGATATCAGAATTAATCCCATTCCAAAACTGGAAAAACTTCTGGTCCAGCAGAATTTTATTTCCACTTTCCAAGAGACTGGATTCCTGAAAATAATAGAGGCTGATTATCTGCATTTAGTTTTTCTATTAATAGATAAAATATGCATTGTTGCAAAGTGAGTTGATTACTCCAAGCAGCTTCTTATATCAGTCCTACTTTTACCAGGATAAACTGTGATGATCATTAGTTTAAAAAAGTGAGAAGAGATTCTTGAAATAACAAATTATGAGTAACTGCAAAAAGAATCCTTGAATGTGTGGTTGCCAAAATAACTAAAATATCAATTGATACTTCAAAGTGAAAATGGAAAATTGCAGTAGCTTATATTTGAATACGGTTAAGATGCTGTGAGATTTATCTTTGTGGTATTGCTGTTTGTCTTCAGGATTTTGCCGCATATTTGGCATTTTGTGGAATTGTTCTTCACAATGCTCAATTGTACGAGACATCTTTGCTTGAAAACAGGCGTAATCAGGTATGGTCAACAGGTTTGTCTCAAGAATACAGAAATTACAATGGTTAGTTAGTAATCAGTGCCTGCTCCTGATATTTCTCGTATGGTAGTTATTCTTGGCTATTTTTAATTACTCGAATGCTGTACATCTCTGATAAGCTCTAACTAACTGCACTGAGAAGTAGCTGGGCACACTCCAGCTTGGGCTGTGAGAAGTGGACCATGTAGGGCAAGAAGGTAAAGCTAGATGTCAGAAAATTCCCTCTGTGTCAATACAGTCGATATTGCCTGAAATTATCCTGTGGCTCACTGTATGTATACAACCAGAGGTGGACATACTCCAGAATTTCAGATAGAATTATCCCTATGGAATGGTGGAGGTTATACAGGTAGCCCTTTTAGTGTCCTACAAGTAGTCACTAACCATATTTTCAGTAATGATCAGATGGAAAACTGAATTTCCTTCTGATTAATTAACTGTATTTTGCAGCCATCTTTGTAACTGATGGGTTATTCATGCCATAGCCTTTATGGGTGGAATATGTCTGCCATACATGGTATGAAAAGGTTTTGGAGAAACAACCGGGCAGCAGTTGTTTTAAAAATTTTCTGGTAGGACTGAGTTTCCAAGTGACTATCATTGTTTGTAAATCAGTAAAAATGTGGATAATTTCCCAAATTTGCTCCATGCTTCTTGTGAGGAGAAAAGGAATAAAATATGAGCACATATCAGCAGCGAAGTCCTTTGGCAGTAGCTTTGAAATACAGCACACTGTATCTAAATGGCATTTTCACCAAATGAGTTCGTTAGGATCTGTTAGAATTTCAACAGACAAAAATGTGTTCAAAACTCAATAAATTTAAGTATCACTGTTGTTTTTAGAGTGCACACGAGCCATAGGAAACTATTAGGTTTCCTAAGGACAAATAACTGTGTTGCCTGGATTTCTCAGATTTCATTTGATGAACTGTTAATGCCTAAATCCATTTTGTCTCTCTGACCAAAAACATGAGACAGCCAACTATGCTACCTATTTTTTCCATCAGAAGTGTCAAACTGGCTGTTATTTACTGTTGCCTTGCAGTCTGTGTGAGAGCCAAAACTCAGTTTTTGTCACAGACATACTTCTTGAGTTCCTTGACTCAGGGAAGAGGAGAAAACTTCAAGACAGTAGTAATGATAATGATTGCTTAAATGACAGTTAGTCAAAATTCCACAAAAGACTTTTTCCACAGGTGCTTCTCGATCTTGCCAGCCTGATTTTTGAAGAGCAGCAATCTTTGGAAGTAATTCTGAAGAAGATAGCTGCCACTATAATATCCTTCATGCAAGTGCAGAGGTGTACCATCTTCATAGTGGATGAAGATTGTACTGTGAGTATGTTTTTTTGTTTAAAGGCAGAAACGCTTATTCCTTGGGAGCAGTATGGGCTTCCCTCCATTCTGATTCAATAGCATAGTATGTTCTGTTGCCTTTTTGCTGTCTGCCTTTTCTTCTATAGCATCTACTCGGGTTAGGTGTTGACTTGGGATGCTTCAGTCTTTGTGGAGTCCATACTGCCATTTTATGCAGCCATTTTGCGCTACCTGTAGGTAAACTATGGCTCTAAGCCCTCTACACCTATGGCATAGATCTTCAATCTTGAACTCTTTCATTACTCGCTTTCTTGGCTACTGATGTAGGAGAGAAAAAAGGAAAAGACTGGGAAAAAAACAATGCAGCCTTTGCTTCCTGTGCACAATCAGTTTTGGTGGTGCTTTTTATTTCTTGAATATATCTAAGCAAGGAGTATCTAAACAAGGTATCTAAACAGAATCATGGTCTGTCCCAAGATCCTGGCTCACTGAAGGAAAGCACAACTCCTTTCCAATCTGCCCACCTGTATTTCCTTCCTATTGAAAATAGGCTGCAGAACAAGGAGCGGGATATTATGTTGAATGCCTCGGTCTTAGACTGGCATTGCTAGTTTTACCTTTACTACTCTGTAGAGATGGGTGTACTAAGATCTGGAGGTGAGGAAGCATTTCTGGGTTCTGTAGCATGGAAATAATGCACAGCACTTGTGATCATCTGCCAAAATCACATCTCTCACTGTATTTAGAAGAGGAATTTACATAATTTTTGTATCCACATATTCACACTGTCCTTGAAAGTTAAATAAACTCCGGCGCCTAGTTAGCAGTCTGTAGTTTGAATCTTTAGTAGAGAGTCTAATTTCTTCCTACATTTGGGCTTCTAAACTGTTAAAAAAACTATGTGAAAAGCAACACGGAGATCAGTCAACATGTTGAAGAGGTTTTGACCTGTCCAAGCAAAGCAGGTCTAGAATTGGATGAATGTTGAAATACGGAAGTTCTGTGCTGACAGATAAATTTAGCACAGCTTGTAAGTGCTGACGTTTCTTCTCAGAGTGATCAGTAGAGATTCAAGGTATTTCAATGATATTTAAAGTTGTATCAAAAGATATTTTTGTGGTAGGATCCTGCAAGCTTGCTGCTAGATGTGAAATTAAGTTAAATAATTTTATACTTGTCTTTATTACAGGATAGGTTTTGATAACTACAAGCTTTTCATGAGTATTACTATTCTAACTTATTACAACCTTATACACCTTTATATTAAAATGTCCGCTTGGTATTCTAGGATTCATTTTCTAGTGTGTTTCACATGGAATCTGAGGAATTAGAAGATTCAGCTGAAAATCTGAAGAGGTAAAACAATTAATTCAAACTTTTGTTCATCCCAGGAGAATGCTAAAGAAACTATGCTTTTAATATTTTTTTCCATAATAACAGATCTTATTTCCATTGGGTACCATGTATTAATGCTATTTTTACAGAGCAGCTTTTCCCTGAAATGTACGTAGACAAACTCTATTACCTTAAAGAGGTCACACTGAGCAGAACAGGAGAGTAGGAACTGATCACTTTGTCAGGTCTAAGTACACAGTTGTATTGCAAGGCTAAGCTGTGGAAATGTACAAAATGTGAGAAGTAAAAATCTAAGTTGGTGGGCTGTTCTAAAACTGATCTGTAAAAAATCTGCATAGATAACTATGTTGTAGAGTAGACATATCCACATTAGCAGATACTAATCAGTATATAACACTATTTATTATTTTAATCAATTATTTTCGTCATTATTCTTATCTCATAGATAGGGAAGCTGAGTCAAAGAACATGACTGACTAAATGAAGAATAAAATCTTAAAGTTCTAACTTTCAGTCATCTTTTAGAAACCATTAAGAATTTCAACTGGGGGGAAGGGAAAGATGCAGAAATAGTTGAATTAAAATACTCAGGTTAAGTAGTTTCCAAATTTAGTCTGAACCTCTGTATCGAAGATTGAAAATTACTGTCTCTATTACCTTCCTCTGTCATCAAAAACAGATGTTTCAAATAATGTCAAAAGAGTGAGATGGAGTTTTATATAAAATGCAATACTACAGATACAATGTTCAGAGAGAAAATGGAGATTTCTGCACCCCTTTGATCTTTTCTGCAGTGAATGATTATTACATGAAATTTAATTCCATATATTTGAAAATTATGTCCAAAGTGTGTGGCTTGAGCAACTGAAAACTGTTGAGCTGTATTATGATTTTTGACAACATACAATTAGAAAATAGAGGTATAACAGGGTAGTAGATCGCAGGGTGAAAGAAAAAGTTCCCGTTTATTTTCTGTTCCACACTATGGGAACAGTAAAGAGAATTTACCCTTCCTGTTCATTACCCCTTTCATGGTTACTAGTTAATACACTCCACATGTAATTTACTGTTTGCATGGGCCATCAGTAAATTATTTCTCATAACTGATGGGGAAGCAATCTTAATTGCACGTCTGAATCTGGTTCATGAGACAGCACAATTATATGCCAAGGACTGTACTGTGAGTCAACCATTGGAGTCAGAACTTCTGCTCTGCTTGAAGGACACAATTTCGGGCAACAGCAGAAATACAATGACATGGATTAGATGGGAAGTACCTAATAAAAGTTCAGGCTTATTATGTAATCAAAGACTCTGAATCAAGCCCCAAATCAGACTGTTTTCAGAATTGTGGGGCATTGCCCTATATAACCAAGTTTGTGAAATAACGAAAGAATAATTCCCTTCCTCCAGCACTGTGAACATTCTTACACCAGAAGGATAACTAAAGTCAAGTCAAATATCGGAGGGAAATGGCAAGAGCTTGATGGGAATAGGTTTATTATTAGGACATCTGCCCTTCTCCAAAGCAGGCAAAGGGTCAAAGAAAATTGAAATGCTTTAATTAAATCATCATGGCAAAAAAGTAGGAGATGATTGATTCTGTAAAGATTTCCTGATTTGGAAAAAAACAGCTCTATTTCAGTAGCAGAATCCCCATGCCACTGATTGTGCCTTTACTTTTAAAAAAATTTGAAATGAACTTGGAAGTAGAAAATTTATAAAGGCTACCAGCTGCACTCCATTTAAAGAATATATGAATCCCATCCAGTAGTGATTTTTCAAGTGTGTCAGATTGATGAATGGAGTTTGTTTTCAAAAAGTTCTATTTATTTCAATATAAACCAGCTGTTCATTATTTATCCTTCATCTACATAAACTGTACTGATTTGTTTATTTCTTAAGTTTGCTGTTCAGTGTTAACATCGTTGAATATTAAAGAAATGGAGGAACATACAAATCAATCCACTCTGCAGTTTTGTGATGACAGCTGGATTGGGATACAGGATTTGAACTCAACTCTATTATGTATCTATTGGTTTTATCCTTTCCTCATACCGGAAAAATATTACAGTTACTTTGCATAATGAAATGACCCGTTGTCATACTAAGCACATCATAATAATGTTGTATCCTTCAGGGACTATGACACAAACAAAATCAATTATATGTATGCTCAGTATGTCAAGAATACGATGGAGCCTCTCA
Organism: Caloenas nicobarica; assembly: GCF_036013445.1. Lineage (NCBI taxonomy): Eukaryota > Metazoa > Chordata > Aves > Columbiformes > Columbidae > Caloenas > Caloenas nicobarica. Next base: position 12,005,658 of record NC_088248.1, on the reverse strand, counting down.
ACATCCCAGATGTCTGCAAAGACAGAAGATTTCCATGGACAGTAAGTATAATAAGCTTAAATTTGAAATCCAGAAATGGAAAATGTTTTTCTGTCCATCTTTCAAACCTTTTTTTTGTTTTCCCCTCATTATTTCTATTAATGTAGTGGCCACATTTAGAATTATGGAAACATGAAGGAAGGTACATTTGCTTGATAAAATTCATTATTAGTGAAGAGATGGTACGATATTCACACACAGTGAGCCAGGTGGCCAGGGGAGGGATTTATCCTTACAACCATTATTTTAAAAGCCTAACATTCATTTGTCAGTAAATAGACAGTGCAACATGGAGATCTTGCAATATGTTCTGTGGAAAACATTTAAGAGAAGAACCATTGGAGGTTTTCACAGTAATCTCTAGTTTAGTGTGAGTGTTTGGAGGCTCTCAAAAGTTCCTTCCCTTTTATCCTCTCCTTTCCCTTCTTGTTTTGGCAAAGATTAATGTTATAGATGAAAGTTCTTTGCTGTTTTGCAGAGGGAAAACCTTTACTTTTCTTTGGGAGCTTTTCCTTCACGCTTCATCAAGTGTGAGCTTGTGGTTTGGTGTGCTACCGAACACACAGATACTGGAGAGTTACGATGGAAGGTCACTTGATTACAGTCAGGTTGTCTTCAAAGTCGTCATCAACAAAAAAGCAAACTTGTAAATTCTGTATTTTCCTGTCAATGAAGAAATTAGAAAGATGCCTGCTTTTCTTATTATATTTAAGCCTGTCAGCTAGAGGGGTGCAGGGAGAGGGCAGGGAGAGGGAGAGGAGTTATTATGATCTGCAGTTTTTACTGAACTCTTTGTTCTGAGATGCACAACAAAAAGGTCAGAAAATACAGTGTTCAATGTGATTGTTCCAGTAAGTGGAAAGAAGGTACAGGCTCATGGTGGGGAGCTGTGTTGCCTCCCTTTTTCTCTGTGCAAGGTTTCATGGATGTTTTGGAGTGGGTTTCTATGACGGATTGAGCAACACACGAATTGAATGTTAGTTAATCAAGGCATCTCAAACAAAACAAAGTTTAAGAAAATTTTAGTGCTACAAGATGCACAGTTAGCTTAATGCCAGGTAGTTACTCTTGGTTCATGACACCTGTTCCTTACATTGCTGTATTACAGGTGAGGGGATATGCCAGAAAGGGGAGAGGTCAGTTCCTTTTACAGCTCATCACCTGAAAGAGTACAAAGGTGTCCTAAAGCCCAGCTGTTTGCTTTTTCACCTGCACTGAGTGGAACATCTTGTCTTGGTTCAAAGTTGTCAGTTTCAAGGAAGTGGTGCCTTTTAATGCAAGCGGCACATTTTTAGCACAATTACAGAGTCACTGTAAAATCCTACTGAATGAAGATTATCACATCATTACCTGTGTTATTATTTGCCAAAGTTTGTATCAGATACATTTCTTATACTGTCCAGCCGAAGATGAGCACACTCTTTGAAGACATCGTTGCTTTTTGAAGGAGTACATAAACCAAAATACCTGTAGACCCCAGCTCTACAGCTTTTTTACTTCAGCCACTTGAACATTAGTCTCTAAAATTGTTAACCATATTTTTTTGTTTGTTTAACAGAATGACAATACAGAAAATGTAAGTCAACACATAAAGAGTTTGCTGTGTACACCAATAAAAAATGGGAAAAAGAATAAGGTGATAGGTAGGTATCTTTACAAAAAATATTTTCGTACATTTCTTATAAATATTTCTGTTCTCCACACTAAAATCTCAGCAACATGGAATCTCAGCCCAGGACAAAAGATCCTTAACTATCATGTTTTCAACTAATAAGTCCACTGCAACCTTGACTGTAAATGGATTACCTAATAAGTTACCAAATATCTACAACAGTCTTGTGATACTTCACCATTTTTGTAGCTTCTTGGCATTCAAAAATTTTGTGTAAGTAAAATTATTTCCATTGCTTCCTATTTAGAGGGCCAGTTACCGCTCTTGTGTCTTTAACAAGGCAGTGAAAAGACGAGAAGATCTAAATCAGTAAATAAGCTCTTCAGGCCTGAGCTGTCTGTAGTGTTGGGCTTTTAGGGAAGAGTGGTGGCATGTGAAAAGGCAAACTGAACTGCACAGACATTGACAGTTGCCATAAATGAGACTCAGCTACAGAAAGATTTGTACATTAGAAGGTCAGCTGCTGTGCCATTTTTGTGCTACAAATGGCCCTTCAGAGGTCCTTGCTTCTATCTGTAGATTACACAGGGAGCTGACAGTCCTATCTTAACACACTAGTTTGAGTGTCTAAAGCTACCCAGTGTAAATATCTCTGCAGCATCTGCTTTACTTTTTCTAGAACTACTTTTCTTCTGTTTTAAAGAGTCGCCATACTACCACTGGTTCCTGGGGTGACATTTTCAGAAGTAATTTGACATTACTTAGGTCCACAAAGGCCTAGATTCTTATGGAAACTTAGAAGCCTAATTATCTCTAGTTCCCCAAAAACATTTAGGTGGCCATGGCTGGGGTCTTAAAGATGAATATACACCTAAATAGTTTTGAGAATCTGGTCAGGAAATAAGCTTAATGAGCTTTAAGCCTTTCAGTGAGTTTCACATTCACCTTAAACAAAGGGATGATGATGCTTTTGGAAATTACCATGACTTCCCTGTCCCATGAAGAGTAGAATGAGTGTCAGCCTGCTTTCCTGGCATAAGTTCCACAGAAACAGAACACAAAATACACTGATTTCTAGATAGCAGTATGAACCCAACTTCCTCGGCTTTACAAAATCTGGCAAGTAAATGCTGAGTGTTCCAAAATGCATTTTTAAATGGTCTTCCAATAATTTTCCTTGAGAATTATGGCAAAACTGCATAACCAGTGTATATAGTAAATATGAGGTCCCTTCTCCAAGAAGAGTGGTCTTTTTTTTTTAACTCCTGAAGCAGAGAGAAAGAGAAGAATGGAGTCCTCTGAAATGTCTTTTGATATCAGCTTCTGAGTTATTTTATTACGTTGTTTTAAATATTTTACCAGACCCTAGAAGACCAAGATGGAGACTGAACTGTTGAGCTTTAATTAGAGATACTTCACTATGCTGTTAGCTACTGATAAAACAGTTGCATCTGATCCCAAATAGTTTCCTTTTATTGTTATTTCCTATGTAAGTTCAAACTGAAGGTTCCAGTCAGGCCCCCCAGTTAGGTGGGTTCTTCAAATCTGAGAAATTCTCATTGGGAAATGTTCTTCAAAGTCCTTTAAGGTTTCACAGCCTGCCTGATGTTCAGATCTTTAATAGGGCAAGGTCAATAAGCTGTCTTTTGGACAACACCCAGAAGTTCCTTTAACATACTATATACTATGTAAGACTATTGTTATAAGTCAACTTTTTTATTTTTAAGGTTACTATACCAAGAACCAGAATTTGGGAAGTGGGGTGTGCAGATGGGTGTGGGGTGGGAAAAACTGTCCACAGCAAAACTGTACAAATCTTATGGGCAAGAAAGATGAAATGAACATTTTTATTCTCCTCACTTGTGAATTTTTCAGGTACGTGCTGAAAAGTTTACAGAATCTTTCTGTAGTTTTATAAGTATGTTCCGATATGTTCCTTTAATTGTAATGTATGGACTCCTCAATGCTTTGTGGAAGTTTTTGAAAAAGGATATGGTTAAATAGTCTTAAGTACTACATAGTATATTTACTACAGTCCTCTCATTTTTTTTGAGACATTGTCTCATTTTGAGACATCCAAATGCTGTGTGTTTTAAGGATTCATTTGCTCTTGTGGCTTATTCACTGTTGAGTCTTAATCTTGTGTTCATTACATCACAGTTGCTATGGAAATAATTATGTCATAAACAGTACTGAACAGAAATCTGAAAGTGATTTCCATGAGATTTTCCTATAGAGTTTTATAGGTCAGCTTCTTTTTCCCAGGGAAAGTTAATCTTGTTCTTAGCGAATCCTTATTCCCTGGCATAACATATTTTTACTATCATTCAAGTATCTAGTCATCTCATTCAGTTAAGGTCCAGAATCCTGTTTGCAATATTCAGATGCCCCAACTCCTGCCACAACAGTTTGCAACTACAGTTCTAATATTCTTACTGGTCTCTTTAGAGGAAGCTGTGATACTAAGTTCCCCAAACAGAATGCAATTTGGAGACAGGACAGTGTCGTCACCAGACATTAAAACTTCTATATGCAAGGCCAATGTTCTTCTAAAAACACAGTTTGCATGTGTGTGCTACTCTTTCCTCACTTTTTCTACCTACTGTAACAGGGAAGATGCGCACTTGCTCCCTCAGACCTTTTCCTTTTAATTAAAAACCTCTGAGCTTTTTTACTCTGTAAATACGGAGTACTAAAATGCTAGAAATACATTCATCTAAAAATTATTAGCACTGACAAGACCTCACAGTAGCTGCTGATTATGTTCATTGACGGTACTGCTGTAAAATAGTATTCATTATAACTTCTTCCCTAACCATAAGCTGATAGCAAATCCAGCCTCCCTGACCTTATGGTAGTGAAGTGTAAGGCATTCGAATTCTGTTCATATATCCTATGTATATTAGGAGTAGCTCTACTGATGTAAGAACACCTAAAAATTGTTAAGAGTGTTCTGGAAACATCATGCTAAATAGTTATCTTCTCTTTTGCTAGTTAAATACATATTTAATGTATTACTCTTTCTGCTGCAAAATATTCATCATAAAATACATAAAGTACAAACTGGTATGCAATAGCAATTTATAGAAAATTAAGACTTTTTCATGTGGTATTTTTTTCAGAATTTTTAATTGGCAACTATTATTTTCACTAGGATAATTATTTGCAGTTGGCTAGGAAAATGTTAGCTTTTATCCTCAAAACTGTTAGTACTCACACTGATGAGAATGAAAAAACATTTGGACTGACTTAATACAAAAATCACCCCCAAAGCAGTTTTGGCCAAAACAATGTATAACTACAATGCAGCTACTTTAATTAATACTCTGATTTCTTAGCAGAACTGCCATCCACTATGTAAGACTGAAGTGAGGTAGATGTGGGAATTTCTGTCTGCTTAAAATGGTGTCGGGGATTTAAGCTGCGGCAAGGTCTGGTAGAAGTTACCTGTCAGACCTTTCAATGGCATGTGCACAGGACAGTCCAGAAATTCTTTACGGAAAAGAAACAGATGCAACTATCAACGAGTTTGAACCTAACAAGCTGAATTCAGTGAGATGCTCTTCAATTACTTCAGTTGTCATTGGAGTGGGCTGTAATTAGATCACACCCTCATAGAATCAGCGTGTGTACTTAAACTTTGAGCCTCAACTGGGGTATTCTCTGTTTAGTTCATTTGTTTTAAAAAATTTCCAGCACAGACTCAAATAAGGAAGTGAAAACTCTGTGTACCACTGTTCTGACTTTCATAAATATTCTTTTGGCATGGTTACAAAAATTTAATTAGCCTCCAAAGGACAAATTGTCTTTAGGGATTAAATCAATCTACAATACTATTAATAATAAAAGTCAGGATTAAAACTACCCTAGAATTTCACAAGATAATCAAGTCTGTAAAGCCCTACATTTTTGGTTTATAAATCCTAACACATACTTTTGAGTCTCCTAAGTAATATATAATGTTTAAGTATTTTTTCTGTAATACAGTGAAATTATCCAAAAAAACTTGAGGGAAAATTATACAGCACTCCTGTGTGTCACTTTTATGTATTCCGGTTGTTTGTACTGTAGGCTAAACTGTCCTAGACTTAATTTTTCTCTTGATGTTCCATACAAGAGGTGATATTTTGGCAGTTTTCTGTATTACTTCTTTTAATTTCTGTATCCTGGCATAGGGGTTTGCCAGCTTGTGAATAAGATGGAAGAAAACTCAGGCAAAATAAAGGCTTTCAACAGAAATGATGAACAGTTCCTGGAAGCATTTGTCATCTTTTGTGGCTTGGGGATCCAGAATACACAAATGTATGAAGCTGTAGAAAGAGCCATGGCCAAACAGATGGTGACATTAGAGGTGAGTTGAAAATCTATATGGTCCTTAATTAGCCCAACACAGATCCTAATTTTCTCCAAACCCTGTCAGTTCTACACAAGTGCAGCTACTCACTTGGATACTGAATAGAAATTGTTCTCCCCCAGGAGAACAGCATTTGGCCTGTTGAATTGCACAACAGTTTTTCTGCTTGTTTCCATATCTGCCAGCAGACTATTTTATTTGGTATTGTATTTTAACTTCACTCATGAGATTTAGTGGTGAGCTGAATATATCTTTTCCTCTACATGAGGCTACATGTTGGCAACACAGCTGGTTTGTTCTGTTGCGTAGGAAGAGGAAATGGTTTGGGGGAATAGGAGCTTCCTTTTCTTGTCTGAGGTTTTCTGTGATGATTTTGGCTCGGTTGTTTAGACAAACTGGTTTGTGGAGTAACAGCAGCATTATTGTAGGTTTTCAGCAATTTCCTCAGACTCCATCAAACCATATCAAGATGAACGTCATCTGGTCTCAGCCTTTGAATTGGTTACTGTTAAGTTTAACAGCTAAAGAGGGCTTTAGTCTGAGAAGCTGAATTACTTAGAGGTGATAACTTGAAGCTGAAAGTGAAAAATTTGTAGACTTTGGATCTCCTAACATTCACTATGTAAACAGAGTGTTTGCAGAATTCCTAAAATGGGGATTATGTACTCTGTAGCCTCTAAAAGAAATGTTACAACTCTCAAATAAAGCTGTATTAAGTCACGTTAAATAAAAAAGTGGTAAAATTATTATCAAAATCATTTCAGTGCTTTAAAAAAGAGAGCTGTTTGTTTATATGGCAAATTGGCAATTCTCTCTCCTACTAGAACACTTTATAGATAATATAGGAAGTTTAGACACATTATAGGTTAGTATATAAGATGGCTTCTTTACAAAAAAAAAAAAGGCAGTTTCTAGCTTTTAAAAAAACTCCAGAACATTTTCATGTCCTGTGTTCTCAACAGCTAAAAATATGAGCTTATTTTGTTAATTTAAAACAAACAAATTGTCTTTCAGACTTTTTTGCCGAGTTTCATTGAGGGCAAAACTTTATGTCTGAATAGACTCCTTAAAGGATTATTATGGCAACAATGTCATGCTCATAATTATAGTTGTTTCATGTATTATTTGTCTATGAAAGTGGGGCATGAAAACTTTCCAAAGAGAAAATCAGAGTTCTTTGCTCTTTTATAGAAACCATTTATGTCTTCTTGGCCTAATTATTTCAAGAAGGTTCTGTGCTGTGGGAGGTTTGTGAAAGCTGCGGTTATCCTCCCATATGTGTTCAGAGAGCTCCCTTAAAACCAACGCAGGCTCTGCATGGCCAATGCAATGCAGTGCAGCTGCAACCTGAAAATTCTGCATTACAATAAATACCTTTTTATCACATTGCTCTTTTGTTTGTACTAAGGGCTGTTTTTCTCTTTCTCTAGGTTCTTTCATACCATGCTTCTGCTGCTGAGGAGGAAACGAGGGAGCTGCAGGTAACAGCGGTAATTGAATTTTTTACTATTACATTAGGAATATTCCATTAATAGAACAGCAAAGGGCAGTTTGTTACATAAGATGTGATCCCTACACATGCAGGAGCACATTTTCCAGAAATAAAAATTATAGCGAAGCTTAAACTGGTTCCCTGAGTTCAGTCAATACATCAAATAAAAGGGAAATGTTACAACACCTACAATGAGAGATACAAGCTGGCCAGAGAGCTGCAATTACAGGACAATCAGAAGTATACTGACTGCCATTCTTATGAGTTTACATGACAGTAACAGCTGATGCAATGTTGACTCTCAATGATTAAGTATTTCAGAAGCAAAATGTTGAGAACTCTTCTTTCTGCAGCTGAGCCAGAATGTTGTATATTTTATATCTTGGGTACATTTCAAGCATCCTGAGTATGGGTGCAACTTTATGGCCTTACATAGAAATTCTGTATTTAATTGTTAATGCAACAGGTATTTTTATTTTTATGGTTATTTTTCTGTGCAATGTCCTGTTCTGCTCATGTTTAATTTTGTGTTTAGAAGTCACTGTCTAAAGAATAACTACAGCTATGATTCCAAGTGTAGTTCAAAGCCCAGCCTGTGTTTCATCTCTCCAGTTCTCTCTGTTGGAGGAGACATTCTGGGAAAATATCATGACCCCTGCTGTATGAAAGAAAATGGGAAGGATGGAGGGATGGAGAGGAAGGTAGACATAGGGGACCGCAAGCTGGGTAGTATTGGACTGGACTGGACAAGCAAGGTGCCACAGAACAAGGCACAAGATAAAGGATAATTCTAGAATGGTTGGCATCACACAGATTTTGAACCTCTGTCCTACCACACTATTGCTCATCAGTAAAGAGGCGCATGCCACAGTAAAGACTAGCATGCCACACATCTCCGATGGTTTCTCTTCAGGGCTTGAGTTATAATCTCTGTGGTTACATCTTTACTGCGAAATAAAACAGAACCACGATAAACCTAGCACTCAACCAGTGACCACCTCCCCTGATTAACTGTCCACGTGCTTCCTAGCACAATCTCAGCCTATGTCAATCACCACTTTCTAAGGTGATACCAGAGCACATAGTACCAGAGCACATAGCACAGGCCATCTCCAACAGGCACTTGGGGATGAGTATACCAGATTTGGCTTCCTCTAGCCTACAGTTTTGCAGCGCTATTTGAACAGGTTTTGCAGCCTCAGATATACCACATATCCTCACATCACATCCCAGGGCATGATACAAATACCCTTATTTTCATGCTATGGAGCCACCACTCTGAAGTTTAACAGAGCAACCAGATTAGTTCAGATCATTTGATCTGCAAGAAAAAAACAAACAAACACACACCAAAAAACCAGACACAGGCACTAAAAATAAGGGTATTGTAGAACTTCACAGCCCCACATGGAGCACAAAGCAAACCCTGGGCAAATCTTGCTCCTTAAATATCTGTTGTCAGCACATGCCATTTGAGATACCGGATCATTGCTGCCTTTTTTCCTTTGTCTCTGTACTCACGAAGTAGAACACAATTAAATGTTGCAGGTATCAACCTCTGTTGGTTTTTTTCTGAAACTTCTTGCTGTTTCTGTGCATCAATAAAGGTAGCAGTACGTGAAAAGAGACAGGGCCAAGGGAGTTTCAAGATCAAGTCATTTATGTTAAAGACATCAGTACTTCTATTCCTACTCTGTTTCCTCAAAAGTAAGACAGCATCTTATATTAATTTTTGCTCCAAAAGATGCTTACTGTTTTACATGTATAGCTGCCTGGACACTATTTAAATTGACTTTTTCAATGAACTGTAACTAGGTCTGATTTTTGGAGTAGGGCTTATATTTCGAGCATCCTCAAAAATCCTGAAAACTATGCTAAGGCTTATTTTCAGGGTAGGTCTTATTTTTGGGGAAACAGGGTAGTCTTAAACTAAGTCTTGGATAAGTAGTGATTAAGCAAGTACCTGCTACCCAAGTTGAGAAAGCTATTAAAACTTACTTCCTTAGCTTCTTGTCTTAGTCAAGGGAGAGAGGTGAGTCTAGAAAGCAGTTCAGTGCGAGATATTATTTTAAGGACCGATTCAGGGTAATATGTGTGGCAATTCCTTTCTTATGTAAATGATACTTTCCTTGCAATCTTAACTGTCAGCAAGGTGTAGAGAACTTTATTTTTTGATGTGCTGACAAAGACTTTCCAAAACCTTTTGTGAAGTACTTGTGCTAGTATTTTCCCCTAATTAAGAATAATCCCTACTACACTACTGGGATCCCTTTGTGCTGACTATTTTCCCATTAACACATAGACTTACATTTTGAAATCAGCATGTGGAGCAGCTAACTAATATAACCACCCCGTTTGAAGTGATAGACAGATGATACTCATATGTTCCCGGCTTAAGATTGTACAACTTCTATTTAACATGTGGAGATGTGATCCAGCTGCCTAAGTTACAGTGATGTAGCAAGTCACTGTCCAGAAACTGGACCTTCCCTGGTGGTTAAAGCTAACACATTGCATATTACAACTTTTGTTGCACTACTGAGGGTCAGCAGAAGAACGGCAATTTAGTTGGCTTCAGAATTTTATTAATTTTTATTTTGCACTTATGTCATTGTATCAAGCCAGCCAAAATAGAATTAAATTTTGTTTCTAGATATACCTTTTTGTGATATGCCTTGTTTTCTTCTAAATAATCTGATAGCACATAAAAGAGATGCTTCATCAGGCAGCTGGACTAGATGATTGTTGTAGGTTCCTTCCAACTGGAACTATTCTATTCTATTCTATTCTATTCTATTCTATTCTATTCTATTCTATTCTATTCTATTCTATTCTATTCTATTCTACTCGATTCGATTCGATTTGATTCGATTCTTCTATTCATTATCAGCCTTGTGTAATGGGCTGCAGTAAAATTTTTCACTTCCATCATCTTTTCCATGTACTACAGAATATTGTATTGCATCAGTAACCTCCATTGAGCCTGGATACTGTCTGCAACCTGTGTTTTATCACACCAAGCAAATGAAACAAAGCAAAATGGTTTATAGTTGCCACTCAGTTACCACAGTGGTCCCACATTTTTCTTTTGCTGCCAGTGTATTTACAAAAAACATTTTTGTTGGCCTTCCCATCCTTCACTAGTTCTAACTCAAGCTGAGCTTTGGTTTTCCCAACTACATACCTGCACACTTTAGTAACGTCTCTATATTCTTCCCAGGTAGCCCATCCCCACTTCCTCCTTCTGTGTACTTCATTTTTTCATTGAGCTCACTCAGGAATTCCCCGTTCATCCATGCTGGCCCTTTCCCATGCTCGCTTGACTTCCTGCATGTCAGAATGGACTATTCTTGTGCTTGAGGCTTTCCTTGAAGGTAATGCCTTGGCATATGAAATGAAGTTCTAAGCTTTATCTGTAGGTTTTTCAATCATAATAGAAGGCAAATTTTAAAAATTATTTTTTATGCTTAACTGGGTAATGAAATGGACTCACTAATTAATTACTCATTATTAATTACTGTTATTGCAATGCCTATAGAAAGCAATATTAATGAAAAAGTCACAGTTATGCAAAGAGGGGGATTAACTAGCACATTTTCTTCATTTCTTGCTGTTTGTAATATTCCTGAGGTGGAGAAATTGAGCAAGAGGTTGTAGTTCGGTCAGAGCTTACAGAAGCTGACCATAGCTCAATAACTTGAAATTAAAATAGCTGATGAACTGTCATGTTGTAAAATGGGGGGGCGGCAGACAGCTCTACTGGCTTCAGTAAGCAAAAGAGGAAATATCTAATTCAGTTAAGTAACACTTGACTAGCTATACAGTGCAGTTTTTTATGTCTAAGCTGAAATGAAACTTATTGTTGTGGCTGTCAAAGGCAGGAGATCAAGGAAGGGCAAGATAAATTATGAATGAAGTCAGAACACAGGCATGAGGTGTTCTGTTGAGCTCCTGCTGTGTCCTTCCAGCCCCTTTCCTCATGAAATACCAGACTGCAGTTGCAGTTTTTCAAAATTATGCCATTAGAGTTCCTGAATGGTTGCATTATTTTCCACCAAGTGTGCAGGCCTGGTGGTTTTTTCACATGGTCATAGGTGAAATACCACATGAATCCAAACTGAGAGACACAAAATTACTGGTACAAGAAATGTGTAAGAATGCTGGAATTTTGTTTCCTGTGTAAATATTATTTTTCATAATCTTTCATGATTTTCCAATTCTGACACACAGGAAAGATAACAGCAAACGTATGGAACAGAGATTGGTATACATAGTAATGGAAATAGTTGATTTGCATGTTACATGTAATAATACTGTAGATTAAGACACATGCATCCTTTTTAGTATCTCAGCCTTCTAGGACACAGTTCCCCATGCTGCAGAAATGTTTTCCCCTAGAATTACAAAAAGGAAGATAAACACATAGGTTTTATTTATTTCGCCATTTCAGTTTTGCCTGATTTTCTTTTGCACCACACTCAAACCGAGGTGAAACGACTGTGAAGAAGTAGCACTGAGAACTCCACCTTTTATTCTAATGAAAAACCTGATGCTAACTTTTGTTCTATAGTGTAAGACTTACCATTTATTTTTTTAGCAACATCTGCATTTTGAAGGGCAACTAATACCTGTACTCTGAATTTTATAACTAGAAAGAGTAGAGTTGTAATACATAATATTACTGACAATGAAAGTTATAGATTTTAAATAGCATAGGGTTGGGGTTTTTTGTCTACTTTGTAATTTCAAATTTCACATTGAAGGTTTAGGATTGTACTCAAATTAAATAAAATACATCGTCCAAAGATTTTAAAGATTGTCGATCACGGGTGAACCCTGATTTTTCAGGTTTCTAGTCCTGAGAAAGCTCTCCCTGTGGACATGTTCTGACACCATAGTGCTGAATGTGGATTCTGTTAGGAACTCTTTGTTCTAGCTAGTCTACAGTGACATCTTTTTCCTCACCATTTTTTAGAAAAATTTCAGCAGTTACAGATTTTGATGTCTGCACGTACATAAAAACAAACATGTAACTCCAATGCCCTAGTATCTCAATCTCCAAATTTCATACATATTCTTGGTTACAATTTGATTTAGGTAACAGACTGTTTGACCAGGTAATCCTTTCCTTATTCTCTTGATCTATGGAAAACTGCATGTTAAATCTAAGCAAATAAGGTAATACTAAACAAGAAAGGCTAAGGAAAGATAAATGAGAAGTAATTATCAGGTTTCAGTATAATGTGAAGGTAAAATTCAGTATCTCACTACTCTGTTGAAAAAGCAGATATTTATGTTATGCTTTCTCTTTCTTAGTGCTAAGTTGTGTTCTCTTATTCTTCTCTAGGCTGCTGTAGTACCATCCGCACAATCTCTCAACCTGACTGACTTCTACTTCAGTGATTTCGAGCTATCAGATTTTGAAACAACACTGTGTACAATTCGAATGTTCACAGATCTCAACCTAGTGCAAAATTTCCAAATGAAACATGAGGTATGAATGCTGTCGAATGCTTCTTCACATAAAAAGACAACATTATTAGAAAATCAGGAGAATAATGAAATGATCCTACAGTAAATATAATTGAAAACCTGTACGGAAGAGTACTTAGCAAATGGGGAAGGTATTTAAAGTGGGCAGTATTGGCATTTGTCCTTAAGTTTGGTTCCACCGAATGATGAATGATTTGGTTAATGGACTGTAAAATGCTTTTAGAAACCTTGGGGAGTGGAAATAGAGGACTTCGTTAAAATTCAAATGAGTTTTAAAATCTATTGCAATATTTCAAAACCAGCAAGAATAAATATATAAAGACTAACAAAAACAGTCAAATGCATAAATTAAAAATGGTAAACAAAAGAATAGGTAGCAGTAACAGACAAAAACATTTCACAGCTAATAATATCAGAAACTACGTAAAAGTCAATAATGTGTCTTAGTAGCAAAACGGGGCAAATTTCATTTTTTACTGACAGAGGAGTGGTTTTTTAGGCCCATGGAGTAATTATATTGTAGCTCATGTTTGAAGAGACACACAGAGATATAAACTATTTTTTTTTAAATTACAATTTAGAAGATTTATCAAAGTTTGGATAAATTAAGCTGGTTTTCTCCAGCAAACAGAATATTGAGGAAGGAGATCATAGCAACTTTTCAGTAAGTGAAAGACTGTTATAAAGAGGACATAGAGATTGTTCTCTGTGTCCATATAAGGTAGTAAAAGTAAAATCAGTTTAGTCTTTCGCCCACAAAATATTAGGTTAGAGATTAGGGGGAACTCTATAGTTATGGAGATAGTTAAGACTGAAACAGATTAGTTATGTGGGCTGTGGAAACTTCCCTGGAGGTTTCTACCAGTAAATCTAGTTGTAGATATGCATTTGTCAGAGGTGATCTAGACAGGTATTCTTATTGTGCTCCTGGCCCTGGAGGTAGACTAGGTAATCTCTTAGGCCTCTTCCAGCCAACACACACAATTTCTATTTGTAAACCTTCTTTTTTAAATACTTTAATTTTTCCTTTATGTATTTTTCAACAAAACTGCTAAAGCTCAGTACAAAAATTCAGAGGACACAATAGGCAAACAAAATAGTAAAAGAAAACAGGTATTTATTTTCTGCATCACTAGTTTATAGACCAATTTAGATTAGTAGAGTGTAAGGGTAGAAAGGAGTACTGTGTTACCTAGTAACTTGTACTTCCTTAAGAGATACATCCCAACAGGAGAGAGGGTATCAGGTAGCCCAGTAATGGGTGGACTTCTAGTTCCTAGTGGAGAAATTGTAATGGATTTGTAAAACCAAAATAACACCGTGACAATAGACACATAATTACATATCTCAATAGAAGCAAGAGAACGTTGACAGCTTTGAAGCTAGACTTTCGTCTTTCCATACTAGAGCTAAAAAAAACCTGGCAGTAGCCCAGTACTGCTTTTTTAACAGTGGAAAGGCAAGAGAATACTGCTGCTTTCGTCTGTGCAGAATCGCTTATGTAGGTGAATGATACTGGATTTTCATTTCTGTCAGTACATTTTTCACTATGAACACTAAAACTTCTCTTGAGCAAACCAAGGCCTAGGTCCTCAGTCAGCATTTACCATAAGGCAGTATGCTGTGGCCATTTAAACCAAGGGATCTGTTCTAGTACACATCAAATTACTACCTGACCTTCATACCTTTCGCTTCCTTAGAAATAAAGTATAACCCACGACTTGTCATACTATTGTGTAAAACATCCAGGACATACTTTCTTCCTACATAAAAAACCCCTACCCAGTAATATAGTAGTTGCAGTCTTCATATATACTTATTGCTTTCCAAAGTCCAATTCTGCTTGTCTTATGACAGGCTGGTATGAGGGAAAGGCCACATGTTCATTATCAAAGCAGCTCTTAAGAGAACTCTGTAACTAAAAAATAAATTGTTTCTATGAAATGTGTCATTACAAACAAGAATTTTTTTCTTCCAGTTAGCTTAATATAACTCAGTTTCTGAACTGCGTCTGACACTAACATTTAGTCATTAGTAATAAAAACCTAAAACCACAAGTATTATAATAGATACTCAATGAGAGGCTGAACTAGTGGCTATGAGTGTATTCTTATCTATGTTCACAATTATGTTATATTTTAACTTTGTTGAGTTAAAGGGATTTTTTTTTTCTGTAAGAGAGATGATTTTCAAGCTGGGTTAGAGAAAGAATTGTTTTAATTAAAAAAATATTTTTCTAATACATTTTCAGTTAACCATGTGATGCTGTTTCTTAAAGGTTCTCTGCAGATGGATTTTAAGTGTGAAGAAAAATTATCGGAAAAATGTTGCTTATCACAATTGGAGACATGCCTTTAATACAGCGCAGTGCATGTTTGCTGCTCTAAAATCTGGTAAAATTCAGGTATGTTTTGGCGTTTCTGCATTAAGAATCTTTTGGCACAACAAATTCTGTAATGATGCATAGTTGATTGTCATGTCAGTAAGATGTTCATCATTCTGCAGTACTGCTAGTGAAATCAAAATAATTCTGTTGAAGACTTCTGGCTTTAAGTGCTTGATTTGTGAAACTATTGTTGTGTTGTTACGTACCCAGTTTCAGTCCATTCCTCTGGAAATGATCAGGTGGATGTTCCCAATAGGAATATTTCAAGCAAGGCATATACATGATTATGTCCTTTTTTAAAGTTAATGATTATGCTATAAGCAAGTCAAAAAGGTGAGGAAGAAAAGGGCTGACCTTATTCAGGATATTTCCTTATAATATTCAACAGAAATTTATTTAAGTTCAAGCATAGAGCTGAGTACAGATTTAGACAAACAATATAACTTTTTTTTGAAATAAAGGTTTAAATGCTCATTTCAATGCTTTTGAACAACGTTTCAACCTTCCACTTAAAAGACATTGTGATTTTGAAAACAATCTAGTTATTCTTTAATACAAATACTGAGGGGCTAGATGATCCCCAAAATAAGAAAAATGTTGATTCTATTTTTTCGAAGTACGTTTTTAGGTTTTGTTTTTATATTCTTGAAGAAAACAGGATGTTTATTTTCATTCTTAATTAATGTGTTTCTTCAGTTTGATTACAGACAATGTTATTAGTGGGTTTATACTATTTTATAGCAAGCACTTCTAAGAATAAATAAATCCTATAGCTGTAGATCCAAACACAATATCAATAAAGAAGAGGCATTCCCTTCCTCTACAAAGTTTGTCTCCCTAAAAAAAAAAAATAAAGGGCTAGAAGAGACAAAGGCAAGGGCTTTTCATGTTCCTTCTATACTGAAATGGACATGGTAGTTTTGCTCTGTGTGTGGCCTAGCAATCTCTGATGATCCTGATAGCTTGCTTGCTATTTTTGGAATCCTGTCAGCCTCCACTGCAATTTCCATAAATTGTTTTATTCCTAACTGTGTTGGGTTCACTCCACACTGATTTTCATGTCCTAGATTCTCTAGTCAGAAATGTTGTTGAACATAAGTCAATTTTCCCTGGTTTGAGGGGAAAAGCAAGCATTGGGGAACTCATCTTCCTAGGAGAAACATAAAATCAGCCATTTCCAAACTGATTTGTCTTTTGACTAGAGTAAGGACAGGTTTCATTATATAGAAAGCAGATGCAAATCCACAGAAGTTGTAACAGCTTAAAGAAAACTTGAATTTGATTGTACACAGGGTACAGCCCCCCAGTGGCTGGGCTGTCACTAGCTGATCAAAGTTCCTGTCCCGACTGTTGTGCCTGCTGTTCTTGTGCCATTGCAAAAAGCTGCATGAATACTGTAGCTTTTTCCAGACTATGTTTCTCACTGGGCAGATATAAATAAATTTTCTGTCAAATTCTATTGAATATTAAAGGTACAAAATAGTCACAAAAGAGAAGCTGTAACCTCTCCAGTAGTCCTTGTTGAATCATAGAATCATTTTGGTTGTAGGTGACCCTCAGGATCATCGAGTCTAAACATAACCTAACCTGAGATCCAGAATAATTTAATAATGAGTTAGATATTGTTTAATTCTGTTTTCCATGGGTTTTAAACTTGTTAATTTATTTGCCCAATGATCAATGAGAAGCATGACATTTTTCCCTTCTGGTTATTCCAAGGACATTTCTATAATGAATTTTTATACCTACTTGGAGAATGTAGCCTAACTCCCTTGAGGTAACAGAGGAGCTGGGCTAGAAGTCATGGGGCCAGAACTAAAAACAATTCCCGATGCTCTCTCTTTGCTGCCAGGTGACATTATACAAGTCACTTTCTCTTCTACTGTATCAGTTTCCTCATTCATATATACAGGGCTAAAGGATGTTTCCTCTGAAAACTGCATTGAGGCTTGTGAAGGATGATTACTACTGTGCACCAGAACTTCAGAGATAACCCATTATTCCCAGCACACCATTTTACATCCTTGTCTTCTTTGGGCCGGAACCATATCGGCTATGTGGATAAAGCCAAGACAGCAGATTTAATATGGATTTCTCAGAATAAATCCCTATTATAAAGCTAATTCACTTCTTGTATTACTCTTAAATACAGAGCAAACTGACTGACCTGGAAACACTGGCTTTGCTGATAGCAACTCTAAGCCATGATTTGGATCACAGGGGAGTGAACAACTCTTACATACAAAGGTAAGTAAGTCTAAGAGAAGTTAAATAAAAAGAGATGAATACCAAAATCACAGAGCTAAATTAAGTACAACCTAATTGATTTGATGTTGTGAGGCTGTACAACAGAGCAGGTTTGTACAAAGCAGTAAGTGCAAGAACAGCCAGAAACATTCAAGGAGTCCAAAGCAAAGGTGCACAACCTGTTACTATGATGGCAGATGAAGTGAACTCCTTGTAGACTGTGCAGAGGCAGCATCTTCCTGCTCCTGTTCCAGATGTCCCATCCCCCTTTTCCCATACAGTGACAGCAAAAGATCCCAGCTTCTAAGGGACAGCATGTAGGAAACGTGCAGTTTTTCAGATTGCTCACTGCCCAGCTAGGGGTCCCCCCATCTAGTCCAGGCCAGCACAGAGCTGAGATCTGCAGCCATCTGATATAAAAGTATCTCTGTACCATTTTGAACTCTGACTGTTCTACTCATGAGTTAGCCATGTTTTTCCAGAATTCTAAGTTAATTTGATGAGATACATATTTAAAATCCCATGAGAAATGCATGAGTGTTTTGCATTGATTTTGGGTTATCTATACTCTTGAACTTAGATCAGTTCTGGAATTACAGCAAAAAAAATTATAAAGCACAAAGTCAAAATATGTTTTAAAACCTTGAAAGAAAATATTTTTACTAAATAAAATATTTCACCTTGAAGTTATCAAAAAGCATCTGAATTCCTCTGAAATTTTCTCCATATTTTAATTTTTAACTAAAATTACTTGTTTTGTTAGAATTTATTAATAGTTTCAGATCTGCCCCAAATGTGCTTTTCAGTGAATTTAATATTAACTTCAAGGAACAGTATATGATTCTTCAATTAAATAAATAGCTTGACTTAAAACATGGTATAATATGATTACTGTGATACAGCAATGTGTCCTGATCTGACCAGAGATGGGGAAAAGATACTCAGAAACATATACTTGTATCTTTTTCTGGCAGAGTTGGAGAGTGGTTTTTTTGGAAGAAGTGGTCTGCTGTTCTTGCTGTGTGTAAAGTAAGATATTAGGGAAGGAAAAGTTTGTTTGAGGCAGAGAATACCGAAAGGCAGAAAATAAGTAAGCTGAAGCAGAATTTCAGCTTTTCAGATATATGTTCAGAATAACACTAAGACTAATGTGTAAAGAAAAAAAACCTCAACCCAAAACCGCACAAAACTGAGAGAGTAACCTTATTCCAGTTCCCTAATAGGGGATTCCAGCAGTAACTGTAGCCTTGCAGTTATTGGAACCGGTTAGCTATTTTTCACTTTATTTATTTAAAAATAAATTTCCTGGAAGACATCTGGAGATGCGTCATCTCCTCTCAAAAAAGTCCTGGGAAAGTGTCATAGACAGCAAAATCCAACATTCACACATGCTGTAAAACAGAGATGATTACAGCTTAATAATTCTTTTTCAATAAAAAATTCCACAAATCTTGTTTTTAAATCTCTCATTTGAGTCTAAGTGAAAAGTTATTTTTTCCAGGAACAGATCCCTTTTGTTTCTTCACTGGAAGCAGGGAGAGTGGATACTTAGCATATGATTCTTTTCGTAAGCAACAGGGTCTCAAAAATTAAAATGGTCCTGGTAATAGAAATTACAGGAAATGAACTGTTTGAAGGTCTTCTGGTAGATATGCAGGGGGTTTGTTTTCTTTTTCTTCCAAACCCACACATAAAGAAGGCAAGCACAAAGCATGAAAACTGCATAACTGAACTACTGTGTTCAGAAAGCAATGGTCCTTTGGCCTGGCATGGTGGTTTAACAGAAATGCTGTGTACTACAGTAGTAGGACCTGAGTTTATTTCCAGTCCTTGTTTCTTCCCAGACAGCCAGGGTCTGTAAGTACTGGGCAAGCTCTAGTTTGGTGCAGTACTTGGGAAGATAACCTAAGATATTTCTCACATATTTCTCTCTTCAGTCAGGATGAACTTGAGGGGACACAGTATGCATCCCATTTAACTCAATGGGAATTTCACCCAGCATGTATTGGCACCATCCTACAATTTGTTTCCTTACAGAAACATGCAAGCATATTTGCTCTATAGTCCTTTTGCAGTGGTCTCAGAGGAGGTGCTGGGCAGCCAGCCCACAATCCTCAGGGGCTTGCATCCTTTAATCTCCCTTTCCGCATTTTTGTTTGTCTTTCCATCTTTCTCTCCACATTTTTGTGCTTCTTAAATCCCCAGAGTCTCCTCTTATGACTTCCATTTGAGTCTTGTGTGCACTCACACAGGGACTCAATCCTGCAACCACTAATTCATCTGAATGATCCTTAACCATACAAAAAGTCCCATGGAACTGTAGGCTAATAAAGAATCTCTTACATGATTAAACATTTGTAGGTCAGATTATAATTATAGTAATAGTTTCAGGATCAGCAGCAAAACAGACTTCCAAGAGAATCCAAATTTAGTTAAAGAGATGAGATAAGCAATGTGGGACCAGGGGCTAAAAGCTAAGATACAGTAGCAAAAGCTAAGAACGGTGTTACACAATGAAGAACGGGGGGAAATTAGAAATCCTCAGAGAGGAGGAGTTTCTGTATTTTGTCTAAAGCTACTCAAACAGTAAATTCTATTTTTTAGACTAAGATAGCTTTAAATTCTGCATCTGCATAGCTGGTTTCATGCTGTTTTTCACCGCCTGTATAACCAACATCGTGTTTCCCTTTTGGATTTTGCCCTGAGCAAAGGGAAGGTAACGATACTGCGGTAGTTCAGTAATGAAAAGAGTGGTGATGAATGAAGTACCGACACAGTTACCAACAGTGGGAAATCACTTGATCAGCGTTTTGGGCCCTGCAGCAGAGTCCACTGAGGTCAACAGGAATTTTTCCATTGCTATCAGTGGCCTTCCAATTCAGTCTGTGTTATTGCTTAGAAGCTCAGTAGTTGAGTTGACTAAATATGCCTGGCACGTGTCTAAAACGTTAAAAAAACTAAAACTGTCACTTAAATTTTGTTTCTGAAGGAACCCTTCTTGTTGCCTTTCCTTTTCATACAATAACTTTCCCTCTCTATAAAACGTTTTATTACAGTATTACTCCTTGTGTGCAGCTGGTCTCTACAGGTAACAGAAGGCAGAAACTAGAGTTGTCAGTGCTGTGACAAAGTAACAGCATTGGTTTATTATCCGTACTCCATCTGCATCCTTCCAAATGTATTAATTTTGTTTGGCCAGTTGCACAGAATGGGGAAAGGATCTGGTTAAGAACAAGCATGGGTGGGTGGGAGTGAATTGATAATGAAAGGAGGACATTAAAAGGGAAGATTTTCTGGATTAGTAGCATGTTTAATTTTATTTCTCCATCTGATGGGTCTTTTTACTCCTCAGAAGCGAACATCCACTGGCTCAACTGTATTGCCACTCAATCATGGAGCATCATCATTTTGATCAATGCCTTATGATCCTGAATAGTCCAGTGAGTGCCACATCTTCATGCATGCTGAAGGAAATCATTCCCTATTTTACTTTTTATTTTTAGCTTTTGGATAGATTCCCACCCTTGTACATCCCTAAGTGATCTTTATTCCTTTTTGGGTAAAGAAAGTAAATGCAGCAGTTCTGAAATCACAGTTTCATTTCAGAGTGCCACCAAACCTTACCAAGTGTTCCCTGATAAGGGGAGTCTTGCTAATATCCTTTTAAGTACCGTCTTCCTTGGACCAAAAGGAAACAAAAGGCTTTGTTGGCATTTTCGTGACCTCTTATGAACCACCAAACAAACCCAAGTCCTTGCCCTCATTTCAAAAAACCATTCTGGCCTATGCATAAACAAAGCAGTCCTGATGAGACCAAACCAAACACTGCTAATGTTGACATTCCAAAATGAAGCCAAACCTAAGTTAAGTAAATATGCAAATAAAACTACATTCTTGTTTTACATTATTGACTAATTCTAAGACCAGTTATTCAGTATGCACGATCATTTCAAAGCAGTATATTTTCAGTTTGTTTTGTACCACAGGCATGGTACATCCGACATCCTTTGTATTGTAATGATTCTTTCCTATGCACACAGGAAAATACGGAAAAATGTGGAGGCAAGTTGCCATTTCACCAGCTCCATAGTGCTTTGGTTTAACAGTGGGCTGCTGATCTTATATTTCTATGTAATAGCTTGTTATTTATTTATATTGCTTCTAAAAAATAATGCATTTTCATTTACATGAGGTGTATAGGCAGGTACTGGAATCTGTTATCATTCCTGTGTTTCAGGGAGGTGGGGAAGAGGAAAGAGAAATATTATGATACAGCTAGTAGCAAATTTAATTTTGATGAAGGAAACGGACTTAAAGGCTTTGACGTTTGCTCTGCCTGCAGTTTCACTTTGTAATAGTCAATTATGATGCTGTTGCTGTGCAGCTTTCTGCCATTACTCAAGAGGACTGGAATTTTTATTTTTAAATTAGGGAATCTGCAAAAGGAAGCAGGGTAAAAGAATGACATCAGATATCAGCAAGCAACTTATAATGATCCAGTATCTAAGAGACATTTTAGCAAACTGGTATGCTCTTACCCATTTTACTAGTAACTTGTTTTTTGTTTGTTTGTTTGTTTTTGTAAAGGGAAATCAGATTCTCAGCAGCCTTTCTATTGAAGAATACAAGGCCACACTGAAAATGATAAAACAAGCTATTCTTGCCACAGACCTAGCACTATACATAAAGTAAGTCAGAGGCAAGTTTGGCTGGATAGTCATTGCTGGATGTTTGGATTATGTCAGCATGCTGCAAAATCTTTTGTTTAAACTTCTTTTAAAGGAGGAGAGGAGACTTTTTTGAACTTCTAAGGAAGAAGCAATTTAATTGGGAAGATCCTACACAGAAGGAGCTATTTTTGTAAGTAAACACAGAATGATTAGTTAATATTATTAATTAATTTTAATTAATATTAATTTAGTTACTATTATTAGGTGCACAATTTACCATGCCGTGTTATTGTTAATTTCATTAAAATTAGCAGATCTGTGTGCTCTGAGCCTGTATAAACTGGCATTAGGATATACATCACTGAATGACTCTCTAGATCTGAATTACTAAGTCTGCAGACTGTATAATGAACTTTGTTAAGTAACACATGGAGTTACATGAGCATTTTTCTTCTTCCTAAAGAGTGCAGGGCTCCTGTGTAGGTACCATGTTATTCTGCTGTTGATAGTTGATACTTAAATATTTAATTGCTGAAACCAATAACTAAAGATTCAGGACAAGCAGTTTGTTTTGAAACTGATTTCTTACTGGAAGAAGTGAAGAAAATAGAAGAGTAAGAATAGAGACACACATTGTAATTCACAGCTACAGAAAAGCAGGCTTACCTAGGCTGTCTGAGAAAGGGAAGATGCTGTATTTCAAATTCAGGGCCTTTAAAAACCATTCTAATTTAGTCACATTTTATGTCTATTCCTATTTCAGTCCTTGGCCCTCATACTGTCACCAAAATGGCAGTCACTGCTAATGTCAGAAATAAATAAATGTGCTGTCTGTCCAGTAGCAAAGAGAATGAAACAGTTCGTCTGACATGAATCCACCAGATGACCCAGTCCAGATTTGCTCATTTCTGTGTGCTCTTTTCACACAGACGAAAGTCTACTGCATCATCAAGCCCTGGAGATCTTTACAACTTTGATTTAATTTAACTTCTTGTTCTGACTTTGATGTTCCTAGAAATTTGATATTCTATTTTACTGATCACTTGACTTGATGGCTACATACATTTCACAATACAGCAATTCATAGATTTCTTCCTGTTTTTTTCTGCAGAGCAATGCTGATGACTGCTTGTGATTTATCAGCCATAACCAAACCATGGCCAGTTCAGCAACGGGTATATGCTTAATTTTAAGATTTGCTAAATATAAACTTGGCGTAACAGCTTCTGCTTCCTCCATCCAGTCCTTATGGCAAAGGCAGTGGTGGAATGCAGAGCCTTAGGCTAGCGGTCCTTCAAAGTGCTATATGCAGACTGAAGACTTTCTCAGGTCTTTGCAGCAAGATCTATGCATTTAGCTATGTCACTATGGTAGGAGTAATCTGTAGGTAAATCAGGAATCTTTGTTCTTTCCAACATTTCTGTGTTACTACAAGGCAGTCAGCTGATACATCATGCTAGTTAGTATCAGCTTTTCCTATGTGTTGATCATTCCAACTATTCTCAGTGGTGAGAGGCGTATGTGCCATTTTATCCACCTTGCTTTGTCGGAGAAATATCAGTCCACGCAGATTTTTTTCTTTGTGTACAGATGTGTGCATGAAGAATTCTAAAAGCTAGCTGTTAAGCTGGAGAGTCTCATTATAGGGGGTCCCAATTCAATATATCCTGAAGAGAGGAAGCACAGGAACCAGTTTTGCTTGTAGGTAGCAAGGAAGCTTTAAGAGTGCTCAATGTGTGAAATCTCTTACAGATTGCTGAGCTTGTAGCTGCTGAGTTCTTTGATCAAGGAGATAAAGAGCGGAAGGAACTCAACATAGAACCAACAGTAAGTGGCGGAATCATACAGAATCACCTCTTTCAAAACGGCTTCTACAAACAGCACTACACATTCCTTTCAAAAGCCAGTATTTCTCTCAGGGCCCAGAATATAGAACCAACTCCTTCCCTGTCTTCCTAGTAGTCAGTTTTCTTGTGCGGTTCCCAAACACCAACACTAAGTCATTATCTCTGAGCCAGAAGAACAGACAGCATTATTTCTCCTAAATTAGTATTACTAAATTGTCTAGGAAATACACTCCTAAATTGGTACCTATTTGCAACCTATCCTAAATGAGTAAGCTTGTCTGTTCCTCTAGATATTTGGGCTCTGTCAATCCAAAGACCACCTCATAAGGCTAGTCATGCAGTCAGAATACCTGCACTGTAACATACGTAATGATACCCTGCTGAGCTTGCTGTGCTTTTTATGCTGCTGCTTTTTAATTCCAGGCTGTCTCTTTGGTTTTCTTTGGGTTTTTTATTTAATGCATTTAAATACAGAGCTTGTTTACTTCTTATTTGCAGGATCTAATGAACAGAGAGAAGAAAAATAAAATTCCCAGCATGCAGGTTGGATTCATAGATGCTGTTTGTTTGCAGCTATATGAGGTATGGTGCCTAAGAAAGAATTGCAAATATAAAAAACTAGAACTGCTCACTGAAGCCCCTAATAATTGCGGATTTAAAATTAGATCAAAATCAAATAAAAAACTAGTCCCCTACTTAAAAAGGATATTTTTTGTTACATATTACATATGGTTCATTTTGAGAAATGATCACTTTTAGTATTTATCATTAATGGTGTGTTTGTCTGATTAATGTATTTTGTTATATTTTTTAAAAACCTAGTGGTAATTGCTGTGCTCTTGGGACTTAGTGTTAGATCTCTGGGTTATATTCTGGATTCTGCCAGTAAGCTGCTATGATCATCAGGGAAAACCACAAAACTAACACTTTGCTATCTATGAAAAGAATGCTATCCATGTAGTGCATGGAAAAAAAGTGTTGTTTAAGAGTTTTAAAGAACTCAGAATTCCTCCTGCAAAAGATTATATGCTACATATAGGAAATTTATCTAAGTTTGACATTTCCCATCCTATTTTTTTCTTTCTCTTTCATCACACACAAAAGCAGTGCACGAGAGAATTCATTGAAATATTATTCATCCTGGTCACAAACTGCATAAGCAGATATTTGGTCAGATATAGTGTGAAAGAAAACATAATGATTTCTGATTTTTTTAAAACCAGTAAAGCACTAGAGTGAAAGCCTGTTCATTGAGACTGTAGCAAGTATTTTACAGGAACTGAGGTTAGAAAAACAAAGGTGAGGAACAGATAGCCTCTTCCAATGGGAGGAACAAGGTGATTACTCAAATATTTCCCTCTTACACAGTAAACTTCTAAAAAGAATCCACATCCACCAGCTGGCAGGAAACAAGGGTAGAGGACAAAGAGGGAGCTACTAGCTGCTGCTGCTGAAACTCACATGTTTTTGTGCTGGAGAAACTGTTTGACAAGAAAATAAGGCAGCCTTTGCTGAGAAGCCACAGAAAACTGTCTCTAGTAGGATGTAGGCCATTGAAAGAAAAGCCAGTATCCGTGGAAAGGTACAGACTATACAGATAATTCTTTGAACAGAAAACCTGACTAGGTTTGAATGCCCACAGCTCCATAGTCTGAACTTCTATACTCTTTCTTGTTAGGGGCGGGTTTTACCTTTCCATTTATGAAAAGACCAGAACATTTTCAATTATTTACTCTAAAATATGCACTGCAGCTTATGTCAACAGTTACCAAGTGTAAACTGTACCCAGCTCCTGTACAATTTGTCCAAGGAAATGAGGTGCCTGAGTTAAGTTCTAGCTGCCATGCCTCTGCTTTGTAACTGCAGCTTTGTTAAACCACAGTGAATACAAAGCCATTCCTGGTTAGCAGCCAAAAGCACCTACGAATGTTTGGCATCTTCTTCCTTCTCTTTAATTGGGGAAAAAAGAAGGAGAGGCTATGTTCACAGGAGGGGCTCTATGCAGCATATTTTTGTTCAGAACATGTTGTCTCTTACACCTTCCAGTGTATCACTCTTACTTGTCATCCTGTCTCACAATCTGACCTGAACTGGAACAGGACGTAGCAGGTTCACAGTGTCTGTGACTGTCTCAGAGTACGCCAGCATGTGTCCTCGCCTGACAGACAAGTGACAGTGACCAGTGTTAAGCTAGGGAACCAGTGCAGTTAAACTGAATGATCTACAAGTCTTCCCTGAAAAAAAAAAAAGAAAAAAAAAGAAAGGCGTTTCCTCACAGTTTAATTGAAAAAAGTGTACCATTTAGCAGTTTAAAACGCTGCTTAGATATATTCAGATAAATGAAACAGGGAAATTCCAGAGGTATTTGACAGCTTCATTCTTCTTACAGTGATGTAAATCAAGAATAATTTGATTAAGTCTAGTGGAACTAATGAAGGAGTCTATAAAGCGAAAAGGAACTATGAAGATACATACAAGCTGATAATTCAGTTGAGTCCCTATGTAAAGTGACAGGAGAATTAGGGATCGCTACTTCATGTTATTTGAATGAGACCTAAATTCCATGTGAAATTCTGACTGATTTTACGTTTTATATAGTGAGCAGCAGGATTCTTCTCTGTGTACTTTGCAGTCAGTCATACAATCAGTAGGCTCAAACACTCTTTCCCATACTTGGCTGTCTCACACCATCTGAACTATTAAACTCCCACTTTACACTTCTGAATAGAGTGACTTCATTCCAAAAGCCAACAGAACCCCTTATGCAAGGAATGACTGAGTGTCATTATAGTGTGAAGATACATTTTCACCACTTCCATCAGGAAACAAAAACATACAAAAATGCTTATGAATTGTTCTTTCGTTTAAATTTTCAATTCTATATTTAAATATCAGAATCCAGTTTTCCTTCACTCTGATGTAGTAACACAGCCACATCATGAAAAATACTTGATTGACTTCAGTCACAGTTATTCTTAAAAGGCACTAGTGTCAAATGTAATTTATCTATCGTGCTGTCTTGAAGTAAATATTTCTGGGAGAACTCCTCTGAATTGGTTGACAAACCATCAGTGAATATGGTCACATTGACTATACCCGCTCTGTGTCTGATTACTATTCCAAGGTCATCCTTATGATCAACCTTGTCATACATACAAAGGGCTGGCTTGCAAACTAAGTCCATGCATAGTACAGGGTGTTTCAAAAAGATGGACTCCATTTTGCTGAATTGCAGATTTAAAATTGGGTCCACCTTTTTGAAACACCCTGTACTTCACTAGAAATCCTGGACAGGTCACTTGTGCATGGTACAACAAACTTAGGGTGTCTTCTGTGTCTATGCATCAAGTGCTGTATAGACACTGCTGCTCAGTCTCATCTACACTACTGCCAGGTAATTGTGTTCATGTTTGATGTGCAAGAGGAAGCCTTCCCTAAAGTTCAAAATACAGGTTCAAGTATAGCTAGATAGACTTCATATTTCAATTCTGGTCTGTCTCATAGTCATCTTTTTGTTGTTAAATGTAGTCTGTTTGCTGATCTCTTCTCTCTGGTATCCAGTGATAAGACACATGAGAGTGGTTCAAAGCTGCACCAAGGGAGGTTTAGACTGGACATTAGGAAGCATTTCTTTACCGAGAAGGTGGTCAAACACTGGAACAGGCTTCCTGGAGACATGGTCGATGCCTCAAGCCTGTCAGTGTTTAAGAGGCTTTTGGACAATGCCCTCAATAACATGCTTTAACTTTTGGTCAGCCTTGAAGTGAACAGGCAGTTGGACTAGATAATCACTGTAGGTCCCTTGCAACTGAAATATTCTATTCTATTCTATTCTATTCTATTCTATTCTATTCTATTTTACATATTCTTAATTTATTTCAGGCCCTAACGCATGTGTCAGAGGCCTGCTACCCTTTACTGGATGGCTGTAGAAAAAATAGGCAGAAATGGCAATCCCTAGCTGAACAACAAGAGAAGAATCTCATTAACGGAGAAAGCAATCAAGCCAAACGGAACTGAGATGCTGATTTAACAACCACAAGCTTACATAGAAGACGTAGTAATAAGAGAGTACTGCATTTTGCCAAACACTGTATGAATTTGGCCGATGTTTTGCCACTGCTGTATTATTTTTCCACATTTCAAGATATAGCATGACCATGTATATGCCAAGGTTATATAAAGATAGTATGTTTATTTTATTACATCTAATTGAGATGGGAAAAGATCTGCAAGGGTAGTTTTTGCTACCCTATTCCACAAGAAGGTACGAGTGCAGTTACTCGGCTGTCCCCAAGAGCCTATTACTTTATAGATGTATATAGTTTTTTAGGGATCATGTTGTGGCCAGTATCTTAAAGACTACTGCATTTCGCACCTTTTTTCCTCTTCCAATCTTGCTGTGCTATGTTATAAAAGTAACGAGCAGTCTTGCCTATTCTCTTCCCAGAGGTTCAGAGGAAAGATTGGGACTAATTCTGGGAAGCCTAATCCAGCATATACTATGCTGACTTCTTTCAGGAGACAGAACTGGGCTTCAGAGTGAAAAAGCCCCACAATCTGTGCACCCAGTAGTTTTTACTTTCTTTTATTTTCTTTTTTTTAAATTTGTCTTTTATTTTCTTTTTTTAAAATTTGTCTTAGTAAATGTCTTACATTTGGAGAAAATTTTAAAAACCCTGTGAATTACTAGGCAATGGGGTCTTAGGAGTTTTGTGGTAGAAGGGTCATAATTATCCATGGATAATGGAAGCTGTTGAAGGTTGATGAAACGTCACAACATAACTGACAGGCTGTCGTGGAAGAATGGCTCCCATAGAAGGCAACAAGAAGCACACAGAGAAATGGAAACTAAACAGGATCATTTTTATATGCTGGTTTTAACCTCATTTGGAAGCTGAATTTGATATTACCGTAACCAACAGCCTGAATCATGGGCAGGAAGAGTAGAAGAGAATGTGACTGCAAGAGCAAGAGATGAAAATCTGAACCAGAATGACACAGGGATGGTACACTTCTGGTGACTATCAAAGACTGATTCTTTAGGCCAGTGCTATTATGAAATGGCTATGACCACTTTGAAAAAAAGATTTCTGTTAACAGCTTTTAAAAATAATTTTTAGCATTAGTTAATGTTAACAATGATTAATCACAGTGTCTCAAATGAATATGAAAAAATAAGAATAAAGAAAAAAGAAAAAATAAGGAATAAGAAAAAAGAAAAAAAATAGCCAAGAATGCTACAGGGATTTGCCATTCGTATATGAGGCATTAATGTTCAGAAAAGTAAGAAATAATTCAATTTGCACTAGGAAAAAAGTGGCATTGATATTTTATTTAAACGAAGGTGATTAATAAAAATTGGTTTGAATTGGGAACCAATTCAAGAAAATATACGCATAAGACAAACACCAAAAGAGTAATACACAAAAAGTGCTATTCTTTGGGTGGATAGGATTAGGAGATTAATATCAGCAATCTAAGACTGGTTAGCAGTACGTGTAACTTTGGCTGCACAGACACACAGAAATTGTTATTTTTTTAATCTGTAGTTATTATTTTTCAGTTAAAATCAGCAATAGTATTTGGCAAAAGTAATACATTTTGGATTATACTTTGAAGTATGGGAGTTTATGTCTATCATGGTAACACAGAAAATCCTAGTTGGAAACAGCAACGAATTCTTCTTCCCAGGAGATTATCAATCCCGCCTTGTAAGAGCTGGTCAGAAAGTGAAAACAACCTCTTTTTATCAGTCTCTGCATTTAGATAAACTATACAAGAATCTAATAAAAGATGAAGCAAATGTTTCAAAATAGTCTCAAAAACATTCAAAATGTTTCATAGTTGGTTTTTTTTTTTAATGTTGAATAAGGTATTCTGATACTCTGCAGCATTTCTGTCAACCTACATTATTTGTCATGGATTAAATCCTATCTCAAATTTCTCTAATGATTGCCAATAATATATTATTGCAGCTGAATTTGAAAATGTTTTTCTACAAATGTATTTCTCCTGATTTTTTTTTCCAGATTTTAAAAAAATAATTGAATTCAACAATAATTACAAATTCCAGGGCTACTGTTATGCAGTGCTCCATATGTGTGTTTATATACATACGCAGTACAATATAGGTGCATAGTATGTCAGAGCTATGCAGAAAAATGACAGCAACCTGCCCCCCAGCAGACACCCCTACAAAAAAAAAATTAGGTACTTTTTGATAAATAGGAAACTTTGCTTCAAGATTTTCATAGTCATTGTGTATTATTTTCCTTGAATGCTTGAGATACTGAAATATAATTATTGTGCTAACTGATGAGATACGTATTTAAGATAAATATGAATCAAGTATATGTATATAAAGGTGTATTCTTGCTAGTATGGTTGAGACTAGTAATTCACGGTGACAACACAGCAAATCAACTATGGTGATATTCCAGTGTAGTGACGTATCATTTACATTAAGATCCCAGTATGCCTTTGCTATATTGTGTGTTCAGCAAAGCTTTACTATGACATAGAACTATTACAAAGCAGTTCTGGATTCATACCTTTGACTTGAAAGAAATAGGCGTGATGTTGCATCTTTTCAAAGGTTCACTTAAAATGAACACAGTTATACAGTTATGTGCATGTATTTAGTTACATATTTGTACACGTCCCACAGAATCTCCTCCACTACAAAGATCAGCAGAAATACAGTTCCTAGTAAATAAACCATTTAAATGTCATAATATACCTGTATCTGTATATATTCCTACAAAATCAACCCCTTTAAACTACTGGTTTAAGAACCTTAAAAGCATAGATTGCTGTACTTCATGAAAATTTAGAGTTGATCAAATTGTTTATATAGTGTTTTACTCTGCCTGAAGACAAAGTCAGAGTGTGCTGGGTTTGTGTCATAGCTTTGTGTCAACTGTTCGCAGAAATTGCTATTTTTGTTCATAATGTAAATAGGTGACAATAAGAAAAAAAAGCCAGGCTGTTTTCTGCCTGAAATTCATTGCCTTCAGAATTCAACATTTTCAAAGCCAGCTAGTGGATTACAGCCATGCAGCTGCCATCAATTTCATAAAGAGTTCTGTATGTAATTATTTTCGTCAGGTCTCAAACATATTCTCCCCTAACTTACATTGTCTAGCTAAAGCAGTCAGCATGGATTATACAAGATACAAGATGAAATTGAGTTTATCACTTTTTCAGTTCAGTTTTAAGTCCATGAAAGCCATTGTGAAATTTGATATTTAAGTCTTCCTGTATAGAATTTGTCCCACTAATATTTAATATTTGTCTCAATGAAGACATCTAAGTTAGTATCCTACTTGTTCTCAGACACATTTTCTTTTAAAGTCACTCCACAGCACAGTTTAATGCTTAAAGTACACCTTTCTTTCTGTTTTTTCTTCCCCTTCTGAAAAAATAACTTGTCATATGTGTTAACATACACTAAATTACTGATTAACCCTACCTTTTCTAATTAAATTAACAGTGAGGCCCTTAAGCTTTTCCAACAAGTTAGTCACATGTCCCATATTAGCTGTAGAATGTATAGGTTTTCTATTAAGTCACTCGATAAAAGAAAAAAAGGGGAAAATAATTTAATGTTGATTTTGGAAATGGTATTGATTTTTAATTGGTAGCAGTTTGAAGTTAAGAGCAGATTACTCTCATATCTTCGCAGAATGCAAGTACGAATGGGCGAGTGATAGAAGTGACTAAATTGGGTGCATGTAACGATAAACTTTTGAACTCCAATCCAACGCATTTTATCTGGCAGTGGCATGAACTGCCAAAATTAGAACACTAATTCATATATTACATTTTTCAAAATTACTGGATAACTGGTTTTCCAACCATTATACAGGAAGATTATGAAAAGCCAGATTTAGCCCCTTAAAATTAGGGGATGCTTTGCTGAGTGATCTGGTTGGTGCCGCTTGCAGTTATGCACGAGAAGGTAGCAGAGAGTTTTGATGGAAAAAAAATGCCTCACTCATAATAAATTCAGACATTTTCAAAGGTTTTATAGAGACCTAGCATTTCAGGAAAATTTTTGCGTTAGCTTTAGTTAAGAGTCTTGTCTCTGCGATGCTGTAGTTTCTTCATGTCAAATCACATGCAGTTTACACTCCACAAGGTTTCAGCTTTATTTCACAGTTCCCTGCTTTACTTCTTCAGGGACTTGCACTAATTTGAAAGATAAGCTTGAACATTGGAGCTTGAATAAAAAAATGAGTTTGGCCAAAGTATAAGAATTAATGACGGCTGGATTTTTGGGTTCGGACTTTCACGAGAACAAGAAACATCACAGAATCTGGCCTGGTAATTAGTGACACTTGCTCAATACAGCAAATTGTGACAGCAGGAGATTTTATCTTTGGCATTGCTAGATGAATGGAAATTGCATGGGAAAGTTTATTTTCCACATAAAGAAGTCTGTTTCCATAGAGAAACTCATATATAAGTACCACTGTTTGTAAATGTGTATTTATGTGACAATGCTATATAATAGGTAGCTTCCACTAACCTTCACAGCATGAGCTTGCCATGCCAGGGCCTCAGGCATGCTCAAATGCCCATCTGAAGTCAATTATATGATTCCCATTTATGTCAGTGGGAGCTGGATTGAGCTGTATAGAAAGTGAAAGAATGGGTGAAATCCACCTTTTTTACCTGTAAAGAGGGACCAAACTCTCACCCTTGGTAACACCTGCCTCACTTGCTCTTTGCTGTATTCAGCTACTCCTGCTGATGCCCAAGGTACCTTACAGATGTGACTGAAGTTAGAATTTGAGCCCTCTATGTATTCATGTGGCAGACACTTGCACATGTCTCTTGAAGAATGTAGTGTGAAATGCACTGTAAATAATTTTAATATACATTTCTATTATAGTTTAATAAAAATCTTAATCACAGACACTAGCCACTGAGTTTGTCCATTTGTATTCTTTTATCTTTTAAAAATATTTGAACAAATACATAGTTTCTGGGCACAGTATTTTTGTACTAGGTTAAGGGGGTTACTCTGTATATTATGTTCTGCCTTTAAGTAGTATTAAAGTCTTCAGAATGCTGTGTGTTCTCACTTGCTTCCATCCTATGACTACTTAGTAAAACTAGTTACATTACTTAAGAGAATCATTAGTTTTACTGTACAGCTGACAGAGAATAGAGAGGTTATTTTCTGTGGTCACGCTGCTGCTTATTACTTATTTCCTCATTCTTCTCTTTGTACTGTTTTCATGCTTTTTAAAATAACAAGGACGATGTCAAATTTTACTGTTTGTTAATTAATATGATTGAGGTTGAATTTTCAACACCTCATCGTTCCCTGGTTCAGTTGGGGTTTTTTAATATATATTTTATAATAACTTCTCTAGGTCCTAGAAATCCTGAAGAGAAAAACTTTACTATTAATGTCAAGACACTTCTAACATAAGCACTACTGAGATGAGCCAGTGATACAGTACTTGTACTGTACAGTACTTCTTGTACAGCAAAAAGTAATTCACTGCTACTAACCACTAGAGAGCACTGCGGCTACACTTATTAAGACCTCTCAGAAATAGGTTTATCCAGTAAGTAGAGCTGGCAAATACAACTGTTACACAGATCCATCCTCATCCCCTGCCTCCAAATATCAATTCCTGGGCTATCATGTAAGAAAGATTGAAATAGTCAACCAAACGACTTCAAACAAAACTTATTTTGAAAAACTTATTTTTGACAATAAAAGCTGCATCATGTGCGAACTGCTAATCCCAGAAGTAATTCTAGACCAATGGGCTTCTTGGCAATTTCTGCTCTTTGCCTATTAGGTTCTCCACAGCAACACTTCTGGCTTGGCTTTTTTTAGCGCTAGGCAAAACCAAAAAGTATGTACATCCCTGACAAACAACAGTCTCATTCAAAAAGTTATGAAGGGCCAGATTTAGTTCAGCACAAAACACAAGTACTGTTTGCTTGAACCAACTGCAATTTATGAGTGCAACTGAACAACTGTCTGTGTATATCTACATATCTCGGGTAACCATTTACTGTCGGGACTACGGTCTTTGAGGCCCACTCACCAACCCCGCCATGCTCCTGGTTAGTCTTCGCTGGCCTATGGAATGTTTGAATTCATTTCTGAGAAGTGGCACAGTTTTCAACAGGAGTACTGCAGTACATTCCTTATCCAGCCCAGAAAATAATATAACCTTGAACTAGGGCATTTTTATTGAAGAGGTTAAAAAGAATATTACACTGATTCTGTCACATCTAGCACAATTACAACAGCTTTTTAACAAATGGAAAAGACAGTAGCTCCTTCTGTCGACCGTATTTGTAGTAACAGTGGTGACAGCTATTGCTGTCATGCATTTCACATTCCTGTGAAATCTCACCCTTTAAGATTTTTAGGGAATACTTCAACTTTGTGAGTTTGTTACAGTAGTAAGCTTTGGGATCTAAGTTTATGGCATCTGGCAGCCATTGAGTTTTTTAGCCCTTCAGAGGATAGTAGCATTTCTTAGCACATACAGAATTTAGAACTTCTATTTCAGTTGTCAAATATCACAATTTATAAACACAGTAAATTTGCACTTCAGTATTTACAATTCAGAATTTCTTGAAATACCTGACTGCATGTTTTCCCCCCATTATTTCCCAAGAGATTGAACTGTTCTCCAAACAGCTGTATTATTTTCTGTTCTGATTCTGTACTGTCAAGTAAAGTCCTTTTTCCTGCTGAAATATGAAGCTAATCAATTCAGCCATAGCTTGCTACTACCCACTCGGTGGTTCATAATGGATGACAAACAGTTCTGTACTTTACAGAAGTTTCTTTTGTTTATCATCAAAGATCTTTAACAAAAACTAGGAGTGAAATCCATGGTTAAATCATACCACTAGTTTACACGTGATACATTCATATATAGGTATTTCAGAATCCTTTTTGGTAGTAATTGAATCAAGTCACTGGCACATTACTTTATTATATATATGGCTTTTAATGGAAGGGAAGTTCATTTTGCAGATAAGTAGGGGGGTTAATTTGATCAAGGTCACATAGAAAGTCCATTTCTGAGCTGGAAATAGAACCTGAATCTGAGCGCCTGTCCTGCTTTTACATGAGACATGAGGAAAATAACGTTTTGTGTTCAAGCCATCTTTTCCTTTTGGATATACAAACATGTAATTACCTGAGCCGTATAGGGTACTCTCGCTCTTATGTAAAGCTCAGAAAAAGTCACTGTTTTACAGATGAGATTAGGTTCGAGTCACTAATCTAGATAATCACAATAACCTGTGGTGGACTTTGGAACTATATTATAATCAAGAGAAAAAGTGTATGATCAGCAAATAGGTATGCTGAAATGAACTAAAGGTCCAGCTCAAATTTTGGAGAAACTGGAAAGACAGATGCAGACTTTCAATACCGTACATTGTTAACTCATTGGACTATAACTCTATCCCACCCTTTGATCACACTTCATATTCTGAACAAAAAGAAACTACTTCCTTAAATTTGCCTGCTACTAAGTATTTGCCTGCAAAATATAAGAAAAATTTTAAGATATACATTTAAGTCTTAGCGATTAGAAAAGTGTGACACAAAGCTCTACGAGTTAACTGGCACATCAGTTTATATGTGACAAGTGACAAATGGCGCTAATACTCAGAGATTCATATGACCTTCACTGAAAAAGCACACATTTTTATTGGCAGTAGTTCAGTGTCACTTCCTTTTCATTGAAACTATGCTAGATTCTACCATTCTAGGTAATCCTGGGACTCATTTTATCATATACTAATTGATGAAATAAATAGCAGAATTGTTATTGCTTTAAGAAAATCCTGCATTTTTCTTCTAGAATTTTTTGACTTGGAGCTTATTAGCTCATGCACTTCAGTTCTCTCCAGTATGCGCTCTCAAAAACATGCCGCACTTCATGGATCAGAGCCATTACGCGCAAATGAAAAAGGAGCATATACAGACACATAGGAATAAGTTTTAAGATCCACAGCCCGCTACTAACTAATCAGACAAATGGATATATACTCACTGGAAATTTCTAAGTAATCTTCAAATGATGAATCTTCATGTTGAACAGACTGCATCAGCAGCAGCATCCAGGAGTTTCTCCTTGAACCAAAATAAAAGGAGAAATTAGCAAACAGGCAACTAGGGTAAGACAAAATCTAGCTCAAGTATGATCTAATCCTGCTGCAATACAACATCCCACTGCAATACATACTTTGAAATTATTTACCCATGACATTAGTTAGGCTACATCGAGCTCCTTGTTGCTAGGCCACCCCTAGTTATTATGAAGTTGGCTTTACTGACATAGAACTGTCTATTTATCATATTTATATGAATTTGAGTACTGCGGTTTAAATGCTTAATAAAACTTCACAATAATGTATCCTGAGGCACTTAAATTATTTAAGTGCCCAACCATCTTTGCAAACCATCCCAAGACATACAGAAGAATCATAAAGTAAGAAAACACACATAAGCACTGCCAAATCAGTTGAAAACCACTTTAATAATATTTACATAAGTATATTATGTTAATGCTGGCACCAAGCCAATATCACTCCACGGTAAAGCTGAGTTTTACCATTCTAGATAATTTTAGGCAGAAAAACTTGAAGACAAGCCACAAAACAATAAATGGGGTAGACGAATACAACTTATTGCAAAATAATTTTTGTCACCCTGCTCTTTGGAACCTCATTGTCAATTACCATCATAATACAGCTTGGTACGACTGTCACAGACTGGCATGATGAGTGGCACGACCATATAAGTTAATAATTTGTTTCCATCCACTTCGTTTAAAGATCAAACTTCAAGTTAATATGTTTTTCCATTGTCAGTGTTCTGAAGCTGGAATGTTGCAGAAAGCCACGATGCCAAGAATCCGCACCCTTATCTTTCATGACTTTTATGCAACCAGCAATAGTATTAATAAAACACAAAGTTTTTCAATGCACCATCTATGCAAAAATTATAGTTTTGCAAACCGGACAGGGAAAAGGTAGATTGAAGAAGGAAAAATGTTGGGGAATATTCCAACATTTTTAAAAAGTAATAATCTATAAAGCCAATTTTAAGTATAATTTTAGAAGGAAAATCAGCTTTTGTAGGAACTCAAAAAATTTGGAATAAAGTGTATATCGTATGGTTCTAGTAAACATAAGAAAACTGAAGGCAGATTTTAGTGTATTAATAATCCTAAGTAACTCATGTAAATTGTGAAAGATTAAAAAGACGGCTGCTTGCTCTAGCACTGCTATTCCATCAGACCTCAGAGAAGAACAGTTCTTCATGCTGTCAGCACTACACCAATGTTGAGACATGAAACTCATAAATATTGACCACCTGTAGAGATTCTTACTTAACTGACAGATCTGGGGGGCTGGTCTGAACAGGATCCTAAGGATTCATGCCCAGTGAAAAGAAACACTAAGGAAGGGAAAAATGAGATGGAAATGGAGCAATGCACTGTAACGCGAAATTCAGGACCCAGGTACTCACTGCTCCCATGGTGAAAAGGTTTGGAGTTGGCTGGTTAGCCCGACTTCTGAGGGAGACCAAAGAATCACAAGAGGGGAAAGGCAAGTTGTGAGATAACTGACTGGAAAAGCACATCTGAAATCTTCCTGTTAGTTGAGGACTCACTTCAGAAGACCCTCTCCCTTTTTTAAGGATCAGAAAAACTGCTGAAGTAAGTTTGATGTAGAAGTTCATGCTTAACCTGCAGAACGTCACTACTCCAAGTTATTTTTTCATAAGTTAATATGGACTGGATTCAAATGAAGAGAGTAATCAGTAACATTAGTTTTGTTTAAATGTATAAACACTACTTCAAACACCTTAACATTTCTTGAATGAAACGAATCAGCAGGTTCTTGGAGAGAATGCAGAACCTACCTAAAAAGTAGAAAAGCTCTCTGGAAATGCCCAAAATAAAAGGTCATTCCTTTTTGTTAGTTTTAATATATGACTCGATTTTTTACTGTATACAACAGAATTGGTTCAAAAGTTGCACCACAACATAGAATCATAGAATGTCCTGAGTTGGAAAAGGCCCACAGGATCGAGTCCAGCTGCTGTTCCTGCATATGACAATCTCACAGTTCACACCATGTGTTTGAGGGTGTTGTCCAGTCTAATAGTTCCACTGTTAGAAAGAACTCTTTTGCAAAGACTGTAAAGGAAAGAGAGTTATTAATTTTGTTAGGCAACAATAAATTAGATTAACTATAACCAGACACCAGGTATTTTTGTTTATGTATATATACTAAATAAATAATATAGATCGACAATAATAACTACAAAGGTCAAGAAACACTCCAATGCAATAAGAAGAAAGAATGTGACTCTAATAGAAAAATATTTTGCCCATTTTCTGAGCTGGCTGAGGAGTAAGATGGGCATCCATGTGTAGCACAGCACTGGGCATGGTCTATGAAACTTTTTAAGACACTGAGTTTGGATTCAGCACCATGCTAACACAACTACACATCTTCCATTTTATAGCTGGCTGATTTTTACCCAGTTCCAATTACAGAGGCTGGCACATATACATCTTCCTAAGACAAATGTCTTGCCTGTACCTGACAATGCTCTAGTTTACAGTGAGATGCAGTGTTTCAATTTTATCCTTCACAAAAGATAATTCTGGAATTCTAATATTTATAGAGAGGCAGGATTTTTTTCTACCAAAATTATGCCTACTTATTTGTAAATTTTATTTTACAACTTTCATGTAAGTCAAAGTGATAAAAACTGCATGAAAATGTGGGAAGAAGCTGCACACAAAACCTACAAAATGAGACCTAAATGGTGTTGTTAAATGTGAAGTACTACCCTCACCACTGTTAAGAATAAACAGCCTTTCATCTGGCAGTCTTCTTTATCCTGAAATATGGGAATATAAGAGGTAGGAAGGGGAAAGAATGGGTAGCTAGGACAGGAAGAGTGGCAGGCTCTGCTTCTTCCTAGCCTTAGAGAAAAAAGGCATTTCTAAGGTGGAAGACCATGGCTTTGAGGAAATCAAACTACAGTATCTGGAACAGTGGTAGATGAGAGGACAAGCTGCAGCCTGAAGAGGACATGTTCATAACCCCAGTCCTTGTCACTTGTGGGTGAACCTTCCCACACAGAAAAGGGACATGGCTGTGGGTGCCTGCTCTGCCCCAGCTGTGGCTGCACTAGCTCACCAGGTTAGAGCTCCAACATGTTCCACGTGACCCCATGCTGGGAGTACTGCACCCCCACAGCAACCGGCCATTGGACAAATGAGAGTCTTCACATTCCCCTTTTTTTCCCCACACAGCCTAGGCAAAACCTCCAGGTTTGAAACATCTGCTGCATAAGAAGAGGTGGCTCACTTCAATTGCAATTAATTAGGAAACAATAATAAAAAGAGCTCTGTTGGCAGATCTGAAATTACCTCTGCACGTTACTGCTGGAAGAGTCTTCTTGAACTTGAATAGCTGCAGTTGGAACATGAGGTGTTCACAACTACAACAGACTAGTTTGCACCAAATCCCATACCCCAAATGACCAAAGGGTCTGAAAACAAAATTAACTCTAATGCATGGCTGGTTTCTAGCACTTCGTTTTGCCTGGAAGTGTGGCATCTTTCCTTGCATCGCTTGCAACAACATGACCCTACATTCTTTTTTATTTCAATCAACAGGTGGGAAATACTTGTTGAGCTATTTTTCCTCTCCAGTCTGTTAGTCAGATTACTACTGATTCAAAAATGAAGCTGACTGGAGTGAGAAGTGACATTATTCTGGTATCTCTAGAAAAGTTCTAAATTTATAGTTATACTTCAGTAAAACCTCTTGTTCAAGGCTGCAATCCACAGACATACAAGATTATAAAGAGACAGTTAAAATTTGGTAAGTAGAGCACAACCTGTGTGCTAAGCAAAATCCAATTCAGCATTCAGGATTTACATTTACCTTTTTAAGGTAATGAACAGCAAAGCCGATTCCATCCATATGAACAGAATAATTATAACCCTAAACTTGGTAAAGACAAAAGCTGAGTCAATAATTTTGTTCAGTTTCAAGTAGCACCTTTTGGGGGTGGGTTTGGGGCAGAAGGAGCTAAGTCAGGTAAGACTCATGTTCTACATGATCCTTGAACAAACAAAATCTGGGACCTATGGAAATCCAGCCCATCAGGTAAATTCACTTAGCTGCACATCTTTTTCTGTTGTAGGAATCGGTTAGATGCACACAGCATTCACTGAATGGGTTATAACGTAGAAAATTTGTAGAAACTGCTCAGAATTTAAACTTTATATCAAAGAGTGAACAGATGAATACAGAATTTCATCGCAATTTTCATAGCTCAGCACCAGACAAGAAGCAAGTGGATAGTTTTCTGAAACAACCTGTAGACGTTCAGTAAATCCTCTGCTCCATGCTTATTATGTGAAGCAGAACAGATCTCTACTAAATTATAACAGACAAAGTAGAGATTTGTGTTTGTTTGGTTGGGTAAATATATTTTCTCCAGTTGTATAAACACTCCCACTAGCATGAAGATACAACAGAGGTAGAAAATGTCAAGAAATTTTCTTACTAATTATTGCTTACACTAGACAGCTGATTTTTACCACAACTCAAATATGGTGAATAGAATGAATGCACTAGCAATTCTTGATTAAGAAGAGCAATAAAGATAATGTCATGATATGGGGGCAATAAGGGAGAGATTCAACAAGCAGTGTGGTCCTTATTGGAAATTTGATTAAACTACAGTAAACTTCTCCTTGAAAAGATCAGTGCACCAGTTGAGCTTTAGTCAGCCACATCATCCTGTAAATTGCTTTCAAGATAAGCCAGTTCATAAATTCTCTTCGCAAAGCTCTGTTATTTCAGAGAAGTCCTCCTACAGACAGAAACATGGCATTTAATGGCACTTGGAAAATCGACAGAAATGAAAACTATGAAAAGTTCATGGAGGCAATGGGTAAGTCTTACTTTTCCAATTCCTTCTACAAGAATAATACTACTATGGCTGGATACAAACTCCAGCTGCTTTTGACCTACCTTCTGGCTGGCCTGTCCCTTTGCTGTTTGCTGCTCTGCCTTTGCACAGTGTACTGCATTTATTTTCAAAAGATACTGAGAAATGTTCTGATTTTAATGACATTATATTAATCTCAAGCAATTTAACTTATTCCATCAGATTTATTTCAGCAGAGGAAAGAATCTCTAAATCTACACTTGAGGAAAATGGTCAGAGAATTTGAATTACAAACTTCAAGCGGAATTCTATAGCAGGAATATACTTTTGATAACATTAAACTAGTTTAAAAATTACACAGGGAGGAAATAATCGTTCTTCAGTTTTATAGAAACACATTATTCAAGTCATTTTAACATCCTGATTCTTACCTCAAGTGGTAAGAAACACATTATTCTAGTCATTTTAACATCCTGATTCTTACCTCAAGTGGTAAGAACAAACTGGTGTTATATGCATATAAACATAACCATTCCAGTGGGATAGTAATTTGTATTTTATCAGTAGTGGTGAATATGACTTCAATAAAAAGTGAAGAAGAATAAAAATTCAGGCCAGAATGCTGAAATAAACTCACTTGACCACATAAAAGTCATTAAAAAGAGACAAATATGATGTTCTTTTTTTTTTCCTGATTGATGTTAACTGATTTTTTTAGGTATTAACGTGATGAAAAGAAAGCTAGGATCCCACGATAATCTGAAGATCACTATTCAACAAGATGGAAACAAATTTACCATCAAAGAATCAAGCAACTTCCGTACTCTAGATATTGAATTCACTCTGGGAGTCAGTTTTGAGTACAGTCTGGCTGATGGGACTGAACTTACTGTAAGACATTTTTATTATAATTATTTATTATATGATAATAACTTTATGAAGTACAGTTTCAAGATGAATTGTCTTCCTCGTTTTTAATTTAAATTTGACTTTTAAAGTGTGACTGTTCAAGAATACTTGCAGCTTATATACAAAAATACAAGGTAGTCTTGACTGTTAATGGTTCAATACTGTACTGTGAAACGTGGGGTTCCATACAGTGCCCAAAAAGCAGAGGACGTAGCAATTTTCACACGATTAAATCCAGGTGACTGCTATTTTACTTATAATACTCAAGTACACCGCCTAGAGTGTAGAGTGGGTATTTACAAGAAATTAGTTTTTCTCTATTGATATAATTAATAAGGTGTACTGAGCACTAAAAAAAAATTAACTTGCCTAATATGCAATTAAATAAACTAGTGGTTTTATTAAAAATTCATTTTTACAGTCTTTCCATCAATGTCAAAACCCCCATAATTACACTGTTTTAATCTCTTCCCACTTTTAAGCATTCCTGCCGTCTTTAAATCAAATCTGTGTCATATTTACTGAAAAATATTTGGGGTTATTTTTCCCATTGTAGGGTTCTTGGAACATGGAAGGAGATAAACTTGTAGGAGCATTTACTAGAAAAGATAATGGAAAAGCACTCAAAGCACAAAGAGAAATCATAGGTGACGAACTTGTTCAGGTGAGTTAAGCAGTCGCTTCCATATAACTTTACTATCTAATGAACTTAAAAAATTAAAAACTTTTTTAAAAGTAAGAAATATTTTCTTCAAGTCAAATAACCTCATTTATCTTTAGTTAAAATTCTCAAGTCCAGTCATCTATCAAGATTTAGAACAAAACTGTCTATCCATGATTTTTAGGTTTTTCCTGCGCATGTAAACTGTATCTTAGCAATACATTCTGAAGCCTGTGAACATAAGCTGTATATAGATAGGTACACACTGTATAGATGTGTCCTGAGTGAAGGCCCTTCTCCAAGCGTCTGCCTTGTAAAAGCCTTCCTACAGGAGCTTACTACAGGGTAATGCAGTCAATGTCTGATAAGTGCCCTTTTAAAACAAAGTTTAGGGTTGGAGCAGGGGATGATGACACAGAGGGGGAAACCTGAGACAAAAGGGAAATGCTTCATAGCTCTGCAGTAAAGCCAGAAACTGAACGGCAATGCTTTAAGATCCTCTCTGCTAGCAAGTCAGAAGTGTCTTAAAACAATAAAAAACAAAACAAAACAAACAACTATGGACAGGTGTGAAATTTGAGATATCAAAAACATACAGTCCAACCCTTCAGTCCTTCTTCACATTTCTAATAAAACAGTCAGGGAATATGGCAATTCAACAGTGTGTTGTTTTGGTTTGGTTTGGTTTGGTTTTGTTGTGCTGTGCTGGTTCAAATGTTTGCATTGAGAATTTATGCCTATTGACAACAGGCTGCTTTCCTTATGTTCCTTTTCTCAGAGCCCTTACAAGGGACAGTAGGCCCCACATGGCCACCAGTAACAATTAAACCACTGCTGACCATGTCTCAATAGCATCTGTGAAATTAAATTTTGTAATAGCAGCCACTGATTTTTCTCTTTAATTTCCTAACAGACCTATGTATACGAAGGCGTTGAAGCCAAGAGAATCTTCAAAAGGGGTTAAGTACTTCACCGAGAACAGCAACAGAATCAAAATCCAATGAAACAGACC
Source organism: Caloenas nicobarica (assembly GCF_036013445.1). NCBI lineage: Eukaryota > Metazoa > Chordata > Aves > Columbiformes > Columbidae > Caloenas > Caloenas nicobarica. The sequence continues at coordinate 11,961,946 of NC_088248.1, read as the reverse complement.
ATGTTTCTACGTATCCTCTGCTTTTTTTCCTTTTAGCCACTCACAGCACCTCCTAAGTTGCAATTACTTAGCCCTATTGAAAACACAGGCTAGTTCCTTAAGTTCCTTATGTTTACTGTTTTGCCTGGAATAAACAAAATCTAATTACAATTTGATACAAATGCTAAAATGTAATTTGTACCAAGTCTTGCTGGGTGCCGTACTGTAAAAGGCTGCAGAAACTATTTTCTATGAGCAGAACAACCTTTTTTTTTTTTTTTTTTTGCACTGGTTCTCAAATGGCAACTTAGTTTCCTCACTATAAAATTTGTATTGGTAAACAGTTTCTCTGTGTATTGAGTATTGTGTAATAAGGATGGCAAAACCTAAAAGAAACCTGACAACACCTAAATCTCTGAGATTATTCTGCATAAATATAAATATGCAAGAAATATAAAATATGGTGCAATAATACAGCTCACTTGGAGGATTTACATGATAGCCCATTGATACCTTGCTGATATAAATGGGAATAATACAAAACACTCCCTGATGATATACACATATCTCACATAAAGCAATTTCATTATATTTGTTTATAAAAGTATGAGCATGCTTTTAAACATGCAGATGTTGAATTGTTCCAGTTTATCAGGGGTCCAAATAATTCTGTGTAAGGAAGAGTATTAGCAGCTCTGAGTGAATTTCTTTCAGGACATGAATAAAAATATTGAAGGTATCTTAAGAAGATCAAGAATTATTTCAGGCTAAGTTGACTTCAAACACCGGTGTTTCCAATGGGTGACAAATACTCACCACGTTCTGGTCACGTTGTCCAGTCTGTAAGTGCTGATTTCAACTCAACCTCATAGAATCATAGAAGAGTTCGGATTGGAAGGGACTTTTAAAGATCATCTAAGTCCAACTCCCCTGCCATGAGCAGGGACATCTTCAACCAGATCAGGTTGCTCAGAGCCCCATCCAGCCTGGCCTTGAATGTTTCCAGGGATGGGGCATCTACAGCCTCTCTGGGCAACCTGTTCCAGTGTTTCAACACCCTCGCTGTAAAAAATTTCTTCCTTATATCTAGTCTGAGTCAACTCTCTTCTAGTTTAAAATCACTACCCCTTGTCCTGTCACAACAGGTCCTACTAAAAAGTTTGTCCCCAAACAGTTAGTCCTCATCTCCCTTGAGGTGCACTACTTCCTAAGGGTTGCAGTAAAACTGCCTCTCAAGGGTCAGCACTAGTTAAGATCTACTGGGTCCCTCTAACTGTGCCCCTTGGTGGTCATCTACTCCTGTTCCTATGTCTCCAGCACAGCCTGCTTCCCAGCCCTGGACCTTTCCTGACACACCAGCACAACATGCCTGTACACTGCCGGCATTCTTGTCCTTCAGCACATATGTCCCGAGACTCTTTTTTTCGGCTTCTGACCTTTTTGCACCCATATTTCTACTGTCATGGTTAGAAAACGACTGATTCGTATAAGAACTTTGCTAAAAGGTCACAATACCATATGGGCCTGAGAGCAGCCCTGAGGCCTAACCCAAAATATGAAAGCAGCTGTATCTGTAACATCTCACAGCACTTCACCACAGAATTCCCTGATGATGGTAAGCAGCTAGATAATCTTCTGGCATGTGCTTATTCACATGCCGTTAACACATCCAATTTCAAATATCCTTTCTGAATGGGTACATTTACATTTATTTTAATAGGCTTTAAAAATACCTCACGAAATCAACTCACCTGTTTTCTTGGCTCCCCTTGACTGTATTTTGCTGGCCACAAACAAACAAATGAACCCACGCATTTTTTCTTTCAGTTATTTCTGCAACTGAAGCCTCTCTACCTGTACTTTTGTGGTCTTCAGAGTCTGACAGCCCTCTCTACTGGCAAAATGCTCTCATGACACAAACAGCATTGGAGTTAAGACGGGGATAGATCACCCTTATTTACGAATTAGGATTTCCTTTCCCCAAATACTGATTGTATGCAACTTCTGGTGTAGATATTTTTTACATAACCATCTTTCAGTAGACAGATATACCATATATATCACAATGAAGACAAAACTATTTTAAGCAGTCCTTCATTTCAGTAAAGAGATGTAAAACTTCTGAAAAGCAAATGCATGGAAACCTAAAAACCAAAGCCCTAAAATCTGGAAACACCACCATTACAAAGTTCTGTATATTTCTAGGCTATTTTCTTTACATAGTAAAGCCTTTAAAAGAGAGAGGGATAAAAATAATGGCTTGCAATAAGCTATGTGCCAGATTCTTTCAGTTAAGCTATGTACACAATAAAAACACACTAAACTATAAGACGGAGACCTTAGCCACTGAAGAGCCGTTACAGAGTTTGACCATTGTTATCAGCTGCATGTCATTATTGCTTCTAAATTACACAGAAGCATATTAATAAGTCAAAGGTTTCAGGAAATTGGACAATGACATTTTATTTCTTTAAGAGACTTGACTAGCTGGAATGAAAGCTGTATTAAGTTTCTGCATGTGCTTTCTCTTTCTCCCTTGAGAATGTTGACTCTTTAAGTCTTACACCCTTCTGGTTCAGAAAGTCAAGCTCTAGCCCGTGCCTGGTATCCATGTGCCCACCTCTACTGCAACCAGCCCGGTTACAGCCCGATTCATGGTTATTTTGATCTAGGTTACTGGTTCCTATCAGTAGGATATTTTTTTCTGTCAAGTATTTGAGGAATTATTTTAGTAAACTCTGGATTACATACAAAGCCACAAACTGTAAAGTAAAAGTAATCTGGTAAATATTTAAAAAAAAAAAAAAAGAGAGCGTGAGCTCAAAAGTACTTCACGTCCAAACACTGCAGACAGATGTGGTCAGCAGCTGTATTTAAAAAAAAAAAAAAGGAAAAAAAATCTTTAAAACGTCAGTTTCTGATACTTGAGATAGGATTGTCAATTAAGAGAGTAGAGGAGAGTGGTCCAGCTTCGGAAAACTAACAAAGATCATTATACTAGAATGTGAACGAGATAGCCTACTAAATTTGACAAGGAGACTTTTTTTTCCGAGTCAGGAATTTCAGAATTATATTATTTTGCAACCTCATAGTAAATTATTTGCTTTGGGAAAACCTACAATCCACAGCTCCCTTTGCTCGAATAAGTAATAAAGATGGTTACAAGACTTAAAGTAGAAGTACTGTCATTGTTTCTCCCCAAAATCTCTTATGTACTTCACCTAACACACATATGCTTCACTGATACTTGCTATATAGAGACAAATTCAAGTTCATCCTTATTTCTAGTGATCAAACCTTTTAAGGAAAGTAGCTACCCCAAAGTGCATGCTTATGACAAATTAAAGTCTGAGCTGATACACCTGGTCTGCATTCTGCAGCAAGTATTTTCTCTTAATATGAGGCTGAAAAGAGTTAATAGCTACAATGAGGGAGTTTATTATACTCCTACATTTCTGGTCACTCTTCTAGACACAATGAAAACAACTGCACTCCTTTCAATACTGAGTGAACTGGCTGCACTGAGGGTAGTACATCTGAACTATGGCATCAGATTGTGCAGCTTAATTTAATTCCTTATGCAGCTGTGTTGTGTAAATAAAGCACACGGTATACACTATCTACATGAACTTTTCTGTGTATGTTTGGGGTGTACAAGCTCCAACTAACTTTCAAGAATAGGAGTGTATCTTAAAACAATTTAAATTTTCCTAAATTTCTTCACAACAGGACTTCCCAAAGGGTCCTTTAGTTTCCTCCAGGCGACCGCCGGCTCTCTTGTCTCAGGAAGAACTTGTGAATGTTTATTTCCACCGAAGTCCCAAACAAAACAAAGTCAACATGATTTGACAGCACTGACCACCTGGTTTTCCCCATACCCTGTCTCACCTGGCTGAGCGCCCTGAAGCCTGCCAGGGAGCAGCAACCATTAGCGCCCAGGCAGCAATGCCCGTCACCAGCACAGCTTCCACCTGTGTCACTTCTCCCCACACTGGCAGGAAAAGTAGAAGCTCCCTCCAGCCCACGCCCACCGGCACGTCTGTACCACACGAGCTGTGCCCAGCACCGCCACGGGCTCCTCAGCACCGGCCGCGGGTCAGGGCGGCCCTGCTGCAAACGGCACAGCACGCCAGCGCCGCCGCGAGGCCCCGCCGGGCGCCGCTCGCGCCCCAACGGTCACCAACGGCCGCCAACCACCAGCAAGCCACGCCCCCGCTCGCGCGCGGGGCGGGAGGGGGAGCGCACGTCACGCGGCAAGGGCGGTGCCGCCCGCGTGGCCCGCGGGGTGCGGCAGCGCGGGGGCGCGGCGGCAGTACGTGCGCTCCGCTCTCATTGGCTCCCCACCCGGAAGAGCAGCTGGAGCCTGCGCGGTGGCTGCCGCCGGGCCGCGCTGCGACCCGCGGGCCGAGCCCTGCCCGAGGACATGGAGGCGGCGGCGCGGCGCCGGGAGCGGGAGCAGCAGCGGGAGCAGCAGCAGCAGCCGCCACAGCCGGGCGCGGCGGCGGATGGCGGCCGGGGCTTGTCGCTGTCGGGGCAGTCCTATTGGCTGGACCTGTGGCTCTTCATCCTCTTCGACCTGGCGCTCTTCGTGGTCATCTACCTGCTGCCCTGAGGGCGCCGGGCCCAGGTCAGCCGCCGCCGGGGAGCGGGTGTGCTCGGGCCGGGGGCCCGCCCGGCGCTCGGGGCCCGGGGCGGCGGGGCGCTCCCGCGCCGGCGCGGCCTTCCACCCACCCGTTGTGCCAGCGGTTGCGATGCGGCGGCTCCCGGAGGCAGAAGGGCGGCCTTGTGGGGAGCGGAGGAGAGCCCCTGTTCTGCGCGGCCGGACGGTGTGTGCCTCGCCTGGGTGTCCACGGGTGACCCGCGCGGAGAAGCCCGGGGAAGGCCCCGCTCCTGGCAGGGGAGCGGGCACCGCGGAGCAGCGCTGACTTTCCTTGCCCGGAGTGTCCCCGCAGCCGAGCCTCGCAGAGGCCGGGAAAGCAGCGAGCGCTCTGCGCCTCCCGCCGCAGGGAGAGTGTGCGGAGCCCGGAGCCGCTGGCCGGGAGCCGGAGCGGGCGCGTCCGCACTTCACAGCTGCTCCACTTGTACAACGAACTCCTTACAGTTGCATCGACACCTCTGAGCTGACAGCCCTTTAAACCGCCCAGTTTCTGTAAGCTCTTTGTTTTCCTACACAGAAAGAGCAACACTTGCGTAAATTTTTCAGGGTAACAAAACCCTGAAGCAGATGTGATTTTTTTAGAGTGCCAAATCTCTCTGAAGAAATGTAAAGCTAATGTCAACCAGCAGCTTGATTTTTTTTTTTTTTTCTTCTCTAGAAAAACTACGTAGTATCAGTTCTTGGATGTTTCTTTCATGTTTACTGTATCTTCCAAAGGACTGTATAGCACTGGAAAAGTAACCAGACTTCTCTGTAGAGCCACTATCTAATCACATGATGCACCTTATGAAAACAAGCGGTGGAAGATGAGGACCATTTCTGCAGTAGAAACAACTGGGACCATGACTTGCATCTGAATGCAAGAGGCATATATACATATACACACTATATCATGAAATATCTCTGGCTGTATTTTAAGTATTACTGTTCAGTTTTTTACCTGTATCCTGTTTCTGTGTTCTAAACTGTGCCTTAAAGGTCACATAAGACAGCTCAACTGTGCTTTTGTAATTGATGCCTAAAGGTTTGTTAAGCAAAATGAAAATACTGTTTGAATAAAAGCAACTGAAAGGACAGACTGTAGAGTGGCTGAGAATAAAACCCAGCTCTTCTGTAGCTTTCTGTTTGGCTTTCTGTTAGACCTTTATCTTTTTGTACCACAGCATGCATGACATTGTAGCTTCAGCAGTTACTGTGCCTTCCAAAACAGGCCAGTGTTTAACAGGAGTAGCCTCCTGTCCTCGCTGATGTAGGTAGAACAAGATCTGACTTCTTGCAATAAGCACCAAAGGAATGAGCTTACAAGAACAGAGTTCCTGAGTAGCTGGCAGGTCTCATGTGAAGTACCCTCTTCCGTATCCCTTCCGTGGATGAATGTCAGCTGACAGCAATAGGTCAGGAATGGATTTCAGCATCCATGTGTCCCATGAGAATTTATGTCTCACTATAGGGAGACTTTCAAAACTGTGTTAAGGCGTATCTTGCATTTGCAGGAGATGGAAAAGGTATTAAAATTGGTTTATGTATTTCACAGGGATTTAGAAAGCTAAATAGTTTTAACAGCTTTATAAACAATACTTCAGAAGATGAATTTTACTGTTCAAAAAAAGGTAACCATCATCCCTGCAAAGCTTTCAACCATGAGTAGCAGTATTATCTGCCATTGTTTAGAAATGCAGTTCTGGAAAGCAAACTTTTTTTCTTTTTTAGAAATGTGGAGTACAAAAAGAACAGAAGACAAAGATACTTTAAATTTTTATCTGATAGTTTGAACAAGCAGGACTTTGCAAGAAAATAACTCTAAAGACTGAAAAATATATTAATTACAAGACTTGTTAATGTATTTACTGTTACAAAAATTGTCTAGGCTCTTATACAAATCTATAGCAAGATGGGGACATTTATAAAAAAATAAATAGGCACCCTAGGTAAGTTAAAACAGTTATCACATATTAGTTAGCAAATATGAAATACATACATGGAGTGCAGAGTCAAATATAAAAACAAAGGTGCCTTGATTAACTGTCTATTTACTATTATAATTAAATACCTAGTAAACATGGGTCACATAGAAAGTTGTCTGGTAAGATTGCTTCAAGCAAAGCAAGGCGACTGAAGTACATCTAAATTACTAGAGTTATTTTAAAAATAAGTTTATCAGTTGTGCTTACTGGAAGCCAAATTCGTCAGTAATAACAGGCATTCATATTGCTTATTGTACAGAATTATCAACATTGCTATGCGTTTTTAAAAATAAGTGTTCTAACATCATTCACAGTTGTTGCTGTGCTATTCATACATAAAAATACTGTCATTTCAAATACAAGATTTTCGCAAAATATCTTACAAATTATACATTATTTACAAATTCCAATAATCTTTGTTTTTACACAAGTATTAGAAGACAGTTTTATTTAACTGGCTACATATTTTATATAACATTGCTAGATGAACTAGAAAAGTGTAATTTAAAGGTTCTGAAATCTCAAAAATATTACAATTAGGAATATTCCAAGGTCTTACATTTTCAGGGCTCATTTCCTGTATTCAATTGATTTTCTTACAAAAGGATAATTTTAAGTTGCTGTTCACCACCAGCCATACCTAAACATGCATAATTATTTGCACTACAAATTCTAGAATCAGGTTTTTTTCCAAGTGCTACAACAAATTTTGATCAGGAAGGTAAAAATGAGATTAATCTGAGATACCTGCTTTGTTGCATATATCATGTTCCAGTTTTACTGTAAGCTACATGTAGTATAAAAAAAATGACCTTGACACAGAATAACAAAAACTACTGTTTAAATGTATACCTTGGATAATCACGATAAACAATTGTCAACATTTGGTTGAAGCACTAAAACTCACATAAGGTTTATAAATGTAAAAAAGCCTTTCTGACTAACAGTGCAAGTATAAGAGTGTTTATTATGCATATTTAACCTTCTTGCATTATTTTCATGACTAAAAGGCATTGATGTTTAGATGTAATCAGCACCACCCCAAGTTAACACTTTAGTACAAATAATGGCAAAATTTAGCCTTTTCAGATCGTGTGAGGCTTTGCTGACATTAATTCTAAGTTACACACTGTTCAGCGTTTCCGATAAGACTGAAGGAAAACCCTAAGCTCGTGCCTCTGGTGCCACAAGACATGGTGGGTTGTTCCAAACACTCAGGGCCCCCAGGAGGGAAAAATTCTTCTCACCCTTTTCTTCTCCCCAGGCCCCACTGGGCCATCTGCTGAGAGTTCTGTGCGCTGATTAACCAAACAAAAGCAAACCAATCCTCCTCTTTATTACTGAAGTAAGTCAGGTTAACAAAAGACCTGGTAAATGCCAGAGCTGCCAAAACTGCAGGGCAGAGTGATAAAGCAGAGAGAAAGAGGAACCCTCTTTTCACACCACACTGCGGTGTGAAAGGCTGCAGGTTCAGTCAGCCTGATCTGCTAAAACAGAACATATGTAGGACTGCTCCGAATAGGAAGAAAAGTTGTCAGTAAAATCAAATGTCTGATCCCCACTAAACATTGCTCAAAATGTCAAGCTGAAAAAAGACAGGAAGTTCAATAAATAGCAGCATTGACTTTGCATGCAATTGTAGAATAAATCAGAACTGAACATAATAAATATACCTAAAACCTTACAAAATTAATCTTTCATAGCTGCATGATAATTCTGTATTTTAAAATTAGCATCATATTCTGCTCTATCAGTTTGTAGCTTATGTCGTTAAATTGAATTTTAATAAGTTAAAGTATATAGCTTATAGGGTGAACAAATGTGATAAATGTGTTAGTTTAAAAATGTATACAAACATAGAGCAGGCATATTACTAGGACAGTACTACCGCCATTTACTTGAATTCCCTTTGAAAATCTTATTTAACACTTGCAAACCAGAACCATTTTTACAGAAATATTATTAAGGCTTTTCAAATAACAAGTTAGAAATTCTCTGAGTAAACTTGTATTAAAGACACATAAACGTGTCTGAAAGCACACTCTCAGAGAAGTCAGCTGAAAAAAAAAAATGTTGCCTCCTGCTACCTATCAGGACACATACAGCTCTATTATAGCTATATTTACTGTGTTATATATGGTAATATGTTTTTTCCCTTTTGTTAGTCTAAGTATGTAGTGACCACAGTCTGAAGGGACACTTTTTAAACTGTAATTAATTAAACCTTCTTACAAAATTAGTAACATCTAGTTGATCCCACTGCTGTAAAATGCATACACCCAAAGGGACCTTTTTTAATATAAACTGTAGAGACAAGCCAAGTAACAGAGGTAAGCATTAAGGCAACTAGAGTAACAAATCAAAGAGCCAGAAGTTTAGCACCTCTTCTCCTCTGTTCGCCTCTATTTGCATATTCATATAAACAGTCACAACGCCTAAGCAAAATACAGTCAACTGGGTACCTACATATCCCACAGACATTCAAGGTTTGTGCCCATTTACAAACTACATGAAATGCCAAAGTCTGATCCAGGTTTTTTATTATTTGAAGGATCTATCTAGTGCAGTGTATGCCTTCTACATTTGCCTTGTACCTTTGCTCGGATGTGGGGTGCCTGGGCTCAAGAGTAGCATGGTACGTAGCACTCGGGTCTACTCCAGCTGGTGGAGGATGCTTTTCTTTGGGAAAGCTTCCACTATCCGTAAAATACAGCTTGGGTCTCTGATGATATTTCATCCTGTATGTGTCAGTCATACAACTATCTACTGAAAAATAAGTTGTTAGGGATACACTATCATTTCCATCCACACAGCCAGCATTTGGTCCTGTATGACGAGGTCCTTTCTTTAAAAAGTTTTCAGACACGGTCCAAAAGTCATTAACTGATAAGCGAGGTGGAGAATCCGCTTTATGAACAGACAGTTCATTCCCTTGAAATGGCTCTTTCAACATTTGTTCGTTTATAAATACACTTGCTTCTGATGCAGATTTTAAAGGCGTACCTGTTTGCCTTAATGGATTATTTTGCAACACTTCTGTAGATTTTACATCAGCTGCTGAGTTGTTTTCTGATCCTGGCAAAATATTCAGAGCATATTTCTTTGGCGGTAAAGGGGGAGGAAGATTCTGGTAAACTGCTTCAGGGACCCAAAGAGCATCTGCCCTTCGGAGTGGGTGCCTGGCATGTTCACCGGGAGGGGGAAGCACCATGGGCCTTTCTGACAGGTTCTGTGGCACACAAAGCGACAACCCCACCTTGGGACCAAATGTTCTTGCGTGGTGAGGCTGTGGCTGGGAAGATGAGTGAAAATCACTGTTGATTGGCTTCCTTCCACAGACATTTTCTGTATAGGGGTGTGGTACGCCATCAGCACAGTACACTGACACGTTCATCTTCTCAAACTTGTCTGGATTAAGCCACTCTGAAGAATTCTGCTCGTTTGCCTTGTTCCGACTTTCTGACTTAACAACGTCTTTAAGAACTGGCTGTAGACTTGATGATGGGAAAAGTTTCCTATTGGTCTCAGGCATTTCAGCTCTAAAACACAAAAATACACAGGATGTAAGTATCCATAAAAACATAAGAAAAAGCTCAAATAACCTAAGGATTTTTTCAAAGACAGCTTTGGTAACGCTGCTTAAATATTCAAACTGACTAGAGAACTGGGATCTGCTTAACATACAGCCATTTGATTAAAAGTTGTATTAAATCACTCCAAGTTTTCTTTGATTTGAAATGTAAAGTGCCCCAAAAATCTCTGCAAGAGTTTTGAGTATCTGTAAGGCAAGATAAATTCCTTCAGTATTCAGGGCTATGTCAAACGTGACCTCTGCTCTCTTCTAAGCATCTTGGTGACTCAGTCTGATACATCCACTTTTCAAATATCAGATGTTACTTTTGGGTGCTAAATTTGTATTTAGATTCTTGATTTTTAGGAGGTACTGAGCATTTACAGTTCAAATAAGAAACAAGAGGTATGTATCAGCAGCTTCTTCTAAGCAGAAGTTACGTTTTCTTCCCCTTCCAGCCAAACTTCTCAAAACTTTATGGGGTTATTGCACTAACCACAAATTGGTTAATCACTGCCTGTTGTACTATATAAATTCAAACCAGAAAAAATATTAAAACCATTTGCTCTGGTAAGGTGGTTTAAAGCAACGTAAGCTATTTGGTTCCACTGACAGCATCAAAATTAAAGACAGAGCATTTAGCCCTATCAATTACAGAAAATACAAAAGGCATTGTCTGTCAAAAATATTCAATACTTTAACTTTTGCATACTTAATATTATTGATTACTACCACATAACAGAATTCAGTATTTCTTAAAATATTACATAGTAAATTAACACTAGTATTAGTTACCTCTTTACTGGAGGACTGGGCACCTGCAAATGTAATTCTGGTGAGAAATTAACATGAGGTCTGTAGTTAACTTCTGAATTTATCTGGTCTTTCCTCAAGTCTGGGGATAGAAGAAAAATTATTTCAAAATAATCAGAAATACAGTCCCAACTCCTTCCTTGTAATTCCTTAGAGGTCACAAAATCAAACAAAAAGGACAATTAATTCTTTTCAAGATCTGACATGAATCAAAATAACCATTTTGAAGAAAATCTGTCACAGAAGGTAAGACCTTATATTCATCCAAAATAATCTGTAGGAAATGTTTGGTTTCTAATGTTACCAGAAAATAGTAATTACCACATTTTTGAAGTCCTATAGACATGTTTTCAAGATCATCGTAACATTTCATCTAATCAAAATTACATTTTCAAAAGCAGATTTTTATGAAAGCACGTTTATTCAAATATCCAGTCATTTAAATTACAAAATAAAAACTATTTATGATTTCTGAAATTTTACATGATGTAATAATAAGCAAATGGAATGAATACTGTAGGGGTTGAGGGGCATTTTGGTTTTCAACTTTGTTTGTTTGGGTTTCATTGGTTGGTTTCTGGGGGGGTTGTGGTTTGTTTTGTTTATTTTTTAAGAAACACATCATGCATTCTTTGAAGAAGGTTTTTAAAACTTAACAATAAACTACAGTTCATGGAGATGTTGAGCAGACACAGAACACTCTCAGTAACAAGACCTAAACACACAACATGAGAGTGCCTGGGCCAGCGCTCCTACACTCACACTCTAGAAGCTCCTTTTATTCACAGGCAAAGAATCACTCTTTGAAAATACACAATTTCTGAACAATGCAGCTTCTAGTTGGCAGTAAATAAAGGGAGCATTGGAGTATTCATGTTGACACCACATAGAATAAAACACTATCTTGGCAAGTGACAAGCAACAGTCTATTTGTTTAGAGATAGATATTGCAAATTTTTCTAATGCAATGATTTGTGTATTATAATCAGTTACCTGGTCTGAAGCAATTCAAAAGCAGCTTTATTTTGTATGTGTATAGACCAGTTCATATAACTACTATGCCTATTTCAGAAAAACAGGAATTAAATTCAAAACCAGCAATATATATTGCCTGAGTTCTAGTACAACAAGCTCCTGTTAAGTGGACAGTACTAACTTAGCCAACTTCCAACAGGCAACATAGGCTGTTCCATACCTTCATCAACAGAACATACAAAAACTTTGTATCTATTCTTAGATGATAAAATCTTACCAAGATTTGGGGGTTTTTTAATTTACTTGTTATTTCCTCAAGTTTAAATAAAGCCTTGGACCTTCTGACTCGTGAACACGAGTCAAAACATCAACAACAGAAAAGAACTAAATGAAAAACTGGGTGATGCTGGTGGGTGATACTTGTTTTAAGGGTCAATATCTGCTCTGTCTTTAATTGATGAAAGACTGAAGACACTAAATCTTTGACAAAGAGCACAGGTTCTAGAGGCTAAAAAGGTGTATAGAACAAGAGACAAAGCTTCCAATATGGGTTTCCTTTGAGCCTCAAAAAAAAAAATCTTGCTATTCCAGCATGAAAAACAATACCACAACCTCAGAATATTTATGGGAAAACATTGTTCCTGAGTGAGCCCCTGTGACTCTGGCAAGGGACAAGTAATTAACCTGAAAGTTCAAAATTGCTCCAGTGGGCCATGGCATCAGAGCTAACTAAGGTAACACTTCAAACAGAAAACATTTCATTCTGCTACAGATTTTAATGAACTGTAAATCACTTTATTAACAAAAAAGCACAAGCTCTGACACATTATTTTCTGTGAATATTTCCAATTCAGTATTTAATCTTAGTCCCAATTTCAGGATACAGTCCTAGGAATGAATTAGTTAAAAAATTTGCTAATTAGCTAGATTAGCTAGCGTTTTGAGCTTTCAGACTTTGAACATATCGACTTTTATACAATAGCACATATACTTAAAAATCCCTAATAAATTGCCCATACAAGTGTTCTATAATTCCCCAAAATGCCTGATGTGAAGAGCACTCCAAGCCAAACTGTTAAGGAATTGAGCAGGTTCAATCCTTCCCAGAGGCAGTACCAGAACCCGGTCAGGAGGAGGCAGCAAAGGTTAATTAGCAGTTCCCTTGGTGTGACCGTGGCACATTCAGCCAAAGCTGCTCAGTTGATACCAGGTGGTTTGTGCCTTCAGAATTCCAGCTAACTTAAAAATAGATGTGTTATTTTCTCTTCTGCTGACAGGATATCCATGCATGGTTATAACCGAACGCAGACGCAATTGGGAATTTTGGCTCTAGGTTCTTTGCAAACCTAAATATGGGACAGACAAGCACTGTGCTCAGCTGGAGACTGACACCCTTATCAATAGGTCATAAGAATCTTACCAGTAAATGAGATGTAACTCTGGTTTCTCAAGTATAAACCAGTCTGCTTTTAAGATTTATAAACATCTATTTTCACATCTGAATAGCCAATCTAGATTTTCAAAGGATTAACAGCCATTCTATAGCCAACAGGTAAGACAGATAAGTTCTCCTCTAATATATCCATTTACACCTACGGAACATTTGCAAAAATCTGCAAGTGCAATTTCTGAAGGAAAAAAAAAATCAGTTTCCTTATAGTGTGTTTTAGCTGCATGTTTCCCGTATTTTTGATTACTGATTTTTTTAAGTGACCAACAAAAAAACCCAAGGAGTAATATTTTTGTAAGAAGTACTGTGGCAATTCCTCTCCCTGAACCCAGACATTTTTCTATATTCAATTGACGTGACAGATGAACTTACTGGAAGCTTTGGAAACATGGAAGAAAAATACTGCCCCAGTCAAGAAGGTTATACATTATAACTTGTCTAAAATAGAATATTATTTTTAAAAAACACTGACCATCTTAACAAAAAAAATCCTAATATTCAAGAAACTGTCATTTTGGAGCAACATTCAGTTGCAAAGCATTTCTTCTATATTCATTAGTGGGTTTTTTTTGCTGTGGCTTTAAACATCTGGAAAAAAATGAAAATAAAGTTCCACTATTGTTTTTTTGGGGGGTAGGATACTATAAATGTGCATGTGTTTGAGAGTTTAAATAACTTCTGAGGTGAAACAACAGTTGACAAAGAACACCAACTATTACCCTGCCTTTATTCTGATCTGCCTGTCTCAGGAAGTTTATCAGGTTTCTGGTTTAAAACCCAAACCTCAACCTTTGCATCATCTATTTTAAATTTTAAACTTCTCACATTAATAAAGTGAATTACAAATGTGAGAGCACCTTATATTTCAGTCTTCATGGGCTGCTTGGCTGTATTTGGAAATCAAGAAAGTTTAGGGGGTTGAGGTTTTTTTGTTTGTTTGGTTTGTTTGTTTAAACCATAATCTAGAATTTAAAGACACTCCAGAAAAGCATTTATTTGTTTTTGTTTCATGTTAAGTATTTAAACCTAACCTTCCCAACAGAAATGCCTTTTATTAAAATCATCAAGAGCAGCAATTTCATGAAGACATCTGTACCTTAGGAATCAGAGAGGGTTGTCACGAAAGCCGCTAAAACCCCTTTATGATTAAAAGTGATCATCAGTAGCTAGCACAGAGACTGCTCTGAAAATCCATTTAAAAATACTAGAGCCCTTAGCTATTTCCAAGAATTATTGTAATCTTTCTTCAACTTGAAGAATGTAAGGTTGGAAGTTTTCCCCTCATACTGTTCATGTCACATGTTCTTTATAAACAAAAAAAATTAGCCTCCACAGTTCAAGTTCAAACTTCATAAACACCAACTCATTAATATAAATTACAGATACCGTTTCTGCTTACATCATCCATCATTACTTATGCACATTTTCCTGCCAAAATCTGACCACACGAATTAGTGATTGGCCTTGTGGGACATTTGCTTAAGCACTTGTTACCTATTGCTTACTACCAGTGAAAGAAGCAGCCATTTAATCTGCCTAACCGCTGTGTGATCCAATGTTACTATCTTTATAACGCTCTAACAATAAGTTTATTTTTGTAAGTCAAGGACAGAATTCCAACTGCTGAACAGTGGCCTTATTCAGCTCCAGTTGAAAACAAAGAACTGGTAAGGCACAGTTATATAAATGGTGGGCATAATTAAACATCCAACATAATTTCCATAAGAAGCTTTCCACACCAAAAAAACACCCAGAGATATTTTTTCCAGTTGCCATGAGCAGCTAACAAGGATTTTGTACATTCCATTCCTCTCTCAGAAAGTACTGGGCATTGTTTCTTAAAGTACTGTTTTCTAGGAGTTTGTTTGGTACTCACCTACCAATTCATGTCTTGTTCATCATATTCAGAGATAAAACATAACTGTAAATGACTGCTATTGTCCTTGCTTAAGGTGCCCCGACACACTTTTTAGCCAACCAAAAAACTGAGTCCAAATAAACCTTTAAGCCCACTTACATGTGAACTGATCAAATTCCTCAGATATCTTTCCAGCCCATTAACTACTTCCACTAAAAGTACTGCTTTCCAAAACACGCACACATGTGAGAACTTCACAGTTGATTTAGAATGCATACCTCTTTCTTACGAAACTACTCAAAAGTTAGTTACTGAATTAGAATTACTGAATAGATAGGATTTTATCATCGTTTCATGACAATTATTGTGACGTTTTATGATAACTCTAAGGATCACTTGGAATCACTACACTTTTTTAAAGAAAATGTATGATGCATGTTGAAAGTTATAAGTATACTTAAGTGCGGTACATGGTTCTTTCCAGATAATACACATTACTAAGCTTAAACATTTTTTAACCCCCTATTTCTCATTCTGACAGAGTCCTTTATATATTTTTCACTAGTGGTTTTTGTTTGTTTTTTATTTTTTTGCTAGCGGTGTTGAATTTTTTCACTAGTATGGTTAAGTATAGTATAGTACAGAACTAAAGCAGAATAAATGTCATGCAAAACCAGGTCTTTGCATTCCACTCAATATCAATTTAGAGTTAAGTTTTTTGTTGTTGTCACAATAAATAAACACCAAATTAGTTCTCTTTCTACAACCAAAAAGAAATTGGAATAATTACAACAGTGGTATGGCAACCTTCCCCCCTGCAATTCAAGTCTTAGAAGAAACTAAACTGTGCATTATTTGAAATGAAGTATGATATCTATAAAAATCAAACATTTCCTGGGGAAGCGGCCTAATATTTAGTGCACCTCTTTGTACAAGCACCATTCCATTGTTCCAGTAACAGCAGATAATGTTTTGGCTGGCCTCATGCTGACCTATAATATTTATAAGTCCAAGGCATTTATCAACTTTATAAAAACCCAGCAGACATATTAGTATGTAAAAGGAAGTAGACTTCCTTATTGCAAGTGTTTCTTCCTGATATTGCTTCATATCTTGAAGGAAAGCAAATGGTACCACAGTCTACCCACACATTTTAAAAATCTTCCTTAGTATCCACCAAGAAAGCTCATGGAAATGCTTTTGGGGAAAACACAGTGAGTGTCTTTTGGGGGGCAGGAAGGGACTGGATGATGGGAAACGAATGTACACACTTGCTAAAACAAAACAAAACGAAACATTAACCTGAGAATTATGTTCTCAAAGCAGAATATAAGCAATGGAAATAGATACTTACATGTCATCATTTCCACTGGATTAAAAAGAAAGCATTGATTAAGGCTAGTGAAAATGAATTATACTGGATGTTTTATGCCAGCAGAGAGCCATCCAAAATCACAGAATCATTGAACGGTAGAATGGTTTGGGTTTGAAATTAACTTTAAAGATGATCAAAGTCCAACTCCCCTGCCCTGGGCAAAGACATCTTTCACTGCATCAGATTGCTCAAAGCCCCATCACCTGACCTCGACACTTCCAGTGACATTACCCCTTGTCATGTTACTACAGGCCTTGCCTAATACTGGCAAACAACAGTGGGTTTGGTTCCTGTACAGAGAACCTACACTGGCCTGAAGCAGCTACACACGGGCCACGTAATGAGAAGGCAGTGGCATATGACACGCACAAGGAAGGACAAACTGTTCTATCAACCTATAAAGCAAACGACTGGCAACAAAACACATCAGGAGAGAAGCACTGTTTCAAGAAGAATCATTACATCCTGATTATCTAACAATTTGTAAAGAAACATAAGAAGTAGCTGTGGCCTTCCAAGACAATACTTACATGTTCCACCCCAAATTACTGTCTTTACAATACAATCAAGAGCTACAAAAAAAAGAGTCACCTAGCCTGTTACTTTGGTGCTGGAGGTCATGTGAAACAACTGTTGGGGAGACATGTCGTGCTTTTACATGACTCAGTACACAGCTAGGCGCTGCCAGTGCCATCTGAAAGGACATGCTAAGAACAGGTGAACTTCCACTGTGCAGATTCATGGCATAGCACAGAAGTAGGCAACTCTCACTGTTGCTACTGTATTAACACAATTTTCCTCATATGATGGTGAAGCGCTGTAAACAAAACAAAACAAACCCACCAAAACCAAACCTGCACACCACAAAACCAACCAAGCCCTCTGTCTGGGAAACCATATATAATGGCAGATAGCTAAAAATCTGTTTACGCTGTACGTGTGCTCTACAAGAAAGCCAAGAAACTGAACAAATTAAGTGCCCTGTGGAACAGAATGCTTCAAATACCCATGAAAAAGTGATACGGTTATTGAACTGCTGCTCCATCACATTTCCATCAAAACGTACCCAGAAGGGCTATGAACACTTTCTATCTTTACCCATCATCAGTCTAACTCACTGAAAAGGTTAAAAACGTGAACAAGAACAGAATTTGGAATTCACTGTGAAGGAAAAAAACCCACAAACCAGATTTCTTTTGCCATTTTAAAAAGACAGAGTACACTGGCTATGATGAATCAGCTCTTCACTGAAAAAAGTATACAAAAATATTCTAACATCATGTCCAAAACAGCCACAAATTTCATGCTGATTTTCTTCTAATCCACCTAAATTTTTCAATTTTATGAAATGTCATGACATTAACTTATGCAGCAAATTTATAAAATACAAAAGGCTAATCAGAAGTCTGTCCATCTCTTGCGTGATATTAGTATGTTAGTATTAAAATTTTGTACATCTACACGAATTTTTAGAAAACCTCTTATTCTTTATACTAGTTCAAGTTCTTACCATAGAAGCTTCTGTTCTGCTGGGATCCTGAATGTAACACATTGTCAGCTTTTTTGGTCAACAAGTTCTGTTCGCTGTAAAAGAAGCATACATGTAAGTTGAAGGCTTAAACTACTGATGCATGGTCACAAGCTTTATTGTCTTGAATGAGTACAAGCATAAAAACTTTGCCTATGTGAAAACAACTCTTATCATCCCTGTCACACTTTTTACTAACTCACACACATTACAGAAGATAGATAATAGTGGTGGACCTTTAACACTTTTAATGCCGCTCCCACACATGACAGCCTGTGCTCATGCAGAGAAACTTAAGGTTACCTAAATCCTTTCATATGGACAGGTAAAAAACATACAGTTTGTGAGGCTGGCATTCCGATGTTGTTCTGGAGATTGGATGCCCACTCATCCCAGTACTACTCTAGAGTACAACAGCAGCACACCTAATATGCAGCACACAAGATCATGAAAATTTGCTTTTTAATATCTCATCAGCCTGCTTAATAAAGACAGCTGGTTCCCAAAGTTATCAACAAGAGAAAAATGAAATGTCATCTGTGAGAAAGAACTACCAACTGTTCTTTTTCTTACTGTGAACCAAAGAATTTCATAAAAATTTCCAAAAAAGTGTTTATTAACAGAGATCACTTAGAAAGCAGGATGGTTTTACATACCTGTTTTTTGGAGTGATTTTGAAATGGAGCAGATAACACTGGTCACCTAAATCACTTGGAAGTTTTACCTAAAATTACCATTTTAGTGCAGCAAAAGAATACACCCATGTGGTACTATAAGGTTTCCAATTTATCAGTATCAACTATGTCCAAAATGAATATATTTTTCAGCACTAATAGTTTACAACCTGAATATTCCAATGTTAAACATATAGCTGTACCTGACTACAAGAAGCTTAAGCTTTCTAAAAATGCAAAAATCTCACAAGTATCAGTATCTTAAGTATGTGTAACCTGTTAGCTAACATTCAATCCAGTAAATTTTCCTAGTTTGCCCTTTGCCATTTATTAGTACTTAGTTGTGACAATATGCATCATTCTTCTAAGTTGCAATTACCACTTGGTCCTTCATTCATAGGATTTTCATTTAAAAAACTTTTTCTCAAACTGGAAGAAAACTGGAGGATTGCAGCAGCAAACCCGAGGCAGGGGGGGAACAAAACAAAACAAACAGCAGATGTAGTAAATCTTGCTGCTTTAGTTAAGAGCATGCCAATCCAGACAGGGAGCTGACAAACACCCTGCCAATTCCTTCCTTCTCCAGGAGTAAGGCAAGGAAGAAAATATGCAGTGGCAATTTAAAAAAATTAAAAATAAAATACTGTTATTGAAAGGACAGGAAAACAAGAAAAATACTGAAAGGATCAGGAAGAAGGGAGAAAAAACCTTATAGAAAACAAAACACTTAAGTCATCATTTTTACCTTCTAAAAGAACTCTCACATAATCAATTTGTATTGTGCTGGTTTTATGCGACAAATCTCAATGGGTAAAAGGGAACGAGTGGGTGTAGTCAGTCAGTTCTAATTACCGGTTACATAAAATTCTTCTGAAAGCCCCAAGAAGTCATTTTTATTTTTGTTTGACAAATATTTAAACAACAGGGTAAGCAGATTCTTAATGAACTAAGTTGCTTCAAATTTATCATAATCTTTTTCATAAAAAGACATGCAGCATTTGGGCATCCCTTACCTCTTGGGCATGTTTAAAAATGAGGCATGATTAAAACTGTAGAAATCACTGTTCAAGGCAACTGTAAGCCATGAAAATACAAACATGGCTTGGAGTGGCTTTACACATATTTATATTATTATCCAATAAAAGTCCATAAGATTCTGGTATAGTGAGGTTTTGTACAGTTGGGTGGGAGGAGAAAGGCGGGAGTGGGGGAGGAGAAGAGCAGAATAGATAAAGGCACGAGGTAAGAAGTGCTTTTTTAATGGGAAGTGGACACCACAGTCATAATCTCCAGTCCAGGAAGTTCATAAAGCAGCCAAACAGGTCAAAAGAATACACTTAAAAAATACCACTCTATCTGTTGTCTTCTTTCATAATCATCTGCTACCAGCTACTGGTATAGACTGAATGCATATTAGAGAAATCTTTGGTCCTATCCTGGCACGGCCATTTTTATGTCCTTATTTATGCTTCTATATGTAAAATAAAATAATTCCCTAGAAAACTAAGAACTAAGCAAATAACTGATTTTGTTTTCTTGCAGTTCCAAAATAATCAAAGGTATTTCAATTTTGGTTTGATAACTTGCTATAATACTTTATTAAATAAATTTTAAAATTTTGCATCTCTGCTTAGAGAAGTCAGAGCCTTCTCATTTCCTGGTATTTGCTATTCTCTTTTCACAAAAACGTATGACTAAAAATTTGCTCAAATCTAGCAATAATTTGTGACTAAGCTTGGTTTCACAATTGTACTCTTCCATTTTATGGACATAAACAACATTCAAAAGAAGATTGTATGGGTTCTAGTGGGAACTAAGTTTCACATACGGTTTAAGATGCACAATACAGAAAACCACGTGCAGAAGGTTAATAACTTTGTATTTCACATCTCCACATAATCATTTAAGTTGGAAGAGAGCTCTTCAGATCATCTAGTCCAACTCCTCCTACCAAAACAAGGGTCAACTACAGCAGGCTGCCCAGGACCACGTCCAGTCGGGTTATGAGTATCTCCACAGAGACCCCGCAACCTCTCTGGGTAACACGCTTGTTACTAGCGTACATCAGTTCTCAGTAAGTTTAACACAATTTGGCTACTAACCACATTTTTGGCCAGTTTTAGTAACTTTACACTTTTCCACAAAGATTTCTTTCAAACAGGTCAGTGAATTATCAAGTGATCAATATATATCTGACGTGTTCTAGAAAACGGAATGTCAGAACAATGACTAGTAACAGTATACTGAGATTCATCTACTGACATTCCCATCTTTTTATCGGGGGCCTGTCTGTACAACTGCGATAGATAAGATTTATATAGACTCCTGTATTCCATTACAGATGCAAGTTACCCACAATCTAAAAAGCTTGTAACTAAGGAAGTGTAGCAATTATTTCAAATTAACACACCCTGCCCCTCAGCAGGGCTTAGCAGTTCTGGCTCAGCGCCATAATAATGTGGCTCAGCGCCTTCCACACAGAACTAGTGTTGCAGCCTAAGAGGGAAGGTAAACTTTACCCTTAATTGTCCGCATCCTTATTTCTAGATATGTTACTACCCTTCTACATACCTGACCTCAAGCATATGAAGTTCCAAAGCATGTTTTCTTGACTGGTTTTGAAACACATGAACATCAGAACAACTTATTTGACTGTAAAGACAATCTGTGCGAGTTCTAAAAGCATAAGCGTTACCTGCAGGAAGCACTTTCTTTAACATTCTTGACATCTGCTGGATTGATTCCTTCAATAACAGGTGAGTCTGGGTTTGCAGATCCATTGCTGATATGATCACTGCTTTCATATCCAGATTCTGTCCTCTGAATTTGCCAGTTATCACCATGGATTTTTCTCTCTGTAAATCCTTTGCTTTTTTCAGCATTCCCTTTCCCCTCCGAATCCAGTGAACTTCGACTTCCTGTATCCTGTTTTGTTTCATCTTCATATATAGTCATTAAACCTTTCTGAATTGGGTTCTCTTTTGGCCAATGGTTAAAGCTTCGCTCCTTTTCATGCTTAGGTTTATTGTTCAGATTTGCCTTGTGCTTTGGGCTATGCTGTTTTTTCTCAGTCTCACTGAAAATACTGTCTACATTTAGGGTCTCTCGCATAGGTTTCCAACCTTTACTTCTGCTTCTGCTGCTGCTGATACTTCCTTTGTCCCTAGATTCTTGACTAGTGTCTGTATCATAGCCAGTGACAACATCAGTCCGGGTCCTGATCATTGGTTTCTCCCCAGCAGGAAAAGCTTCTGTTTTATTTGATCCAAGCACCTGTACAGAAAGCTTTGCTTGGTGAGGTGCACTGTCAGGCTTATAGGAGCCTCTGCCCTGGCTGCTGTATATGCGCTGATCAGCACATTGTCTAAGTCCATTTCCAACTGGAGGAAACCCCGACTTAACATTGGAACGATCTTCCCCAATCAGATCTTGTAAGAAGGAAAAGAAAAAAACACCATTAAAGGGCTCATTAATATTTAACTGATATCATTACAGTATGTATTTTTCTTATACTATCTCAACGAATTCAGTACATATTTCAGAATACTGAAAATGAGGAAACTCCAATCTTACAGTCTGTTCTCTTAAAAGGAGAAAAAAAATCTGCACAGCTAGTACTGATGCTAGAAGCTATTTAACCCATTCATTATCTGGTCACATTTTTAAAACACACCTCTTTGTCTCCCAGACTCTTTTCTTGGTCCTTTGTCTGCATCTTTTCGTAAAGATGAGAAGTTTTTCATATCAGCAGCTTTCTGAGCACACTCTCTGGATAGGTCCTTTAGCCTGTCCTTTTGATCACCATAACCCAACTTAGCTGCAAAATTAGTTTTTGTCAAAGATCATTACTGAAAAGTTATTCATAATCAAATACACAAATATATTTATGTACCACAACATTTAAAAATTAGTACTACTTAAAAAGACTAATGAATTACATAACACGGATTAAGAAAATGAGAGATATATAGTATAGATACAAGTGTAGAGGTATGTCCAAGGAGTCCACTAAATGGAGCTAATTAAAGTAACCTTAGTATTATGTCAAGCATATCTTACGAACACCTCAATAAAATTGAATGCTCAAGCCATTTTCAAAGCAGGCACTATTTACATCATTTTTTTTAATTATACTTAAAAACTGAATCTAAATTTAATCTTGTCTAAATGTGAAGGTTTGCTTTTAACAAAACAGTGGAGTCACTGCTTATGAAAACAAATCTATTTCTGAAAAGGTAAATAGTGAACATTTTTGAGTCATCACTCCATCAAAAAAAAGTTATCAAGCTGAGCATTCTCAGTTTTAAAAAGTCTAGGAATTCAACAATAATGACAGAGGAGAAACAGATCACAAGAGAAGGCAGCACCTCTCTGCCTGAGAAGTATTGGGAGTTTGGGGCAAAGGCATTGACAAGTAATGCAGAAGTCACTGCCTCATATGACTAAAAGCTTGACTTCCTTGAAAGCCTAACGTACAAATAGAATGGATTTTTAAACAGGTAAGACAAATTTTTTTACTCTTCTTTCCAAACATAAGATGAAGTCCATTAATATACAGGGCTACAAATAATGCTGCATGTCACAATACTGTTGGGTAACAGCGTTCCTCAAATAGCCAATGATACAGAGAACCACATCACGTGCTCCAAAAGGTGAAACAAACTTCAAGTTTCTAACGTGCCTTTTAACCAATAATAGGATTGGACGATGTTTGAGAAATGGATCAAGGCCTCAAGAGCTACTTTCATACAGGAATAACAAGGAGTAATAAGCTTTGCATTTACAGTGCTCCAGAAAATTTAACATTCTATGGCAGATACTACTTAAACGTTAGTCATCATTCAAAGATTCAATCAAATCAATGATGGAATTCTTGCTTTAGAAATAGTTGTAGTCTAGAGGTTAGAACACACCTGAAATGCTGCCAACTTAAATATTTCATAGTGAAAGATGTTTGGGGTTTTTTGGGGGGTGAAAAATACATACCTGGACCTCTACCACCACTAGCTTGAATATGGCTTCTACTAAATGCTGAATTATCGGGCTGAAGTTTTTTATTACTCCTTTGATTAGTGGGGTCTCCAATTCCATTCTCTTTCATGTGGTCTGATTTAGGAGCAGGATGTTTTTCAGATCCTATCAAATAACATATCTATCTTTAGAAATAAAAGGCTTCCTAATTTAAATCTAAATTAAAAAATAAGAAAACTTTAATTGCAGATTAAAAAAAAACACAGAAGAAAAAAAACCCCACCGCATTTCAATATGCTAGGCAATAAGGTTCTGTAACATTTTTTATATTGCTGTATTTACAATGGCAGACTGTAGTGGAATAGGGTCTTCAATTCTTTCTTCCCTGAAGCAGTTTACGTCCTATTGCTACATGTGAAGAGGAACACGTCAAATTCAATTGGCCTTTTATTCAATTTACTTGCATGTTATGTTTAACATTAAAAACCAAAACAGAACAAAACCAAGACAGCAGTACAGACTACAGAACCAAAAGACAGGATTCTTACATATTGAGGCCTACGCTATAAGAATCTCTGAGAAGTTTCCTGCAGCTCTTTCTGACTTTTCCCAAAGTTCTGAATTGGTGCTCTGTGTGTGTCTATATACACACACACACAAATACACACTCTCCGAATACAAGTCTGTATTTGTATGATGCTTTACTTAAAGTATCTTTTTATAGCATTTTAAAAGATACTTTAAATGTATCAATCCACACATAAGAACATCCACATATACAAATATACTATAATTGCCTTCTGAAATTTTGATCAATCTACAAGAGAAAAATATATTTTCCCCATTATCCACGACCCTCAATTTGTATTCCCATATCAAACACTAAACACAGTTCTAATATTGAATATATACACTAATCTTTTTTCTTTTGAGACTCTTTATATAATTATTGATAAAAGTATTTAAGAACAAAGCACATATCCTATTACCTTCTCCTTTATAATCTCTATTTCAGAAATAGAGTTGATACTGTAATTTAAAAAAAGTTTTAATTACCCAAGTCTTCCCCATTTCCTCCTGCTGCTTTGCACTGAGACCAGTGAATAATCTGCTTTGGAGCATCTTCTGGAGATACAGCTGTGCCATCTGGGTTAGCATAAAATAGCAATAACGGCTGAAAGTGACATCGAATGCACTTGGAGACCACATCTTTCCATTTTGTTCCAATCTATGAAAATTTTAAAAAAAAAGGTTGCTTTATCAACATCATCGAATCCAATTATGGAAAGAATAATTTATTAAGCGACAAACACCAAATGCCTAATTCCAAAGGTACATTAAGATTAAATATTTTGGCATAAGTTATATAAACTGTGGCAAAAAGCTAGAACCAGTATTACATGGGCTAACAATCAGAACATCAACACTATAAATACAGCAACCAGGAATTAAGTCTTCTCTTTCATTAAAAGAAGTACAAATTCAACAGTAGACAAGTGCATTAACATTCTGAAACATTTGGAAGGCTGAACTGTAAAATAGTGAAGCCAATTCTAACATTCATTTGTGCAAACTGATCTACAAAACCAAAGGCTCATTAAGACATTTGTTTGACTTGTTTCTATTTTAGTGTCAGAAGAATGCATTCGAGAAAAGTAACGATTACTAAATTTGGTAGCAGTAAAAACAATATTTACCTCTTTCACATTAGCATCATCAAACAGCACCCATTTGCAACTCTTGGTGTGAAAGGCAAAGGCACAGTAATGTCGGCTCGTATAGCAAATCATTCCCACAAGAAAAAGTTCACTGTTTTTGGCATTTTCATCTGTAACCCTATAGAACAGCTGTAAAAATAGTTACATACTTTAAAAATATGTGTAAAATTTCCAGACCTACTACTGGCATTTCACCAAGGCAATTGGTATTAAATACCTGTTTTGTTATAAATTTTTTCATGCATATAAATAATTGTTTTTTGCACTTATTAGGTCTATTTCAATGTTTACTTTTGCAGAGTTGAAGGGGTAAAACAATAATGTTCAGGAATAATTCCACAAATTTCAAAGTGAACATGATATTCCTAGATATTCAACTAGGAATTCACCTACACTCATCTTTGTACTTAGGCACAAGACTAACAATTCTGATGAGACTTCTTCCTCTCACAGAAACTATATCAACATTACATTATAAAGAATGGTAAAGGTAGACGTAAACTTTGTGCATTTAAAAAAATACATATATATATATTTGCATATATTTACATATACATAAAATACAAGTTAAATTAAATTCTAGAATAAGCAAATAGTAAGTTTTAGGTCAAATACCCCAGGAAGATAAAGTTGTGTTGCCAGATTCCGCATAACCTCTTCTGTCAGGTCAGAGTGTTCTGAATCCCAGACTAAACCGATTGTGACAATTTCGGGACAATTCATAAGAACACGACGAATTTTTATTTTTTGACCACAGTTACTCTAGGGAAAAAAAAAAGTGATAGAAAAGAAAACAAAAGATATGTAAAAAATGGAAGTCCAAATTTGAGTTACTAGACAGGAAATAGTGCAATAAACCAACTCTGCAACCTCTTCTAAGTCTCAAATTTAATCACGATGTTTCTCACAATTTAAAGATAAAAAGTAAATTCTTCATCATAAAAACACTCTGATGAAGACTACAGCTAAACTTCCACATCCAAGCACCACCTTAAAACAGAAGTCTCTGAAAACATGGAAGTCACCATGACAATTTCTCTTTTGTTTCCCCTCCATTTCATCATTTAAGCTTAGGTCTGTATGTTCTGTGTACTTCTCTATGGTTCCTAAATTAACAGTACTGACATAGGACCATTTAAAGAAGAGAGGAATTAAGCAGAACAAGCTAAAAGAGACTACTTTTCTCAACAGAAGCACAAAATTATTCCAATAGAACACAATGTTGTCAAGCTGTCGGTGTATATGAACTAAAGCAGCTTCACTCAGAAGATACCTGTTCCAACCAACCAAAAAAACCTAGCTGTATGTTGAACGTGAAATGAAGAATAAAACACAGACCTAATACCTTGACTTTCTAAACGGGCCACTTGCACCTACAATACCACGTTTACCTTTAACTAGAGCAAAACCAGAGAGAACTTTAAAGGCTTCTCTACCCTAACCTGGGCTGCACTTAAATGTTCAGAAGTAATCCTGCTTTTAGGGGAATACTTTAGCACGATTTAATACCCTAAAAAGTTCTCCCTTGTATCTTAAAGTAATGCAACATCTTTTGTACTTACAGGACAATTTCTATAGTCATCAGTAGTATTTGCTGCCTGCAGCAACTCTGCAAACATTTCCGGCTTGAGACGTTCATGCCTCTCCATCATTCTTTCTACTTCATTACTGTAAAAAATAAATGGGGAACATTGTGGATCTCTCTTCTTAAGAGTTAATGAATTTCGGTCAACTCTCAACTCTACCTTATGACTAAAAAGAAAAGGTATGGAGGTAAAACAGTAGCAATATGTACTGTACAGTAGCAATACACACTTTTTGTCAAGCTCTCTCTACGTCTTGCTTTTGCCTTTGTAATCCAAATGTTACTTTTAGACAGAATCTCAAAAGCACATTTTAACAAAGGAATACTCGTTCACTTTTAACATTTACAGCATTTCTCTGGCATGCGTAGATTATTTCTGGAAGGGTATCTCATTTTTCTATATATACAAGAGTAAAATCTCTTACCATAGGGCTGTGGTAGAAATATAACGCACAAATTCCGTAAAAGGCAGTGGGTCTGATGATGCTCCACAACTGCGACATACACACTACAAAAATAGAAACACTTTTGTTTTTATTTACCCAGGACAGTGGAAACAAATTATTTGTTAAAGCAATCAAATAAAGGTCTGACCTGTTCATACAGCGTCATAGCAAACTTCTGATGAGAAATACAGGACTTTGAAGTGCACATATCTGTTTCACTGTTTGGCACTAGGTGAAAATGAATCCTCTCAAGGATATTTTCCTAAACAAAAATAATAACGTAAATATAAACAGAACTGATGAAGTCATAATATATGAGCAACATCATAGTTTAATACTCCAACAACTACTCCCTTTGGTTCCAAATGGTCCACCTACAAATTTAATGTATATTTAATTCTGTCCCTATTCACAACCCAGTGGATGGTAATTCTATTTCATCTCAATGTTTCCAAATACGAACAAAACCATATTAGACAACAGTTACCCAACCGTTCTTCCAGAGTGCCTTCTCCTTTGAAGGAAGTGAATCTTCAAGAAAAATTTAAAAAGCTGTTCTTACAGTAAGACACAATATTAATGTCATAGCACGCGATGACTGAAATACTTTTGGGATCAGGCCTCTATTTCAGTTCTTCATCCTTTTACATTTTTCTCTGCACATCAATCTGATCATCTGATCATGTTTAGCATATGTCAACACAACAAGTACCATTGACAGAAGCATGGAAAAAGCTCATAAACAGCGCACGCCTGATCCCATCCCAACTCCCACTTTTTAATTCTAAAAAAACCCAAACCACCACACAAAAAAAACCACACACAAAAAACCCCACCATAAACCACCACCACTACCACAAAAATACCCTGCTTGTCACCAGCTTGGCCCCTGAATCAGCATAGTCATTTTTTCCTCTTTTGCCAAAAATACCTGAGGTAATAGGAAGAAGTCAACCTATTCAGGTAGATCATTCAGACAGCTGGTTACTTCAGGGGTCCAAATACATTTTGATTAGATGGAGCACTAATGAGAGATTCTCTTTTATGACAGCAATCAATTAACCTGACAGCAAGAACTCAAACAGCCACTTTCAGGAATTCTCCATTGGATTTTCCTATGTATGTGAAAATGCATCTAGCAGGTAGGTACTTATTTGTAGGTACTTTTAAAGGATGTCCAAAGCTGCAAGCAAACAAAGCAGCAACCACATCTTCTGTCTCCCAGATCTGTGTCTGAAGGAATGTTGATTTTTTTGTTGTTTGTTTGTTTTTAAGGTGAACAATTTTGATTGACTAGCACAGAACTTCTTGGAAAGGCTTCTTTACCAGTGCTCTATGTGATTCTAAGTTGTCTTTTATGGC
Source organism: Caloenas nicobarica (assembly GCF_036013445.1). NCBI lineage: Eukaryota > Metazoa > Chordata > Aves > Columbiformes > Columbidae > Caloenas > Caloenas nicobarica. The sequence continues at coordinate 11,933,020 of NC_088248.1, read as the reverse complement.
CACAGTAGTGGCTCATGTTTTTCAGGGACATACTTCATAAAAGCAGAAAGTAACTGCAGCAAGAGCCTTCAAGTATTCATTCACTCTTAGATGAGAAAATGGAAATCTAATCTCTTCTGCAAACTTCAGCAATAAGCTGGCTCTTTCATCAGAACATATTTCAATAGCTGATGAGAGGGAGGAACAGATTATATATTCAAATCTGTAGGTGCCTCCTCTCCTGAGAAGAAAACCTTTCTCTCCGTCCAAAAGCTTTTAGGAGTAATTGAGGGTTCATCCTCCTCACTGACCTCCTGTAGTAATAATGTTTCACATATTCTTCTACCTGAGCTACAGAGCTAGGGAAGAAAGTAGGGAGCAAATGCAAGATTACTCCATCCCACATTACCAGACACTTACTCCATGGGTCTGTTTCCCTAACTTGGCATAAAAGGGTCAGTAATATTACTTGTATCTCACCTGTGAGCCTGGAGCTACCAAAACAACAGGTCAGCTTGTCATCCACAAAACTAACATAATTCTACTCAACTATCACAAAGAATACTTACAAAGCATTCTGCTGCATCATCCATGAATCCAAGCTGGAAACGCTGTTCATCTTTAAAACTTTCTGCCAGGGCATGTCTCATATTATCTGATGGGAGTGCTTTTTCTCGACTATGTTGAAATTGTGAAAATATTGCCTAGGACGAAATAGATCACTTAGCTTCATTAGCCACTTGACTGGACATTGTGGTTCTACACAAATACATCAATTCTTATGCAGCATGCCTAAACAGCAAATACATTAAAAGATTTATAAATCCATGCAACTTTAGAAATTACTGTTTTCTCTTAAAGTTACTTAGGTTCTGTGTTCTGGTACTCCTTCCATTATAAAATGTTATGCTACTAAGCTGAACTTTGAACTACTAGAAAAACAACATAAAAGTATATAAAAATGCAAGTGATTTGCTTTAGCTCCCAAAAGGTACACAGCCCTGGTCTGTAGTTATGCAGCCTTTTTTAATTTGGCCACTGGAATAGCAGTTCATGCACAAGTATCTCATTTTTACAGAGAGTGTGTATTTCTTAGGGCATAATCTAGTACTACTTGGGTTAGTTTAACACCCAACATTCATTAAATAACATACAAGTTTACATTACTACTTCAGACAGGAGTGTATCTTTATTAAAATAATGGATATGCAAAAAACTCCGCTAAATTAGGTAGAATGATGATAATTCTTATTATCAAATCAGATCTCTGTTGAATCGGTGCACAAAATACAAGCGAACAGGTCAATATCTGCAGTTCCAGAACATGAAAATAAATTGCACTTGGTTGTTTTCTTCATTTCCTAGAAGAGAGAGTTGGCTGCTACTTTTCTTTCCGGTAGATATGTATGAAAGTGACCTCATCATTTAGCAAGTAAGGGAGGTTGATTTTAAAAGAACTAGAAGTTAAAAGCTATTAAATGATTGAGAAAACATTTGCAGATACTAAAGTGTGTATTCCACTGTCAAGAATTCTAAGTCAAACTCTAGAGGAAAAATGAAAAGAAATTAAAACAAAGCAAATCAAGAGAAGCCACGTAAAATATAAATAAGGATATGCATTCTTCACATAGGTCTCCCAGGTTAAAAAAAAAAAAAAATCTGTTGGATAAAAGGCAAAGATACAACAGATATGCAAAGTTTCAGCACTAACAGAAAGTAGTGCTGATGCATTCCAGTGTGTCTGTCAAATATTTAAACTTCCTTCTCATAACAAAAAGCATGGACTACTGATAAAAATTATAGTCAATATCTCAAAGTAAACATCCAAAATTAAGTTTTTTAACAGATCTGGTAATACAAATTAACTCTGCTTTGAAAACATTTATCACTTCTCATTTTGGCTGCTAAGTCATTTTGGTATGCAACAGAGCCTTAAGAGACCAGCTTCAAAAAAAAAGTACAGATAAGCAGAGTTATGCAGATATGTATGCTCATTTTAATGGCCTGCATAGTCAAAATCCCACCCCAGTGTTATCCTGAGAATATCCTGAGCAGGTTTAACTCTAAGAATAACACCAAAAGAACAAGATAATGGGTTGAACTGAAGTAAATCAGAATTTATTGGCTGTGCTTTTAGTTTATAGAAAAGGCCGAGAAAAATCCCTCTAACTCTAGAGTAACACCTGCAAAGAGGGGGGGGAAAAAAAAAAAAAAAAAAAAAAAAAGCAAGCCAAATTCCCTTGGGACGTGTTAAAAAAACCCCAATAGACAGAATATCCTTCTTTATTGGTGAACAAGTAAGAAGCATTAAAACAGCTCAAGCCCACCAAAAAAACCCAAACAAAAACCAACCAAACAAAAAACAACCACAAACCCACAACCTAAGCCACAAACAAGTTACTGAAATGCATCCTCATCCAGCATATACACTGCAAGAAAATCAAAATAGCCCTGGTTCTGAACACAGAACAAACAGAATCAGTCAATTAGTATCTTTAAAAAGCAAGAAAGCAAACCCAGTAGTGTACATAATGACTGAGGAAAAATACTTCCAAATGAGTTAACCATAATGTTTTGAGTTCAATACCTAGGCTATTGGTTATGGAGTTATAAACATCGCAATTACATTGTTAAAACAGTGATGCAAAACCTTACTTAATTTGCACTGGAGCCCCAAAAGCTACATGAAGAGAGAGGATATTAAGGTACAGCAAGTGGTATGCTTAGCTTGAAAAAAAGAAGCACCTGATCTTCACAAGCGCACCATTAGAATGGAACAACTCATTACTTACAGGTTCAATTGCAACACACCATGAGCAATACCTTCTTCATATTTCTGAGAACGGTGTAGCTGCCACATTTTTTTTATTATGATTTCTGTGATATGATTAGTCATTAAGAGGATATAGTGTAACATATACATTCCAGGACTTGGCGCCCTTCAATCCCTCTACATTTCTTAAAGGTGGTTCCAGTTCAGCATTGACCAAGAATGTATACTACCAGAACTTCACATGTAGTATGGGTCAAATCAAAAGGAAAAGACCATAAAACTTACTTTATATTATGACATCAGATATTAACCTGAATCCATACACACACAAACTAAGGAAACTAAAGCTATCATCCCAAGATCGACACAGGATTTTATCTGAAAACATAGGTATGCCTGAGCTATGGTCTGAACTTTATGTACAAACAAGACCAAGTGTCCAGCACACAGAAGAACTTGACATGCATGAAAGCACTGGTAAAAACAAAAAGTCCCAACAAGTTCTGTAGAGTCGACAGCTTGTAAAAAGGTTGGAATAAAAGCCTCAAGAAGTAAGTCTGCTTATGTGTATTCTCAAACTACTTCACCTTGTCGGCTTTTTTAAATTAACCATTTTAACCAAAGAAATAAACCAGCACATTTTAGAAAATCTATGTTTGGAAAAAGACAGAGACGCATTCAAAACCAGCTGTACCATAGTACAATCACAATAAACACTAAAAATGGCTGAACAAACCTACGTGGTACATATATTATACACCTCTTGAAAAATAAAATAAATTTCACTGCAAATGGTTCTTGCCTAAAATGCTTATTCAGTAACGAGGTTTGCTTTGTGAAAATCCCCAAGAATTAACTCTAAAATACTTGGCTTATCCTTGCCCACAATTTAGCATAGTCAAAAACCACTTCCTCAATGAATTACATTTTCAAATAGTGTTGTCCCTTTCAGCTCTCTCCAGACGAGTGATTCTCAGTTCTTATATCACTATATCTGCAACTATATTTGCCTACACATTCTACAGTCCAGTACTAGAATCCTCAGTGTCTTTAGACAAATTTCAGTAAGAATAGAAAGTACATATTACTCAAAAAAACCCAACCAACCAACCAAACAAAAAAAACCCAACACACCACTACACATTATTTCATTGGATTTTTATCCCAATGAAACAGAGCTATCATGCTCACAGCTATTATATGTCCTTAGTAACTGCAGGCAGCTAAATACTAGTGCAGTAGAAGCAATAAGAATCTAACAGAATACAAGATTTGTTTGCAGACTTCAGATGAGTTCCAAAACTGTTTGAAACACAAGGTGTATGCACTAGTTCAGATATGCAGATCTGTTTAACTTTCAAACACAAAAAAGTTACCAGCTTTCATCATCCAGCACGACTACTTGCCTTTCATTACTTACAAACAGAAAAATTAAGTTTTGCAGTTACCATCAACTACAGAGTAAAAAAAGAATCTTGAGACCAGACAGTAATACAGTTAAAGAACTGTATTCAAACACTACAGGAAAGAACAAAAGCATGTGCATGCAAATAGAAGAAAAAAAAAATCTGAGAGGCTAGTAGAAATTTTCAAATAAGCTATACTATCTTTTAATAGACAAAAGCTTTATGCTTAAGCAGATTGTAAAATTTGTGTGCTGTAAGATTTATTCTTTAAACACAAGAAAATATTTCTGTTACAAACATCTCTTGCAACTGACCTTAAATCTAAATTGTTTCTTCACACAAGAACGATTTAGGGTCACCCAGACATTTGTAAGATAGGGATATAAATTAGGAAAAATTAGTAAAATTATTTTTCCCTCATTTTGCAAAATGATTCTTCCAAAAATTATTTACCTTTAAAGCACAAAATATGCACGCATCTCCCTGACACACATGTCCAGTTAAACCTCTTAAACTTCGTCGAAATATGTCAAGTTGCCACAATACCTATAAAAATAAAGTTTCACAGAAAATATATTAGTTCTGAAGGCTCCATGTTTAACACAGAAACATATAGTAGATTTTCTTTAAAAAAAAAAAAAATCACATAATACATACAACTTGAGCACCAACATTGCTACAAGAATGAAGGTCCTTTTCCATTCATTTGGTAAACTGTGGAAGTGGAAGGTTCTCAGTCACCACTCACAAAATTTAGATCTCCATTTTAAACTTTTTGAACCAATGGCAAACGATGTACTTTGTGTGGAAAAGGATCTGAAATACTCTTAAGGAAGCAAGCAGCAAGCTAAACTGTGTACAGAGGTTGTAATAGTCTTCTGGCTTTACAGAAGAGGAAAGCAGCTATAGGGTTTACTTCATTTCTCTTTCTCTTTCCCTCTCCCTCCCTCCTTCCTCCACCTTTGTACTTTCTTTGAAATAAATAAATAAATAAATAGGATGGGAAAATGGAAACTGAATTGCTAGGTAAAGTGCAATCATCATTTCAAGTTAAGTTTATACTACATTCTTATGGTTTCTTACTAAAATGATTGCTGTTACACTTGTTTTTCCACAGGTAATCCTGGTGCTTAATCAGACATAAGTTTCTACCTTTTATTTGTGTAACTACTCTATATAAAAGTAATGTCAGCTTGGCGACACTACACTGCTTACAGTATCTAATGTCTTATAGGTACACAATCAGTGTAGCAGTTCAGAAAGCTGCCCATTATTTAAAAAAAAAAAAAAAATAAAAGGACTCCTCAAGAGGCATAGTAACACAACAGTTGCAAATCCTGGGAAAAGAAAAATCCTATCTGTAAACATAAAAGCTAAAATTAATTAGGATGCACTTGAAAATGAGTATCAGAACTTCAGTTCTGAAGGTTGAATGAAGGGGAAAAGAACACATTTCTCCTTGTAAAACGTCACCAACACCACCATTTGATAAACAACAGTAGGTTGCGAAGTAGTAGGATTGTGTGAAACTATAAGTAAAAATGACTTAGGGTTTAATTTTAGGGCACCCTAGGGGAAAATAGCAAAACTGCAAGATAATATAGGTCATGCTGTTCCCATTGAGCAAACTCATTCTACTAAATCCATTGTACATTTTTAACATACTTAGATACCATATACATGCACACCATGTAAATATATTTTTCATATTTTTGATGTTTAAAACCATATCACTTTTAAGACAGAGTTTTTTTAGGAAGTCTATGCATCTATTAAGCCCTTTGCCAGTTTGGCAAGTAATTCTGTACAATTTGAAAACGATCAGGTCCAAAATCTAGGCATTACAACTATATATATATTGTTCTGCTCTTTTGCACAGCCTAGAAATTTGTTGTTGTTGTTAATTTTTAGATTTTAAAAGACTATAGCATATACTAAGCTGTGCCTGGTATTCTGACTTGCAGACAACCTGGAAAGACTAGGACTGCCCTGACACAGAATTCAGCAGTCCCATGCTCCCTGTTGTGAGTAGGCTTGTAAAAGCTCAATTTTTTATCATGCTAATGTCACTGAGAGATCTAAAGAGCCAACATTTTTTCAATTACAGTTCATGTAAAAACAGAACAGTGGGCAGGTAAACACATGCAAGCAGTCGGTTTGTAATACTTATAAACAGTAAAAATAAATCTAAACCATATTTCTTTGATATCAAGTATATCTTCTACTTTAATTCCACAAATCTTTCCTAAGATTAGAATCGAAGCTTCCAACTTTATGTGCATGTTCTGATATGTCCCAATACCACAGACTCACATGCTAATTCTGACAAAATGGCATTTTAATAAAAATACTGTCCTATTCAAAACAAATAGTAGTACTGTTTGCACCACACTAAAAAGCATCTCATAAATTTTACCAAGTAATAAAAATGCTACGTTTGACAGAAACATTAGTTTTAAAATTCAAGCAGTAAGTTTTAAAGTTATGAGTCATAAGTTTCCAAATATGAAAGTTTTCCTGATATTCTTAATGCATGCAAACAAAATGGCATCCTGTCATTTTTCTCAAAATTAAATATTTAACACTCATAATCTATTCCTTAAAATGAAATGCTAAGTAAAATTACTACTAACATAGTTGTCTCTTTTTCTACAATTGCCACCTTTTCTTTTCCAGGAAAGTCAATTCCAAAAAGACATGCTATTCTGTCTTACTTGAAATCATTAAGAACTTTAATTGAGAACAGATTTTACCACCATTGAAAAGTGAGCTGTATTTTCTGTAGAATACACATACTGCAATACAAATGGTAAAAACAGCATTGCCAAGAGAACACTTTTCCGACTATGACCATCTAAGCTGCTACAAGACCAGAACTATTTAATAAATAAAGTTTTTTTTCTCACCTGAACAGCACTATTAAGAAAGCAGCTGTTTTGACCCGGTTCATTTAATAAGCCTTTTGTAGGGGCCAGGGACAGTATACTTCCAGGCTGATAAACTTTTCCAAGGTTACCCCCAGGTCTTCTCAAGAATTTCACCCATGCCATTATTTTTTAGACTTTATAATTGTAATATTTACACTTAAATATTTAAGGATGTGATGGGTGCAAGGCAAAGAAGAAGGTTCTAAGCGAACTGCTCCAAAGTCACGGCATTCCATTCAACTCTATGCAACAGTAACCATTCATGGGTTTAAGTCCATTTTCCATGAGCAGCTGTCAGCCATCTATCAGGATCAGTCTGTCAGTTAAAAGACAGCCATACAAGATTTTAACTCAGGCTTTTTAAAGTGTCCAGTTAAAGTTAAAATGTGTTAAAAGTTATTAGAATAAAAACTCTCATTAAGCAGGTTGCACAGTAACTGATTTCTTCTTCAAGGGATATCAATAAAGTATCACTATAAATCATCAGTGGTATTATACTGCAAGGTCATGTATATCACAAAAACTGAAAGTTCTTGACAGGCGTTATACTCCCGTTCTCTCATTTCATTCCATCTTCTTTTTACTTTTAACTGTGACCCATGAAATATATTCCAGTTTAGAAGAGTCCATGGTTATTTCATTCTCTTTCCAGTGAATCTGAAATAGGAAAACAAAACAAACCACAGAAAATATAGAGTTTTCCAAAATGTTAAAGACCTGCTAAATCAGAAAAGAGATCACAGCTAAAACAACTTCTTAATCTAAAGGCAGATGCAATAACCTGCGAAAAGGATAAACAATCACCACCCAGAAGTTGTTCTTAAGGCAGAAAAATTACTTTATCTGTCATAATCGATTATCTTCTAACTTATTATACACCTCTAAAGACCATGATAAAATTACTGTAAACGGTTAACAATATGCGACAGTTTGTAAAAAGACCACATAACACGTGTTACTTCACCTTTGAGTCTCTTAGTATAATAAAAATATTACTAAGAAATAAACATTTTTATTCAACACTTGAAAACCTAAGATGATTTAGATTTCAATATCCCAGCAACTCACATGAACTGGTAAGTGTTTCTATGTATTAAGATTGCTAAAATGTTATAGATGGATTCTCAACTAGTACTCCACAGAGCAAGAACATTCTGATAGCTGTCCTAAACCAGTGCCTGTCCCAACAACAGATTCCATAATTTTCAAAATCCAACAGTAAGAGTTGTTTCTCTAATTGCTGAAGGTACATATTTATGGCTCACCATCCAGAACATCACCACAGGAACACGTAAAACCCATGCAATGATCATCTCGCAACAATGGATTATTCAATCAGTCTGGCTTAACTACAACATCTACAAACATTTGAAACAACAGCACAGAATAGAATAAACTGAAACAAATGAAGGCAATTAAGGCTGCATATTTGTGAAACACACACAAAAAAAGGTGAAATTTGGGCCTCATTTTACAGCAAAGATATTCACCTTAGATTTTACAAGCATGTGAGATACTAAAGACATAGCAGTATACTTCAAAATTTGCAGCCTTCTCACTACTTTTTTTTCCACTCTGCAAGCCTTTCAAGATTGGTAAACAGCACTGAAAAACAAAAATAAATGTTGCAGTTCGAAGGATGTATAAATTGGAAGATAACTCTCCCCAGCTCAGAACAATCAACAACGCATTCACATCTCAAAGTTCTACAGTTCTTAAAAATTGTACAGCTGAGATAGCACAGAAACAAATCACATGACTTTCAAAAATACCTGCAGGAAGTCTCGCACCCCTAAAACCATTCCCCTTTATTTAAAGGAACCATTGGTACTTGCTTGTGTTATTTAAAAAATAAAATAAAATAAAAATCAGTAACTGGAACCTAACCAAAAGTCCCTTTTGCCCCATGTATAATCAAATATTTTTGTTTGTTTACTTTGTTTTGCTTGATGTTACTGTATCTCACCCGTAAGTAATTTGATTTAATAACACTGGAAATAGTAAGTGCCATTTGTGACAGCACTGAGCTGAGTCTGAAATCTAAATGGAAATTGACCTTGACAGAATATCATGTGATAGTTCTGTTTACTTTATGTTCACTTCAATAAGCTGAGAAAGGTAAAAAAGAGAAAAAGATGTAGCAGGTAACCGGAAAAGCATATCAGTTTAAGATCTTATTAGAACCTTAAACTAATTAAAAGGAGTATCAACTTCAAATTTTATTTCCACATAAAAGTCAAAGTGCTCCACAGCATAACAGCTATTCTTCTACAAAGGACCAAACCCTAAGTAAACAAGCACAGAGGTGAACGTAAGAGTAAAACAAAGATTAACAAAGAAAAATATTAAAGATTATCTGAAGTCAAGTATGCAGAAATGGTAACAGATCTGTACAAAGCAATTAAAGGAAATAAATTATTTTTAACCAATGTTTTCATTGCAAAGTTTCAGTACAGTACATAAATAGAAAATAATGAGTCACTACAGTAAAGATTAATAAAGAGGAGTCAAGGAAAAAATCTAAGTAGTATAGCTGTTTATAATCAGATACATATATGTGCACACATATATAAAAAAATACATGTACATATATCTTCAAGAAGCCAGTACCACATATCAAAAGCACTTACTAATATGAACCACCATTTGGCCCAAAGTCTCCTGGTATAACAGGGAACCCTAACTTTTAATTCCTAAAAATGTTATAACTATGATTTAAAACACATTTTTTAAAAAAATAATGTTACATTCAAGTCTTTCAATATTCCTATATCCATGCTGAAAAACTGACCTAATACACTTTTGCCACAAGAAAACTTGCTCCTTGACATACCAGAGAAGCTTCTTGAACATGCACTTTCCTGGCAATACAGAGTTCTTAATTCCATTTTATATAATTTGCCATATGGAGAAGTATGTATGGTTTTCTCCACTCTCCTGCTGCTGCTCCAGAACACAAAACTGAGCTTAAGATGAACAATTTTTTGCAATCAGCAATATCAAACTGTTTATATTGAATAGGGAAGGCGGGGGTGGGGGCAGAGGAGGAAAAAAGAGAGCTATTGTGGAAGATGCTGGCAAGGATGTATACATTTTTCTGGATTTAGACCATCCCTGTATAGTATTATTCCACTTTTGACAAGCCTACCTTCATTGCACATTGTTCACTAAACCAGAGAAGTGATGCTGCTAATCAACCTTGGTTCCTCCCACCTCCCACAATGTTTTGTTAAGCTTTTAGATGACTGGGACTCAGACCACTGACTCCCTTAACCTAAGTTAAATATTCTATAGAACTGTAATTAGGAACTGAAGACTGTTCTTACATGTATGTGGTAAGCCAGTGTTGCTAAGAGCACTGTAGCACAAGCCACTGGGATTTACCAGTTCTTCTAGAGTTCTTGGTTTGACAAAGCTGTGGTTGACTGAGGATAGATCATAAGCCCTTGAACCATACCGAGTCTTCAGTAGGTGCAATCTTTCAGCAAAACAGTTACTTCACATAGTGTTACTGACATGCTACATGCTTTTTAGCAGTTTAGAGTCAAATAAATATTCTTGCCCTTCAGACTAAGGGGATCAATTTTGGATGACTGTTCTCAGCCAAAGACACTAAACTCTCAAACCAGTATCTATTTATCTGCCTAAGTTCTTCTACCTTGCCTAGTTTCAGTCACTGTTTTTCAGTAACCAATGATCTCATCAAGCACCTGGCCACCCTTTGTTGTGCAGAGCCGTACAGGGCAAAATATAATGCCTGTTACGAATTTCTGGCACTTGCCTTTATTGCTTCCAGAACATCAAACACACTAATCAGTAAAAACACATGTTGTCACCTGTTTTGTAGATATACTCTAGCACGTAACTGCGGGTTGCGTAGTCTTTCAATGTACAAAGCAGCATCACTAAGTTAGCTTAGAAATCAGTGCAGTTACTATTAATATTTTACCTAAACAAACCACGTTCTAGAAGCACGTTTGGGTTTATGCATCTTAGAAATCAATTTATATAAAACTGATGAGATAAACAGTTGGTTCTGTGAATACTGGAACTATCAATGCGTGGCTCCTGACAGATTTCTGTCTCATGGCTGAGTTCTCACAGTTTTCTCCCTAGTTGGGGCATATGCTGACACTGCTCCTTACACTTTCTTACAAGGTCTCTTGAAGCCAGCTGCCTATTCTCATGCACACTGTAAGTACATCACCGTTTTCAAGACTTCTATCCCTTCTGTCAAACTTTGTGGGAACCTGCCATAGGATTCAAAATTTGTTGATTCTGTGTGTCTGAAATTGGGCTTAAGAATCATTATTTCCATCTTCTCAGCTTCATTTTGCAAGTACTCTCAGTTGTTGCATAGATGACTAACGGCAACCCTTTCTCCTGCCCGATGCTAAGGTTACTTTTAAACAACACAGCTTTTTGGTTCTGCTGGCTGTTCACACCTCTGTGCTGAGCCTGGCAACCCACCCAACGGTGTGACAACTCTAGTAAACCGATTTCTAAACTGATATATGGTATAACTTCGGAATTTAAATACAAGACAACAAAAATGTAGAAGAAAGAGTGATTAAATATATTGCAAGGAAATTAACTGATGATGGGAAGCCACTAGAGTTTTCTGCAGTGAGACAACATTATTAGGACTGTAATCACTTTCTTCTCCTCAACAGAATGAAATTCATGAAATATTCAAACACTGCAACTGTGAGAATTTGAGTGTTTTCCACAGTTCAAAATTTTGTCATTTAAAATTGCCAATTTTTGTCAACAGAATAAAAATCTGATTTGTACTTGACAATATTGGAGGTTGCAATGATTTTGCCCTGCATTTGGGGGAAAAAAAAAAGCCAACAGTGAAGTTGCTTTAAAAATGTAAAAAAGACTGAAATTCAAAATTAATAAACTCTTATATGCATGTCAATGGGGCTGACTCATAATTTTTTTGGTCCCTGCACAAATCCTATCTCCTTCCACCTTTACCATTGTGTTGAACCATATATGTCAACAGATCTCATTTGTAATACGATACACTTAACACTTTTAGTAGTCAGCAGTCTATGCCTTTGAAAAGGATACTATTCACTTCAAAAGCTCTCAAATCAATCTCTTTATGATTCTCACTATTTGAAACATCAGATGGATAAAAACCCCCACTTTATTATTAGCACTTAGTTGCAACACACAAAACATGAAACAAGAACAATGCTAAAGTACAAGACCAAAAGTCACATTTCCAGCAGTGACCATTGGCCCTGATTTTGCAGGCCATCTGCAAGTATACCAGCCAGTGGTATTTGGCCTGACACATTCTTTTTGCGTTCAGTCACTGACTCAAGAAGTCCTCAAGAGACAAAAGTGGTGTTTGATGATTATCTGTTCTAGAAATTCTTCCAATCAATCTTAAGATTTTGAAACGAACCTTCTTCTGTTTTAAAGACCTCTATTGTCTCTTCTGCAGCCCTTATCCATTCAGCTGTCACTCATATGCCCAATCAATGCTCCTGTACGTCGTAATTCTTTGTATCCTTCCAAGATGGGAGAACCAGAAATGTAGGTGCTATCCCAGATGGCTTTTGTAAAAGTATACAATTTTTTCTTTAAGCTGTTCCAATAAAAACTTCCCTGTTTGCGTCAGAACCAAAACAACAGGTTCACAGTTCAGCATCTCTGGACTGTTACAACTAGGAACCAACTTTAGAAATAGCTACAATGGGAACTCTGAGTAAAGATCTTAAAGAATACAAATTCCCAACCCATGACACAGGCCAGCACTTACAGTGAATCATCGTGCACATAAAGTCTTAGACTAATGAATTCTGATGGACAAGAAGGATAGAAGCAGCAGGAAAGAAAAGGCAGCAAAAAGTTTCAGCTATAAAAAGTTTGGAACCCAAATGCCCTAAAGGAGCAAGTTACCTTGCAGTTTTGTCATTTAAGTATTTCTTCCTACTGATTTAAAATATCAGTATACATAAGTACAAGACCTGTCAAGAAGATCTGAAACCAATCTGAATGCAATGAAATCTCAAGAATACAATTCCTGATTTTCCTCACTGACAAACAAAACTATAGACAATAATATTTTGTTTTCTCCATCTTGCTGCTCCTTTAGTTAGTGCTTTGTTCAAAGATTACCATGCACTCTTTCCTGAAGAAAGAAGGTATCTTTACTATCATAATCCTCAAAGTTGCCTTTTTATCCCGGATTAACTGCCTGTCCAAACTGTAACCTTGCCTTTCAGTTTTCTGTGTTGATGACTGATAATTTACAGAAGTGTAAAACACCAAGTTTTGTTCCTTCCAAAAGAGCTTTCCGATTTCTTAAGTTACCAGGAAAAACCATGTAACTGAGTCAGAAGGAAGAGTCATATGACCTTCATCTTTAAACCTACCCATATTTTATAGGCTTGACAAAGAATGTTCTGAAACTTTAAACTTCGTCTATTTCTTCACAAACAAATCCCTACAAACCTATCTACAAACACGTCCCTCAGTCCACACATCTAAAACTCTGATACACTTCATTTCCCCATTACAGCTTCAATACATCATTTAACCTGGCCCTAACAAACTCAAACTTGTTTGCTTAAACAATGAGGATATTTTTGAAGAACTCTCTGAATGGGTTTCATTCCCATCACAATGTTCCTCAAGCGACTAAACTGTTTTACTGTATCAAGAGGCATTAACCAAGGAAAAAAGACAGTGTTGCTACCAAGATCTTGGAAAGCAATGTAACTGAAACACATGACAGTGCTAATACCCTGACCCTGAAGTCCCATGGGTCTCACACCCAAAGAATTCTGTCAGTAGTACGTCACACCCACTGCATGACTGAAAAAAGATTCTGCACTATCAAGTTTTGATAGGAAAGTCAAGTACATACTTTAGGTGTTTTTACTGTCAACATTCCACTGGTCTAGGATAGTAACTTTTTATACAAGTAATTTGATATTTTTTAAAAAACCACACCTTACTTTGCAACAATTTGTTAGGGGAAGAAAGGGTTCCGTATCATTTGATGACGCTAATTTCAGATTATTCAGATTACAACATAAACTCTCCCTATGTTTATACCTAAAATCCCCCTTTCCTTCTACAAGAACAGAACAGTTAATAATAAAGCCAAGGTAGTTTCCATTGCCTAGAGGGGGAAGAGGATACTGTATCATCAATCAGAAACAATACTATTCACATGATTAAGTTTTTGCTGCTAAAATAATCCTAGTAGCTTCAAAGTTAATCAAGAGGGGATTTTTTTGCATGTGCAAAATAAGCATTAAGTAGAGATATATAAAACCCACACTTATTTTGGGAAAGGAAAAATACGTGTGGGGAGAACAAGTCATATCTTCTCTGAAAAGCTGATTTTAAAATATTTGCATTGAAAATCCAAGTAAGGGATAAACTTAAACCTGGATGAGATGCTAAGCAGGCAATTTGCATACATCTACCTACGTGCCTCTGAAACAATCTGTCCGAATACAGCAAATAACACAGCCTCCAAACACTGTAACCTGATTGAATTTCAAACAGCTCCATACTACCTGTACCGGCATTTCCTGTTCTAAACAGTCTTTGAAAACACTCCTGAAAAACTCGCTAATGGGCAGGTGACTACCGCGCTAAACATTAACTTTACATTCTGGCTCTTCCAAAGCCAACATACGAGCTTGCACCGTCTCGGCACGAACACCGTGTCCGTGTCAGAGGCAGCCTGCCCCTCCGCACACCGCCCACCGGGACGGGGCAGCGCTCCCCGCGAGCTGTTGTTGACCGTCACCCACGCCGTCCTCAGGAGGGATTTAACCCCGGCGCCGCCCACCGCGGCAGCGCATCCGCGCCGGGACGCTCGGCGGCTGGGCGCGCTCCGCGGGCAGGGGCCGCTGGCGCCCCGGGCGGGCGGTGGCGCGGGGCGGCCGCTCACCGGCGCGACGCGGCGCCGTGAGGACGCGACGGTTACGGCCCCAACGGCCGAGCGCGCGGCGGCCGCCCCTCGGCGGGACGGGACCCCCGGGCGCCGCCAGACGTGGCGGCAGCAGGTGAACGGTCCGCAGGGTCCTGACGCCGCCGGTGGATGCCGGCCACCTCGCCCCGTCCCGCGGCGGAGCGGTGGCGGACCTCGCTCCCCCTGCCCCAGCTCAGGACCACGCTTGCCTTCTCCTCCCCCCCCCGCCCCGGGGCCGCTGCCTCGCCTCCCGCCCCGCCGCGGACACGACCCTGCCCGACCCCCGCCGGCACCCCCCGCTCACCTCCCGTCCCCAGCGGCTCCCGCACGCAGCTCCTCTCTCGCCCCCTCCCGGCGGCGACTCCGGGCGCGACCCCGCCCTCACAGCAACTTTTGCTCCCGCCCCTCCTCTCCGAGTCTCGCGCTCCGGGGCGGTGCGAGCGCGGGCACGTGTGCGCGCGCGCCAGCCAGTCCCGGCGGGGAGGCGGGGGAGGCCTCGCGCGCGCGCGCGCTCCTCGTTCCCCTTCCCACCCTTCGGCCGCGCGCCTGCGCAACGGAACAGCAGCGTGGCCGAGCGGGGGAGGGCGGTGCGCGTCCGCCCGGCCGTAGCCCGGATCTTCCTGAGCGTGCGCGGCGCCAGGAAGAGGGAGGGGGCACTGAGGGAGGACAGCCGGAGGGGGAGAAGCGCTGGGAGGCGATTGGAAGGGCCGGGCCAATCACAGTGCGGCCTTCCGCTCTGCCCGGAGAAAGCGCGGTAGGTGAGCGCGTCCCGGTACGTCAGCAGGCGGCTGGGCCCGCGCATGCGCAGTGGGTGGCTTGGCGCCCTTGGCGTTCTCTCGGCCCAGCCTTGGCGGGGCTCTCCGCGGCTGGGTGGCGGCTCGGGGCCTTCGCGGGGCTGTGCGCCGCTGCTCGCGCGAAGTCACGAGCGGGGGGGCGGGGGGTCGGTGCGCGCGCGCGTGCCCCGGTTCCTGCGCGGCCTTCGCTGCCCGCGGGCGCGTGGCGGGCGGTTGGCGGTTGGGGGCGGGCCGCGCGCCCGCGCTCGAGGGCCGCGGAGCGTTACGGGCGCTCAGCCGGCGGGACGGGGCCGTGGGCAGGTAAGGGGCTGCCGCAGCATTCCGCCTTCCCGTTCTGACACTGACTGAGGGTGCGGTTGGCCCAGGTGTAAAAGCCGCTGTGGCTGCACCCCCAGGTAACTGGGAGCTGCTCTGAAAGTTGTCCAGCTACAGCCCAGGAAGCGTCTGTTGGGGCTGTTCCAAACCACTGGATTCTCGAGTTAATAACCCTTTAAAATGAACGAGGCAGCGGTTGTTTTTCCAGCAATTGTTTTCCAGTGCTCGTTTCAGGATGTGTGTCTACGCACATTGGCTTTACTTAAGATGCCCGTGAAAACAGCCCAGGCGTGCAGATGCTGATGGCACCAGGGCAGCTTTGAAGCCAAACCCCAAACGAGTGTACATACGTCTCAAAGCTGCCTTGCGTTTGAGTTCTGTATTGCCCAGAAAGATCCTATGTTGTATGTCAACTGCTTGTCGTTGCCCCAGAGTCATGTTCCCTGTTATCTTTATCTGGTCTATTATTTTGGGGAGGGAGGGGTCTTTCCTTTTGTTATTTGCAGAAGGAATTATATGTTGATGAATACTTAAATTCCTAGTTGCTGAAGTACCTTCTGTGTTTCACTATTATTATCATCTTCCTGGATAAACGTGTCGATTTCATTAACACATTTCATTTCTAGATTACTGATGTTATTTTAAGTATTACTACACCCAACATGAGTCCTTAGCATATGCATGGTGCCGAACACAACTTTTTACATTTTCCTTCTCCTAGATGCTTTCTTTATGGTCTTTCAGGTTTGGAAAAGTGCTTATATGTGTGAAAACATGTTCACTTTTCCAATAGTGTCTTCTGCAATAGTAAAGAATTTCCATGTAAAGTTCACTTCCTGCATCTCCATTAGGTCATCCAGATTGCAGTCTCATTTCACTCTACAACTTGCTGTGTGGGACACAAAGCACTACATCAAATCGGTTCACTGTCCTATGTAAACTCTACTCTTTTGTCCTTGTATCTGTTTTCATTCAAAACATCTTGTATCTGTTTTCATTCATTCATTAAAAAAAAAATGTAATACATTTTTATCAGATTATTTATGGTAGTGTTTCTTCCATTATATTGCTAGTGTGAGAAGCCCAGCTGCAAAGGCCATTTTTTCAATCACACTCTTCAACATTTTTCAAGGAGTGTCCAACTTTTTACTTCAAAAAACCTCAAAAATTATTTCAGGATAATTTCATTAAATTTTCCAGGCTTTTGTTATATATATATATATATGTGGCCAAGCTTTCCAGTGATTTGGATAGTCATATTCGCAAGTTGGAGTAATTTAATACAGATTTGTATAAAGTGTTTCTTCTTGAGACTTTCAGGTGTTATGGCCAGGAATTTATATGGATATAGTTTCAATTTTTTAACAGACACCATACTTGTTTGCCTCTTATTTTCTGAAAAATTTCCTAGGTTTTGTGATTTTTGAAGAGGATTGAATATCTGGCTGCGTTGTCCTAAGATTCGTATAGTTTGTTGGCACAATGAGCATGTTCTTGATTTGGTTTTTTGTGTGTGTGTGTGCGTAGTTCTTCGCTGTTCATTGATAGGTATTCTTTCTAGTTGTCACTGTAAATTTTAAGATAAAACATGCTAAAAGGGTGTTAACATTACTGTTAAAAATCCAGTTTTGTGGTAGTTCATCTTGCTATTGTATATTTATAAAAAACATTCTGCTTATCATTTTGGTTAGTATCAGTGTAGTCCTTGATTCCTGCATTACTTCTTTGCAAACGTAGTCAAGCAAAGGCATCTGTGAATGCCAAAATAGGATTATGACCTCATTCTGATTATGACCTCGTTTTGATATTTTTGCTTTTCCGTGTACTCTGCTATCTTGTTTGCCTCTGCCCTTTCTTCACCACAGATTTGTTTTTCACTGCTAATATTTTAGAAGTCCCTTAGGATTTATACTGCTTTCTTCTGTTCCTTTTTTCTTAGGCTAAGCGTAGTCTGTGAGCTTTAATTATGATATATTTTAAGGTTCTTTACCAGTGAATCTTAACAGAGTCTTCCACACAGTTCAGACAGAGAATGGCACAGGTGTGGCACAGGAAGCCCTAAATGAGCTAAAAGAAGAATTTTAAAATTAGAATAAGTGATGCAAGTGCAAAACAATGCTACAAGGGCAAATGATTTCCTGGTGTAGTTATTGTCAGTACAGGATATGTGCTATGCATGATGCAGGGATGCAGAAGAATATTTATGTGGTTTTAGTACTGATGTTTATGTAAAGTTTGGTAGTATTAATAACATAGATTGTTAAACTGGACAGTCGACTAGAAAGTTGAAGAGGTATTAAACTTGGAGGAAAGGCATCCAGAGTAAAGTAAAATAGGCTTTTACAGTTCTACTCGGTAATCCAACCATTCTGTTTGACTCTAGGCTAAGAGGCCAATATTAAGATTTCCAAATGGAAAAAACAGTGTGACAGGGTGGTTGATGGCAGGGGTGGGTGTGACATGAAACACTGAGCTGGAGGAGAATGGAGGCGACCCATACCAGATCCTTCAGCATATCCAAGGCATTGGGGTTTTGCACATGTCCAATCCAGGGCAAAACATATTTATGGAAAGTTATGTACCAAAAGAAAAACATCGCCAGGAGACATCAAAACATTTAAAAGTTTTATTGCATTCAATATTTATTCAGAAAGCTGCAGGCATCATACATCATCTTCATTGATGAATGAGCTGCGTGTTTGTGTTTCACAGCTGCACACAAGAGGGTGTATTTTTGTATTAGAAATTTTCTGTTCCAGTGTAATTTATACTGTTGTTGCCATTGGCTGATCTATAAATAAATTCTCATTCCTTCCTCTGAAATGTTTTTGTATCGTGTGTTTTGTATATACAGTGTTTCTATTGACATTTGAATACCTGTAGCTGTACTGAAACACCTGTTCTCTCTTTTCTTTCATATTTCTTCTTAACACTTGGAACATGTTTACAACAACCTTTTCAAACGGTTACGATCCTGTTCTTGTTCAAATGATTCATAAATTCAAATCTTCCCAGATTGGAGGCATGGAAGACTAAATTTTGTGGGTTTTAAAAAGATTGTTAAATGTTTTATTGAGTAGCTAATTGATTTTGTTGTTGTTACTCTTGTTCTTCTGCGGTTTTAAAAAGACTGTTAAATGTTTTATTGAGTAGCTAATTGATTTTGTTGTTGTTACTCTTGTTGTTCTGCACCGATCTTTCTTCCTCCTTATGAGCTGATAAGCATGTGAAATGAACTTCACACACTTAACAGCAACTGTATCTGTACTTACTGGGGGATTTTTCAGAAAATAAATGAGCAAATTATGTGTAGGGTCTGAGGCAGAAATTTCTACAAGCTAATGCAGAATTTAAGATGTGGTTTGTAAGTTAAATCTTAAAAGTGTTTTCAGTGAATGTAGTTCAGCAGTACACATATTACTGCTTCATATGGTCCAATCTGTTCTACCATTCAGTCATAAAGAATTTTACGTGATCAAGTACCGTTTATCATTGGCTTTAAGACAGTGGTGGGACATTCCTGTTATACTTGAAAAGTATGCTAAATGCTAGTGCTAGGAACCGCCATCATGTTTTTGTGAAGTAATTACTGAGCTCTCAAGAGAGTGTCTGAGGCTGTGCTACTCTGCTCAGAAGAAAAAGAAGAAAATCATTCTTCTAGAAGAACCTGCAGTCTGAAAGAGATCAGGGAAACTGGGCCATAATCTGCATAGACAGTAGCAGGATAAAGTTTGATTGGGTAAGATAAGGGTTACTTAAGATGCTCTATTGCCCAACTACTTAAGAATATGTGATTTTCCATGTTCTCTAAGCCTTTCGGGTATCATTAGATCATATGTTTAAAGTTCTCTGCCAGGAGAGGAGAAAAAAAATCTTTCAAGTGCCAAGACACTGTTGTAGTTACTTGTCTTCAGGAGCAGTGGTTTTGCACTAGACAGCTAGCTCAATGCTCTTTGGAATGCTGCAAGAATTAGCTATAATAAGAAAACAGATTGATAGGGAGGAGAGCCATAAAGGAGCAAACCAGAGAAAAAGCAAATACTGTCTTTATTACTTGCAACATAAAATAATAATCATATGCATTTGCTAGGAGTGCTGAAAGGAAACCCTGACAACATATTAGTCCAAGATCTTTTCTCTAGGTTTTGCTCAGCTGTATTATCACAAAAAGATCCAAAACAAGAACAGAACAAGTAAAAGATGTCTCTTCAGCTTGCAGTAAGACAAGTGAGGATACATTATTTCATAGGTAACTTTAGCTAGCTATATTCCAGGCTTCAAGTCCCTCCTACCATGAGTACCTATACCTAGAACCTTTCCTCTTAAACATGCTGGAGCAAGTTTTCCTTACATATCCTGTAGCACGTGGTGTCATTAAGCTTAGTCATCTGATTGCTTTGTCATTCCCACATCCTGTATAGAGTCTAAAATTTCTATGCACATCCACATCCATTTTCTTCTTCAACACAGGCTAGTGGAGCATTTCTTTAAAGACTCATTCAAACAAACATGTGATGCTCAGTCAGCTAGTTTCCCACTCCTTTTTTCATTCTTTCTGGAGCACTACATTTAAAAGGTATTTTGTCTTCGTAGCCTTCCTGGCTGTGCTTCTGATTATGGACATGCTGCGTGCCTGTTCATGCATACTGGATCTGTGAGAAAGGGCTAAGCAACAGCAAAACACACAGAGTTGAGAACAGAATGAGGAGAAATCCAATTTAGGAGGAGGATATGGAATAGTAATGACAAAAGTAAAGGTGAAAAATAAGAATGGAGTAATGAAATGAGAGTTAAAATTAGCAGTAAGAAAAGGAGAAGGCAGCAAAAAGAAATTGAGGATATAAGAAGATGTGAATGAAAGGAGAAAATTGATCCTGTCTGGAAAAGCATCACTTGTTTTTTCATCTTAAAAGCTCTAAGTTAAGCTTCGGAAGCAATGGGAGTGTTAAGAAGTGTTGGTTTATTTTAGCTAGGCTGCAAAAAAAGTCATACATAACACAGCAGACCGCAAGAGAGTTTAAATAAAGGGGCATTACGGACTTCCAGGGAGGAGCCTGCTGCATGCTGTCTCATGGGCTGAGATTCTAAACTTAAAATTATTTCTATTCAAGTTTCTTCTCCTGCCTCCTTTCAATCAGCTGTAGACACACTTTCATAGATAATAACCACTATTTTTCAAGTCTTCCTTTAGATGCAGAACTGAACACTATATTTTGCTGGTACTTATTCATTGTACACTATCATGACTTTTTTTTTTTTCCCCAGTAGTTTTCAAGTGCTGAAATGTTCAGTGGAGTGGCAAAAACAATTTCATTGAAGTCATCTAGAATTTCACCCTGAGAATAAGAAACATTGGTTTTCATTCTTCTCCAGACCTTTTGATGATAATGGGCCTGGAACAAGATCTGTGTGTGCATGATTGTGTTTATTCTTTAGGAACAAGGGAAAAAAGCTAGAGATTGCATAAATCTTGCAAATGAATATTTTTACTCTTGGATAATCCAGTTTCCAGTCCAATACTCTAGTTCCGTGGAACAACAATGCAACTGAAATCCTCTCCAATTTTAGGCTGTTCCATTTTTAAACTTAGTTCTTAAAATCCTGGAAAAGTAGAAAGATCAGAAAATTAAATGCATGCAGTATATATCAGGCACTTTTTTGAAACTGTGTGCTCATGCTCTTGTAAACATGAAGTTTTAATTATGATCTTTGTGTTGCATCAGTCTTGCACAATCCTTTCAAATTTGCAGGTCTGGTTTATTGTTTTCTCTTAGGATATAAGTCAATAAGAATGGATGTTTGCAACAGAAAGATAAAAGAATGAGAGAGAGGCTCCCTCAAAAAGCTGATTCCTTGGATTCACATGTGGCTAAATTGAGCTTTTTGGGTGAAACACAACATGAAGTAAAACTAAGACAAAAGAGCAGTATTTAAAGAATACAAAAATTAGGAATACTATAGTGGTTAACATTACAAAATACATAGTCTGTCTCATTAAAACTTGAAAATACATGAAATACCTCAGATAACAGAATACAAAAATGTTTACAAGTATTTAAAAACCTGATTTTGTCCTGTGTCAGAAACTGAACATTATTTAATTTAAAATCAATTAATTGAGTCCACACCTCAGTCTATACCTAAGCAAAATTTAACAAGGTCATGTTATAGAATAGGCTGATTAAAATTAAAAAAAAAACAAAACAAAGCAACCAACCAAACACAACCAAACAAAAACAACAACAAAAAACAACCAAACAAAAAACCAAACCAACCAACCAAACAACAAAAACCCACACCCAAAACAGTTGATTTGTTAAGTGTTCTCAGTGTTTATTGCATTTCAGGATTTAGCTTATCCTTTTTTATTTTAATCCTTTCTGAAGTTATGTATGGTCTGTAGTGTAATATAAAATGTTTAGCCCTACTTCTGTGCACAGAAGCTGGTATTCATTTGAAAACTAGTAAATTACTTTACACATGTAAAATTAATATATATGAGTTCAGTCTGTACAAAATTTAAAACCCAGTATTCAGAGAAAATGATGACTTTGTGAATATTACCATGCTGAGACATCCATACTTTTTTCTGTTTCCAGAGCTAGCTAGTTCGAATGCCTCCATAGTATGTTCTACTTAAATTGTGGAGAAATCTATGGGAATGTGGTTTTTTAAGTTGTCAGATAAATTTAAAGCCAGATCAATTCTAACCTTTAGTAAAAACTTTTCTTTTAGTCCCTGGTTATTAATTCTCTTACAAAAGCATGTCAGTACTGTTTTTCTGGACAAGCGAAGGAAGAGTAGGAACCACTTGCTTTTGGAGTCAAGAGTGAAGGTTTCCTTGGGTAGGCTCAAAGCTGAAATTAACGACTGATTAGTGTCCTGTAACATGGAGAGGACATGGACAGTAAGGTAAGTTGGCTTTTTGTTGAGTCCAGACACTTTTTGGCTTTTCCTTGTACGGATAAAAAAAATCTGGAGGAGGAAAAAAAAAATCAAGGAAATGGAAGTAAGTAGGATAAAACATCTGTTTTTCCATAGATCATGCCAACCTCGCTTACTTTCCTTCTGTAATACAGTAACCCCTTTTCTAGACAAATAAAATTGTTAAAGTGAAGAAGAGGGGAATTAGTAAGTTAATTGTCAGATGGGCAAAGAAATACCTCAGAGGGAAAGGTGGCAATACGTTATGCTGAATGGCAAGGAAAAGTTCTTAGAGCTCTGTCCAGAAATTTGTATTGAAGCTGATATTGTTTAATATCTCCATTAGTGATCTTGGCACAAAAAATAGAACTCGCTAATGAAGTTTGTTGACATCACAAAGGTGGGAAACAGTTCCTATAGGCTGGTGGTGTACCAGAATAATTGGATGACCTTGAAGAGCAGAGAAATAAAATGGGATAAATAGAATAATATAAAATACAAGGTCATGGGCTTGGGACTAATAAGAAAGGCTCTCTGATATGAGCTCAGAGCTTGTCAGATAGAAGATGAGAGAATACGAGAAAAATGGATGTATAAGCCAAAGAAAGGGCAGCTGTGAGCTACTGATTTGATGTTACTGTAGAAAATGTAAATTTAGCCCTGAATTTCTTTTACAGATAAGGAAGTACCAATACCACATGCAGTACATGTGGCTGGTGAAACTTCATCTCTAAAACTGAGAACAGATCTGGAAAGCCACATGCAAGAAATTGGACTTAGAAGAGCTGTAAAACAAATAAGTATACAGTTTTAAAAAATCCTTACTAAAAGGGAGGAGTGGACAAGAGACTGAAAGAACTTGGATTATTCAGTTTAGCCAAGTGAAGTGTAAAAGACCTTACAGTTTTTGAATATACTAATTGAAGCAAATATGACAGGAAAGGAAGCTTGTTTTAATTTAAAGGAAAAAAAAAACTTTTGTTAAGAAATTACTATAAGCTGGGTATGAATAAATTTAGAGTGGGAAATAGGGGAAGGCTTTTTAACTGTCAAAGGCTCTCAACATTGCTAAGAGAAAATGTGATCGTTATATGATACAATGATCTATAATGCGCAAGGGACATACTGTAGAATGTAACTTGTTTTGTCCTGTGTTTCATTAAGGTGTAGTTAAAGCACACTCAGGGCTGAACTGTCTCATATATGGTAGTTTAAAGCAACCTTAGTCTAAACCAGGCTGGTACAGGTGGTAGAGGCAATTGTTAGATTTCTCCACAGTGCTGCAAGTGACAGATTGAAGCACTGTGCTGAACAGTGCGCTATTGGTGGTTTCTCTTTCCTTAGAAGAGAAACAGCATGGTTGGGATGAATGCCTCCTGTCTTCATCTCATGGAACTGCAGAGTTGCAGGTCTGCTTTACCGCTTTCTTCCCACTGTGCTTCTGATTGCCACATTTTCCTTTCTCTGTGCTTATTTTATAAGACATAACTGAATGAATGGCAAAGTAGTATCATTAAATACATGGAGACTTTTTTGTTTTTATTTTGAGCTGTATGTAGTGTCACTTTCTTTTCAGCAACCATGCATTAATGAAATGTATTACTACAAACCCCATTTTAGTTTAGTAAATCTTGCTGTAACTCGTCAGTTTTCTCTTCTTCCTATTTGAACGGCATGTTCTTTTGATTTTTTTCTTTGCCAGCAAATAGTCAAAGTGTTCTCATTAAGAACCTGAGGAATGACATATTGCTAGAATTCAGCTGCCAGAATTAAGCATTACTTGGCTTGTTGACATACGGTAGGGCAGCCTAGGAAGAGCCTGTCATGCCTCAAATGTTTGTTTATAGTCATTTGTAGTTATCTTGCATAGTCATGTTTCAGTAATCTTGAGTGTAATGACTACAGTAACTACTGTTTAAAGTTAATATTTTGCCCAGCTTGAGTAACTTGGCTCTACAGAGGAGTTTTACAAAGGAAAAGGAAGTCTAATGATACTGTCTAGACTACTGCATGGCTGCTGGCATTTCCACTGTGGGAATTCTTAGCCTGCTGCTCTGTATGCCACTTAAGATCTCATTCCCTACAGTGTCCTTTTAAATGCTTCTCCACTCTTTTCCTGCTCCTGATGTATTTTCTTGCAGAAGAATCCTGTCATGTTATGAGAAGAAGATTTGAAGCTTTTTTTTTTTTGAAGATGACTGTCCAGATGTCCATCAGAACTACAGAGAAATCCAGTTCTAAGTTATACCTTCCACACAAAGCAGCCTGAGGGCATTCCTGCATTAATGAGTACAGCCAGCTCTGAACTGGCAAAGTTCAGGCTGTTCTTTGTACAGACCTCACTGAATATTTTAATCTCCATTTGCTTTTGAAAGAACAGTTGGCTCACAATATTCAGTCTTATTTTTACTCTTACAGTGATTTATAAATCCTCTGCCTCTTGTAACTGTTACTGAATATTGTCTGAAAATGTCTCTCTGAAGTAGGGAAGTATAGCAAGTGCTAGGCCAGGTATTTTGGACGGAAAGTGTGTTCACAAGAAATACAATTTCCATCTGAAAATAAAACATTTTTTAATTCATCTTGAATTTAATTCATAGTTTTGGCCAAAAAATAAGAAGAAGGAAGTTATTTGGGCTTTTAAAAAACTAAAGTTATGTCTTTCTATTTAAAAACTTTCCAAATACTAATTGTTGATACTTACTTTGATCAGTGAAAATCTGCCCACTGTAGAATGGAATTTGTTCTTTCAAATAAAATGAAAGCAGAATGTTTTTCTACCAGTAATAATTCTTGTATCTGTTATGCATCATAGCCTGGAATATTATGTATATACTCTTGTACACCTATTTTTTACTTTATTTTTTTTACCATGAAATTTATTGTTTTAAATGAAAAAAAATACAACCTTCATTAGTGTTTCTATTTTATTAATAGGAAAACTGAGGAACAAATTGTATATGTTGTGTCCAAAACCAGTCTGTGATGGACCTGAGTAACAAAGCTTGGATTTTTCAGACTTTTTTTCCCCAAGACTACTCTTGTGTTCTAACTAGTAAAGTGAAACTTTCCCTTCTCTTTTATCCGTTTTCCTCAAACTTTGTATAATAATCATAACTTACTGAAAAAGTTACTTTGATATACTGTGAGCTGATGTGTACTTAATATGTGGAACATGGTGAGTGTGGACACGGGGAGGGTGAGGTCTCACTGCACAGGATCAGGAGTCTTGCCAAAGGTGTAGCTGAGGTCAGGCTTTTGTGTTCCCTGCAGCGACTGTACTCTGTGTGGGAGGTTTTAAGTTAACACTGGTTCTGTCTGGTTCTAACTTACATTTTAAGTGTTCTCATTCACATGCGGAAATTGGCTTTCCTCCATCTGATCCCATAATGGGTGTTTTGATGTAAACTAGTAAAAAACTGTACTAGTGACACTTGCTAGAATTGTCATAGTAGTTTAACACATGATTTTCATGAGACAGCTAGAAATTGTTTCATAGGACTGCTGGATCCTTCTAATCTATTAACAATCTTTGACAGCGCCCTGTAGAAGATATTTATAGAAATGTGGGGTGATCCTTCTCATACAGCTTTCTGTTTTCCAGTGGTAAGTCCCAGATTCAGCTCATATAGTAGCCATTACCTGTAATAGGCATAGTTACCACTATGAATTTGTTTAATCCTGTTTTGAAGTTTTTGACCCACAACATCCTATAGCACCAGGATCCATGTTTCAAGGCACTTTTTGAAAAAGTATTTATTCTGCTAATTTTAAAGTTGTTTCCCTATCATTTTATTAAGAGTCAGTTTGTTCCTGTGTTATTGTTCCCTCCTCATCTTCTCCATACCATTCATAGAGACCTCTGTCATAACTTCCTTTATTTGTGTTTAGATAGTCTAATTGCTGTTTCCTTGTTTTTCATTGTCTTTTTATTTTCTGAGTCTCCTTTACTCTACTCTTAAACCATGCTAACTTTTTTAGAAGGAAGGGTTAGAGTAGTTTTTACTTACTCTGAACACTTAACCTGCAGACTGTTTATCATAATGTATTATTTCCTTGAAAGGATTTTACTCTTTCGATGGTTTTTAAATTTCATCTTAATATAAGTATTTTATATTAAATTTTTGTTTCTTAAACTATATCAGTATGTTGACTGCATGCTATAGCTTTTTTGTCTATATTCTCACACCCAATTACGTAACAGCTCTGTGGCGAACATGTTATTTATAAATAATTTAGAGCACTTTATTTGTTTTTGAACAGCATGTAGCCTCTGGGAATAATGAAAGAACCAGCACTGCATGACTTGTCAGCCCTGTGGGGATCTTCTGGTATTTCTGTCTAGACTAATAGTAATTTATGGAACCCACACTGAGAAATTCTAATCTAACATACATAGGATTTTATGTTCCACAGTCTTACTATATTTTAAGAAATATGTTTTATCCTGTTGTTTTAGGGATGGCCTGACATATTTTGTGCTGGTTCTAAGGCCATCTAACAACTGAAGTAGAATGCAGATTATTCATGACTGGTCTGAAAATAATTTTTAGAAAATCTTAGCAGATATGTGCTCATTTTTTCCCCTACATTTCCATGCAGTTTCCCAGAGATGTCTGAGGCATATTAGGGTTATTTGCACTTCATCATATGTACCATGCAAAATGGACTGCTTATGTAGTTAGGTCCAGCTCTATAATCTCAAACATCCTTCTTAATGCTGAATGCATAGTAGCTTTGGTAGTGGCATACATTTCAATTACAAACACACATTTGAGATGTGATAAATGCCACGAATGATGAAACTCTGTCTGCACAGAGGTCAGTGCCAAACCCCTTGTTTGTTTTCACTGGGATCAGAATTCCATCTCCAATGTGTTTTTCCTGCTTCTGATAGAGACAATGCATATTACATTAATTAACATAGAAATACTTTGAGACAATAGAACAATATTTTATTTCCACAATTATTATTTGTATGGCTTATGCAGGAGGGAAAGCAGCCAATACATGCTGATATGTTTAAGGCATCTAAGATGTGAGTATGCAGTTAAAAGAAATATGCATCCAAAGTACCAGATTAGGTATAAACAAAATGTTTCTGGACAGTAATAAAGTAACAGCATGAATTGTTCATTTCCTGGTACTGACCCGTAATCTCTGTTACACAATAACTAGAAAACAGTCAGCTGCAACTTTTTGTTGAAATTGGGAGAAATGCCATGTGTGATTTCTATTACCGAATTCATGCAAACGTACCTTATACCAGACATAAGCAAATAGCACACCATCAGAAATCAACATCACAGAGAGTGTGGCCTGCTGGATTCAAGAACGAATTTCAGATCATGTACTGTATGTAGTACTTCTGAAATTACTTCAGTGCTGCCAGTGAAGGACTTACATATTAGGGTAATTTGGCTTATTAGCTTAGCTAAGTAAAGTGAGATACGAATACATAATTTTTATGAGCATGACCAAAGTATGTGAAGTAGGAATGTCATAAGTGATACCAATAAGCATAGTTTCAGGCCATAAGTGTATACGGTTAAAATACTAACTCCTTCTGATGACCGTTGTAGCTGATATCAATTTTATCCTCAACACTGCAGACAATATAGGCCATGAACCCTGGCTTTTCATGTCAGAAGATGTTTAAGGTGCAAATGTTTAAAAAAAACCCCTTATATTCATGGAGCTAGTCAGAAGTAGCTTACTTCTTTTCTACATACTGTAATCACAGAGTATTTTGTATAGATTGGGAAAGAGCAGATCTATTTTCTTAATTCACCACAGTTTTAGTGAAAACAGTTAAACAAATTTTTGAGTTCCCTTTCCACTGCTGCAATGGGTACCTTAATTTAAATAAAAATGAGGCTTAAAAAACTTTGGGAGCAAAGACTTCTAGACATTTAAAACTATGTATTTACTCTCACCACCTTTCTGCCTTTTCGTCTTACCCTTCAGACTCTTTCTCTTTTGGAAGCCAATATGGGTGTCATGTGATAAAGTGTAGATGATGTTATAAACACATTTTCTAAAATATTTATATACCTGTGATTGTTTATGTTTGTGTAAAGCTGTTGCTCATGTGACTTTTCCATTTAATCTAGCCTTTCAGCTGTATTCCTTAAACAAAAATGAGCTTTTAGAAGCGCCACTGAAAAATTAAAAATATGTATTTGTTGATCTTTCCAGACCTATAACTAAAGAAACCTTTATTCTCTCATTTCAGAGCCATCTCTTTGTCTACAAAAATTAATACAAATATTGGTCTCTGAAGTTCCTCATCATTATTTAACCAAAGCTAGTCTTTCCTCTAGTTATAGGATTCATTTCAAGTGCCATATTAATTATCTCACAAAATAAATGCAGGTGCTAAACCCCATTGAAGTCAATAGAGAATATGAATTCCCAGCCTTAACAAGGCATCTTCCTTTGTGGCTAAGGAATTGTTTTTTGACAGAGAGATTTGTTCATTGCAGTGGGACTTGTGCAATCAGGCTACCTCTAGGCTGATGCACCCAGGGAGCATTCCTGGACACTGGCACTCGATCCTCAGTGCCGTTGAATACTCAGTCCATTGTGCAGTTCTAGCTTGTGCCAGTGAATGCTCTCCCAAACAATTCCTAAGCGTGGTCCAAAAGGTTAATGTGGCTAAGGGCCTGTTCCCAATAGGCAGTTTGGCAAAAGCCACCCAGTATGGCAAGTTTAAATAGTATGGCTGCAAACTCTTCTCTGACCAGTGACCTTAGTTTTAGAAAGAGCTGTCTGGACACATCTGATTTATTACTGTGTATGTTTGCTCTATGGTAGTAGAGTCAGGAAAACAGGAGGCACAAAGTTCTTATTCTTCTGCTGTAGCTGATGATTGTGGCTGCATGCTGAATTAGAGCTACCAGTTTTGCTGTGACACAGCTCATTTCAGAAGTCTCAGACTGAATTAGAGGACTTAAGGACTGTCACTAATTTCCAGACACATCTAATGCTGTTATTTGGACCATCAACTGAACACACGGATAGCAGGCTCAGTACTTCTCTAACATCTTAAGCCTTCTGAGCCCGTTCTACTCCAATGGATCTGTAGATGTACAGGAAAGTAAACTTACCATTATGTATGTTGTGTAAGAAGCAAGATGCCATACTCTGCATGTATAGGTTATTTTTACAGAGTACACAATAAATTTTATGTGTTCCTTCTTCATGGTCTTCACTGTGCATGTGCTGTGCACTGATTTTCTGTCATTTCTGTTCAAATAGGCTTGTCAATGATCATGCTGGCTCATAAAAACCAAATTCCTCTTGTTTGTATTGCTCCTCATTATATTTTTTTCTTTAGCCTTCATATTTTTAGGCTTGAAGAATTCATATTTTTTGTCATTGTCCATATAATTGTTGTACAATGTCCACAGTTAGGGTCCCCAAAGTAATCACTAATCACCAAAAACATAAATATTAAGAAAATATCTGGAAAAAAAAGTTACCATAGACCTTGAAAAATTTTATGAATACTCTGATGTAAAGAAAAAATTAGTATCTGAGACACCTGGCAGCCTCTTGGATGTTGCATGTACACCTGGAGACCATAATGGCCTGGAGAAGCATCTAAGATATATGAGAGGAGAGTGGCCTCTTGGTTGAAGCCGAGTATCCTGTTTCAAAACACAAACAAACTAAACTGTGTATTAGAATATCCAAATTGATATTTGCCTCTTACTAGAATGTAGTCGTAACCTGAAAAATGACACTGAAAACCAGCACCCTCTTACTGATTTTTGCCTGCCTTCCTGCATAGTTACAGATGCGTAAGAAGAGCCTGATAGTTGTATTTCTAAAATGTCAGAGCTCGCCAGCATATTGAGAGCAAGAAAACTCGCATGCTTTTAAGTCCCAGTATATACTGTGGCTGTAGGGAAAAAGGTGTATGAAATTTCTTTCTAGTAACAATAAAGCGTTTGTGGTAACATAGCGATACTAATTTGGTATGTTTGACATAACCAGTCATTGGCAGGTTTTTTAGTTGTGATTAACACAAACATTCTAGACTCATCCAGGAAATACCTTTGTAATTTTTCATATGACTATGTAATATTTGTCATTGCCAAATTTACTGAATTTTCTGTAAACAAATCCAGGTGACATGGATATTAATGTACATAATTAAAGCTGAGTAAGATTCAGAAAGGAGGAAAATGGCCTCATCTTGCTGTCACTGAAGTAATGACAAAATTCTTAACTTTGGCTGAAAGCGGGGTAGGGAGAAAAGGTTGTTTTGTCAGAGCGTATCTTGAGCAGGAAGTACTTGGAGTGCACTGAGTGCACTGTTTTGGTATTGCTCAGTTATTTTACCATAATCAGCATACTTATCAAAATCTCTTGATAATCGTGTCACTTTTTTTTTTCTTAATACACCTGTTCTTAAATGACAAGCAAAGATTTTAGAAATATTATAGTTTTCACTGAAGTAAAAGAAGATGTAGAAACACACCAAAAAATCTCAGTCGACATTTCCAAATTCCTTTATTTGTATTATGTCTACAAATGAAACTAGGTGCCAGAAAAGAGACACTGCATCAGACATTATTACTTATACTCCAGCTGCCAAGGAGAAATTTTGTCAGTAGCCTTTAGTAATATTTGGACCAAAAATACATGGATGTGCAGCTTTCAGAATTTTGTACGATGTAGAGTGCAGCTTCTCTCACAGGTCCTCTGTTTCTGGAACAGTGTCAGAATCTGAAGGCTGAATGAACACAACAGGAATATTCTCGGACGTCCATCCTTTAGGAGTCCTATTGAAGGATCTTCTGGTAGCGAGAGGGTTTGCAAGGATCATGAATCTGGGATCATTTAGCATCAGTAGATTATAATCTGGTACCTTGAATTTAACCAACTTTGATGCTCTCTCAAAACCACCAAAGGGAGTGGCAACCCTGTAGATATTAGAGAAATAAAAGTGAAACATGAGTTTTAAAAGATCTGTTTTCTTTCCAGGAGCTGAAAAGAGCAGAAGCTAGTTTAATTATACAGATTGGGTACAATTTCTTGTTTACATTTTCAGGCTTTTGGGAAAAGTACACTGATTGTTTTTCTGGCAAATTCTCTTTAAGATCTGATTTATTTTCCCTTAGATAAAACCTTCAGCCTTCTTCAAAATTCAAATGCACCGAAAAGCTGAGGGAAGATGTTGCAAGAAAACCTTGTCATTGGTGAGTCACTGAACTTATTTTGTTGGTGATAAGTTGATAAGTCTGAAAACATAGTTCGACACATTCTTTCTAGTAGCTAATTAGTTTAGGAAGTTCTCACCCCATTTTCTCCTATCTCCAGTTGCTTGTTCTTCCCGCTACACTACATTTCAGCACCATATTGTTGTACCAGTTAGAATATGTGTGGGTTGTGCTATATAAACTTGAGTCACTTATGTGATCTGGGTTAAACAAAGACCCTTCAAAACAAAGGAGCATTTTAAAATCCAAATTATTTGAGAAATCTGGTTTATATCATTACACTCAAACAATCATGGCAAAACAAGTGAGGAGGCAGTAAAGTGTAATGTGAAGCAAGAGAGGAACAGCCAAAGACAACAGACTCTGGAAAGAAGGGGAATGGGTGAGGACTTCTTACACCAGTTTTGTTTCTGAAGAAAATGTTTGTGTAACTAAACCTTGAGACACTGGCTGAAAGTGACCCCTAGTCTGCAGGCAGTATTTTTCATGTTATTTAAATGTAAATGTTCCATCAGGCGGTAAGTCTTAGAAAGTAAAAGATAAGAAATAGTGAGCGGGAACTGACTGTTACATGTATTTGCAAATATTTTAGAACAACAGTGTTTCCAAATACCTCCCATGATTCTTCTATATTTGCAGGTTTCTAGGCTGAAAAAACCCCCCGAGTTTCTGTCACTTTTTCCAGACTTCTTTGTATAAGCAAATGTGACTAAACAGACTATTACATGTGCTCTGCATTTTTATCAGCTGCATAACTTTGTTTGAATATATTCTGACCAGGTGAGAGTGTCAGATTTCTAAACTATACATGAACACCTGATTTCTGCAAAGCTATGTACATGTGGCATGTGAAAAGGAATTTTTGTTGAAATAGAATTTCACCAGCCTCGGTAGGTTTTGTGTGTTTGATACAAAACACCAGATCTCCTGGTATATATTTCCAGTGTCTCCAGGTGTTACAGCAGAAGCCCAGAGAAATCAATACCAACAGAAACTAAAAGACATTATTTGAAGAACTGACTAGGACTTTCAGCAAGACAGCTATAGATAAAACCTAGGGACAGTGAAATACACAAAAATAAAGAGATTAATTCAGCTAAATGAATCCATGACCTAAAAGAAATGGTACTGCTCTGTCATTACACAGATAATTCACTGAATTTCAGTATGAGCAGCATTTGTCGAAGGGGATGGTGTTAACTCCAAAGGGTCGATCCTGTAAGATCGTGAAAGTTCTGGGCATGCACACATACTGACAGATGAGTGTGGCTTTGGGTTAAGCTCTAAAACTGTTTCTCAAATGAAGACAAGGCAAGATTTTGCAACAGCAGCTGGTCTAGCCATTAAACTCTCTTGAGGTCAAAGGAAATTCTTTATATGAAGTGCCTCTTGTATCAGGCTTTTCTTGTGAGACTGTCTTCTAGGTCACAGTGTCAAATTGGATACTGTATGATACTGATTAAAAATAATTGCTTGGTAATTGGCACAGAGTGAATGTAGTGATCTACATCTTACAGGATAATAACAATTGTTTTAATTGCTGCTCTAATTAAGATATACATTCTCACATTGTTATAATACTTAATTCTTATCAATATGTAAATTAAAAGTATAATCAACGTGAACAGAACAATAATAGCTGTATAAAATGCAAAACAATTTTAAAGTGTAAAACTTCCTCTTTGTAGTATATTTTGGTTTTAAATACAGGATTTTTCTGTAGCTAACAGAAACAGGTGGGCATTCTATGGAAATTTAAATATCTTTTGTGGGGAAAAAAACCCCAAGTATTCCTGTACAAAGTCTGGCCTCAGAGAATTAGGCATTCCTGCATGCTAAGCAGAAGCACATGATGATTGGCATAAAGGAGAGTACAGTAATGGGCTAATTGACGCTAATTTTCCTTTGCAGCAGCAGTATATTTTTGTGAGCAGTAACTTGTCTGACAACATGGTGTTGTGATGTCCTGTGCTGTGTGCACATCAACTGTATCACTTGAGCTCTGAGTCATTGTATAGAAGCCTAAAACTCATGTGTAAAAAATTCCAGTAGTCATTGTTCATCATAAGGGCAGAAATTCTGGTTCAGAGCCATAGGAAGTGGCACTGGGAAGTGCAAGAGATTGTTTAATATTCACTTCGTATATTCCTAAAAAGTAGGTGAATGATTTAACAACAGCAGGCACAACCACATTTATTTTTAGCTGTTGTTTTAGCAGGGCTTCTGGTTATGGAGGTTATTGTTGTTTTTCTTGTTTGGTTTGGTTTGTTTTCCACAATATTTCTTATTGAACATTGTATTGTCTCAACATAAGAGACTGCTTGTAGTTGATTATTTGGGAAAACCTGAAGAAATGTTTTAATTGTATTGGATTATCAGCTTCAGTTACATACTTTCCAAAAATGTGAGTTTCACGTTTTAAAATGGGACTACCATTCTTAGAACATTCTGCTTATTGTTAATTCTATGCAAAAAGGAGACAGAGGAGCAGAGAACCTGACCCCGCAAAATGCTCAGACCTTCATGATGCAAGAGCTAATGCCAATTTCACAGGGGTATTTAGGTGCTAAGGAACCAGCTCAGCACCCAGCTTCCACTAATCTCACATCACTTCAAGTTAGGCACCCAGAATTCATTTGAGGCTCTGGATTCTCAGCATTTTTGCAATAGAGTTTGGAATCCATTAATCAATAAAAGCAGAGCGCAGTCCAGATGCACAGGATTCCTGTAGTGCTTTTAAACAGTAGTCTTTGGGAATCGAGAAAGCTGAGCAATAATTTATCTGGTAGAACTAGTCAGACCTGCTTGTCTTATGTGAGCAAGATGTAGTGCTTTGTATGTCACTCATAATCCTACCTTTGACATTTTATCCAGCTCCAAGAAAACAGGTGGAATAAAAGTACTAATTTCATTAATATTACAAACTCCTCAACAAATGTAGATTCGTGCTGTCTTTCCCACAGATGATTACTAGGTGCTTCCACACTGGTAAAAGAGGCAAGAAAATTTTTCACGAGCAAATAGTGCTTAAATCCTAATAGGAATTAATCTCCAAAAGAAATGAGATGGCATGGCTCTGCTCTGCAGCATTTCTCTGCTAGCACAGATTCATTTTCATCCGTGAGAAAGATGGGTAGTCGTGTCTGAACAATCTATTCAGAGATCCTCAGAACCCAATTTCTCTGCTCCTGCATTCTGTCTAGTGCTATGTGCTGTTAAACCAGTACTGGATGTCTCACAGAAAGCCGTGCCTCAGAAGGCAAATGTGCTTGACATTTGTTGCCACCACTTCTTTCTTCATGGGCCTGCCAGCATCGCAAGATCCCTGCAGCTTAAAATGCCTATTTGACCCCAACTAATACCCCTATGAATTTGAAAGCTTCTGATTCTGCTGCTGTCATAAATACTGCACTGCTACATGATCTAGAGACCATGAGTCCAGAGACTTCATTGCTGGTGGTGGAAAAAAAAATCTGAATGCTGTTCAGTGTTGAATATACTTTTAAGCCATGCATGTGTGCGTCTATTCCAACGCATCAGACATCCCTAGCCGCTAAAGTTATGTTGCTTTTACAGTTTGTTGTGTAACAAGGAAAGCTGAAAGGAACCTTAATATGGCCTGTAAAGACTTGAATGCCATTTTAACAGATACCAC
This sequence comes from Caloenas nicobarica, assembly GCF_036013445.1. Classification (NCBI taxonomy): domain Eukaryota; kingdom Metazoa; phylum Chordata; class Aves; order Columbiformes; family Columbidae; genus Caloenas; species Caloenas nicobarica. The sequence goes on along the minus strand of NC_088248.1, from coordinate 11,897,066 downwards.
TGAATGAACTGGGAAGAATGTCAGTCCCATTTCCTTTGGGAGTCCTATGCATCACGCTTACTGTTAACCGCACCCCTGCCTGACTCATGGTGACTGTACCAGTGTTTTGCAGTAGAATAAACATAAAGGCACTTTGCCAAATGATGGAGCATGATAGAAAGCCTTGACTGATACCCTCACTGATAACAAAATGGTGTCATTATATCACACTTTAGTTTGTTTAATACACTATCATTTGCTTTGTCTCCAAGACTGCAATTAAAGAATTCAAGGATGCTGTGACCTAGATGCACAGAATGACTTAGTAGGATCTAGACACAGAAGTCCAAAGAGATATCTCGCCCTATGCGTAAGCCCATAGGCTGCGAAATTCCTGAGATGCCTGATGTTTTCCTTGTACAAGTGCTCAGATCTGCCTTTATCTTAGATCTACTGGCAGCTGCACCTATCTTATACCAAGGCTCATCCATGATTCTCTAATTAATAATGTCTTGCCTAAACTTCCACGCTTGAAAACACACATGATATGCTATCAGCAATATGCTGCAGCAAGCTTTGAGCAAAATAGCATATCATGGCACTTTGACTCAAAATCCATGTCTGTTGGTGTTGAACTTCTGTGTCAAATAATGATGTCTGTGACCAGAGCTGTTCTGCAAGAGATTTGGAGATTTGGATTCTCTTCAGCCTGAGGACATCTCTTTGTAAGAGTGGACCTGACTGCACCAGCAAAAATGTATTCCAGCAAAAATGCTAACCAAAAATAGAAAGTTACTTAGATTAGACAGAGTAGGACTCTTAGACTAGACATCAGGCTGTACAACTAATAGCAAAAGACTATAGATCCTGCTTTCTGCTCCTAAATCTCTTTGTTTCCTTTACTGTGTAATAATTAAAGTGCATTTAAAGGTCTGGCAACTCAGATGTAGGCCCTGGTTTCTCTTTCCCCAAGTGAGTTTCTTAAGTGTTCAGCTAGAGAAGGAGGATGTTTACTCCCTTTAACTCAAAGAAGTTTATTATTTTTTGTACTATGGCACAGGTCTTAATAAGGAAAGTGAAGAATGTTCTTACCTCTTCCATGGAAGAGCCAGAAAGCAGGTTGTTACACCTCTCCTCAGGGTTTGACATTCCTGTCACGTATTCTGACTGGCCACATTCTAGGAAAATGCTCTTTCCAAAGAAATGAACCTTATTGTTTATACATATTTTAAAATAATGTATGTGACCCCTGTTCAGTTTTTGGGAAGGGGAACCTTAATCTAATCCTGACTTGGAGGCAGGCAGCCAGAATTAGGTGCAGATGGCCTTAGCAAAGAGAAATTTAAGTCACATTTAGTCTTCACTGTAATATTGTCTGTTGGTTAGCTTAGTATGCAGTGTGCTGTTTTGAATCCCATAATCAGATATCCCACTCTCCTGTGCATTTTTAGGAGTGTAGATATCTAAGTCATGGCTGTAAAATCCTCTCCAAGAGGCTAGTATCTTGAATTTCAATTTTGTGAATTCTCTATTTCTTTTTGGATCTACTCCTTCTTGCTAGGAAACATAAATCTGAGCATACTGTATCTAACAAACAGCTTTTCTAGGTCCACCAGACATCCTTTAATCTTCTTCTGGATATGGATTTCTTCCATGAGGAGAGTTGTGTTGGATTATATCTGTATGCCTTGTGTTTTGAGTTTACCGGTTTCACAGTCTAGATCTGGATTTACTTGCTGGGTTTTAAATTTTTATGGCAGTTACAAGAGAGAATATTGACCTTTCCCTTACATGAAATTCGGACTGTGGTGTGCCACAGTTCTGCCGTGTCATACATAGAGAAAACCCCTCATAGAAAGAAATTGGACAGCTAACAGAACATGGGCCAATAGAGCAGCTAAAAATCCACAAAGAAGCCATCAGATGCCATCTCAATACACACCCTCCTGTTAATGGGGCCTCTGTTCCCTGTTTGATCCTGTCTGTCACAGTAATGACTTGCATGCTGGACTCAGATTCTGTCTTGTGAGGGGGAGAACTGATTCTGCCTCTATTCCATGTATATGTATCTTTGGCAGTTTTTTTTGTTCAGTGGTGTGGTTTTTTTGTTGGTTTGTTTTTCAGTTACAATAACCATAGTACCTAAACTGTGCTGTTACTGTTCCAATGTTAGCAGCTGTGGCACATCTCACTGAGTTGTATGTGTTGCTTTGTCTGCTGAGAAGAGTGTGCCACACAGACTTAATTATTAACATGGCGGCGTGTATCTTTTGCTTTCTTTCTCTTTTTCCCTCTTTCTCTCTTTATCTCCCTCACTCTCTTTCTTTCTCCTTTCCTTTACTTCTCCCTTTCTCCCTTCCTCCTTCTCCCTCTCTTTCCCCCACTCTCCGTCTCCCTCTCTTTCCTCCATTCTCTTTCTCCTTCCTTCCTTCCTTCCTTCCTTCCTTCCTTCCTTCCTTCCTTCCTTCCTTCCTTCCTTCCTTCCTTCCTTCCTTCCTTCCTTCCTTCCTTCCTTCCTTCCTTCCTTCCTTCCTTCCTTCCTTCCTTCCTTCCTTCCTTCCTTCCTTCCTCCCTCCCTCCCTCCCTCCCTCCCTCCCTCCCTCCCTCCCTCCCTCCCTCCCTCCTTCCCTCCCTCCCTCCCTCCTTCCCTCCTTCCCTCCTTCCACAATTCATCTTACATACTTGGTTCTAGAATTTAATTTCAGGTCCATACTTCAGAGAGACACTAGTTTCTTCCTTAAAGATCTTGTTTGCTACTTCTAATCTGTGTGCGTGTTCATTTTTATGCATATACTTGCAAACACAGGTGGTAGGTTTTTTTACAGCTGGTAGAAACATTTCATTTCATAGTAATTTTTCTCTGCATTGTAAAATTCAGTGTCCATTCGGAATTACCTGTTAAAGCTCCTGTAGTCAGGCAGTTCTGGCTTTGCTTCAGGTTTAAAAAGTTTAGGATATAAAGCTTCCAGCAGCTCTGGATCATCCCTAATGGCTTCTATCCAGGGAGACTGATAATACTTTGGCACAGCAGTAGTGTTGAACTTTTCAGGAGGAATTTCTTTCAGTGGTCCAGAATATCCTGCAAGGCAATCAAGGTAAAACCATTATAACAATACTCTGCATTTTCTGCTTTCTTACCACCATTCTACGTAACTAGGAAGTAATATACCATCATTTCACGGTTAGGCAAAATGAACAATTGGATCAAGTCACACAGAAGCAGAATGCTGGGAAGAGGGAATTTGTAGCCTTTTAGATAACTGCTCCCAAGTACTCTACCTTCTTTTAAGGCTAAATTTATTTTAGTTTTCTATAAATTTGGTTTTATCACCATAAGCGTTTGTTTGAAGCCAGACTATATCTACACAGCTTTTGGGCTGAATTCATAAAAAGATTTTTAAAACAGCCTTCTGGTTAAAACTAAGACAATTCTATAGTCTTTGGGTGAATTTTTCCAAAAGTATTAAAAGGAGTTAGGATCATAGCCGTTACAGTGGAGTTTTTGGTTTTGCCTCCACCTTAGATGCTTTAAAATGTTCTGCCTACTTGGTTCTCTGGTCCTTTTCATCATCTGAATAAGTGAAGAATCAGTTGTTTTCTCTGCATAATTATCTGAGGATCAGGCTGGGATCAGAATTTTACTAAATAAGTAAATTCCATATTCAGTGAGTTTTCTTTTAAAGTCAAATACAATATGGCAGGAATAAACTGGGAGCGGGGTGAGGGGTGCACAGAGCCAGACCATAATGTACAAGTTGAAGAATTAAAACCGGCAAGGTATTACCCAATTATATGAGTTATACTATTTGTTTGAAAAACAAGGGAAATTATTCTACCCACTACATCTAGCTCTTTAGATTAATGCTATTTTCTTCTATAAACTTAAAAGACTCCTGTGGTTTAATATCTACTTCTTTTGCCAGAAGTAAACAAAATCTTTTTTGCCTAAAGAAAGTCTTGAAGATTTCTATCATGTCTTAGCAATGGAGGTCACCTCTGTTTTCATTGTATTTGACTCATGGATGCACAGTCTCAGCAGTCACTTACAGAGCACCGTTGACCTACTTTGCATAGTCTGGAAAAGGTCTGCACAAAACATGCATTGAGTAATTCTGAACAAAAAATGAATTTGTAAAAACCCCAGTCTGCTCATGGATAATTCATAAACAGGAAGAAGGGCTATATCACTGAATAAATTAATTAAAACAAATTACCCTTCTTTGGTCTTTAAAGAATACAAAATAAGGCCTTCTTGTAGTTCACTGTTTTAAATAAAGACAACACTATCCTCACAGTTAAGGACTTAAAAAAGAACAGTTTATACAGCCAGAGGCAAATTTCTTTTTCAGTTGCTCTGTAAAGGTTTCTCGCAAAACCTGCGGTGACTTCAGATTCACATTTATGGGTAATTAAACTACAATGGTCAACTTTCAGACTGTTGAGCACTGTGTTGCATATTACAAAGAAAGGTTTGGAAACAAAAAATCACTATATTAATCTGATTTAAAATCTGAGGATCTGTTTCTCAGTGTTTATAAGATTAGTAAATATTGGAGCAGTCTCTCCTGATATTAATGCATGTTTTCAGTTTAGGGAAAAGTAGTACGAAAGGCATATCAAATCTTAAAAAATGAACAGAAGTAATCGAATAGCACTGCTTTACATTTCTGTGGGAGATTCTGATTAATTATCTGACTCAAATTTATTGATTTCTAATAGTAAGTCCACTAACAAATTCTTGTTAAAGATACTGTTTTATAAAGAGGTCCTTCCTCTGCTGTGAAATGAGAACTGAGAATATTTAATGTCTGTAAACTCATATATTACCTGGGGCAATGTTGTCAGGATGCGGTGGGCTCCGGGGATCGGGTGTATTAGGGGGTGTCATTGGGGCATGCTGGGGAATTCCTTCAACACTGAGGCCGTCCATTTTAATACTTGGTATGGGCTCTCCATGCTGCATTCAAATAGAAATAAATATCATTGACAGCACAGGGAGAACAAAACCAAAACCAAACCAAACCAGCAACAAAACCAACACAAACCAGAGGGGGGAAAAAACAAAACAAAACAACAAAGCAAAACGCAAGTCTCTTATTCTCTGTTGAGGGTTGGAGTGCTACTCCAATTTACAGCCCAGATATGAGATCCAGGGTGTACTATCCAAAGGCCAACCATCCTGCTGTTTGGTAGGCTGTTTGCTAGGTAGCATTTCCCAGGCTATGTAGGCAAAAATGAATCATTTTTCGGTGTTAAGAATGGTATCCCAGCACAACTTTAAATGTCTGTATCACAAGTGTGTGAATACTATATCGAAAGGATTGGAGGTGGTGTGAGCTATGAAAGATCAACAAGTCTCCTGAAGCCTCCTAACAATCCAGCTGAGTTGTCTGACCTTTTCCTAAGTTTGGGATATTGAAATATTGATGTGCAGTCTACAAAGAGAGTTCATCCCATCTGCTACTCACACCAGCCACCACAACCTCTACCTGTGCCTGTGGACTCTGTGGTTCACAGCAAAGACCAGATCTGGTCACTTTGGCAGAGTGGCCCCTAACATGTCCCTTAGGTCACCAGGCACCAGGAGCTGTTATGTGCCAGACAGAGCAGCCTTGCTAACCAAAGATTCAAGGAATCTGGTAGATTTGAACCATTTGAGTTTCAAAGCACTGGTTCTTCAAAGCTTCTCTTCCCGTATTAGTTGAAAATTCATTGCATTTGTTTAATTGCTTTTGTTTGGGATTTTCTTTTCCTTTATTTATAGTAGAAATAAAAAATTCAGTGCAGGTCACTTTCTGGAGATTAATGATATGCTGTTATTTTCCACCCTCCTATCAGGTCATCAGTTCTGAGGAAACATCCAAAGGCTTAATCATTGTTGCATAAATATAGAATTAGAGTCTCATAAGAAGTCAGTATCTTATTTTAGCTATGACACATAGGCTAAAAGCAATTTAAATATAGACTGGTTTATAGTAAGAGTTTCTTAAAGTAGGAAAGCAAACAAATAATACTTGCTTAACCTTGAAACAAAAAAAAGATCAAAGCAGTATGTTTTGTAGCCATCCTGAAGTATGTTAGAAAGATTAATTTTGGCAGCCAGAATCATAAAGATGATGAAGACACCACCAGTGGTGGCTAAATAGGCATCTAAGAGGCAGAAAGAGAAACCAAAGAGGCTTCATTTCTTCCCATGGCAGAACATCATACTGACTCTACTTCATTTGTACTCTGTGTTTTTGTAGGAAGAAGTAGACTAGAGGGAACTGATCTGTCAGACTGAACTGGATACAGAAATTCTGATGAGATTGATGGTGTGCTCAGAATTTATCTGTGTAGCTTCTAATACTCAATAGAGGGAGAGATTGGAGGGACAGTATTCATAGATGGGCTTCTGAATTGTAGTGTTTTAATAGTAGATTTAGGTGTTCAATAGAGTTATGCAGATTTTTTATATGGGATTTCTTTTGTGCAGATTTATTTTTAAAAGGCAGATTTATCAAAACTCAAACATGATCTCATTTAATTCCTGTGTAATTTAATTTCTGTTGAATGAGTGACAAATAGAAGTTTGAAATATCTGCACCATAACAAACGGAAAGTAAAAATTTTTCTTCTGTGACGTGGGATATTAAGACATACTTTTCTTCCCAAGTAAAGTTCATTTTTTCTATTTGGGAAATGTAAATATCACAGAATTACAAACCTTTACAGCCAACAGAGCATAGAGAATTCCTTCTTCAATAAGAGAAAAAAATGTTTTAGAGATTTCAGCTGTGATATTGGACATATTGAATTCAGCTCCCATAACAGCCTCTCTGAATGTTGTGAAATCCATCAACAGTTTGGTTAGCATGGACAACACTAAATTGCAAATGCCTCTTCTATTGTCTGCTCCCAAAGCCTCTATATGAGATGCAACTAGACAAAAAGTTTCCTTAGAGTCAACAAATTGCATTCATTTTTTTTTCTGATTAATTTATAAGTGCATGTGTGTTTTCTTTAGTAAAATTTAACATAACATGAGTAAGCCCTTTGGTGTTTTGCTGTTCTGATTAATACATTATTTGTTTCCTGTTTATATTGAAACAAACTTTAGATTACACCACAACAACACATTACATGTGGTTATGATTTTTCTTATCCCAAGAAAAGATTCAGGAAGAATTGAGTCAAAATCTTTGTATCAATTCTGTAGGGGCTGGATGCTAACACAGTCATAGCACCACCTAAACAATGATTAGTTGTAAAAGCTTCAGGGAAAGAGAATTGCTGTTCCAAAGAAATATTTCCTAGGTTAAATAATAAATTTCTGTAGCACATATTTCTTATCATCCTCAAAGCAATTTATAAGTACTGGGACAAATCCTGCCTCTTTAGTCATGTACCTTCATATCTGAAATCAGTGGGGATGCATACAAGTAACTGAGAAGCAGAATTTAATACAATACTGGAATTAGAGGGACTGTCTACATGCTGTATTAGACTAGGCATAGAGTATTCATGTTCAGATAATTAAACCTCACAGCTGACTGGAGAGTTAGGTAAAATTTATGAATGTTGTTGTCCCTACTTTCATATATTAAGCAAAAGGTTTAAATATTTTGCAAAGGCCACAGATGAGACAAATGCCAGGTGCATTTAGTTCCTGCCATGAGGTTTGGCAGGGTATCACTAATGCTTTAACCCAGTTCTCGAAGCACTAGTTCAAAGAATAATTGTCTTTTGGTGATGAGCTTCATCCTTTCTCTCCTTGTTGAGACAGGCAGGCCAGAGGTGTATTAGTGCCCTTTTGCTACATGGGAATCACATTGACACCACCAACCTGTTTTAATAATTATCCTTACTAGTTGCATGAAGCAGACTCTTATTTCTTCCAGCCTTTTGAATATCATTAACTAGTTAATTTTCAATAGCCAATGAGCCAATTTCCAACAGGAAAAGAACTTTGATCACTAGTAACCTGAATCAGTTTTGAATTAGAACAGTTTGAATCTGACATCCTTAAGTATTAAAGTCTTCGGATATTTTATTTGTCTGTAGGAGCTCAATAAAATACAAATGGCTCACTTCATATTAGCTTCATTCTACTACAAGATTTTGCTTTTATTCTTCCTGAAACTACAAATAAATCACGCACAATGCATGTCATGAGCACCAAGAGAACCTCAGGCTAGTCTCACTTTTTCATTGATAAGTTTTTACTTACATTTCTTGGCTTGTTTGCTACATAATGATAATTTTCGTACGTGTATTTGTCAGATCTCCGCTGACGTCTCTTGAAGAGTCTTGCACCTCTGTTGCTGAGTGTTGATAGCTCCTCTACCATGATATCTCTGGGGGTGCTGACCTTTTTTCCAAGGTTTAAGCTGGGTGAAACTGCAATACAATGGATAAATACATACCTCTGTTTTTCTTAAATGCCTGATATTGCATACCCTACACCTGAAATCCAACATGTTAATGCAAACTTATCTAACACAACATAGCTTCAGACAGTGTTAGTGAAATTAATCATTCTTCCAAAATTTTGGAGCAGAGTATTGAACACCACAAACCTGCTTTTTTTTTTTTTTTTTTTTTTAAAAAAGATGCTAAGCACCCCAAGCTCCAAATTTATTTGTTGAATGGCATTCAGCTACTATGAAAATCAGGTCTGTAATTTCCTACACACTGTCTAAATAGCAAACTGGTAAAAACTGGCTTCTGCTGAAACCAGGAACAAAATTCCATCAGACCCCAGTTTTCCCAAATCAAACCTTCAGTTGGCTTTGTGTGTACTGCATTGGATAGATGAGCAGGTAACCCTTTTTAAACACACCTACTAGTTTCTTTTTGCTTATAAACATTCGATTTAGACTTATTCTTTAATATTTTGCTTGCTTTTGAAATCCAGGGCATGTTTTGTACTTTGAGAAAAGTTTATATTAGAAAGTCTGTATTAAATAGTATTTTTAAACTGTTTTTAAAGAAGCTTTCAAAATACAGCTCAAGGTGTTGAAAATTAGAGCCTTAACAAAGAATTACAATGTGCATCTAGGAACTGGTACATTTAGAACATTTTCTTTTTCATTCTCTCTAAGAGGAAACTGAATTACTAGATGCATTATTTTATTAACTGCTTGGGAAAAAATTCTATCTTTGTCTTTAATTTAGTGATCTCCTGGGGGATTTGAAAATGAAGATGCACAAGCAGGGGAAGGGGAGATCAATTTGGTCTGTAAATGGAGAACTCTGAATATCAGAGATTCTACTGGTCACTTTCGTGGTAATATTCTGGAAACTGGGATGCTGGTGGCAATTGGCAAACTGTTGATTAGTGACTGAACTCTCTCACTAAATGTCCTCAACCTATAGATAAAGCTTAAACCTCAAATTGCAGTAACTTCAACACTGAACAAACTATTTTCTACTAATTTATTTCTGCTTAGAAGGTAGTAGAATGTAACAAATATAACAATAAGCGGATCACAGAGTAAGAACAGAATTTTTAAGAAAACAATTCCTATTGCCACTTACATTAATATTTATCATTTTATTAATTGAAATTGTTCTTCTCAGTTGTGCATAAGCTTCAGTACGAAAAATAGAAAGATGCAGTGTGCTTTGAGGATTATGTCAATGGTCTGGTGTTTTTCTTTGATCAACTTATTCAAAGTCACATTCTGTTATTTCTTTAAGAAGACATTCTATTCTTCACATATTCTTATGGTCTACAGGATTTAAATTCTGATCTTTGACATACATTTTAATGCATCAAAATGAAACAAAAACAAATTATATGTAAGGCACTGTATCTTGCTTCCAGAATAAGTACACATAGATCAACTGCGGAAAGTACCTAATGTCAAAGTTAATATTGCATGTGCCGGGGGGGAAGTTATTTTTATTTTCAGAGTTTCACTTTGAGTACATGGCATGTTCAACATGGCATATGTCTCCTAGTAACTTTATGTTGGAAAAACAATGTGGTTTACTGACAGGTAGGAAAACTTAGTTGAGACAAGTACATTAAATATTTAGCCTAAGCTGTTTAGACAAGCCTTTTCCTTGTATTAAATCAAATAAGTTTGTGGGCCCTGGAGTGCATCACTGTTCATCCCCTTCTGTTCATGCTGATTTCAATTGAAGTTTTGCAATTGATTTAACTGGAGCAGGAGCAAGCTAACTGTATCGGGAGTTAGAACATGCACTTCTGCTTTAAAAATAGTATACACAAAGAATCCTAACACCGTCCTATTATTTAAGAGGTAACTATAAAACAGGGAGTTCTTAACGTGGAAGAAAATGACTCAGCTTGCCCAATGCAGCTGTATCAGTGACAGATAGTAGTGGGGGTTTGGCTCTGTGGTTGAGATAATGACCCTAGTTATTGGCCCATGGCCTGAAATCTTGACCCACAAGTCAAATTTTGATTTTGTCATTTCTCGAGATCACTCCAGGGGTATGGACTGTTGGATGGTTTTATATTAGTAAGGAGTAAGAAATCTACCCATCAAATTAGCAACGTTCTCACACAGAAAAAACTTCATTGTACACAGAGTGGGTAATAGAGTGGGTAATACGTACATCTTCAGAGACTAGGATGCCAAGGTGATCTCTGTCCAAACCACTCAGTATTCTTCTGGGACATGCCGGATGTTCACTATTTTTGGCCTTGCTGTTCCCTTACATGTGTACTGTTCTTGTTAATGTTAACTGGACGCTCCAAGGCACTTTGTAACCCACAGTTGTGTACTATTGTGTATCCAGGCAGCATCCCAGAAACTTAGGTGTGAAGTTCATTTGAATCCCTTGCCAACTAAAATCTAATCATCTGTCTAGTTTTATGATGTGTCTACGGATTGTTTCAGTGTCAGTGCAGAAGAGGTGATGAAGAATGAGAAAAGGAGGACATTTAGAGGATGACAGAAAGTGAACATCAATGTCATAAATGGACATTGTAAACTGACACTGGAAGTTTAATTCATAGTTTAATCCAAATCTTAACCTTCTATCTTAATTTATGTATTTGTTCCTGCTAAGTGCTTTCTGTCCTGTGCATAAAATCACAACAGATTCTATTTAAATATGATTTATATAGTTCCTCCTGCATTCACTGCCAATTCTCCCTTTAATCCTTCAGTTTACAATCGTCTAAATGCCTTCATCTAGATTATAAATTTTAATAATGAATATCAGACAGTCTGTTTGTTGTATTACCAGAAATAAGATTTTTGTAACCGTATCATGAAAGATAGTTAATTGTGTAGCTACTGAAGAATGCATTTAAGAAATCATATAGAACTATAGATTTTTAAGTGTAATGGAATGCTAGCCTGAGGAACTCCAAGAGCCTCCTTAAACATATGTGTATACATGCATGTTCACCTTAACCAAGTAGCCTTGGAAAGGTTATGATTAATCCAGTCTGCTAGTGAAAAACCAAGGGGTTGGAGAAATCACTGCAACCACACACTGATTTACTACTACAGTCTCTCCTTCTAGACCATAAGAGGGTTTACTGTTGTCTATTCTTGCAGCATTTTATGACACATAGAACATCTCCAAAACACAGTCATGTCCCACACGCCAACAGGAGATGCGGACTTTCAGTCATTATTAACCTTGCCTAAATTTAAGACACTGATAAAAACTTGGCTGATTTTGTATCTTATCAACTGTTTCTTCTATGAATATCTTTTAAAAAGGAATTTGAGATTCACTGTTTCCCTGCAAGTGTTACAATAAAAAAGGGCTGAAATAAAAATGCAGTAGGTGTGCTTTCTGTCTGTCATTCCGAACTACTGGGGCTTGCACTACAGAGTCTTCTGTTACTGTTTACCTCCATTAACTGTGGAGAGTTTCGTAGGTCTGTGAGACTGGCTGAAACAGTGCATTAAATTTTTATGTAATTACCAGGTACAGGACCTTCATTACTAATATTAATGCAAACCCCAGAAAGACAGCAGTTAGCTTGCCAGATACAGATCTCAGATTATGCTTGTTGAATTAACAATTAGGGGAAAAATAAAATTAATAGAGCTGAATTCAGTAATAAAAAATACAGATTTCTCTTTGATTTTTCCAAGAGTTGTTCAGATTTGGTCCCAATCGCTTTGTATGGTTACAGCTTTGGTTATCCTTCTGTCTCTTAACTGGTTTCACTGAGCTTGCACAGTTACATATTTCAGACTCTCATCACACCCAGTTCATGAAATGTCGTATTTTTTATAACATTTAAATATCCCAGGCATCCAAAGAAGATGCAAAAGTAGAATGTACACTTAAGGAGCTGGTATGGCTTCAGTGGCCACCTATCACAGCATATCTTGTAGGATAAACTGTTGTATCTGTGTATGAATCTAAACTTGACAGCAAATCTGATAATAAATAATAAAGGACAGATGATGTGAGGCAAATGCCAAGCATCAGCACAGATTATCCATTAACTCCAATGATTTCAAGGACCATATGCTAGATTTATTAACATTGCTCTGAATATTATCAACATTTACTGTGTCAAATGCCTGGTTCCAAACATGTGAAAACCAATTTTTTTTACCTTTGGGTTTACAATAACAACCAAACAACCAAACCAAACCAAACAAAAACCAAACACCAACAACAAAATCCAAACAAACAAAGAAAGAAAGAAACAAAAGAGTTGTAATGAAATCTGTAAGGGCAGACTGGCTTTCAGACTTAAGTGTGTGTTCAGTGGAGAACAGAAAAAGGAAGGAGGTATTTGCTTAGGAATAGAAATTACAGAAAAAAAAAATGGAAATATCAGGAGTAGGACCAGTCACTGAAACTTGTAGCTTCTTTTTCTGAAAACCTTACGTCTCTTGTCCTGCTCTTCCTGCGATCAGAATGGTCAGTGAGTGAGTACAGAAACCATCCACAGATTCTTTGGAGCAAAAGCCCACAAGAAAGATTTTCAATACTGGAATTTAATATGCAGTGTTTTATCGTATGTGAGTGGTATAATTTTCATAAATTCTAAATATTAATGGATCTCCCTGTTTTTTCAGTGAGGCTTGTGAGGCGCTTATCACTTTAAAAAACTGATCTTCGATGTACATGGTAAAAAAGTTTCACAGGACTGGAAGGATCTCCAAAAGCATCCAGCATATACCTAATGGAAGCCAAGCAGATTTGTATTCCTAACTGAGATAATTGCTGCTTAAGGTGTCACACTAGAACTGTAATTTTAAGAATCTGTTTTAGAAAATCAAACTACCTTCTTCTAAGTGTCTGCATTTTCATTAGTGCAACAACAGAAGAGTAAGATTTCTGTGTATCAGATTAATTGGTGGCTGTGCATTAGAGAAATTTGCCAAATGCTAGTAAAATTCGTTAGTTACAAAGAAAGTTTGAGAGGAAGGTACAGAGATGTAAACAATTGTTTCAGAATTTTTTATCATTCATATAAAATGCACCATGAAACAGAGCTAAAAAAGAGGATACAGATCAGCGTGTTTCTTAGATGATAGCCTTTTAAAATGGAATGAAGTCATGTTATTAACCCCAAATAATATTCGGAAAGGCTATCCTAGCAGAATGTACATCAGCTGTTAGATTACTTCATTCCTCCACAGCAGTTGTTCATCTGAAAATAGCTTTCAAATGAAAAGAGGCAACTACAAAAGGATTAGTTACCATAGGCAGCATGATACTCCCACAAGATTATTTATGGCAAAACACCCAGAGACAAAGCTGTAAGAGAGTTAAACTCTATGATTAAAAAAAATATTAGGGAGGGCTAGAGGACATTGCATATACAGTAAACTGGGTTCAGCGCTATACCATTTCTTTGTATTTCATCCATAATGGCTGATGCTTGTTGTTTCCTCTCTTTGACCATGGCAGAATGTGATAACATTGTGATTTTCTGATACGATTTTTCCTTGCTGAAAAAAAACAACACATTTTTACATTGGTGAGCTAGCTTGCACAATTCAGCCAACTTTAATTTCTAATAGCCTGTTTAGAATGGCTGAATAGTGAATTTAGTTATTTCTGATTTAGAAACACTGTGCTGTTAGTTGTGCAAAAAGCACTGGCAGTTTTTGCTTGCAGACAGATGCTAGGAAATGTTCTGATGGATAGAAGTTTCGAAGGAATGAACTTTGAGTTGGCTACATAAATTCTGTAGCAAAATCAGTGTCAATAGTCTAGGCCTTCTCACACCTACACATTATATTAAAAAGATGTAAAGTCATAACTAGTATTTTAATTACATCTTGATTTATTATTTCAGACATGCTATATTTTGACATTTCTTAATCTAATAAAGAATTTGAGGAATTAAATGAAATGCTCTGGCATCTTTAAAGAAAGCGCATTTCTGACTAGGTAAAAAATGAAACATATTTTTAATTGCAGAGTCAAGAGGTTACATAAATGTCTTTAATATGACAGCTTGTAGGACAGACAATGTCAAAATATTTCAGGAAACAATACACTTACCCTACTGTTTTGTTGTGCAGAAAAAAGCACTCTCAACCCCTTAGTTGAAGCTTCAGGAGTTAGTTACGTTTAGGGATGACCTGCCTGGTCCAGGATGGTTTCTACCCTTCTGCTTGGATCTGCATGGTACCTAGTACCGAGACAAACTGGGGGCTGATCCTCTTCAAAGAGACTGGCATCCAGCTGACATCAACTAGTTAAATATAGAATCAAACACTCCAGCCACTCATATCTTCCTGGCGAAAGAAGAGAACAGAAAAGATTCAACTGCACCCACAACAATGAGAGTTTATATCCCTTTCAGAGCTTATTAGAATATTTAATGGAATGCTCCCCTCGTACTCATACAGATCATCTCCTCATCACCTCTGAGAAGAATAATCTCTGTGTTATAACGAGGAAAGAGACATTTAAAAATAAGGTGTTAAATATATAAATGTGCAAGACTATACCAGATGAGAATGGCATGGGCTAATCCTTTAGTGAAAGATGACACCGTGTTTCAATAGTAGCTGATGGCTAAAGTCAGGGGCAGATGACTGATATACAAAGTCTGTTCTGAAAAATAACTGAGAAAAGTTGCAGTATTATATGTGGTAGGGAGTAATTTCTCAACGAGTACAGACCTTGCAAACTGTTATTCAAAATCTCTTAATGTTCTTTGTGCATTAGGAACAGAAACCTGCAGTAATTTGAACCTTAGTAATATTCAGCATTCCAGGATACTGTTGTATCAGTTTATCGAAGAAATGCATGATATGTTGAGCACAAATATTTTGTGAGAGCAACCAACTTCAGACAGAAAGAAATAGTGGCAGAAGGAAATGTTCCCCCTTACCATCCTGTCTGAATGAAGCTATCTGAATTGTGGAGCAGTAAAGGATGATGAAGTTTCTGAATTTCTGATTCAGATTTGGGAAGTTTCTTTTTCTTATGGAAAAATATGTTCCTGTTTGGATTGGAGGATTGATCGGAAAATTGCTTGGATCCTGATATGACAGGAGAAAATAATTCTGACTGTAAATGGAATCTGGAGAGTAATAAAATAACCAACACAATGTGCATAACTTTTCAAGCAAGAAACATGCTGAGACGGAAGAAATGCACATGCTTGATACAGTGCACTAAAAGTCTGCCTGTCCAAACAAAAAATGGCATTATTTTTTCCTCAAGGTTTCTATTCCTAGGTTTAGGTCTACAAGATATTTTTCTGAGGTCCTAGACATCTCTGTCCCAAAGAGGTGTTCATTTTCATCCTCACTATCAGAATTTACCTGCTATTGTTACTCATTGGTAATTCTTTTCTAGTTTTTGTACTTGGGTCAGCCACTTTCGAAAGTACCAGCAAGCATGGTCCAAGTGTTGGTTAAATTTTATCTGTTCAACTAAAGGCCAAGATTGTTCTCAGTGATTCAGCCCCAAGCTGCCAAACGGGACTGCAGGAGAGTCTGGCAAGAGTTCCTGCTACTCAGTATTTTCAGTGATGAACTAAAGAATGTCAGTTCAATGCCAACCTAGGAAAATTACGAGTGATCTGGAGGGAAGAACTTAAATGTTAAATTAACTTGATGAACTGGAAAAAAAAAAAAAGGAAGAAGAAAATCAAATCCAATTCAGTAAAACCACATCCAAATGAAATTATAAATTGAGCGGTCAACTGTTTGACACTGAATTTGTCTTTAAACTTGAATTTTTGATCCCGAAGGAAATATCAAGAGGCATCCCAAATGGGATAGTCCCATGTTTAATCTATTCCAATTTCCATTAACTAGTTATTTGACAGAAAAAAATACACCAGTAAGATGACTTGTGCTTTTATGCTATCAGAGCAGCATGTACAATTCAGCCAACTGTTAACTCTGGATAACTGCAAACTCTTGAGAATGGTAGGATTCCCATTCAAAATTGCACTGAAGAATTGTTGAAATAATTTAAAAATCAATAAAATTAAAATAAGAAATTAAATGCAAAGTAATTGCACATAAGAAGGAAAAATCAATTGCAGGGAAAGAAACCAAGGAATAACTGCCAAAAGCAATATGGCAAAAGAATTATGTTGAATCACAAAATAAATTTAGTCACTAATGCAGTACAAAAAAAAGGCAAATATTTTGAGCTTTGTGAACAGAATATCAAAAGGAAGATAATCTCATTTTACTGACACTGCGAGCTGGAATATTTTCATAATCTTTAAGAAAGATATGAAGATGTCAAGAACTGAATAAAATCCAGGCACCATGTGCTAAGGAATATTGCCTGTGAGGAAAGAGTGAAAGAATTTAGTTAGTTTGGCTTAGCAAAGACAAGAAGGAGGTTACTCATGATGACAGTCTCTTAACATGTAAGATGACTCTCTAACCCAGACTCCAATCTTGTTCACAAAGTTTGGAATAAGAAGTATTCAGCTTATTTTATATTAGAAGTATAGACAAAATATTAGGAAGAACTTTCTGTCTTGGAGGATAGTTGATATTGGACCAAATCACTCACCGATGTTGTGGAAAGCATCTTCTTGGCAATTTTAAAAAGCGAGTAGTTCAGACGTCCTGGTCCTGCCTCAGGGCATGGATATGAACTTGATGACTTTAGATTTCTCTTTTAGCCTTAATTTTTGTATCATTCACATGAAAACAGATACTCCCTAGATAGGAGTAATAATTATTTAGCAATCCCCCAGTTGACCTAGTGGAATTGATAACTGGAATTAGCTTCTATTTTTGCAGTTTTATTTCCAGCACTTAGTTAATCCAGGAGCTCCTGTTTGGCCTTCAGAAAGGGACAGTACTCAGAGATTTCAGTTACACACATATGTTTTGTTTGTGTTTTAAGATTTTCGCAAGCTTTCACATATGCATCCAGGACTTACTTCTGATTGTGTCTGCAATATTTTATTATCTGAACAATGGGAATAGAGTAATATCAGATGTTACATTTGGTGGCTCTGAGAAAAAATGTAAAGACAAACTCTGAGATGTTTGGAAGTTTTGTGAATTCAACCCACTTATTTGTGATATTTGTGTACAAGTCTAAACGTTAGTGGCAATATATACAGTTCAGCAAAGTGCTTCTCATTAGAGTTTTAGGAATGTTTTTAGTACTTTGGTTTATTTTGAAACAATTTTCTGTTTTATGTGTTATCATTTGCTGCATTGTTGAACTTCAAAAGTATATTTTATTCCAAACAAAAAGTGGTGACAACAACTTACAGATGACACAACTTGGAACTTTACAGACAGATATTTCTCTCTGTAAATTTCATCATTTAGAAGTTGAACTTTAAAAAACTATGACTATCCTAGAATTTAATTTACTACTTACTAATGTATCAAGATTTTGCAACTGACTTAAATAAAATAAGCATATGTCACTGCAGTAAAGAATGTTTAACTGTCATAGTTGGAAAACTAGAACTGATCCTGTTGAATGTTACTTTCTTTTATAATGCTCAAAGATGTTCAGGGCCCCATAAAATATACAAAGTTGCTAAAACATCACACATATGTATACATGACTAATAGAATGTCCATAATAAAGAATAAAGGTTAAGGAAGGTGAAAGAATTACAGTACCATGTTACCTCATAACAAAATCCTACCTCACATTTCAATGAGAAGTATTGTTTAGCAAGTAGCAAACTAGGATGATTAAGTCAGCCTGCAAACAAGGACACCATTTACCTGCCATTCCTCTTTGACCAAGGAAGACTTTTCCTTTTGGAATTGCCCGTTCCAGCTCCTTGTGGGATCCTTCCCACCACGCTGCTTCCTCTGAATTGCATAATTGACCAGAAAGGAGGCCCAGGCTGGCAAGTGGGAAAAGTCTGAACTACATGCAATCATCCAGTTTTGTAACTCATTTCCTTTTCTTTGCTTCTTGTCTCTTCTCTTCAACATGGAAAAGAATGAGTTACTGTAGTTTTATCTCAAAACCAACCTAAACTGGAGGCAATTTAAGTGTTGAATAATGCCTGAATTCTTAGCAGGTGCTTAAATTAATCCTGAGACTGTGACTGCCATATGTGCTTAATTTTATGACATGAATTTAAATCAATGGACTATACAGGTATTAAAGTTAATATATGTATAGTGTCTTATTCATAGTGTGAGTGAAATCAAGAGGTTCAGGGGTTAGATATGTCTGTTTGTAAAAAAGGGGGTTGTGGTTACTACACAAGAGCAAAGTCACTGCTCAGTTAATGACAACTGACTTTTCTGTGTTCTTTATACCTCTTAGCTTAAGACAGCTATTTACAGGTATAACTCTCACTGTGAAATACCTGACTGGAGCCAAAGAATAAATCAGACAGAGAGTAAGCTGCCAACAGTTGTGGTTTGTTTGGTTTTTTTTTAATTAAACTGCTCCTTAGGTCAGTAAAGCATTGCAAAAATAAGGGATGCAGGAGTTTCCCTTCTGAAGAAAAGTTCCACTCTCTTCTCTTGCAGTGTTTAATTTCAGTAGTAGTCACAATAGAAGTATTGAATTTTTTAAATGCAGACAAGTGGAAAATGTTGCAGCCAGATTCACCTCACAATGGATTTCCATGTATCTATAGGACTTGTTTAGTTTGTGCTAAAGTCAGATGATGTGTATGTAACAAAGAAATGAATGCGAGTAGAGGCTGGCATTAGAAAAAAATCTTGTTCCATTTCCCAAGCTATGAGTTGCTAAAGAAAGCTTGTATTTTAATATATTTCATAATATATTTGCTAATATTTTAACATATTTGTATTTAATGTATTTGCTAAAACACAGTTCTAAAGAGGACTGTCACATTTTCTGTCACAGGTCATCCCAACTTGTATTTTTGTCTCTAATGCATTTAAAAATTTTCTTTGTCAGTTCTCTCACCTTCAGGAAAATCTGAAGACATGTTTCTCGCAAATTTAGCATGATTTAACTGAATGAATGTTATTCTTGACAATAGTGGGTAGGCTTGTTATGTCTTTGTAAAAGTTAAATCCTGAAGAAGACAGATCTATAATCCTGCTTTTACTTAAATCTGAAGTTGAGCTAACCTAAACCTCCCACATGTGTTGCAAATGAACTAAATCCTATTATTGTTATAAATTTTCACAAAATGCGTCTTGCATTCCGACAGTGGCAGTACAGGGTTCCCTATTTTCACTTCTAAATTCAAATTCATTTGAATGAAAAAAATTGTAGAGTTATCTAGTACATACTTCCCTGTCTATGAAAAGTGTGCAAAGACATTTTAATGAATGTGTCCAGTTTTAAGTTTGCTTAGGGAAAAAAAAATCATTGTTTTTTAAGCTGAAAAATCAAGTATTTTCACTTCAATTATGTGCTGGATTCATAGTTTCTCTGTAGCTACATTGGATAAACTGGCAAGAGATCAATATATTTGAGGTATTGATATAATGTATTCAATAATGTATGATGTATTTGATACATCATGTACTTTCAAAATACAGGGTGTTTCAAAAAGGTGGACCCAAATTGAAATCATTATATCTTTGAAATTGGGTCCATCTTATTGAAGCACCCTGTATTGTTAGTGTTGTCTTTCTGTTCAAGATCCAATGATTATCATTGTTTTACTGGAATCCATAGGAAGGCATTCTGAGATTAAGTATTCTCATTATCTTCAAGTTTTTTTAAAGAAAACGATATGGTTCATTTTGTAGGATTTACAGTTGCCACATCACATCTAGCAACAATTTACATAGCAAGCTTGCAACCTCCTACCCCCTTCACTCACCCCCCCGCAAAAAAATGACCTGAAGGAAGACGACAGGTAAATGTTGTCCTTGTTCACAGGCTCACAGGCTGGCTTAATCATCCTAGTTTGCCACGTGTCACTGAAAAGCATGGCTTGATAGTTATTATAAGTCTCTGGAGACTGTGATCCACATTTGGCTGAAGTTAAATGATCTGTAATGATAGGTACAAGAGGCAAAGTACATTTCTTCAACAGCATTTTTTCGATGCTGTGGCACCCTTCTGCATTTAAGACAGATACATTAGAAATACATTTTCTGTGTAGAGACCGTGATGGAACAGAGCTTCATTTTTTCCTGGATGCACAACATCACCTCTGCCACTTACTGAGAATGGTGCAATTGCCTCAGTAGCCCCAGGGATGCTATGGTACTGCTGGCATGGCTGTAGTTTAGGCTACAAGAACAACTGATTAGGGGTGACTTCTTAAGGTTTATCACTTATAGTTGGCTCATACTTTCATGCTTTATTTCCAGTCTTTGAGAGGTGAAAGACTGTCATTAAAAAAAAAAAAAAAAAAAAAAAAGGGAACCATGAAATCGAGATTGTGATTTAATCCCAAGAACTAAGGCCACAAGCACAGGCCTGTACTGTGAAAGACTTATGTAGAGCCAGCAGCTGGCCAGAAAGCTTTAATTTAGTATGTGCATTTTCTGATGATCATTAATTGAAAACTCATTTCTGTGGGTGGTCCACTGCACTGTGAGGCTGACATATTGCTTTTTTTTTCCTTTCATCCAAAGGACACAAGCTTCTCACTAATTATAACAACGTTACAGTTAGACATAGTGTCACAAGCTTGTATTATGTTTACAAAATAAGAAGCTCTTAGAGAAGCCTCGCTTCTTAAATGTTGCATGGCCTGTATCTCTCTTTGGCAGGTCAATGTTTGTTTGGAAATAAGTCTTTTTCATACTGCATTTAATTCTAACTTCTTTATACACATCCAGTGAATCTATTTAGATGCCTTCACTAAAGGATTTGGGTACCTGATATTTATTTTGTTCGCTTTTGGTGCTGGTACTATGTTTTTAAAAGGAATCACTCTGAAAGAAAACTTAGTTCAAAGAAAAGACTCTAAACTTACCATTCTGCCAACGTGTTGAACTACTTCTGTTTGCTGAAACATCAAATTGGCAGACTATCTTGGGGCTTTTGTTTTTGAAGGTGAAGGGGGAAATTTTAGTCCAAAATATGTTTCATAATGTTACAGTATGTAGCATGTTTTTAAAGTATTTGATGATGCAAATCCAACTCAAACCTCAATGTATATCTGGGTTTTTTTGAGCTCCATTGATACTATTAGATTAGCTGATTAATTCATACTTATTTTCCTAGCTTTGTATTGACAAATCTGACCATTTGGAATTAACATCTACAATCTGGACAATGGTTTATAAATAGTGTGCGCTTTCAACTGCATTGCGGGGGAAGGTACATGCTAATTTTTGTCTGACATGCACTTTAGGCATCTTTTCAGTTTTCTGAAAATAAACTAACAGAAAGCTGAGATTATTGTGAATGCAGAAGCTGGAAATTGAAAACAAAACCAAACGTAAACACCAACTATAACAAAACACAGAAACAAAAAAACCCCCACACAAACAACAACAACAAAAACCAAAACCACCACTTTGAAAATTGAGATTAAATCCTGAAATCTTGATGGCATTGCTGTCCTGGCTCTGCTTTGCTGCTCTTCCTCAGTCCTGACTCACAGAAAAAAATACTTGCTTTCTTCATATCCATTTAATTCTTTTCTGTCTGTGAAGGTGGCTACAAGCTTGCCAAATACGCCCGGTGATGTTGGTGGTACTCATTATGCAAGTATCTTCTCAGTAGGAGTTAGGAGACAGTCACTGAAATGCCAGCAGATGATGAAAACTTTGCATGTGGGTTTTTTTCTCACTTAAACTGCTGTGAATCAGAGGAGTCTTCAGAAAAGTGAGCTGAGTACAGCTCCTGTTTGTGAGAGCAGAAATAGGACCACGCACATTAGAGCCACGCCATCAGCAGCAACACCAGTGCACGCTCAGCCACAGAGATGTTCAGGCCAGGCGTTGTCTCCAGTTTCACAGCCTGACTTCGAAGTGGCTCCACCAATTAAAGCTGTTCTGCAACTCCTAAGGGTTCCTCAACCTGTGTCTAATATCATTTGTCTGAACAGTGTTTTAAAAGCTTCTCTCAACAACTGACTCCAAACTCAATCACCAGGCTTAAAATGTTGCTCTAACTTCTATAACTTTGGTGGTTTGAAACTAACTCAAAGAAGACAAGACTTCTGTTATGAGCAGGGCAAGTGTCTTTATATGTGGTTTACAGTTCATGTTTGTTTTTCAGTCAGAACAGTGTGAACTTTTAAAAATCAACAAGGAAGAGAGCAAAATTCCACCACTTAAAAATTAGCCTTACAATGGTAAACACTGGTAAACAAAGTTGAAAATAATCAGTAGGGAAAACTTGTGGTTTAAAGAAAAATAAACTCCTGATCCTACCAGTAAACACCTGTTCAATTTTATGTATGCTTGGTCTACTGATTGCTAGGGGGCTACAGATCCAGAGCGAGACCAGACTAATTGAAGCATGAGTTCAAGAACACTTCAGCAGAAAGGTGGTCTGCAGGAGAAAATAGAAGCTTTCAGAGCTTGAAACAAATTTGAACAGAAAGAAGAGTACTTGAACTGTTTTTGTTACATCCAAGCATAAGCAGTATCAAACTCGTGTTTATTAAATATGGCTTATATAGCTTTTCATGCTGAAATAATTTTAAACTAAACATAAGAACTGCTAACCTGACAATTACACCTGAGTGTAAAGGCAAAGAAGATGGAGTTGTGACTAAGTAAGAGCACTGTGGCAGGCACTCAAAGGAACTGTGTTGGCAGGAAGGAGTTGATCTCAAAAAAAAAGGGGGGTGGGGGGAGGAGGGAATCAGGTGACCAAGTGTTTTGTTAGGAAAAAGTTGGCAGGAAAACCTTGTATATAAAAAAAAAAAAAAAAAAAAAAAGAAGTACAAATAAGGTGGAAAAGCTTACTTTAGTGTTTCCTTTTCTTTTTTTCCACCCTTGAGAAAGAGACTAGTTATCAACATTTTGACTTGCTTCAAAAACAGGCAGCCTGGCTGGCGGCCATAGGTTGCCCTGCTGTGAAAACATTTCTGTGGCTGATACTAATACTTTATGGTAACCGTTACCATCCGGCAAGAAGCACTCTACAGAAGTTTAACACAGTAGCTGTTTTATTGCTGACGCGTTTCAATTATTTTTAGCACTTTTTCCTGAAACAAATATATAAAGCAAGCACATTTTCTGTAAGATATAGAATAAACAGATTATTAGAGATGACACAAATAATAGAAGCAAGCCATATTGCCAAGCCATCTCATACAGCCTATCAATAAAGAAAAAATGTTGCAGGGAAAATAGTTTCTTATAAGAAAAGTGCTGTCAGTAGTCTTACATCTAGATGTCTCCATTTTTATTTACTATTTTGCTAAAACCAGGTGCTCAGCATTGCTTCAGTTTGTTCCTTCATCATTTGGTACACTGTATGGTTTTATTGTCTTGGCTGAGACCTTTGCATAGTACTTTGATGGACTTCTGGTTGACGACCAATGTCAGTATTCTTTTTGTATCTCAGGTTTCATTTTTTACTTACTCTAGTTATTTTTTTTTAATAAAAATGTGTCATCCATCTGTTTTATGGTTAATCCTTGACCAAATTCTTCCCAGCACTAGAAATACAGAAACCAGATCACAGTATAGTCTTGCAGCTTCACAACCACCTGGTATGTCATATCACAAGTACACAGCTTATCTATAAATGTGATTTATGTTGGCAAACATTCTGCCAGAAGAATTGATGGCAATTAATCTAGCAGCTACTAGAAGTTCTTGTGACTTTTTAATCAGATATGCCTTATTTTCCCTTAAAACATGTCCAAGCATAGTAGGACAAAGTGGGTAAAATTCATTTAAGAAATTTAGTAAATAAATTAATTTTATAGCTGACACATTTCCCAAATATATTTTCAGATATTGTGTTCTAAATATTTTCTATTGTTGTACTGCTTAAGGGTCAGCTAGATATCTTACCAAGAGGATGCACCGTGTTGTAAGCAGAGTAGATCTGTAGGGTTTATAGGCTTTGTAAGTTGTGTGAGTTCCTTTTGACTTTTTTCTGTAATGGAAGTATCTGACATAAAAGGACTAACAGATTTAGTTGCTGAATTTCAAGCTGAGTCATGTAACTTAAATTTCCTTTTTGGTTAGTAAAACAAAGGGGTTTTTTTTTACTGTTACTGCTTATTGCCAGTGATGTAGGGGTTAAATTTGTGAGATGCAGAAGGTTGAGCTGGAGGTTCGAGTTCTGCCTCCTCTGGCCCAGGAGTTAACTTGTGCATCATGGGGCACCCAATACATCTACCACAGTTCAGTTTCATTGGAGAGACACAGCTTCTCTCCAAGCACGTAGCACTGTCTGCATCTCCTAAACAGGAGACTGTAACTTTGCTACAGGCTTCAGGGACAAACGAGCTGTTACCCCCAAGCACAGTGTCTCCAGCTCCCTCCTTCTTGCACCAGTGAAACAATCTGCAACTGCTGTGTCACTGAGAGAGACGAGCTTCCCCGT
Organism: Caloenas nicobarica; assembly: GCF_036013445.1. Taxonomy (NCBI): domain Eukaryota; kingdom Metazoa; phylum Chordata; class Aves; order Columbiformes; family Columbidae; genus Caloenas; species Caloenas nicobarica. The sequence goes on along the minus strand of NC_088248.1, from coordinate 11,872,265 downwards.
ATCCACCTGCCTGTGCTCCCACAGCCCCTTACTGGAGTCATGGCACTGAAGCCTCTCCCTGCTGCCATGACAGAGGAATGATGAAGAACATCACCCCTCTAGAGGCTGCTCTCCTTGCTGAGTTGCATCCTGCAATAGGAAGGACCCAGATAATTTGGCTTCCCTTTCTAAGTCGCTGTGTTGGCTCTAATACAGATTGGAAAGCTGACCCCAGCGACTAGTAGACCTGAGCTAAAAAATCCTGTTTCTTGATGCAGAGTCGTGTATGAGTGCTTGTGACCAGGTGCCTGATCCTATTTTGCAAGAAAAATGGGGAATTAATCAGATACTCCTGCTACCCCGAGGAAAAAATGTTGTGAACGCATGTTATAATCCCTTAAATTGAGGTGAGTCTATCCTGGAAACTGTAGCACTGTTCCAAGACAAGTGTCACCCTAGGTAACAGGATTTCTTTCCAAGACATTCATTCATCTGGGTACAGTTGCTATTTTTAAGTGATTCAGACTAGTGTCTCAAAGTTTGGAGGACCCTTCAGTCCTGACACAGGGCAACTCTGTTAATTTTGCTGTATCCCGGGTCATTTGGGGCAAGGGAGCTCTTGTACTCATGGTACCACCGAGTTTTAGGCCTCAATGTCACAGGGATGATGCTATTCTTTATGAGGCATGAATGTGTGGTGCTGTGGATATTCTGGTATTAGGTGCAGTAGTTTTTAATTCTTCTTCCTTAACATATCCCTGATGCTATACTCAAAAGAATACTTTACTGTACATTAGAATAAATAAGGGGAAATCTATTTGTGATTTAAAGCAGCTGAGGTCTCCCTCAGTGACAAAGCTCTTGTTCACTGCAGAGAGTGCAGGATCAAATCTCCTTTCAAAGACATGCAGCATATTTCAGTGAGTACACATTACATAACTTGTCCCACATTTCTTTCTCTTTTTAGTATCCCACTGTTATGAAAATTATGTTCCCATTAATCATTATAGCTGTTCATCTTTTTCTGTGAAAATAAATTACCCTCTGCTGCCCTTCTTGCACAGGAACATATTTAAATTAAAACAAGTATATACACATGATTGGTTCAGGGAAGGGAGTGTCAGCTAATGGGGGCTTTGCTACTGCAAAAGTATGAAACCAGGATTTGTCTCTGTACTCAGTGGATTGCAATGCTGTGTGGTAGTGTCACTTGCCAAATAAGATTTCTCTTTTAGCACATGCATATCTTCTTTGAATGTCAATGGAAACTGCATGCATTCACTGCAGGGAGACCTGCAGTTTCATCTTAAATGTAATATTGAATCCCACAGCCTATTGTATCGTATCTACATCTGAAAACACTTTGGATGGAAAACCAGTACTTTCTAGAAAGCACCTATACAACTAGCAAAAACCAGAAGGCCTCTAAATTCCTGTTTAAGATTGTACTGACTTCACTGAGACTGCTTTTAGAAAGCATTTAAAATATGGATGTCTAAAATTGCATATGCAGCACTATATTCAGGCTACAAAACAGTGGACTGATTTTAAGACATGATGGGCATTTATGCATTTTACTGGTTGTGGGTCTCAACACTTTGGAAAATTAAGTAAATTTTGTTTACATGCTTTGAACATGGATTTAGTGACTTAGCTTATCCAACACTGTAAATATAGAGGCTAGGTTATTTTTAGCCTTCACAATGTGATACTGGGCAAAAGGACTTTTGAAACTCAGATTGCTGGTTACAAAACCACAAACTTGGACCAATATTTTTCAGTAACTGTCTATCACTTTTCTTTTTATTCAGGACATTAATTGGGAAGACCGAGATAGCAAATTGAAGGCTGGTGGCAGGTGATCCTCAGGGAACAGATACTATATTTACAGGTCAGTTTTCTCCAGTGAAGAGATCTCAGGAAAACTCACCCTCAGGACAGAATGAATTTTCTTTTAAAGTATACGTGATTAATGAATTGAGGATTGGTTGTAGACTGAAAATGAGTTTCTTATTTGGCCTCTGAAGAGAGATGAATTTACATTGGTCTTGTGGAAGAGCACATGTTATATTTGGGAAAATATACAATACAAAAAAGACCAGAAGTTTTAGGGCAAAATAGTTTAATTTCACTCAGAGAAGGAAGTACTTAAGGATCAAGATTTTCTGGTGACCTGTTCAATTTTGTGGTGAAAGATTAAATCCTTACTTAGTGGAGGTAGCAGAAATTAATAAGCCATCCAAATAAACTTTCTAGTCATCTTCAGCTGACAATCATACGACCAGAGCAAGTGGTGTTCCTTTTACTACCATGCAATATTTGCTGATGTTATAGATATTAAGTGTCAGTTAACATCCAGGCTTGTGAAGCAGGGACACCTGGATATGTTTTAAAAGCTTTCAGAGACTATTCATTTAATAAAGTAGCAGAATGAATATTTACTAGTAAGGTGACACTTCTAAAGTTCTATCTCTGACGTTTGTGGAGCTTCTTCCCAAGGTGTTTTAACATAGGCAGACTCATTATTAGTAGAGAAGTAGGATCTCTTGGGTTTGGTTGGTTTTTTTTTTTTTTCCAGAATCAGAACTGAGATGTTGACTCAATTTCTGCAGTTATTGTCTGGCTGAACTTGTTTTCTATTTGGTGTTTTCATTATCAAAGAAGCTTAAGAGTGTCTTGTCTTGTCACAGTTCATTTTGCTGAGGAAAAAGATATGCCTTTGCCCACCCCCAAAGCCATCTCCTTGTGAAAATGGAGATTCTTCTTTCAGAAACTCAAGCCCAACTTGAAAAAGATTCAACACTCTTGTTGTCACCATTAAAAAATATTTTTTTAAAAAAATCATATTTGATCTTTTTCTTTCCTATCTCACATTTAGGGAACCAATTGCTGCACCATTTTTAGTGAATTTTTACTAAGTGGTACTGAAGATGTTGCTGTTCTACTTCGTGACATTTCCAGTGTTTGGGTATTTCCTGGTGATCTGATTAGCTTCTGAAATGTAGATAGCCTATAGTTGAGCAGATATTCCTTTTGTGAAGTTAGCACGAAGTGCTGAAGTAGAAGTACCGTTTCTTTGTTGCAGAGTCATCAAGATGTGTCATGACCTTATCTTTCAAAAGTTATAACACTGTTTCCAAATAAATTTAAAAAGCTCTGCTTGTCAATACCTAACCTCATTCCATGAAATTGAACACTGTATCATCTTAAGCAAGTATAAACTTTAAAACTGTAACAAATCACAACCGAAGTAGTGTTACTATATTATACCCCCTAAATATACTTTTCAATTTGACTTCTATGAAATGCAAATTGTAGTAGTTTGCACTGTGCAGAGCACATCTGCTATACTACTGTGCAGTTCTGGGGATAATTTCTAAGTTTATGATTCATTCTTGGCATTTCTTCATTTTTTTCCTTTAGCTGTTATTAGAGTCATGCGCAAAAGATCTCCCAGGGAGGAGATTGCCATAGTAAGTACATGTTTTACAGCATTTTTGGAAGGTATACAATAGGTTGGACACTATTCTTTACCAAGTATGAGCAACAGCATTGGAAGTAATACCTGCTGGATTGCTATATTCAAATTAGACCATGAACAGTCTGTCTCTTTAATTTTTTTATACATGGTCTACTGCATCACAATAATAATGAATTCAAGTGCATAACTCTTAAACATGGAGAATCAAAGACCAAATTTTGATCCATAGTTCCATCTTTACATAGATGTCTGCAAGAAGAAATATTTTTAAGTAGCTCAAGGAATATTCCACTCTTGCAACATGCTTAATGTTGTTGCTCTTATTTCTTTCTTCACAGATTCACTTAGTTTAGAAACATTCCACAACTAATGGGCTTGTTAGATGGTTAGCAGAAAACAAAACTCCTACCATCTCATATTTTCCGCTTTACAGGAGTCCAACCATGCCATAGATATTTTCCGTTCTCAGTCTTGATATCCTACAGATGTGGAATTAAAACTCCTTCCACTCTATGGGAATGCATCATGGAGTTGTACATGTGTGTTTTACTTCACTGAGTAATCTCTCCATTACTGAATGTGGGCATTGTGCCCAGTGAAATAACACTTGTACCAACACTTTTATACGCCTTAATTCACATAAAGCTTATCTGTAAAATCAAATAGAAACTGCCAGTGTTTGCAGATTATTTACTTTTCCAAATTCCTCTTTTGCTTGGGATAGTAAACAGAACTAAAAGGAACCAGGAACTATTGAATGCAAAAGCAGTAAAGCCTGTGTTTGTAGAGTTATGGAACTTCAAGTTGTCTTTATAATTCCATCCCTCTTGAAAAATATACTGCAAGAATAAAAGTCATTGGTGCAGGGCTTAGGGCTTTCTTGAGTGGAGTACCAGGAGTGTAAAGCTTATTTCCCCAGAAATGTGGACTCCCTTTTGTGTGAAAACTGAAACTGGTGCTATTCTTCAATTTCATTTCACTAGGAAAAAATGTGTCTATAAAACAGAGAATATACACAGAAATACAAAGGCTGAAAGTTTTTTTCGTGAGGAAATATTATCTTGATGCTATAATATTTGATTTAGAATAAATAGTTATAATATGTAGCCATAGGAAAGAAGAGGCATGCATAAGTGATATCTTAGGGGGTACAGGTACAATGTTTTTGCTTTTTTTCCTGTATTTTGTTTACTGTTAGAAATGAAACTAAAATAAACAGCCATATAATACTATCATTATCCTATTTGGAAGTGGAAGATAACTTGGGCGTGCATGGCGAGGAAGCTGGAAACACCAAAGTCTGCATGGTTTTCGACAGTCCACATAACACGTTTTAATTATACCAACTTCTTTCTCTTTCTCCAGTCTCTGTTGAGCCACTTACTATTAGTATCTTGAACAGAAATGGCTGATACTTGAATTGTGTTTGCAGTGGCTGAACTTTGTGGATATGTATTTACATAAGCTTACTATGGGTTGATAGTTATCCTAAGGCTGTTCCTTACTACTTTGCTTTTAAGGAAGTTTCACTAGCAATGAAGGTGTTGTTTTCTATTCAGGTACTTTCTCTCCTTCCCAAAAAATTCTGTTTCCAAGAATTAGTATTGATAATTCATTAGAACAGATCTTTTTTTTGTTTAAGCTTTTTGTTTATAAAAATACTCTGCCAGAGAACTGATTTTATCTACGTTTATTATAATGCCACCTGTTGAGAAGCAGAGGTTAATTGTTAACTCTACTTTGTTGAGAAAGAAGTGGCAAGTTTGACAAGTTTTAGTCACTTTTTAAAATTAATTGTTCAGCTTCTTATTAAAGCAGTTTTCAGGGAGTCACGAAAGAAACTCTTACACCGTCTACAGAGACATAATTTTTCATGTATGTCATCTTCTCCCCAGGTTAATGGAAAAGACTCTTGACATAAACATGCGTTGTGTTGATTAACTGCCTTCATTTGGGGCCTTTAAATATGGCTGTGTTATTCTTTTCCCTTCAGTGGCAGAGTTGAGCACCTTGGTAACAGCTGAGTGTATATTTTATGTTACTGTTAGGATAGATACAAAAAAAAAAATATGCTCCTTAGTAACAGACATCATCAAGACCATCTGAGTCTTAAGACTGAACACATTGCCAGTGATGATTTGGCACACTGACTCATGGGGAAACTCAAAGATTCTGATAATTTGTGTGGGGTTTGTTTGCTTTATTATAAACTTTGAGTGAGACTAGAGTGGTGACATGAGAGAAGACAGGTCCTTCCTTTATGATAAGAAAAAATGCAGATTCCCCTTTTATTTCTTCTGGGTTTGTTTTGGTTTGCTTGTTGTTATGTTTTTGTGGGTGTTCATTTGTTTGTTTTTAAACTAATCCTTCTACTGCCTTTGAGGTTAATCCCTATGCACCCTGCCGTGGTTACTATCAGTAAACAACTCCAAAGCCTTACATTCTCGTCACAGAATTTGGTGAATTTTGTCTGACAGACTGGGCCATAACTTGATCAGTGTCTTGAATCACTAGATTGTTTCTTCAAAGGATTTGGAGCTCCCTTTACTGAGCTATAAGAATGTAATTGTGCTGGTTGTTAAGTATGCACTACTACTATGAATAGTTCGGGGATTATAGGTGAAGGTAAGAGAATGCCTGCACTGAAATCCACTGTTGCCATTGTCTTAACAGCCTTGGGCAATTCACTTGTTCTTTCATTGTCGTGTGTTCTTCTGTTTGTAAAATGAGATAATGACATCCATCCACCCCCTGGTGTTGAGGTCAGGAATAATTAGCTAGTATCAATGTGATAGTCATTAAATAGTGCTGTAAGAATGTCTCCTATATCATCTTATTTGGCCCAAACTGTAAAGTTTTATGGTATTTGAGTTTGTCTTCTGCTGCAGCAGATATATGTAGGCTACCTGCTAATTACATTGTTTGGTGTCTGATGTCCAGACTGATCTTAACTGTAACATATCTTATCTGTTGAAATGGAGGCCTTGTCAGGGAGAGATATAGTATATTATCTTATATGGATTATGAACCATTGCCATCTATTGGACAGCACTAGCTTTTAAGTTAAAGTGCTTATCTTGTTTTGGGCTTGGAAGATGGGCAATGGAACAATACACTGAACATTTCTTCAGGAATTTAACTGAGTTTTGAAAAAGGCAATTGCATTGTCAGTACTTGTGCACTTCAGGATCTTCCCCTTCGTGAGCCATTAACAAAGATTAGATTTCACTGATTATGGAGATTTGCAAACAACTTTAGATATCACTGTTCATGGACACTTACCTAGCAATTCAGCCAGGCTGAATTTTGTGTCAGATTCATTTGTGTCTTCATCAGTTAAGGAAACAGAAATATCTAACAGCTACAGCCTAGCCCAACCAAACAACACAGCTCAATTTTTGGTAAACTTGAGAGAGAAAAAACATGATAATATGCTATGAGTAAGTTTGAATTGTTTAGTGACAAAGTAACTGACTTGTAGCAAAAAATAAATGAAATTCACTAGCCGGTTTAGTTATTGCAGCTAAGTACAGGTGCGCATAGCGTCTTCACATTGTTTAGTGTCTATAACGTGCTAGTTCGCTTAGCTCTTTCGTAAAAGAGGATAAAATTAAATATAGTCTCTTTGATTTTATTTTTTTACTGTCATGGCATGCCCATATGACTTGGTCGGGGCATGAAGTCTCCAGTGGCAGAAAGACATCACGGATAGCAAATCCATTTAGAATACTGCCTAGCACTATTGCCTACTAACTTGTCTTAGTTCTGTTTTCTTGTACTCCCCCAGCTGTCTTGCTGTCCTGCTGTCTGTGCTAGTCATTGGGTAACAGGGACCAGACACCCATGTTCCAGAGATTCCAAAAGTCCCTCAAATGCCATGGAGCCATGGAAACCCACCACATCCTACATTCTAATATAATAGCATCTTTCTGCTTCTCTGTTAAGACATGATTTTTTCAGTTTTGTTTTTCCTCTCTTGGTCTCTGCCTGTCTCACATCATCTGTGGTCTGTGAGCATTCTGTGTGTATATAGGTGAGTGTTCATTACAATGCACTGCCTGATTGCCTTAACTAAGCTTTATCAGGAAGTATATATGCTTTGTCAAAAAATATAATGCATCTAATATACACTATAGTGTATGAAATGGAGATAATGAATAACAGAAAAAAAATAAAACAGGGAAAAGTAATAAATGTCATAGTAAGACACAGTTACCATGTACTTTGGCAGTGTCCTTAATCCTCACTTACTGTAGATCTGAACTTAGTGCTAAAGCACTTTCGTGTTCTCTGCCCTCTGGTGCACAGTTTATGGCAGAACGTTTGAAGGAGTAGAAACTATTATAAAGGTCACAAGGGAAAATAAAGCTACTGTTGTTACTGTCTGAATGTTATCTGTCCAAACATCTGCCAGCTGCCACCCTAGCCTGTATTTATACTGCTATTCATTTGAGGTTAAATACAGAGGAGTCGCATCTAACTCCAATAATGTACATCCAAACCACAGTGATCTGTATCTATTATAGTTCTGCCAGAGTAAATATCAGCCCATTAAAACACAGGAGGGGATGACTAATGATTGGTTCGTTTAGGAAACTTCAATATCGATTTTTAAAAAGTTCAAGATCTGTGGTTTCATCTGTGACTACCAAGATAACAAGAGCCACTATCCTTGGCTGGATTATCTGCTTTGTTGATGATCCATGTTACATGTACAAAATTTCTGCAAACCTAGATGAGCTTGGAGTGCCATAAGTATGTGTCCAGGGCCCTGGGATTTCATTTCTCACACCAAATCAAGTCTGGCTGGATAAGGAGGAGCAAATTCAAGTTCAGCACTGCATTAGCATGGTTACATAGCTGCCGAGACTGAGCTGGCATCACACGCCCAGGCAGCGTGGTTTCAGACATGTAAAGTCCTCTCAGATGTCATTGTACCAGGATGTACTATAACACGAAAAACACCTCAGGTCCAGAAAGAGAGGCATGTGTTCTGTTTCTTTGTTTGCTATGTTGTCTTTTTATTTTACTGTTTAGCTTAATGAAGAGTTGCTTGTTATGTAACCATGTATTTATCCTAATGGGATCAAAATTAAAATTTCACTTCCCGTAATAGCTTCAGCCTTTTAAAAAAACCCATTAACATGCCAAAGATTTTGCAAGACTTGTACCGAAGAGATATCTGTACATGTAGAGAGAGAGGGAGGTGTATAATCACTCATCTTCCAGCACTCTTCACACTGTCGAAAACTCTTCAATCCCCATCTGTCCAAATATCCTGTAGACTTAGCATCCAGTCCACCGATTTTAGGCATTTGTTTGGGGGTGGAGTGAATTTCTTTTTAAGAATACCTCTCCACATTGATTACACAGGGGGCCAAGAGAGTAACTTGAGCTTCAACAGAGTCCCAACAGAGATAACTATTTATACTTCTGCACATTGAAAAGGGCAAGTTTCTAACAGAAGATGACATTAGAAAATCTGATTAATGCCTCTTATTGTTTTGTCAATCACATTTTTTTTTTAAACTACAGGCTTCAAAATACTATAGAACTGCTGACACCAGTTCAGTGCTTGTGAATTGTGTTTTGTGGTCCTGCGTATTTCTCTGTAAGGTGAAATCCTTGTCCTGCTGACATAAGTGGCAAATTAGTAGAACTCCCATTGACTTAGCTGGGATCAGGATTTTGCCCCATGTTCCAATATACAAACTATTTAATAGGGAAGAGATTTGCAATTAACTATAAATATTAACTGTCTTGAACAGACCTAAAAATCAGAGTAGCTGATGAGCACCCAACCAATATCCTATGTGCTGTTTATGTTTTCAAGTTTTTCTGTTAGAAAAAATAATTAGAAATACTGTAAAGCATATGCTGACTTTATATTGAATCTCGTTTTCCAAAAAAAATACTGATTTTTCTGATATTGAAATCAAGTGCATCCATTAGTAACAGGAAATGACTGATTAAGATGGCTTAGCAAATTATTAATAATATTGAAAAATGGCAATTGTTTTATAACTGCCATAGTCCTGTGAGGTTGTCCATGCTGGTAAAAGATACCAATGTGTCTATTATTCTGATTCTGAATGCCATGAAATTTCTTCTTTTCCATTTTTGCCTTGAGCAAGTTTTGCTTATCTACAACCTGCTTAAAATTACTATTTCCACACTGTGTACACAATTATTTTTCCAGCAATTAGCATCTCTTTAATAGGTTTCTCTATATATCTTGAAAAAATAAGTCACAAACCTCTGCACTCTTTAGACAAAATTATACTCAGGTTTTGATTTATTTTAGAGATGTAAATAGATCTGGGTATTATTAATAGCTAGGAGTTTATCAACACCTTCTTTTCTATCTGTGTGTCACTTACATTGTAGCCTTCCAGCCGTATTGGGACTGTACTACTGCCGCACAGTATGTTTTCCCAGTTCTCCATTAATGTCTATTCATTAATCATTACTCTTCTGTCTCCTTAAAAAAAAAATGCTTATGTGTGTGTGCACACAAACACTCCTGAGGTCATTTTGTTTTGAGTATAGAATACTTCAGTCCTTTTTTTAGGATTGAAAGTGTGTGAACAAACACCAAACACTTTACAGCATATTGAGCACCATTTCTGACTCAGCAGCAACACAAGGCCTCTTTTTAACATCCAATAATATATCCAGTGAACGACGTAAAAGCACTAGTGTTCAGTTTGAGGAAAACTGGATACTGGCCTGGAAACATCCACCTTTCTTTCTGAACCTGGAATTACTCATTGCACCAAATATTAATTCCACTGGACTCACATTCAGTAATTGAGCAGTCTGCCTCACTGTAGTAATTCTAAATGCTCTTAAATGTTGTTGAATTTACCAGAAAATCTGGGGCATGTCAATAAACCCAAAATGTATTCTCTGGAGGGTAAAACATCATACAGAACCAATGACTGTTTATATGTGTAGTGAGATTTTTAATCTATTGCAAATTACTGAAGTCAAAGGAGTTATGTTAAACTGAATCTGGCTTATACCGAAGAAGAATGAAAGTGTAACCATGAAAAGGAATAATACTGAGTCTCTTACTACATTGTAAACCCTTTGTAGAGCAAAACTATTGTTAAACTTTATCAGTTCCACAAGCTTTACATGCATCAATATTTTTTCTTGTATTGGGGCAAAATTCTGCTTGCTTTACAAAAGCAAAAAAACCTCGTTTGTGATTCATTTCACATAAATTGTGAACATTTGATCTGGCTTTTCACAGATAGATTGTACATGTTCTCCTTGTTTCTTTAAGGCTATTCACCCAAATAGCCTGAAGAGTGTAAATACTGCGTTCACAATTTATTCTCAAAATTTATTTCTTTTTTAAATAGTATGCTTCAATTCAGAATAAACAATAAGAGGATACAGCAATGCAGCCCTTATGAACAAACCTACAGGAACTAAACAGAGGTTTAGATGCATGTAAGGTAGACAAGTAATTACAGTAAGTACACGTTAGTTGCAGCTTTTTACAGTGGGCATGTAAAAGTTCAAACAATAGAAGCTGCTCTGACCATATTATTTTACCTGGGTAGGCTGTGCTTCACTGCGTTTCCTTCCTCTGCTTAGTCAGTATGAAAATGAAATTCTACCGAATTTGATAAGTTGCCATTTGACCCGATGCTGATTTAAGCTTCTAGAAGCTCATATCAGCATGAGGTCACCGACAGGCAAAGTCAGTGAATCTAAAAATGGTGCAGAAAAAAGAGGCTTTACTTGGGTTCAGATTATTTAAACAAACAGACAAGAATTTAGGGAAAACAAAATTGTGTTTCTAACCTGATTGGTCAAATCACTTTATTAAATGATATGATTTACATCTCTGGCATGCACTCTGAAATAAAGTGTCCTTGCAGTGAACAAGAAGTCTTTAGAAGTGAAAAGCCTTTTATAAAGATAATACAGTCTTTTGCTAGTAGGCAGAAATGCAATGTGAACAGATATTTGGTTTTGTTAAAGCAAACCAAAATGAAAACAAATTATGAACAAGAGTTGTGAACATCATCATCTAACATAACTAAAGAAACTAAATTTTCAGTTATATTGTGTATTCAATACTCCGCATATTGACAGAGACGCCTCTGAGGGCACACAGAAAAAAACACTTATTTAAAATATCAAGAGAATTTTATCCTCACATTTACTGAGCAGATCTGTGCATTCAAAATCAAATCTAAGAAATACTTGCATTCATGTATTCGAAACTCACACATGACAATCACAACTATATGACAGAAAGAGGCATTGCTAGTGGAGGAATGTGGTGAAGAACAGAAAGTGAAAAATGCCATGTGGTTCTTCATAAAGCTCTGTATGCAATAATATTTCATTTACTCGTCTGGGCCTGCTGCTTCCATTGGAATCAGTACGTTGCCTCAATCTGGTTTTAGCCTCATAGCCATTGTAAACAAGGCTATGTGATCTGTCTGCATACCTGTTAATTAATTAATAACTTTGAAAATGCGTATTTGTTTTGTTTTTATGTGGTAGTGGAACAGATCTCAAAGACAGTCCATTGCCCATAGACTTTGTAAAATAGACGGCTGGCTGGAGGATGAATACGCTTAGCAGTGTTGCTATTGAGGGAAATGCTGCAGCGTGAACTCATTCCTTATTAGATAAGAGAGAATCAATATGGGAAAGAGAGCTAGTAAATCCTCAGCAGCAGGAAAAAAATCTGTAGTAGATCATGTTAAACACCCAAGTTAATCTATGACAAGATATAAGGTATGAAGCCACATCAAACTCAACATCACTAAGTCTCATGTTCAGAGAAGTACTTAATGATGAATTCCTTCTCGTGAATAGAAGAATATTATAAGGCTACACTTTGTTTTTCTTGTGACATTGACAGAAAATCAGTGATTTCTCTGAAACTCCTGATTCTACTGTTGTTACATGTTTGTTGCTTTTTTGGGGAGGATTTAGAGCTTTAACCTAGAGTTTTTTTCTCTATTGCTATGTGACCACAGTAGTAAATCCTTTTTACCATCACTTTGTATCATATTTTTTTGTAATATCAAAATTTAAAAATACTTTTGGCAATTTTTAATTGCATGTACCTTAACATTATGCACACATTTTGTTCTGTGAGATGTGTGACCTTACAATTCACATTTGTTTCAATGAGAACTCAAAAGTTAGGCATCTGATTCTGAGAATTAAAATAATAGTATTGGGTAAAAATATACCTTACTGCAAGCTTATTAATCTGGTTTCCAGTTTAACAATCTAGAGGATACAGTTCAAAACAGAAACCTGAACTTGACTTGGATACAGGGAATCATTTAGAGAATTAGTGCCAACTTAAACTTATTAAGGGTATATTTTTCATGTAATTATTTGTTCTTATGGGAAGTTCCAGCTCAATTGAACTTGAGTTTAATTTTCTTCCTTCCTTTATGCCAGCTACATTTTATAATTTCTATAATGGAAAATTCTTTGCAGATGGGAATGTTCCTTAGTATAGTCTTTCTTCCTGTATATGTGTTTTAGTTTTTTCTAATCTAAATATTTTACTCATAGTTGACAACCTTACTGAAACTAAAGATAATTAACAGTGCTTCTGCAGTAATTTTAGTTGACAGTGCTTGACAGATGCTTGGAGAATGCCCCACCAAATGAGGAGGATGCAGAGCACTTTGTAAAACTTGGGGTATTCATTTAATGCTTTAACAACATCTAAACTACCCAGTAAGCTTAGAATATATATATTGTAAGCCACATAATTCTGTTGTTTAAATAAGCTGTAAATGCAAGATATGTAACACCAGCAAAAATTATTTACCATCTCTTCAGATCCGTCAAGATAATTGAATTGTAACCAGCTGTCTAAATATTTGCTACTCCTGCTAGACTCATACCATGTAACACATGTCATAAACTCTCTTTCACATACCAGTTTCTATGTAGAACAGGTATTGTTCTTGATAAACAACTTATCTATGCCTTCCAAACTAGGAATACAAATCAACAGCTTTCTAAACATTGAACTACCTAGATACTAAGAATAACTGCAGAGCCACTCAGATTACTAGGCACCGTAGCATTAAATGTTCAGCAAGTAGTGCATTTCACTGAGAAATAAAGGCTGTTCAGCCTCTGACTTGTTTGACAGTTTGTTACAAAATTAACTTGCAATCCAGTTTAAAGACATTCTAGATACTTTCCTCATCCTTTTTGTTGTTCAAGTATCATGGTACTGATGTCTATTAAAAACACCTTTCCTCCTGTTGTGTTCAGATTATTTGATTAATTACAATATGTAAAACTTTATTTCGACTGTCTTTAAATCCATCTGAAATGGATGACTGCCTAAGATTGCATATATCTACATGTTGTAAGAATTCAGGTACCATGACCACAGATGTATTTTAACTATTACCACAGTAAAAGTATTTCTTCATTTACTTTGTTAGCTCTCCTTAAAAATGCAGTAAAGAAAACATACGGCACATAAGCCGGTGCTTCCAAGTATTCCACTTCCTTTGGAACTTTCCCAAGTTTGGTATATCTAGTACCTTGGAACTCAGATGTCAAACATACCCAGAAAACTTACAAGATCCCATAAAATACTTCTTGCCTTTAAAATGCCCATTTTCCTTTTTTTAAAAAAATTTATTCCACATTAACTTAACTGCAAGCACTTGTACTGTCTCCGTCTACATCCTTTCTAGATTTTTATGTCGAGCACATCAGTTCCCCCACTTTCATCCCACTCCTCACCCCCAAGAAATGTGTGGTTTTGCCTTTTGACAAACAGAACAATCTTAGGTTAGGTGTAAAACTGAGTCTATTCTAGAGGTTGCTAGCCCTGCAGTCATGTGAAAACTGTGCTCCATTCACTTTTGCCTTCTAATTTCTTTAGTTCAGAGATGGTCAGGCCAGCAAGAAACTTTCCTTCTCCAACTCAAATCTAAGGCTTGTTAAGCTGGAAGAAGGGAAAATATGCCAGGCCTTTCAGCTGCTCATGTTGGACGCCTCCATCCCCTTGGCTGCGGATTGTAGTTTGAATCAGCTGTTGACAAGCAATAGTCAGACCTGGAATCCATGGACATTATATCAGGATCTGTTCTGGACCGTTGACTGCAGTAAGCATACTGCAGCTGAGAGCCAGCCTGCGTGGTGGCACTTGGGACAGACAGGGAGCTTTTGAGGGGTGATACAAGACCCGATTGCTTCCCTCCTAATAAGGCTACACTACCACTTGGGGCTGGAGGCTCATAAGAAACTTTTTGTTTCCATTCATCTGGTGGCTGAGGAAGTGTTTTCCTGCGAGCAGCTGATACTACATTAGCAGCAATGGATTCTTCCATATTTTGGGGCCCAAAAGCTTCATCCACCAGGCCAAGAGGGGATCTTGCAGCTGCTTCCCAGGGAGTCAGTCTCTTGCCAGGCTTGTCGGCTGCTGCGTCTGGCTTGCTGACGTAGTCAGGGGCAGGCTGAAATACAGGAGGAGAAGGAGGAGACATGGCTTGAGAAATGAATGAAGAAGGTCTCCCAGGAAGTGATAATGAGCGTCCACTGCTTCTTTCCTAGGAAAACAAAATGCGAAATATAGCTACAGTCACTTAACAACAAAAAAAGGAAATCCCTTCACTTCCAACCTGGAAAAACAGACCGTGAAAGCACATGACATCCTGGCATTCCCTATATATACGGGTACTTCTAATTTCTTAATTTAGTGGGAAAAGAGGAGATATTAAAAAGGAGGCAAAGAAACAGGAAAAAAGACAAAGCAAATTGAATTTTTGAGGAAAGTAAATAGACCAAAGACAGGCTTTTACTGAAAAGGCACAATTACATTAGCAACTGTACAGCTTTTCCACTACTTAGCTAGTGTGCCTTGTTCTGAAAAGGCCATTCTTAATAATGGAAAAGGAAGTCATGTTGTGACAGTTCCATGTATGTTTACACGATTCTTTCCAACATGCAGACACAGCCTAATTTATTTGATAACAGGCTCTGTCTAAGACATCTGTCCAAGAACATATCTTTGGCAATCTCCTTTTAAGAAAGGCATTTCTTACTCTAGAATCATTAGACTTATCATACATTTCACTTTTCAGGGCACAGAAATGAACACAAAAAATTAAAGACGTTAATGCAATGATTCACTTAATACCCTTGCAGGACGCTACTTAACCTGGCTTCTTTAAAAGGCAATGCCCTCAAAATTTCAGTACATTCCGACCCATTTATAGGAGCAATCCATTCATGTTTGACAAATCCTAATCTTCTTAGTAATGCAGCACTTTGAAACAGAAACTGTGTTCGTGAGAAGGTTCTGCTGCAACAGTCATTGGCAGAGTGTGAAACAGGTACAGCCTTTTCCCCAAGCCAGACGTGTTCTTTGTGTTACACAGACAAATGACATTGTTCTTACAGAGTTGTCTCTATACGTATGGTTCCTAAACTAATTGATTTACACTCACTGATTCATATCCTGAGGTTTAAATGCCTTTAACTCTGAAATCCAGTGTGAAATTCCAGGCTCTTTTGCCAAAGGCTTTGCTAGAATTTCATTCAAACGACATTGGCCTGCGTTACTTTTCCTAATTAGCTCGTAAAACTTAAAATATGTTGATCATGAACTAGAAACCAGCCAGTAGGTATCTGATTGTACAAGGTATAGTTTATCTAGCGAAGATTCACACAGAAATGTCACATTTTATAGGCTTTTCTGTCACAGGATCTTGACACATTTGAGTAACGTGAAAGACCTCTGCTTCACACAGGCTTTGAAGTTATGTTTTAATATTAGCCTTCTACATGAGAGATGAAAACTGAGAAAGAGACTGCTGATTTCATTATTTTCAGACAGTTTGCTGGTGCTCAGTATGAATCTCTTTTAAAAAGTGTAGAGTGACACACAGAGGTTATGTAATAAGAGTTTTGACAAGTTTCACAACTAATTCTTTATAACAGGACTGTCCTTTCGCCTCTTAGATATGATCAGCTATTCCCAGTTTGCGGCTCCAGAGAGGAAACTCCCCAACATTGTTAATGCTACCCACACACACTTATGGGAAATTTTCATGAGGTTCAACTTCTATCCAGAAAAAAATACTTCATTTTGGGCAACTTAGCTCAGTTAATTTTTAAGAATCCTCACTTAAACCTTGAGATCGTCAGACATTCAAATGTGGCTGATCAGATCATCACATCCAGACAGGTCCCAAGTGAGTACTCTAAGATGGTAGCATATAAACAAAAAGCACAATTTATCCATTTGGGAGGTAGATGAATTAAAAAAATGTAGAAGTTTGGGTTTTTTTTTTCCCTCCATAGATTAAGCAATGTACTCTCAAGAATGCAAGAATGGATTAAAGTTTCTCCATTTCTTCATCTGGTGAGAGGGATGTTTTTTTCTTACCTGGAAAGTAAAGCATCCAGGTAACAGATCATGCTTGGGGCCAATGAGTGGCAGACCCATATAGGCTGGTCAGAATACTTCTCCTTCCTCTAATGTATTGCAATTTCTTTCTTCATTGAATCCACATAAAAGAGCTTATTCAGCAAGCCTGGTTAGTGCATTTTTTAAAAATTATTGCCAAGAATATATTATTAAAATAGGCAAAATTAAAATAAATATGCAAAATGAGATATAGTTTCTATTAGAAATGAATCTGATAACTTGAACCACTAAGAGAAGGTTGTACAGAGGAATGAAAAAGTTGATCAAACATGTCTACATGTGTTAACTGTTCTCAAGAGGGTTTTAGAACATTGTATATGAGTAGAGAGAAAAATTCCCCTTTATTTAATGGAGATTCCAGTTTCAAGTCCCATGAGTACTTTGTAGGACTCTGGAGATGCAGAAGGAAATGATACTGTTGAAAGAAGTGCTACATAAAATATCTAACATTTCAAGACAAATGAAGATACTGTATGGTCTGTAATGTTTCGAGAAAAACTCCAGAGTTCGTCAAGTTGCAGAAGTATCTTTTTGGCCTAACCATTAGAAATAAAGCAGGAGAATGATGAGTTATCAAGTGCATTTCACTGTTTTTCTAACAAAATGGGCTGTTCTACTATGTTATGAAGATAGAAGTTTAACTTGTAAACACAGAAATAGTGTAGACAAAACTGAATATTCATGTGATGGCGAGTTCTGCATTTTTTTAGTACAGGTGGTAGATCAGATTCAACAGAAAATCAAAGTCATTAATGGAAAGTAAGATATTATTCCACAATGTTGGAAACTATTGTATGGATAGCTTTGTTATATAAGGCAAAGAAAGGGAACTGGCAGAAGAGAGCTAAAATGACCTCACAGAAAAAACTTCTGTATGGATCAAACAATACAGTGGACAGGAACTAGCACACAGTTTTTGACAACCAGATTTGGCAAGGAGTGTTTTGCTGGTTTGAGGATTTCCTATGTCCTTAATTTGGAAGACCTAAATGAACAAGTGGTTGTACTTCAATCATATCTATCCACAGCATCAGTCACATCATGCAAATCATAAACTCAGCTTATAAGGGTTTTGTAAAAAAGCAGACTCTCAAATACTGATAATCTGGAGAATAGTATTATATCTTTCCGGTTGGTCTTTATGTGGGCAAGGAGGAAGTGAAATATTTTGGATATGGAAGATTTTGGGAAATAAAATAAATAAAAATAAAAATAAAAATATTTTCTCCACTTTTGTATGAGATTCTGTTCAGTTTATTAGCTTTTGTGCAGCATGGGTCTGTATTTGGCTGGAATGTTAGGCCTTGCAGGAAGATAAGCAGTCAGCAAACTGGAACATCAGTAGTGCCTTAGGGATGAGCTTGGTTATACTAAAATTCCTTGTATTCATTCCTTGTTTTGTTTTTAACTGTAGTCAGGCTCTCAGGGACGAAATGACTAGGTAAGAATCTAAACAGTTCATACTGTCTCATGAGGTAAAGAATGTTTCATTATGTAAGGATGACTTTCCTTGGCTCTAAATAGGTGTGATTTCATCTATAGATTAAAGCATCTGTGACTGATTTTTTGAATGGAATTTGATTTACAGATTGCCAGGTAACCTGGCCAGTGAGAGATTGTCCTAATTTATCTGGAAAAAATCTTTCTGTAAAAGCTGATAAATATTCTCATTTTCTACCTCAGAGCCCCAAGATAGGAGTAATTCTTTCAAGTCTTGTCCATTTTGCCAAAGTACTATTTGAATGCACTGGCTTTCAATTTTCCAGAGTAGCTTACACATTTTTTTTTTTCATTGGCCTCCTGGATCTTGCATATTTCTAGACTTCACCTTAATAAGGTCATCTGAGAGACTTTGTTCTGATGGAAGAACAGACCAGGTTATCCAAAGAATTCTCCAGTGGACAACTTTGTTAGATGCCAAGTATCTTGTTTGGAGACTAGATACATTGGGTACGCTGAACACATCCAGTAAGATCTGCATCACTGAAGAGAATCAAGGATTGCTTCCTTCTGGATGGTTGTCATAACTATACTAAAGGTGGGCAGAAGAGGGTTTGAATACTCAGAAGATCCAAGAAGGTGACAAGATATTTGGCTAAAGTGAGCCTTAGTTATTTTGAATTACAGTCTTCTACAATAAATAGCAGTTGTCATCATCTACATTCCCATAAGCTCAGAGAGAATGAAACAAAATTTTATATTAATTTTCTTTTCAATAAACTTAGGAAAATTAAATATCTGCTTTGGCCTGAAACAATTCTACTAATTTATGTAAAGTGTCTGTTTCACAGAGAGTTATTGAATTGCTTTCGTCACTCAAGGAAGAAATAGAGAAAATGCATCAGATTTGTGCAGTATGCTGTAACACCTCAGTGCTGACCTTAAGGAGGAGGAATTTAGTCTCTAAGTCTACTGACTAGTAAGGTTGTTATGGTAGTATCTGTTGTGATAAAAGTAATCCAATAGCACCCTACACAGCAGATTTTTGCACATTGCATAGTGACATAGTTTTGCAATAATTTATTGCGTTTAAAAAAAGAATATTTCTGTCTATCCCAACTTTGTTCTGGAATTGAATAATCTTTGGCTTCAGAATATATAATATCACCACATTTTTTCACACTCCCTGGTAAATAGGTTTTAGGAACTTGTAGAAAAGCATGATTTTGCTAAAATATAAGTGTATCTCAAATGCAGAAACTGAGAAATTATCAATATTGCCTTTTTTCATTGCAGTTAATTTTTATTATTGGCAGTGGTGTTCCTAGACTGAAAGCCTAGGTCTGAACATTTCAAAATTTAAAGCGGATCTGTATTTGATATTCATATATGGATTTCTATCACCACCTTGGTGTTCAGCCCCTCTGAACTAACAAACACAAACTTTGGAATTAAGGCAATATTTATTCGCTAGAATTCATTACTGGACAGCAGCAGCCAGATGTAGTCATACTTTCTATTCTTTTGCCTTCATATTTAATACTTGGAGATACATCTTTTGACAAGTGTGTATTAAAATGAATGCACAAACCCCAGATCCTAAGTGAGATGGTGGGCAAAACCCAGTAAGAGTAAAAGTAAAAGAAAAAGTAAGTAAGAAAAAAAAAAAGTAAGAAAAAAAAGTAAGAGTAAAATAGAAAATAACTGTTCTACCCCTGTCTCCCTTAAGCTAGAAGAAGATCATAAAAAGAGGGTAGAGATTTTCCATTCTCCTTCCCAGAAATGAAGGGAGAAGGGAAAGAAGAGTAATATGCTACAAGAATTATTAAATTATTCCATGTTGTATGACTGTAATGTCGTTGTAAAAATACATTACAATAGTGTACCAGTACTCTAAGTATTATCTTGCAAAACAAACCACAACCCTATACAGAGATCAATTTGGTTTTTGTTTTTTGGTTTTGTTGGGTTTTTTTTCTTTCCATTGCCCTGTGGGAATATTTTCAGAAAGATCTCTTCTACAATAATTATTGAAGGGTAAGTTATTCTTGGATGTCAAGAAGAGTAAAAGCAGTTCAGAGCTGTCCATTGCAATCATAGAATTTAACAGGTGCTGACTGCCCAGGTGTCAATGCAAACAGATTCAACTTTCACTTTAGGTAACATTGATTTTTTAAATGAAAACTATTTATAAACTGATCAACGAAGCAAACATTTATTGTACCGCAAGCATCTTTGATATTTTTAAGTTGTGTATTAATGTAAACTAAAATGAACATAACATTATCTCCAAAAGAAACTATTTCAGTATATAAGTAAATGAATGTAAACACCATACTTATAAAAGGTGTGTGCACATATAGATCTGTTTAATGTAAGCAGGAGTGTGAATGTGCCTTTAATTCTATAGTATCCGAATCAATAGTCCAGAAAAATCAGTTATTTGGAACTTACTCTTATTTCAAATTTCTTGATAATTATGGAAAGCTGAGAGACAAGAAGAGCAATACTTTGTTTCATAAAATAGTGCAAACTTTAAAGGCAAGAGTCTGAAAGATATTGTTCATCTTGCAGACCAAAGGGGAATACAAAATACTACTCAGGGAAATTATTTCACAATAACTTTTTCTGTCTCAGCTAGCACATCTCCTTAACAAGTGAAAACTGTTGATATGTTTGCATGCTGAAACTGCCTTTTCAGCAGTTGAGGAGGCATATATTAAATTTTCAAGAAAACTCAAGTCGTCTTTTCACAAGTAGGTTGGACTCTTAATAGTCCATGTCTCAGTGAAACTTTCTGCAACATAGACTCCAACTGATTAAGTCACTTGAAAAAAAAATTACCTGGGTGTCTAAGTCATTGAGGTAGTTTTATTTTTATCTTTTCGTTATAGTCCCGGTCCTTTATCCTATATCAAAGCATGTTCAAATGTGAGTTAACACTAGCACCTGGCTAATGTTTACACAAAAAAGGAAACCAGATAAAACAGTTGTGCTATCTCAAAAAATGACTGCCTTTGTACAAAGCTCAGTCTGATGCATTTCTCATTTTGCTTTCTATGGGCTTGTAATGGCTACTGCAGTTAGAGACATAACCACTGAAAAACAGCAAGATGAAATAAGTAATACTTGATTTTTATGCCTTTTTAATTCTTTTCTTCTTTCTATTTTTTTTACACATAAATAAGTACTTCAGATTTTTAAACTGAACTGCGTATAGAAGGGAGACATATTGCTAATCTTGTAGCTTTTTAAATCCCAAATCATTTACAATTTAAACTTCACATAATGAAAATTGAATTCCTCTCAGAAATGCTGCCGGCTCTGGAGTAAATACTACAGCTACAGCTATTTTACAATATGAATATAAAAAAGTTTGAAATAAAATGGAATAAGCTTATTTATTTGAAACTCTGAAAATAATTTATAGCAGGCTAAAACGGGAATGCAGCATTTTGGTTAATGGGGATATTAGTGGCTGGAGAGGCAGAGAATCTTACCTTTATAACAATTAAATTCTTGTCAGTGACTGTACTGAGACTAGTAACAGATGAGAATCCCATAGTTCATGTCTGATCCTAACCTCCTCCAAGCTGCCTTGTCAGGGCTGGCTTTCAAAAATTGTTAGGGAATTTTAGAACTGGAACCTCGTTTATTCTAAGTTTAGATTGTTAATAACCGTGGTATTACTTCAGGTGAGAATAGTCTTTTCATCATTAGTATACAAACTAATGAAACAGTTACTGTCAACCATCTTACATAAGTTTTGTAACAAATTCTGCTTTTGACAATAAAGTCTTTTTAGTTGTCAAGTAATGGTGGAGGAGAAAAGTAAGGTATTATAATTAGGCCTTCACTACTACAAAATGGAAAAGAAACGTAAGAGTGCTGCTAAACTCTCATGAATGAGTTATACAGTTAGCTCAGTTTGCATCTGTGTAAATGAAAGAAAATAAGTGCTTTCCATTATAATTTATTCTTTATCCATATAATATTATCAAAGTACCATACAGTTATGTCTATAAAAAGCAAGTGGCTGGAACTTATTTGGCCATAGGCATCTTAGCTTTCCTTGGAATAGACAGTTTACTTCTTGTAAGGGAGAATATTTGCTGCCACCTTCTGGACTTTTGTATTACACAGCTTAGAGGAAGGTCTTAGAAGAAAAAGCGTTTTGAATAGACATTTGAAAAACAAGGGCAAAGTTGGTCCTAGTTTCTGACCTCGATATTTTGTCTGAACAAGGAAAGGGTTTTTAATGGATACAAGGTAAATGCTAATTATATTTTTTCCTAAAATCGAAGGAAATAAATATAAAATACATTGTAATACTTGAAGGTGGTAGCAGTGTTGTTGCTGAACATATCCAAACTAAAAGATAAATTATCCAGTTCCTTATAATTTTCTTATCAAATATTAAAAACTGAAATTTTCAGTCTTTTCTTTTTCTTATTTACTTTATTCCAAATGATGCATTTCAACCAAATGAACCTATATAGTTCAGCCATTTTGAAAAGTGAGAGCAGGGAAAAATATACGTCAATTAAAAAAAACCCTCTAGCATCCTTTTCCTTTAAAAGTGGTACCACTACATGCTTTAGAACTGGTTTGATACTAATCTTTGTATCTGATGTGTCTCATATTTCCATGCAAACTTTCCTATGTGTATTCAAGTTGAGAACCTTAGATAGGCTCTTTAGGAACATCTTGCTTTGCACAGCTAGCTCCTTAGAGCTCCATTAGCAGCATTAATATTCTGTTAGGCAGCAGGACTTTATTCATTATCACGGGTCTAAGCTGCTGTAGGCTGTGATGTCTTTGGACACCACATAGGAGAACGAGAAGACTGTCCTTGTGCTTTCTCTGTCTAAGCTGCAGGCTATGTGGAACCCCACAGGCTGGAGAAGTCACTGGGTGTTCTACAGCTCCTGCGCTGGCTGCACAGCTGGATTTTCACTCCCAACAATTAGTGCATGCAGCATATGGTGCATACCCATGCCTCTGCCCACCGGTGGCTCTGGACTCGAGCCTGCACACTCACTGATGAGCCCTGAGATGCACTGCAGAGCACAGCTGCCCCTTGACAGAGCCCAAGACCTCCTGTCTGGGCCCAAGCAGCCTGGAAGGAGACAACACCTGATTTGAGTACAGGGGGGGCAAGAAGCCGACTTTCAACAGAGTGGAAGAAGCACACAAGGGAAGGACAAGAGAATTCTGTGACTGGACAAAACAAAACCAGGAGTTGGTAATACTTGATACAGAAAGAAAAACTGTTTTCAGTACTGGCTTGGAGAGTGCTGAGACTAGAACCTGATGGCCAAGGTTCCTGAGTTTGGATGAGAAGCCTAAGGAATGGAAAATTGACCTATATAGCTTGCAATGAAGCTACTATAAGAAGACCAGGAGAAGAGAAAGATTAAGAAATGGGGCAAGGAAGGTGTATTTGGAGAAAAGAACCTGTGCCCACTACAGTATACTTTTCTCCAGAGTTCCACAGAAATTATTCCCCAGAGAAATGGAGTTGGTCCTTCCTCAGTCTCTCTGCTGTCAGAAAATACTGTGAAAGCAAGCTGTCTCATCCTCCCAGTGCTGATTCACGGAGAGGATGTCAGCATGTGTTTGCTGCCAATCACTGTAGCAGCATGATGGCAGTTGGCGATGGTGGTTCAAGCCATGCTGGAGGACCCTGTTGGTTACAGTATGCTATATGATAGTATTCCAGGATTTGGTTTGTTGTTCTTAGAAAACTCTTGGGTCTGAAGTTGGAAGGTCAAGTATTCAAAAGCAATGAAATGCAAGGATCATTGCCCAGTACCTATGCATTTTGGTTACATTTCAGGACCTCTGCCTCATCCAGTGCTGTTTCAAGGCTTCATTTAGAAAATACTAAGATTCTATAGCAAAGGAGTGTATTGTGCAAAAGGTGTTTTCACTGGTTGGATTTCATAGCTGGTCACTGAGGATTCCCTTTCTGGGCCTCCACTGGAGTCCTGTGATCTGTTAACCTTCACAGACTGATGTTAAAGGATCACATACTTTCATACAGTAACTAGTTCCCATGCTACTGGACTCTGAAAATGCTAAGTGTCTTGTCATTTGTAAAATGTGGTGGTGTAAAAATGAGCTATAGCTTCTGAATGACTTGGACACTAACAAAAAAATTATGAGGAAATAATTCTGCCTGAAGAGCACACTTTGAAGAGCATATATTAAGTGAGGAATGGTGCTAAGCACAGAATAATGTCAAAACAAAACAGCGAAGAGCTGTTTGTCAGATGAGCAGTACCATTCTGTGCCCTGAATTGAGTCAGGAGTCTTACAGAACAAAATAGCACATGGTGACATGATTACAGATGTTTTTGTCACACAAATGCACAAGAGAGTTGCATTAAGGTGATACAGACAACATTCATTCCAAGTGCCTCATTTTGCAATCTAAACAGTAGTGTTTAATATATTTTTTTCATAATTATATATACATAAGCTCCGGTGCTTCCTTCAGTACTGTTCCTGTAGAAGTACCAAGTATGTCAAGTTTCTCTACCAAAACACGTGTCTGAAAGTAATCTTAGGATGAGAGAAGTTGTACATCTGAAGTGCTCACAGCTGTGCAACGGAGTACAGTGCAGGTGCAGATTTACATCCCCATAAGTAGTTCTGTTGCTGCCTCTCATTTTGTGAAATCTTTTTTTTAATGGAACACCATCATCGCAATTTTCTTTCTCATTTGTCACACCCCTGCACTTTCTGACATCAGCCAAACAAGCAGCAAGGTATCTGAAAAAATTTACAGCCCACTTCAGTACATAAAATATATTCAAGTAGCATGGGTAGGACTAGCAGATATGTTTGTACCTATCTAAAACTGTATACTTAACCAAACAAAATTAAACTGCAAGCAGATTTTGAGGTTTTCTTGTCACCCTATCTCTGACTGGGAAAACTATCAAGACTGTAGGAAGAAAATTAAGTGTACTCAGATGACCCTGCTTTGCTTTTGTTTTTGTAATAAAGTTGTGTACGAACCACAACCTGCACAACGAGACTGTACGAAGTAACATTCTCACAGATCAAAGAAAAAATCACTAGCACCTATTGACATTTTTTGGAAAAAAAAACCCCAAACTTTCTTTAAAAACTGAAAATTTTCATTCATAGATTATTACTGTATGAAAAATTTTGCTTCTGATACAGGTATACTAAATTATTTCCAAGCAATTAAAGCTCTTACTGAAATCAATGACTCTTACGCTCCATGTGACCCTTTGTAATCTAACATGCGTTATGGTGATTTGGAATGTATTTTATTTCTGTAATGTTCTTCTTTTTCTTCTGTTTGTTGTGCTTTTCTTAAACCAGTTAAAATCTATTATTTCAGGTATGGATGGAAATGTCAAGAGAAACACTTCATCTGTTCAACAGTCGAGCCTTTGCATGTATTTAGCAATGACCTGGTTACTTTCATAGCAGCTTATCCTTCAATTGCCTGGAGTTAGGAGGGGAACTCTCTGTTGTAAGAAGTCTGTCTCAAACCATACAAAACAATCAAGGTTTCTTGTTCGAAAACACTTAGTATTGTGATATCAATTACCCCACATAGGAAGCCTTCATCCAGAAAATCAATCTGTAAGCATGGTTCAGTAAGATATTTTTCTCATAGCTGTTTCCTCAGCCTAAGGGAATATGCAGTTATTATAACATTCTAACGCATTACTTTGTGCAGGTTTCACATGCACTGTAGTTAAAAACAGTTTGCCAAGACCAGTACAAACGAGAATAGATTTTTTTCTTCTGAAAACTGCAGAGGATAACAGGAGACTTGATTAGCATGCTATATGAAGAAAAAGTCTTTGCCTGCCTTACTCAAGGAAGCGAATGTTAAAACCATAGAAATATCATCATATGGTTAGTCTTAGCTTGTAGAGGAAGAGTTCAAGTCTGCTTCTGTAGAGATCCTTCCAACACAGAATTTCACTGAGCTTCAGGATTTTTCCTACTTTTTAAATCATTTGATAAAAAACCTAAAATGCTTCCTGTAGTAAACAACCGGCCTGAAAAGCACTTGCCAAACATAGCTCTCGAGTGGTTCCAGCTCCTCCCTTGTGTAACCACATACAAAGGTAATGTTTACTATAAAGTAAGAACAGTCGTCGTCGTAGGTACTATGAAGTTGTCATGGTGGCACCAAGTGTGCTATGAAGTCATAAGGCTCACATATTTTCCCAAGAAATCTACCATCAGGAAGTAAATTCGGAACTTCTGAATCCATGGGTTTTTGAAGATCTTGACAAGTTTCTTCTTTGTGTAATGTTTCTAATTCAAGCTGAGTAGACCGATTATAAAATAACATTGTGCCAAGCTGTGTAATTAAGGTTTGCACTTGCCATGCCGAACTGCCAAAGCGATCACAGGACTCCTGGGCGTTTGACTTCAGGCAAAGAAAGTTGTATCATGTTTTTTTTAAAGGCAAGACTGGAAGAGTGGATCTTTTTAAAACCAATCATTTTTTATTCTTAAAGCTATGGAATCTGGAAAAGGATCCTGGAAAAAGAGAGGAGAAAGATTTTGCAAATTGTTAGTTGTGAAGAGTGCTGTCCTTCCACTGGTATTTCCCTACCTCATCATGGAGAGAGGATTCCCCGCAGAGATGCTGGAGCAGCAGAGCACGATGGTAAGGCTGGTCCTTTGTTGAGGTGTTGTCCAGGATACTTGATAAACAGTGCTCCTCCCAGATCACATCATCTGATATCGAGTTCTCTTTATAATTGCTTATCATCTTTTATCAGAGTTCACCTTAGCACATTTGAAAACTCTCATGTATAGGAGCTATCTAGGATAATAAGTTTGTATATCTGGTGTTCTCAGAGCAATAGTCTATTGATAGGGCCTGCTTTTTTTTAGAGCTCACTTTTTTCCTTTTGCTGGGTATTAGCATTTTGGTTCTTTCACAATATCTTTTTGCAAATAGTAGAGGAAAAAAAATCATACCCAGTGATGTGATCACTCTGTCATCCAAGAGTAATCTAGAAAATTTCAACAAAAGTCTGGAAATAGTCAGCAATCTCTGTGCAGAATAATTAAATCCTTCTTGCCGATTGTTTTCTTTTCTTGTACTTCTGTATTTCATGATCATCTGAGAGGTATTTTATCCTGTTGAGTCTGCTTTTTTTCTGGAGTTTTCTCCCCACTGCTTGGTTCCCTCTAATCCTAGGAGTATTTTCTCTCAAAATTGCTGTTCTGCCAATCAACACTAGTTTTCCTATCTGAACCACACACCAGCCCCTCACATCATAATTTTTGGAGCCTGCTGATACCTCTACCTCTTAGTATTTCTTTACTCCAAATACACATTTGTGAGAATTCTGAACATTCGTTTTAGTGTGAATGATAACAGCACTCTGCCAACAAGAAAATGAACTCTTTGCCACATGGTTGCTGTGGTGACAGCAAAACAGGTCACTGCAGTTTTAGGGCTGATTTGTGTCTTGACTCTTAAATGTCTCATGTAAAATAAAATTAAGCATACAAAATAAAATGAATAAAACAAAAATAGGTATATAAAATTAGGGTCAGTGCAAGAAGACTTCAGATCAAAATTGTCTGAAACCTCCTTTTGGTGGCTGATCTCAAAATGGCATTGTCTTGATCTCAAAGTCTGTGTCTAGGAGAGAAGTGGGCATTCCCTGCTGCAAGTCTAAATTAGAGTGTATTATAAAGTCCCATGGCATCGGCCAAGTGCTTTTGGAAACAAGCAGCTTATTGTCACTGGATATTGTCCCATGTCTTAGGACAATGCAAAACTATTTCTTCCATAAGATAGCAGAAAGAAAAAGAATGAGGCTTACTTGTAAGAGATAATAATGTATGTTCTGTAAATGTTCCCACAGAAAAAGAAACATTTAAATAATATCTTTGTTTGTTTCATAATATGTTATCTTTTGCTGAGCAGGAACATGATAAGAGTGGTTCCCTAGAGAAGCCGGGAGAAGTTAAGCAGTTCTTTGTTCAGGAACTAAATTTTGTCTTTTATTTTCGCAACAGAAATTCTAACTTTTTGTCTAAAAGCTGCTCATCTCCAAAACAGAAGCTTTCAATTCAGGTTTTATAATAAGAGGTTTATAACTGAATCAGGAATTGAAAGTATATAAACCCTTGATTGAGGTAGCCGTTTCTGTGAAAGGGCTGTGTAGAATGTGAGATCCAAACTGGTGCAGTATAGCACATCCAGTACGTGCTATAATTAAATGTGCTAAACAAAACATATAAGACTTTAATTCCTCTTTTAATGTGAACATACTGGAAGCATTGTTATTAGGGGTGGCCTAAAATGCACTGTTAAATATGCTTACCTAGTAAATATAAGAATTGCATTGTGGTAGCGTTGTCATGTCATATTAAAATAATTCTAATAGCTCTTTCAGAAAACCGTTTACAGAACCTCGTTGCCATTTCAAAGTGAAATTTCAGATGGTACTGTCTACACAAACCATTCATTTTCTTGACATTGCAGCTATGTTTGACGTCATCGTTAGCTTTTAATTTAGACCCATGACAATGAACAGATCAACTTTCCTCTAAATATCTGCTTCCCAAGAGATGACATCTTGGATAAAATTGTTAATTTAAGTAGGCTAGTCTTCTGAAATATGAATAAGAATTACAGACTTACCTGATTAGTAAAAAGAGTCTTGAAGCCAAGTTGGATCCAAGCACTATGCATGTAGAATGATGTACGTGTATGACAATGAATTCAGAGTTGGGCTTTGAATGGGATTTTCAAATGATCTTAACTGAGTTAACAGCACTGGTGTCACAGGGGCATTTGCTTTTAACTCTTATTGATGCTTTAAAAAATCCTTCTGTCATTGCTATAGGCCATGTGACATACTTGTATTTGAATAACAGCAAAAAATCCAAATGTGATCAAAATCCAAATTTTCAGCATAGATGCACTTCTTTTGGACAAAGTAAAGAGAAGGTAGGCTAATAGCTATATTTTATAATGCTATCACAGAAGCTGACTTTTCGCTTTTTGCTGTAAACATACATATGATTTAGTTGACTTCCTAAGTGAACTTCTGGGTTGTACTGAAAATGAAAGAAATAGCAAAATTATTTTAAAGATGACAAGTACACATTTCTGGTTTTAGGTGAATTTAGTTCTAGACAGATGACTGAGGAAACGGAAATAATTCTGTTTCAGTCCACAGCTCTCCTCTAGCTCCTATTAACTTGACTTTTCTCTTTCTGGCAACCTGATTTCCTTTGGATGAGAATATAACCCAGTTTTACCTCTTGTTTCCTCTGCTGATAATTAGAATAATAACACTTATTATTTCTTACTTGGAAAGCGGTATGCCATGTAGGCATATACATGCTGGAAGTTAGATTTCAGTAATCCCCATATTTCACACAGGATACTCAGTAGCTGGTAACGAATTCCAAAAGTTACTGCCCTGAGCCTGCGATGAACTGGTGGCCATGCTGTGTAAGCTGCTGGATTGTGTTAGTAGCCACATGCATCGACATCAACACTTGTGGTGGAAGTACAAAACTGCTAAAAATCTCCTAATTAAGGAAATATTCTTGGCGTGGTAGGGTGAACAAGTACAGAAATGTGATTGTAATTGACAAATGTATTTTACAGGAAGAGACTGTTAAGTAAAGGGCTGTTTGGATTTCTAGGTATCTCCCTAGCAGCAGTACTCTTATCTTTGGTAGGGTACGTTTATTCCAAGTAGATACTAGTATCTTAGACTTCTAAAATAGTGTGTGTAACTTCAGATAAAACTTTTACTAGAGGAGAAGAAAGGAAAGGGAAGGGGAAAGGGAAGGAGAAAGGGAAAGGGAAAAGGAAGGGGAAAGGGAAAGCGAAAGGGAAGGAGAGGAGAGGAGAGGAGAGGAGAGGAGAGGAGAGGAGAGGAGAGGAGAGGAGAGGAAAGGAAAGGAAAGGAAAGGAAAGGAAAGGAAAGGAAAGGAAAGGAAAGGAAAGGAAAGGAAAGGAAAGGAAAGGAAAGGAAAGGGGAAAGGAGAAAAGGAAGAGGAGAGGAGCGAAGGGGAGGGGAGGGGAGGAGAAGGGAGGAGATTTTGTATTAACAGATTGCATAGAAAGTAGATTTCCCAAAAAATATACTGTCAGTCTGTACAGGTAAGTGAAACAAAGATATAGCAACGAAACTGAAGGAAAAGAAAAACCAAACAGGCAGAGAGAAAAGGGACAAGTTTAATGGTAGAAGAAAAATACAGATATTGACAGTGGAAAACAGATAGAAGGGAAATCTCCAAAGGATTAGAATATTGCTACTTTCTGTTTCCAGACAAATGCAGTGTAATTCTTTGTTGAGTTTTTCAAACTATTTTTTTCAAAATTTCCCATCATTCTTCTGAATAGTAAGAGGGAGAGGGATCACCTGGTCATTTTTTTCTAATGCAATCAGTATCCCAATCCAAAGTTAAAGGAGAGAGTAGGATTTTGGTGATCCAAAATTCATAGTGATTTTTATTGGCTTGATTAGACTTTGGTTCCAGTCTGTTTTCTGCAGGTGCAGCTAAATGTATTCTTCTCAAATTTGATTGCAGTTTGAGTTACCATCATGAGACCAAACTAAGGAGATTTTGTTCTTTCTGGGGAATGTTGTCTTCATCACAATATATAGTTCTACTAAAAAACCTTATGATAAAAAAAATCCATAATCTGGTCTGTATCTAGCTGGCTGGTAGTTTAAACAAATACATCAACAGATTCTGCCACCACAGAGTGATGCTTTAATCTTTAGTTTCATGCTTGGGATGGATTTTTATACCCTTAGTTGTGTGAAACAACACCTTGTTTCAAACCTAGCACCACTGATGCTAACAGGACTGCTCACTGAAAAACATGCTAACTATTCTAATATAGCTCCTTGATTTCAGCAAGCCTCTGTATTCACTGCAATATTATACAGCAGGTTTCAAGACCACAGACTCTTAAGAATTTTATACAGTAGCAGTATTTCAATCCTTAGTCCTCAATATGACAAGTAAAAGGTGAAAGTATAAGACCAGAGTAAAAAGATTTAAAGTGGGAAGAAGCACTGTAAAGCCCCAAGTGAAAGTTATAAAATGTGTATGAGAGACCAAGAGAAAGGCATGGTCATGTTTATGATTTACTATTAAGTGCTAATTCTGGCATATACTACTCTGGTTTCAAGAATCAGTACTCTTGAATATACGTATCACTCCGTTCCCAATCACTGTGCTTTCACAAGAAACTATTGCATTACATTGCAGCTGTAAAACCCAGCACATCTCTCTGACTGTTCAATAATTTTGATTTACTGGCTTCTATCTCACTTGGTGGAGTCAAGGCAAACTTTGGCTAAACATATATCTGCACTTGCGATGTCAAATTTCCCCAAAATGGGAAATCTTTAACAATTTTTCCAGCTGTGTTTCCATCTCTTTTAAGTTAGTCTTCAGAATACTCCAGCATCCCTTATAGCACATTCTCTGTGAAATCACAGAGGCAATTCATTATTTTGGATCACAGCTGATCCACATAGCTTACAAACTAAGCCCCTGACTGATCAGTCAGATTCCAGTGGAAGGACCTTTGAGCCAGGACAGATTCTGACTGAATTCAATGGGGTTCTGTGCAGGCCAAAGGTCTATCCAGTTGTATTCTGCTAGTGATCAGTCAGAGTCTAATACTATATCTATTTTATCCTATGTTAGTAATACATATCACTATTAATATCATTTAATAAGGCACTTCTTAAAAAAAAAAAAAGTCCTCAAATCCTCAAATCCCTAGGTCATTAGAACATAGTTGGGGAGGGGGGCAGAAAAAAAGATCTTCCCTAACAGTTGGACATACCAGGAATATTGCTTATTGTTGTTTCTGTTATAGTAGTCCTGAAGCAAAAACCTAGTGTCCTGCTTACTCAATACAATGGTATCTATTCATTTCAGGATGTTATGTGTATAAATCATCTGATAATATGCATGAATGTGCTAAAATTTGTCTCTATTTTTATTCCTTAGGAAAGTTCAAGTGTTTTGGACCCAGATTTCAGGTGATATATCTGACGTTATTAAGCTAAGGAATACTACTGGCATTGTTTGTGTGCCAGGTTACCACTGCAAACAATTGCTTGCAAGCAAAATGGACACTAAGTTTCAGCTATAAGGTTTACTCTTCAATAATTGATGGCTTCCACACCTGTGCAGTGACGCCAGCTTTCTTTGCTGAAAATTTTGGCCTTGGAGCAATAAACGAAGAGGATTTGGTGGTTTCTGGCTTAGAAAATGCAGAGTAACCTGTAGGTGAATAGAATTCATTTACAGGGGTAGAGGCATTTGACTGGAACAAAGGTTGTGAAGTGTAGGCTGGCACAGAGTACACAGAAGATGCCCGGGCGTTAGGAGGAGAGCCAGCGCTAGGTGGTCTGAAAGGCAGAGCTTGCTTTGAAGTAGGCGACTTCAATGTCTGCTTAATAGCTAGGCTTTCCTTAGGACTAGGAGGTTGAAAAGTGAATAAAGATGCATCAAGTTGATAGGGTTTATGTTTCATAATATCCAAAGCATTGAGACCTTTCTTAGGTTTTCTTTTTGTATTTTTGGTAGCAGCAGTGGACTTAGAGGAAGGCTTGGTAGCAGCAGAAGGAAAAGATGGGCAGTGGATGGGATTATAGGCAACAGGTGGGGGTGCTCGGACATTAGATGAATATTTCCAAGAAGCTGGTAAAGATGGAGTTGGAGATGAGGCTCGTGCCATGTTTGCCTGCACAGTCTCTGAATCTACCACATACTTCTCCATTCGAGAGTGCCTTCTGGCAAATAACTGGGCTCCTTTTCCACGCATCTCTGGTGGCATCTCAAAGGTTGGCTTTGTTCCTCCAGCACTTGGTGTGACTGGTGTCTTGGGTGTATGGTTTGGACTCGCTAGGCTTGCTTGAGGCCCCTTGAAAGGACCGGCTAGGTTAAGAGTACTTGGGGGATGGACAGGAGAATGAGGATACTGTGGAGATTTGAGTGGTGCAGGATATGCTGCCTGAGGTGAGGCTGGTGCTGGGAAAGAAGGAGCCTTGTTAGAAGCCACAGCTGGAGGTGACCAAACTGGTGAAACTGGGGTACCAGCAGGAGGAGAGACCTTGAGTGAAGGCTTTGGAGCAACAGGAGGAGGGGCCTTTTGTTTAGATGCTTGAGTCTGCATGAAATTGCAAGCTTCTGCTCCCAAACTGAGGTAGTCTTCTTCAGGTCCTGACTCAAAACCAGCTCCAGTACCTTTTTTGCCCTCTGCATTGTGTACAAGAGACAACAGGGCAGGATTAGGACTTACTTTGGGTGTTTCTTTGAAATTGAACATAGGTTTTGAAGTGCTTCTTCTCTTTGCCTCTTGCAGTATCCCAGTTCTTTTGGCTGGCACCGCAATTCTTTCATCTCTGGATGCTATGTGTTCTGTTGGCTCAGTAGGTGACCACACAGTTGGGGCAGCTCTGCTGGCTACAGGAGCTGAAACAGGTCTGTAGAAAGCCTCAGGTGGTGGGCTAATAGAGCAGTAAGGAGGTGGTCCTGGTATATCCGAAAGAGGACTAGTGACATTTCTTGTGGGTGAAAATGGTGCAGCTGCTCGGTTTTGAACCCCAGAAGGGAAGGGCTTAGCTGTTTTATTCAAAGATGCTGCTTTTTGAGATTCAGAGGACTGAAAAGAGAGGTTCCTGTGTGGTGCTAAGCCAAAGCCATTTTGCTGTACAATTTTGCTATGATTCTGGCTCACGTCTGGGTAGCTTTTGCTCACGCAGCTCTGCTGCCTTGACATTTCTTCTTCTTTTGTTTGATAGGCTGAAGAGCTTACTCTCTGGAAGTTCTCTGACAGGGTGGCTTCCCTTTGTTCCTCTGTATGCATTGTGCGTGCCTTCATCTCCTCTTGCTCGGCTGTAATCTGATCCATCCTCTGCCGTCTCTTGGCAAACATGAGGGCCCCTTTACCTGTGGTCTCCGGAAGCGTCTGCATCTCGTCTCCACTTTTTGTCTTCTTTTCAACCTCAAGTAGACCACTGTCCCAGTCAAACGTCAGAATCTTGCTGTCGTCAATGTCAGAGAAGAAATCTTCATCTATTTCTGACTCACTTGTTGCAAGCAAACTCACTTCAAAAGTGTTTTCTTTGTCACCCTCTTCACCTTCACCTTCACCTTCTTCACCCTCGTCTTCGTCACGTTCTAACTCCCCAGTACCGTAGCTGACTAAAGTATATTTCCTTGCCCTTTGACGACGCTTCTTGAACATCAACACCCCCTTGGAATTGGGATTGGGGGCTGCTGTCAGCAGCAATGCAATACTTTTACATTTAGATTTGGCTTCTTTAACCTGCTTCTCTGACAGACTCTCACTTCGCCGGAGCCCTGTGGAAAGAATTAATGTGCACATTTAATTACATGCAGCCCACAAAAATATAAGGAGACTAATAAGAAATAGTGCATTTATCGATACTGAAATTTACCCAATGTCCCCTTCCCCTATATTAAAACATTCATTTTCTTTTGCATGGAGACGTCATTATAATTAAGCTTTTCCCACACCATCAACTGTGTTGTAAATACCATACCCAGGATTCCACAGAGTCACACCTGTGCAAGTTCAAAGGCTACATCACTTTCTTTAGAACTTTCTTAGTTCAACGGGAGCGTTATATGTGTCTTTATTTCTAGCTTTCTCAATTTTTATTCCCAAAAGTAATCTCGGCAGCAACAGGAAGATTATAATTGCTCATATATTCAGTTTCTATGCCCGATATTTATGAAGCGTTTGACCACAGTTCCTAGGCTTACAGCAGATATTCCCAGGCAGCCAGGCCCATGACTGCTTAACATCGGAGACCAAATAAAACTGAGTGTATTTTGTCTAATGGTGGTAGCAGCTTCTGCCATTTATGTATTTACTTTACTCATATGCATTACAAAATACATGTAGTTGATAAAACTGAGTATGCTTCTGTGTATTAGCTATTTAAAAGCAAGTATACATCCACAAAGGCATATACAGAAACTATTAGCATTAACTATCAGCCCCTTGGAAGACATGGGACTCAAGGAAAGCAGGTCTCAGTCTTTTAACAAGCGTCGCTTGCCTGAAACATAATCCAAAATTGTACAGGATAATACAGCTCCAGAATATTTATTTTGAAAGTGTGGCAAGAATGGATACACATTTAAGAACTGAATGGAGGAGGCTCAGCTAACTTCTCAAGAGTATTCGCTAGCATATATCAATAATACATATTTCTTAAAGCATGAATTATTGGTTTTCATCAAGTCATGTGGAACAGGAATAGATGCAGCTGTAAAGCTGATAGATGCACTGTACATCAGCATGACTTCTCCCTTGTTATGTGACATGGAGCGTGTGCCTCATGGGGCAACGCAGGCCAGGTAGTGTCCCTGTTTCTTTAGCTTCCTTATATTCTACCACTGCATCTCATGAATGAAGACCTCAATAGTTTCTCCTTTGAAAAAATCTAGAATTTAAAGCTGTTTCTTCCTAAATCAATGGTCCCCTTCCACTTAATTTCAAAAGGAAAAAGTGTGCCTCTGATGTTTGAGAAAAGAACAGTAAATTATTTAGTATCTTTTGCTAGCATAAATAAAGGGAACTCATTAAAGAAAGCCATGTGGTGTGTTTTCTATTAATAATCCTTTTAGCCATTTCAGTAGATGGAGTCTGATACTTCTCCTGTTAAAGACAACTGGAGTTTTGCCATGATGCCAAATGACAGCATGACTGGACCAATGGTTCTCACAAGAACCTATAAAAGAGAAAGGAACATGACACCCAAACCCACAATTTGTAATATTTTATTTTGAGAGGGCCAAATCACAAAATCCTTGGCTCAGTCCTTTGAAAATCCAAATGCTTACAATAGTCACTGAAGACATTTTCCAAAAGTATGGGCTTTAATACTGGAGTGCCTCTGCAAAAAGAAATGGTTGCCCTTCACGTCTAAGTGCTACACTTTCAAATAAACTACTTGCATCAGCAGTGAGTGTTTTTCTAGGAAAGGGATTCAGCAGGTACCCATACAGTTCTGTGGGAAGCAAAAATTGAAAGTTTTTATTTTGCTAGTATGTTTTTTCTTAATTCTTAATCAGTAGTTTCAAAAGATGGCAGAAGAAATGCCACCTGCTCAGCTAAATAGAATCTGATTACTATTTACAGAGAAAATTTCTGCTAAAGAGATCAAACACTTATAATAAATATCCTGCTCTAGTTTAGACTTAAATGATGCATTATAATTTTTAATTTAAAAAACCCTTTATAGTATTTGCTGCACACAGATTATTCTCCTATAGTTGCCAAATTTTTTTCTAAAGTGTAGATAGGATTTTATGAACAACAACAATAACAATAATAATAACAATGATAATAACAGTAACAACAACAACAACAACAACAACAACAATAATAATAATAATTTAAAAAGTAAATATTTTTATAGATTAGTTCAGTGGTTCCCTAAGGATAACAACCAGCCACTATATTAGAATGAATTGATATTGTCATAGTTGAGATGGAAAAAGACAGAATCTATGTCTTACTTGAGAGAGGAGTTTATGATGTAATATATAGTTCATTCTTTATACTTTTGCATTAATAGACAGGTACTGCAAGTAATTCTCGAAGACAGGCACAGTCACACAGTTGGTTCTGACTTCACAGACAAAATGTAAAGCATGTACACTTTTCTTTTATGCTTCATTTAATATGACAAAAATATGTGGATTGCATACAGACACTTAGGTATAAGTAACTGCTTGATTCACTTGCCAATAAGATACAGATGGTTATCATGCTAAAAATATGCTTACAGAGGAATTAGCAGCGGGTTAGCGGACTAATTCCAACACTGCATATGAAATAGCTTGCTGCTACAGTATATCACTGCACACATTCAGGCACCTTTGACATACTGCTACTAAATGCGCGGACAGGATTCTTAACATTGTTGGGAAAGAGCAAGCAACCAATAGAAAGGTCCCAAATAAAGAAATGAATAGACAGAGAAATAAATAAATAAATAAATAAATAAATAAATAAATAAATAAATAAATAAATAGCTAGAGAGATGCATGGAACATATCTACACTCAGTAAATTAATGTTGAATCCAGTTGCAAGTTTACTTCCACGTAAACTTCTTGGACGCATTTTGAAGCTGACCTCTGGGTATGGGAGTCAGAAGAAATAGCATGTTCACTTTACAGTCTAGAGAAGACTGACAAAACTGAAAGGATCATGTAACACTTAAACACATGCTAGTGTCTGTCAAAATCACTTCTGCGTGCAACATCAAGTTTTTCTACTAGCCTTTTTTGTTATTAACTTTTAAGAGCAGTGGCATGGCTTTGATTTTAGATGATGCAAATGGCAACACAAAGTTTTTGCTATAAAAGGAGAAGTCTACAGGATTCACTTAGACATGTGCAAGCAACATGCTTTTTTTTGTTAATATTCTACAGATTGCCTCTGAATATACATAAGAAGACGAGCAGAACACATCTTTTGGGAGATGTATTTTTAGTTGGACAAAGTAATGGGATAGTTTCAAAGTAGAGGTATACTAAGCAAAGTTATTCAGCACAGTTAAGGCAGAGGTATACTCTTGGCTCATCACCGGGAGCATTGTATTACTCTGAAAAAATATATAAAGCAAGAACAGAAACATTTTTTAAAAGAAAAAGAGAGAGGAGAAGTTAGAAAACTGCAGAAAAAAACCCTAAACATTTTGTTCTAATGCAGTCTAAATTCTGAAATTATGTTCAAAGTTACAAACTATACCCTCAGGCAGTACAAATGATTAGATAGATGGGACATACTTACTTGCGTGCCTCGCCCTGTGCTTGAGAGGTCTGTGATCCCTTTCCAAGTGCTGGTTGTCTTCTCCCTGCTCTGTGCCTTCTGATGAGATTGCAAAGGAGAGAAGGGAAGGAGGTGCTTCGGACTGCCCTCCTTCCACTTGAGAATCAACACACCCCCTTTCAGCTACAGACCTGGCTGCTTCCTTCTCCCTGTCCAAACAGTCTAGGATCACCTCCACCCTGGGGAGAGTTGGAACTGCACCTTGGATCCTCTTGACCTCTTTGCTACTGGAAAACTGGACTACTTTGCTTGACCATTGGATGTTGCCCTCTTTCACGCCCAGGGGAATTGCCATTACAGGGCTAGTCCCATCTTGTTGTGCACTGGGTCCTCTTCCTGCAGGGCTGCATTTTTCTGCCCCTAAGAGAGTCACAGCAGGAGCATTGGTGCCCTTGTGCCCGTCATTTGAGAGGGACAACTGCAGCTCAACCATAGTGCATGGCCTTTTTTCTTCTGTTTTCCCTCTGAAAGCAGCCTCATCTGTCACAAGCACTTTGGAGGTGCCTATCACTTTAGGAGTAATTCTGTGGCTTTGTGTGGTCTCTTGTTTAATTTCAGAAAAGTGTGTGTTGCTTTCTCCTCCCTGGTGAGTGTCGCAGTATATCTCTGTGATGCATAAATCTCCATGGGGTATCTCCTTCGCTGTGTTATTTTGCAGGGTAGTGCTCTCCCTATAGTCCTCATTTTTCATGTTATCATGCTTTCCGTTTTCTCTTTCAGCACTCAAGGTTTCATTTGTTCCACTGGAGGATCTGCACATGCACAAACAAGTAATTCAAGAAATTAAGGTGCTATAAGCACAGCAATTGTAAGTACAGTTACTAGAACAATTTCTGTATAGTATTTTCCCCCCTATATTAACCGAGGTACCCCCTAGCAGGTCCATTTAAGTAGAAGAATTTTCCCAGAATGTAGAGGTCTTAAATTAAAGCACCTTTGTGTCTTTCAAAATTCTTCAACTTAACAGTTGAGGGAAATTACACTGTTGCAGTAGAACTGTGATCCTATTACCATCCTTCTTCAATGTTGAATTATATAATTCCTAACATCAGCATGCTTTCACAGACACATTTATGTTATAGTATCTCCAGACAAATGCTACCGAGACTTCTGGGACAGACTTCTTCATATTTCACATGTGCATGAGAAAGTTAATTTTGCATGACATCAGAATAGTGGTTAATTTTTGCCTCTGTGGCTACTACTGCAACTGTTTTAGGCACCATCCTCACATACAGTTCCTGTCCCAAATAGTTTACTCTCTGAGGAACAGACAAGTACTGGGTGAGGATCAGAGGGAGGGCAATGCATACTTTAAATACACATTCAGAAAATTCCTATGAGGTTCATTATTCTTATAGATCACGCAATAATTAGAAAATTATGGGCCAATTGCAGTGATCCAGTGAAAAAGGGTAGCAAACCCATAAAATATTTCCTAGTTATTGAAAAATATATATATATTTCTAACTGGCAAAGGTTACTTTGGCTTCCTGAATGATATAACTCAGTGTAGCTCCCTTTTTAAAACTATTCATTCTCCTGGCCCAGTTAGGCTGTTTTACTGGTGTTAGGACTCCTAGTGTAATCCAGCTGCTTCTTTCAGTACTCTGGGCCATACTGACTACTATTAATTCAAGAAGAAACCTTCTCTGTACATTAATAATGCAGCACATTATTAAGGCTTTTTGTTGGCTAGAAGGTAGCAAAGCACTTTTTCAAGTGAGGGAAGCAGTGGTTACCCTCAGTAAAATATTAATATCTAGTATTACAGAGATTTCTGAACTTAAAAGTGAGTCCCAGGTATTCTGAAACTTTGGATACCCTACAAAGAAAGGCTGGAAGAAGCAACAGAAGAAATAAATCTGTCAATGCACTGAAGAAGCTTCAATATCACTTGATTTCTAGCTATGTAGCATACTGTTTGTAGCAGTCCGGGTCTGCCTCAAATAGCACAAAATGTATAGCATCCATTAAACCACATATGGAACTACATAAAGGTCAGACAGATTTTAATTTAGGGAGCTCCTTGTGAGTGCTGCTGGATTCCATCATATTATGCTATTTGGATGATCAATTGTACTGCTCTTAAGTACAGATAAATTACAGAAATCTGTAAACATTTCCTTGTAAGATATGAGGCGGGAGGCTGGGCCCGTAAATGCTAGCCTTTATTGGTAGCTGAGTGATTGTGTGTACGTGTGAGAGAGAAAGATTTCCACCTTAAAAGGCCCTTGCTACTTATGGATGTACTTCTACTCTATATAGACATAAATGCGTATCCATGTGTCAAGAGGCAGAATACTGCGTCTGATCTCTTTTTTGTAATTTAAGACTCTGTTTCGTCAAATTATTGGTTTTGTTTTAGGTCTTTCCAGCTCACTGCAGAAACAACACCCCTGGTGTGATTCCAGGAAGGAAGCAGAACTCATGGAGTCAGCACGGCAGGGTTTGTCTCAGTCACGTTTTACTCCCTCCATGGTGCATTTCATTCTGGTATGCACTGAGCACACTCCCTGCTTCCCCCTAGAAATTTTCTTTCTAGACTCAGTGGTAGCCCAAGAGCTGCTAACACTGATGTGAAAAGGGCAGGCTAGTGTTTCTGTTTATGTCCCCACGCTCGATGTTTCCCGGGTACATCTGTTCAGCATTTGTCAGGAAGGACAGTAAGATGCTCCCTCACGTGGCATCTGGAGAGTCCCTGCCCTGCCTCTTTCCTCTGATCCTGGAAACTGAAGATTTTGTGGGCACTGCTGGTCAGTCACTGACTGTGGTTTACAGGGGATTGGGAAAACTTTGTAGACATTAAAGGCCAAATAGCATTTTAAAAACTACTTTAAAAGCAAAATTTTCCTCCCAGTGAGTTCAGTAAGAGCAGAATTAGGCCAACAATGAATGCATCTTTCATGCAAATATTTCAGGA
Source organism: Caloenas nicobarica (assembly GCF_036013445.1). Taxonomy (NCBI): domain Eukaryota; kingdom Metazoa; phylum Chordata; class Aves; order Columbiformes; family Columbidae; genus Caloenas; species Caloenas nicobarica. The sequence continues at coordinate 11,831,093 of NC_088248.1, read as the reverse complement.
ATAGTCAGAAGCATCCCAAGGAGAAATATTCTTCCCTGCCAGCAGAAGAGGCTTGGATGCAAAAATCACCATTGAAACACCACTTTAATTAGGCATTATTCTTTGATGATTTCCAGCGTTTTCTTGAGATGGCTGCTAACAAGTGGCTTCTCAGGAAAGGAAGGATTTGCCCCTCATTGTTCTCAGAGGATGCTAAAACACATCCTGAAAAATCTTGCTAGTCATAGTGCTGAGTGGGCTACTACCCACAAAGGAGGAGGCAGTGGAAGAGAAATGTTTCCGTTTATTTTCCCCTGCCCTGGAAGATATTGACAGTAGGGACGGGGAGTTGGAGAAGGTGAGCTGATGAGAAGAAATTCAAAGATTCTCATAGTGAATTCCTTTAGAAAATGTTAGTCACTTTCAGAGCCAGCCAACTGTTGAGCAACTGCAATTTTCTTAAAATTCGTAACAGACACAGAGTTTTGTTCCATGAAACACTGAATTATGTCATCTAAGCACTCTGGTTTGGTTCTGATTTTCAGGATTTGTACTGCCTTTCATCATACATGCAGACAGGGGCAATGGAGTGAATGAAAGATGTGCTGTCACTTGCAGCTAGAATGTAATGTGGCCTTTAGACCAACTGAAATATCAGTTATAGCGCAGCAACAGGCAGGAGTCAAAGTGTATGGAGCTATTTCTATGACTGCAGACAGCCGGTCAGCCAGAAATACAATTTTTACTAGTGCAGTTCTAGTAGTCATGTTATGAATTAAAAACATAAGAATGCAGATTTCACATGAGGAGCATTCAAATAGTACACTGCTGAACCAGAAATAAGAGTATGCACTATGGAGAAGGTAAGCTGTAATCCTCAGCTATCACTGTTCCCCTGATCTCAGCACATTGGTCCATTACTCAGCCCAAGAGAACATGAACAGACAGGCCATGCAAAATATCCACCCCTTGAGAGCATCTTATTTTGAAGGCAGATTGTAACTGAACTACTAGACACTTCGGGAAAGTTCCTTTGTGCAGGTTGCAGAAAGCACAGAGGAATTTCATGTGCTGTTTAGACATCCCTGGTAACCAGAGGCAAGTGCCTTTTTTGTACCAGAGCCCTTTCAGACTTTCCGTGGTTGCTGCTCTGTTAGCTGTTGTCATGAATCCTGACCCCTTCTGTCCTCCTGCTCCTGCCTGTGGGAAAGCAGACAAAGGGAACTGCAGTAGCTGAGGGGAAAGCTCTAATTCCTTACAAGGAATGTGGAAGTCTCAGGTCTTTTCTTCCTCTTCTTCCTCACACTGAAGACAATTCAGAGTTCATCTTGTCTGAATTCACAAAGTCTGGGGAGAATGCGCTTACTATGGGTGGTTGTGAACTCAAGATTGCATATAGCACACTGGATAAAATTACAGAAAGTCATTAGAACAGACTGATGTGCAGGGAGCAGTAACGCTGGCTTCAAATTTACGTGAAGGTTCTCTAAGAAGCTCAAAGCATTTTCAAGGAAAACTGAAATTCAGTATCACTATTTTGTAAATGGAGAAGTTGAGACCCAGAGAGCTGTGACTTGCCCCACTTCATCTAGTGAAGTGATAACAGCTCCAGGAATAGAATTCATTGTTGCCAGACCCTCTCCCCTTCCTGACTACTGACACATTTTGCCACCCAAGAAGACCATTTGCCATGTCATCATCAAGGCATATCTTTGTAACACAGTTTCTCCATCTATACAGTCTTTGCTTTTTGTAAACCTCACTTCCCTATCTATGGGGAAAAACAACACTTCACTGCTTCAAAGGGGTGGAAAGAATAACTGAACTGAAGACTCTCTGGTATGCAGATATGGTAGCAGGCACCTTGTAAGTATTAAGAATACTTAATAAAATAAAATCATTACATTTGGAGACTCTAATCTTAATTCTGTGCCCGAACTGTGCTGTTCAAATTATACACATTAATTCCTTCACATCAAATACTCTGTCTTCCCTCCCTATTCTATACAGATTAGCAGAGTTACAGACATAAGAGAACTATAAGAAGCTCACAGTATATGTCTGCAAAATGAGTGCATTCAAAACCAGCATATTCCACATGGTTCACTGAACAGAATTGCACCAAAGCATTCTGAGCATTCTTGTACCTCTTGATAAGCATCTGCAGGACGTCAGTCAGGCTTTCCATCAGAACGATGACTTCAGCATAGGTTAAGTCTCCACAAGGCTGGCCATTGATAGATACCACCTCATCTCCCTCACACAGTCCAGCCTTAGCTGCTTTGCTCTTGCTGCGAACCTACAGTGAGTCAAAAACAGATGCCAAATTGCACAATTAGTGTTCATTTGAAAAGAGCAGCAACCATATCTTCAACTTACTTTTGTCTGTACAAAAGAAAAAGGATCAGTATTATTGATCATAAACAAATTTCTAGTAACACAAATTAATAACTTGTCCCAGTTGAGGTTAGTATTGTTCTGGCCAGTAATAAAAAATACAAAAACTTCTGCTTTACTGAGGTTGTGAGCTAGATGTCAAACAGGCTGGATTTTTTTTTTTTTCAGGGGGACACAGAAGTTTGGAACAACAATCAATCAGAGTTTAGCAGAAATGCAAAAAAAAAAATCTCATCAGTTTCTCCTAAAATGAAAGACTACCAGAGCTGAAATCTATGCCAAGATTTTAAAAGAAGAATGTATAACTTCAGACTCCTCTGGGCAGCATGTCAGTGTCTACATGCTGTTAGAGCAGTAGGTGTGCTGACTTCTGGTGTACTCTACACTTTTCCTTAGATGCCCAACTGTAGGTTTAGTTGCCAAACTATAAACATCTGAATCACTGGAGATCCTAAATCCATGTTTAGTCATCTGAGTAAGTGCCCCGATTTACTAAAGTTAAGAGATGCCTGTTATGGTTTAGCCTTCCCCGTCAAGTACTCATTCAAGAATCTTATGCAGCTTGATTTTTGCTGTTTCACTCTTTTTTGCACTGGCAGCATGTTATAACTTATCATAGCCTTTGTATAACAAAACCTAGACAGCTTTAACACCACTCAAAGTATGCCATACAGTTGACTGCTATTTTTAAAGTACATATTTGGCAAACGGTATGTTATATTAACCAGGATGCTTGCAGGAATCTATTTTAGAATGACACATACACATAAAAGGGCTGTCCTTGGGTTCTTTGCTCTCAGTCTTCTACCTAGCGGTGTAAGTACTGTGGCTTTATACGATATTCAGTTGTGGTTCGATACATTATCCTCATAAATCCTCATAGCATTTTCTTGAAAATTTTTGAAGTAGTATAGTTCTACCACATTCACAGCAACAGAGTCAGTACCCACTGACTCTAGGAAAGTTACTTTTGCTATACACCAGATCTGAGGGTGCAACTGTTCCACAGACACATGGAATTATCCCCAATATACTATTAGGTCACTGGGCTGCTACCTAAGATTCATTTCTGGAGGCAATTTTGAAAAGTTTGTTGGAGTCAAGATGATATGTAGAATGAAGAGTGAGACTGCATGTTTTTCTGTGATGGGGCCATACATCTTTGTTGTTTCAATTTATACATACCCATATGTCATATTATGGCTTTTTGAGCAGTGAAGAAACAGAAGCCTGGCGCATACAGAAGCCAGTTTCTACCTTGCCTTGTTAACATTTACAAATATGGAGTGGTATGCTGCTCTGTTTATCTACCCCTAGGCAAGAGCATAAACATCCTTGTACTTTGGGAAGAAACGATGGTTTACACAGTGTTTAGAATGGTTTGCTTCATATATGAGCTAGGATTTGGGCTGAGTTTTTTGTTGATGGTTTGTGGTGTTTTGTTTTGTTTTTAATAGGAGGGTATGCTATTAAAATTTTACAAGACATCTTAGATCTGAATGTAAATATTTAATGTGGACACTAGGGAGAAATTAGTGTGACCCTCTTTCAAAAAACATAAACAGCAATTACAGCAACATGTGAACTCGAAATAGCATAATGTGATACTTAGATTGTGAGAAGAAAACTTGTTCCTGTTTCTTTATTGTCTGAGAATTTGGGGTCACTTCTGTCATAGATTACCATTACAAGTGTCTCAGGAAAGAAACTGTTACCCATTCCATAATGTCAGTGATTTATGTCAAAAAAGCAGAAGTACAAATGTACCATGTTAATAGGTCTACGTGGCTTGCTAGATGGCTCAACAAGTTTCATAATATTTAAACAGACTCCTTGGTAGCATTCAAAGAAAATAGACAAGGGCATTGAATTTCCTTTTAAAGTTCTTGAAAGGGCCTCTCAGTCCATTTTGCTGCCTTGTGAATTGTTGAAAGATCACAATTGTGAGGTATTTGGACCTTCATAAAGAACTCAGCCTCTTCTTTGGTCATGCAGGAAAGAAATTACTGTAAGTCCCTATACCTCACTCTGCCAGCATTTCAGTTCCTATGCACATTAGAGCAAATTGTCTGTCAGTATTATACTTCCAGGTTAACCCATATACATCGAACATTTTGCCATTGCAGGATCACGCTGGACATGCTGTACCTATTAATTGTTCTCCTGACTGTCAGCCTTTTCCCCGGCCTCCCCTAGAGGCACCTGTGCCTCCCAAATTTGAATAATGTCTATATAAGGTCACCTCAGTTTTATCCTTTTTGTTTGGTGTTTCTATCAGGGGAATAAAAGGGAGGAGAGAGCACTGACAAAAAAAGAGCAAAGGCAGGTTGTATAGTAAATTATAGCAGGTTGCTGCTAGGGTAGAAATATACCATCATCATTTGTGTTATTTTGGCCTCAGGATATCACCAGGTAACTCAGTAATACATAGACTGTCTTACCAGGCAAGCTGTCATTGTTTCTGGTTTAGTTTATTTGCCTTCATTGGAAACCCACAAAAATGAATGAATAATTTACTCATGTAAACCAAAACTTTTCAGATTTCTGGGGAAGAAACAACAACAACACACACACAGAGACACAAAAGATTTGTGGAAACCAGGATCTTTCTGGTAAAATATGTGTTTAGCAGACATTTTTCTCTCAAAAGAAGTTTTGGCAGAAAGCCTTTGACGAGCCCACTGGGAGACAAAAGCTGCCTTTGTTAGCAGAAATATGACTTGGTGACACTGGGGACAGTAAATAAGCTTTATCCAGTTCTTGCGAACTTAATGCAAAGCATATTTTGGTGTAAAGCAGAAGAGGTTCTTCCAAAACCAGTGATTGCTCTTGCTTTATAGTGCAGCCCAGGCTTCCTCTGTTACTTGTTTCTCCTATCTGCTTTAGGCTGGAGTTTTCTTTGGGAAGGAAAACTTTTTCTTCCAGTAAAATTTGTGAATGGGATCTCAGTACAAGAAAAATATATTTGTAAGGGTTTTCTTAGATTTTTGATGTTTGCAGTACCAATGTAACACAGAGAAGCTGAGCTTGTACCTTTAGTGCTGAACCTGTGAAGACACCAGCTGCCCCTGGGGTATGTTGAAGTCCTTTAGCCCACTCTTCCCTGGTGCTGCCTGTATTGCTTTTTTGCTGCCCCTCAGTCAGGACTCTTGCTTTTTATTACTCAAGTTATGTATCATGCACTTGTTAGAATGCCTTGGTTTTCCTCCAGTGAAATGACAATGGAAATATCGACTCTGAATTCCAAAAGTTTTAAAGAAATTGTTATACAAGGTGTATTGACATTGCAGCAGTACTGACCTTAGTGCTATGCATGTTCTGCCCATAAGGAATTTTACATTTCTGAATTTTTAACAGTATTAAAGTGTTATACATAAATAGTTGTATATAAATCTGATTTCAAGTTATTCTGAGTCATTTGTTGTAATATTCTCTAATTTCAGGTGTTTAGATTGCATTACTAGAAGGTGTGAAGAACAGTGCTGGATTACTTGGACAATTAACTTGAAGTATGTAATTTCTTTTAGAGCCCAGATTACTCTTCTATCCAGAATTTCCCACAAGCAGGAGTGCTCCTTGCTGCTTAAAATGTCAAGTGCTGAGCAATTCCTCATATCCACAGAGGTGTTATTCTTAGGGGAAACTTCCTTTGTGAAGAACTTATCCTGTATGCTCCCTGTTATCTGAGCACCACGGAGGCACCAGGAGCCCTGTGAGCTGCAGGACAAGGCCATGGGAGCTGGGCACACCTGGCATCTATTAACAATCTGCTGCTGCAAGGAGGGACTGAGGGCTGTCCAGAGGCTTCATAAAGGCTTGGGCTGAAAACTGGGAGCAGGTTTGGGGTGTTGTGAGGCACTGGTGAGAGAGCACCTGTCAAAGATACAGGTATGTGGGGGGAAAAATATGTGGGGTAGTAACTTGCTGTGGGATGCTGCTGGGCCTGGGGTAGCTATGGGTAGCTGCAGCATGTGGAAATTTCACTCTGTTTCTTAATCAGTGCAAGATTAATAAATTGAGGAATACACAGTGGTTGTGTCTATGCTAGTGTGGGGTGAAGGAGGGGGTTTGTAGACAAAGCTAATGCTGAGTGCCCAGCCTTTGTGCTGTGTATGCTGTAGTGTTCTTACTTTCAGATTAGCTCTAGTCTCATTCTGTTACCTGGAGACTACTGGCCAGGTAGCATGTACTAGATCTGCTCCTTTGATTTAATCTGAAAGCAGTTTAGTTTGTACAACCCAGAACTATTCCATGCTATGAAATAACATATGATATAGCAAGATAATAGGGAAACTTGCTTCACAAAATGTAATCCTGGTGAAGCTAAAGAGCTGAAGTAGATGCACCTGTTACTTGTTGTGGCTGCAAGTGGATGCATAGACAGCAACTGGGGCTCAGTTTACCAGCTGATGATCTTGGTTGTGCGTCTGAGTCCTATAATAAGCAGATCAGAGAGTGGAGGTATGTTGAACCTGATAACAAGGTCAATGAGTTGTAGTTTAAAGTGAGGCAAATGGGCTTGAGGACAGTCCTGGTCCTACAATTGTGCAACTAAGAAATTGTTAGGGCATTTCACAGTCTTGCTTTTACTGGTGGCTTTTGGGAAAGATGATATATATCTTAATCTGATTCTGGTGTGCTGCTAGGAGTACACACCTGTATCTGGGATGTGTGTCTAAGTGATGTGCTTCAGATGTAGCCTGACAGCAACCAGGCTCAAGGATTGCTCAGCCTGCCTGGGCAACCAGACTGAGAAAAAGCATAAGCTCAATCCATTTAGCCTAAACTTCTATCTATTGAAGTAAGACTTTTGTGGCTTTAAAATATACATCTGTTTTCACAGTGTTATTTCCAGTTTGAAGCAAGCTTTCCAAATTATAAGTTATTCCGACAAGTACTTACTGATCCTTTTTCAGTTTGCCAGCAGCTTTTAGACAACAGAAGAGAAAATATTGCCACTGAATGTAGTGGAAATACACTTCCCTGTTATTGAAGGTCCCTTGCTTGTATAAACAGAGTAGATTATTTCATTGAGGGGTCATGTCTGGAAGAACCTATTCAGTTGAATATCCTGTCTGATTCCTGAAGCCTCTTCTGAACTGCTGTATGGCCCTCAAGGCTTGAAGCCGCTTTCAGTGAACCTTATTTACATGTGTTAAGCCCTAAGGGAAGCTACGGTTTAAAGTGTTAGTCTTGAGTTTCTGATGGCTGGTCTTGTGTTTTGTTATGTTGAAACATGTTGCCCAGAATAGCATGGCTTACCAGGCAAACTGTAGATCTGTTGTCCATTTTCATTATTGTTTGATACTTTAGTTATGTCAGCTGTAAACTTTACCAGTAGTGACTTTGTTTTCTTTTAGACTTATGTTTATGCATCAGTAATAAAGGGTGAAGGGTGCTTAACAGGGATATGCCCTTTGACTACTGTTACGACCCTGTTGAATAACTATTTCAAATTTAAGGTTACTTTCTCAGGCCCAACAACTATCCAGCTTTTAAAGTAGTATTTTTTTACTACAGTAGCAAACTGTGCCCTTAGATATCTTGCCATCATTAATAATGCAGAACTGTGTTTAAGAAATATCTATTGAATAGTCCTCTTCAATGAAAATAATATTTGGATTACAATACCTATTCTGTATAGTCACTTCAGTCTCACCATTATCTATTAGAGTAGATTTGTTTAAATGTGGCTGATGTTGAGGTCTCTTGTATTTTGTTTTGGTTTTTTTCCCCATGAAATAGGTGACCTATTTTCTGTTTAGAAAAAATTAATCAGTCTAGGTCTTCCCATTACACAGAAATTGTGTAATAGTTTTTTATTCTGTAAGCAGGTTCTACCTACCTGCCACTTTACACAACTTTCTGCATGCAACATTAAGATTTTAGTGTCTCTTTTCAGAGATCGTCTGGCAGGTAACTGAGTAACCATTAGTGGGTTTTTTTTAGGCCTTCCTCCCCAGCCCCTGCCCAGGTTATAGTGATCCTTACGCTTGTCTGAGGCAGGAATATGCAGTTTGGTGGTAAGCACAGTTAAAACTTCTCACTTGATGTCAGTATATTGTTTCATGCTTGTAAGCGCAAGTATCAGTTCTGTCTATTTGTGTTGAGAACCGTTTCTGGGTACAGAAGTATCGTGAATTAAATTAGTTACAAGGGGGTTTTTTAGGTTTCCAGAAATACTTCTCTTTTTTTTCTTTTTTTTTTTTTAACTCTTGGAAAAAATAAGTGAGCACAGAACAGGATGTTTGGTTTCTTAGGTACAACTATTTTATAGTAGTGTTAGAGAGATAAAAAGGGGAAAGAAGCAGAGACAGTAGGTATCAGTGTGCTGGAAAGGGGGAGTGGGGCTAGGAGTGTGGAGACACTGCCTCTTCTTTCTATGTTCATACTTGTATCAAAACAACAAGTGTTTGACGCACTCTTTTAATAGTATTTTTCCATAAAAGAAGCAATTTAAAATTTTAGCACTTGACACCTTGAATACAGATCTGATGTTTCCAAATCTAGAACTTTCTGGATACAGTCAGATATCTTAGCTTTAACAGAAGGTAAAATTAAGTTAAAAATCCAAGTTAAATGGACTGTGTACTAGAAATACCAAGGAAGTCAACTGACTTGAATATGACTTAGTCTTTATAAAAGAGGTGGTGATTCGAAGTGATTCAAGAGACATGGGTGGTGATGAAGTAATCCAAAATTTAAGCAATTAAAGTCGTATTCTGCTTGCTGACAAAGTGATCAATAGTACTACAGGTGGAGTGCACAAAGTCTATATGAAACTCAGCTTTTCCACTTAACTAAATGCAACATAGTATTGCTACTATTAAAGGCCTGCCTGCTGGTTGCTGCAATAAATTTAGCTAGCTAGCATATTTCTCTTTAATATGCTTAAGGCCAGCATGAATAAGTTAATGTAGTCAATATTTAGTTTAATTTTATCAGACATTAGCTTGTACTTTCCAGAAGTTACGTTTCTCATTAATTGATTAGCTACGTGTTAGTCATGAAGTTCAGGATCTGGAATCACAGATCAGTGTTTCCTGTAGAGAGTATTAAAAAAAAAAAGACACTTCAGCACTTCTGTTATGAAACCCTACAGCAAAGGCAGTGGCTAGTAAATGTATTTAAATATATTTGAAAGTTATCTGTCACTCAAATAGAATTAACAATGTACAATGCCTTATTATGAGCAGGAAGCAATAGCACTCAGTGGCACAATTATTATCATATTAGTGGGTTTAGCTATATGAAATTAGGGCTTTAAAAATGAAGCTACAAATGAATTCAGGCAGTTTATAAATTTCAGCACTAGGGCCTTGTTTTACAATGTTTATGCATGCAGGAGTCCTTTAGACAAAATAAAGTAACCTTCAGTTAGTTAGCTTTTTGGGTTTTTTAGATATAAATGTCTGTGCAGCAAGTTAAGCCTACCACATAATGGGTCTGGGGTTTTTTTTAGGGATCTCTGTAGATCCTTTAAACAGCTCACAGACTTCAGGCTGGTAAACACTGACCTTGCCACGTCAAAATCCTGGGTTTCAGCTCACAACTTAGTAGAAACCAGCATTTCCCAGTGCTCCTCAGTCCAGAGCACCAGCCCTTCCACCAGCAATGTTCTGAACTCTCCCAGGCAGCTTGTGGAGCACAGGTGAGGAACTCCATAGTCACATAATCAATAGAGGTGACACAGTGACAAACTTGCATTCCTTCTCCTTTTTTGGGGGGTTTTGTGGTTTTGGTTTTTGTTGGGGTGGGTTGGGTTTTTTTTGCTTGGTTGGTTTGGTTTTTAGGTTTTTTTGGTGGTGGTTTGGTTTTTGTGTGGGGTTTTTTCTGTTGTTGGTGGTTTTGGAGTGTATTTTTTGTTTTTTCTTTTTTTTAAACTCCGGTTTACAATATGAACATCCAAATGTATTTCCATCTGTTTATTTGAAAACAAACTGTCAGTTTCTAGCTTTAAATCAATACCTCTGGAAACAAAGATATGGCCTATCAACTAGCCTGTAGATCTTGTTTCATACAAGGAATTAAGGCCTTTGCTGGTAAAATTCCATTTAAGATGCTTTGACCCAAATCATGCTTTGGAAGCTAAGTAATGACTACAAATTATAGGGTGTATGCTTAAAAGAGTGAGGCAATCTGAAGGAAAAAAACAAACCAAACAACCAACAAAAACCTACTAAAGCCATAATAAAGTTAGACCACCTGTTTTACTGGCTGATAAATCTAGGCTTGTGAAGTTATGTGCTTGTGTGTTATTAATGTCTCTATGAACATGCCATTCAGCTCTTGAGCTTATTCTGAGTTTTCAGGCACATGGAATTGGTACTCCTGCAACAGTGTTTTTTAAATGCATTACATCTGTCTGTACAACAGATAGCTTTCTCTTACATGGTTAACATGCGACTCCTATTCTAATTACACAACAACAATGCCATGTTCAGCAAGAAAGCAAATGTCTTTGCAGCTATTACCTTGCCATCTCTTCCTCATACTTTGAGCAATGTTTTGAACACTTGAGCTAAATTTGTCTAAAATTCATCTCTTTAATACTGTGTTTGTGAAGGTCATTGCTGACACATGGATATTGGAGATCATTACATGTTTTAGATAGACAGGTGGGCAAATCTAAGGTCAGGAAGTATTTGGTTTTCCTGGCTCACATGTCAGGGTAACAAAACAAGGTACCCTGCTGTTGGTTATTAGACCTTGGTCCTGTACCTGAGGAAAACTGAATGGCCTTTGTGTTCTTAGTTTCCTCTTTGAACATGGATATAAAGCGAAAGTAGTTTTCAGTAGATAGCTATAGATGAGCAGACAAGAAAAAGTCATCAGATCTTCAGAAAGGGAATTGGAGCCACTCACAGATTTAGCTGAATAATGGTAGCATAGTTTAGGAGTTCCTTGAGAGGTTTTCATAACTGTATAGTTAGGAAATGTTCTTGCCTAGAACTCCAGTCTGGGCTCTGTGTCCACATAAATTCATTTGAAATACCAAGTTTTGATCTAAACTGAAGGCCTGCTATTTTAGGCAGGCCAGAGCTCAAGGTTGGGGATTAAATTTTAAGCAAGCTGGAATATGTACTATAGAGATAACAGCATCATAAGCTGGAGTTTGAGTGGGATGACTTACCTGTGTAGGAGTATTCTGTATACAAATTCTAAAAATCCATGACAGCTGTATACATTTTACTGTTAGGGCCTCTTTAGAGCTGGTATACCAAATTTTAGTCTGTTTTCATTAGCCATGCCTGTATTTGAATATGAGTCTGGTGCATGGTGTGTCTCAAGCCATGTGCATCTGCAATGCCTGGAGATGAGTTGCATCAAGCTGATAGCAGTTCCTGTCACCTCCATACTGAATTTCTGCACCAGACAAGCTAGTTTCCTTCAGACTTAGTCAACAGTAAAAGCCAGAGCATAAAACCTTCAGATAAGGCAAATTCATCATGGGTGTGAAATCCAACCTCCCCCTAGCTCCTCTGTTTGCATGGGCATGCAATAAAGAGCCTTGCCCCTAGAGCATGTTGGGTGCTAAAACTGGAATGCTGTGACATTAGCCAGTATAAATACAGAAAGTATAGTAAAATATAGCTTTCTGTATTTTACCTTTGAAGTCACTGTGTTCCTGTTCTTTGGAGAGCGTATGTAGAATTTCCGTAGTAGGGCTAGTGAGACCATGTAAATGTCTGTAAATTAACTGGGTTAAACAAAGATGCTTCTAAGCTATCTCTTGAATGCTTTTCCTGAGAGGAAGCTTTGAATCATGAAGTATCTTTGGCTTGCAAGATAAGCACAGAAATATTTCCTGTCACCAAATTCTTCCCTGTAGCAAGATAATGATATTGGGAATTTGGCAGTTCAGCACACTCTTTTCTGCTTCTAGTCTTAAGGGTAGGCTTCTAGACACATCCAGTGTTGTTGAGATGACTTTCATGTTTGTCTGTAAAGTTAATTATATTTCTAAATGGGTTTTAAAGTGAGAAAATACAACATTAGGGAGATCAAAGGAAAAAAACTAATATGTTCAGTCATATTTTTGTTACTTAATGTTCTTTAGTGTCTGATGCAATTCTTGAACTGTTGGATTAAATCTAAAATGTCTTTCTAGAAAATGAGGTGGGATGTTACTCTTTGAGTTCATGGGAGTGCTGCCATTTATTATGACCAAGCTCACCATTGGGAAAGTTGAACAGTGGTATAATATTATGGTAGTTTATGGCAAAATATGTGGTATAGGATGTTAAGCTACGTGAAGGCACTTTTAAACTTTAAACTCATTGATCTAGTTGACTGAAAGGTTCTGGTTTTACTTAGTAACTCACAGCTAAAGCAAAACTTTAGTCATGATTTACTCATGTAAAAGTTCACAGGAGATTCTTGCAGAGGGGTGATGGTACCTCCTGGTTATTGGTTTACTTATTGTTTAACTCTGTATCCAGTCAGTCCTCCTGTTGTACTGTGCATGTGAAATCACACCTTTTGAGCACACTGTTTCAGTTTGGCAATGGTTGTCTCCTACTTCCCATAATGCAAGAAGAACTTACATAAAGGTGCAGTTCTCCTCATAGTATATTTGACAAATACAGAAGAATCTATTTCCTTGATACAACTTCTTATACCTACTGTCATGGGAGGGTTAAAGAACATGTTTGACCATCTATATATTGATGGAGCACTTGTGCCATTGGAATCGGAGAGCAGACTGATCTCAGTGAAAAGAAAAGCTTGCTCAATTTCCTAAAAGCTGTGCCTAATGTACTAGTGTATCATCTTGCTAGCAGTTGCCTTTCTCTGGCAGAAATCCAAAGATAGCAGCTGAAGAAGGGATGAGATAATGACCTCTGAAATATTGATCTGGTATGCTGGCAATGCAGAAAATTTCCCAGTAGTGAGCTTGGGTACAGCACTTAGGGTCTGTTATTCATTTTGTACAACACTTCTACTGTAGTTCAGTGCATAGACTGGCTATGGATTATCTTTTTTATTTTTTGGAGTGTACTACTGCATACTTGATGTATCAAAACTAAAATGTTGTGCTAACTTTCTTTTCTACTAGTGCTGCTGGTGAATGTGTGACAAGGAGAAGAATGATGCTGTTGCCTCTCAGTAGTGGGCTGTGCATTGTCTGCTCTTTTTCCATTCCCCTTTTCTTCTTGCCCTGCTTGAATAGTGACTGGCTATATGCTTTCTGGCTTATTTTCAAATCCTAACCAACTTTGATATCCCCATGAACATGGTAGCTATGTTTTCATTTCTTCTTTCCCACCACTCCCTGTACAGAGAGATAATTGAATTGTCAACACTTCTTTGGGACTGACAAAGTAATGTGTCTTTACCGAGTGCTTCAGTGTACAGGTAGCATCAAAAGTCTTTTGACTACAGCATATCTTATGGCCTGGAGAAGAGAATTTGTGTTGATAAGGTTAAAGGAGAATAATACAGCCTAATACAGGCAAGAAATAGAAATGTCTATATCTGCTTACTGGACAGTTCGAGGCAACACTGGAAGTGCTACAATAGACAGTCCCTGTGGTAAGCATATCTACTGCCTGATCTTGAGCTCAAGTCTTGTCAGTGATGCAGCAGTGAAGCTGCTAGGTACTTGCAGTTAGTATGGTCTTAAGACCATGCACTAGGTTTTTCCAGTAGAAAAAGTGGCACATTTCTTATACCAAAATTGTAGTCAAAGGACAGGTAAATGAAAGGTAAAAAGCAAAAACTGCTATCTGAAAGTGCTTATCTTCTAGTGGTGCTAAGATAATAATAGGGTATGTTTAGCCTCTCAGTCTTGACTAAAGCTGGGGTTATAGGCTCCAAATCCAAGGCTACGGTTGGCAGTAACACAGATGCTGTGGTCAATGCTGAGAGGCTGACTTACTGTCTGTGGCTAAGGTAGAGTTGTTGCCAAGTTAAGGACTCATTTGGTTTGAGTTCTTTTAACTTGAGGACAGTTTGAGGGTTTCAGTGCTACTTATTCCTTCTAACTCACTCCAATAATTCTGGGCAAAGGAACAGGAGAGAAGAGCAGTGTTCACACAGAGCAAGCTTGCATTCAGCCACCATGAAATGGGTTCTAAGTTTAATAGCTGGTTTCTTGCCTTGCCTGCTCTCTGAGCTTTTGCGAAGTTTGGAGTTGTCCTGAGGTTTGTCTTGGGAGAACTGAGGCAGGCTTGAGTTTAGGCTGCAGCTAGTTTTCTTGTACCTCAGATCTGTAAAATTATCTACATAATCTAGGATTAACTAATTGCTGAGAAGAAGTTTATGAATGAGATTGAAGCAGATTTGAAAGTACCAGCTGTTACTGGTTACAGAGCATGCAGAGCCAGTAGGCTGAAATCTGATAATTCACCATTTTCTTCCAGGACAGAATTTTGCTGCCCTTTGGCACAGACCTGAGCAATAGTAGAGGGTGCATAATCCCAGGAACATCACTAGGAGCTTCAGACCACTTTTGGCATCTTCCTAGCTGTGGGTCAAAGATAGCAAGGAAGAGAAGAGAATTGATTTGAATAAGAAAATAGACTCTTACCAGCTGAAAAGTTACCCAGTGTTGTGATAAGAACGGTGCTGAAATATGAAAATCTTTCTTTTTAAGGAAAGGGTTTGCTGGAGATCAGTGTACTTTTCTGAATTTAATCCAAAGCATGTGTGTGTAATTTAATGGTTTGTCCTGTTACCTGCCTTTCAGACTATGCAATGTTTTGGGAGGGGAACAAGGGATGTGTGGGGCTTTCGGGGTGGCAGGAGGAGGGGCAACTGGCTTCTTAATTAGTGACAGACAAGCTATAAATCCATCTTACTAGCAGGCTTACTGAGCCACTCAGCTACTACTGTGCACTGTGTCAAACCCACTCATTCCTAGCTTCATATCCTGTATCAATTACTCTGTCCTGTGTGGCTCCCCTGTCTCATTTTCACTGCATTGGTCATCAGCCCAACTTCTCTTGAACTGGGGGGAGAGGGAACAGACAGAGAGAAAAGGAGGGAGGGTTCTCATTACAAATCTGGATATGAGATGAAACATTTAATCCTTAGAGCAAAGCTGGTCCAGTGACAGTTCAAATGAAATCGTTGCTCAGTCTCCTCCGCCCATTCCCTGAAATGGCATTGTTTATGACAATCCCTTAACATTATGTCATAAGTTTGCAAATATACAAGTATGGCATATGATCATCCTGCCGAAAGGAATAGCAAAGGCAGCAAGAAGAAACAAATGTTGTCTTGCAGGTTTCTGTTTCAGTGAGGGCTGTAGCTATCGCTGTCAATGATGTCAAGGTTATACTGAAATGTGTGCCCACAGATGATGTATTTCTTGCTACTTGCCTCACTGCTGAGGCAGCAAGTCAGTCAATGCCAGAAGGATCATGAAGAGGTAACTAGAAGCTTTGCCTCACTTCCAAAGGAGAAAGCAGTAGCACTATGTTTATTACGAGATCCTTCTCTGTGTACAATGATCAGCACAATTGGGCCAGATTACAGGGTGAGGGTCTTTTGGGACTGCATTAGCACAAATGAGTCAGATTGTTCAAAAAACCAAATAACATGACCATCTGGTAAATGCAGTATCTAGATAATATACTTTAAATAGTTATTGTATTATGCATAGATAAAGTGGCCAATGTGGTCTTCAAATGAAAGCACAAAGCTCCCAGACTCAGCCAAGCTTAATACAGCCACTGAGTTCCAGCTGTCATTACTTGCAGTCATCCTTAAGTGCACTGTTCAACTAAATAAAACTTAGTTAGACGAAAGAAGATGGTCCTCTGTGAAAGCTGGTAACTTCATTTACTAGGATTTAGCATTAAACACGATCATGTTGTTCTCTCTTGAACTATTTCTGTTTCTTTCACTTTTCAAAATAACTCAGCTAGACTCAAGCTTATCTACCCCCCTGAAAATTCTCTACTGATCAACTTTCAGAATTGCCTGTTTCACTGTTTTGCCCAAATTTCACTATTCCCTGACATTTCTCTACTTGCCTGAGTCTTCATATCTTGGTTTATGGAAGAATTATATTGGCTACTGGCTTTAGCCATGAAATACGGATTCAGACAAATTTCCCAGGACGCACCATTTGAAACAAACAAAAGTACGCAATCTCCCTCATCAGTCTTCTAACTTACTTAGCATCCCTCACACTTAGGGTGTATGTTTTGCAGCAGATTTCATTGAACTTTAAAATGGTCATGGTTGAATGGATGCAAAGCATCATATAAAATTCTTCTTTCTTTTTCAATGGCTTATTCTGAAATGGCTTTAACCCCAAATAATTATAAAATAAATAGGAATAAGCATGTTTATTATGAAGATTTACTATGTCACTTTCTCAATACTTCCTTGTGTAGGTGATCCTTGAATCCATTTATTGATTTGTTTCATAAAATTGACATGGAGATTAGTATAGTGAGCTGCCTTTCAGCTCTTAAATACTGTACAAGGTTATATATCAGAATTCCAGTGTGGAGCCAACCAGAGTAAAAATGAAGTGTCTTACAAGTAGAGCATGTGACTTGCACTGGAACTGAAGGCCAAAAGATCCTCCCTCAAGGTAGGCTAGAATCATACACCCATCTCCTCTTTCAGATTTTAAGGTCAATACTCGCTTGTAGTTCTTCATTTGGAAATAATATCGCTTTCAATTTCATGTTAAATATGTTGCTAGGGGAATATTGGAGTGATGGAGGAATAATTTCTTTGGTATGGCGAAGAGATAGTTGTAGTCAGAACATTGAGGAAATGCTGTTTTACTCAGAGTGTAGCTGTGGAAACTGAGCCAGATTTCTGGCTCTCCTGTCAATAGTCCATCTGTGGCTGTTGCCCTTGCACAGTCGTGTCTGAGCACGTCTGACACAGAGGCGCTGAGCTCTATTTAATACTCCTGGGCTTAGTGCTCTGAAGAATGAGGCCTCCTATTCTTACAGTCTCCAATTCAGGCATGTTGGCAGTCAGCTCTTTCTGTCCCTGACTTTACTAAGAGCAAGTTGTCAGCATTTTCAAAAGCTGGGCAAGAGGATTTGTGTTCCCTCTGCCCTTTCTTTTCTGTGTATTCTCAAGAAGAATATCTGCCTGAGAACTGGAAAAACTGCTACACTGATGTGCAAGACTTGTTTGCTTGTTTTCATCTGTCCTCAGTGCAAGAGTTGGGCTTAACTGATGATATCTTGCTCAGTCAGGCAGTCTGGGAAGGGCTGGCAGTTGCCTATGAGGGCAGCAGCGGGGAAAGAAAGGGTGTTATTTTTGCAAAGCTGTAAATCCAGCACCTTTTGCCAGTGCTGCATTCTCTTTTTATTGCTTGCTTCTAAGAAGCTATTGCTGCAACAGCACTGGCTGCAAACAAAATCTCATTTACTCAAAAGTTCATGACAGGACAGGTCATGCATTTTGCACATTTGTGGGACACTTGTAAAAGAAACACACAGTGCGCTTTCCAAAAGCTTCAACTTGAAATGCAACAGTTCCATGCTGCCTGGAGCTTCAATGTCAAAGAGATTTCTATTTTTAGAGAGAGATTCTACTCAAAGAGCTATATAAGGCTGTGCTGGGGAGACCATTGATTTTTATAATATATGAGAATACTTGTTACTCAGTGGGGGAGAAAAATTGTGTAAAACTGGAAAACACAAAAATACTCTGACTTGGATGTCTTTTTAGGGGAGAGGGAACTGAAATGATAACTGAAGCCCCAGTGTTTGGTTTGTAATATTCTAGTTTCTCTCAACTCCTTGGAACAAATTGCTTTAGCCATTAAAAATGCCAGAGAAGGCTCTTTATCATGAGTGATGATGCAAGAGGGAAGCGACAGTTCCAAGCACAGTCTGATGCCAAAAGACAACTCACTGTGCTAACAGGTGACAACACTGGGAAAACCCAACAAATTACTGTCATGTCCTTCATGGGAGACAAAGTAAAACTTGATGTTACAGATTCAGTGTTTCCAGCGGTTTTTCTTAATTATCCTGAGTACAAAGTGCACCTAAACTGATTGGATGCTACAGAAAATCATATAGAGTGGTCAGGTGGGCTAAGAATAGTAGTCACAGTTAATGGCAGAACAGAGCAGCATCTGAAATGCTGGCTTTTAGCATGGTTTGCTAGGGAACCGTCTTCTGAAATCTATTTTTTCCCTCACATAGAATCATCCAGCAAACACATAACTCTGTTACCCTTAATCCCTAGTTTTGTATGAGTAGATAGGAAAAAGGACTGAACAGAATTGGTTAAACCTGTGTTCTCAATTAACTTTCTCAATGTCATTTCTATTGCAATTTTAAGAGGAACTGTTTGGCTTCCAAGGAATAATATCTCCATGAAGCACAAGGGACTTTCTGGTCTGGTTGAACTTTCAGAGGCAGCCCAGGTAACATTTGGTTTAGCAGCTCTTGCCAATGTTAGCACAGCAGTTGGGGCCAATGTGGGTTTGCTTGACTAAGAACTAGATGAAGTAAAAGAACTACAATAGGGACACTGGGTCCATTTCTGCTGTACTCTGACACAGCTCTTGGGGTGAAATCTAAATTGGGAGCGGGACTGAACTGATGCTGGTTTTAACTTGCCTTTGGTTTATAACTTTGGGTTTACACTGTCTAGCTAGCTGTCTGGCTTCAGGCAAATAAAATTTTGAACAGCTAGGCTATCTGAATTAGGGGTGGAAAAAATGCAGCAGCTGGACGTGATGTCTGCGTTTCAGTAACGTAAGGAAAGCCAGCAATCTTGTGTCCTGCAGACCAGCTGGTGACAAAGCAGAGGCATAGGCAGCAATTGCCAAATAGTCTGAGGGAAATTCCTTCATCCGCCCAGTGCACTGAACCAGAAATGGCAGGAGAAACAACACTCTGGCATTTGTCATTCAGAAGCAATCCAATTGATACTGAAATGTGCATTTAGAATGCTTTTGAATACGCAGACATACTAGTCCTGGCTTCTCGCTAGAAGTATGAGAAGCAGTCCAAGTAATTTGGGGGAAATACCTCTCCAGCCAACTTGCAGTGCACGTGGGTACGCTTGCCGGTTTATCGGCACGGCCGGGTCTGCGCAGCAGCCGTGCAGGAGCAGAGCGCAGAGCGCAGGGCGCGGGCAGCCGCCGCCGGCACTGCGGCACTTGCGGGCGGGGGCCGCCCCGGGGCGGACGATGAGGAGCGGGGGGGCAGCGCGCCCGGCGCTCGCTGGCCGCAGAACAGCACTGCCCCCCGGCGGAGCGCGGCAGCAGAACCTCGAGAAGCCGCCGGCGAGCCGTGACAGTTTTGAGGTGATTGCAGGAATTGTAAGGGATTAATAATGCCAAGTTTAAGGAATTTAGTCGTAAGTCTACAATGCAGTTCGGCCAAAGGCCTCTTGCAGTGTCGCGTTCGTTCCCGGAGCAGTGCCACAGAAACCAGCTCCTCACCCTTCCCACTCTGTGTCGAAGCACCGAACTCTGCCTCGAGCTGAACCTTTCTTTTCTTTTCCCCTCTGTCCCGTGAAGTGCCTCTACACCTTCCCTTGCTTTGCTGAGAAGGCACCCAAGCACTCTTCCCATGGCAGTCCCCTCTTCCTTCCTAAATGTCAGCAGTCCTGCTGGCGTGCTCCCCGGCAGAGACGTGTTCTAATTTGATCCACTTCGCAGCTGTCTCAAATAGGAATCCCAGGCTGTGGCCCCCTCCATGCCTGAATAGTTCCCTTCTGGGATTAAACAGACCTCTGCACTTCCCCAAACAAGCGACTTGTTGAGGTTTTAGAGGTTAATTCTGACTTCCATTGGCTCTGCGTTCAGATGGCAGTGAACTTTATCCTTGTCACTTGTATTAAACATAGTGATTTTATGATATTGAAGAGACATTCATTAAAATGTCATTCATCTGGTCAGCGAGTTGTCTTAATGTATTCTCAATTAAATTTCTTGGTGTCATTTCCACTGCAAATTTCATGGTCTACTTGTAAGATACTCTCCTGTACTTCCATGTGTTTTCATTTTGTTAGATGGTGCACAGAGGGAGATTAGAACTGCAATTGCTAAATAAATAAAAACTTCCATCTGATGAACGCTGACATAAACCTATTACATACAGTGTTTCCTTTTGTAAAAAGTAAATACAGATACATTAATATCATGCAGTTGCCTAGTATAGGCAATAATGAAGAACTATAAGCTTCAAGGTTCATTTTTGGACCAGAGAAAGGGAAGTCTTGAGGTACACTCTTATTGTTTGTTTATAGTGAGGTATAGAAACTTGCATCACTTGATTTCAGACCTGAAATTTTAGTAGTCATCAGTTGATCACCTAAAATGGTGAGTGCAAGGATACATGCTTGATCATTCAAGTTGGCTAATCTTTTTATTTTATTTATTTCAAAATTTGACTGGATACCATTAGAAACTGACTCTTCAATTTCTTTAACTTTATTCTGATGCCTGTCTCTCATGCTCATCTAGGTAAGCATGCTTCTCTTTTCAGTGCATAGTATTCTCCAGTCATGTCAGACAATAACATTCTATAGATTAAAAGGAAAAGAGCCTTTAAAGGGTATAATGAGGATGGTGGGAAGCCCAACCTGTTATTTAGGACTCTCTGAAAAAAGCAGCATCTTCTTACAGAAATGCTGCTGTAAGAGACAAATAAGATTAAGCAACAGCATTATACTGTAAGCAAACACCATCAGTCTGTAAGTTGTGATTGTACAATAATTTTATCAGGCCTCCTCTAAATAGCTGAAGGTTAAACCAGCAGCGCAAAATGCATAATGTTACAGAAAACAGTTGTAGTGTGTGTGTGGGAGGGGAGGTATAAACCTGAATTTAGTTAAGGGTAAAGATTTGTTTGAAATGCCACTAAATTCCAAAATGTTTATAAACATAATCCTGCAGTCCTTTTGTGTAGCTGTTTTAGAAACATCTTTGCCATTGTACTTATTCTGAGAGTCCAAAACAAGAAGTGAAACAAACTGTGTAAAAGAAAAGAGACTGAGGGGGGAAAATACTATTTTTTTTATTAGGCTACTTCTAAGTTGGGAAGAAGCAACTGTCTAGGCAATGCTTGTAATTATTTTATTGTTTATTCAGTAATGTGATATTAAGATACTAGAATGGTAGGACCAACATAATGTGGGCAGTTGAGCATTAAAAAAAAAAAGGCAGGTGGTGGTCAATATACCATCCCCAGTAGGAGTACTGTGTATCCTGTTGCCCAGGAAGGTGAAGCTCAAAACTTTCTACGGTGACTCTGAATTAGCTAACCCCGGTATCAAGGAAGACTAGTCAGTTTTTGAGGCCAGACTTATGAGTGTGTTACTGGGGTGTCTTAGACTTGGTAGCCTCACTGAGACCAGAAGGCAGCATCGCCCTTTTGCTTCTCAAATATTTGCCCTTTCAAAATTCTTGTCCCAGACTAAATAAAGATTTCTAATTTCTTGAATACTATGAAAATTTGTTTTGAGAAGAGCAGAAGAGTCTTTTGGGACTTGAGGCCTGAATTATTTTTCCCCATTCCCCTCTCCTCCAATGTCTGACTTCAATATGATCTTTAATGACTTCCTTTGCCAACGTATGTTTGTATGTGATCATCTCTGTCATTAAAACTATATGTGTAAGCATCATGTATAATGAACACCAGGTAAATGTGGGAATTTGTTTGCCTTTCACTCCACTATTTTCTTTCCTGTGATATGGAAAATAATGATAAAAATTATGTGGGATTATCATAAAGCATACACAAAAAACCCATAACTGACACTACTAACTTCTGTCTCTAGCTTTATAAAGTTGGTGTGTGTTTGAGTATGATAACCATTCTTTTCTTTTTAATATGGTGATCATAATTCTTTAAAGAAAAACTATACATCAGAACTGTACATATACAGGATATGTTGTTCTGAGATTTGTGTCCAGCTGTGCAAATACTAAATGTTTGGACAGGGCATCAAAATTTCCTTTTATCAAGGAAGATATTTGTTTATTCTGGTAACTATGTTAGAAACCACTCAGTAGTATGCCAGCAGAAATATTAATAGCTGGCTACTGTCTGTGTGGTACAGTGCTCAAGGTGGGGAGTTTTCTATGTCTTTGAGAAGACCACGTTAATAATGGTTGTGTGTAGGTGATCATGGCCATGGTGGCTTTGGCCACAATAAGGTCACTGTATGATATTTTTTTAAGTGTCAGCATATAGATTTCCATGGTACAAGTCTGGATGCAAGCCACATGTATGCTGTAACTGATGAGAGGACAACTGATCTTGACTGGGCTCGCTAGGAGGTCTGGTGTCAAAATAAAAAGTAGTTAAAGTAGTTGACATTGAAAATAGCTGAAACTGTCATTCACCAGCCACATGTACAGCTAAGACACGGAGTAATGTCTAGGGAAGAGGTCATGGCTTTTACTGACAGTAAAAACAGTATCTGGAGAGGGAGGAAAGGCTGATAGCTACATAGCAGGGAATGGGCAGCATTCAATATGAGTAAAGAGGCTTTTCAAATACAGTTTCAACATGACTGCTTAAGAAGCAGCACCAGTGAAGACTCGCAGAATACAGGGTATGATGGTTGTAAAAATACATTTCATTTTAAGCAAAAAAAATGCACCAAACCAACCCTCAGTGAGAAGTTCTTCCTGAGGATTATTAATTTACTGCTGTTAGCTGTCCCTCTTCCTCATCAGTTTCTCTTGGCAAGCTACTGTAATCCCTAAAACATCTTGAGCTGCAGTATGACACTGCTTGTATGTTTTGAACAGAGTGAGAAGTGTTTGACAGGCTGTTGAATTGGGATTTATGTATTTGCAATGTGAATTACACTTTTGGAATAGGTGTGTTTGTTATTGTCACTAGTTGCTGTCTTGAGGTAAAAATGCTCTTGCTGTTTCCACCGTGTTTCTGCCCTTATTACTCTTGGTTTATTTCTCATGAGCTCAGTGACCAACGTGCCATTACATTAGGCTGTTACATCTTGAATACATCAAATATTTATATATAAGTCACCTGGTTTTTTGCTACAGGATATGCTGTACTGAAAATCCCCCTGTATAATAAACACAGCTCTAAAGCTGCTTACACTCTTAATCTGGATCTATATATCATGTTGATCACCACCAGAAGGCCCAAATATCTCTTTGAACAAGATAGCTTAGGTATTAAAAGTAGGATGATGAAATTCCATATTGCCATTCAACCTCAAGTTATATTACCTTATAAGAAGTTGAGATATTGCACTATTTTAGTGTGATTTGAAGAGCTTGTCCAGAGCTGAAGCATGTAATATATGGGCACACGCGAAGTCTTGGTTCCAGATGTTGACATCTGATTAGTTGTCTAGGTACCTTTATAGTCAAAGATGACTAAATCTCGCTTCATCTTTAAGTAAGCATCCAGGTTTCATCAAAGAATGTGTTACTAGGTCTTCGTTTACTACTAGGTCTGAAGTCAGGGTGGGATTTTAAACATTAAATGTTACCGAAGGTCCAAGACTCTACCTGTCTCAGTTTCTTGATAATTTTTCTTTTTCACTCCTCTTGCTTGGGTGCACACACGTGCTGTGAGCTTTGTACAAAGCAGCATGTGATTCAAACACTTTAATGAGATAATAACAAAGACCTTCACTCTACCTGCATGTTGAAATGGAAAGCTTTACTGCTAGTACAAAGTTTAATTCTCCTTAAGAAGCAGGTGAGACTATGATTTTCTTATTACAGGTTTTTCAAGTCAGGTTCTGTTACAGTTGGTTTGTCAAGAAAAATTGTTTGCTAGTGGCTTTGCTCTCATTTCGAGCAGCAGAGGGCAGTGAAACCACTACACACAAAAATAAAAATGTCTAATCATAGGAAAATGATTCTCTTTCCTTACAATCACACTTGCTAGTCATTCCTTGTCAGAATAGGGCACTTTTGGGCACATGCAAAGTAAACTGTGAATCTGTGTAGTTAGTTAGATTTTTTTATTTTTTTTGCTTAATAGGCCCAGTACAGGCATAATTAGATACTGTGATCATTTTTAACTGTTACGTGCAGACCAGAGTACTATTTGATACCTTGAATATGTAGTTTTTTAAACTATCCTATGGATTTTCAGTTGTTGTCTTGGTATGTTGCAAAAGGGAACAGAGAAGCAAGGCAGAGAGAAAAAGAAAGGGAGATAAGGCCAAAATTAAAATTCAGGGGAAGTAGTATGGAGGATACACAAAATATGTTTGCAGCTACAGTTTTGGGTGGCTTTTCTGTAAATTTCCATATCTGGATATTTTTTGACAGAACTGAAATATGAACTCCAGAAGCTGTTCAGTTAGAGTGAGGGCAAAAACAACCAATCAAAAAAGCCAGAAAGCCTGGGACTTTTCCTCATGAAAACACAAATATTCTGTCAAAACCATTGAGTTTAAGACTCAGTTTTCTGAAGGGGAATATTTTGATATGAACTACTCAAGCAGCTATATTAAAAGCATTCCCAAAATAATTTCTGATGGAGTTATAGCCCATTCAGATTGCACGTTAAAAGTATTCCTACTTATTCAGTCAGTGCCACTTTCACATTTATTAATACAATTTTCAGTCTCTTCAGATTAACACTAACAATCAGAAGGTTGGCCTAGCTAAGATAGGACCTTTTTTGGTTGGTGGTTTTGTGGTGTGGTGGTTTGGTTTTTTTTTTTATCCTCACTGAATGCATTCTGACACGCCAGAAGGCTGTGCTGCCATCCAGCGAGATCTGGACAGACTGGGGAGTTGAGCAGGGAAAAATTTAATGAAATATAACAAGGGAAAATGTAGAGTCTTGTATCCAGGCAGGAACAACCCCAGGTTCCAGTATAGGTTGGTGAATGACCTATTAGAGAGCAGTGTAGGGGAAAGGGACCTGGGGGTCCTGGTGGACAGCAGGATGACCATGAGCCAGCACTGGGCCCTTGTGGCCAGGAAGGCCAATGGCATCCTGGGGTGTATTAGAAGGGGAGTGGTTAGTAGGTCGAGAGAGGTTCTCCTTCCCTTCTACTCTGCCCTGGTGAGACCTCATCTGGAATATTGTGTCCAGTTCTGGGCCTCTCAATTCAAGGACAGGGAACTGCTGGAGAGAGTCCAGCGCAGGGCAACAAAGATGATGAAGGGAGTGGAGCATCTCCCTTATGAGGAAAGGCTGAGGGAGCTGGGTCTCTTTAGCTTGGAGAAGAGGAGACTGAGGGGTGACCTCATCAATGTTTATAAATATATAAAGGGTGGGTGTCACAAGGATGGAGCCAGGCTCTTCTCAGTGACAACCAACAGTAAGACAAGGGGTAATGGGTTCAAGCTGGAACACAAGAGGTTCCACTTAAATTTGGGAAGAAACTTCTTCTCAGTGAGGGTGACAGATACTGGAACAGGCTGCCCAGGGAGGTTGTGGAGTCTTCTTCTCTGGAGATATTTAAAACCCGCCTGGACGCCTTCCTGTGTAACCTCATCTGGGTGTTCCTGCTCTGGCAGGGGGATTGGACTAGGTGATCTTCTGAGGTCCCTTCCAATCCCTAACATTCTGTGATTCTGATACTGCATTTTTTTGTGCTTCTCTGTATTCTCACATTATTTGATGTGGGACAGAGGGATTTTCACCAAATCTCTCTAGGCAGGAAAAAGTCCCCATGGGATTGAAAACTGGCTATTATCGTTAATGACACATCTCCTCTGAGTTTCTGGGTTTCCTTACACAAAGCATACCACACTTTATTGCAACAAGATTCCATCTTTGATTAGAAAACTATTGATGCTGTGCTCATAAACACCAGGGAAGGATTTTTCTTACAAGCCTTTCAAGGCATTTATCACTATTGTCTGTATGAACTTTGCAAGGTTAGATCCTTTAGAAAACGGCATGCTCTTTCAAAAAGTAACATTCTAGATTGAAATGGTGTTATAGGCTTGTGTCATGGATCCCCTTCTATGAATTTTTCCATTAATTGTTCAGTGAATCATAAGTATAAACATAAAACTGGCTAATGACCACTCACTGGGTGTGATTGCTTGCATTATGAAAAAGCCACATTCAAAATTATCTGAAAAATGAAAGACAAAAAGTGAAATGATACAATTCATTAGAGTAATGCAAACTGCTGCACTTGTGAAAGAGAAATGGAATTTACAAGAGTGAGAAGTATCTTGCTCACACCAGTTCAGCTGCAGGTTCTGCAGGACATGTAATGTGTTTCTAAACTAAGGAAAGACTGGGCCTGGAGGTAGGGGGTTTTGTTTGTTTGTTTGTAGTGGGGGTTTTTTGTTTGTTTTTTCTTGCTTTATGGTCGTTTTGTTTTTTTCCCTTAAGGAAAGATAGAAACATGATCCTGGGCAATATTAATAGGACAGCTCGATCTGCAGAACCGGGGAGGTAATTATTCATCTTTATTTGGCGCTGTAAGTACTCTGTCAAGTTCAGAAATTTAAAAGGGTCCAAAGTAGGCCAGTAAGTATGCTGAAAGAGTTAGAAAGCATGACCTATGAGGAAGCTCTACAGGAATTTAGTGTATTCAGTCTTCTTTTGACAAAAAAATAGAAGTAGAGATGAGAGAGAGGATTTAACCTCTTCACAGCAGAAAACTGTTATAAAGAAGGCAGTACAATTGCTTGTTCTTGTTTGTAGGCTAAAACTAACAAGAAAACCACTTTACAAAAAAGAAAATTTAGGCTTAAATATTAAATATTTCTGAGGACAATGAAAGACTTTGCTAATTTAGGGATCCTGGAATCTCCTTCACTGGAGAATTTTAGAAGAGTTTAAGCAAACTTCTGTCAGGAATTGCCTAGGCTTATTTAATCCTCAGGGCTAGAAGCTGCTTTTCAGTGGCTCTTGAATAGATTTTAACTCTGACTAGAAGTCCTAAGTGATGACTTTGGTTTTGACAAAGTCTAATTGTAGGAGGTCATAAATGTAGTTGGTAGATATGGGGTGGTTTCAGCTCAAATTGGTGGAGTATGTAATCTCTGGAGGTGCAAGCAGCCCCACAAATCTATGATCAATGCTAGCAACCATCTAAACCTTATGGGAAAGGGGGAAAACAGCCACAAGGGCCAGTCTACAGGACCTTACCAGGTCTGTAGTTGACACTAACAGAAAAGGCGCACACAAACATGTCTTGAATTGTACTCTAAACACAGCCTTGTTTCATCTTAGACGTATTTTTGAGAGAAAGAGTGCTTATAAGATGAAACCTTGAAAATAACAGCCAAAGCAGGACCACTTTACCTCTGAGAAAACAGCATAATAGAAGATGAATGCGTTCCTTTCTAGAATAATTTAGCACAGAGCTCCTCAGACTCTATAAGGTCCAGACTCATTTTACAGAAGAAGGCAGCAGCCATGGAAGAGAGTGTGTTACATGATCTTGCCCATTCTGCTTGGATCAATGCAGGAAGCTTTATCCTGTGCTAGAGAGGATTCTGCAATCATCTTGAAAAAATTACTTCACTTGCATTAGCAAGCCTGTTGGTGACTATAACAAGATCTGGATATGAAAAATAAGACTCATATAGCTCCCAGTGCCTTTATCAGTATCTTCCATCTAGACTCATCTGGCAAAATTGATTTCAGATCACTTTTGCTATTGGGAATGTAATTACCTTCTAAAGTATGGCTAAGATGAGTTAAGTGCAGAATGATTCAATGAACAAGTGTTTGTTTCTTTCCTGACCTAAGTTCATATCTAACATAGTGGATCTGGAGTGATTTTGATGTCAGCCTAATCCCCTGCAAATGGTTGCTCACCTTGGATTTGGACAATACTTCAGCATTATGAGTCATCTCTATGGAAGAGGCCCTGCACACTAAAAAAGCAGATAAAGACTGAAATATTGAGGAGAAAACAGGCACATGACAAAAAAAACTTCTGGGAAGTCTCTTCTTGTTACTGTATTTATGCAATGAGATGGAAGAAGAAACCAAAATGCTTTCTGGCATGGCTAAAATGCAAGGTCTCCAATTACTTCATTTAGTGCTACTGTCACTTGATCAATTACTGCATCCAGACTTACTCTGAGGATCATGATGTCACAACAGCAGAGTGAGCTTCCTAGTTAGACTGTCTAGTACCAAAAAGGCATGAGATTTTCTAAAAGACTAATGATACTTGTAGGTACTGATTGCATGTGTATAAAGTGTAGCTTCAGCTCTAAGGTATGAGTTAGGGAATGCTACATCCTGCCCTGAGAGTGTATAGAGATACATGTGGACCATGAAGTGCTAAATTATTTCTCTACAGTTAATTATGACTAAAGAGATTTATGCTTCATACAGCTCTGTTCTCCAGGTTTTCTGGACTCCTGATAGGGAAAGGTAACAATGTATTCAGAAGCAGCGTAACATATAAAAACAAAGGAGGGGGAGAATCTGCTACATACAGAACATCTTCTTATAAGGTACCACACAGTCTTTTAACATTTGGTTGTAGTCCACCTGGGTGTTTGCTTTTAAAATGCCTTCTCAAAATCCCTTATAATAAACTGAGTAGAAATCAATCTTTCTTAGGTGGCTGACTTAGGTGAAGTTGGCTTAATTATGTCAGTTGTCATTACAAAGACTGCAGCAGTTTCAAACATGAAAACATGATGCATAAAAATTGAAACCACTAACACTCGAAGATACACTAAAAAAAAGTAGTGGAATGGAGACTCAGATTCCTGGCCAGTTCTGACAGCGCTGGTTTTTTTGTTTGATTGGGGGTTTTTTGCTTTCTAGGCAATTTCTTCTTTCCCACTGGGCACGACAGTAGCTTTGCATTCAGTGATATCACCTTTGGAAGACCCTACTTACCTATTCTTATCAAATAATCCTGTTGCTGTGGATTACACAGCCTTCAAAGTTCATCTGCTCAAATTCATATTCTGAAGAAGATGAGGAAATCGTCAACTAAATTGAACACACACAAGGCACTGGAGCTCAGTATTTCAGACTGTTACTGTAAACCATCTCTGTGAGGTTCCAGGCCCTTAGACTTCTTCCGTCTATACCTCTGCTCCTCATTTTTCTGTAACTCAAAATGCATGATGATGCATACCAGCCACCTGACTTGGTCCAAATATCTTTGTTTCTTGCCAAGCTTCCTCTTATGTATGAAAAGGCAATTACTCAGTCAGTGCTCATTTTTACTCAATGACAGGGAGGGGAGCTGCTTTTGACCCAAATTCTAGGCAAAAAGATTCAGTTGATTTTTGAGCTTTTCTCTTCCCACTCTATTGTTCAACTTAAGCTCAGAAAATTATTCCAGTCTCAAATGCTGTGGATCACAAGAAACAAATGCTGTGTAAAGAGGTTGCCTATACCTGCTGTAATTCTGCAGTTCCAAGCACAACTGTCACTCAGGTTCCTTCTGGAGATGATTTTCCACTGTGGAGGAAGACTTTAAAGGTGTGGGAAAGGGTGCTAGCTTTGTTCTTTGTTTCTGTGGGAAATGGGGGAGAGCAGGAGGATAATGGCATCTTTTTTTTTTTTTTCCATCCATCTCAAGATGTAACACAAATGTATCCTGGCCTTGCAGATGCAAATGAGTAAGTTATGAGAGCACTGTCTTAAAGGCGGTCACTCTATCATCAAACATGGAATAATTCAGTGTGCAGACATTTTTCTGTTCAAAGTGCTAAGAATTTTTAATTCAAAATTACTTCACTAATGTTCAAAGGAAGTATGAGAAGTTCAAGCCAGTTCTGACTACTCTGGAGGATTCTGCTTCGAAGAGCTATGGGTGAGTTCTTCAGATTGTGAACTGAAAAATTATTGCATTTTCATATGGAACAACATTTGCTGTCTGAACCTCATTCTTGCCTGTTTTCACACTCAAATAAGATGAAGTGAGAAACCTTAAACAGAGATATCAATAAGTTTTCTTACAATTAATTACTCTGAATAAGAAGCATCTGATGCTGAGTGAACTAAATTTGTGGGAGAAATCAGAAACGAAATGACATCTTAGAGCAGGGCTATATCTTAATAAAAGGGTTATTTGTTTATGGTGTTTTTTGGACCTCTTCTGTCCCAAGCTGTACATGAGAACAAACAAGACATTATTTATATTTCCCAGTATGAAAATTGCTTAAAGCAGTCTACTGAGGAAAGTTGGTCTGAAAACCACTGGTATTGTCTGAGCCTAAGCTATTGGGGTTGTGATGAATTAAAAAGAACAACATTCTAATTTTAGTAGTTTTAAACATGCAAAAGAGGATTCAGCTTGCTCACTCATAAGGAAATGCCTGTTAGTTGTGGGTTTTTTTTCCTAAGGGGAAACTTAGTTTACATGAATGTTAATTAGGACATTGGCACACATCCCACAATCTTTTCTGCAGATAAGGAGATGATCAAAGAAGGGCAAAAGGCAGGTATTCTACCTTTCTATCTCTTAAGTACAGCCTGAGAGAGATGAGTTGCAAGTGCAGTTCCAGCAGGGAGCTTGCCAGCCACTATGGTAATCATACAGACAGCTTCCTTGCACGTTATATATTCCTCTACAGCACGTTGCACCCAATAAGTAAATAAGACTTCCTACAGCATTCCATCATCAGAAATTTATGTCAGAGTGTTAGAAGGTGTAGGATAATAAGCTGGATATGGCATGCAGCTGGAAAAGGCATTGGCTGTGGAAGCTACATGCAGTGCAGGAATCCAAGAAAAGGCAGGGCGAAGAAATATCTTTTCACTTGTCTATGTAATGGCAACCATTGTCAACCTTCTATAAGAAAATGTCCCTTTACTTACATTTTGCTCACCGGATCAAACATTTCCCTTACTTTCCACTTAAGGCATCTCTAACTATATTTTGTTGAATCAGCAGTATTTCTTTTGTTTAAAAGAAATGAGTCAACCTCATAACAAAACATTCCTCACTGTTTTTCCTTCTTCTGTTTAACTGATGTGCAGGCTTGTTCTGCAAGTTCAGACTTCAGCATTTGCAAAAGCTAAAGGTCAGCCTGAAATCTCACAGAATACTTACTGTACAAAAGCCAAGCAAGGAAATGTTCAAGAAGCCTTTGGAGAGCATTATCCTAAAATAAAAACTTAGCAGTCACTTCAAACCCATGTGCCTCATGGCCTGTATTTTTTCTTTTTTTACAAAGATGTTATTAATTTCTTCATATCCTGGAATCTCCAAATAAAACAGATTTTGTCATATGCAGGGACAGAAGGTGGACTCGATCCTTGTGACTGTCTTCCAACTCAGGACATTCTATGATTCCAATTCTTCCTTTTTCCATAAAGAATTGGGATATTACCTTTTAGGTGAACTTAGATTGGCTGTTTTAAATAGGTCAGTGTCTTATTTTTATTTAATGATTAAGTTAGTTATTTCTTAGACTGTATTTTTGCCCTCAAATACCTTCTTTTGTGATGTAAGGTAAACAGACTAGGTATCGAATACATATTTTAATGTTCTACAATTACAGTGGATGGTAACTACCCTTTGTAATTCCGTTACCACAGAGTACACTGGGATCTCCCTAGTCTTGAATAGGGAACTTACCCTGATGATAAATTTACTTTTTTTTGGCTGCTTATCACAGCTTAAAGCCATCAG
This sequence comes from Caloenas nicobarica, assembly GCF_036013445.1. NCBI lineage: Eukaryota > Metazoa > Chordata > Aves > Columbiformes > Columbidae > Caloenas > Caloenas nicobarica. Next base: position 11,799,233 of record NC_088248.1, on the reverse strand, counting down.
GGAGAGTTTTTCTCCAAAGTAAGTATAGAAAGTTGTAAGTGCATGGACACCCACATGCATTTTCAGATTACTACAATTGTTGCTGAAAAGAAAATGCTTCCAACAAATCTGCTTATAATTAGACATGACTTGGTGCTGATTCTTCCAAAGCTGGCTATAAAAATACATACTAATTCCAATCAGAATTACTCATATTCTGTTGTAAGGCAGTGGGACTTACTGTTTACTATCTATAATATTCTCCACAAAATTTGAAAACGGTTGTGCAAACTGATAAAAATATATTCCTTCAGTAAGAAAATGGTAATGAAAGCAACTCAGTAGCATTTGGACAATATTTAGTGAAATGGGAAATTGAACAAGAGAAAAAAGATCCCCAGGAAACTGTTGCCTGAATATGACACAAACAAATGGGATTCAGTTTGTGTGGAAGCCCCTTGCTCCTCCTGGTGCACTAAAGCTAAACAGCAGGAGGTAAATCAGTAAATCACATCAAGCAGTAAAGCAAGTTGGAAAATGTTGAAGTACTTGTATACAAAAGTCCTTGTTAGCTCAGTAGTGTGTTTGTGTTGTTTGGGGTTTTGTTTCTTTTTGTTTTTCTCTCCAGATAAATCAGCTATAAACAGACATGCAATATAGGGAAAAGCTTGTGATGGCTACAATGGGAACAGAATCTACCCTGTAGACAGCAGTTTATTAAGTCCTCTTCACAAACTTTTGTATAAGCTTCTATTCTGATAATTTTCAATGCTAAAACAATTGTAGTTAACATTACTTGTTGCTTGCATTTTCATATGTAACTCTGCCCTTTTGCTACTTAGTGTTAGAAATAGCAGAGCCGTAAGTTCCTCTGAAAGGATTGTCCAGATTTATATCCCTAGCAGTGCTCAACAGTTCCTGTGTGCAAGGGACTTCTGAGCTTCAGCTCAAGCTCCAGGCCTTTGAGTTTCTATCATCACCGCTGTAAAAGATAAACTTATGGTTGGAAACCAGACCATGCCAGCCCAGGTCTGGGGTGCAGCGCTTGTGCAAACCCACAAGTAACTAAGACTCAGCCAGACGCCAGGCAGCCAGACAGCAGGCCTCATTCCAGTTCTCTTTGATGTAAAAATCGCTAGCCGAACTCTGTAGGAAGTGATACATGTATAAGATTAAGGCAATAATTTTTAATGCTTTACATCTAAATTACTCATTAAAATTTAACAGGACTCAGTTCTTGTTACCTCTTTTTTTTACTTGATAGTGGGCCACAGTTCCCTATGCAAAGCTAAGGTTATTAACTGTTACCATATATATCATTTTATCTACTCACTAGATTCTCCTGCTGCTAGAAAGCCCTTCACTCAGCTCTATTTTTCCTCTTTTTTCCGTGTTTATCTCTTATATGGGTAAGGCAGATAGCCTTGGCATTAATTAATGCTTGTATATTTATACAAGTTATATGCTCAAGCACTCTGCTGGGTTATGACGGTTGTTAGTGCATGCCATATGCCACTTCTGGCTGAGGAGATAGGAATCAGTATTTATGAGTTGTAGATTCAACCCCAAAAGATGTGAAAATCAAAACTAGTCTCTAGGTACAGCATATGTACAGCATAACACTCCATGTTTTGTTGATTGTTTATTTATATTTCTACAGTACATGCACAATATTGTTGTATGTATATTCTACAATTGCTGTTGTATAGCCTGTGCAAAGATGCATGTTCTATAAATGTGACTAATGCTCATGATTAAGAAATCAAATATTATGATAAATTAATACCAGTAGCTTTATCATTTAAGGATGCTTAGAAGAGGAAGGTAGATATGATACTTGTCCTTCATTTCATTATGAACTTTTAAGTGTGTAGCTTTTATAGCTTCACATTTCAAAGTCTCAAGCATGGCTCTGAAAACTTAAGTTTTGCCTTCTGTTTATATGTCCATGTAAACAGCTTATATACTTGGAAATTCACATTGAATTTGAATGAACTGAAACAAATCTCCTTGCAAAACTCAGTTAAAATTGCTTTGTTTCACTTGGTTCCACATGAAAACTGAAGAAACAACAAAGCAATTTCAGGCTCATAAAAAACTGAGCTAAGGTTCTCCTAGCTTGCTTATTTATGAAAGTGTTTGCACAACTAAATGAAAAGCAATGATAAAGTCTGTTATGGTTATTTGGCATTCCTTCAGGTGATCCCCACAGGAACATTTGCTTCCTATAGAAAGTGAAACCGCAGTTTAAAAAAAGGTATTAAATTACTTTTCTGTTTTTTAAAGTGGTTTTTACCTTTTTTTTTTTTTAATCTGGAATTTAGTGTTCAGGCAAGGTTACAAGCTCTTCACACTGGAAAATCAGTAAGATTGAATTGCTTTTCAGGGCTCATAATGGGTTCATGTCTCACAAGTCAATGATCAGAAATATTTTTGCAGCTTGAATTTGAACTATTAGAGGACCAATTAATTTTATAGACTGTATTCTACCTGTAGGGGCTGCATTATGCTTAATATTTATTGTATAAGGAATTTTCTTTTAGCCTTGGGGATAATTAACACTTCACACAACCTTAAGAAAACACACACACACACACACTCTTATGGACAAATCAGAAAATCTATGTTTTGGTTAGTGTTTTATCAATTGAGTCTTGTGTCTGCATCTTCTTTAAAGAAAAGACCTCCGTGTCTGACAACTTTTCCAGGGGAGCAGTTTAAGGTAATTTCTGTGGCTGTGTTTAATATATTCAGAACCTGAGATTATGTGCTGTAATTAATCTACACTAGTTTGGAAGTAGATTCCTTTTGCAAGTAATCACCAACGGATGTCTACTGTGAAAGTCAGAAAAGTACCTAAGGGTATGTGGTGCTCTTAAGCAAGAAAATAGCGTTCAGCACTAATTTGCTAGCTAGGAGCTTGGAGGATCACTTGCACACTATTTTGTATGTTTTATACTCTGGATTCTTCTTGGAAATACTGAACAGTGATGATTCTATGATGGAGCTGGAGATCTACTGAGACTTTAAACTTTAGAAATGCTTGATTTATTTATCTGTGAAAAAGTTAAGTGCTAGGGAGGACTCTTTCTTTTTTCAGGATGAGAAAGATGGATAAAAAGAGGTTAATGTGGATATGAAAAGTAAAGCTAGCGTTATTAACCAGTTTCCATGAGTATCCCATTGGACTGAGTCATCTCCAGCGGGATTTCAAAAACTTGAATCAATACGAGGCCTGTATTTGATCAGAGAAGCTGCCTTAGAAGAAAGGAAAAGGGGGTTGCAAATTTAGATGGGAATCGTAAAACTATGATCATTACAGATCTTACCAACTTTTAAGTAACTATATGTGAAAGCTTGAGAGTGCAGACATGGACCAAACCAACAAGATTTCTTTTGACCTCTAAACAGAAAGCAAGCAGCAGTAATGAAGGTAGTGATCACCCACACAGAAAGAGAAGTCAGAAAGGGTGGTCTGTTTTGTGAATTTAGGTGCTCCGTATCACTGTGATAATGTGGCTAAGGCCATAGCTGGTCTTATGGTGAACAGCCCTCTATCATATTAGTTGATCTTGTCTTAAAATGGGTAATAAATCTGAAGTAGTTCCTCACAGTTCCTCTTTAATGATTGTACAGTTACTAGAGGTGGCGGTTGTGTGTTGCCTTTTTTTCGTCTTTTTTCTTTTAATGACTTGTGCAATTCCCCAAAGAGCTTTGTGGTTTTATTCTTGTGTTCTCTATTCTTTTTTTTTTTTTCCCTTCCTCTGCTTTCTAGCCAGCTGCTTTTGGGAGGGACAGGAATAGCCACTGACTTGAAATATATTATTTCATCTCCTTATGACTGCAGGGAAAAGGCAGTTTATTTCTGGAGAAGAGTGGGGATATCTCATCTTATAGGAAAAGATGGTTGTGTTCTTGGATCTAAAAGGAAAGTGACTCTACTCCTCATTCAGGAGGAATACTTGTGATTGTAACAATTGTCCTTGCTGACAGCACGTGTTTCTGTTGTGGGAAAGCATGCAGGAAGATACCTGCTTTTACAGAGACAAAACTGGAAGGTTCTTTCTTGCCTGAATCACAAGTCAGTAGTCAGACAAAGCTTTACACAGGCTCCATGCTGTCTCTTCCGTATGATGGTCTTGTGTATGAAGTAAACCAAGAAAGAGCAAAGTGAACATTCTTTACTCCTTCCTCATAGTGAGATTCTCATTATGTTTATAAATGTCCTCATTTCAGCTGGAGTAAAGTGAATTTTCTTTCTAGTAGCTGTGGTTTGGATTTAGCATGAGAAGAATGTTGATAATACACTGTTTTGGTAGTTAAAGACTTTTCATGTTCCCATGTTCTACCAGGTGCACAAAAAGCTGGAAGGGAGCAAAGCCAGGACAGGTGACCCAAGGGGTATGATGCCATGCTCAGGATATAAACTGGAGTTGGCCAGCAGGGCAAGTACCACTGCTTGGGAATGAATGGGCTGTCGGTGTCATGAGCAATGAGCAACTGCATTGTCTGTCGCTTGGATTGTATATTCTAGTATTATTTTCTCTTCCTTTGCTGTCCTATTCAACTGTTCTTGTCTCAACCCATGGTTTGGTTTGGTTTTTTTCTGATTCTCTCCTCTATCCCACCTGGGATGGGGGACGGGCAAGCGGCTGTGTGGTCCTTGTTGCCAGCTGCGGTTAAACCACAACAATAAATGCTAGGATTTTTTTGTTTTATTTAAAAAAAAATCGATAGAATACATGTAATAGATAGAACAAATGTCTCACAAAAGGCCTCTTTCTTAAAGGAATAAATTGTGGCACTCTGTACTGTATTCTTGATCTTATTTTTGATATAGCTGCTACTGTACGTCACAATTCTGCACCTGGTTTGGAGCTTGAACTGTGATAGGCGAAGTTTAAGAAAATGTGACCAACATAAAGATGAGTTAGTGTAGTTTTAGCAAAGGCTTTTTGTGTGTTTGAAGAAAGCAGGCAACATACTAGTGCAGGGTTACAAAGAAGAACTTGTTTCACGTGGCTTTAATCAAAGCTGGGATGTCTGGAATTAAGGGTCATCACCCTGCAAGGCACCTTGAGAAGAGCTGCTGTTTCAAATAAGGCCATTGCTGACATGAATGTGGACTGAAAGTTATGCTTTGTTAGAAACCAGGCATAACAACCAAACCAAACAAAACCAGAAAGAAAACCCACATATCAACAGAATATCTCAATCTGTAGTTTACAGTAATTTATAGTACTTTAAAGAAGGAAGATTGTTTCATTGTCCAAGAAAATAATAAATTTTACTTGTTCAGGCACATCTAATATATTATACAGGAATGCTTCCCAACAATTCTGTAGCCAAGCCATACTTGAAAAAAATGGCAAGATTTGTTCTCTACTATATCCACTTCACCCTGCTTCTGAAGTTGGCTGCAGTGTCCTCCTTGCCTCTGCTGCCTGCAGATGCTGCTCTGCTGACTCCAGCAACGGCATTGAGCCTTAGGCTGACCTGCACGACCTGACAGCCTTCGCACTGTGGGGCTCCGCACTGTGCCTGGCTTTGTAATATGCACAGCCACAGCTCTCCGGGTATCGCAAGAGCGAACTTGTTTTAGGTGGCTGATAGGTCATGGTGCATTGCTCTCAATGTATTTGAATGAGGAGCAGATAAAGATTAATCAAAACTGAATCTTCAGTTGATGGTAAAAGAACTGTAGATTAGTTATGTGCGCACACGGTCTGCAGAATTTGGATCAGAAGTTAAAGTCACCATCGTTTCTGTCAGTGATGCTGGGTGGTACTGATATTTTTTTTTTAAAGAGATGAATGTAGCATTAGAACTCCCAGACTCAGATTTTGCATTTGATTTCATCTTCGAAATTTAAAAAAACAAAAAGGCAAAGCAAGCTGGGCACGTACAGCTTAATGCAATGCAGTTTTACCAGGTCCTGAGTAGCTGTTGCCCACTTGTTGCCTAGCTATCGCAAGTACAAATAAAAATACCATTCAAGGTAGCCATAGTTCTGTATGCTGGGAAGGGCTAAAATGTTGTTATGGAAGACTTAAGTAAGCAGATGAAAATAGGTTCTGACACATTATACTGGCCTGTTTTGGCACAAAACTGGCCTTGCTTTTTGGCCAAAAGTGATTAAAAATTGTGTTAGGATTGAAAAAAAAATAAACTCATCCAAGGGAAAAAAGCTGAAAGATAAGACTGCAATAACATACAACAGTCCTCCATGCAATGCTTCCATCAAGCTGTGTGGTGTCGAGGGCAGGAGCAGTCTCCCTCACAGTGACCACAGAACTAACTGCACAGCTACCAGTAGGTCTTCATCATGAAATTTCTACATGCTTTACCCACTGCATCCTTATGAGATTCAAATACAAGTTTTACAGATAACTGGAAGCCTGAAGTTTCCAGTTAGCTGTCTTGACATGAAAGATTTAATAGTGAAGGAAGAAGATGAGAAAAAGGGAGAAGGGGAAGCAAAGGCTCTAGATGTGGCCAAAAGATAGTTACACATTTAGGTTCATTTGAATCTGAATCTCTAATAATTTAAAACTGGACATTTAAATTTACCTTAATGTAGGACACAGAGAAGAAAGAAGGAAAATGGCAAACATCTTCCCAGTGTTTTCATTCAGTTGCGGTTGTAAGGGAGTTATCATGCACAGTGTTGAGGAAACCCCAGCCATGTCTGGGTGTTTGCTCTTTGCTAGGAATGATGCTGCCACTGCTGGTGTCGGGCAACTTCTCCTACCTCTGTTTTCAGGCCATATGGAAGCCAGTGGGCTATGTCGTGGGATGTCACAGGCCTGACTTGTACTGAGTAGCGTAATGTTCTTATTACAAGCGCATAAAACACTGCAGAGCACATCTGGGTTCTGTTGCTTTCCAAATTTAGCTGCACAGGAGGAACCGTAACTTCTTTTTCCCAGAGCATTGAATACAATCCAGCCCTTCCAAACTGCATGCTTAGAACACTTACATTGTATGTGAATTTGATACACTGTCTTGAAATTTATAGACATTACTATTTTGTGTACAAATGTAGTAAATCAGTAATACTAGCAAATTCTTTCTGAAAGGTAGCTGCCAACAGACTTCTTTCTTTAAGACTAAACAGACTCTTTACAATTCTCCTTATGGACAAACAGTGAAGTAGGATCTGTGCCTGCATTCTCATACTGCCCTAAGAATGAAGCTTATTGTCATTTTGGATCAGTTTGCAGTTACATTATTGAACCCAAACAAAGAAATTTGGACAAAATTTTCCTAAATAGGACAAGATAGTTACATCAGTTAATGCTGTAAAATTCAACATGCTGTAGAGTGCCAGGATATGAGTTTTTCGGTTTTACTATTCCATGCAAACCCTAGTTAAATACTGAAGTATACCATAATTGGATATTGCTATTCGCAAACATCTATAGGTAATTTTCCCTGGGAAGTGGCAAGTTTACTTCTGTATTTCATATCTATGCTTTCAAAGTTGTGTTTGGCTGAGGGCTGTTTGAATGTATAATACAAAAATTAATTCTATTCAGTTTTTCATGTGTATACTATACTGTTTTGTGACTTGTTAAGCAGTTTATGTATTGGGTCATAAAAATGCTTACATGACTGATTTTGATGCTGTTTTGATTTGGATTTTCTTGTGTGTGTGAGGGGGGGAAAGTGATATTAGGATTTTTAGAAAAGCCTTAAGCATATTAAAAAAAAAAATGGGCATATCTTCAAAGCTGCCTCAACTGTACAGATGTATTCTTGTTACACAGTCCAAATAGTTTTCTTAGACCCCCTACCCGCTGGCTGAAGTAAACTTACTCAGCTGCATAAATGAAAAAGAATGTCATACTGAGTATGTTTGAAGGCTTGTGAACCAAGTTTTTAATCTACTGTCATCATCATTTACATCTTCTGGTGCACTTAGTATTTGTAGCAAAGCAGTTAATGCATTTAAGTTATTGTTCTTCCATGTTTGATAATCCTTACAATCCCAGACAGAACTGTAGTCTTTATCATGTAGCATGGCTTCCCAGTACCGCGACACAGAACAGTTTCTCTCAAATATGGCTGTTCAATTCTTTTCCTTAAAACGCCTGACAGGAATGAGAAATGTCAGGAAAGGTGTGTATATGCCAGTAACCAGGAGGGAAGCACAATAGAGCTGTTTCACATGGTAGAAAGGATAAAAGAGACGACCCTAACACCACAGATACTGGGTATATGTTGAAGGACAAAGAAAAAGGACTAAAAAGACAAGGGGAGAGTAGAAGAAAGTAGGGAACACCCAGTTTAGGAGGCAGCTGATTTTTAGACAGATTATTTAGAAGTGGATTATTGAAGGACAGAAGTTGTATGCTCATGTCTCTGTATGCTGGAGGAAATCAGAACAGCACACTGCAGCTGTTAGAGCCTGGGGAGAGATGAGGGAAAGGTGAGAAATTAGATGAGGCTCTGACTGAAAAACATGTTCAGAACCAATCCACTTAGTGTCTCAGATATGATGAAAGGCAGATTTGCAGATTAAGAGCAGTAGTTGGAAACACAAAGTCATAAATATTTCCAGAAAAAGCTGTATCTGACTCATTAGTTTAGATCCTGGCCTGTAATGCAACAAGATTTGAAGCTAGCCATGCTTTCCCTTGCAGTTTTAGTTTTAGATATTTGAAGGAGAATGCTAAAATATGGTGGTTTACAGATGTGGCCATAACTTGCATGTGTACTGTCAAAAAATGGACTAGATTGCTGTTTAGTAATATTTCAGCTCCTGGCAAGAATTAAGTTTGTGTCAGCACCACTGGTCCATAACCAAAAAAGGCATTACTTGGAGAGAGAGGAAAAAAAAAAAAATCTTTCAAACATTTTTAGTTTCTGCTGATGGTTGCAAAAAACAAGTAAAAGAACATTTTTAATTGTGAACGTGGAAATGTTCCTCCAGCAGAATTAGTGGTTAGGTTTTCTTCTATAATGATTGGTTTAAATCCCAGTGCTTAGGATGTTAACCTTTCTATAGGAATTCACATTTTAGAATGGAACCTCTTTAAGAGCACATTTATATTTATTAATTTGAACTAACAATTATTTTCAGCTGTATTTCATTCTCATGCGTACTGAAATACATATTGAAAGCCTAGGACTGTGTTTATTGCTTTTCTAAACTGGAGTGTGTAGGCCTCCAAAATACACCAAGTTGAAGTTCTGCTAATATCTGAATATACTATAAAGCAAATCTGTGAACATTCTGATTTCTATGGTCATACACATTTCTGATTTAGGGGGGTCTGTTTATTTTAATAGTTCACTTAGCTCTGCTGATGCACTCTAATTGAATTCAACCGAATTATTTCCCGATCTGCTGCCAGCCTTCTCCCTCCTGCAGCTCCCTGGCAACCAGGTCAAGGACAGGCCTTTAAAGAAGCACAGACTCTTTTGCAGTCTTTTGCAATATCACTCCTATCGCTATCAGATAGAGCACTAGATGGGCAAAGTCCACAGTCTACTGCAAAGGTAAGTTATGGCTGTAACTGTAGGTCTCTCATCATCAAAGGTACCTCATAAAGCATCAGCAGTGCAAGTCCTCCTTTACAGTATAACCTGTATTATACTGTGAATAGGCTACGGAATATTCTACATACATTCAGAAGATTCAAATGCAGTTAGTCTGACGACAATTCGAAATGTTCAGCGTTTTCCTATAAACTTCCTAGGAATGGGAATTCAGACACATGAACAGTCTTGCCAAAATACTACCCTGTTTTTGCTTTCCGAATGTGAAACTCCCATTGAAATCACTTGGTTGCTTTCTATTAACTTCAGCTTCAATTGGAGCAATCCTAGGAGGAACACTCAGGGAAAAGTTCCATAATGCTATGAGCATGAGAAATTAAATAATAATTAAAACATCCTACTAGCACTTTTGGAAACTTTAGTTTATAGAAGTGGCCAATACTGGACATGAACTTTCACATCAAAATGAAGCTACATAATAGTTGTTTGATATTTAAGGAAACACAGAAACAGAATATGCCTTGACTACAGCTGATGAATGAAGCGAATTCCCTTATAATATCTGTGCACTAAGGACAAAGTAAATAAAAATCTTTAAAATATTAACACTTTTGTGACTGACAAATCTTTGTCATTGTTTAGAGGATAATATTTATGCACAGTATTCTTTGGTCTGCACAGTAAGCAGTGTTTTGATTTGAAGCAACTGGCTTATCACACAAAGTTTTATTCCTTTAGGGTGGCCTATAACTTCATGACAAAATGATGTTTTTCCAGTATACTGTGTTTCCCTCCAGATGGTTTCTACAGACTTTTGGCAGCCACATGTAATGATTAGCATGGTTGCCCTTCTAATCTCACACGCTTTAAATAGACAAACCATATTCTTACAAAAACTATTACAGACTCTTCAGCCACTCTTTAACTATCAAACTGTGTTCGACTATCCAAATAAATAGAATACCCTGACCTGTTGCTTGGGGTTTAGATAAAAACATCTAAGCACTTTGCTATTTAAAGAGAGGATTATACAGCAGACTCTTATAGTTCACGGTGCTTTGTACAAACTTCTCTTGCTCTAGACTAGCAATATGTAAAAAGCTAGTGCTGAAAAAATCCTTTCTCCAAATATTGGATGGAATGCTTGCTAAACAGTCAGCATCCTTTACCCAGCTATTTCATCTTGAAAATACATACACCAGCTAGCATGCACTTTTTCTATGTATATTCCTAATATTAACAATCACAAAACCTGTTAAAATTTAGTTATGTGAGACATAACACCAGCTTCTCTCCCTTTTGTAAATGAAGATAGGATACTTGAGTGTTGCAGCATGCAGAAGAGCAGAACTTTAAGTGGCATGTTGGAGCCCTAATTTCATACATAGAATTGTAAAAACTGAGAGGTTGTAATGAAAGGATACAATGATTACTTGAGTGCTGCCTCCTACTTTCTGATCAGCCTCCCCTTTGAATGGCACAGTGAGCAAAAGCTAGAAGGTACAAGACTGCTTCTTTCTGGTTCTTATGTTATGCCAAAAGTTTCAAATGTTGAATTGTAAGCAAAAGAAGTTTAAGATAGAAAGGGCTTTTTTTTTCTGTCTTAACTTGGCTGTTGTATTCTTTAAGCCATTGGTGAAAAGCAATGCAGGGAGTAATACAATAATATTTACATCATAATATAGCATTTGCAGTCTAATATCCACAGCATAGCTGCTTGTGTCATGAATATTGTTTCATTTGAAATAACTTTACTATTGTGAACAGTTTGGCTTTTATCATCGTGAGCAGTGTTGGGGTTTTGAGGAGTTTCCAAGTAACCAAAGTATGTGGGCTGCAGTGGAAAAGTCACGTTATCTGTGCATTGATTAACAAATTATGATCCCCAAATTTGTTGTGTGTTTTTGGCAGTCAGTGATTTGCAATGGCAAGTGCAGGAGCTCACTTCCAGGCCAGACAAGAATAAAGTAAATGTAAAGTTTGCTTATGAAAGGATATTTGTCTTATCTATAGAACTGAAACTAGGGATAAATGTGTTATTATTTCCTGACCTCTTCTCCCTTCTCTTTAAAACGCTACAATATTATGTTGATTTACAGCATTCTGAAAAATTTGATCTTTTCCTCCTTAAAACTTGCCTTATCGTGCCCAAAACAGAAGATAATTTGGTTTGGTTTTATTAAAATCCTTTCTGAACTTTTTACACTGTAGCTATTCTTCTCAAATGAGTCATACAATAACCATTCCCAGTTTGTAGCCAGTTCTCCAAAGAAGCAGAAGAAAAAAGAAACCACTTCCTTTTAAGGGAATGAGACCTGTTTGTAATGATAAACCTCTCTCCATTTCTATTTGAAGACATTCTCCATAAGCCAAGAATTGATAGTTATAAAAACACTACCTACTCTCTTTGGATTACAAAAACATTCATAGCTATAGAACATTGTTTAATGTTAGCCTAAAGCATCTATATATACACTCACACATGGGGTACTGTTGAAATTACACATGCGACATGTCAAAGGAGCAGTTTACCAGAAATCTGTAAGAAACAGCCTGGAAATTGCTTCATTTCACTTAATAATACTACTTTTTTTAAAATTCATTTATTTAAATTTTAATATTTATGTGGAATGAAATCAGTTCAAGAGTATGTAAGTAAGCTAACACATCAATTTCTATTAAAGTACTATACGATTACCAAAACTCATCATACTGTTTGAATGTTGGAGGATTCACATGTTCTTAGAATTTGGGGAATATCTATATGTCACACATCACTGTGACAATTCCTGTAACATCTGAAAACCACTCTTATGTTAATAGCAGCTATTTTGTAGATCTACTCAATTTCTGTCCATAGAAACTTTAACAGGTATGCAGATGCCTTCACAGTGCATTTTGTTCTCAGACTGAGCTCCTTCCAAGCTTCTACCATTATCCCTGAAACTACTAAATAATTTCTCCAGTAGCACATGAAAAAAAGATTTAAACATTAAAAACTTGGGATTACCTGTTTGTTTCTTCTTTTTTTGTTTTTTTTTTTTTTTTTTCTTTTATGAATGGGATCAATTTGCAATCCAGAAACATATTCTAATTTTAGTGAAAGCTGTTACTCAGGCAAGAACCAGATTTCAGTATCTGGTACTGTAAGGAAAATAGCTTATGTCACGAGACTTGCAATAAATTTTTAAAAGTTGGCCAGATATCCATGATTATTTTATGTTTGTTTGTTTGGTTTTGGTGGTTGGTTTGTTTTAAGATACCTGACTATAAGTAGAATTTTTTTCAATATATTTTAATTTTGTAAAATGGTTGTTATTGCATATGAATTAAAATATTTCACTGAATGTGTAACTTAGATGGGAAATAAGAACAGAGTTACAAACTAGGTAAGGTTTGAAGGGGGGGAAAAAAAACCCCTGATATTAAATTCAGACACAAAAGCAGAGATGAATTGTTTATGTTGTATTGCCATCCATTTAGCTCTGAACCTCTGACACTATAGTTTATTAGAGAGGTGGAGACAACAGCATTCTTTGTAACATGGATTTATATTACCAGAGGAGCTACACCAGACTTTTTCTGTGTTGTTAAAATAAATTAATCAAAAACCAGCAGGGAAGCGTCCTTGAATTACAATGGTTGCATTATTCAGAAACTGTAAAGACTGAATTTTTAAGGAAATCCAAATGGCATGTAGCTTGAGAAAGAGCCAGTTGCTTTTTAATGCTGCCATTTTTAACAAGTCCTAGTATAAGAAACTGGATTATTGTTTCAGGCAGATCTTCAGCATACATTTTCTATGGTTTTATTTAATTATCTTCTTCTGAAGTGCTATTATTATGTACTAACCCGAGCATAATATGGCATTGCTCATCCCAAATAGATTCTGAAGTACTTTAATGATCTTTGGCCAAAATCTGTGCCAGCTTTAAGATGTGTTGGCTAACTCAAAGGATGCAGTTATATACACAGAAGGCTGCAGTTCACACATCCATAAAATGCAGCAATCCTATAGCAAGAGCACCACTATGTGTGCCTTTTAGGAGGTAAAGTATAGTAATATTTTCCTAATATTTTCAAAGAGGAAAGGGAGACAGTGTAACTTATGTAACCAGACTGTAGGCACAAGCTGGAATTTGCTTGGTACACCAGAAGTAGTCTCTCTCCTGCAAAGGGATTTTTAGAAGGTGAAATGACTGCAGGTGGCCAGAACCCCCAGGTACACATTTCCTGCAGGGGTTACTCAGAGGCTGACTCAGCAGGGACACAGCCGCATTAACTTTCTGCAACACTCTGTTTTGTCAAGAAGGAAGGGCCTTTGAAAATGAGATCACAATTTGAAGTGGTATTATTTAAGTTTGATGCACAGTTTTTAGTTTTAGCATAGATAAAATTTTATAAAAACATACTACTAAATGTCACAGACAAATACCACCACTGTTACTAACTCCATTAAGGGATGCATAGCTCACAAATGCAGTCAGCTGTGGTCTACCAGTGAGCTAGTCACATACAGTAGATGTGGGTACTTCTCCACTTCCTGAAGACAAGGAACTGAAGTGTAAAGGTGTCAGTATTTTTATAATGGAAGAACACATGTAAAAAGCTTTGTGGTTTTTGAAGACATCGTAGTTCCTGTGTATTGTAATTTTACTAAATTTCCATGTAAATGTTAGAGTCTATTAGTGGGGACAAAACCTAGGACAAAATCCTACTTCCTTAATTAGTTTAAGTCCTGCATTTTACTCCTATTGAACATTTGTATTTTGAAATCTTAAGGATCTGAAAAATTCTATAAGAGTATAATAGTTCTGAAGAACACTGTGTTACCCCAAATTACAGTCACATTCTCCCATGTAACCTTTTTAAATTCCCCCTGGACTTTGCTGAAAATGTGCTACAGTTCTTCTAGCATAGCTCCATCGCCTTCTGGAGAGTTACGCTACAGAGATATGCCCTATTCTATACAGTGTCACTGAAACAGATGTTAGAACCTGAAGCCATGATAGGCTTCTGTTCTTTTTTCTCTTCTTCCAAAATATAAGTAGTAGAAATAAGGATTAAGGATTAAGAAAGATGATTGAAAAATGCTATGGGACTAAAACAAAAAATACTTTCAAATCTTACTCAGGTGATAGAATAATAGTAAGTTTTAAAGAATTTTCTAAAAATAACGAAAGAAGCACATGTAAACTAACAGGATGATCTTGACTGTATCAAACATCTTGAAAATACAAGTGCACATAAAAGGTCTACTCATTTTAAGAATTTAATTTAATAATTCATCCCATTCAAGGAGATTAACACGTAGCTGCAAAACACCTACTTGCCATTCAGAGTATTTATCCCAACATAGTAATAGAAAGTTTTTTGACAGCCCTACTTATATTAGTTTAGAAAAGCAGCATTCATTTTCATTTTGTGTGCCTTCCGTTGTTCCAGCTTTGCTACAAGATATCCTGCATATTTTTCCCACTATAAAATGATACATCTAACTTGGTTGCACAGTTATGGCCATATGGAACCACCAAGTAACTTTAGTATTTACAAATCCAAAGCTGTGCCAGATCTTCATGACTTGGTTTTCAGAGTGAGCACTGCCTTTACTACGTAAGAAAGCAACAAAACCCAGTATCCTGTACAGAGTTGAGGCACTTTTCGTAAGTACGTCTGAAATTAAGGCATTGGCAGCTACAAAATCAAAATTCTTCATGTAGTATTTCCCTTTAGATCTATGGAAGGTGATCTGGCTCCCAACCGAGGTCAAATGCTAGCTTAAAAAGATGAGATGCAAGCAGAAAAGGAAATGGAAATCACTCTGTCTTCTCCTGTCATACGCATTGTGCTGCTTTCAAAGCTTATTCGTGGAAGGAAAAGTAATCTGAAGGAGCATCAGACAATATGACAGCATGATATTGATGAAGGATTGTTTGAAGGAGTGTCAGGAAACCTGTGGTAATGGCAAAGTCAGCCCTAATGTGTGGCGCTCTTCCAAATGCCAGGCACCAAGAGAGTAGGGGCTAGAAGGAACTTGGGAAGGCATAGCTAGAAACCGAAAACACATTTGTGTGGATCGCTTCTGTGATTTTGTATCTTTTTGCTGAGCAAATGCTTCCTTATGGTTCATATTATTTTATACATTGGAAGTTGATGGGTGGCGTAACTCCTTATCCCACGGCACTGTTTATAGCTGTCCCTTCAAGAAACCTTTACAATCAGACACAGATTTCAGCATATTGGTGACATAAGAAGTCATTTGAAAATCAACTGAAGATCAAGAGTGGCATTTTAAGCAACTGAATAGGAATATAGAAATGTATAGTGCTCTCTTTTACCAAAAGGAAAATAATTTTACTCAAATTGCCTTAGAAGACTTCTATCTTTGCTTCACCTCTCTTACTAATATAATTTTGAGGGAAAGGTCCTGTTATATGAAATGCTAGTACCTTCTCAGGTTTCTCTGGAAAGCATACTTTTTGAGGATCGCATAGTCTTTCAACAGATGTCACAGGTCAACGCCTTCATAAATTAAATTCAGTGTCAGGATCAGTGTCCAGTTTCCTTTACTATTTATTGTTTTGCCCTGAAACTTACCTTTTTCTTATTAACTTAAGCCTAATAATTAATTTAAAGAAAACACACAGCAAGAGCATTTTAATGTCACTATATCAGAGAGGATTGCTTTCTAAGTCTTTTCTTTTTGCATGGAAGAAACCAGAAATCTGCACGTTGAAGTATATCTCACCCTCTGTGTCTGAAGTAAGAAGCCTTGATGCCAGAGATTAATGTAATTTGTGAGAAGTGAAGACCAAGTTCAACTTCTCCCCACATCTCTCCCCCCATATTCCACACATGTTGCATAGGTATTTTACTCTGTGAAAATGTTTATCTGTGACTGACGCCACAGGAGTACAGCAAAGTTCTCTGCATTAAAAAGAAGAGGGGTCCAGAGATGGAAGGGTTGTTTCAATAAGGACAACCTCAGCAGATCTGACAGACACATATTTGCTTTGCAATAACCAATATTAGCTGAAGGGTGGGCTTGGGCCTGTGGCTGAGAGGCTTTTGCCTTAAATACACCTTAGGTCTCTACTCAGTCCAAGCAAAGCAGTTGTACAGATACCCTTCTGACCAGTCAGTTGCAGTTGTGGCAGGATCTGTATTTGAGATACTGGTTTAGATTGTAAGTAATTGTGTTAAAATGATGGAGAAACTAGAGGTACATAAGGCCTAAGGGAGCCAAGTGAAATAGCCAAAATGAAACCTGAGCATATGTAAACATGGTCTGGCCTGAGAGTTATCTTACAAATATAAAACTAGAGAAATGAAAAATGTTTAAGGAAGCTTTTAAATGAAACTAAACTCACTTGGGCCAATGTGTAAGTTTTGCTTTAAGTGACATATAGGTATAACATGAGATTATGTGAATCCCTAATGGAGATCACTGCTTTCCATAATACTACGAAACTATAAAAACAGAGAGGACTTTGTAGTGTATAGTTTCCTCTCCCAGCAAGAGGAAAGATATACAAGAGCCTTACAATATTAAAGGAACTGGCAATCACAAAGAAACCTATTCACACAGTGTTTTGACCACGTGCAGACCAAACATATCCAGATATTAAACTCAGTCCCACAATCTGTGGATTGCTAAAAATACCAGGCTCATTGGGAACTGTTGATGCCAGACAGTACAAGTCTCATTTGAAGGCTTACTCGTGATGATCCGATGGACACCTATTAGAGGAAGCTTTTTAGTGGGGCAAGAGGCACTGCATAGGACTGAGGAAATATGTAACTCCTATAGCTATGACCATCAGGCTGTGTGCATGAAACAATTAATATTTTCCAGCCTTTAAAAAAAGGTTTGGGTCTAGAGCAGTAAAAGGTTTTAGGGAAAGATTTGGTTTGGCTCTCATTTTAGGTGAGCTCAATTGCTGTGCTGTTACTTAGAATACCTGAAAATAAAATGTTTTTTTATAAGAGGAAGGGTTCCTTCCCACCCTTTTCAGTTTCAGCTAAGATTGCGCTAAAACATGGTCCTGTTGCTGCCTCTCTATTTTTATCCCAGGATGCAGCAGCTGATGAACCATGCCAAGGTTTAATTCTTCAGAGCTGGATAATGCAGAAATCCAGAAGGCCTGAGTTCAAACCTAATTTGAACAAGCCAATGAATCCTTATTTTTAGCCTGAGTCAATTAGTACCCAACATCAATTTGTGCTGATTCCCAGTCTCTGCAATTTTTCCAGGCCTCTTATGCAAATCAGGCCTGGAAGCAAACAAGGGAATGACCCAAAAGGCTGGTACGGGGCTGGACACCATTGTTCTTGGGCAAAGCATTTCAGTGCCCCATTTGTTCCTGTAGTAACGCTGCAAAAAATGAGAAGCCACAAAGAAAACTATCTCCTCAGGCTTAATTATCGTACCCTTTGTACTATTCTTGGCAGTGTAGAAAAGAGGCATTCATGGTCATCTCACTACATTCGCTGGATTGTTTTTAACTGTTCCTGTAAATATACAGGAAGAAAACTGTAACTCTGAGAGTTTGGGGAATTTTTGCTTTTGTAGAGTGACAAGAGGTTTTAAAGTCAAATCCTTTTTGTAGTCACAAATTGTGCCATGATTTCAGAAATCTTTTGGTAAAATTACCCTGGTGATCTGGAAAATCCTTAAAAATGTAGCACATGTAGGAGCTGAATCAGGGCCTTTCAAATAAGATTCAGTCATGGAAAAATGTGTTGAATCACACCTGTTCTGATCAGCTAATTTAAAACTATTAAATTAAAAATGCAAAACTCAGGTAAACTTCCAACACTCTAGCTGTTCAAGGATGCATTGTTGGATTTGGTTTTGGTGTACTTCACAGGAGTCTGTTCTTCATCAGATTGGTAAAATAGTCTGGTTTTAGAAGAGCTAATACTACGGACTGAAGTCATGACTGAAAGTGGGGAGAAAAAGGAAAAGCAGGATAATGAGGAATTTTTAAAAATCATTTTAAAATAGCTTAAAATTTGTTTTAAATTGGAAACCAGACCTAGGAAACTTCTTACATCTCTGGGGCTCCCAGCCTTGTCTGCTCTGGCTATTGTCAGATTGGGTTGGAAGGAACTGATGTTTGATAAAATGGGCTTTTTGTACTTTGTTATTTCACTACATGTTCATAACATGGTGTGAAATGCATGCAGAAATATTCTTCTGTTTTCTCTTTAAAGGATTACAACTCTGTCTTTTGTAAGGCCTTCTGAAATATTCATTTTTAGCTAGCTTTTTAAAGATGAAAATGTGTCCTAATTATAGTGTTATGAAACCACAAATCAAACCCTAGTGCAAATTTATGGAGCCCTCTTTATGGGGATTACATTCTATTTGTATGCAGGAAATAATAAGTAGAAGTGAAGGGCAGATTTGGAATGATTAATTTGATATTATGGTTTTTATTAATTTGATATTATGTGATTCTTGACATGTTTTATGTACATATTCATCTTGAAGGCGTTAAATTTACACTTTGCATTTATTTGGTCTGGAAGGTACTGTGCTGAACAATACTTAGCAGCTTCAGTAAGAAAACATTAAGGCTGGCAACCAAACTTTCTCTGAGATGTAACTGTCTTTACATTCGCTTACCTATGATTTGGGGGATTGTGAATAAGAGCACCATCTAGTGATAATCAATAATATGTCAGTATCATGAAAAGGTGATTATTCAGTCTGGACATAAAGACACACTGCTAATTCACTTAGCAAAGGGATTTGGGGGCTTGAAAGAAAGAGCATTCCAGTTGTGATTTCCAGTTCAGTTTAATGACTGGCCTCTTCTAGATACAGACTCTAGACAATGCATCTAGAGACTGACTTTGGCTGATGGTATGGATACCATAAGATAACACTTCAACATTTTGTTTCATAAACAAATGATGTAATTTTATTGCGTATTATTGTAACAAAACCCTCCTAGTTGTGAATGGCTCATTTTATATTGATCAACATAATATACTTATTCCACTGACTGAGAATTTAGGTGAAACCATTCTAATTGCCTAGATATCAAGTTTTTTGGAAACCAAACAATTCTGAAACTTTGGGGTTTTTTGGGTGAAGGATGTCAAGCAGCTGCTCCTCTGCAAGGATCTTAGGCATTAAATACTATCATATATTAGAATTTGCTTTAAATACCCATGCTTAATGGTAGTTTTTTTTCTAATTTGAAGAATTTCATAAGCAGGTCTTACACTGTCTATTCTGCAAGCATTGTTTCAGTGTGCGGGAAGATCATTGTGAGTATATGATAATACATAAAACTATCCTTTTCAGATTACTTCCATACACATCCTTCGTAATTACATCAGTAACTTATGGCAGCTGGTCTTTGAAGTGATTTTTGTGAAACAGGAAAATGTAATTTGTGAAACAAAATGCTGATTGATCTATTCCAGCCACATCTGTTAAGCTCTTGCAGTTCAGAGATTTCTGTGATGAGAGTTCATGCAAAGCAGAAAGTTTCCTGTGTTTCTTTCAGTCCAGAGGAAGTTCACTGGAAGTGATGGGCACTATTCTAACCAAATAACAAGGTTTCAAGTCTGAGGCATCATTTGGCCACAATCTTAGGTGAATTGACTGAAAGTGATGTTTAAGTAAGTAGCTGTACTTGTGTATTTAAGTAAAAGTGCTATGGAGAAAATGCTAAGAGAAAGCAGAGCAAGAATTTCTGGCAGAGAACACAAGGATTTAGAGAGATAAAGAGAGATGATCTCTTTAGGAGCACCAGTGGTGGTGGTTGAGTAAAACTAATAAAACTCATGACGCGATTCCCCTTGATTGCAGCAAATCTTGGAAACACCTGATATTATACAGATATAGACAACCATTATAATTACTGTTGCACAATTATCCATGTAGATGCTTTTCTTCTGGAAGAAAAGCAGTTTTTTGCAGGACCCTTAGAGCCTTTCCAAAGTGATGTCAGTTGAACTGTTGAAGACACATCTACAACAACGTGGGTATGCCAGCACAAGGGGTTACTGTCTGACTTGTCCAGCCGCAGCTGTGCCTGCTGAAAAGGTCACCACACACAGCAGCTTGGCATCCTCTCTCTTTCCTTCTCCCTGTCCTAAGCTGGAGGCTTCTATACTTCAAATCTGATAGATGAGCTGCTCATATGATGGTTCCCTGAGCTCTCAGGCAAAATGAGATGAGTTAGCAAAGCTCTGGTATCTAAATTGTTTAAGATATACCTGTTCATTGCAACCAACACAAGCCTGTCTATTTGCAGTTGAGGCAAGCAAGAGGTTAGTTACAAGTAGTCTTTTCAACCAGTAAACACTTGCAACTGCAAGATATGTCCACGGTTTAAATTTTCTCCTTAGCTTACACTGATACAGTATCAGTTTTTTAATAAATGGCCTCTAGTTTCTAGTAATGTCAGTCTAGTACCTATTATTAACAATCATTTCACTTTTTTACAAATATGCAAACTGAAATGTCTTCAACTCAAATGAGTATCTTTGTCCTTACGAAGACTCCAAGACAGCCTGGAAATTAATATACAATTATCAAATAACTTGAAAAGAAATTACATTATTTAACAGTGTTACTGGAATATGCAGAAGTCTAAGGGTTTTTGTTCCTTTGAAGGGAATGACTTCTGCTAGACACAGAAAATTGTAGTAAGTAGATCCCTAGCAAAATCTGCTACACCCTCCGCAATGAGGATTTTTATTCATGATATCTGCTTCTAATTAAATAACTACTCTATATTATACATACTGAGGACCAATCTTTTGCCTTTTAAAGTCAGTGGCAAAGCTCCCATTGAGTTCATGGGAAAAAATGTAACTCCTTTGTTAAGGCAGCCTTTATAGCAATTTCAACTGCTTGGTGGTTTTTTAAAACAAAGATTCAGCTTTGCTGCCATTGCCTGCAGACAACAAACAGTTCCTGATATGCCTTGTATCAGGCAGAGAGTACTATTTTAGAAACTTTATTGAAATGTGATATTGTAGCAATTTATGCCATAAGTGGCATGTTCATTGTACAGAGAACATATCAAAGGAAACCTGCAATATGGAAAACCATAGCTTATCTACTTTGTTCATAGTTTTGACTCATCACTATTGTGTCTTACAAAAACCAAAACATCCAGCTTCCTAGATGGGACCATATTTCTAAAATATACTTACAAAAAGACAAGTTTATAAAATAACGATTCTACAGTTACACAGTCCAGGATGACGTAACTCTTCTGAAGAAAAAGGTTACCCATGCATTTGATGCCCTATCCCAGATGTAGGAAGGAGATATCAAACAAAGAAGGAAACTTAAAGGATTCAAAATACAGTTTTGTGGAAGTAAAAAGAGGCCTTGTAGACAGTGTTTCCCTGCTAAACAGGAAAAGAAGATCCTGTGCTGTGCCCAGGACTGCAGCACATGATAGAGAGCTCAGGGTCTAAGCCCATTTGCTCTGGTGAGCTTAGAGCTCGGTTTTCATTATAATTTACCTTCCACATCAGCAACAAATAAAGCAGCCAGTTCTTCACTGTTCTTAGCACCCTACTGAGAGCAAGGTGCTGACGTGTTTTGAAGATACTTGGCTTTCATGCTCAACACCACGTTATATTGGCAGGTAACCAAAATATAGCACTTCGATTTTGGTGCATGCTAAAGTGTTTCAGTCTAAATGTGCACTCGTCTCATCCTAACATCCAAACTGAATATGGACTACAGATTCTAATGAAAGGAGACAGATGGGAAAAATTACAGAAAAGGAAAAAGGAATCCACTGTGTAAGTTGTGTACGTTAGGTCTGAAATTTAAAACCTTCAAGCTGATATCCAGGGGGTTTTTTACTGCCAGTTTCATTCCAGCCAATGAACAGTGCTTGTAAGTACTGACTCCAATCTAGATGTTATCATTTTTGTCCACATTTAATTCTGTGCACAGAATTGTTCCTCTTACAGTAGAAGCCATCTCTCCAAATCAGTCTCATTTTATAGAGTGCTGCTGAGCATTTAACCCATGAAATAAGGTCCCTTACAGTAATTTCTGCTCTAAATATTTCTGCTGTAAATATGAAGAACACTGAGTTCTGTATTTGGAAGAAAGTCCTTCCATGATATGCACAAATTACTAGCTGTATCCTCTCAAAAAATCCAACACAATCCTAACGGGTTTTGTAAACAACATTTCCTGTTGTGATATTTTACTGTGAACTTGGCCAAAAGTCTTACTATTACGTTCACATTCACAATAAGAATGCAATGGCAGAAAATACAGAACAATGAAATATAACAATGTCATGCAGTGTATTTTAAATGTTTCCAGTAAAGAACCTAAAAAATGAAGCAAAACTCTATACAAAGTAATTCATGTAATTTAGTAGGAGCATGCTGTTTGGGTTGTTGGGGTTTTTTTATAGCTTGTTTAGTTTAGATCAGTGTCAATTTTGTTCATTCTATTCCGTTGAAAGCTCTCCTAGCGTGAGAGTTGGAAAAGTATCTGTTGGAAACAAGTACAAATGAATACTACCATGTATCCAAAGCATGCATTTATTTGCCTAAATACTGTGGGAAGCATGCCAAAACCACCTTGGTTATGTAGTTCCTTAGATCCAACACAGGGTATACAGTCATGTGCCAGTTCAGCCAGCAGTTTTATAACAACTAGATGGGACTTCAGTACTAAACATTTCCACTGGCACAACGGCTGGAATGTAAAAGTTTGAAACTAGTAAACACAGACCCCTAACCTTTGGAAGTACATGTAAACCTTTGCTGGTAAAGCTGTATGAAATTTTTTCCTCGTAATTTTTATGTCTCTAAAGAGCAATGGCAGGTTTGGGAAACTTAATTTGTTCTTTTGTTTTGCAAAATAAATTAACCTAACCTCTGTAAAGCCCTGCTTCTTCCCAGTTTGTCAATGTAAGTTTTGTCATTTACTTAAATAGAATCTGAACTATGTCGTCTAAACATGTGCAAAAATGCTATTAAAAAGGGTCAAGGCCTGTAATGGAGTCAAAATGCTCTCCAGAAAAGACAGAAAAAAACCCGCAAATTTCTACATAACTCCTTATGTGAAAGAATATGTAAATATGCCCTACAGGGTTTTCTGAATATCAGCAAATACCAGCTGTGTCAGATGGCCTGGAGAGTGAGTTTGAGAATAAGATTTTGTCCAGGCTGCAAAAACAAACTATGTTTGGAAATGTATTAGCTAGCAAATTTAAACAAACAGTTTTAAATACAGTCCAAGTAAGGCAAGTTGTGTTTAAAATCATGTAGATTAACTCTAGACTCTTGTCCTTTGCTGCCAAAGTTCAGCTAGCATGTTTTAAACATGGCTTGCTCTGTCTACATTATCATAAAGTTGTGTTCAAATTCTGTTGAAAATGTCAATTGATACAAATGAGGAAATACCAGCAGGGTCATGTTAACTCAGCACTGAGCCTTTACACAGCATGCTGGGCAATCTTCATTTCAGATGCAGTAGTGTATAGTAAGATCTTACTTGACTATGAATTAACAAGTATATTTTCAGAAGCAGACGGCACCAAAGCACCAGCTCCAACTCCAAGATGACTTTTAATGCCATCTGGAGATGATCTCAAACACAGAACATTCTCTTACCTACATCTGACTACAAGGATGGTACTTGTAGGCCACCAATGCCGAGGCAAGCAGGGGTGCAAAAACCACTGCTTCAGCAACTGATGGTTTATAATCACCTGGGTGACTTCACACTGAAATGAGCTAGGAGCAGGGGTATAACACAGCTGTATTTATCATGTCTCAGTTAGAATGTAGTGACCAGAATCTCAGCTTTTACTAATCTAGGTTTTCTGCCTGGAAGTCTGAGCATTTGCCAATGGTGACAATGTAAGACAATGACAAGAACTTGAAAAAGTTTCCTTAAACCCAACATCTATGAAGAACGGGGTGTTTCAAAAAGATGGACCCAATTTCAAAGCAGTACATTTCACGGTGGCAACATCTTACAATTAGACAAATACTTACAAACAGTTTAATGAGTAATCAAGCGGTAATCATTTGAAACTCTATGCCCCGCCCTTTCAAGGGGTAAGAGTTTCATTCATGGGCAGTTTGTGGTTGCAGAGTAATAGTGATTTCAAATTGGGTCCATCTTTTTGAAACACCCTGTACTTTGTGGATGGGCCAATTGTGTGATAACATACCTCTCACACATGTGACAGTGGCATGCTTTGCCTTACCTCAGAACCAAAAGCATACATGTGCTAACATGACTTATCCTTTTTTTTTTCCTACTACACTAAGTGTAAAGGTCAACTTGATGAAAGCCACTTGGGGTTGTTCTGCGTGGGTCAAATGTTTCAGATAAATGCAGGGAGAAAGTCAAACTACCACAACAGAGCCCACCTCTGCATACATCCAGTACTAAGTAATCACATTCAGACATCAGCTTTTCACACTCTTGGTTCAGGTTGTTCCCAAGTCTTTGAGTTTCACTTTCAGTTTCAGGTTCCAAGGAATCCAAAATGATGAAACTGAGACTTGAATTGAAATCGAAGAGTTTTGATGGACACGTTCACAAGTCTAAAAGGACCGGAGAGCCAGTTGTCACATTCCGTTACTAAGCAAAAGGTAAAACTACTATTTTTTGCAGAAGTAGAAGTCTGTTTCAGAATTTGGCAAAACAGTCACAAACTGTAAAAGTTCTGCATGAAGCCTAGTTGAGGCCCATTGGATCTGAACCCTGAATTATCCAAGTATTTAATAGGTTTAATTAAGACTATAGTTAACATTTACAAGACAATGCGAAATTGCATGATATTTTGTGTGTTTGGACATAAGAAAATGTCTATAATAAAGCAAAAATTGTCAGAGTGCAAAATCACATTGGTAAGAGTTTCAAAAGATCCATTAAATTATTTCAAATAACTTGGCATTTTAGAGGATAGGCATCATAATTGTAGTTATGCACTGGAAAACTGACACAGTAGAAATCAAAGTAAGGGAAATGTTACTATTTTATTTTTCTAAAAATTTGGTTGAAAAAAGTTGCCAAAAAAAGTACATAAAATCTGTCAGCACTTAAAAAAATGCTGCGGTTCTCCATACGCAACAACATGTTGTTCTGCCACTAATGAATCAGGGAGAGATAAGGATGTAAGCTCTCAGACATAAAATAGAACAACATGAGCCCCTTTGAAGATATATCTCTTGCTGGGGGGTGTGGATGT
Source organism: Caloenas nicobarica (assembly GCF_036013445.1). Classification (NCBI taxonomy): domain Eukaryota; kingdom Metazoa; phylum Chordata; class Aves; order Columbiformes; family Columbidae; genus Caloenas; species Caloenas nicobarica. The sequence goes on along the minus strand of NC_088248.1, from coordinate 11,773,533 downwards.
AGAAATATCTCTGTACAAACTGCATACAAACCAGAGTACCTCTGGAACTGGCATGATCTGAATTCAGTAACTAGTGAGGCACCTGGTCTCAGTAACATTAGTTCCCCCCATGTCTCAAGCATGAAAACCTTCAACGCAATTGATCGCACAGATTTCTAAACATCTGTTCATTTTTTCTAAGCATCTGTTCATTTTTGCTTTTCAGACACTGATAGGAAAAAGAGGGCTGAATTTCCTTTGAAGTGCTTAGAGTTCTGTGTAATGGAACTTACCACCCTCAAATACTAGAACTGTTCAGTTAAGTTCCCAAACTTAAATTAGCAAGACTTTGACAGGCACAAACAAACTCATCAAATTGCTGTGTGGTGTAGGCAACGAGTATGCTGAGAATAATCTCTATCTCTATTGCAACCAAGTAATTTAGTAGAGTTACATCATGATTGAATTATAAATCTAAATCATCTATAGGACAACTCCATTAAATTACTTGTTGCGAAAAAGATGCTTCTTAAAGGATCTAGCTTCACTATATATAACATAGCTGTTATTAAGTATTAGTCTAAAAACACACAGGACTTCCTTTCAAATGCTAGTCCAGAAAATCATGCATCATTTTGTACATGCAGTTCTAATATATTTTAAATTAAAAATGGCAAAGAAATTTTAAAACAAAAAACCTATGACATTCATAAGAAAAAGCATTATTTCATACATCTCATAGTGGAAACAGAAAGTACATCACGTGTCACTTTGCTCTTATATATCTTGAATTCTTAGCCATCTAAGGTCAGTGTTGTACTGAGATTTCCCAACTGTCTCCTGCTTCGGGAAAGCTACAGTGCAATACTGACATGGCTCAGTGTCCTGGTGCATACACAGCACGACTGATACAACCGCTGTTTTCCTTAACTTCATGGTCCCAAGTACCATTTTTTAAAAAAAATAACATTCATTTACTAGGTATCCTTCTTAGCACAATATGTCATTTGACAGAGTATTTAAAACAATTGTGGACAAGTATATAGAACATGCACATTCTTTTTAACTGAAAATAAATTTTTACGGAGCATTTACAGCATTAGTGGACATAACAAAGTAAGTTGATATATGGAGCCAGGGTTGGGAGGAAGAGGAGTGCTAAACAGTTTGTATGCCTCTACAGAAATTGAGTCAAATGTTTTCAAAATGTACATGTTTTGACTAAGTGTTAAGAATGGACAAACAAAATTATACTTTATGATACCTTAAAAAAATCAATTTGTTCCAATCTCACATCTAACAAATTACTAAAATGTCTTGAATCTAATTTAATGGTTGTAAAATTATTTGCCAATGCAAATTTCCTATTTTACGTGCTGGTGAGAAAAAATACTGAGATATTTCTTGGGAAGGCAAAAGGTTTATTTCCTTTCCTCTGTTAATACTTTGCATGATAATGGAAGACAATACTCTATACTACAGGCAAAACTCTTATTGATTTTAGTGGGAATGCTGCTTGCATATGTGCTTTAAGAGGTAGGTAACAAACAATGGAGGGGGTGTTATGTGTATATTTATTTATTTATTTATATTTATAAATGTAATAAAACAATATCTTAAAAGGCATAAGCCAAACTGGTAAAAGTTGCTTTGGGCAGTGAACTGCAGTAACTTATTTCATTGGCTTTAAAAACAGTATGTTTCCTTTATCAAAAGGGTAGATAAGTGTGAACTGGGAATTTTTATATCCTGTTTTCATGTATTATCTCATTTCCCTCCATTTCACATCCCTCTCCCCTTTAGATCAGCGCCACAACCACTGCCCTGCTCATGCCCCGGGCTGCGCTGTGCTCGGGCTGTGTTCGCAGGCAGACCAGCAGCCCCTCGGCAGCTTTCCCAGCTCCTGCGAGCTGAGGCACCACAAGCACAGATACACACTTGTGATAAAATCTCGGTTAGTGTAAATTGCCTATGACCCACTGGTTCCACGGAGCTGCACTAATATGCACCAGTGGAGAAGCTGAACCTTGAGCTGAGGAAAAAACAAAACAAAACAAAACAAAAAACCCCAAACAAAAACCGAACATAAACCAAACAAAATGAAACCATTTTTAATTGTGTTTAAGGAAACCCAACCTTTGGATTTTGGAGCCAGTAGGAAAATTACGCTGCACGAGTTGGGTAATTCTTTATTCTTTCGTATGTTACTAGTTTTAGTTTTCAAGGATAACAGAATAAAAGCTGAAAAAATCGCCTCTCCCCAAAAAGGGTCCCAGACGCTGGAGCTGCAGACCCCCCACCTTGCTGTGCCTCAACCTGAGGGTGGTGCCTGCGCTGGAGCCCCACGTCCACGCACCTCCCGGAGAGCCCGGGCTTCCCAGGGAGGACGGCGGAGCCTGGCACAGGGTGAGTCCCAGAGAAACCCGTGGCCTGTCAACTCTCAGTTTCAGCTTGTCAGCCAGACACGAGTGTCAATTTTCAAATCTCAGTGATCCTGACTAACTCATAAGCGTGGAGAAATGAATGATCTGGAACTCATAAAGCACCCAATTCACCACGCTTATAACACATATATATGCTGATATGCATGTACTCTTAAAAAGGGTATTCTCAAGTATTGTATTACGTGGCCTTTTGATTGGGTTCACTTGCAAGAAAACAAACTCATGTTTCTTTTATTTTTTTTCTAAAAATATATATCATTATTTTTCTGAATTTATATATGCTTTAGTGGTGGCTTTCCCATTAGAAGTGAGGCACAACTTTTACTGCGTATCTACTTCTCAAGCCCCAAATTTTAGTGATAGAACAGAGCCTAGACTTAGGTGCCGCTGTCTAGGATGTGAATACGGAGGAAAGAAAAAAAAAAAGGTATAGCTCATTTTTTATCCAAAGAAACTAAAGTTTAATCAGAATCTTGTGTTCAAACTACCGCGCTTTGTACTTTTGGTTTTACATAAGCAAGGCTACTTGCCTTTTACCGTTACTTATAATTTTGTAGGTTCTAGCTACAAGTTTTCACTAGATGGCAGGATTCCACTGTCATCTATTCTCAGAGGCTTTACTCGCAAAGCAACAGTTGCCTATCGGTAGGAAAAAAATCATGTTCAAGTTTTGCAAAATACAAAAACAAACAAAAAACTTAACAGTAATGAGAAAAAATATACATACACTAATAAATCATAGCTCTGCTGAATATGATTGATATTATGGGCTGGAAATCATTGAAAAGAATAGTGAAAGATGTTCTTTTCTTGACAGAGGAACTAAAAGAACCTTCTTTCGTAAAATGAGGTAGACTCACTGTTTCTGCTTTTTGTGAAAAAGTTAACTGATCCAGTAAATTAAATTGAACTAATTAATAAATATATCAACAGCTTAAGAAAGTTAGAGCTTAAATAGCTAAACTACTCAGCTAAAATACTATCTCAAAGTACAAAAAACTTAATACTCAGTGTACTGGGTTACCAAGATACTAAAAGTTGATAAGACACGTTTTAATCTCTCTCCCCCAATTTAACAAGGCAGAATTCATTGTATGATGATCAGTTCCAGTATAATTTCAGCCAGTGGTATTTTGCTGAACTCGGAGCCCTGAACAAAGTTTGTCCCTTTAATCTAGGAGAACAGAATGCAGCCCCATACAGTTACATAAGCCTTAATAACCATGACAAATCTTCATTGTTGCAATGGAGTGAGCACTGATTTTTAACAAAACTACTTTAAAAACTACTATTTTTGCAACCTGGGGTTACCAGTTTTTGAGAGACTTATTTTTTATTTATTCTGAATTTCTACTGTCTGTTTCACTCTCATTTTATTCATTAAGATATTTTATGAAGTGTTCTGTAATTTTCAGTGTTGCTCGTAAAATATAAGGGGGAATGTTTGGCATCTATTAAAGCTGCTTCTAAGACTGGATAACTTTCCAAAACCAGAGATAACTCAGTGTAATGCTTTCCAGGATTCCCAGAATAGTAGGAACATTTTCCCATGATACGGCTGTATTTATTCTATGCCTAAAGTAGAAAAAGTATCATAAATAGATGACTGAAACAGCATTCATAATATGAGATTCAGTTTTACCACATGGCGAGTGCATTCAAAAACATGCAGCAAATCAAACAGGAGCTGAAAGGCACACATCATTTCACAGTTTCAAACCTTTAACATTCAAGAAAATGTTTGCAATACTTGTAAGCTACCAAAAAAAGTAATCACTCCTTTTTATTCAAACAAACATAAGCAGCACCTGTAGAATCCCTGCAAAACATATTAGCAAATTCAAACAAGCATCACAGTAAGATCCACACCAACTGTTTCACTGGAAGCAGTATTTAAACAAACTATTCTCTTTACTTGTGTTCACAAAACACTGATAACATCTTTCTCTCGTGATCCTACCTTGGCGATTTGCAAAGGCTGCTCTTGCTCCTTGCCACCTTGCAATCTAAAGCCCCAAGGCGCCCCTCCACTCATAGCAATGCAGAGATAATCCCCTGTGCCCATTTTCCTGGTGCAGTTAGGCAGCATTCATTGACAGAAGAACATGAAAAATTTGTCTTGCAGATGTTCAGAGAGGTTGAGATTTGTCTGCCAGGCAGAGCTGGAGACACAGAGCACCACGCTGTTGCCGCTGCTGCGTACTGCACTAGCAAATGTAGTCATTCAGAAGAATGTAAGAGCTCCCTCGGATCAAGGGCACAGCCCACTCTTTCGTCAGATTCCTACGCTCAGCCCACCTTCAAAGTAAACTAAGTAACGTCGAGGAAATGCACACAAAGAGACTCAGCCATGAGGCAGAAAAGGTATTTAAACATGACTCTCGTGACAGCTAAATCAAAGCAACAGCAAAAAGAAGTGTACAATTCCCAGTGATAATTTAGGACGTAAGTTTACTTTAGTAAATGGTGTCAGACATTTTAAACTCTAATTTACCATTTCTTGCATTCATACTTCAAACGAAGAAGAAAGCAGAATCTCAAGTGAAAGATCGTGTACATCTTCCAACTAACTGATAACACTTAGATTGAAAGCTAAGTTTACAATGTTCTTCTCTACCCACATGCACTTTCTGCAGCTCTGTATGTTAAAAAAAAAAAAAAAGGTTTAATAATTTCACTGTCTTGGAATTGCTTCTTTTGCTGGTCTTAATACAGTTTAGTGTGCACTGTTATTTAGTAATGACCTGAACCATTACTGGACCCTAATAATACCTGTTCTTATGCAGCCTGTTGCCTTTCCCACCAGAGAGGAAAGGGGATTAGTGGAATAAAGCATCAGATCTCTGTAGTGATGCTATCAACAGATGATTAGCATTATGTTAATAAAGGGGAACCTTACTATCAGCATGAAAAAAAAAGTTTCAGTGGGAAGTTAATTAGCCTTACAAGACCTGGGTCCTATTCTGTTCCCCATTACTTGGGGTAATGCAGACTGTAAATAGCTGAGCTCTTGCAGGTGTAGTTGGAGTGTTTTAAAAGGCGACTGTTCTTCAGCAAGGCATGAATATTCCCCAAGCTGAGTGTTAACAACTGACAGTGTAAATGCTTCTACTCGCCTCGGCAGAAAGTCAGTTCGTTTGGCTTAAGTCACGTTGCGTTCTGAACTAAGCTGGTTCTAAGGGAGTGTTGAGCAAGTGGGCAGAAACATGGCTAGACTAGTTTCTGAAACACTTCTTGCTTTGAGACCCAGGTTGCTGGGGGTTCATGTCAGATTTCCACAGCCTAAATTCCAACAAGGTCCCTGTATGAAGTGTTTTCAGTTTTTCAGAGATGTCAGGGCAAAAGGAAGCGCTCAGCATTTATGTTACATGACTTTGCATCTAGGTAGCTGGGAACTGCTGAGGCTTTAAACTTAAGCCTGTGGGTCTGTCAGTTCAGTATCCCTGGCATGATGCTTCCTTACGCTACAGCAATGTTCTTTAAAGACCGTTAGGCAAAATATCAAGGCAGAGACAAGATCTTCTGTTAAATATTATGGCTGGAAAAAATAGTCAAGCTTTTTAGGCACTTGAGCCCTTCATCAGGCCTCTGAAGGCACTAAGTTAACCCAAAGACTGAGTGGAGATCAGCTCCCTAATCAGAGGAGAATGTCACTGTCTAAATACCAGGATTTGGTGGCAGGAAGAGTGCTTGCTTTATTGACTACAAGTCAAAGGCTCTGGAGAAGCAAACCAAGCACAGATTGGCATATAGTTAAAACTTAAGGAAAACACTGTCAGAGAAGCCATAGTCAGAAAGGGAATAGTCTTTAAAGGAACTTTGCTAGTCAACCTCTGAGTAGAAGAAACCTCATTTAAAATAACTCAGTTCAAGGTGGATAACTGCTTCTTATCATCTTGTGCAATATTGAATTGCTGCTATAGCAGGCAGCCTTTCCCTAGGCAGAATCTTGCTTTAGACAAAATTCTCCCCCTTTTGCCTAATGATGCACCTCTTTATAGGTACTTTCATGACAGTAACATTCTTAAGCATACAGCAGCAAAAAATGCTCTGTGGCACTCTGGCCAAGACAAAACTAAACACTTTATTTAAGGAAAATGACTCATATAATGTATCAGCCCTTCAAATGTTATAAATGTATGATGAAATTTATATGTTTGATTACTGTTAGGGTGTTTTGAGCTTGTATTAAGCTCTCTTCTATAATTTTGGTGAAAAGGTATAATCAAATCTGATCCCTGTTTCTGAACTTCTTCATGTGCTTATTGTAGAGAAAAAAATAGGGAAAAACACCTCTGCATTTGGATGGTCATTTATTTGATGAGAATTTGTACTAGGTGTAGATGCTTTTAACTCCTTTGATCGTATAACAGAACTGTGTAAAATGATAAAACAGAACAATCTTGATTAATCCTTGCTCAGCTGAAAAAATAACCAGTCAGAAGACCAGGATCTGTTTGATTTTGTTGTATGACACAGATGAAATGTCTTCATACAACTGCTGAATATCAGTAGTTGGTGTTCCTTGAAGTTAATGCTCCACCATCTATTTGACATCCTAAAGGAAAAAAAGCAGAAAAAAGCACTTTAGATTTGATTGTGTCATAGCAAAAGACAGCAAAATCATGCCAATGATTTTGGCTAAAATCACCATATAAAACATTAGAGAAATATATCTTAAATGCAAAATTAACAGTTGTCTACAACATTGTGAGCTAGTTTTTTGGATCCTTAAATTTGTATACTTTAGTGTTTGCTTAATATTCTGCTGGCTTCTGTGGAATCTACATGGTGCTCTAGAAGTTAAACTGTCTTGTAGAGGTGATGGCAACAACAGAGAACATCATTGGTGCTGTAACATCTCTGCTCTCCAAAGAAAAATGCATTTTTTGCTTCTGAGTTTGTATATATATTGTGTAATAGTAATTACTCCAGAACAAGCTGTGAAAATAATGTAATATTAAAAAAAAAACCCCAAACTTAAACTAACACTAGCCCAGTATAATGACAAAGCTTTGAGGACATTTAAACCTGATGCATTTAAACTGATGTAGGACTCTGCTGGAACTGGCAGGAATTGTGGTCCCGACAGGACAACAAAGACAGGAAAAATAACCTTTTTCTAGTCAGTATGTTGAAGGGGTTTTGTAACAACAATTCCAAACAAATTGCTGCTTTTTTTTCTTCTGAGAGAGAATTTGTTGCTTGCCCCTCAGTAAGAAAAACATTTGAAAACTGTAACTAAACTATTCCCATCATGGAGAGATCAAGAGCTTCCTATGTCCTAATCTTTAATTAATAATGCTCCATAGGCATTAACAACTCCCATTTGCCATATGTGACTTAAATGCTTATGCCTCAGCATATCTTGCTTTTTAATACTAGTCTTATCTTGTACATTCTCTGCATCCTTTGGGATTTCTAAATGCTGGTCAGAATCTGGACATCAAGATAAAAGTGAAGTCCTTCATGAAGTTTATGACATTTTGGTCTCTAAATGGTTTCTGCAGCATTAATAAATTGCAGAAGTTCTGAGATAATTTTGCAAGACCACTGAAAAATTTAAAGCTAATGGCAACCACAGCCACTTAACCACTGCCACCGTCTCCATCATTTCACTAAAACCTAGGCAACAATTATAGGCAACAACTGATAAAAAATTTATGTCACAAAAAATAAGTTTATAAACTCAGCAAACGACAAATGCCAGAACTTACCCAACATCCATCTGTGCCCAAATACAGGTAAAGCTTTGGCTTGAATCTGATCTTCTGTGATGAGATCTGTATGAAAAAAAATCCAGGTCAAACTCCCACCTCCTCATCTGCTTTCAAGAACTGCCAGTCAAAAAATCTAGCACATTAGCCTTGATGAGCTGTGATAAACTAAGAATTGCCATACTCAGACCAAAATGAGGCCATCTACCCTAAAATGTTGTGTTCGATAGAGGGTGAAAAACAGTTGCTTAGGAAAAAGAAGACATCCAGTACTTTCCTCAGGTGGCCTCAAGTGACTTCCACTCCAATATTCCTCAGCTGGATGCAGTTCCTGTGGACTTTGTTATGAATTTCTCTTGCATTAACTTTTCCATGTGGTTTCCTCTTTAAGCCCACAGAGTTTTTAGTGTCTATTGTAGGAAGCCATCCCTAAGTACATTGTGACACAAAGAACCACCTTTTCTTCTGGATCCTACCATTTCTTTTGCTGTGTCTTGCTTCTTGGATCAGAGGAAACTGTGACCAAGCAATTCCCAGCCACACTTTCCATGTACTTATTTTTACAGACGTCTTAGATATCCATTTTTGTCATCTATTTTCAAGGGAAGAAGAACAGAATGATGAGTCATTCTTTATCCATCAGCTGTCTCATAGCTTTAGTTATCCTTGTTGCCTTTCTCTATATCCTCTATAGTTCTATATCCTTTTTGAGATGGAGGCCTGGAATGCCACAGTCTTCCAACTAAAAAGTTGGGATTTATATGATAACATTATAATATCATCTCTTTTGTTCTGTAGTTGCTAACCCAAATATTGCTAACACCTGATTTGCATTTTCAGATGCTGCTGAGTTTGTTTTGTTGGAACTATATTTCAAAATCTTAAAATCTTGTCTGATGATAGTCAGTTCAAAGCTCATTTTTTTAATATATGAATTAATGTTGGGTTTTTGTTTTTTTTTTTTTCCCCTGTGTGTATCACCTTATACTTCTAAGCCACATTATGGTATGGCTGCTTAGTTTTCTTAAAAGCCTTTGGTGAAAGAATTTGTTGAAAGCCTTTTGTAAATCCAAGATCAATCAGAACACCCTTATCCACATGTTTTTTGATCCCCTCAGAGGACTATCTTATGTCTGTGAAGCAGGGCTTCCTTTTATGAAAACCTTTTTAAGTCTTCCCAGATAAATCATATTTATCCAGATGTCCACTTTTCCATATTATAGCTTCCACCTATTTATTTTGTATAGATATTGGGCTGACAGGCTTGTTGTTTTCTGAATCTCTGTTGGAACACTTCTGTTAAAAAATGACACTCTCTAATCTCAGGTAACAGTTTTAAGTAAGAGTCAGCTATTTCAGCCTCGAATTCCTTTAAAGCTCTGTGTGGTCCTGGTGACTACTTCTTAATTTTGTTTGCCTCTTCTACTGTCATTTGTCCATATATTTTCGTTTCTCATTGTAATAATCATAAGGATTCTGAACAGTTTTGCTATAAGTGGATTTATATAAAATCAAATTTAAATCAAGTTGTTCAGTAGTTGAGTTCAGAAGACATTCCACAAACGTGATGATAAATAAGATATATGTTCATATTTCATTCAGCAATAAAAGAAAAGCTGTCATTTCACCTAAAGTTTCCTACAATAGTATTCTATATCGGTGGATTTTTTTCATAATGAAAACCTTTCCACCCATCCGTTGTTAATGAGGAAGAGAGGGAAAGGGGATGTCATGATCTGTAACTTATGAGCAGCATTTTACTGCTGTAAATACCCAGATGGTCTGATTTCCTCCTTTTTAGGCATTTCATTTTCTTTTCCTATCCAATTTTTTCACATAAAATTAACATAAGCTAGTTCCCCAAAAATTCCTACTTAACAGCTTTCTAGTAAATTCTTACTATATAATCTGTGTAAACAATTTGATAAGCTACACAATTTATTAGCCAAATGGGAGAAGCAGGGGAAAAAAAAAAAAAGACAGTGCTTTTTTTGTTTGTTTCTTTATTAATTGCTTGGAAGAAAAAAAAAAAACAACCCACACTTGTAAATGTGTGACTAGTTTAATGGAACAAAATATATAATCAGAGCTATGCCACTTAAGAAGACATAACATACAGTCTCTTCCAAATGAAGTGAAAATGGCCTCTTTGAATATATTCCTTCAAATTAGATTTTTTTTTTTTTACAAAGTAGCTTCTGCAAGCTGGGTAATGTGAGGCAATGTAGCATATGTTACTATTACAAATCATTGCCTAATAACATTCCTTGTGTCATAGTACTACAACTCAATAATTGCAAAGCTAAACATCCTTTTCACCAAACCTTACAGAAGCAGAAAAATACATATATGCTTAATTCTTACCCTTGGTTTTTGTTCTTCTGACTTCAGAAGCAACAAGAACAGCCACATGGAAAGGATTGAATTTACAAAAAAGGTATAAAATGACAGACAAAGCAAGTGAAATATATTGATGGAAGGTTCAAGTGCATGGCTCCAGCCAACATTCATTAAACCTGATTGTTCTTCATTTTTTCCCATCTAATTTCTCTTGTCCTACAACAGAAATTAATATAATCCAGATGTTTTGATTGCATGAGGAGCTCTGCAGTGTGCTGCAAGCTAAAGAAGGTTTGCTGACTGAAAGCACAGACATGGAGTGGTAAAGGTACTATAAAACAGTAATACCAAGTTCTTAGTGAAAAGAAATTAAAAAGACAAGTCATCTATAATTAGCAGCTACCTCCAAGGGCAGACAGGAAAGCTCTGCCCACACTTGTAAGAGGCATGAGCAGTTCCTCACCAGTAGAGGTAAAGGCTTCAAAATTTAATCCCTAATGTGGATTATTAGGCTGGATACTGTGTGATGGGTTGGAATTTTAGAACTAGTCCCACTTTATTATTTTTTCCCAACTTCAAGAATGGCAAATAAAGCACAGTGTAACCTTGAGAAATCTGCTTGAAGTTCTGAAAACCTTGGTTCGTAGTTTCATAGTTGGAATGCGCCCATAGTACCCTGTTCTTCCCTCTTTCCTCTGTACAACAAAATAAGCTGTAAATTTCGTAAAGCAGTTTCTACCATTCACTTTACAAGTATAGTGAAGTATTTTGCTCAGTGACTGCCCCAGTGAGTCTGATGTTGGTGGTTCGAACTACATCATTTAGCAAAAGGACGGTGCATAAAGCTGCTACAGCATCAAGTTACATCTGTCTAACAGCATTGCTTGCTCTTTGCATCTGGATGGTTCTGTTTAGATTTTTACCAGAGAACCAGTAACAACAAAGATGATACAGCAAGGACCTCCCTGCATGAAATCTCACCTCCCATGCAAACAACTGCAATAAATTATAAAGCAAACCAAATGTCTTTTTTTTTCCTTGGCTATAGGAACAAGAATTCCAACTCTCTGCTTCCATAACTAATTGCTTTCCAAATGGAGCAGATTATCTTAGAAAAATCTGCCCTCCAAAAACACCTTGATGTTTAACCCCTGCTGATCCTACATCCTTTCCTGTTGTGCTGCTTATTCTTGCCAGGAACGAGTTTCCAGGTTTCTCAGCTCCTCTGTCCTGGGTACAGGCCAGCTTCTGCTTTTGGTGATCATCTACTGCCTGGTTGGTGATGGTATGGATCCGCCAGTGTCTGCAAATCCTGAACAAGTGGGTTTTGTGCCTCCACAAAGCAAACCTAGTACGCGTCCTATAACATCAAGTGTGATGTAGAATTTTGCTCCTATCCTTTGTGGTTTTTCTTCACGCCAGCTGCATCTCCTATCCCTTTGTTGCATCCATCATGTAGAAATAATGTGACATTTAAAAAAAAATACATCTGATTTTCTTTGATTTAAGTCTGATGCTTGTTTTTGTTGATGATGGAGAAGGCAACAAACAGTTGGTACTAAAGGTATCCAAATAGTGCAAAATCAGTATTTTGAAAAATAGTTTGTAATCAATACCGATATTTTTACAAATGACAGAAATGCTTTACTGGTATGTAGTACCTCTTTCCACACTCAGGTGGATTTTTTACTCCCACATTAAAGGTGGTATAAAGCAGAAGCACAGTGAATGTGAGTGTGAATAAACATAAAAGTATTTGCATCTTACGTAATTTCTTAGTGATTTTGAAGAGCTGGTTTTCTTATGTAACAGATTCATCCAATAGTTATGAGTATTTGTCAAGACTAACGAATAGAAAACTTATTCTGCTTGCGATATCAACTGATCAAAGAAAGGAAATAATATAATATGAGTTGCAGTACACAATCTATTATATGGAACAAATATGGCTTACTAACGGTAGGACTCAGAGTGTTGAATGGTCACTAGAACAGGCTGAAATGCAACTCTGTTATTAACTGGACAAATGGAAAATATGACTGTAAATCCATCCTATGTTTTCCAAAACTGAGTAAATCAGTCAAATAGCTAGTTTGCTGTTAAGAGTTTCCTGATTCTTATTCAATGTTACTTTTTTTTTTTTTAACGATAGTAAGCTTATTTGAGTACTCATCTATAGCAAGACTCCACAACACATCAGAAGTTTTATACATGAGCAGGAAACGTAAAATGGAAGACAATGAGAGTAAAGCTACTTCAGATGCTTTTGAATGTAAAAGTGAAATATATCTAAGTTTGAGAAATTCCATACATTCAGCAAGCAAACATGGAAAGGATCACATAACTTTCTGCTGTCCTTTCTTAGTCTGATGGCTTAATGTTTATTCACAGTGCTTTGTATATTGTACATTATTCATCAGATTATAATGAGAAGTTCTCATCTTTGTTTTTATGCTACGCTTTGTTTTGTAGCAATTATGGCAGGCTAATCAAGTCTTGGGTATTTTAAGAACTGGTAGTGCAATCTTCCCCTCTCATGCATCTTAGACAGTACTAAATTAATTTTAAAAAGATAATGAAATTCCCCAACTGAAACATCGCAGCAGTTTTCTCAGAACACTGTATCTATCTCCTGTAAATGTTCCAGATCAAGTTGCCAGAATGTTGATTTCATTAGAAAACCAAAATAGCAACAACCAGTGAGAGCAGGCAGAGGAGCCTCACACTTTGCAGATACTGAAAAATCCAGAGGCTTGAACTACCCAGAAAGTCTTTTTTAAAGAAAGCAGCCACAGTTTTCTAAAGCAACTTTGCTTCTGTAATGTGTGACTTGCATAGAACTTATCACATGTGGACCATAGAGCATTTTATAACCATTTCTGTTTTACTGAGTTTCAGCAAAAGAAGTGGTTCTAGCAAATAGGGACCAATCTAACAAGAAATCAGGAGCTTGGCTTTAAGGCAAGTGCCCTTTTCACAAAACCAAGTCTCTCCTAGGCAAATAATAGGATGAAATACTATTTCACTTGCATATCATTTTTCTTCCGTAAATACAATTTTTTGTTTTGCAAATATGCCAGTAAACTTTACCAACATCCTCCAAGGTAGGCAATGAATGTGCTCTTGTGGTGCTCTGTTTGGGGGAGTTTGGCAGGATGAAGACAAAAGGTTCTGTCATTGAGGACTTACCAGTTGCCAGTGATGTTTAAAGGGGTTGGGGCAGGGAGGGAGGGACGCACTCCCGCTCCTTCCTCTCCTCTGCAGAGTACAACAAAATGCAACCCTTTCTAGGGTGGAAAAATGCAGCTGTTCAAAAGCTGCCAGCAACTCTACAACTGCAACAAAATCGCCCAGTTTACAGCAGGCAATGGAGGGTAATATTGGGTCTAAATTAATTTGCAGATGAATTCAGACAGACTGTAAGTTTATGAGTTGGATTTGGATTTACACTCATGCTCATCTAAAAATATTTTGGAAACTTTAATGCACGCAAGGTGTCAGGATCTCTTTGAGTATGGTGTGATGGGAGCAGCCTGAGAGGCAGAACAGCCTTTAGCAGCACTGCGGAGTGCGAGGTCAGTACTTGGCAGGAGGGAAAAGAGAATCACTTGCAGGATCCATGTGCTCCACAATCCCTAAATGTGTCCCAGTGGTCCCCCTGAAGGGCCAGGCCTGATTTTGGTTGTGGGTGCTCTGACTCACTCACTGCTTAATTAGTGTCTGCTCTTGAAAAATAAAAATTAAGAAAAAAATTATTTTTAAAAAAATTATAAAAGTAAGGAATTAAATCTTCCTTTACTATGTCCCTGTGCTTGAGCTGAAACAGGACTTGGTGACAGAGCATGGTCACTGTAGGAAGTTTCTATTACCACCCGTTACAGGATTTTAACATGACTGTATTATTAATATTTTCCCTGAATAACAGCAGCTACATCAGTCTTATCTTCTGAGAAATCTTTGCTCTGTGTTTTCATTTTATATAGGGCAGTGTTTAAAGGGTGAACTCCAATATTTTCTAATTGCCATCGAGATTGTTTAATCAAATTACCAGTATTCACTTCTGTTGTACCCCTATTTATGTTTCTATTGTGCTTAGGTTTTATATTAGAACTGTGAGTCACAACACTGATGTGTTTCTTCTTACAGTAGTGTTCTGTTTCCTGAAGTATTACATCTTTCCTTTTTCTTCACGCAGCATTTTTTAATCTGACCTCACAGTCACACTGTTTTTTTCAGGAAAAGCATAATCCATTCAAAATTTGATTGCTTCTTTTTTACCAAAGTATTTGCTTTCATTTTAAACAAATACAACTTTTATAAATATTAACTTGCATTTTGCTTATAAAGCGCTTTACACTGAACTGTAAACTGTTTTCCATAGATCTTAACTAGACAGTAGACAAAACACTAAAGAATACTTTAGTGATTATATGTAAGCAAGACAGGAAAAGAAAGTAATCTTTTTATGTAAACAGCCTTAAGGACCCTTCTGATGTTGTGTGAATGCAAACCTGTGGCTTTGTCTGCAGGACACACACATTAAACAGAGAAAAAAGTGTCCACAAAAAAGTCTTTTAATGGAGTTTTCTGAACTATTCCTTGTGATGAAGTAGTCTTTTATTTAATGAATGTACCAAATATTGCCCATGTCTTCCCCCAGAAAATGGTTTAGAATATATACAGATTTTTTTTTAAAAAATCCATACAGCACTGAAGTGCTGATATTTGTCTTGTCACAGCTTTGTGTTAACACAGTCAACATTAACTGTTACAAAAGCTGTACTAGACCTATCATAGTGAGAAAGACACATCTGTATCTCAAATGCATTATTGTGGTGGTCTGATTCTTCCTGGCAGCTTGTGCTGAGGCTATATTTTAAGGACATCCCCTAAATGAAAAGGTTAGGTTAGGATTTAGGATTCCTTGAATCACACATTGTCTTAATGCAATGTGCTATGAGACACAGACAAGAATTCTGCAGTTTGTCCACAAGGGGCTTCTATAGGCCTCCAGCAGTAACTTCAGGGAACAGATCAATGCCAAATGATTAAAATAATATTTTTTAAAAATGAATATTGGTCTCTGAAAGATTTGAATTAGCCCTTTACAGAGCCTGTGTTGGTTCCATAACCAATAATCACCCAAGCTGATGGAGGACTGTTTGTTTTCTTTGTTTCAGAACTGATGGAAAAAAATCTAATGAGAACTTGAAGAGCGAGATTTTAGAGGCAGGGGATTTGCTATTTTTTAATATAGATGAAAAAAGCATATAGATTTAGACAAATTATTCTGTTTACTTCACCAGTACTAACTCCAGATTAGGTCTGAAATATATGAAATCACATTAGTTTTCAGCAGCACTGCATAGGTTCAACTTCAGGATAAACTGATTGCTAAGAAAGGTAATTTAACCTACAAGATCTTCCTTATTGATGGTGATACTCAGATTTTATTAATTAAAATTATATAATTGAAATGAAGTGAGAACACCTTAGCAATCCTGCAGTTTCATTTTTATGAAATTACTTTCCAGACCAGGAATGCACATAAATCTTTAATGATGTTTCCACATTTCTGAAATGGAAAACCTTAAATTACTTCTAATGTTATAGGCAGAAACTGTAGATAAATACTACTTGTAGCTTCAAAACATCCTGGACCATGACACACTGTGTGCCTTTCCCCTGTGTTCCAGGCTAAAGGACAATGGAAGCAAAGCTGCATCCTCAAAAAAGAGGCATCCTGTTCCATTTCCAGAGCGTTTCTGAAACAGGGGAAGAGCTGGCACCACCACAGCTTCTCCGTGCTATCTTCTGCCGATCTCATCTCTCAGTTTCACTAGGGCCGATTTCAGGGAGAAGAAATCTGATAGTAAGTATTCAGTGGCCAAACAAGTGCACGGTTCCCTAATGCTGAATTATCCACAGCTGCTTACTGTTAATAGCTACCAGCCAGACACAACAGGACTGGTGGGACAGTGACCCGCCTGTCTCCACAACAAAATAGGGAATGTCCAAACTTAAAGCCATTATTTTCTTCAGTGGCAAGGTATTTCAAAATAATTGTGCATAACTGAAGGTAATTGTATGTGTATTTTGCTCTGACATATCCAACAGCATTGGTTCCAATAAGATGTAGAAAAGCAGCTTATATTACTTGGTGTTGAATCCAGCCCTGGACAGAAAATGTGAAGACTGGTCAATACTTGTTCTTGCCCACTTTTGTTTGCTTTCTTAAGCCTTCTCGCAAATCTTTCATGTAAAGGACACCCCTGTGTACCTTCAATTTTACATCTATTTCAAAGGCACTGGCATTTTTTCAGAATTATTTTGTGTAGTAATGAATGCTTTTGACAATCTTGTCTGAGGTAGCTGTTACTGAGATTTAGCACCATTTAAAACTGTTTACTACTTTCAAAAGCTTTTTCAAGGTTTGTAGAACACTCAAAGGATAAGAAAGCTTGTGAAGCCTGAATTCCAGATGCATATAAGTTATGATGCAGTCTTTAGCTTTTTTATCCCCACTAATCCTCTGCCACTTCTTTTTTCTTTTTTTTACTTTAATATCACAGTAAATGTGGGTTTTTTGACTGGGAAGATCAGTCACTTTACCAATACATCTTTCTCATGTTACTCCTGTGTTTCTACTTTGTTAATTAGAGAAACATTGACTCTATCCACTAACCAAGGCAGTCTTTTTAAATGTACTTGAACAGTAACTAAACCCAGAGTGTGCAAACAAGTCGTACCTGTATTGTATTTCACTCTAGACATTCAGGTGGCATAATTTTACATACATATATAGCCACAGATAAAAATGTGTTTTAAGGTATATATGAGAAAAGTATCGTATTTTTAGGGCACTTTTATGTTTAAAGAGGAATTTCATCCCCAACATAGAAGGGAAAATGAATTGATGATAACATTTATAAACGGTAGGTACTGTGTGTGTGGGTTTCTAGCCGATCTAATCGAGTTACTCGGTGTGTTTCTGTTTGGGAAGCCACGCCAGCCCCGCAGTCCCTGCCCCGAGCTGTTTCCTGAGCCGTGTCCCGCCGCTCCCGGGGGCGGCCCGCGGGCACCGCCGCCGGCGCGCCTCTCCGCTTTGCTTGCAACGAGCCGGTTCCGCACCCGCTGGCCGCCGGCTCTCAAAACCAAAACGGCTTGGGAAGAATCGGGCTTTCCCACAACAAAGCGGGCACGGCACCGCGCCCGGGAGCCGCCGCCTCCCTGCCCGGCGGGCCCGAGGGTCCGGCCGCCGTCCCCGCTCCCCTCCCTCTCACCCCGCGGCGGCTGGTGCTGGTGCGGGCACGGCGTCGCTGCGCGCACTGCGCAGGCGCTGCCACGGGGCCGGGCGCGCTCCCGGCCCGGGTGGGGGGAGCGAGAGGCGGTGGCGCGCGGGCAGGCTCAGACGTGGCAGTTGGGCGAGCGCGTGTTCCCGAGCGGCGGCGCGCGCGAGCAGGCGGGGGGCTGCGCGCGGCCCCCAGGTAACGGTCCCAACGGCGCAGCCGGGCCGGCCGGCCGCCACAGCCCGCGGGGCGACTCCGGCCGCTGCCCTGCAGGTGCGGCGCGGCCGGGCATCGGGCCGTGCTGGCGGGCACTGCCCAGGTGAGCAGCCGCGGGGGGCGGCGGGGCCGCGGCCGTGCCCCTCGCGGGGAGCAACAGGCGCTTTCGCGGCGGTCCGGGGCGGGCGAGCGGCGGCAGAGGCAGCCCGAGGGGCGGTGAGAGAGGGCAGAGGCTTTGGGCGCCCTGCGGCAGCAGGCAGCCGGGGCTGCGCGCGTCCCGCCCGTGCGCGTCCCGCCCGTGTGCGTCCCACCCGTGTGCGTCCCACCCGTGCGCAGCTTGCGGCCCCTCGGCCGGCGCGGTGTGGGGGCGCAGGTACCCGGGCCGCCGCTCTGCGGTGCCCGCGGGCGGGCAGACGTGTCCTGCGCCCAGCGGGGCCGTAGGGCCGACCGGGTGGGGAGAGCTGTTACAGGCACTTAAAATTGTCAGCTAATGGGATAGAAAGATTAACTGTGTGCAGGGTTTTCACCGTATTGGAGTAAATTGAAGCTTATGATTTCGTAGCTTATTCCAAAATGCGGTTTAATAAAACCCCCGCGTCTAGCTGTATTCCATTCTGTGTATATTTTGCATGTAGATACACACACGCACCCCAAAGATGATTTGCCAGGTTGAGGTCACAGCATGCCTTGGGGAGGGATAGCACCTTTCCCTAGATGATATGTTACCAAACACAGTGTCTCTGAAGAAACATAAAGTTAATAGTTCTTCAGTTAGCTGAGAATGTGATGCTCAATTTTTGATTCTGTTATCCTACTTTTACATACACATAGTGGACTTTTACATCTTCATAGAGATACCATCGCAGTAGAGCATGGCATAGATCATCAATCCTCTGAAAAAAAAAAAAAAGATGACTACTTGTTCTGTAATAGTGGTAAATTAAATCATGGAGAAGTGTTTGTGTTAGTGTTGTTCTTCAGGCTACAGGATGTAAGGTAAACTAGTGTTAAGAGAGACAGGGAGAAAAAAGTTTTCACATCCTTCTGTGTGGTGATACTTGTAGTAAACAAACCCAGGGCAAGATCTAGGTTTAGCAGATCCTCTGATCTTTCCTATGCGATTTCCAGCATGAATCTATATGTCTCTTGTCAGAACCTGGTTGCTGAAACCTTAGGTGATCAATTTCTATTGATATTTTGGGTGTTGCCTCCAAGCTAGTTTCATTGTGTGTTGGTATATGTATGTGTCTTTAGAAAGGATTAAATATGTTGAATGTTAAATAGAATCTGGAACTGTGTTTGTTAAATCTATACTATTTTGCCTATGGTTCCTGTCCGTCTTCAGCACAACCTCTGTGTGTTTATACTGTCTGTGGGAAGTTTGACGTGGCAAGATTTTTTTCATGTGAGGAAGCTGTGGAGGAAGTAATTTCCCCTGGATGCTGTCACAGCTAAAGGTATTGGCTGTTGCAGCTGCCTCAAAGTGAAAATCTCTTCCTTTATGTAGATATAAAAGATATATATGTTTATGCTAGTATGTAGGTAACTTAGTGCTGATTTACTGTCTTTTGGAGCAATTAAAGCTTGCACTGCCACGTCTTTTCTGATGGGGGTAGGGGAAGGAAGAAGGTATGACTGGCAGCAAGAAGCCTCTCTGTTTAAAACTTTTTTTTTTCTTCCCATGTTTACCTTGTTAACTAAGAAATAGAAGACAACTCTTTAAGATTACCTGTCTGAAGCAGTTTAATGCTGCAACTGAGGAGTTTTACGCCACAATGAGGAGTGTGGCTTACAGGATTTCACGGCTAATGTGTGAGGAGGGCTAGGCCCTGTACCCAGCTCAAAGTGATTTCTTGTCTGAATATGGAAGATAAGTAAAACTGTTGCTTTTTTTCCCCAGAAATATATGCTTAATTTGAGAAGTCTAGAGATGGATTTTCTGATAGGGATTGCTTTTCTCTGCTGACATGTGCCAGAGCAACATGAATTTGCCTGTTGTGATCTTGGTGCTGTGTGTAATTTTGAGATGCCTTTGTGTGTGCTTCTGCAGCACAACTCCTGATTGACTTTGATCCAGTTTGCATACTCAAAGCTGATTCCATGCCTCAGACCTAAGAAGATGAAGTATAGATGGTTGGGGAAGCTATTTCAAAGCTATTTCAAACACTTAACATCTAAAATTCTAGTTTATATCATATATCTTTAGTTCTTTGAGGATGCCTGACCTGTGTTCTTGGGATTCCAGAGAAGTAGTAAATGCTTATTCTCTCTCTGTTGTACTTTATACTCTGTTTTACCAGCATCAGACACAGGGAATCTTCCCTCATTTGCTTGGAATGGAGCTGATGAAGAAGGTTTGATTAAAAGCTGGTGCCATGTTCCATACTTGCTCTAAAAATAGGCGTACTGGGACAGGAGAAGGATTTGCTAGAGGAGTTTCATACTCTGGCCACTCAACCTTTCATGATTTTTCAGTATGTTCATTGAGATGTCTGGTATTTGGGGAGCAGGACTCATGGTGTCTTTTTTAAGTCTAGGTTTCCCCAGTAAAGGGAACAGTTCGAGACTTTCCTTTGAGTTTTTGTCTACCTACATATCCATCACTTAGAGTTTTTCTCTCTGTGGGCCTGGGACAGGTGAATCCCATTTGGATGAGTTCAGTGATTTGTTTAAATCTATGCAGTATGCAGTAGTACTAGGGAAACTAACCAAGGAAGCAAGCAAAACCACTATTTTTGCCAGACTTCCAGGTGCTTTTTTTGCCATCAGATGTGGCTTTTGTCTTTTTAGGAACACAGTTCACAGCCTCTTACAATGCACAAAGAGTAAAGAGTAGTAGTAGGTGTCACTTTCTCTTTTGCAGATTCTTAAAAAGGACCCAATTCTTGGAATGAGAATTTTGCCATCATGAGTCAACAAGGCTATGTTGCAGCTCCTCCATATTCCCAATCCCAGCCAGGGATAGGAGGCTTTTCTGCAGGTTTTGGACCACCTAGTTCTTATGGGCATTATGGGGACCCTAACTCATCATACTCGGCACCTCAACCAGGTATGAAGTTGGTTTAAAATGTGTTTTCAGAGTCTACCTTTCTATGAAGGCATTTTGGATCTCCTTCTTACGTGCGTCAGCACAAAATGCTCAATTTTACACTGCTACTGCAACAGGATTATTGTTGGTGCTTAGATGATGATGTAAGATGCCTGGTAGCAGGTATCTGAACTTCGTATGTAATTTCTGTTATTCAGAAAGCTATAAGCACCAGTGCTTAATGCTGTATTATGAGTAATACCTAATACAGACAAATGCAAAAGGAGCAATTTCTGGGAGCAGAGAAATGTTTGTCAATTTATATGCGTTAATGGCATGCTTTTTGAAAGGAGTTATATTCTTCACAATAGGACCTCAGTCCTACTGAATTCTTGAGTTCAAACTTGCCTATGAGCATGAGTTGGTGTTCTCCTACTTAATCTTGCTTACTGGGTGATGTATTTGGATAATGCATGATAAGTAGAGCTAATCTGCATTCTAACCACTCAAGCAACAATTACTTTCTATGAGGAAGCGCACCTTGGATGCAAGCAAATTACGAGCAAATGGGATATTTCTCTATTTCTACCAGCATAATCCTGCTACAGATAATGTAATTGATATCCAACAGAAAGCATGGCTATCGTTGTCTCTTCGTTGATTTTCGTTAATTTTAATTTGCAGTTATGCGGCTTCAGATCTTTCAAGTAGTATAATGTGAGTACGTGGTGGCTGAATCTTAAAAAAAAAAAAAAAAAAAAAAAAAGAGCACATGGAATTGAAGCCTGTTTTGCTGTAAGTCACGCTGGTCTAATTTTCGTAAAACCAAAGTGGGGGGCACGCTGGACTAGTGGACTGGGCTGCGGCAAATATCCAGACAGTAAGGTTTCTTTTTCCCTCTGTAAGTCTACTAATAGACATAGCCAAGACGGGGAAGAGGGACCATCTCAATATTTTACCTCATGCCACAGAGGAAAATTAGTTAAAACAGTGAAGATGTCTGAATTATTCTCTGAGGTGTCCAAAAAAATGTATTCGTTAAATTTTTGAATAACATTCAGATCATGATAAGTTACATTAAGTTTAGTATTTGAGATGGTAGAGGAGGGTAACGACAGAACTAAGTATCCAAATATTTGAGTTTTTTAAAATATTCTGTGTGTCTTTGATTTTTTGTGGCATTGTGAAAATAAGAAAAATAAGATGTTTTACCCAGTTTCTCTAAAACTTCTTATTATAGACAGCAGGAGTTGTGTTACCATAATCCAATGCTGAACATAGGCAGAAGATAGAATTACTTCTGGTGATTGGCTTATTAGAATACTTGGGGAAAATACCAGTTTTAGTATCAAACATCTTTTTGATGTTAGAGTAATTTAAAGGAAAATAATTCAAGAAATTGAGGTTGAAAAGTTGTTTATTCAGCACTGCTGTTTACATAAGTTATAGTCTTTTCACAGTCACTGTTCCAGTTCTGAATTAAGAACCGTTTTTACCACAGGTTTACAGATATGGAGACTTTTTTTTTTTTTTTTTTTTTTTAAGAGTTGTTCCAAGTTTTCTTTCTGATTTTGGTCTCCAAAATCAAAGGGACCTCTTGCTTCTCCCTATAAAGATAACTGGCTGACAGGGAATTTGCAGTATACCAAATTGAATTGCAGGGTCTGTTTGTCCATGCTTGCTTCTTTCTTACTGTCCCTCTTGGGTTCTTTTGCTGGAAAGTTACCAACTACTATTTGTTTCCTTTTTACTATCAGTTCTCTTTCATATCTGCTTCTATAGCTGACAAGAAATCTGTCCTTTCTTATGGAATCATAGAATGACTGAGATTGGAAGGGACATCTGGAGGTCATCTGGTCCAACTCCCCTGCTCAAGCAGGGCCACTTGGAGCCGGTATTCTTATTGCTAGGGCCGAGCCATACACTTCGATTGCTTGGTGTTCTTGTGCTTTCTTACAGGGTTCTTACATGAAAGTACTTCTTCTTTTGCAGGTATTTCAAAATCAACTGCGCCTTTAGGATCTTCGGCTCCTGTTGGGCCTCCACCACCTGGTACACACCAGTTCAACCAGACCAACTTCCACAATGGGCCCAGTGCACCAGGGCAACAGCCACATAGGTGACTTTCAAGAATTAATACACGAGATCTAAGCTATTTGACCTCTGTTTCCTCTCTTTGGCTGCTTCACTGACATTTAAGTATGGCATCCCTTTTATCTTCAGCAGTTCTGACTTATTCCAATTCTGAACTGGATCTTCTAGTTTGGTTCCCTGTGATGTTAAACTGACAGATCATACAGTGTGATCTGTAATCCCATTAAGTTCCATTTTACAGCAAGTCGGGTCTTTACCATGGGTTGTTTGTTTTATTTTTAGTTATTCTTTCTGCTTGATTTTAGACCTATTGCTTCAAAGCAGCAGTAAGTTGCTGTAAGCAGTAAAGTGTTGTAAGTGCTGTTTGATACTGAAGTTACATTATTTTTTTTTTATCACTTTATGATGTCTTAACTCTCCTTTGTTATGAGGTACCAAGAAGTCATTATTTAAAAATTAATAGTTGCCAGCGAGTTTTGACTAGAAGCTGGTGCATGCCTCTATATCTGAAGTTTCTCCCCTCCCTCCATTGTTAGGATGTCTTTGCTTCATTGTTGTGGGATCACAGCCGAAGCTCCATAGGGTTCCTTAAAGCCATTTTATACTGCAGGTTTGTTATAGTCTTCCAGGTGGATGACTGCTACTCTTTTGCTTAGATCTGACATAAACTCTTCACAGTCAATTTGAAGTGCTGCTGTCTTGCCTCCCGAGCTTACGGGAAGAAGTGGAGGAGAGAGGAGTGGGGAAGGGAGAAAATAGGGACAGGTGGAAACTGTAAAAAGAAATACTGGAAAAATGATGGTACGAGGGAACAGACAAGCTTTATTATACAGTGGTTGTATTGCAGGTAGTTATAAGTGGGTAAATATGCTTAGCTCTTTTATTTAATTCTGTCAAATATTAATTATTTTGCTCACCTACCAGATGTGACAAAATTAGAATTTGGGTACCGATAGCTATTTTAGTTTTAGTGAACTTAACGCTGTCTATCAACATTCTCATTTTAGTTAGTTGAAATCTTAACCTGATTCTGTGCTTTTTAGTTGTTGTATAGTTATTTGTGTTCAAATAAAGCCGTGTATATGTTTTATTAGGCATCAAAATAGGAAAGCTTGTTCGTTGTCATTGTGTTATCACTGTGTAAAGACCCAAAGAGACTGGTGATCGATTCTAGAGGACAATGCAGAGAGAGAAGCGCTTGTTGTCCTGAAGATGTAAAAACAGGAAAGAAAAAACAAGGTGAACAGAGTCAAGTTGACATGAGCAACCCAGCAAAATACTGATTCTCTTTCTTAACTTCTAGTCATTGCCCTGACAGCTGTACATCTCCTGGTTTTTACCTGTTTTTGTTTTATTCCTGAATTGCTGAGAGCCTCTATATCCACATCAAAATTTCAAGGAAATGAATTCTATTTTTCTTGATATAGCTAGTACCCTCCTCAGTGTTAGAAGTGGTTATAAGAAAATCAGTGTAGATCTTTGGGAGACAGCCTGAGATCTTATTTTTCCAGAGTGAAATAGTCTGGTAGAAAATATCTTTATAAGCCACATGTATGTTACCTCTTTATTTTCTTTAGTTCTTTTTCTTGCATGAATAGTTTTCCAGATCTGATAACCATAAAGCAGTTTTTCCCCACCTGCACCTTTTTTGCCAGTACTACAGGGGACTCCTTAAGAGTTTCTCGCTTCATTTTCCTCTCTTCACAGATTTTCTCCTAATCTTATTTGCTCATCCACAGTAGGGAATCTTCCTTTATAAGCATGAGAAGAGGATGGAGGAATGCAATATGTTCAGAAGCTTGTGTTCCTTAATCGTTAGACTTTCGTATAGTTATTACCACTCTCTCTTTGCTGTGGCATACTCTCTCCTCTTTGTTTCTAACTATGCAAACAAACATTTACTGTCTTTTTTTTAACATTCTCATTGTGCATTCTCTCTGTGCTTTGTGACTTTTAATACAAACATATGTTTTGTGAGCAAACTCTCTTAAGAGTTTGACTATGCTAATGAATCGTTTCCACGCCACCCTTTAGAAGGTGTGAGACCTTCTAGAATTATGATTGGTTGATGTAATTTTTTGCATAACTGCACTAATTTTTCACTTTAGGTTTCAAGGCCCTCCACCTCCAAGCAATACTGGACCTTCCTATCCTCCCTACAGTCCTCAGTCACAATCAGCCTACCCAAATTCTGCATCCACTTCATCTACAACACAACTTGCTAACCAGCTCAACAGTATGCAGCTAAATAGCTATGGTAATCACTTTTATCTGATTGACTTTTTCTCAGTTAAAAAGCTATTGAGACTATGATAATTAGAAACTTACTAAATTTCTATTGAAGCAGAAAATGAAATCTTTGACCACTATCACTTGCTCAAGTTTTTAGATTTTTAATCTCATCCTAAATCAGTATTCTTAGGTTAATTCTGAAGCGATGTTTGATGAACCTTCCATAAAAGTCAGCTATCTCATCAGTCACTTCTCAAATTATTTGGTGATCCTGTCAGTCACAACCAAAGCATGAACAATAACATGCAGACCGGGTTTTATTTTTTCTTCAACTTTTTAGAGTTTCTCTCTGTTTTGAAACTATTTTATTATTTTGTTGTCCAAACCTTATAATTTAGTTTTTCATCTAAATTTATTTGCATTTATTTTGAGGTTAAAACATCTCAAACCTAAGCCATGACGTAAATTTCTTCCCATGACTAATTTTCTGTTTGGTTGTATCTGCTTTTCCTGAGTATTTCCTGGTGAAATTTACCATTTCATTGAAAATGAATGGGATTTAGTTAGCATCTTGTTTTGCTGAGGCCAGTGTGTTTAGGAAGATGAGTTTTTTAAAAGAAGATCACTTTGGTGGTGGATATCCTTGTAAGATATGTGTAAAGATGAATTTTTCAGTTCAGACCACACTGATAATATTACTCTTCCTACCCTGACTTTACAAGTTGCTGATTTGACTTGAATTAAATCTACATACCTACCATGGGGCTGACCCTCTGTTTGTGCAATTGGTTGTGAAAACTTACACATTTTTCACCTGAGAAAAATCAATTTAGACTCTAATTCAACCCTGAGGTACTGAACTGCAAGTGCACAATTGACTCAGGCCTTTTTATACAGGATGAAGTGTGGCTCAGCACTTCTACAGCACTTAATTTATAGCAGCTTGTATTATTTAGAGCCTTTTTTTTTTTTTGGTTCCTGCCTGCGTTATATGGCCTTCAGCAATAATTATTTAAAATATAATGTTCTTGCTTATCATGTTATACACTAGAAGGCTGAGATACTCTTCACACCACTGAAGACATGGTTTCTTTACAACTCTGCCTCTGTGTTGGGGTTTTTTTCTTCTGATTTTCCCTTAGCTGTAAGTCTAAGCTGGTGTAACTTGACAGAGTGCTGAAACTCACAGCTACTTGTAAAGCTACTGGAGTGATGTTTGCTTGTATCAGCTGAGAACCTGAGCTTGTGTTTTGCATGTGAATTTTTTTTTTTCAGTTAGCATGTCTGGCAGAGATGCATTTTAATATTTATATATTAGCACATTGGTCCTTTTACTCCAGACCTGATTTTGGTTATTTTTTTTTTTAGCTTAGTTGAAAATTATTTTCCTGAAATAATAGATAGATATTTGACCAAAAAATGTAGGTTTTGTAAAGTAATAATTATTTACAGATTGTAAGTCTCAAAGCCCCCCCTATTTCCAGGGTCCTCTTAATTCTAATTGGAATCTGTATCTTATAAACAAGCAGCTATTCCTCACCAGTGTATACAAAGTGATTCCCACATGCAAACTAATGAAAACATGCCACATAAGAGAAATTGATTATTAAGCAAAAATAATGTTGTTTCGCATTATGAAATTAAATATTATTTCAAAAGCAAATAGTGATTTATGTGTATTCTAAACAAGAATTGTCGAAGGCCAACCTCCCTCTCTCTTTTCCCATCCACCCCAGCTGCACAGTTTCATTGAAAGTAGAGCCAAAATAGAAAAAATTGAATATCTCAGTCAGTTCAGACTTAAAACTATGAGGTCAGATTTATCATGTGAACAGGCATTCAGAATCCCTGTAATGCAGCATTGTCAGTATGAGATACAATATGTTGCAAAAGTATTGATCAAAAATAGAACTACTTTGACACAGAGTTAGTAGGTTATCATTTTTGACTCGGCTGACATAGAGTTTCTTGCTCAGGTCCTGGCACTACTCCGAGCTCTTGCATGTCTTCTGGGCATCCAACATCTTTTCAGGGTCCACAGTTACCACCACCAACCCAGCAGCAAATTGCTTTACCACCTGGATCACAGGTTCCTCCACTAGCAAATAACGTTAATGGACTTGGTGCTCAACCATCATTGCCTCCTATGGCCAGACAGGATGGGATCACTGGATCTGTTCCCCCAAATCCTAACTTGCAACAGCTTTCAGGACAGCCTCCAGGGCTTGGATATCATCCTCAGCAAGGTAGGGAAAAATGTTTGTTATGTACTTGAAAACAAAATATGCATTGAGAATAACTGGTGGAACTGTGATTGTTCATAGCTGATGTTCTGCTCACTTGGCAAAATGAAAATTTAATCCTCTTTTTGTAGACTGAAAAGATTCACATTGTCAGTCAGTGCATTTAAGGCAGGCTATGCTTTTGCTCAAAAGTTCAGCACTCTTGAGAATGTAACAAAAAAAAAGGAGATTAATTCGAGTCAGGAACAGAATTATTTGGTTAGCAGTGGGTTAAAGCACAACATGCTCCAGAATGGAGTTTTTCTTATACTGTGTAAAGGTATAGGTTACTCTCTGTCTTACAGTCTTTCATAGGCACCTTTCAAAAATGCTTTACTATAGCAATAAAGAATTGTAGCAGCATACAAAGAACATACTTTATTTCACTTGACGTAGTTGAGTAAAATAGTTATTTTGGCAACTAAAAAGCCAGCTAACTAGACCAGTTTGCATTGACGGATGTTACAGGAGAGATTCTCATTAACGTAATGGCCTGGTTTGAGAAGCTGTAGTAATCTCTGCTAACCATCCTACTTTGCAAATACCTGAAACCAAAGTTGTCACACCTAGTTTATGCTTACCTTTACAACACAGAACTGCATGAGCCCAAATAATCCATTTCTTTTACTTGCTGAAAACAAAAGGGAAGGAGAAGTTGCATTTAGCTGTGCAAGAATGAAATGTATGGTAAAAGTCAATGTTAAATTGATAATGCAACTTAAATACTTCAAATTAATTGTCATTTGTAACTCTGCAGCAAACTATGGTCCTCAGATGGCAGGATCTCAACTGTCTTATCCTGGTGCTTTTCCTGGGGGTCCAGCACAGCTCTCGGGTCCACCTCAGAAAAAACTTGATCCTGACTCTATTCCAAGCCCAGTAAGTAATATGGCACTGATTTTTTTTTTAATGACAGAAAATTTCTGCTGCGTTTAAGATAAAGGAATGACAATGCTAATATCGTATTTATTTTAGTTGTGTTTTTTGTTTGTTTGTTTTTGGTTATTGTTTGTGTTGCAGGGGAGAGCTGGAGGTTTTTTGTGACATTTGTAATCTGTGCTGTCAGTTTTGGACAAATGAGTAGTGCATAACATTAGTTTTAGAACTGAAGAGGCTTTATAACTTTAGCTAACGTGGGACATACCCATGACTCTGTATACTTTAATAGGAATTCTCAACCGGGTTAGTATGACAGTAAGCAGTACTGAAGGATTACTTGCATTCAGTCCAGCTAGTCACTTTCCTTTTCACTCCAGAAAGTTTGTAGGCTTAAACTTAGTAACAGATAGACACCTGAAGTGGGATTTGTGCTGAATATAGGTATGTGACCTTTAAAACTGCAATCGGGAAATGGCAAGAAGTCCCATGCTCAAAAGGCACCTCGCTGTTTGATTGCAGGAGTTTCTTAGGCAACTGGAATTATTTGCCTGAGCATCCCTCCAGTTGCTGCAGCCTTGTAAGGATTTCAGTAGCTTGGAATATACTTAATGCATAAGGTTCCTACAGGTTCTAGAGACACAGCTGTTGAAGCACACCTGAACATGCACCAGTGGGACAGTGTCTGTTCTTCTCAGAATGGTGTTAGAGAAAGGGAAAACAAGGTTATGGTTGTGTCCATCTTTCTTAAAGTAATTGTTACCCAAAGGAATAGCTAATCAGATGCAGGTTGCATTTAACTTCTCTTTTATTGAAAACAGCTGATTGAAATAGGGGAGAAAACATGCTGAACTCACGGGGAAAACACATTCTGATGTACACACTTATACTGGTTCTGGCAATAGGCCAGTCAGGTCAAAAGGTCCTTGAAGAGTCAGGGTTCTTGAAGCAGGTGGTGTCCTGCAGATTTAACCTGGAAATTTCTACTTAGAAAAATGAATTAACCACCACTCTGTAAGCTAGTCTGGGTGAAGGAATCATCCACATCTCTGCTGAAGCAGTATTGCTGCCCAGGAAAGAGTTTCTGTTCCACTGAGATGAAGGAAAAGCATTTGTGTAAAGCCTGGCATTGTCTACTAGGGGACGGCCCTGCCTCCTTAAATTGGGATATTATTTTATCCTTCTAGAAGAGATTCTTTGTTTTATCCAGTAGTGATTTTGACATAAAACCCCCAAAATTTTGGAAAAAATGTTTTTTGATAATCACTTAGAGGTTAACATAACAACTGTAATTGCCCCAGTTAAAGGCAATTTTTAAGTTAAATGTAATTGAAGCCCATTGCATAAAAAAATGAAGTGTCTGAATAATTAACAAATGCCTTTATTAGGTCAATCATTTCCAGTGTTTCAGTATGGTGCTTTTTACCTAAGAAGAATAAAATGGTCTTGTCTAATTAAAAAAAGGGGAGGGGGAAGGGATGGAGAAGGAGGTCTGGCATGAAAGCATGGACTGATGTCTTGTTTCAATTACACATGTACAATAAACAGCTTTGACTATGACAGCGATGTTAAAATAGGTTAAAAGGTTTGTTTAAGCAGCACAAAGAGGATCAAAATGACATGTTTAAAAGAAACGATCTGGGTCAACGTCTGTAAAGGGCAAAAAGCTAATTCAGAATGAGGAATAAGTATGACCATTTGTATTTTTCTTGTTATATTTACATTATATAGTTACAGTAGTGTTGCCAGATAAATTTAGTTCTTATCTGTAGCCATTGTTGATTTATATTTTCTTACATGTGTTAGAGGCTGATACATGCTCTGACAACATCTATGAAAAATAGCATCTGGGCTTTGTCAACAATTATTTCCAAGAACAATGATATATTTAGGTCAGCTAACTGCAGAATACCATGGCGCATTGATCCTTTGCAGAGCTAAGTCTGAAAGTGGTTTGCTTTCTTCAGCCAGTGGACCTTTTTAGAGCAACCCCTTTTTCTTTCTAATGCAAAAGTTAGCAATAAGTATACGAGCCAAGGAGACAGGGAAAAGTAATCAGGCAAAGATATAACAAGCTCTCTGAGGAATGTATTTTATATTTAAATTGCCATACAAAAACTTTATAGAGAAAAAAAGAGTTACAGGCCCCAGATTATTTCCAGTGTGTTAGGAAATACCTCTTGGACAATGATCAATAGAATCTCTGCAACTAATTTAGTTTTCCTTCTCTGTTTGCTTTCCAACAGAGGCTTCTGAACTTCCCTAGCTATTATTAGAAATTCATGTGCAGTGTAAAGATATAATTCTATGGGATACCAACTGCAGTGGCAAAGCCAGTTTCTGAAATTCCCTCATTCCTCTTGCCTCTCATAGCTGTTCAGCTACCCTCTGAACCTGATTACTAAAAAGATAGCTTCTTTGAGGGAAAAGAAGGAATAATGGTATCACTTTGGTCATCTAGTTTATGGTGTGGAACAAAATACAGCTTTGTATAGCTTTTTGTTGTATGCTGAAAAGTATCAGACTTAAACAGGGACGAGGGACTGCAGAAGTGACAGGGGAAGAAATATATGGGAGCTCCAGTATTGAAAATACTACCTCGTGGCCAGCAAGGCTTTTCTCAGGAGTTTAAACTTCTGCTTTCTAAATGGCAGTGCTGAAGTATAGCTCAGCTAGGAAGGTGATATACGATGTAGATTATTGTTTATTTCTTAGCCACCCTGTGCAAGGAGCCTAGTCAGGAGGAATAAGGGCTAACCCCTCCCACTATTGCAGTCTGATCACCTGTGCATTCATTTATGAAGAACAGCAGCTGGCACAACTATGGTCATACAAAAGATAACCTGATAGATATGGCATCTGAGTAAAGTGATGCAGCCTTGCACTTCAGTTTGATCTGGGAGAATGTAAGGCCAGATTCAGTAGCAAGGACTTTTTCACACCACTACTCTCTTCAATTTGCTGGCTAGCCTCTCTTGAGAAGGTCTGTCCTTCTAGCAGTTAA
Organism: Caloenas nicobarica; assembly: GCF_036013445.1. Classification (NCBI taxonomy): domain Eukaryota; kingdom Metazoa; phylum Chordata; class Aves; order Columbiformes; family Columbidae; genus Caloenas; species Caloenas nicobarica. The sequence continues at coordinate 11,742,032 of NC_088248.1, read as the reverse complement.
TATACTTACTGTGTACAACTCATTTGTTCACTGTATATAGGTCTTATCCACCCCAATGTGTAGTGTTACTCCTGATTTCCAACAGGCAACTGCAGTTGTAAATGAGTTATACTCCTCAGCTGCATATATAGTTTTCTAGTTAAGTGTCCCCGAAGCCTGTATTGTGATTGGTTTGTAGCACCTGTGTATAAGGCAATGTCAATAGTGCTACTTGGTGTAGATGTTAGCAGAGCTGTTTAGGATTGTAACTGAATGCATGGCTTACCTTTCTTACACTGTTCTTGCTTCTAACTCATCAGATTCAAGTAATTGAAAACGATAAGGCTTCTAGGAGTGGGCAGATCTATGCTACAAACATAAGAGGACAGGTTCCTCCACTTGTCACCACCGACTGCGTGATCCAAGACCAAGGTAACTGTCCTTGTTACTGCTTTGGGAGTCTTTCTAGGTGAAATCAAATATAATTATATAAAAAAAAGAAAGACTAAATTCTCAAATTTCTCATCTGAAAACGATGCTTCTTACGTTAAATTGGACATGAAATAGGGAACTGCCTTGAAAGAAAAAAAAAAAAAAGGTGAGGGCAGGGGGAAGAAGTGGGAGTTGAATTCTTATACCTTGGGTTAATTCAAGTGGATGCTTTGACACCACTGTGCCCTCACCTCTTCTACCATTCCTGACCTTTACAATAATATTAATAGTTGAGACAACTTTTTAACTTGAATTTTTTCAAGGCTTTAAATTTCAAGTTAAATAATTTTTGGATTCTTTTGAGATTTTAAAAGATGGACACTAGAAGACACAATCAGACTAGCAGAGACAGAATGCAAGCTGTCTAGTTGACTTAATTTTTTCCTTTGTCCAGTGTATCTGCCTTTGCTTCTTCCCAGACCTTGGAATTACCATATTCTGTGTGCTGCTCTTGACAGCAGACTTGATATTTTAATACAGCTTAAATTGATGGTATCATTCAGTCCAGCACATATTTTTCTGTGTTCGGGTAAACTGTAAAAAATGTACAAACACATCAAGATTTTTTGGCGTTATCTGAGAATGGGGTCTTGCAGTTCTGATGAACAAAGAAATTCCTTTCAAGAAAATGAGCAGAACTGCAGCTTGGTGGTTAAAAAAGGAGTATAAGGAAGCCAGTTTCTGAACTCATGTTGCCTTTCAGTGCTCTGGTCTACAGTGCATGACACAGTTTCTCATTGAGGGAACTGAGCTAAGTGTGTTACAAGAATTGCTGTAGTAATTTCAGCACACTATTTTGCAAGATAAACGAGCATGGTGATGTTAACACAGGTATTCTGTTTTCTGAATCAGAGCTCGCTGGTTAGAGCAGTCTTGACAGTAGGTATCAGTCTGCAGCATTTCATTATATTCAATTTCCACTGGGGATTTCATTCATGTTATTTCCTTTTAGGATCTATGATATGTTTCAAACTAATCTCTATTGAGATTTGTGCTGCAAATAATTGTGGGTTTTTTCTTGACATGTTTAAATCTCTGCTTTAAACTCAAACAGTAAGAAAATATTTACCCACAGGGACAGGGAATGGGCTGACATATAAAGAGGACAGACGGGCAGAAACTTGCATGGGAGAAAAAAAAAGCATGTATTTAACTTAGCGTATGCACTTGTAGCTTTATGTTGTTGTTTTGATTTTTCTGGTTTGTGTTTGGGACAGGTGGGTTCCTTTTAACAGCCTTTCATTCTGCATACTATGTTGGGTGTTTCAGGCCATGCCAGCCCTCGTTATATCCGATGTACTACCTACTGCTTCCCATCATCTTCAGATATGGCCAAACAGGCTCGCATTCCTCTGGCAGCTGTCATCCAGCCTTTTGCTATTGTTCCACCGAATGAGGTAAGGACTAACTGAGTATGTGGTTTTGTCTCCTAAATATTACTGACTTTCTTCCCTGATTGGGTTGATGGTGAAGGTGTTTTACCTCTGACTGTGAAGGAGTAAGAGAGTAGAGAGGTGGCAGAAGACTATGGAATGCACTTGGGTCATGGTGTGACTTCAAGGGATAAAAATCTCTGTTTAGAAAAGGTAGAAGAGTGATGACTGTGTAATCTGAACAACTGGGTTCCTGTTGTTCCCCCAACTGCCTGCAGTTTATGCCAGCTTTGTCAGTTGCTTGCTCTGCTGGAACTACTTAAGTATAGGCAAAGACATTGAAAGAGGATGACCACAAACTACATCAAGTTAATTTTAAGACATGTACAGTTACATTCAAAGAATGGCTTTTTTCCATTTAGTTCTTTACAAAATAATTTAATTTCACAAGAGACTGAGAGGATAATGGTATTTTCTACTTGGATGAGCTGTCATAGAAGACAAATGTAACCACCCATGTTCGGCACTCATTCAGAGGCACTAACCTAATCAATTGTTTTTCTCACATTACTGTCTCTAATAGCCCTTCATATTCCAAATGTATCTCTAGTTCATCTGCAAAGTATTTCTGCAGACTGGCAGTATCCTATGGTCTTAGGATAGTTATCCATATTTCCTGGCATCCCCAAAGGATGGTATCAGTAGCAGGGAAAAAAAAAAAAAGTTTTCAAGTGCAGCATTTAACCACATCATCTGTAGGATCATCTTTCTTGTTCTTCAACTCTGGCCTCCTACATTGTACATCATCTAAATTCTGCAACAAAGGTCTGCAGTATGCATTTCTTTTAATGTACTGTACTAACTTTCAGAGCACTGTTTGCTAGAAAAACACAGGGATTTCATGGAAATCGTAGTATGTGATTGTGTCTTCAAAAACTCATAAAATGCATGCACAGAAAAGCCTAATTAAAATTGCAAAGTCTTTCAGGGCTTGGTTTTGCAGTCTTCGATTTTTCTTTAACTTTGTTTTATTACTTGTAAATTCTTAGGGTTTTTTTTTTTTAAATATGTTGGAAAAAAACAGATGTTGTTCTTCATCAAGCTGGATAACTTCCAATCCAACAGAGCTCTGTAGTTTGAATTGAGCGTATTTTAGCAGGGTAGTGTGTAGTTATCTATTCTGTGGTCCACAGGGAAACAGGATGTATTACTTACAGTTCTGCAGATACTGAGTCTCACCATTTGTCTGCTAGACAGCAATTTTGTGTTTCATTCCAGTTATTTTGGGGAATGTGCAAACTTGGCTTGTTGCCCCCCCTGCATATTCTCCTAGATGAAACTCCTGCTGTTACTGCTCCACCCCTTCACTTTATCAGCCAGCCTTTACTCTTTACTACCTTTTATCCCAGTTTCTTTGGCCAGATGGCACTTACTGATCCCTCTTTAATGCTGGCTCTTCATTTGTGCGTCTTTCAGTCTGTGCCTGGTCGTTTATGTCCTCTATGCACGGCTTCTCTGTCTCCTGCATAGTGTTTAGATTGGGTGATCTAAATATCTTCTGCATACATAAATTAGCAGTATGTACAAACACTTGCACTTGGCCAAGTTCAGGAGGGTTTTCCCAGCATTGGCAAAAAGATGTACTCAGTGAGCCACCAGTTCTGAAGTGCTAGTGCTCTCAAGCTGTTGGAAAGGTCAGTGGAATTCATTAATCTGTAAAGATTAATTTTTCCCCAGCCTCTTTCTTGGAAGAGCCTAAAAAACTCTGCAAAATGTCTCAAAATTGGCGCAAGTCCAGTGTGGAAAATTTTAGTCTGAACAATTATAGCTTGGTAAAGTTATAAGAACTGAAGAGATGGTGTTATAGTAGGACATGCTGGGCAATCTTAGCTGAGGCCATTTTCCCAAGACTTGTCTGTGCCCTTTGTTTTCACTGTTACTGCCAAAATAAGATCTTGCTCTTAACATCTTTTAATAAAAATGGTCTTCATATTGGATTTATGATGACTTTAATTCTGAAAAGTCACTTAATTTGAAAGAACTGGACATTTAATAGAGGTAAAATACACTGAGGGGCTAATTTGTGTTTCTGAATTTCCTAGTATGGTGCTTTCTGCCTAGAACTAGTGACTACAAGGCACAGAATGTTCTTGTCAGAATATCTAGCCTATCGTATGAATGCCTTTTAAGTGCCTTTTAACAATGCCTGCAGGTGATGCTCATCACATGTTACAGGGCTCAGCGCAAAATGGGAATCTGTCTTACCTCTTTATCTCTTGATAAACAGCATATTGTACATAGTAACTGTTTAAAATAATGTTTTTATAGCCTTTTAATGAACGATTTGCCTTCATTCATCTTTGCTGCAGCTTCAGTTGCAGATATGTCGCAGTTTCTAAAATATTCATTGTTAGCATCCAGAGAATTTCAGTTCTGTTTCTTTTCAATGGAGGAGGAAGAAGAACAATGGCTACAAGGGTTTAGTGGACCATGGATGTGAAATTGCCACAAATGGTTTGTGCAGCTGGTAATGTGTTTAGGAACAGCTGAGAAACTGACCTATCTCACCTGAACTGTAGGGAATTTAGCAAATCTACACAGTATACATAATCCATTATGATGAGTATTGCAAAGACCATGCCTTTCTGTGTTAGTAAAGCCATATTTAAACAGCTATGGGCTATCAGGGTCATTCAAGTAACTAATAAACTTATGAGTGTTCCATAAATATAATTCTTAATTAATCAGTGTTTCGCTTTGATCATCACTTATAGTCAAGAATGAATTTAAAACAGTAAATAAAATATATTTGCATTTTCAGTGGTCTGTTGCCATAGAATTAATGTCCATTTTTTTTTTCTATGCTATTACTGTACTAAGACAGTTAGAAACAAATCAAAACCCTTACATTGCTCCCATTTCCAAATAATATGAGGGTTCAGTGCAGTCTTCAGATGGCTTGTTCTTCTTTTCTGGAAGCCAATCTTGAGCGTAGATTTTGATTCATTGAGAGGATTGTTTTTTGCATTGATGAAGCATTATGTTCTGTCCAGGTGGTCTAGATGATATCAAGAGAACTGCAGATAGTATTTTCTCCTATCCATGCTTTGTTTGGCACTGTACAATCTGAACTGCAGAAAAAATTTGATAAAAAAGCAATGAAATAGCAAAGTCTACTGACACTGATAGAATTAGATATGCGTTTGAGAGGGAGAGCACAATTGTACAGAACTTATTTTCGTTCTTAACATATTCACCATTTTGGTGAATGACCTGTAAATGCTGTTACCTGTTGGTAGCAGTTGGAGGGTTGTGCACTCTGATTAGTGTCTCTTGCTGAGTTTACACTTTCGCCAAGAGAGCGAAGTGGTGTGCTGTTCTTCGGTGTGCAGGCAGCAGGAAGGAGTGCCTGAGATATCCTTCATCTAAAGTGATTGGATAGGAGGGAGTAGGAAAAGGTAATTGGGGTCCTGGAGTTGGCAGAGGCATATGTGTAATGGAGATGATAGGCATCACTTTGCTGTCGAATCCGTTTTGTTCCTGTCACTCATTGATAAGGAGTTCCTATGAGAAAGTCTGTTTGGAGTTTACTGTAGCTTCTGCAGGTTAGCAGCATTTTGTTCTGCCAATTAGGTATTTTTCACGTGTGTCTCATTCAGATTTTACTTCAAAGAAGCAGTAGTGCCCCAGCTCACAGAGCTTGGAACACTCCCTGAAGTTTTGGAATTGATGTCTGTCATGAATTAAAAAAAAAAACAAAACCAAAACAACCTGTCAATTGCATTCATAGAAATAGCAGTCAACTGGCAATTGAGCTTTGAGGGTTTGTTTCCTTTGACTACAAACACGGGATGACGGAGACAAAAGATCCTGGGAGCTTTCAAATAAAAGTTTAGGTTCATTTCCTGAACAGTAGTTTTCTGAGAAATACTCTTCCAGTTTGGAGGTCCAACCTAGAAAAAGAGAATTCAGTATTTCAGCACATCTGAAAGGCAGATATAAGTTCATTGGTCACTGTGGGCTCTTTTGGGGGAAATGGAATGTTTACATACAGGGGCTGGCATCCCATCTCTAGAAGTGAAGTGGGAATGGTAGCATAGAGAGTAAGTTTATATATATATATATATATGTACACACATGGGTGTATATATGTGTGTATACATGTGTGTGTATATATATACACGTGGGTGTATATATATATATTTTAACTAAGATCTCGGAAAAAAACTGTCAGGAGCTGTGAAATACACCAACTTGATCAGGAGCATCTTTTGGATATGTATACAACAGGTATCTGTGTTTCCAGTAAAGAATGCAATAGGACATTAAATGAAAAGATGTCGTGCGTGTCTTTTGAATAAGTGTAATGTGTTTTGGGTGGGGTGAGCCCAAAACAATCACGGTTTTGCTCTGCACTGAGAAGGAACAAATTCAAAATTACAGAAATGCAGTGGGATGAAAAGATGAAGATGCTGTTGCCTTATACCCTGCTAAAAACTGTCCATGCGGTTTAGACCTGATGGAGTAATACTGTGTCTGACAAGTTCCACAGCATCTCGAAGTCTGGTAGAAATTCTAATTTGTGAAGACACAAGACCAACATAAGCGAATACAAAGCAAGGCATAAAATTATACCTATACCAGTAAGCTGTAGTATCAGTCTTCACATCAAGAGAGGAAAGCTCGCCTTGACAATTTATAGTTGAAAGAGTAAGAAAGATCTAATGCAATTGAGATGCAGGATTTCAGGTGTTCACATGTAACCTGGTAAAACTGCATGATGAAAACATTCTAGAGAAGCCATTATTGAAATTCAAATAGTAAAGCTGGCCACACTGAAGATTAGCGCACAAAGGAGGCTTTACTTCAGTAATGTTAAATCGCACGTGAGAGCTAATTTAAGACATAAATAAACTGTTCAATAGAGGTGGCTGTAGGGTTGCGTTTGATGTCCCAAGAACAGTTAAGTCAGCAACACTTGGCACATTAAGCACTGAGCTTCAAAACAGCAGAGCAAGTGAAATGGGTTTATTCATAAAAGCCCTCAAGTTGAAAGTTAGAGAGTCAGAATTCATGGAGGACACACAGTCTCTCAAAGATGGCTACAAAAAGCCTTTTAGACCCAGTCTAGAAAATTTTGAACGGGTGAATGTTACATGAATGGTGTATATCATTTGAAACAAAAGTTGTTAGAACATTCGTGCCTTCCACTCCTCCCCTGCCCTGTGTCTTAACAGCTCTAGCCGTTTCTGAATCTTATCTTTACCAAGTCCTTATTTATTATTTCTCAAAATTAACAGTTCATTTTCATTCTCCTGATTTGGATGATCTATGGAAAGTATTTGTTTGTTATAGATTGAGAATACAGTATCATTGTTTGACAGAACTTATTTTTAGTCCACCAGTGCTTTAGCAACGGTCTATAAAAATAAACTAGCTCTCACAGTTATCATCATAGACCAAGCCCTACATGAATTTGTTTTGGAGATGTATGAGTGTTTCCAGAGCCTGAATAAACCATGTGATCTTGATTTAACGTTTAATACTAATTGCTAACAAAAGGTAGTTAAAATAGTATTTCTTATTTTAAAAGCAAATATAAACAACGGCAAATAATTATCTATAGTTTTTAGTATCTAAATTACTTTCTCTGTTGTTCCTTAGTAGATTTGTGTCATCTTTCTCTACCATATTCTTTCCCATTTAGTTGACTTTTTTTGGCAGAAATATTCATTGGTAGGATTTTAATATTTCACTTTTAATTTTCTCCACAGTTAGTTAACTAGTTAAAAGATAAAATTGGAATGGAATTACTTCTCAGAAACGGTGATGTTCTTGAGTTACAAGACATTTAACCTTTTCAGAATAGCAAACTTCAAATATGACCAGTGCAGCTGAGCGCTTTGGAAAGCCATGGTTTTTACAGGGATAATAGTTCAATATCCTAAGTAGAGCTGTAAGGTTAGCAGAAGCTAAAACCGAGTGAGGTGAATAACTAGCACATGATGCAATGTTATAAATATTTTTTTTTTGTTCCAAGAACAAAGTAAAGTACTAGTGTGCAAATTTTCCTTTAGACCCCAAGTCTGCTCCTTTGGGTTTTAAATACGTCATTCAAATGTTAAATCGTAAGAATTAGGGAAAGCCCCGCACTCTTGTAGCATACCCTGTGCTCAGTGGGGACTCAGGTTCTGCTGTCCTTATTCTGCAGCTAGTAAGAAGGGTGAGTGGGCTGTAGCTTTGGTTTAAAGCGTATTTTTATAGACACATGCATTTATTAGTGGTTATGTGCTCATGCAGAACTCTGCTTTGAGGAGAGTGAGGAATGCTTAGTTTGCAGGCAGTATGAAATGGTTCATACTAAATGTTTTACCGATTGTTCCTTTCTATTAGGGTTTTGTTAGAGACCATAGACTGCAGAATAGTTCCTTGAGGTGCTTGCTGATAACATCTACCCACTGTAAAAACCTGGCACTTTTATTTTACCCTTTGATTTCTGTCTTGTTACTTATTCACAGGAGGCCCTTCTCCCATATTGCAGAGAGCCTAGCTAATTTAAGAGTTTTTGGTGAGGGATTCTACAGAAAGACTTTTCAGAAGGAATATGTTGTATCAACTAGATCATGCTTACCTTCATGGTGGCTGACTCTTGGCAGAACTCAATAGATCCGTATGTCATGACATCCCTCCTCAAGAGCCACGTCAGATCTTCCTCTGTATATCCTATTTTTCCCTGTGTCTTTTTATGTTCTCCCCTGTAGGATCTACCAATTTGCTCTCTGTGGAAGTAAGACTTGCTAGTCTGTAGCTCTGAGATCACCTAGAAGTTCTTCATAAAGTTTTTCATTGTATTGCTGCCTTCTTTCCTTTTGGGGGGTTAAGCCTATGTCAGCAATTGATTTTGTGTACAGTTCAACAATTTCACGCTGTGAGTCTTTTTAGACGGGAATGGTGTGGTTAGACAGTAAAATTGTCCATACTACTAGTAAGCTATTTTTTAACTATCAGAAGATTATTATTATTCCTTTCTGAAGGAAAAGTTCTGAAAGAGAGATTGTCAACAGTCTTGCCCTGCTCTGTGTCCTGAAATGTTTCAGCATTCTCAGTGTTGGCTTGTAACATTGTAATCCCCATATGTACTTGGGACTTGATGTGAGATTCCTCTTCATAGTCACAACTACTGGAAATGAAATGTCAGCACTTACTGAATGTTTAATGACCTTTTTCCTTTGTGTAGACTTCATATGGCCCTTTTTTTAACATTGTTTCATGTCTGTTGACAAAACTGGACTTTGCTCCAGTGTAGGTAACTCTATAGCAAAGCCAGTTAGTGTTGACCAGTGAGGAGATAATATTTGCTATCTCTGAATCGTAAGTGGGACAGATTGCTTTGCGTGCTCAGCAGTTCTGTTCTCTGGATTGTCCAAGATCCAGCAGAGAATGATTTTGTCAATGTCTTTGGGGTGCACTGCCATGTAGTCTATGTTAGTTGTCATGTTTTTCTAAAACATGGTGGGAGTAAAGGCCCTGCACATGTGATATAACTTAACAGTTAGGACACTTAGTCTGACAGTGTGGACACCCTTCTTCACTCTCCAGGAAAAGGAGGCTGATCACCAAGCCATTTACCAGTTTATACAGAAGAGTTCATTGCCTCTGTTTAAACTTCCACAGATGAAAGTCAGTGGACCAGAAAGAAAGCACATGTACCAGTACCACACTGTAGATTACAACTAGGCCAGTTAGCTTGGGGATAGGGCCGTGCTACCAGATGTTGCTACTTGTTCTTAGGACTGCCTCAGTATTTTCACAACCAAGCCATTGTCGAGCTATTTGGAACAATCAATCCATGTAGAGATTATCCAGGTAGTGTAAACTTGTACCCTGAACTGACTGCTGTATACCATACTGTTAAATGTGAGCCTAAGCACTGTTGTTTCTTCAATTTTCCAGATATTAAAATAGAACAAGTTCCAAAGCATCCTTGTTGATGCCTTCATTTGGGAGAGGACTGTGAGACTGCAGTCTCAGTTCTGAGTCTGCCTGGACTATGGAGCAGGATGGATGTTGGACAATATTTGTTGCTCTGTCAATGCTATTTTAATTTTTTTCCTACTAGCTAGCAGCAGGTTGGTGTCTGGGGTTTTTGCAGAGCTCCTCTGGGGTGCCTGACTCTCTTATGCATGGTATAGAGAGCCCAGAACTCTCAAGCATGTCTGGGTGCCTCACCCCAAAATTTTTATATCACTCCGGAGGTCAGTGCCTGTAAGCTGGGTTTGCAATGCCTAATTTAGAGGTGCATAAATCCTCCATTAGATGAGGTGTTCTTTATGGAGTATGCCCTGTGCTAGTCTGCATTTGGTAGTAAAGTGTTTGGAATTGGATTGCTTCCCAAGACTTCATCTAGGAGAACGTTTTTGTTAGCCTGTTGGGCTGTAACTGCACCCTGTAACTAGAATGAACTTTCAGAACCAAATGTAGCAAAGGCTTTGGCATCAGAGCTTTCCCTGGTTCAAGTAAATTTCCTGATTTAGTTTTATGCCTTTTTTTTTAGTGTACATTTTAAAATACTCTTTAAGTGTACTCTTTAAAATACTTCTGTAGTATAGTATTCCATTCACCATTTTTATGGTAAGGAAGTGATTCTCAAAATGATAGGGGCAATAACTTGAAAGTTTGCCGTTTATATAAACATTACTTATATTATAATCAGAATTCCTGATGAATTTTTTAAAAATTTGATATTTAGACTGGAAAAATGCCTTTCTAAAGATGTTGTAATTAGTTTTTGATAAGTTGGAGACTGTGCCTGTTCTTCAGAATGATAATGACTAAAGAAAAACCTGACTAGCAACAGTAAGTATAGAAGCAAAATAAAAAGTAACATTCATATCTACTTAATTAGCTGGCCAACAATATTGATAATTTGCTTTGCCAACAAAAGTTACACTCAAGTAAAAATTACTCACTAGATACCTCTAGCTCTAAATAGCTGCCAGAATGGCATCTGCCATTCTGCGTGTGTATTTTCCTCTATGGACTGCACGTTGCTCTCCTGAAATGGTGTTTCTCTTCTCTTACACTCTGGCCAAAGTGGATCGTAGCAACAGCAGTAAATTAAACATTATAAGACTGTGCAAGCTCTAACTTCAAGCCATCAGGGATGTTACCTAGTTGCCTTGGAAACTTCACAGAGTCAGAACATGCTGGTATTTAGTAAGGTCAAGAGGAAGAGTTTTTATTTTGCTGTTTAAACTGAAGTTGTTATTGCATTTTCAGTTTATATGTATTTTACTTATCTGTGTATATTAGTGCAGTATTGTATTTTGAATGCAACCATGTAAAGCGTGTAATTACATAGAAAAATGTTTTTTAAAGCTTAATAGGAAGCTGATGTTGGGGGGTCTGTGTGTGTGGTTGGGTGATTTGTTATTTGGTATCAAAAAAACATTGTACCAGGTTACATCTAGGGCCTAATCATAGCAGGCTCTTAATGCCACCCTGTAGAAAAATAGGAGAGACTGAGTGTTCTTTCACAGAATGTCCATTAATTCTGTGGGGAGGGAAACTCCTCATAGGACGGGGAATAGGTGGAGGGGGCTGCTTTTTCATATGTCATTTAACAGAATTAGGTAATCCATGCTTGCTAAGTAGAGGCATAGATTACCCCTCAGCCCCAGAGTGAAGGAGCAATAGAACAGGTCTGTGCCTTTCCCAGGACTGCGTCGCTCATAACTCAGTTCCGCACAGCCCCCTGCTTGTGACATTCAGCCACAGCTCAACATTGATAAAAGAGAGGAAGATAGTTGCATACAAACATTATTAATGTTCAAAGATTCTGGAGTCTGCTTGTAGCATCCTAGCTATCGTAGTAGCAGAAGTATTTGTGGAAGAGAGACTCAGAGTATGAACATTCCTACCTGATGCAGTATTTTTAAAGTAACAGCTAGTTTTGCAACTGACCCTCAAAACTAACATTGTAGAAAAGACTTGACTTTTAAAAAGGATATTAAACTCATCCCAAATATCCTTGCTTCAGAGATAAAGATATTCAGTACTGCCTTTTGTTCACATGACAAAAATTCTCCTTATACTTTCTACGTACCCCTGTGGCAATTGGCTAGCTAATAGTTGGCCTGTGAATGCAGCATGACACTTAAAGTACTCCCAGTTCTTTCTGATTTCAGTATAAATAAATTAATTAGCCTTAGAGGCATGTTGACTTACAAACATTTTTTAGGAAGGCCTTCAGGTAAGCAGAACAACCTTGTCCACTTCCAATTAATACACTCTTAAACTTGTATACGCTTTTTTTTTTCTAATGAAAATTTCTTTCTTTAATATGTTTGACAGCACAGAAATAGGAGCAAGAGAATTCCTATTGTAGAAAGTTCTCAGCAATGCAAACATGAGTAGTCAGTTGATTTAAAAAGTCACAGTAACGATGTCTAACAAAAGAAGAACAAATCCAAGTTCTCTAGAAGGAAATAAGCTCTCCGTTCTTCAGACTTTCATGCATGATCATAAGTCAGTAGTTGCTTTTCTCTCAAGTGCTGAAAAAAAATTTTATATACGTATACATACATACCTATATACACACACACATCTATCTGTCCACCTGTGTGTATGTATATATAAAAAGAAAAAAACGCCCACATGTTTGCTCTCTAAAGTTGATGGTAGCCCAGCAGGCCAGAATGGTCCTGAAATCCAAAGTTAGGTTTTGGTTTTGTTCTTGCTACAAAGGGATGAAAAGCATTAATAAAATTCTTCTGCTGCAGAATTTAATCTAGGAGAAGCATGATCTCTGAAGCAACTATGCTACATTTGGATTTATTTACAAACTTAAATATTTGTTCCCTAAACCTAGAGCTTCATGTTCCATTAGTACTATTTGGAGTGTTGCTTGATTGGCTATCTTAAGGATATTCGAGTGCATGGTCACAGCTGTGTTTGTATTAAATGGTTTTGACCTTCTAAAACAGAACTGGTATGTCCATTTACCTGTTATCTTCATGTGTTACAGGCTGTGCATGTATTTTAAACTGTGGTGTTAGATTTGTCATCTATTTAGCAGAAAAGAAAAATTTTGTTTTAGAGTAAACTGACAATAGTGTGACCATACAGCACATGTAAGAGACTGGGCCTGTCAAGGAGAAGACAGTAGTAATAGTATGTGGAGCCCAAATTCTGTCTGCTATTTTGAAGATCGTCTAGGGCTCTCCTGCAGTGGTCTGCAAAAATGATGTCTTTAAGAGTTGTATTTACTTCTGTAAAATATTTTGCTAAATATCTTTTGTTCAGTGCTGAATGAATTTCAAGCCAGAGAATAAATCACTGAAAATCAAACTTCTAATTTTATTGTGAAACACTTGTGATCAATAAACCTAGACTACCTCCTTGTAATTATTACTTACTGTTTCTGTAGAGAAGCTTCCTAAAACTTGCCTGTCTTATTTTTTAGTGGTTTTACCGCTAGTGTGACAATCATACCTACTAATCTCAGAGAAGGACTGCAGTGGTGTACCATCTATGGTACTGATATGTGGGAAGCAGAGCTGTGGATTAGCACAGGCATGAATCCAAGTTCTCTCATGATGTAACGTGTGTATATCATCCTCAGGAGTGCTAACAGGAATCAGGGATGTGGGTGGGGGATGGAGAGGGGGACTGACACTGTCCTAGAGTAGTTTTGTCTGTCTCTTACACCTTTCTTTGCCCTCTTCTTGTGTATGTGCCTCTGTACCAGCTCCCACTCTTGCTAGGATGAGTACAGACTGGACTGAGGCAGGTTGAGACCTTTTTGTTCCAAAGTGCAAACATTTTAAAAGTCTGTTGTTCAGCACAGTTTCTTGATTATCCAATTTCACGCTCCTGCTTATATCATCAGTTAATCCTGGCTGCTGACCTTCACTTGAGATACAGCATGTCCGTACATCCAAGTAACAGTCAGCACTTCACAGCTGAGAAGTGCTGGAGAGGGCTGACTTGTTAATGCGGGAGATTCCTGGCCCAGCATCATCACTGGGGGAACTTCTGGTGCCTCTCTTAAACATGGATAGTAAACTTTTTTGTCGTTTGTTTTTTCCTTCTGTCACCTGTATGATAAGGAAGTTCTAATAAGAAGCTAACTGATTTTGGTGTTTCTTTACATCAAAATTTTATCATTATTACATGCATTTTCCCCCCATCCTCATCTTGTTTTTAAAAACCCTTATTCTGCTGACTAGAGTAGCCTGTATTTACACTCTTCAAGCTGCCAACTCTATTCAGTTGCAATACTCCCCTTAAAAAGTGAATGCTGAGTAAAAATTTCAAGGATAGCCTGAGGTATGATGCACTGAAATCAAGATCTAACTTTCTATTTGTTGTTGTACACACTGGATCATATCCCATGTGCAGTGTTGACTTGAAACTCACCTACCATGCCACAGTATTTTTTGCACTGCCATGTATGCAGGTGAATGTTCAGCCTTGGTCTGGAAGGTTTCTGAGCAAGAAAGTTTGAACATGCTTCTTGCTTTTTTATATGGCCTGTAAAACTGAGGTTAAAGCCAAGAGATAATCACATGGTTGATGCTTTAGCTGTGCTGCAGTTCCTCAAACAAGCAAGGAAATAGATGAAAAAGCACTGTTATGGAAAATACTTGAACCTGCTGTGAGCCTTGCAGAGGAGATAGTCCAAATTGGCTTGAGTTGTCAGCTGAGGATGCTGATAGCGTTGACCATGTACAAACCAAGAACATGCAAAATCATTTCTGTCTTCAGAGGGAATGGCTTCTGATAAAAGACAGTAGGAACATCACAAAGGGAAATGCTTTCTTGACATTTTAATGTGAATCAGTAAAGCAACTCAAAACCAAGGGATTATTTTTAGACTGGTTAATCTTTCTCAAAAGCAATCTATGACGGTATAATAAAAGCAAACAAACCCCTTCAACAGTCCTAGGAAACAGAGACAGTTTGGTTCATGACCTAGTTTTTTGTTGTTGGTTTTTGTTTTGGTTTTGTGTTGTGGTGGTGGTGGTTTTTTTTCCCCAAGAACATCAGTGTTACATTTCAAAATTCTCTTTGATTTACCATAATTGGCCAAAACCCTTCTCCTCTGTTCATTAGAAAGCTGCGTTATATAGTGTATTTTGAAATTCTCATATGAACATTTTAATAATTAGATGTGCATCAATTTCAGTGTAAAAAGTAATTCTAGAAACACTGCCTTTATAAATTTGTTGTGCTGGCAAACTGCACAGTTTATATGTTTAATGAACTGTTTGGATTGAATAGGTGGCAGATTTGTGTCTCTTTTTTGTTAATCAACCATGCAAATACAGTGTTTAATGTTCACTGTACATCAGAAATATAAAATATTTTTTCTGCTGTAGTGCTGCTGATCATGGAGTATCATTTTAAGGAACTGTCGTGTTGGAAGTCATCAGTAGTTGGGTATCTGTGCAGCTCTCTAAACCTGTGAGATGCTTTTCCCTTTTAAACAAATAGTCCTTATCTGGACCATGCTTTCAGAATCGTTTGCCCTGAGATAATTTGTGGTTGAAAAGGCAACTTGTCGTGAGTAGTATACGATGTTGTATGATGTAGAGTGACACTCCATGTTTGCCAGTGGTAATGTTCTTCAAAAGCATATAGAAAAACTGGTGGTAAATTCCTCTTCTTGCGGGGATGAATAAGGGTGTGATAGAGATACTGATCTAATAGAAAACTACACTTATGGAAAGAGTTTTTGTGCTCCTCTTGGATGTAGGCAAACTGTTCAAGTTGCATGGGTCTCTTTCTGATAAGCCAGAGTTCCTGTTGTTTCACTGCTGGTTTGTTAAATGCACCCAACTGATGGTGGAGGCAAACGAAGGGCAAAACCACAGCTCCTCATGCAGACTTGTCACTGTACTGATAGAGCATGTGTCAAGGAGTGGATAGGAATCTGCCTTGGCTGTGGCAGGTAGTCCATTGCATGTGAAGATTTGCCTTGCAGCACAGCTACAAAGTATTTTTGTGCAGCCCAGTCTATATGCAAGCCTGGCAATGAAAACAGATGCTGTACATGTTTTATTTTGTTGTGTGATAAATGGCTAGCTTGCTTCACTGTTTGCGGATGCCTCTTTTGTTCTCCAGAGACTCTCTCGTGGTTTTTCTCTTTAGGAAGTCTTACCGAGATATGCCATGATGATCTTGAGTTTCATCACAGTTCTTAGTCCTACGCTTATAATTTCCAGCTGTGGCTCAGATCCTGCAATATGAATATAGTGATACTTTGCAGGCATCACAGGAAACCCTCATGAGTGGATCAGGACTTCATTTTTAAAGCAAGCAATAGTAATTCAGCTTTCTCAGCCTTTAAAGTGCAGGTTACAGTCCCTTTGGAAGTTTTTATGGATGTATTTCATCTTGGAGCTGTGCCACCAATGTCTATCTATTGCTTTGTGATGTTGTTCTGACTCCTGAGAGATGTTCTTGCTGAAATATTTCCAAAATAAAGCTTGCTGTCCCAGCTATATTTGGTCTAATAGTGGGATAAGCTATGGTTTATCAGATCGGCTTTCAGGACTCATGCTCCAGTGGGGCCCTGAGGTTCCAGACAAGGGAAAGTTTCTGCAGGTCTTTTAGAGCATTTCCCATCTCTTCTGCCCAGTCTTCGTTTGCTTTAACTTAAAACTGTCATGTTCTGCCTCCCAGCACAACTGATTCCTTCTGCCTCTTTACTCTTCTGGCTTACATGAAAGGCATATCTTTTATGTGTCCTCTTCTGATTTAGACTACCAAGTGTTAGTTTAGTCATGGGCTTTAATAAATATTTCTATTTTGATAGCGCTGGTACACCAACAACTAATACCTAAGTGTTCCTTTTTGTGAGGCCCGTCTCTGTTCTTGATTAGACAGGCAAGTTGAGCAAAGGTTTGTTGAAGAAATGAGGGGGGAGGGAGGTGTGAGGCCATAACAACTCCACAAGTATAGCAAATGTCCAAATATTTATGGTAGATATCTAACTTGATTGACTTATTATTGGTAGAGAATTAAGGGAGGAGAGAAAGGAAATCTTTAGAGGTGGAAAGGCAAAAAACCCTCCCCCACAACTATTTTTTTTTTTAAAGTTTATTTTATTTTATTCCCCTGCTTCTATGAGAGTTTGCCACTGACTTCCACGGGACCATAAACAGATCTCTGCTTTATCTTCTGGTACACAGTGACATCTACAGAGAGTGGAGCACATCAAACAATACTTTCCTCTTTCGTACCATGTCTTTTTATGACCATTTTTCTTTTAAATATTCAGTAGTTTAAACCTATTACTCTATGTTATGCTTTTTAATGCATGTACAGTATTATTTGTCTTTGTAAATTCCCAGAAGATCTACGTTTTGGGTTTTTTTGAAAGTTACTTTGCCCTGGCAGAAGTTATTTTGACATTTGGAAATGCGATAGCAGTTTACACACCCAGTCAGAAATTCATTTCTCTTGATGGGTAGAATGTCTGGTCTCGTGGTGTAATGCCCCGGAAGATTTCAGCTTTTTTGAAGGAAAGTTTCTCTTACAACTGTGTTGTTCACATCAAGAAGTGGATTTTTGATGCTTTTGGTCTGAGTGCTTATTCTGAAATTATCATACAAATAGCTTTATTATTAGATATGTTCATTATTGAAGTAATGTTTTAAATTATTTTAAGAAAATACTAAAATGTAAATTCCATTTAATTTTTTAAAAAATCCAAATGAATAAATCAATAAAGGTACACATAGTGCTTTTTTTGCAGGATTTGTTCTTTGTTAGACAAAATCCTTAGTTCTATTGCAGGCATATTTTTTGCTTGGTTTTTCTTCATTGATTTTCTTTTTTTCCTTAATTTTTTTTTAAAGTTTCTGCAATCTTATTAGGAAGAAAAAATAGCTAGGTGCTGCCGTATGATTTTATTGGTATTTCATCCTTTATTTCTCTGGGTAAGACAAACCAGAATCCAGCCTAGTGTATGTTTACAGAGCATTGCCTGTGGATACTATTTTCTTAAGACCTGAGCACGTTTTAACCTCATGCACTGCACGTAGTCGCAGTTAACTTCAAGACAACCATTTAATGCAGAAAGTTAAACTTGTGTAAATCTTTGCAAACATAACCCTTAGGCTACTGGGGCTCTAACTCCACTATTTAAAAAGGACTTCGTAATAGATCATTTTTTAAAGGAAGCTTAAAGAGGGGGAAAAACTAAAATTTCCACTCAAAATATGAAAAGACAAGAAAAAAAATTCTTTTTGTTTCTGCTGTCTTTAAAAAGCTTATTTATTAAGTATGTGTAAGAACGTAGACACTTAGGCTCTGACATTTATTTTTTTTGTTTTTCGTGTTCATGCTTTATATGTAAAGGTCTTAATTTTGGTAAAGTATTTGATCATTTGGGGGTATTTTTTCTTTGCTCTTGGATAGCTTTAAATGTATCAAAATAAGGTTTAAAATTACTGCATCAATATGCATACATGCATCAGGAGTTGTTTTAGTCTTTTTTTTTTCCCCCCTTACTAGGTCAGATACTATAATAATATTAACTGCAAACTAGATCCAGGCCTTATTAAACTAATACAGCAGAATGATGATCAGAAAATTGCCGAATACTGAACAAAACCCAGAAGTTTTAAAACTTATTAAGCGATTGTGGCTGATGAGCAGGTTTTATAGCCAAGGCTTTCATGTCTGAAAAATGACCCTGACAGTTTGCCAGATGACATTATTGTATAGTTTGTGGTAAACTCAATTTTTGTAGAAGAAAGAGCACAAAGTGTAATAATATCCCAGTGGAGCAGGAGGGAGCACTTGAAACCCATGTAGTGAAAATCTCATGTGTTTAAAATCCTTGGTAAAAAGCATTATACCCTTTAGAGAAATAAATGGGTAAAATAGACTCTGTAAAATATAAACAAGCAATAAAATACATGTAAGCAGTGAATGCTAGAAGGATATGTATGATTTTCTAGGTATTCAAAGACTATTATGCTACAATAAAAGGTAAAGTTTATAATAGATGCAATATGTCCATTCCATAAGAAGAAACAAAATAATTTAAAAAAAAGTGAATGTACTAGTGGAAATGTTTTAGCGTTCAAAGACCGTCAGCGTTTTTCCTCTGTTAGAGATCTGTTATGTGTCCAAACTCTGGATTTCCTTTCTTATTCTTACGGGCAGAGATTTTTAATTGGGATTGAAGGGAGTAAGAAAGGAAGAAAAATACAGAACATGTTTATGCTCCTTATAGTTTTACAAATAATTGAGCAAACTTCCATTTGTATAGTGGTTTCAAGTATGACTTTTCTAACATGAAGTATAATCACAGGAATCTTTCAGTTGCTGCACAGTTATTACTGCAAGAGGCATCTGGAAAATGTTTTCCATTATCTGTGGGTTTTGGCAGAGGCTATAAGCAAGCATGGTCAGTGTAATTAAACTGACAAGTGCTTGAGATACTGTATTTGTCTGCTCCATGTACTTCCCTTCAGTAAATATTAGTATTTCTTCTAAATCTTCTACTCTAGCTGGTCACCCTGACAACATTTAAACGTTAGTACAGCATGTAACACGGCAGCGTTGGGGGGCAGCATTTATGACAAATTATTAGCAGCTTTCTAGTCAATACCTGTTTGAGAGACCATGTGCAATAGGTGAGAGCAATAGATTTCTTTAGGAAAAGCTCAGACTGACAGAAGGTGAAACACCTGACTCCAGCAGATTTCTCTTCATGAGCTGTAAAAACCCTGTGCTGGAGAAAATCAGCCTGGAGGCCTAAACTTCCAATGCTTTCAAAACTTCATAGGCTGTTGGTGTGAATCCTTACCCTCTTTCTGATAAATGTTAGAATATGGCCTGTGGACTTCTAAATTTAGCCCTTCAGGGGACCTATGGGTTGAGCCACTCGTACTGCAGATTTGGAGTAAAAGCTGAACAATTAATGATCTCTTAATTAGGTGATCTCTAACAGGAGTCAAGTCTGAGCGGTAGCTTTCTAGCTCATTTTACTTGGTTTCAAGTTTGCGTTGCTTTTTATAACTTCATATACCGCTTCATCTAGGCACCTCTTTATGTGGTAAACCATGGTGAGACTGGACCAATCCGATGCAACAGGTGCAAAGCTTATATGTGTCCCTTCATGCAGTTTATTGAAGGTGGAAGAAGATACCAGTGTGGATTTTGCAGTTGTATAAATGATGGTAAGTGGTGTTTTTCTGATCTGTGATTCCTACAAATTCCATAAAACTAAAAAGAAACCGTATCCCTACAATTATTTTCTTGACTTGCTGACTTGATGAAAAAATAGTTTAGTGAGATGCGATAACTAGGCCAATTTTACAATTAAAAAAATACTATCCAAGAAAAATACTTAGAATTTGTGCAGTACAATTTAAAAAAATAAATGTATGAAAAATAATGCTGACTCACAAAGTCCAGTCTGATATGATCAAAACTTTATTTAAAAATATTATATCAGTTTAGGATACAAAGCTGCTTGTATTGCTAACTGAAAGCAACTTTTGTGTGGAGAAGAATATTTTCTTTAAGAAATCTAAATGTCCAGCAAGAACCAAATATTTAGAACCACGTTAGCCTAGTCCTGTCCATGACTGTGGATGCAACGGTTAAATAACCTATTAATCTTATTGTGACAAGTGTTGGTTTTCACAGAAGATACCATGCCATATTTGTTCAAGTGTGCTGCATGTGACTCATAACTGTTCTTGTGCTCTTGGCTAAATCCCAAAGCTTTGCCAGAACTAGCCTTTCTAGACATTTGTATCATGTTGGATTTCCTCAGCTGGATCACAGCAGTATGTGCTTTCCCTAATACAGTCATCTTTTCAAGTCTGAAATGTGAACCTTGACAGGCTCATTCCAGCTTCTTTTCTGCTTAATGCTCAAATGTTTGTGCAAGCATAGCAGATAACTCATTTCATGGTTTGTTAGCAATTTAAACTCTCATAAAGAGAAATTTAAATGCACAGTGAACATACTAAGAAAGACATTTAAGTTGCAGCGTCATTTTAAATCATGCTTTGTATTACTACAGTGTCTTTTATGCAAGTCAGAAAGCTCTTAAAAAACCAAACCAAACCAAAACCACAAAAAAACCCCACAGAACTTTAACAAGGGCTAAAAATGGCCAACAAACTAGGTAGATATTCCTCCCCCTTCCCTGCCCCTCCTTCCTCCCCCACTTTTTACAAGCAAAAATGTGAAAAATAAGCATTCTAAATATATATTGATGAAGGAAAGAGGAGCTAAAATCCAGAGGCGATTCCTCCTCAGTGTGACTCCAGCCATGAGACTAGCTGCGTATCAATTGTTGGCGGCAAACCCACTTGATTTCTTAATGCTTTGAAGTTCTGCAGCTTTTATGTGTAGCTGCAGAAGTTTCCCAATACAACAAGCCCAATGCTCTTTGCTGTACAGTGGGCCAGGGTTGTGAACCTGGTAGAGCATTTTCCAGTGAAGTGATATTTTTGGATAAAGTGGTGCAGGCTTTAGGAAAAATGCTGGTTTTACCCCTGTCCCTCTGCAGAGCTCTGGTGATCTGAATTAAGCTACGAGTGGACTCTTATCTACTAACAAAACAGCCACTGTGAAGTCTGGATCCTGAGGGTGGCAGACTCCTGCCTGTGGAAATGACCTGGGTCAGTTTTACCTACTCGAGCCTGACAGTGAATAGGTGGGAAAAAAGGGAATATGCCCTATCCTCCAAATACAAAAGGAGCTGGCATTACTAGAATTTTGTGGGATTCTTTTTGGCTTGTTTTTTCAAGCCAATGTGGGAAAAAAAACCCACAACAGTGCAACCTGGCTAAGTGTTTAAACTCTTCCCTTGATCCAGTAACAGAAGAGCCTACATTAGTACATTGTATCTGTTGAAATACCTTGTTGGCTTGTTCCCCTCCTTCCAAAAATATAAACCTTTTTTTCTGCTCTTGTGTTGGCTTTTAGTACCTCCATTCTTCTTTCAACATCTGGACCACATTGGCCGACGGGTAGACCACTATGAAAGGCCTGAGCTATCTCTGGGGTCTTATGAATATGTTGCTACTTTGGATTATTGCCGAGTAAGTATTTCCAGGATGTAAACTAATTTACAATTTTATACCTTCAGTGGAGGAAATGCACATGTAAGCTGAACATTGGAGTCCAGGAACATTCTAGAAAATATAGGTAGATGTGGAGAATTTAAGCTTACATTATTATGTTTTGATCTTTTGTGCTGCAGAATATGAGACTAGCAAGTGAGAATAACAGATAGTGCAGTAAAGTCGTGGATCACCAGTCTTTAACTGGGGCATTCGTTTGGTCCTAGCTAGCCTGTTGCGCTGTTTAGAGGATATGGTTGAAACTCTGATGCAGTGTTGTATTTTAGCTGAATGTCTTTTATTAATTTTGAAAACATGCAGACGCCTAAATTGCCTTCCGAATGTTGAAAACCTTAGCAAGGGAATTTGACCTCGTAATCTTTTCCTGGCAAGATTAGTTTTAGTATTCTGATCGGGAATAAGTTACAATGGAATAGGTTCTCTCTTCTAACATTAACTCACTGAAGAACTTAATCCAAAACCCACTCAAGTCACTGGAAATACTTGTAGGTGCTTTTATTATAGAACTGTTATTGGATACTTCCAAAAGCATAATTTACTTAAATTAGCTAATTTTACAAAACTGCAAGTGTGACTTCATCTGTCCACAGTATGGACATATTTTTCTGTTCTTGCTGAAATCAGGCATAATTTTCTTCCTGTCAGAGGAGCTGAGGTCACAATAAGGTTAGGAAATGCAATTGGATCCTATAAAGTCTCGAAGTAGATAGCAGTCACTTCCTCAGACAGTCAAATTATTACTGGTATATAGAAAATGAACAGGTTTAATTCTGCTTTCTCACTAGAGTGCTGTTCCAGAATCCAGTGAAATCCCTGAGACCACCTATATAGATTTTATTGAGATCTGAGTTAAACCTCAGAACAGGAGAGAACTGTGTTGAGGCATTACAGAAATACAGCGTGAGATCCTTACTGTACATCCAGTGTAGCTTCAGCAAATTCAGTTAAGCTTTACTGATTTCTGGCACCTAAACCTTTGGAAGCTTATGTGTGGCTTTGTGCCATTCTCACAGTTGTTTTTCTCTACTCCAGAGTGTAACCCTGTGTGATGCAGCCATCGTCACGATGCAGCTTGCAGTGCAGTGGCTTTTGCCATAGAGCTTACTTAAATCAGGGAGTTTCCTTGAGAAGACATCCAGTATGGTCTGTGTTCTTGATGCAAAGACCTGTCCATAGACTTCCTGGAATATTAGAAAAAAGAAAACAAAATTACAAAATTAACGTGCTGGAAATGCTAAGTCATTAAATTTTAGAGATGTTACTGTTATAATTCCTTTTTCATTTTGTTCCAAGTTACAAAAGTTTAATTCTTTTATAAATCCACTTTAAGACCAGAACTGAAAAGTCATTTCCTTTTGTGCTTATCAAATGACAAGGATGAACAGCTACAAAAAATGTTAACAAATAACAGCTGTTTTGCATTATTGTGCTCCTGCTATAGTGGATGTGGCAAGAGCACAAGTCCTCAATTCTGCCATATATTTGTCAGAAATTATTCAGGGATTCTTTATAAATGATGATGCGATACGAGAGTTTAGAAGTAGTGTTTGATGTAATTTTTGAAACTAGAATCCAAATACAGTAAGCAGAGCAGCTTTTAAAAATACTGCCTGGTTTTAGTTGACAGTAGTTAATCCTGATTTACATTATTCAAATGAAGTGAGATCAAAGGGTATAATGTTTAGTTTCAAGCATGCCAGGGACTATGGATAAGTCATAATTCAAGGGTTAGATGGTTTTTTTCTTAAATAGAGTTTTCTGAGGTTTAGTTTAAGAATCATTTGGTAGGTGATCAGAACTCTATATATGAAGGCTATGAAACAGTATAATGGAAAATCTGTCCTGAATTTGACAAAAATTAATGACCACTACTCATCTTAATGAGAATTTGGAAAACTTTGCTTAGGGAGTATGATGATTACTGTTGCTGTGTTCACTTTAGATTATCTCCTTCCTGGGTACATCTCAAAGCATTACATTGCTTTATTTGAAAACAAAAGACCTTCATCCTACTTTTTCTTACTTATAAAAACTTGTGCCAGTAGTGTATGTCACTATTGTGTGCCATTTACATTATGAATAAGAGACTATGCTAAGAAGTCATGCCCAAAGGAATCCATACCAGCCCAAGTCACTGCTGTTTATGCAGCAGTTACATACATTAAATGTTCCACTCTCATGCTCTGATCATCTTACGGAAAGTCAGCTTATTCCTGAAAGTACAGTTCAGCTGTCCAGAATGCATTGGAGCATGAGACAGCAAGACAGACAGGATGCAGATGATCACCACTTGGTCCTGCTAAGAACTGAGATATTTTAATTCTGGTTCAGTACCTAAGTTATATTTTCTGTTTCCAGATTGGTTAGAAATCACTTAACAGTTGGTAGAGGCAAATGCTAACAAAAACTGAATTTAAGCATTTCTGTTAACAAGATGGCATCGTATATTGATACCGGGAATGCAAAAACAATATGGGTACAGAAAAAAGGCAAAAGGCAAATTTGTTTAGACACTTGAATTCCAGGAGAAAATATATTTGTGTTTCATTCTATCTAATAAACTGTTACCCTTTCCATATTTTATTCCATTAGGATGCTGTTTTCTAGTAATAATGTTTTATTGCAGGGGTGGACTTTACCCAATACATGTCAGCTTTCTGCAATAATTTCTATTTCTGATCCATAGCATTTTTCAAACAATTGAACACTGTATTTAGATTGCCTTATGGTACCACCTGTAAATTTTTTAAATGTAACAGGACACTGTCTAATTTTCCCTGTGAATGGTCATTTTTTCTGTAGAACAACAAGCCTCCAAAGCCACCGGCTTATATCTTCATGATTGATGTATCATACAGAAACATAAACAGTGGCCTAGTTAAACTCATATGTGATGAACTGAAGACTCTGCTAGATAAGCTTCCAAGGTAAAGAAACATAAGTGTGCTTTGCTTAACTCACTACACTGCAGTTTTCATGCAGCTTTGCACTTTGGGAGGTAAAAAGAAGGTACAGAATATGTCGAAATTTACCATACAGGCATTTTTGGGGTGACAGTGACCATATGTTGATTTTAACTCTGCTGGCAGTTCTTAGACTTTGATGTCTGGGCTTAGTACACAGATGGAAAGAAACTGTCATACTAACGGCACATGCAGCACGCCTTCTTTTCCTTTCTTATAGTGAACTCTAGTGGTATTATCAGCTATGTTCAAGCTTGTAGTTTTCACTTTACCTGCTATAATTCTGTTTATTGCAATGCTGTATTAAATTAAGCATCGAAATATCAAAACCAGAATACTCAAGAATGGCAAGTCTCTCTAAAGCCGAAGTGCTGGTGGCTTGCGTCTTTTATTGTTAATTAGCAAAACTTTTAAAGCTTCTTGCTATGCTGTGAGACTTTTCTGTCCTGGTATGTATCTGGGAGAAGAACAAATCTTGTAGGCAGCAAACATTTTATGAAATACAGCACATTTGCTTTGTGAGCATGAAACACACAGTACTAGTATTACTGCTGATCAATATTAATAGCAATATATTATTTTAGTGTAGTTTTGAGTATAGTATGTTAGTGTAGTTTTCATTAAAGACATTTCTCAGCTAAGGTGTATAAAAGCATGGAAGCACATAAAGAAAGAAAATGCCTTCCAAGTAACAATACTTGCAGAGGGAGGACAGACTTAAGAAATGGAAGGAGCAAAGTGAGGAAGGGTGGGAGACAAGATCCTTGAGATCATCTGGGATATGTTAAAAATCTTTAATCATATGTCATTCTGGGATCTTTGTGCATGAAGGAAATTCCAGTCCAAGGTGGGGGGGTTAGTTTGTCAGATGTCCATGTAAGGTGCCTCTCAAGTACTTTATCATTGAAGATTACACTGGAGACACAAGTGTTTGATATTATCCTGGACATATCTCAGAGCTTTCCATCAGGATTGGTCATGACTCTGAAGATATTATAACAAAAGGCATGAGTGTAGTAACAAAAAGCAGTTGGCAGTTCAGGAACACCTAGGCTTGAAAGTTGAGGAAGAATGAAAGCAAGTGTATCTACGTCACAAAAAAGATATATTAATTCTTCTCCTCGCCAGCACTCTGCAGAGATCTGCTGCTATATAATTTGTTTGCAGGGCCAAATTTTTCATGTCCACTGAAAAAAAAAAAAAACAAAACCATTAAAAAAGTAAAGACACTTCATTTTCTTCAGAGACTTGTCTGTTGTATTTAAACGATATTAATTATATAAAAAAAAAGAGGCATTCCACCAAAATTTGTGGTGAAACTTTTATTTTGGTGCTGAGACACGAAGGTCACTTTGTGTTCATTTTCTGTTGCTGGAGAAAGACACCTGCAAAAATATTCTGCTGTTCTCATGTGAGGTGAAAGCCCTGTGCTGGGAATTCACCCTGTGTTCAGATCCTGAAGAGGAAAGGCTTGGGATAGCAAAGCAGTGTCTGTGTAACAAAAAGGCCATTGGTGTACAGGCCTGGGCCAGTTAAGCCTGTGAAAGTGGCTGCGAAGTGAGAACTTAAGAGGCAGCAAAGGAAGAGTGAAGGTAGGTGGCTCAAGACCTGGTGTTAAGAGCTTTGTGTTTTTATAGACTCGCAGCACAGAAAACACATTATTTAGTTGCTTGAAATTTTAGAGCAGACATTTTCAGACTTATGTGTTCCAAACCAGAAACTCCTGACTCTGTACTTAGAGAAATACAGATAAATGTGTTTATAGGAATTGTGCTTATGAGCTTGGAAAATCAGGCTAACTAGTTCTGCAAGTATGATTTTTAGGTGCCTAATTTAAAAAATAAAACATTTGAATGCATTTCTGTACATATGATCCAGACATCTCATTCTGAGATGTTAAAAAGAACTAAATAGTGTGTGAGCTACATAGGCAATTGGCTGCGACATGTACAGCTAATCTTTAAAACTATGATAGCAGAAATTGGATGAAGTGTGGCAGTACAGACTGCCACAGGTAAGAGCAGTATCTGAAAAAATTGCTGTGTAACAACTTTGGGACTCAATGATGTGGGTGTTTCTCTTTCAGGTAGGAAAGTGCTGTATGTGCAGAAAGTTAATAATACGTTGCCTTCATCAAACTCCTGAATTGTTACTAAGAATGTAGTAGTGTCTGAGTGCTGGGAATGATTAGAAATTTACATCCAGAAATGCATCTGTTTGAGTATTTTGGAGGAATTATTTAAAATGCTTCTTCATGGAGTGTCTTTGATATAGAATATTATTTTAGAACAGAGTAGCCCCCTTCTCATCTGGCTGTATTCCCATAAAGCAGAAATGGTGGATTAACATTCTAGTTTGACATGAGAGTTAAAGATCGTAGACAAGAAAAATTATTTCCCTCCAAAGCTCAAGATGATGCTTATGAAACTGTCGATGGCAACTCCCCCACCTCTCCCCCGAAGACAAACAGATTTGATAGGAAAAACACTGACAGTTTTTTTCTATTTGCTGTAAGAAAAATATAAACAAGAATTGCAGGAGAAGTGTTCCTATGTTGTTCCTCCTCTTTAGTTTGACTTTTGATTTTGCTAGCATTTGTGAACTCATGAAATGCAATCTCTTGACTGCAGTGGAACGGAATGGAGGCCTTGCCATTGATTTTGGTGGGGTCAAGGCTTTGTGCTGCTTAGGAGGACGTTTTCAGACCCTGACTGCTGTACTGTGGTGAAGGCTCAGGATGACTGTTAACACTCCCTGGATAAATAGTAATTTTTTATTTATTTAAAAAAAAAAAATTTTTTTTTTCCATGAATGCCTAGTAATTGGAAATACTATATACCACGGCTCTGTTATTAAATTCCTTTGGTGTGATAGTAGCATTGAATATGAAACTCTTTGCTCTCAAACATACAAGAGCATTAGACTACAGACTCGGTATTTGCTGGTTTTGTGACACCTCACTGTAAGTTAAGTAGGCTCCTTAAATGTTTAATGTTGCTGTACAGAGCATATGGGCTGGTGTGTACTAACTGCAGGTACCACAGACTTCTTGTCTGGCATTTTTCGCACTAAAGGCTTGGTTTGTAATTTATGAGAGGAACTCCCTCCTGCTATAAGAAAGTGCCATTTTATTAGTAATGAAGACTAATTTTTTGAATAGGATTGCCTTTTACAGAAAAAACCCACTAAACTTGGAACGCAAGCCTGGTAAGGATCTGACTAGTACTATTAATAGTACTGCTACTCATGGCACAGTGGGCTGCTGCTTAGAGGAGTTACCTCCCCAAAAGCAGGGGCTGAGCCTGCTGCTCACAGCAGCACTTTGTGAGCCTGCCTTGGGCTGAGAACTTAGTAGCCATCATGAGCCATTTCTACAGTGTTTTCTGGGTGATACACAGCTATGGAGATCTAAGAGCTTGTGCTGATTAAAAGCAGTCCTGTGCAACCAGAGGATTGACCCACCAAAATCAATAAACATTATTCAAGCCTAGCTAGTGTTCTTACTAGGCATCAGTCATTAGCATCACTGAATTACAGTGTATTCTAAATAAAGCTGATTTTCTGAGTGTATCTTGTAAATAATTGTCCTGTTCTCTCTTTTCCATGTTTTGAGGACAGCATGGTTTATTCTTAATCTTAAGGACTTTTGACTTGCTTGGATGGGATGCACAACTGATAGGATTGACATAAATATTTTCTTCTTCAAAAATAAATAATATAGCAGTTGATTTTATCAGGGTGTTTTAATTTGACCTAAGGCAAAGATTGAGGTCATTACATCTGCCTGGTGGTTGTTTGCTTTGTTGCCCCCAGTACAGATAATGATCTGAAAGCAGCCTTGCATTTCAAAGGAATGCTTTTATTGCAAGGGCAGAATTTCAGAATTCTAACCAGTTGGGTTTTGTTTTTCTTATAGAGAAGAGCAAGAAGAAACCTCAGCAATTCGAGTTGGGTTTGTCACTTATAACAAGGTCCTTCACTTCTTTAATGTAAAAAGCAGCTTAGCTCAACCTCAGATGATGGTGGTTTCAGATGTTGGAGAAGTTTTTGTTCCTTTGCTGGATGGCTTCCTTGTTAACTTTCAGGAATCACGATCTGTTATTATCAAGTAAAGTATAATTACTCCATATGTAAATAAGATCTGAATGCTTATGAAATGCATTATGCCTTTTAGTCAATTGTGTTGGGTTTTAGAGGGTGCTTCAGAGTTGTATATTTACACCTCTGATGCAAAGAAAAAGTGGTATCAAGAAGCCCCAGTGCTGAATTTGAAAGCCTGTTTAGGCCAGGTGTAAGGCACACATCTTCAGCTGTCCCTCTTCAAAAATGGGAGGGGGTTGCAGCTGTGTGCCACGTTGCATGTTTTTACTCTTTTGATGTATATGATGCGCACTTGGATATGATCTAGAGGATTCTTAAGTCCTTACAGCACACTAGAACTCTTTAAATTTAGTTATTTTTTATTCATTACGTGTTCCCGTATGTTAACAGCTTTGAAATAATCTATCTCATAGAATTTAAAAATTCATATTTTGTTTTATTCTGGCTAGAACCCTAAGAAATGGAGCAAATAAAATTCATGTTTTTTTAAAATACAAATTTATATGGAAAACACCTTCCTGTGTGAAAACTTGGTACGTCAAAAGGTATATTTGGAGACTATCCCAGCTGAGGCACTGATCCTCTTGTCTTTCATAGCTTGTTGGACCAGATTCCAGAGATGTTTGCAGACACCAACGAGAGTGAGACGATCTTTGCTCCTGTTATCCAGGCTGGCATGGAGGCGCTGAAGGTTAGAATGTTCCTCTCTGTAAGAGAAACAGCACTTTAATGAGAATAAGACTCAATAAGCTGCAGAAATTTCCCTTTGCTAAAAGCCAGTACCAAGTCCTACAAATCACAATGGGAAATGACAAAAAAAGTTGCTGATTGTTTCCAGGACTAATGTTCCGTTATTCTAACATTATGTTTGAACTGCTTTAGTCCAGATGAGAACACTGACAAACATAACATCTGTTTCCAGATTTTGCTTATTGAGGGAAACCAGTCTCTAGTGTCTATTCCACATAGAATTGATGTTTGGGAGAAGATGAGGAGCAGGAGTCGGTTTCTTGTTCAGCATTTGAAAGAAATAAAAAAGTGGTTAGTTACTGCAACAGAACTAAGAGATACTCTGGATGTTTCCACAGACATCCAGTCCTTGCACATGCAATGGGCAGGAAAAGAGTCAGTATAAGATGCAGTTTTACCCTCTCTACTCTCCCACTTCTGCTTACTTCTTGTGCAAAACAAGGTATTTATGACTGAATGTGATGGAGAGTGGGAGGGTTCCCACGTAACTGACAAGTTCTCACAGCTTGAATACAGCTGAAAATGAATCCGCAGGTCAAGATGCATCCCAGTTGCTTTCTGTATGTCTGGGACATCCCCTAAGGCGCTGACGTTTCTGTGGAGCGCTGCCAATTCAAAGAACACCACCGTGGTTCACCACAAGATTTGTAGGGGCAGAAAACAGCCAGTGGTGTTTTAAAATAGTTGATTTATTTGCGAGCTGTGCATAAGTAAAGCATGAACTTTGAGTAGATAAATTTCTTGAACCAAAAATACACAACATTTGTCAAATCTGTTTCTTTAATATTTAATTATCACCTGTTTTCTTGTTACCTTCTGGCAGTATAAATAAGTATGTGTGCAAAACATATGTTTGGTTACAACTTCTATCAGAATGCACGTCCCTAATACCTGACTTCTACAGAACAAACTTAAGGACCATAATCGTACGTTTCCTCCGACGCTGACTTTAAAAGAAAGTAGCTTTTAATTAAGCTTTTTATTTAGCTCAGTATTTTACAGTTATAAATCGCAAGGATTTTCACTGTGAATTATTGTGCATATATGTGCGCGCAAGAAAACAATTCTTGTCTAAAAATAATAAAATGGATTGTGTTCTTACTTGAGATTAATTTTAATATGTTTCTAGAAATAATATATATACATTTTAGAAAATCTGTCAAAAGCAGTGTTAGTAATTCCTGATGCATATCATGACAAATAGATATTAAGTCTTTCAGACTTCAGCAGAATGCTTCTTAACAGAAATTGAAGAAATGGGCATTCATGATTAAAAGTAACTACGCTTAAAATATTAGAGGTGAAATTTCAGCTCTGTTACAAGTAAGATACCGTCTTCAGTTGCATTTCTGCCAGAGCAAAGAGTTTTCCCAGAAGAATGCCGTAGCTTATTCTAAAATGTGGAATATCTTTATCTTGTGAACATCTTAAGATTTGGAGGAGAGACAGTACTGATTTGTCTGTAGTCTTGGGTATTGCAGTTTTAACCTGTATGTGCGGTTAAGTCTGGAGCAGGAAAAGGACAAATGTCTCTTTCCTCCTTCCTTCCCTTCACCCAACTTCTTCAGTACTTGAAGACCTCAGAATTGCTGACCAGTTTTCATTTCCCTTTGCTGTAACTTCTGGTCAGTCCTGAAGTGCTCAGGCAGTTGGGCTAGATGATCATTGCAGGTCCACTCCATTCCATTCCCTTTGCTGTCTCAATAGTAAGAGTGAGCGATAAACTGCATTTTCTGAATTGTGGTGGAAAAGTTTGTTAACAGTACAAAGATGCCTGCAGTGCTGCTACTGCTGTTATTATTTTCTTTGGAATTCAGGGTTTTCTGTCAGTGGTTTGTCATCTTGGTAAATATCATGTTCTCATTAGAGTTCTAAATATGAAAGAAAACAAATAAGACTGGCAGTTACTTCATTTCTTAGTGACAGGAGGAAAAGTTCATCACAAGCTTTGATACTCCTGCATTTCAGTGTAGATTTGAATGTGGAGTCTAGTACAGGAATGTAATCGTTGCTCATCTATAAAAATGTAATGTATGCTACTGTGCCTAAACTGAAAGAAATAATTTTTCTGTTAAATTATATTTCCTTTAAATTTTATCCAATTTAGTATTTATACTTTTGATACTTGTTGCTTGTTGCATAATGTTTGTATCCAATTGGCAAGTCTCTGAAAGAGGTACTCCTAGTTTTGCCCATCAAGGTTTTAGATTCTTGTGTAGAAATTACTGTAACAATGCATCAGCCAACATATCTGTGTGCTAGACTGAGCTGTTTACTGACATAAAATTCACAGTTTGTTTCAGGACTTATTTCCATGAAGTAAGTTTTGAGTTTCTCAATGAATTATTTATTTAGTTCTGAAGAACCTGCAGAAACTTTACATTGTTCTTTGCGATACCACAATGTATGAAAATTAGGCTTTTTAAATCTTAGCAGTAATAAAAATGGCAATATGGTGTCTTTGCAACAGGCTGCAGAATGTGCTGGAAAACTGTATATCTTCCATTCCTCATTGCCAACCGCGGAAGCACCAGGGAAGCTGAGAAACAGAGATGACAAAAAACTACTCAATACAGATAAAGAAAAGGTATTTTCTACTCTGAGTTAACAAGGACTGCTGTTACACTGAGTTTCTCTAACAGAGGCTTGATTTTTTTAATGTATTTTCTTTTACAAAGATGAGTTAATTATATAATATCCCATTCTCACTGTGCCCTGATTCCGTAGGTCTATTGCTTTGGGCCCTATGGGAACACCAAAGTGAAAGTGGGGTAGAGCTGCCATTCCCATCGATAAAGGAAATCCACCAGCTGCAAATAATTCCACCCATCGAGAGCCTTTGCTGCCCACCTGTTTAGCTCTCCAAGACTGTACTGAGTTGGTTCCCTGCATATGAGTTATCACTGGACTGTATGGGCAGGGGCAACGTGCTTTTAATTCAATCCATGCCTCATTAGAAGTTTCACTTCATCTTTTTGTCTTCAAGTGGGCATTTGGATTGTGGTTGGCTGCCAACAGGATCTAATGTTATGACATTTCTATTTTTCAATTCTGTGCAGACACTCTTCCAGCCCCAGGTAAACTCGTATGAGGCCTTAGCCCGGGATTGTGTAGCTAATGGCTGCTGCGTGAATCTGTTCCTCTTCCCAAATCAATATGTGGATGTAGCCTCCATGGGTCTTGTCACAATGTACACTGGAGGAACCTTGTACAAGTACAACAATTTCCAGGTAAGTGATGCAGGTTTCCAGCCTTTCAGGTGGTAACACCTGGGGATTTGTTGTTTTTCCTGTCATTTCAAAGTGTGCTTCAACAAAAAGAAAATAACTCTAGAAAACTTACTTATGAACTCCAAGCGATAAAGTTCAAACTTAAAAATGACAGATCAGGCTCAAATATATGTCCTGAAACAGTAATAAGCTGGTTGGTATCTTAAAACAAAATCCACTTAATTAAATATGCCGGCATCTGAGCAGGGAAGTCAGTTACTCCTGTATATACAGATAAAAATACAGATAAAGACCCCAAAAAAAGCAGTAACAACACCTGTTTATGTAAAATTTCATGGCAATCTCTATGGGGCAATAAAAGCCCAGCTAGGCCGCAAGGTTAAGGGCAAGAATGGATGTTACTGGAGATAATTCGATCAAATAGAAATTCTGGATGTCCAAACCCAGTGATGAATTGGTGAATATTTGCATATATATGGTTTTGTTAAGAAAACAACAGTCAACATTTTAAATCTCTTTTTAACTGAAAACAGAGATGTTAAATGTGAAGAGAACAGATCTATGTTGGGGTGGGGAAGAGGTGGGTTTCTGCTGTCTTGCTGCCACCCCGTGGTGAACTGCAACTTTTGCTTTTGCTTTGCATTTCTAGCTCGGTTCTGACAGCCCACAGTTCTTAAGTGACCTCAGGAGGGACATAGTAAAAAAGACCGGATTTGATGCAATAATGAGAGTTCGGACAAGTACAGGTAATAGTACCCATTGGGAATGAAAAGAAATGTGAATACATATGACAATATATAATTTTAAATGATATAGTGCTGTACAGATCACTTGTAACACCCAAGCTAACTGTTTTAACTTATGTACTTGTTGAAAAGTAATTGGATAGACTGATAAAATGCTTCCTGTCCTTCCTGTATACGCCTCCTAATTTTCAAATATGAGTAAGGCCTCTGATCATTATAGATGCAGCTTGGATTGCATGTTGTATAAAAAAAGTGTTGCAGCTGCCTTACATGTTCCTTCATTTTCTAAATACTTCAAATGAAATTACGGTGTCTTCTTTTCCAGCATTCTTAGCTCAAATGCAGGTAAACTGAGAAACACACAAGTTCAACAAGCCAAGTCAACAGTGCAAAAGGTTCTGGGGAGTGTGTCCCAGAGTCACCGTGTGGCTTTGGGGCCCATCAGGTTTTTGCTCCCACTCAACTGTAAAAAAATGCCATTGGCAAGGACAGCTGGTGGGGCCCCCTGGTGCTGCAAATCCCTCCTGTTTCAATAAGCAAAACTGACCATAAAAAGAAAGTCACAAAATAATGTCAAATGTATTTGCAGTTTTTACACAAAAGGATGTTTGTTTTGTTTTAATCCGGCTGTAGGCTTCAGGGCTACAGACTTCTTTGGTGCTGTTTACATGAACAACACTACAGATGTCGAGATGGCAGCAGTTGACTGTGACAAGGCAGTGACAGTGGAGTTCAAACATGATGACAAACTGAATGAAGACACTGGAGCCTTAATTCAGGTAAAAAAAAAAAAAAAACTTAATCATATGTCATTTCATGACACTGTGAGCAAGAACTTCTGCAGCCTTATCAGAAAAAATGTATGGTGTAGGACTGATGGGGGCAAGGCACAGACTCTGGTGCCATAATGCCACTAATAAAATAAGGTTCTAATTAACCAGCCGAAGACCGCATCTTACCTCAAAAGCACAAACTTCAGGTTGGGAGTTAAGCATGAATGCAGGAATGCCCCTTGTGACAATTAGTGTGTTTAACTACCTCTATACTGCATATTCTATTCAGAGCTATCAAAATGCTTTCTAAATACTAAGACCTTGTTGACTATTTTGCCATTTTACTAAACAAGTTTGTTTAGAGTGCAAGATTCATTACTTCTTGTATGGAAACTGTTATTGCTGTGGCATTCCTTGTGACATAGTTAAGTCAAAAGCAGTTCTCACTAAACATCACAGCCAACCCTGTGGACTGGTCAAAACCCACCAGCACTGGTACCTGTGCAATGAAAGATCTCACTTGCAAAGCAGCTGCCTGCCCTGCTCCTTCAGGCTCTCGGCAGGTGAGCGCCAGAAGCCCCATGGCAGTAACTGGGAGTCTGAGTTTGCCCTGCAGGCTTTGGATCACACCTTAGATTGAAGTAGAATTGGAGTCATAAGCAAATTCTTGAATTACCCCCTCAATTTTTAATATCTAACCCCATGGTAGATGCAGGATACAGGGGTTAGCGGGACCTCTTGTGTCACTACTTAAGCATCTTATTCCTGTAAAAAGAAATCTCTCATTTTTCAAGATTAGGAAGTTTTTCTGTGTTGTTCTTTGCCAAGAGCAAACGTGATCGGTGCAGTACTTCCCAGCAAGCTTCCTATCTCCTGTATGGCATCTTTTCAGATACATTTGTTTGAGCTGTTCAAATACTACACAATTATGAAGGATGATTTACCGATTTACAACCAGCGTGTAGCAAATGAGAGCCTTTCAATCAGTCATATTGGTTTTTGTAAGTTTAGTAACTTTGATAAAATGTGTAATACGCTTCTATTAAAAATACAGGTATGCCAGTCCTATAGCTCACTGACACAGCACTAGGCTGTCTTCAGAAGATATGCCTTTTATGCACAAAGTAGGTGGTTCTTGCATGCCGAAAGCTTTTTGTTTTAAAATAAAAATGGTAATTTGCTCTTCCGTTGCAGTGTGCTGTCCTCTACACGTCAGTAAGTGGGCAAAGACGACTTCGCATACACAATATAGGTTTAAATTGTAGCTCGCAGTTAGCTGATGTCTACAAGACTTGTGAGACTGATGCACTTATCAACTTCTTTGCTAAGTCAGGTAAAGTTAGAACAGACCGATTATGTTTCCTTTATTTTTTTGGAGTAGAGGAAGGGGAAGGAAAGGGAGTTGAAGTGATTACCTAATGGGAACTCATGTTTTGTAACTTGCTGCTCCAAGCCTGAGCAATTCCCGAAGTATAACAAGACAAATAGATAACATAATTTTGACATCCTGCCATAAAAGAAATGCTTGGGAAGGTAGCTAGAAACAAGTAATGCACAAAACTGCATAGACACAGTAGTGGAAATGCACATCTTATCGCAATGGGGGTTTTATGTTGTTGTTTTTGTTTGTGGTTTTGTTTGTTTTGTTATTTTCAAAGAATAAGTAGTCTCCAAGATGCAGCAAAAGAGACTAAAAAATACTAAACAGCATGGCGTTTAGAAAAATAGAAGCTAGCAGCATATAGATGCTGTATGAGTAAGTGTCCATCCTTAGCATGCTTTTTTTGTTCTTCTATGTTTGTAGCTTTTAAGGCCATTCTAAGCCAACCCCTGAAGACAGTCAGAGAGATCCTGGTGAATCAGACAGCTCACATGCTGGCGTGTTACAGGAAGAACTGTGCCAGCCCTTCGGCAGTGAGCCAGGTAAAACCCACCCAGCCTCACATCCCCTCAGCCAGGCTTTGAAGCAGATGAACCACCACCCCTGCAATATCAGCAGAGCCAGAAATTAGAAGACAGTCTTTTCCTTTTCTTTCAATAAGATTAATGACAGGTGGGATTCAAGTGTAGCAATTGCAAGACACAGAGGCTGTTGCTCTGGAACAAGTGGCGATACCATTGAGGAGACATGAAGGAGCTTAGACAGCCTTTTTCTTCCTGCTGGAATTATACACTGATTCACAAAGCTTTCATTTTTTTATTCTTATGTTGTTAAAGATTTTAAGATCCTAACTTTTGACAAATAAGACTGCTATTGTCAAAAAATGAATATAACATTGTATCTTCGTAAAAAATCTAAATTTGCACATAGGTCTCTAAAGTGTGCTGGAATGATACATACCTGATGTCTAGATGGGGTGAAACTCCTTGGGGGAAAAAAATCCACAGTGATCAAGATAACAGTCTATTAACTCTTTTATTTACCAAAGAAAGAAGCTCAAGGAACCTGATTACTTATATTCCACAGTACTTGAAAATTCTTTTAGGACAACTCTATTATTCTTCAGCCTATTCTTTTATATATTCAGAACATTTGGGGAGGTCTAACTGAACTAACAGGAAGGTGTTTTCAAGTCCTTTCGGCAATTATTGCTGTCACATCTCGTTTGAAACAATACATATAAGTTTTTCTAGTTCCTTTTTTTTTTTCTGTAATCAAAGAAAACAAGCAGCTGTCTATTTAAATGTTTGAAAGTCCAGCTGTCGTCCCCCCATCCATCATGGGCTATATTAAACAACAATCTTTCTCTGGCTCTCAGCTCATCCTCCCGGATGCGATGAAGGTGCTGCCTGTGTACCTGAACTCTCTGCTGAAGAGCTGCACACTAGTTGGAAGACCAGAAATTCCAACTGACGAGAGAACCTACCACCGACAGCTGGTCATGGCTATGGGGGTGGCCGACACACAGCTCTATTTTTATCCCCAGCTTCTGCCAATTGTAAGTATGCTGCTTGCACATCTTTTCATTTTCAGTAACACTGTTTTCAGTATGTGGTGATTTTATAATTGTGCAGATGCAGAAAAGATTGTGTCTGCTGGGCAAGTGTTGTACTACCAAGCTGGATTACGCTTGTACTGTGATGTAGTTGGTAGTTGAACTAAATTGAGGAGGGAGGGTAGAACCTGTAGTAAATGGAAAATGGGGAAGCAACATTATCAGTCATTGACATCAGCACCCTCTAAGAATCTCACTGTCCTTTTAACAAGGTTTTTGACCAGGCTAATGAAAGGTGCCAGCTTTACTACAGATCAACACTGGTATGCAAGTGTCTTTCCACCTGCAGCAGGTATTCCTTTGCACTCGGTGCACTAACTGGAAAAGATTTTTAATTCAAATTACCTCTAATCTGGAAAGGAAGCATTAAGATGCACTAAACCTTTCAATTAGTTATTTTTCAGTGTCTAATTAAAGCTTTAGTCACCTTGTAGCTGCCAAGTCTGTAACTCTTGTGTATTTCTGCCCCACAGCACAGCCTGGATCTGAAGAGTGACACTGTCCCAGGTGCAGTGCGCTGCTCTGAGGAACGTCTCTCTGAAGGAGGGGCCTTCATTCTGGCCAATGGGCTGAGTATGTTCCTGTGGCTGGGAGTCAGCGCACCCCCAGAGCTCATCCAAGGGCTCTTCAATGTGCCGTCCTTCGCACACATCAGCACGGAGGCTGTGAGTACATAGAGACTGGTCACTTTTTCAGAACTTGTGATCTAGTAAGGGCAGACTGCTAATCAGAGAAACAAGTGAGATGGATTTGCATCATTCAACTAAAAGCAGAAACAGGTGACCAGCAGGTGTTAAGACATCAGAAATAACACCTAAAACTTTAATAAGCTTTTATACTCTGAACACTTACAGGACAGAAGCTCTCACAACATTTTTAAACCTTCTTAAACTTTCACTATATTAAAGTCCTATTTAATGTGTATTGCTAAAATGGGAACAAAACACTTTCTCATGATGATGAATTTTCATGTAGTGATTATTTTGAAAAGTGGCTTAGACAGATGCATGTTTTTGTGATGGAGATAGCATTTCCAGGTTAGAATGAAATCCACAGTAACTTGCATCATGAAGAGCAGCAGCTAGTCTTGTATGAAGTCATATGTGATGTGACTGGACTAGAACAACCTGCCATACTTTCATTCTAACAGACATTACTGCCTGACCTGGACAACCCAGTTTCTAAGAAACTTAAGTCAATACTGGAGCGTATCCAGAGCCACAAGCCCTACACTATGAAGGTAAGACTTCTCTCTGCCTCAGCTCATTCCTCGTGCCTGTTCAAAACACCACCACAGACTATGACAAAACTCACTGTAGCTGTAAAAGGTTTTTTAAATATCAGGAATTTTTGTGTACAACAGCAAGTTCCAGCATGCGTTGTAGGTGCAAGCATCTCAAGTGTGCTTAGTTCTCTGTCAGAGGACTCAAGTCTAAATGTTATTTTATTCTGCAAACCTTAATTCACACTAGTCTCTCTCTCCTGTGTTCATAAATACAGTTACTGAAATGTGGAGATTGATTAGGTTGTTGGTTCCCACCCCCTCCAACAGCATCCAGTAGTAGATATAAGAAAACAGTACTGCCATTTACCGTGATTGTAGTCTAAAAACTATTTATCTCCTCTTTTCAGCTGATAATAGTGAAACAGCGGGAGCAGCCAGAGATGCTTTTCCGACAGTTCCTAGTAGAAGACAAGAGTATTTATGGAGGAGCTTCTTATGTGGATTTCTTATGCTGTGTTCACAAAGAGATCTGCCAGCTGCTCAGTTAAGACAGATTGAGTAAAAATTTGTCAGTTGCTTTTTGATTTTGCAAGAGGGACAGTCATTGGTGCCTGAAGGCTGCCCCACAGCTCCACCATTCCTGGGAATTCTCCTGTGCTTTAGTGAACCTTTTCTGTGCTCTTCTTGTACAGTTTCATTTCACACAATCTCACAATTAGTTTACTTATTAAGCTGTAGAATAGGATGTTCTGCACTCAGGTATTAATCTTCTGGGAGTCTTTAAGTTGAATTGCCAGATTTCAAACTGTCAACGCTTAAGAGCATACGGTATGCATTTTCAAATATCAAAATATCATTTAGGGAACTCTTTAATTATTCCTTGTGCTCATCATAAGCTGTATGAGTGCCAAAACCTATACAGAAGAGGAAAAGAATACAAAACACAGCTTTTTCTAAGTGAGGGCACACAGCAGAACCACATTTGCAGTAATCATGTAGTTCAATCTGAGTACTTAAAAGTCCTTCATGTAAATCTAATCTCTAAAAGATAATCCCTTTTTTCCTGGAAGGGACAAGTATCACTTTCTACAGAAACAGAGCTCTGAGTAACCTTCCACAGCTGGGGTTATCCAGGACACAAAAATGCCTCACTTTATAACTGGACTTAAGTTTACCAACAATGGACCACAGGAAGAGCAGTACTCAAACAGTCCTTATGCTAAGTTAGGCAGGTAGTGCCACACTATTGTGGTACAAGTCACTGGTCTTAAGGCAGCAATTAACTTAGCATACTATTTAATTACATCTCCGAAATTGAACATGTTAGGTTTTATTTAGTATACTTGCTAACTGGAATATTCCCAATACAACTTAGATAAACATCTGTCCCTCAAATTTTCAGTGGCAGGTCAACCATAGGACAGTTGACACATTAACCAAAGGTTATTTGTGGTGCTACAAAAAGAAAGCCTCTTGTTTAACACCAGTGCTATCTATTACATGACTGATTTATTCAATAGTCACTACTTTGAAAAACAAACCTCTGCTAATATCAATATTTAAGGTAGAATTTAGAAGGGCAGAATCTTCAGAAGAGCTGTTTACCTCAGATACTTCATCAGTCTGTTTGTATCTTTAGGACCAACACCTCTGTACAAGAGGTCTGAACTTCTCCAAACTTGAAAAGCTATTGTTAGAAAAATCAGTGTTTCAAGGAAACCAAAAACCCTCAAAAGTAAGGATAAGACTTGGGCCTCATGGGAAAAAAAATTAAAAGTGCCTTTAAACATGTCAGTGTTGCTAATTAGTGCTAATCATTTTTATATCTAAGGTAAGCAGTACAAATATATATCTTTTTGGTCTGACCACTTATCAAAACAATTGTATCCTTCTGCATTGACTGAGAACTCTTAAATTAAGTGGATATATTATAAAAGGATCATCAGACTAAATTCAGCTGCCAAGACAAGCACTTTTTAGCTGAAGATGTTACCTTGTAAAAAGTATTTGTTGCCATTCCAAATCAGTGTACTTTGTAAAATGACACCAGCAACTCTATTTGTAAAGACATAAGCAATTATTAAATATAATCATTATGTGTGTGTTTATTCTTTCATGTACTAAGTTCTCTCAGTTTTTTATGCTATTGTCTCTGTTGAAAGCTGTCCACCACCTGGCTCATAACAGGACTGTAATATTCAACTCAGATTTACAGTAGCTAGGCCTGGTTTTTCTTTTTCTTTTTTAATTGCTGCAATAATTATAGTCAAAATTACTTCATGTTTCACTACAAAACTTAAGAGTATTGCTTTTTTGCCCGCGGGAATGGCTCTGTTATGGAAAGGATCAGTAAGCTTTCCTCCATGTTATTAAGTTGACCTTCATCACATTACACAGGCATGATTTCTACTACAGCAATAAAGCTGCCACCAACTGTACCAAGTTTGGAAGGAAAAATCATTTTTCAACTACATACAGAAAACAAGAGGGCTCACTATTTAGCCCTTTCAATGCATCCTTCAAAAGCCATATTCAAGAAACAAAGACTTACAGTTTTTAATGTTATGGGCTTGATGTGTTCCTTTATTATTTTTTTCTAGAGTGTGTTCTGGTTATTTCTATCCCCTGCAAAGGCTTTTAGAACATCTGAGTACTCTAAAATTAATCCCTTGACTTAATGCCATTTAACTTCCACTGTCAGATCAAAATTGTTCTTTAGTTTTTGCAGCCTAAATCCCATGCCACTGAACAAAGCATCCAGTATCTATGAACGTGCACAATGAGCTTGTGCTCATGATACTGCGTTAAGGAACAACATCAAAACCCCTGAGATCATTGCCCACTGACCTGCATGGCACATCCAGCATTTCCACCAACTTGTTATAACCAGCAGTATCAGAAAGTGGGAAGAACTGTCAAGCTAAAGGCTGGATTTACACATGGTGGTTTAGAGTTGACTGAAGGCATCCTGAGTATCTCGTCGGTGTAACTGTCAAATCCTTCACTTGATCTATATGGGGTGTAAGATACTCAAAGTACTATAAGCCTCTTCCAGAACGGAAAGACATGACAGGACCTAGACAGGCATCCCGAATGAGACTGGTGGCATTATGCATTTAATAAAATTGGAAAGAAAACCAACTTGTTAGGCCTTTTATCTTCAGTTAAGTCACTTGTAGCAGAAGAAATTCATCAGTTCACTGGTGATGAGTTTTATCCTTCTCCTTTTGTTAAAGTTTTACAACTGAGAAATTAACTGACAACCGCTAATGAAATTAAAAGCTTTTCATCTCTAGACATCACTTTAGATATAGACCAGATCAAAATTGTTTAAAATTAAAAAAATGACCAGATGTTTTTACTGTACAGCAGGGGGTGGGGGTGGGGGGCAGGAATGCAGTCTCACTATGGTATTTTCCAAGTATGATCTCCACAGCTGCAAGTACATGACACGAAGCCTTTGGGGATACACACCCTGTGCTACTGCCTTACCTTTACAGGCCGTCTATCACTGCTGAAACAGCACCTTCCGATTACGACCAGCAAGTGTCTTTCTTCACAGAGGACGTGTAGAATGTTCTATTTCCTTCTCCATGAACCTCAATTTAAAAAGGTAGGTTGCTTGTTAACAACATGTACATTATACTTCCCTGGTGAAGATGGCCCATCCACATAGATAAAAATCAAACACTCTCTGGAGCAGTGTTCTTTTTTTCTTTACACTACTTTTTAGCTATTTCAACTTTAAGGGAAAAACCGAGAAACCTAACTCTGCATGCTCAAGGAGGATGAATTTGGTAGAAATTTTTTTTTTTTTTTAACAAGACCATGTGCAGGTAATTTCCCAAGTCACTGAAGTCTTGAGCAGCATCCTGACTTCTGCAAACTGATACAGATGCACATCTTAAACAGTTATTTTTGAGTTTCTTCTTCAGTGTAGCCTAATTTTCTATATTAAGAG
The DNA here is from genome assembly GCF_036013445.1 of Caloenas nicobarica. Taxonomy (NCBI): domain Eukaryota; kingdom Metazoa; phylum Chordata; class Aves; order Columbiformes; family Columbidae; genus Caloenas; species Caloenas nicobarica. Next base: position 11,699,320 of record NC_088248.1, on the reverse strand, counting down.
AAGCCTAAGCACTGAACAATCAGCTATGAACATATAACTGAAAGAAGAAAATGGGAGTTAATATTTTCTACAAATTGAGGAAAAAAAGGAATAAGATTTGTTGCTGGCGCAAAAACAACCTTCCTAAGGTTGTCTCTGATATTTACTTTTTGGGTAAGAACACGATTGGCACAAAAATCAAGAAAAAAGTTTTCTTAATGTGGCATGTAACTTCTACCAAATGCTGTTCCAAGTAGTCCTTGGCAGTCAATGAGTGCTGCCCTGAGAACAACCCCTTGTCCCCCAAACCCCGTTCACTCCTCGGATGTGCTAATATAACACTGAAAGAATCAAAATGTAAACAGTAGGTGAGTTTCACCTACACCTCAGCAGTCCCTTACCAACCACAACACCAAGGCCCTGAAGTTGACAAGAAACTATAAAAATTTCTGTGCTAAGATTTCATGCACCAGAAGAACAGTTACTGCCCGCTCTTTTACAAACGGTAAGGAGGAAACCACAGTAAAACTTTGTCACTCCAAAACCTCAAGGAAGAGAAACCCACAAAATATTAAGAAAAATATTTCAAAATTAGCTTTGATAAACAAGTTTAATAATCCACTAATTTACAGGACAGTCATTTAAAAGCCAGGCTTCAACAGAGAAACTTCACGACACTTAAAAGCCAACTTTCCCAAATTCACACCTAGGAATCTGAGACTTCAACAGCCAGGTTTGTTCAGTCTACCAAGCATTGACCAAAAAGTTCAGAGTTGTGGTTTTGCTAAAAACAAATATTGTACATACCAAAGTGAATTCCTTCCTCTTCACTGGATACTCTGGAGCTGATCACCAACGCTCTATTTCCAATGTGCATAATGGCCATCGGCAAAGCAAAACACTCAGTTCACCCTCATTCTCCAGGTGGTTATTTTCAGGAAGCTCTCACTCTTACAGCATTGCCTCACATTTCCAATATGGCCTCCAGCGAGGCCTTTCTACTACTTATATTGCAACTGCTCTGCAATAAAACTGTTTTCCCCACCAAAGAACAAGGCTATTGTGAACAGACACTGGGTGAAAATCCCAAAGCAATCCAGACCTATGTGGAAGTTCTGGACTGCATATACACCCACAACTTCTTGCTTACCTTGAAGCACAACACGCAACTGCACGGAATTACCACTCTCCCCACTACAAACATAAAAAGTGACGGCTTATACACCACAAATAAAAAAATGAACTTGTTCCCTATTCCCAGGAATAATTTGGGAAATTTAAACCAAATAAGAAAAAATAGAATTCTATTTATTCAATTTGCTCCTTGGTTTAAAAGAAGTTAAAATAGGTGTCAATATAGACACAGCACTTTTTCTTCCATAAATAAGAGAGTAAGTCTGCTATGGCCATGCAATTAAAAACTGCCCATTCCAACATATTACTCCAAGTCAGTCCAAACCTGGACCTACAGAGAAGGAAGAGGAATCCATGTTTTGGAGAAAATGACAGTTTTAAAAAACCCTACAACCTGCAAGTTTTGTAAGGGAAAAGCAAGTATCGTCACTTCAATCCTAGCCCCTATCCATGGTTTGAAGAGATGATGCTCTCTGCTTTGACAAACAGAAGCTGTCAGGAGGCTGAGTTTAGTGCTGTCAGGTGCAGGGTCCTGCCTGCCGGTGAGGTGATGTGCCAGGCTGGTCACTGGAAGGCAAACTATCTGTAACTGCTTGCGCCAAAACCAATTTTAAAATTCATCTAGCTTGAGTTCCCAGATAATTCACTTTATCAAAAACAAGACTAAGAAAAGATTCAGAGATGAGGCATAGGAGCAGGGTAGGAAACAATTACCTAACAGGCATCAGCGGGTGGGGAAGCCTCCTCTGTGGGTACCTCCACGTCCCCCTCTGAAGCCACCCCTCTCACCCCGAAAGTTAGTTCTGTTCCTCTCTCTGCCCCTTTCTCCTCGGCCAGCCGAAGTCCCGCCTCTTCCTCCTCCCCTTGGAGCACCACCTCCCCGGTCAGACTTGGACTTGGGGGGTGGTGACTTGGGCCGCAGTCTCTCAATCTCCTCAGTACAGCCGGTCAGGTGGGAATTTGGAGCTGTGAAGTACGAAGAATAAGTTTCTGCATTGAAATTGCTGTTTGTGAGGGTGGGTCCTACAGTCAGCCAACCTAAGGAACAAAACAAGAGTCAACAAAAGCAGTAACGAATTTCTTGCTTCATGGCCGTTACTGCCTTTTCCTAGCAAACAAACACTCGCTGACGGGGACAGACTCTTATCTACATATCACCTGTATTGAACTGAATGAAAAGGTCACCTCTGGAAAAGCCACAGCTGTTGAGAAGTTAAGATTTCAGTTTGATACTTTGAAGGGCTGCTTCTTTCCCCCCCGCCTTTTTTTTTTTTTAATTACATAGGGCTATGGGAACATTGAAGCTGCGGTTTCACAAGACCCTTTCCCCCTCCTTCCTACTTGCTTGTACACTACGTTTCCCAGTCCCTCTGCAGCCACATTGTAAACCAGATCAGTAAATTCATCTAGTTTAAAAATAACACCATCCTCCTCCTCCCTTTTTAAAAAGGCATTTAAACATGAATTAAGTCATTTTGTCTCCAGAAACCATTGTGACAGTGCATCCAAGAGCACAGCATACTGCAAGCACACATCCGAAAACACAATAAAATGGCAATGCTGTTGGCGAAGCCCACAAGATATGAAAATAGAGCTCAAAGAGTTTATGCACAAACATAACATTCAGTGGGCTCTTCAGCTTCACCAAGTGAAGCACAGCAGGCAGACATTTAAAACAAGTATGTTCCTACTTCTCCATATTATGACCTAAGGTAGAATTTTGACCTAAAATGGGGCTCCTAAAATAGGGCTCAGACCACTAAAAATGTCAATGGAAATTTAATTTTCAGTTGTATCATATATTAATGAAGAAAAATGTAGTTCAGTAATCTCAACAACATGCTTATAAGGAAAACAAGAATAATAATACTTAACCCCCCCCTCCCAAAAAAAAAAAACTAAACAAGACCAGTTCTTTAGCATCGTTTGCTTTACCCTGGGAATTCACATAACATTTGCCTTGTTTACTGCACATTTAAAAAGAAAGAAAGAAGAGAGGGAGGGAGAAAGAGAGGGGGGCTCATAGTGATTTAAAATCAGTTTAGAGAAAGAAATTATGCTTCTGAGAAGTGTAAGCACACCACACATGGGGAAAAAAAGAGAACTCAGTTTTGTTATACTGATAAATTAGACACATGAACAGACAAAAATATTGGTTAACAAAAAAATTTCTTCTGAAAAAAGTAATAATTGTCACAGACTTTCCAAAGAATGCTGCTTTGTAACTGACACAGAAACCAAAAATGCACCTCCTTGAAGTCTTTTTTCTGACCTATGACATATCTCTAGAAACCTCTTCAGGAAACTCATGGTAATTTTACAAGCAGAGAATTCTGCTACTCTTATACATGATATAAATATTTTAATTTTTAGAGCTAGTATGGAGTTCACTATTAAGTCCAAAAATAAAAGTTTCACAGAAAACAAATATCCAGAATATTACCCTAAAAAGACAGAAGTCATACATTTCAGTATTCCAGTAGAATACTGAACGATTTCAGCATTTATTTTCAATTAGAGAAAACAAAAGCCTGAAGGTTTTGTTGTTTGAGCAAATATTAACTTCTGAAAATGAACACTTACAAAACAAAACTTAACAGTAAGCAGTGTTAAACTGGAGTTGTGACTTGGTCTTGCTCCCAAACATAATAGTAAGAGTGGAAACTATAACCCAACTGTAATATCATTTAATAGGGTTATATATGACGTCCCTGCAACACAGGCCAGGGATTCACCCTAGACAGACATTCCTGCTAAGAAAATACGTGTATGAGAACTTTAGTTCTAGCAAAAGTTTCTTCTACTTGATCACAAGGGTCAGAACATGAACTAGAGCAGAAGACACTTTGATACTGTCATGGTGTTGAACTGTCAAGTGATGCCGCAATCCCTCTCTGACACTGAACATTAGGCTGGTTAGTTCTCTGAAGGGGAGGGCTGGAAACCTGGGCAATATCTCCATTCAGTAGATTGTCTCACTCCTGACTAGATTTCCACTATGGAGAAGCCACCAAGAAAGTTCATCTGGCTTTCTGTTGTAGCGTAATCCCATAGTGGGGGAAAAGGGGACAGATGCAGAAATACACAGTTACTCAGCTGGTGCAAGTGCTGTCAGAAGTATCATACATTGGGATTAACTTTTACTGGCTCAGCTTCCATCAGAACCCACTAAGTGGCCTCAGATGATGTAAGATGGTTGCTAAAGTAAATTAACATTTGACAAAAATAAGCATAACACACCTGGTCGAATTGTACTGTCCCTTCCGAAAAGATGAAGACGTCGTCGTCCAAGGCAGAAATGCTCAATGATGTGAAAGATCTCTACAGGTTTTTCTATGTTGCCAATTTCAGGCTCTTCTGTGATGATGAGGTCAATGTCAACATTAGCGTGGATGAAGTCACCATCTGTACTGCGACGCACAGTTCCTTTAATGCCCATGAGGCAGTGCTCCTATATACAAGGAACACAGAAGAGGACCTGTCACATGCCACACATGCTACTACAGCACAGACGTCTGTGGTTTGAGCAAAATGGAGAGAAAAGGAAATTCTAGGCAGAGTAGATCCTACTCTTACACAGAAAAAAGTTTGAAGCATGAACTAGAACAACAGAACAAGCTGGGGCTACTAAAAAATCCCTTGGAAAACAAAGCAGAGAGTAGGGTGAGCTATCTGGCTTGAAGAACTACATGCACTACAAAGTGATAAAACTCAGAGGCTGAGATAAGATACTTGGACTTCTTCAATTACAGCAAAGGTAGAGCTTTAAGTTGGAAAGGCCAAGAAATCACAAGGAAAGAGAGTACAAGTTGAAGGCAAGACTAAGGGAGTAGGTATTAATTAATACTTCTATTAGCATTCTGATACTAACTTTATTAATACATATAATTTTCAAAGTTTCCAGTCATGAAAACAGTCTGTCAGTGAAAATACAATGTATTTTTTCACGTTGTACCTCTGCTACAAAAGTAGCCTTCAGCCTCAGATTCTCTTCTAGAAGATAACACTGCATCCAAAAAGTAAAACTACTATCAAACTGTGAATGCACTCTCACTCAACTCCATCAGCATTAAAAATGTTCCTTAACTGTAATATGCACTGCTTTCCTTTCCTTTGAAACATTATAGATGAATGGAAGTGACTAGCATGTACAATCTATGAATGAGGAATCACCATCATTGGTACAGCAGGAAATGAGGGGTTTACTTGTTTATTTCAGAATTCTGTTTCTGGGAATATTAAACTCAGAGGAGTGATCTTCCCCTGTATCCTAAAACACTGATTCACTAAACACCACCAGATGGCTCTAAAAAAAGTTGCAGACAAGAGTATGTAATCGTTCCCAGATTTTTGGCAAGGGTTTTAAGAGTTAGTGAATAAATATGAAAAGCAGAATAGGTGACCTATCAAATCTATGCAGTTGATCAACTGCACCCAAGCTACAGGGTTTTCAGACCTTAAATTTAACTAAATAATAAGGCAGAACACTGCTAAGTAAATTAGCCATCAAGCAAAGCCTCATAAATCTAGTCTTTAGAAGAACTATGCGAAACATGTTATTTTTATAAAATACAGAATCTTCGAGAATCTTAGTACCTTAGATTCTATAACAGGTGGCACAGCATAAAGTATCCATTGAGAGAGATGTCTAAACTAAACATAATAGGATAGCATTTGCTGTTGTAAACATTGGTAAATACTTCTTGTACAACAGACTACTTTTTAGTCAGAATAAGCTAGCTCAATTTTCAATGTTTATTATAAACAGCAACCTCAACCCAACCCTTGTTCAATAAACGGAGAAATACTCTGATACCAGAAATTATTCTCCTCTGTCAAACAAAGTCATCCCTAAATCGTCCTATGTTAGTTTTGACCTCTCCCTCAGGAGTAAGCTACACATATTTGCAATAAACATACAATATTTATACTTATAAATATTTATAACTAATACAACACACTTTCAAACAAACTTCAGATTAATCTAAACGCAAGTCGAAGACAGACTCCAGATATCTTAAAGGGAAGTTTATATTCCTAAAAAATGGTAAATATAAGACAGAGTTGAGGATACTTAGTACTAACAAATGATTAATGAATGTGGAATGAGTCCTGAAATCAACAACACTTTAAATTATCAAATTGTCAGCCAACATTCTGTATTCGGTAAAACCGCCAGTTACACCCACATATACCCTAAACAACTATTTATTAGTCCTGTCTACGTTTTTCTAAGTTTTTGAATAACATACATTTGAGTCTCTTAAATCATCTTTTCTCTGCACTTTCTTCAATACACATCCTCTACACCACACCCCTAAGAAACGGTTTAATTTAAACCAAGCTGACCAATTCTGTCACTTGTGCATTAGAGTCACCTTCAGGAAGTCAGGAGATGCTGGCTGAGCTCTGCTCCCTAACAGTCCCGTATCTGGTTCAAGCTCTGGGCACATACCTGTATGTGGGTATTTAGAACCATTAGCCATTCTTCCAGCGTTATTTTTTATTACTACATTAATTTATAATCTACAGTTTTAAAGACTTCTTTCAGCATTAAATTTAGTCAAATTCTACAGCTTAGTTTAGTTCCATTCAAAAGCTGTTCCTCCGCCTGCAAGTTTTCTCCTCTAATCTGGAAGAGTTTGCATGTCATACAACAGGTACTGAGAAAAGACCACCTGCTTATTTACCATTCGCCCATAACTGAAACAACCCAGAAGTCAAAAACATTGCAATGTACACTAACGTTTTCTATCCAGCTTCCATTTTTCCTCTCAAGATTTCACTCCTGTTGCATCAATCTATGAACCCTCAGCTACCCGCATTTCAACAAGCCTTAAATGAGTACCACGTTTAGAAGACTGTAACAGAAATGTACCAAGCAATGTTAAATGTTGATGAAACTTCTATACCTCACACCGACTAAAGTCAAGAAGGGGACAGAAGTTCATCATTTGTCCTATGAATATGTTTATTTCTATATAATGTACTTCGCAGAAGAGAACTCTGAAGTCCTAGTGTCTGCTTTCCTGAAAGCATATCACCAACTGCTGTGGAGCACCAGGTGTTTCATTAGCATGAAGAAACAGGATGGGAACAGAGGAGAAATTGAGCCAAACCTTTACCTTGGTTCTTTGGAAAACAGCCTTAGGGTCTAGAGTCTTGGTCTTTCCAGGATTGTTTTTATTCGTTTTAATCCAACAAATGTCCTCACATCTTCTGTAACCCCATTTGCGTAGACACTAAATATTATAGACAGATAAAACAGTTCATATTACACCAAAAGCTAAAGGAATCTAAACTGAACACTCATATAGGTACTTGACTTTTTGTAAAGCATAGATGGAGAAGAAATTTGTCATAGAGTAATAAAATACTTTGTTTACTGGCATGACTGTACTGTGTTTTGTCAAGCTGTCAAAATTTTTTTTTAAAAAAGAGGTTTATGTGCACATCGACTTGTCCATGTATCACCCTTATTTAAAAAAAAATTTAAAGAAATCTAACCACTGTGCAGATTCCCTATGGAACTGTGCACTCATTTTCTCCTAGGGACATTTAAATTTAATCAAAACCAGTCTTAACAACATGGTGATCAGCTGCTTTGTCCTTATCTCCACTAATACCTGCACTCTGATAGTGCTTCATATCAATGCAAAATTCTATAAATGAGAAGATAAATAAGCAAAGGCCTTCGCTACCACTTTGTTTTTTTTTTTTTTCAATCCTTAACGCCTGCAAGTGTAGTCTTGAGAAGGGAAGTAATTGGGCATTAAGGACTCAAGCTCATTTGGCTATTGCTATATTCAAGAACTGTCCAGCTGCTATGAATATGTCTACGACCAAAATCTATCTATCCAAAATAGCTACTTTAACCAACCTCAGAATGAAATGCAGATGATAAAGCAAACGGATTAGTAACCACATGTTGTCTGTTAACAAATGCTATATTCTTTTAACAGAAAGGACTGCTCAAACTAAGGAAAGAATGTTTCAACATAGCTGAAGCCAACTGGGAATTCTGACTCCACCATCCCCAACACAAGCAGTGCTACCTTGGCACACAGAAAGATTACTCTGAAACTCAAAGATTTTATAGGGAAGTAAAACTTAGTAGAGCTCACTAAGAGTAAACCTATTTAAACTCCAGGTGTTTTCTGAAAATAAGCAGTGCTATGCACGCAATTTTATCTCACTTTATGCAACAGTAAGACCTTTCTACTAGCATGAATATTTCTGGCAGAAAACTATTAAGACACCCGTTAAAAAAAGTGATGTAAATGCACTCAACATGGCAACCTGCTCCTATGGCAACATGCATACATCAAGAACGAGACAGCAGTACAGCTTTCTAGTCACTATAGAATTACACTTCCCCACATAGTCACAGCGACTCTTCTGGAAAATAACAGTATCTAAATAGTCAGGGCCAGATACACTTAAATATATTTAATCTACTTTAAATTATATATCCTCTACCACAGTAACAAAACATCTCTCAGCATTTATAGTTGAGAATTCTATACAGAAAATGTCAAGGATAAAAATAAACTCTTAAGCCCGTCCCTGATGAATTAAATTAAAACATCATCTTACCACGCGGCCAAGATCCAGACCCTCGCCTGAACCGCACCACAGAAACACAAATGACCTTGGGGCTGCAATTTCTTCAATTTCCAATTTCATGATCTAATAATAACAAAAGTGTTTCTGAATTAAATATAAATTACCAATTATATCAGGAAGAATATTAAATAAGTGTTGAAGCCTTATCACAGAAACCATCAGGAGGCACTTTTATTAAAAATGTTAGCCTGTATACCATTCACAGCCATGCTCTTAAACTTGTTTCCCAGAAAGTATGTTGTAAAAGTTACCATGTCATTACCAAGTGCATGTTTTCAACATAGCTGACGACCAGCTTAACTATTCAACAGAAATTGGATCTGTATAGAAAATTCTCGTCTTAAAAGACTAATACAACCCATATGGTTATTTTTTCCCTCTAAAGCTCTGCTTAGTTTTCTTATTCCATTGGTAGCAAAAAGATTTAATAACAGAGCAATAGTGTTCTGTTTCTCTTCAGCACTGGAACTACGTATGTGAAGCTTGTGAAGACACATTATGAAGAAAAAACAGCTTGATTCCTATTATCATATAGGAAAGACATTCTCTCCATTTCCACTTTCAGGAAATTTTTTTAAAAAGCAAGAATTTATCAGGACAGTGGTTCAACAATGGCAAATGAGTAACATTCAGGATGAAATAACTTCAGATGCAAAGCATCTGTTACTCATTACAAGTTGAAAAGATTCATCTGTAACTTGCTAACACATCAAATCAAGCTTCATTCAGTGCCATTGTGGAGAAAAATAATGCAGCAGAAGCCATTCTAAGAGGATATAAATCCTAACTAAGAGGATGACTCCTGACTCCAACACTTCCAGGTTTTTTTTTTAGGACAGAATGTTTTTTACCCTGGCAATGCTGCCAGGCACCATTTTTGCCTGATGGAACAGAGTGGCGGACACAGACACTACCTATTCCTTGACATGTACATTACCTCGTGTCTTATCAGAGGCATGAACGCCTTTGTTTTCAAATTCATTCCTCAAAGGTAGACTGAATTTTGTTTTGTTCTCATGATCCTTTAGTTTGATTGATTTACTTCTGAAGTTATGCATGTGCAGGTTCCAGCCTAGGGACACACTAAATCTACTTTAAGGTAGCACCACCACCTTGTTCCCCAAAAATGCATAGAACAGAGTTAAAAAAATCTCAGCAACAACTTCTTCAATCTATTGATTCACTCACATTATGACAAATTTGCTGCAAATACAGACAGAGTCCTACATACCTTTCAAATAGGGTTTCTAAATAACAGGTATTTATTAGTTGCATATTCCCACTTATGTGCCTGAACTGAAGAATTTCTAACATGGTTAAGCTAATATTTTTTTTTAATCAGCTATTCCTCTATATTACAGATTGGCCGCTTGGTTGTGAGGGTGGGTTTGTTTTTTGGTTTTGGTGGTTGGGTTTCTTTGGGGGGTTTGTGGGGGGCTTTGGTGGTGGTGGTTTTTTTGGTGATGTTTGTTTGTTCATTTGTGTTAGTTTGTTTTGTTCTTTTTTTTTTAGTGAGTTTCATTGTTTGGGTTTTTTTTGTTGTTGTTTTGTCTGTGGTTTTGCTGTTGTTTGTTAGGGTTTTTTGACAGAGCCAATTCATCACTACTAGCATTGCATTCCTACCCAATCAATACTTTGGAGAAAGGAGGTATGTGAGTGAAGCAAACTCATCTATTTTTTTTACTAGAAGACTACAGCATTAAAAAGCACACCTTAAAAATTTTTTCAAGAATTTTGAGAAACAAGGGAATATTTAAATGGATATTCTGAATTTCAACAGCAAAAACCAAACAGAAAACTCATGGAATTTGAGGGTAGGGAGAAAACTCACTATTATTACATTTAAGTTTTCAACCAGGCTCAGAGAGAACAAAAAGGTATATTTAATTCAATAAACTCCTCAAAAAAGTACTTTAACACAAATAATGTAGGCAGGCATACAATACAAACCAGGTTTTTTAAGAATCTAGACTTTTCTTAAAAAAAAAAAAAAAATTCCTTTTTCCTTAAAACACATCTCTCAAACATTTTGATACCAAGTTAAATCCTCAAAGTATTTGCTTATGTGCATGTACAAAATCTTTTTCACAGCAAGAAAAATACTTACGTCATCCCAGGTCCAGCATTTTTCATTGGCAGTGATGCCAGTCTCTCGGTAGTATTCTTCCAGTGGTGGTTCCAGGAGAATCACATCAAATTTGGACTTCAGTTCCCTAATATCAAAAGCTTCCAAGTCTGCTTGTAAGTACCTATTTAAACAAAAGATGACAGATTGCTTGGCAAAGTTACCACAGTGGTTTGAAAACTGTACTCCACACAGCATTTCTGTGTAGCCAGTTACAAGTAGGGTCTCCTGTGTAGCTCACGCTGCTCAAATGCACTAAATTCAGATGAGATGCATAATGCATTCTCAGTTAACCTAGACTGGATGCTGTTGCATTAAGATTTTCTTTTTTAAAGTTTTCTTTCAATAAACAGTTTTTAGGATTCTGCTTTGGCAAGCAGGAAACTACTACAGAATCACCAAGCTTTCTGTATAGGAGAATACATCAACACTTAAGAAGCAAACGCTCGCTGACTGGCTAACAGACTTCTCTTTTACTTCACTTGGAGAAAGTGGCATATTTTAGGAATTTCCATTTACTATAAGATATGTTCAGAAGATTCTGAATACCGGAAGTGTGATTACTTTTCATATAGTAGAAAAGTATTTCTCTATCCCAATAACAAAATCATAATTCTCCCAACATTGATTTTATTAAATACATGCTCAAATACATCCATATCTGCCCAGTCACTGTTGTATCACTATAAAAAAATTATACTCCCCTTAATACATTTAACCTTGAAAAAGCTGATTATCAGACACACAGCCCCCTTCCTAAGACAGTGTCTGGAAGGGATTATTGTACCATAAGCATATTTGGTGTTATCGGAAGGCAGCTTTTGATTGGAATTTTTTCCCTTTTGTACTTTAAGGCTAACAATGCCAAAACACATCTAACTTCAAAATAGCAAGTCGCATTTTGCAGTTTGTATCTCAGTTGTTCAGACAACTATTTCAGAGCTTTTCATGTGACTATCATGAAATAATGCTATTTTACTGGGTACAGATTAGGACTCCAGCATATTAAAAGCATTAGGGTCAAATTCAGATCGGTTCAAACTCCTGGGAGTAACATGCTCCACGCTTGTACTGTGTCAAACGTTCAGCGAAAACTCAGAGGTAATCTGAAATTAATAGGACAAATCACTGCCAGCCAGTCTAAACGTTTTTTTGGTCTTAAACTACAAAGTAACATCTGATTAATGGCCACCAAGATAATAGCTGAATGTCATTAAAAAAAAAAAAAAAAAAAAAGAGCTGTTACAAGAACAATTAAGGTTATATTAAGAGGCACATTTTTTAAGTTTTCCTTGTTATTGTAAACTGCATCATATCATGAGATTCATGATCATATGATATTCCTTTAGTTCCCACACTAAAACCTGCAGCCCAATCAGCTGACCGTTCGGTCTTAAAAACCAAAGCTTTAGATACTATAAATAATCACACACTGGAAAGGAAACCTAGTTTATACGCTATATTAAACAGCTAGATTAAGCTAACAAAACCAAACTGATTTTATTCTTCTGAAGTTTCAATTGATTAATTTGAATATACAAACAGAAACAGAAAATGTAAATTTTGAACAGATAGATCTAAAGATAGAGATTTGCAAAGCAGACAGCTAACTTCAAACAGCTCTGGAGAAGAAAGGCATTTTCCACGAGAACACTTACATGGGAGGAGTGTTAGATTTAGATATCAGCTCATCCTTCAATCTGATGAGCTCTCTAAGTTTTGGATATTCTTCAAACCTATCTGCTAAGCCTAAGAAGAAGAAAACATGAAGTTAACAACTACTTAGAGAGTAAAACTGTGTCAATTAAGCATTGTCTAGTATTCTGAATAGGTCCAAATATTAATACTTAGCCTCATTTTAATTTTTGTTAGAACAAACGAAACCCTTTAAAGCAGTTTTTTAGTTCACTACTTGACCAAAGCCTCCTGCCTTCACCCAGTTAATTATGGCTGCTACTGAACACAGTGTCTATGCACTGATCTTCTCTAGACCACTACAGTGATCAGGAGTTCACAGCTTCTTTAATCATCAGGAACCAATCTTTCATTTCAAGAGCCAGAACGATGAAAGTTATTTTGTTACTACCCCCGTCCATAAGTTTATACTAAGATCTAATTAACACTCATTTACAGAATACTCTTATTTAACCTTTGAAAACTATTTCTAAGACAGCAGTTGAGTTGTTGCTGGTTCCCTTAAACAACCCTTTTGTTGAGATGTGGTACTTTGGCATCAGTCACAAAGATCTGAATTACATATACATTTATTTACTGGGTTCCTAGACTTAGCTTTATTACATTAATTTTCAAACCTTTCATATATACAGAATACAAAAGGGAGAACCCTAATTAGGTTTTCTGCAGCAAACTTTTTTTTTTTAAAAAAGAGAAAAACAAACAAACTTTTCAGTATGTTTCATTCCCCCTTCAAAAAAAAGTAAGTAGAAACAGCGTGTTTTTGTTATGGCTAGCAATAGTCTCAGCACAAACCAAAAAGGTACCATTCTTGCCTCCCAGTTCAACTTCAGTAGAGTTATTTACAAAGCTTCATGTTCATTTAAATTTACAACATTAAATGGTCCTAATCCATGGAGTAAAAACAAACAAACACACACACACAACCCAACAAAAAACCTCCACAAAACAACCAAAAAAAGCCGCCCACAACAAAAACCAAATCCAAATCCACAAACCGCACAACCCTTCATCCCTCTCCTTATTTTAATTCAAACTTCTGAATTTCCAACCCTAGCATCGCACCAGTAAATGCAAAGTTCTTAATATGTAACCTTATTATCTATTATTACATGTGCATAAAAACCCCAGAAGTTATTTTCATTCTTTTCCTTAAATATATAACATCTTAAAAACACCATCATGTTCTTCTGATTTCCACTGCTGTGTTGCTTCCAGCCAGCCAAGTCAAATACTCCTGACCAGCAGAAATGGAAACCAGTTATCAGCAGCTAAGCAACAGATATAAGAGAATTTTCAGTCGAGACGACTTAACTTGTTTAAAACCAAAACAAAACCCCAAATCAAGCAACCAAACAAAACCACAATAAACCACCAAGAAAAATAAAAACAAAATGAATCCCCACAAACACAAAAAAAACCACCCACACAAACCAAACAAAACCACACAGGTCCCCCCTTCTCTTCCAACAGCAACATCAAAAAGGTGTAACTGGGTGCTCTGGAACTACTACTACGCTACAGCTTTTTGTAGGGTCATGTCCAACTGAAGTAGCACCTAAGCAGAGGTTTGATCTTCATGTAGAAAGTCTTTGCTAACCAACTTGACATAACTCATCTCTAATAAGGGGTCTGGACTAACTGCTGCTGATACGTTCATTTCCATACTACCACTTGTATAACAATTTGTCCTGTTCATTCCCAATTCTTTATACAGCACGGAAGTCAGAGTCAATAACACAGGCTGCTATTTCTTCATTCTCATCTTATTTCAAAGAACGGTGTAGAACTACTTCAAGTACAAAACTGTTGAGGCCCAGATGCTTTTCAGATAGAACATAACTGAGTCAGACCAGACAGGTTTTCATACTGAACATCCAGATGTCTTTCACAGAAGCATTCACAAAATACAGAGAAGAAATAAACTGCCTCAATCGACAAACGAAACCTCTTTGGGCTGGCAACTATAAACACAACACACTTAGCCTGACAATCCTAAACTTGATAAAATATAGGGAACTGTTGCAGAAAACTGCAGAGGGAGATGTCCTGCTTTTTGTTTTTTAATCAAATAACTACCAGGAACCCCCTCTGGGAAACGAGACCAAACAGTACCTCAGTTTTACAAGGATTAAATTCAAGCCTAATAAAGTAAGATTTCTATAACAAGTTCAGTGATGGCTGGATGAACATATACTTAAAAAAATAACATCCTCTAAGTTCAATAATGTTTTGGGCCTTCTAATGAGTTGCCAGCAGTTACATAATTGAGCTGGTGAATACTATCCATATTGCTTACTGACATAAATATAAGTATTTGCCATACTTTACATGCTATATGCATTCTTGGAGGCAGCACAATGAATGCAGCACAATCCAGGAAACAGCTGAACTGTAAGTCAGTTGTTCAAATTTCCAAAGGTTTCAATAACTGCTCACTACACTTATCTACTTTCTGGAACAAGAGCAGCTTAGTTTAAAAAAAAAAAAATTCCTGATTAAATAGTTTCAAATAAAACCACGAGTAAGAACAGCCTTGGTAATAATCACCTCCTAACTGATTAAAAATAAAATAATTCATATAAATTTATATATTGAAATATATGCACACAGAGAGACAAAACTATGAAGTATATGTGTATCTACACTTCCCGGTAACTGTAAGCAATTAAACAGGGGAAGAAAAAGCAGCGCTGTTGAATCAGTTAACTTCAAACAGTTACTGACAATGACATACCAACATCTCTGATGAAGTTCTGGGGTCTGTGTCCGGTATCCACGAAGTGCTGGCAGTAATCGTTGTGTGGATTTAAGCTCTGAGTACCCTGGAAACCAAAAGGGACTTCAGTGACAGAAACGGGGAGATAACTGGACATAACACACACACACACTACATGTGTTAGTCTGATAAATGAGAAAGTAACAGATTTCTTTTTTATAACATGCCTTTATAAGCTACAGTAGTCAAGACTCTTGTGTTTTTAGTTCCAAATCAGGCTCACTGTTGCTCCAGCTTATTGTAGGTTGACCCAGGTGTTTAGTCAGATCAATGTAAGCACTACTTAGTCATATCTTTCACAGGAAACTTCCATACTTGCGAATTCCAGTCAATTACTTCAGCCTTTAAAGCTGTATTTCAAATACCATCCATTGCAGAAATAGTTTAACACAACTATGTCAGCTTTGACTAGACTCCTAACTGCAAAAGCAGCTCACCTTAAGAAAGGTACTGGAATCTTTGTAAATCTCTTCTTCATAGGGCAGGTTCTCTTCATCTTGCTGCAGCTCTACTTCATCCTTGGAAATAAAGCAGATATTACAAATTTGCAAGATCATGATGTTTCTCTCCTCATTATGATTCTGCTTCTTAAGGAAAGAAGTGGGTTGTCTACAAACGTAAGTCTCCTAAAACAGCAGATCATGAATGGTTCCAAATTCAGTTTTGGGCAGGGGAAAAAAATTACCTATTCCCAAAAAGTCTACTTCTCATTAATGAGGAGAGTTTCTGGGAAAGGCCTCTGAAAGAAGAATAAAGTAAGAAACCCTTCATTTCTAGACCCTGACAGTGTAGGCAATGCTTTACGAGGTGTAAAACTTGTAATTTTTCTCCCCTCCCCCAAATTCACTCCTTGGACTAAAGCAAATGACATCTTTTATTGAAGTTCTTCTGTAGTAGAACCTTTGAATGTTTATATCCATGCAATCATCTCGTATGTTCCCGTCTTAGCAGCTGAAACCATCTTTATATCATCTGTTAAAGTCCACACTTTGCAGAAACAGCACATGGTACAAACCTGTTGTTCATTTGGACTGTTCTTAAAAGTAACTTTAAAGTTGAGATTTTGTAGTATCAAAATTTACAGGAGACAGGAATCTTATTGCAATTTTTCCCCAGTTGTGTGTCACCAACTGTTCATTCATCAGATTTCTGAGATTCAGAAATCTCTCACAATGACATACTCTGAACACCCAACATAGAACCCAGTGAGAAGAAACAAAAGGTAGACTTGCTTCTTCATGTCGCTTTCTGTTTTCCCATTGATCCTGAAACAACCCAGTACATAAATTATATATAAATAAAACTGAAGAACCAATAAATAATATGATCTCCCATATTTTAGTAGGATGCATGTACTCTTCCATACATTACTCATTACAATAGAAATCTTAATCAGTTAGTATAGCGCTTCATATGAGGAGGAAAGCTGTCTCAAGGCTGAAATATTTAAGAAAAAAAGACATTTTAACATATGGAAATAAAATGAAAGATGGAGAATCAGATTCCTCATAGAAAGGAACCAAACTTATCTCTCGTAAAACACATCTTAAGTCAAAAGATGCAGAGAAGAGGCTATTATTAACGGCTGCATTTACCCTGTGCTATATAAGCTGTCCGAATGCAGAATGAAAAACTAAGTGTTCTCTCTATTTTGATCCCTCTAGCTGATGAAATCTTAAAATAAGCTCTGTGTTCTACTCAAATTGGAGCTTTGAACCAACTTCTGAAATGCCTGCTGTGACTAACAGGTCACAAATTCACTCTCTCCCCACTATTCAGGTAGAGAACTTGCACAGATATAGTCTTTTGTTTGTTTAACCAGATCAAAAAGAGAAAGATTACTCAATCAGAAACAGCAACAGTGTTTACAAGGAAAAGGAATGAACAGCAGATAAAAAGCAGCAAGTGTTATTCAGGCAAAAACAACTGAAAGCTTGAGTTTTACTAAAAACTGCTTATGTCATCATAAGCTTACACCTGTTTCCCCTCTCTCATCTTCCTCTAAACCTTAGCCTTCTGATGATAAACACTTGTTAGACACCTACTTCTGAGTCATCCCAGTTCTCTTTACGCCTTCGTAAGAGACTAAAAAAAAATTAAAAAAAAAAAACGACGCTTGTGGTCACAAACAAAAAACCCAAACCACCAACTTTCAAAGGGAAAAAAGGACACAGTCAAAGCAGAGGCAGAATGAAATTAACCATAATACAAGATACCAGGCTCTTGTACATTCATCATCCTTATTTCCCAAATCTGGTATATTGTTGCTGAGTTAGGGAAACAGAAACTACCCACAATACTCAAATTACAAAAGACACATTAAGCAAATATGATGATTCAATACAGTAAGATTTTTTCAGCCTCCAGTACAATGACAGGGAAGCATTACAAGCTTGCAGGCCGCTGCTTGCAGAAACAAAGTAAAAAAATGGCTGTATCAAATTAGGCTGCCAGACAGCAAATTTGAATCACAGGGATTTTTGTACTTCATACAAAGTTAAAACTCTGGAACAATTTCCCACAATACACTGTTGATACCAGACATTTGTACAGGTTCAAACAATTGAGTAAATTCACATGGGGAAGGGGAGATGTGGAGCAACAACCCCAGCTCTCAGGAGGCTATGAAGAGCCTGGGAGCAGCAGTAGATGATCTGGTCCCTCTACCTGTCACTTCCAAATACAGAGCGGGAAGCTCAACTAACCCTAGTACAACTGTTACAGTTCCACAAGAACAAGAGTACTGCAGAAGTTCTTTAGAACTACAATTCAACTTCTTGCCCTTAAAATATCCACTACTCATTTTTGCCAATAATGCATCTCTTCCATATCTCCCACCTCTGTGGTTTGCAATGCAGAGTCAAGCGGGAAGCTTAACAAGCACCCTTGTTATCCTTTATTTTCCTATCAGCCTGATGCTTTTTAGGAACCATCACTGTAAGTTTACACTTATTCTACCAAAAAAACCCAAATCCACAAAACCAAAAAATACCACCTTTTTTTTTAATCAGATGTTCCTACCTGGCTGAGATAACACATTTCATATTTCATTTGAAAAACAGCTCTCACATTTCTCCCATATAATAAAAAAGTCCACATCACTGCTCAGCCTTCTCTCGAAACATCAAGCGTGAGGCACTAAGGTGTCATCAGCTCACTTCACTTTCCATCTGGAACACCAGAAACTGACAGAAATCCTCTAAAACACCCACCTACATTTGTTTAAAGGTTTCATGCCCACATCCACACACAGCACCCCTGCAGACCTTCTGCCATCACACTGCACCACAGTCATGTCACATCTTCCCAGTAACTCACCTCCACCAGCAATTACAGCTCGCTCCTCCGCCTCCAGCTAGAGCAGTTGAGGTTTGAGGACACTTTCATTTCCACCAAATCTGAAGTCAGGGCACTTAAGAAGACTGTGAAACCACTTCAGAAGGATTAACTGATACTACCACATAGAACCCAACAAGACTGCAGGTCAGGGTTTTAAAGACGCGAATCACTTAACATCAAAAATACCTCTAATTTTCCTAACAGAACTGACAAACTTGCAGTATTTGTCTGCAACACTAATAGTCAAGTGTTACTTTTGTCTAAGGAGTATCAAACGCAACTCAATAAGGCTTGATATCACAAGGATCTAGATTTTTATATCAGTTCATATTACAAGGCTAAATTTAAACAGGCTTAGAGTACTAATGAAAAAGTTACATAAATATAGATAGGATCTTACTGTGTTCTTATCTCTTTGCCAATAGGGAATTAGTGATGTCTGTAGAAAACAGCTGATGGCGCCACTACAGATGTTCTACTTGGGGGTTTCAAGTTTCTCAAATCTGTTCACTTGCTCGAATCAAGTTGGTCAGAGGTAGTATTATTAAAATATTCTTCAATTTCAACTATATAGCAAGAGCCTGGCCACTTGCAAGTGGTTACAGCCCACCTCAGGGTAAATCTCCTCTGTGCTAATGGAGAAAATTATAAGATTCATATGCTTCGCCAACTGAAGTGACTTATCCGCTTATATTTCACAGAAAAAACCACTAGCTGTTTAAACACATACTTGGTGAAGGAGTAAAACTGATGTGAACTCGTCACTAATGTGAGCACAAAAAGCCCACTTCACAAATAGCACATGTACTCTGTAAATCCTTTGAGGTGGTGACTTAATTGGTTTGCTAAACAAGTTGTACAGACTAACACTTGCATGTTAAGAAAAAAGTCTGTCCATTTACAGATAGGCTGCAAAAACTAGTCATCAAGAAATGTTCTGTCATAAATTAACTTTTTGTTTTAGTAAGACAGACATTATTACAGAAATATTTACAAACCTGAACACAAATGTAACACTACCAAGCACTCACATTTCAAAAATTACTATTTTTAGGCATCTAAGAGAACAGCAGACACTGCCTGCATTATTTCATAAATGCACTGACCTTGATTCTGCATAACCACAGAAGCAAGGTTATGAGGACAAAGAAAAAGGAGGGGGTAGGATATATACTACAACAAAATCGCAAAGCAAATCAGAAAGACAGCTGTATCATAACGATGCATTTGTTTAACATCCTTTCTCTACCACTCGTCTTAGCCAAAACATCACATTAGATAGCAAAGAAAGCTGTCAAATAGCTCTTGGATAAGCATTTGAAAAATGAAGGGCATAGGAGTTCGACAACTGCTAATTCTTCAATGGCAATAGATGCGTTTTTCTTTGTTTTTTAAACTCAACTTTTCCTGGATATTTTGGATACTTAAAGCATACCCCAAACCAGGCATCTAGCTTCCATTCCCTTAGAATCCCTTATTTCTTCCATTCATCCAGAACCAAATTCCTCTGCACTTAACAGGCAGGTTTGGAAGATACCCTCAGCCTCCCCGTATTTCATCCAATGGCCTGTGCTGCTTGCTAAAATGCAAGCTTTTCTTCTCAAACAAAGAAATTCTGGTCAAGACTTCTTTTTTTTTTGTGTGTGTACCCAAGCACACACATTTTACCACTTCTTCCCACACAAGACAACAAGCCCTAGCACATTGCTGTTTCCTGTGGGCACTATCACCCAAGCCCACCTCCTCCTAGGAGCAGCACTAAATTAAGCCTCCAAATATTGGGTTCTGGTGAGTGCAGAGTTCAATGCACCTATGCTACATCTGAAGAGAACCACTAAGCGTCCATGCCCCCTCTCTTAGATCATCAAGGGAGATGCCACTGAGGACCACCTATTTTAAAGTATCTGTACACATCGCATTTGTTTTTATTTATACACACACGTATTTTTTATGTCCCCCAGAGACACAGGAACACCAAGAAAAAAAAGACACTTTTTCCTTTTTTTCTTACCTTATATTCTTCAATCTCTTCCTCATCAGCTTCTCCCTCATCTGGACATTTGCGTTTTGCATTTGGTGCAGAAGTATCATAAGCAGCCCTATAAACATACAAAAAAAATCATCATACAGAACAGTTTCTCTCTGGAGAGAAAATGTTTCAGAAATCTCTGATCATCTGCCTTGACTACATAATTCTGCTAAAGTCTGAAATTATCTTGAAACTTTGCATAAGAAAAGTTGTTCCTCTCTCAGTATATCTGAGACCAGCACAACTTTTTAAGGACATGACCCCTGACAACGGGTATCTCATGGAACCGTTTTCCTGCTGTAGAAGGTACAGCTTATTTTAACCAAAGCAGTACATAAACAAATTCAAGCCTGCACACACAAGAAAATTACTATTACGCATGAGAATTAATAAGCACTAGCTATACTGTCCTAGACACGTGTATTGTTCCGTAAGAATATTTGAACTAAGTTGCCCTGTAATTGCTCTCAGCAGAAGTATAAAGGCTGGAGGACAATGCAGGTGTAATACTCTAAATTCACGCCTGTTTTGCTCCACAGCAACTTTTTAACACACAAAGCAAAAGTTAGCCTTGATTTCCAAACTGTTACTAGAATTTAATAGGAAAACCTACTCGCCTTATTTAAAGTTCAGATTTGAGTACATAAAGCATTTTCGTTCACTAAATTGTATGTTTTTAAATAAACTGTGGGATTTTATCTTGCCTTTTGGAAAGCAATCTCATCGTATTTCAAAAACTTGTACTACTACTAAAAGAAACTAGTTTCTAACAGAAATCGTGCACCAATACCGACCGACACGTTTCTCTTGTTTCAGCAATTTCCCGCTGGTCATCTTTACTGTTCAGCACAGCACCAATGCTGTCTGCGTTTTCAGCTCCTAACTGAACAAGAGGCAACACAAATTCAAGCGAAAGTTACCTGTGATTAGAAAAACAAAACCGAACCCAAACCACTAACAATCACGAACTCAAAGGGCCGCCCCCCCACCAGCCAGGCCTGCGGGGCCGAGCCGCGCGGCTCCCCGGGGCTCGCCGTTTCCCGTGCCCACCCACCGGGCACCCGGGGGCAGCGGCGCGACCGATCTCTGCGACGGGGACACGCGGCCGCGCCGAGGGGGGACAAAGGCCCAACGGCCCCCGCGCTGCCGTTACGGAAACCGTTGCACCTGAGGCGGCGCGCGCCCGCTCCCCCCACCCCGCGGGGAAAGGGCGGGGCCTACGAGCCCGAGCGCCCGTCGGCGGGGCCCTGCCGGGGGGGACGGTCTCGCTGCCCGCTCAGGGCGGCGGCCCGCCCGGCCCGTGCCCGCTACCTGCTGCGCCAAGAGCTGCCGGCGGAGCTTCTGCCGCTCCCGGATCTCCTGCAGGCGGCTGTTCATCGCCGTGCGGCCGGCGTCCGCCACCGCGCTTCGCCGGGCTCCTGCCGCCGCGTCACTTCCGTCCCGTGTGCCAATGGGTGCGGTGGGGCGGCCGCGTGACGCGCGCGCGCGGGGGCCATGGCGGTTGCGGCAGCGGAGGCTGCGGGGAGCGGGGCCGCCAGCCGGCCCGTGGGGCTGGAGAACGGGCGGCCCCGACACCGAGGCGGCGCGGCAGGGTCGTCTGGCGGCGCCCGAGAGGCGGCTCTGCCCTTGGCAGCAGTGGGCTGCCGTGCTCGGGGGGCCGGCGTGGCCAAGCTAAAGCCGCCCGGAAACCCTTGGAGAAAGTCGGGGTGATAAACGTGCTTCAGGGCCGCACCGCGCTCGGGAGCGGCCTGAGGGCAGAGGAGCCACCGCCTCGGCTGGGTCTGTCCCCTCGGGGTAAATCCGAGCCGAGAACTCCTGCACAGTGCCCGGCACGGCAGGGGCAGACCGGGTACCTCTGACGAACAGATAACCCGGCTCTCAGGTGTCACGTTAGCCTCCAGATTGATGGAAAGCCCATTTCCAGACATGCCGGAGTCACTGAGCAGACCGCTTACCTGGTTTAATGTAGTTTATGTGTTATTCAAATACAAATGTTAAATTCATTTTCACTCAGCCATTGCAATAGAAGTTTCATCACTTATTCCAGGCAACCAGCTGTGCAAAATCTTTGGAGAGGTTTTTTTCAGCAAGGTCTGTTCTCTGGGCTATTTCACAGCTGTGACAACTTACTGCAATTTGTTGCTTTTTGAGGGTCCAAATCTTAGTTTTACATGCCACGGTTTTTCTTTGTCCTTCTCTCTTGAGGCCAGAACACTACTTCTTTCCTACGCCTCTCTCACCCTAGTTCATCCTTTATATCCAATTTCAATATCCAATATAGTTATTTGTAGGTTAACCTTTACATTTTGCTTCCATCTTTCAGGTTGTTTAAAAAGTTACAGTTTGAGGGAGTTTTGCGAAATCTTTAAAGCATTTTTCATCTAATTTTTGGTCTTTTTCCCGCTTCCTCCTCTCCTTTCCCTCTCATATTTTATTCTCTTTGTATATAATTCATATTACATGCTGATTTTCATTCTGACAGCTATTCATATTACAAGAAGAATAGAGATTGAAATAAAGGCCCACAGTCTGAATTCAGAAGTTGTGTAATAAATAAACTTCAGTTTGTAGCATCTCACAAAAGGAAACTTAACAAAAGAATAAACATCACAAATTATCTCAGCAGTTACAATTCATGCTAATGTTTGCTCTCCTGAAACAGACCATTTTTTCCTGTAATTGTCAGACCCAAAGATGTGGACAGGAGGAGCTGAAAAACGATTCAGTGCTCTGTTGCACGGAGCATGGTGTTCCTCTCCTGTTACCTTACTGACAGATACCACCACAGGTTTGTGATACAAGCTGTTACTCTCTTTTTTAATGTGGTATATGTAGTATGCATGTCAATAACATTATGCAGGTCAAACTTAAAGATACATGAAGAGAAGGAAATGAGAGCAGTGCAGACTAATGCAGAAACAAACAGTAATTCCAACTATTCACTTTTCTCAGTGATAGGACATCCTAGAAGAATGATGGAGTTTTACAAATTAAAAACCTAAAATACCAAGAGGTGGTGTTTTTTTATCTCCTTAGGAAATACATTACTGTCCCATCTATGGAGATGTTATGGAGAAAGAAATGCTATCTCGCACTACTGGACACTTCCTTGATGTTGTTGGCTGTAATGAATACAGTGGAAGTCCCTGCACAGTAACACAATCCCTTCCTCCTGGATATGATATGATGAACTTTGTGCGAGCCTGCACTCCGTTTGTAGAACTGGTTGCTAAGATGAGCTAATCTTTACAAACACTAATGGCTGTGAAAGATGTTACGCTATATACATACACTGTTTCAAAATTAAAAGTTTGTATTTTTGCAGACTGCTCCTTGCCTTTCTTTTCTGTGTACAGTGTGGTTTTGGCTCTCTGAGCCTTGTATGCAGTCTTTTTTCCTAGTCTCCAGTCTAAATATTTGTTGCTGGAATTTTTAATCTCTGCTCCACATGGACAGCAACAGAAATGTGTTTCATACTGTTTGCCACCAGCAGGCAGAAGTTTATTTGCTTCTCCTGTCCAACAGTCCTTAGTGCCTAGGAATACTGCTGTTGCATTTCTTCTCACCTTCCTGTTACATATGTCCTTCTGCATCCTGGACATTTATCTAATCAAGTCAACCCCTATTCCCCAAACTAAGCATTCAGCTCAGATGAAGCCTCGACCAATGCTGTATGAAATACAAACATGATGTACTATGTGCTGTCAGCTACCAATCTGTTCTGGGTTCTCTGTGCAGTTTTCCTCTGTTTTGCAACTGACTCCATTGAACTGCATTCAATCCTGATCCATTATCCAGATTTTTTTCCTTCAGATTTATGAAGCCAATTGTTTTCTCATCCTGTTTTTATTTAACTGATTATTTCTGAGTATATTGCCTTTCACTTCTCTTTAATGACCTGCATTAGATCTTTTAAAAATATTTCTATTGTTGCAATAATTTTGAATTCAACTCCTGTCCTCAGCATACTTGTATTTACTTCCAACCTCAAGTAGTCATCTCTGAATGTAATAAGCAGACATTCTATGCCACTTTGTTTAACCATTTATAGCATTATAAAATATTTATAAAACAAAACCAAATAATGGTATAATTTCGCACCTACTTGGGAACTGTGTTATACCGACATATTCTAGTCTAGTCGACTTCATTTAGCACAATGTGCTAGCTTATTTTCTGTCAATAGAAATTATTGTAAACGTTACAGAGAATTAGGCTCATGCTGCTTAATTTATTACTGTTCTCTCACCTTAATTGTTCTTCACATCACAAACCTCAAACCAAATTATGCCCAATTAGGTGCTCAATAAATTCCTAAATTAAAAGCACCGGATTGACCAAATAGATGAAATAAAAGAGAACTTCATCTCTTAACTCAAAACAGATTAATACAAACCAGCATGGACTAACATCACACTCCTCTTATTGCGTGTCTCTTTTCCCCATGCTTTTAGTCAAGTACCTAGATCTACCTCTTTAAAATATCCTTAAAAGTTGCTAATCTCAACTTTGGGGCCTATTTTGAATAAGCGATGGTATCCCCAACACCCAGTGATTGTGGCTGCATGTGTTTTTCTACCTCTGCCTTAGGCTGTGTCCCTGCAAGATGGCAAGTCCGACTTAATGAGCATATTGCAAAACCACTACAACCATGAATCTGAATGAACTCACTGTAGTAGTTCAAATTTTGTTTAAAAATCTCATAGAAGTAACTTAGTACCAGCAGAGTTTTTATTAGGCCAGTACTGCTTGTCCTTAGTAAGCCAACATACAGCCAAAAAAGAGCCTTTGTAAACACACCACCATATGCTCTGGGTAATTTGACAGACATGTTGCAATTTCACACTTCGTCTAGATCAAATGTCATTGCCATTGATCCAGTATTGTCCATGTCCTTTGTAACAGACATGAAGCCTTGATGTTGCATGTCACTCACAGCATGAGAGCCGCTGCCTCTGGACCAGACTATTGAAAGGAATTTTGAAAGAGATTATTTAATTGCTTTGCTTTTTGCATGGTATCATGTTGCATTCTACTTTGTCAGCAACAACAAATAACTTGCACACAAATGTTTAAAAAATTATAAAAATCTTTCTAATTCCCCTACATGGAGTAAAGTCTTCTAGTTTCTTAAATGTTCTGAGCAAAACATTGTTCTGGCTTCTTCAAGCAGAGTCCAACATTGCCCGAAGAAGAGCAATATTGGAGTGGTGCTGGAGAACCTTGTTGAACTGAACTATGTTTTGCTGAAAAACATGGATGGGTCAAGAGAGCATTTTAAGAATGTGCATTAAATTTGTTAAATTACTGGGAATTAAAATTATTCCCACTTTAAAAAATTTCTCTGATCAACAGGTTTTGTTCTAGAAATGTCACAAACCTCCTTTTTCAGTTACCTATTGCAGAAACTTACTTGCCATTTGCCTATATACTCTAGGGTAAACCATATATAGCAATGGACCTCAGAACTGAGAATTTGCCCCATGGTTCCCAGACAATCTGGGCATTTTAAGTCCCCTGAGGACACAGACAGTTGTACTGCACCATCCGAGCTCACCTGAGTTCACATGAGCTCACATGTCCCAGTGTCGCTGGGACTATTCATGCAGGATAGACAATGCAATCCTATTAAATGTGAATAAGGTGGGCACAATATGACCGTAACTCATCTTCACCACTGTAGGATATTGTGTATTTTTTCTGGAGCTATAATGACTTGTATTTTGATACCTATCACTATGAAGATTCAGATGCTCAGCATATGCGTTTTCAGAGATGCTACCTTGCATGCTACAGTCATCCATATAGCTTGCCAACAGTTACAGCCATATTTTAACAACTAGATCAACGGAGTCTTTCTTTTGAAAATTCAGTCAATCATGGCAATTAATTCACAGTCCTTCTTCTAAATTAATAAAAAATGTAGTCAAAACAGTCCCCTGAGCCCCCAAGTCTCACTTCGAGATGAAGTATTACTGATTTCCCACCAGGTTCAGAGAATGTGTTAAAATACAACTGGGTTTTTAACTGAAATGGCTCATGCCTCAAAAACTAGAATGTGAAGAGGGGATGAAGCACAGCTTTATCTAGCCCTATATTTACTCCTTTGCATTTTAACACTGCCCACAAATTGGCCCCTTTCTCATTTTAACACTGTGGCCTTAGTGTGGCAGGAGCAAACCTCTAGTGACTATATGAACTTCAATGATATTATTTGTCCTAAGCTGAGCTGAATTTGATCTACTCCCCTCAAGGGCAGTACAAATCTAATTACATGAAATCTGCTGGCTTTATTATTATTCTGATTCAAAGTGTTAAGTGTGAATTTGTTTTGCTTTGAAGAACAAAGAAACATATTTCCATACACCTCAGTGTTCATTGACTTATAGACTTAACTCTATAAGCACTGAGAAAATATTATGTATCACTTTCCTGCTTTCCCTATGTTTCTCACAGAAGATATTACACTTATACTGCCAGATCATCTTACAGTCAGAAACTGCATCCTATGGTGCTTGCAAAACAATCCAGTACATGTTTATGGTTAAATACAGTACTTGTGCATATTTTATGTGATTATAGTACCCTTATTTTGTCTCAGAGCTGGTTTGTTTGTACCAAGCAGTGATAAAGGTGACTACATAATGATACTACACAGAATACCACAGTATCTGGTAGCTTCATATACTGAAAACCTCGTATGTCTAAAGTCTTTGTATTCCAGAAAACTCATATATTACCTTATATACTCTATACTTTTCCATTTTAAATTTGTTTTCAATATTATTTAATGTTTTCCTGGATCACTCCATAGCTGATTAGATGGAGTATTTTGCATCAGCATGTTATTTGCACAGAACATTTAAAAACATATCCCTAAATTTATTGTTTACCTTCTCTTCCCAGTCTCACATTTATTGCCATGTTTTCAAGAGCATTTACAGTGTTACCAGTTAACTGTGGCTTCTATGAATACTCCATTTCTCGATATCTACATCTTCATGCTTTCTTGTTTAAGTTTATAGCATACTAAGTTAAACAGCTCCTATATCTGCCACTTATTTCTACGTTCACACCAGTTTCCTATCTATTGTGGGGTTTGTGTGGCTGTGCAATAAACCTGTCTGTCTGATCTTTTAACTCAGTTTAGATTATTTCACAGCAAATGTGCAACCACAGCTTCAGAAACAACAGAAGAACAGACAGAAGGCAGTTAAAAAATATGAAAAAATCCTACTCCGGAGGATGGCTTCTGGTTAAATCCTAGAGAAACAAGTTATTCTACTGCTTTTTATATTTCCTGGGTTCTAGGAAATTCAGAAGGAAGCTTCAGGAAGAAGAACCTATGTATACAAGGAAAAAAGTGGACACATGGACTACTCATGATCCCAACTGCAAGACTATCTCCTACAGCTCCAAGTAGAAGTTACTTACTTGATTCTTAAGGGTCAAACGAAGGTCCTGTTGAAACAAATAGTGAAACTCTTGAGACCAGTTTCCAAAATAGGAAAACAATCCTAATAAAAAACCACTGAGAGGTTTTGAGATGTTATGATTCATAAACTTAGCGGTGTTCTAGTTCATATAACCTGGGTATTTGGCCTAGCAGGATTTAGTTACACACTATTAGAATGTTTGGGTAAACCAATGATGTGTAGGAGTCTAAAGTACAAAAGTAGTGTGTACTGTAACATAGTGTTTATTTTATTTACAAAAAGAAATGGTGTGCTAAGCAGAGCAATATAAAAACAGGACAAGTCACTATATATGTTTTGTAAAGCTATATCCATAGCAAAATGCACGGCTTTCTATAACTCAATGGTTTTAATATTAATTTTTACTTTTTAGTTGACAAATCATTATCCCAGCCAAGATGACTAAATATGAAAATAGTAAGTTGGAATGTGTAATTCTGCATTGCTTTAGATTATCAGAAAATAGCAATGGGGAAATTATCATGATGAGACAAGAGGGATCAGGAGATTTAAGAAAGGGACATCAGTCAGAAGTCAGGAAAGAATAAGAGATGATTAGGTCAATAACTCAGATTGTAAGAAAGCAGATTGTTTTGCCAATAGTGACAGCAGTGAATGTTGCCTTCTTTGCCCCTTCTTCATCTGTCATTCTTCCTCCCTGCCCTTCCCAAATCTTCTGAAAGACATTTTCCACATTCTGTGGTAATGAAGGTGATCTAAGTGCAAATGTCTGTCACAGGTACAGGAGCCATAGTTCAATAGTGCAAGCTCAGCTCTGATCCCATCTAGTACAGTATCTCCTTGCAATTGCAGACGGTATACTCACCGTATTTATTTTAAAGCATATTTAGTTGCATTTGAAAATGTCAATGAAAATGTTGAAAGGAGGTGCAAGTAGCAAGTACATCTTTGTGCATCGCTTTATATTAATCAACTTGAAATGGTTGTTCCAGCTCAGTATATATTTCTGAAAGCAATCTAGGAACTCCTGAGATTTATATTTTTTAAAATGGTAAAAATATGAGTAAAGTAATGCTTGTATTCATAATGCACAAAATCTATTCACTAACATGAGAAGACTCACTGATTTTGATGAAGTTATTAACTAATGCAGCAAACAGGACCTGGTTTATAAACACTCAGCAACATACTTCCCTCCTTAACAGCTAAGCTTTTCAACTAATTGAAATTGCAAGTAAACCAAAAATATTTTAAAATTAATCCTAGTGCTTCAAATACAAGCCCAAAAGAGAACATATAAAGATCATGTGTTATGAACATGTGCTAATAACTTCCACGAGCTGTTTCAGTACCCTTATGAGGTAAAAATGAACGTTTCTTAAATATCTTCGTGGTAGCACAGCATTCAATTTGTCCAGGTAATTATAAATCCCAGCTTCCTTAAGTCAGTTAAGTATTAACTGTTTTTTTAGCTTTCCCTTCATTAAGTATAAGAAGATGTGTTCCTTTGAAACAATAATGACACTATTATCCAAAATTATTATTAATGATAAAAGAATGCAGTTTTCGTTATTTCTTTCTCAAACAATACAAAAAAAATCCAACACCCCTCCCCCCCCATTTGAAATTTTACTTGTATTTTCCAGCAAATGTGTTACTTTTTTTTTAAAGGATAAAAATAGGTAGGTCTAAATTTGGGTAGTGTTGACAAAACACCTGTTTCAGTGGGGAGTCAAGAGAATGCAACACCTAGCAGAAGGGACATATGAATAATTCCATCGTAGTTCAGGCTTCTCTTTTAAATCTTGATAGAAAGAGAATTGTGACTGAAAATAAGAAGAGGCAAAATCCTGCTTTCTTTTTGTTCTAACTTTGTGAGACTAATTGTTTTCAAGTTCATATACAATAGACTTCCCAAGTGAGAGGTTTATTATTTCATTTTGCCATACAATGGTGAAATCTTTTTAAAAGTCTATCTGTGAACTGACTAAAACTAATAGATGTAAAACAAACTTTGGAAATATGTGACATTATTTACATTGTCAATTATTTCAGCACTTGGAGGTGGACAAAGACTAAACCTAAATAACAGTCAGTGATAGGGGAATTATATTTTATTCTTCTGTGCCTCTTTGAGAAAATATGTATTGAAACATATTAATATGTATTTTTAAAAATATAGCAGTATTTTTATGTTAATAGCATATTTTACAGTCTTAAAAGTCGTATCTATTGAGTTCTATTTTAAGAGTGCACTGCAGAAGCTTATCAAGAAAATCTAGATGTACTGAACACATATTTTCTTTAAAAGGGGTTCCCTCCAAAATATTTTTGTTAAATATATAAAACATATGGGCCATATTATAACTGTGTCTATATATAGGAGAGGAAAGATGGAAAAAGGAATATGTTTTGCTTTGCATTTCAATTTGGAGACCAAATGCCCTCATGGTAAGTTTTGAGCTAGTCTGAAGCGCTTACTGCTTTTCAAGATCAAAAACATTCAGAAATTCAAATGTGTTAAATATGGCTTCATGGACATAACTATTCCTGCTCCAAGAAGTATTTATCTTAATTTCTCCCTTTTAATGCTTATTTGACATATTTTAATAAGTTATATTTAAATAATAATGTATATTTAAATAATTGTGTAGTATGTGCTTGCATTATGCATAACTGTAAAAACATAAAAATACAGCTGTAACTCGCTTTATCCTTTCTCATTCCCAGTAACAGGATCTTACGTTAATGAAGGTAAGTGAAGGGTCACTGCATGTATCTAAACTCTTAGCTCAGCACTAAAGTAATTCTGGCATCACTCGGAAACTCTGGAGAAAAAGTCTTATTTCCATATTGTATGTATACTGCTGTTGGATTTTGAGCAGGACACTGAGGAATTCCTGCTGGAAATATCAGAAATGACTCATTCCATTGCTGTTAATGGGAAGGTGACACGTGGGTTAGATGGACAATGAAAACACAAACCAACCCTGCTTGACTTTTCTTTCAGTGGTGTGCACTTAAATTTCACAACAGGGAATTGCAAAATTCTGAAATAGATGTTATTTAGCAATGTTTTCAGAAGATTAACTGTGAACAAAGAGAAAACACCTGCTACCACTCCAGACATAAATATTAATAATTGGAAGAGAACTACCTGGATTATTTGTGAAAGAACTTATTTAAACAACTGCATTTATAAAACATTGTTTACCCCTGGGAACCTTCTATGCCATGAATGTCAGAGGAAATTGTAGAAGGTCATATATCTCAGCTCTGTGAACCAGTTGTCCTCACTGACAGTGGATGTTTTGAATAAATAAGGCTACGTCCTGCTCTGTGGCAGGCTTACCTAATGTTGATTGATTTGTAAAAGAGTCCAGAATATGTTTTATGATGAAGACAGTAATATTTTTTTTCACCTTTTCTCTCTTAGGTCTAAACCAAAATGTTAAACATTTCCACTGATGTTAGCCATTTTTACAACATGTAGCCTGCACATTGATTTTTTTAGTAGATTGTTTCTCCAGCATGAGCACAGAATTAATCACATATGCAGAGCTTCCCTTAAAGGACAGACTCAATGAATCAAGTACCAAAAATCTCATATGCCCAGGGCAGTCAGGTTAGGAACTGAAGTTCAATTTCTTAGCAAATCTGTGTTAAGATTGTTGGTTAACAAATACCATTTTCCATTTAATTTCTTCAAAGTATCCTCTGACATAATACTTGCCTCTTTAAATATGCTTATTTATAGAATGGCTACACAAACTCACCTTTCACCTACTTAACAGACTGCAACATACGTGATGCTGTATTTACTTCCTATTCTGAGCATCAGGAACTAAACCGGCACTTCTGCTGTATTTCATGGCTGTGCTGGGGCACTCCTACTCTCACCCCTGAGTCTCCCTCCCCGCTCTGGCACCGCGTTTGCACACGCGGCGTTGCACACTTGGGATCTGCTAAATGGTCCTTCTGGGAGAGGAATGTCTAGGAGTGCTTGGAGGTTGCTCATGGAAACAACATCAACCACAGCCCCAAACACCATCACATTGCAACTGCACAAACAAGACTGTACATTGTACTAGCTGTACGTTCCCAGGTGTTGCTGAAATAGTAGTAACACCATGAACGAAGCATGTCTCCTGTCATCCCAAGTTTAACACACGGTACTCATGTAACCTACTTTACACATGGAGACATCACGGTTTGTAGATGCGTGCATACTAAGAATGACCATACATATTTGCAGAATTAGAGCCTTGACTTAATGCTGGGGTTTTTTTTGTTTGTTTTTAAAAAATATTTTTCAAACAAATAGCTCCACACATGGTTATTCAAAAATCCTCTTTTTTTCTTTGCAAAACTGTGATACTTTTAAAATGATGTATAGTTAATTTGGATCTGTCAAAACTATCACAGCTGAAATAGCATTTTTTCCATTCACTATATTAAAAAAAAGTGGTCACCAGTTTTGCATGATTCAGCTTACCTTTCAGTTTTAAATGCAATTATTTCATCATGCCTGCATAACTCAGTGTTAAGCACATATGTACCTA
Source organism: Caloenas nicobarica (assembly GCF_036013445.1). NCBI lineage: Eukaryota > Metazoa > Chordata > Aves > Columbiformes > Columbidae > Caloenas > Caloenas nicobarica. The sequence continues at coordinate 11,666,616 of NC_088248.1, read as the reverse complement.
TGTAGTGAATTGTTCCAGGAAATCAAGTTTCTTATTGCCTTGTTCCAGGAAATCAGGTTTCTTATTGCCTTATAATATGAACTCAGCTTGTTGTACAAGAAAGTACTTTACACTTCAAAAAAGGTTTTTCTATGATCTCATTACTGTGCGCACTGTGTTATGTGGTAATGGAAACCTCATCAATTACAGTCTGTTGAGTTACATCCTGTCTAATGCAGGGTCACCCTATGGAGCTTATACATAATTACAGACAAAAGGCCTATTCTCTTTCATATAAGCACAAACCCGAATTAATTTTGAGTCAGACTTGGCAGGATTTCAGATTTCTGCTGCCCATGTTTGTTAAAAAGAATGAGATTAATGAATAAAATAATTTTATAAGAGCACTGACTTATATCCTAAAAATGTTGACTCGTTTTGACACCCATTCCATGGCTCATTTTGCACAAGGAAATCTCCTTTGTGTGAAGCCTTGCTTCCTCTTCTTCTAATCCTGATGTCAGCCCCTCTCTGGTGCTGTTTATCTCACTCATTGCCGACTAGGTCATGTGCGTAAGTTCTTCCATTGATTCCAGCAGTGGACCTATTGGCCCCAGCATACTTGATTATATGCAGAAATAATAGTAAGAAATTATTAGATGGATAGTCTGAAAATCATTTCAGTACAACGTGTTGTGCCTGGCTGTTTGGCTACATTCTCTCTGCTTTGTACTTGTACTTATTTCCTGGGGGAATTTCTCGTATATTGCATTGCCTGAAGCCAACCCCTGCTCTGATCTTTCACATCTATTTTGCTATTTGACTCTAACCTGGTCAGGAGGGAATGCAGGAGAGAATAACCCAGTTTAGGGCTATCAGTGGCAATAAAATGAGACTGAATCAGGTCTTCACTTGTCAATAGTATTTTAACTGAATTCCACCAGCAGCTGGAAGTGCCCAGATTTTCTGAAATCTGTGCTGAAAGCATACTGTGTGAGCTGCTTGAAAATAAAGGTAAAAGCAGCTTTGCTGAACACAGGAAGAGGCTATTCAGTGAATTTTGCTATTGATTTAAATGGAAGCAGAATTAGACTGGTTCTCCAGCTGAATTTTAAATGTTTAGTATTAAATGTTTTCAAAATGCAGGACTACTATTTTTGCATGTATAACCCACACATCAGATACCTTTACCTATTCACAAGAACCACTTATTGAAAATTAGTCCTCTGATAACTGGCACCCTCACACACTTCATGCAAAACCACAGTCAGCAACGGGGAAGAACTATCAAGTGCTTTTAGAAAGCTTTTAGGGTAAAGGAAGCTCTTGTGTAAGTCTCCTTTTAAGCCTTGCATATATGAATAACCCATGCTGCTGCTGTATTATGCAAATATTTCTAATATTTCCATTTCTCAGGTAACCTGAGGAATCACTGCAGAGAAATACAGCGCAGGACAGGGAGGTTTGGAGTGGTCAGATCCGTTCATACCTCTGAATTATTTATTATTCTTTGTTTTATCAACAGTTTAGTGTTGAGGCTGTACAATATCAGGAGAGAAAAAAGCAGCTAACCCAGTGGAATTGTACACAAATTAAGACCTGTTCTAGCAGATCATTTCCTACAACTGCTCTCATGGAAGTTGTCAGGTATGCAGCACAGATTTGGCAATTTTGGTCATGAGCGTTGTTCCATGGACTTCCACGGGACTGATGTCAATAGGTTCTACTGCTGTGCATGGGAGGTGCAAAATAAATACTGAGATTAAGTATCGAAAATGTTTTGCAAAAGGGAGGTTTGCTATGTAGTTCATCTGCAGCCAGTTCATCCACTGTAATATCATCTTAATGGATTATTTTCTCTACCAATCTAGAAAGACCAAAACAAGCCTTTCTTTTCATGTAAAAATGCAGGCCTTGTTAAACACAGATTACTAACTTTAAATCCTGCAGTGCTGCTGCAGGAGTATAAGCAGTACAGTTTCCAAAGCTGTATTATTTCCTCAGCATTTTGTAACATTTTTTTTTTTCTGAAAAGTTGGATACTCTAATTTCAGAACAAAAATTATACATAATGTCCAGATCCATTGAAGCCTTTTGAGGTTTCCAAAGATCTACTTGCTTATTTTCCTAATTGAGCAAACATAATTTTTTCTTTCCTTTTCATTTCTAATTCAATTTGTGAATGAGTTTTCATCAGTTTTGTACAGCAGAGACAAAACTTATTAAAGCAACCAAATGCACTAAGGACATCTCATATTTGGCATATTTTTAAAGGCATATCAGCTATATCAGAATATTAAGCCTTTGTTTCTTGTTTATAAACACGTGAAGGTAAAACCCTTAAAGCATAAGGCAGTTTCATTTTAGTCACAGGTGTAGTCTTAGTGTTATTTTAAGTGTGATGTCTAAAAGAACCACAGTTCTCAAAATTCTGCTATCTGTACATGTAACTATTGTTTTGTCTTTGCTCTTCCCAATAACTTTTGACCAATTGTGGGAAATGTGATAGAGGTAGAAGTCACACAGATAATGAGCTTCCTACAAGTGTAATAAAAGTAGCCAAGCAGATGAGAGTGATTTTATACACAGGACCTGTAAGTGCCACAGCCAAAGGAAAAAACTGCACCATGAGCTCATGCAGTTCAAACACAAGAGAAACCGTATGGGGGAGACACTTGTAAATGGTCTGGCCAAGACAGAAGCTGCAACTCAAGTGCAAAGTATACATCCCTTGAAAAAAAGCAAACAAACTGCACCAGTTCTAGTTCTTCTTAGAAAAAGGCCCCTCTTATTTACAGCAAAACTATTACCTATGTCTTGAATGGAAGCCAGATTAAGTCCCTAATTTGTAAATTCTAACAAAAGCATTATTTCCTATAGCATTAACAGGCCTCACACCATACTGAAAGCTAATTTAAAGCTATTAAAACAAATTAAGGCTTCTTCTCCATATATGATTACATCAAAAATAACAATCATGATAAAAATTGAAATGTTCGAGTTTGAATCTGTACATGTGGCTCATTTGATTAAACCTGAACCCTGTCTTGGGGAGGGAATCATGACAATTACTTTTTTCTTCTTTTATAATGCTAGCTACTTCCAAACTTTTTTCCCTATATAGACTCCCCCTTTCCTCCCCACCTCCTGCATAGTGTCATTTTGCAGCCGCAAGCACAAACACCTCTACCCTACATGGGGAATGAAAGTTCACTGCATGTAAGGTGTCTGCAAGCCCACACACCTAGAGCAGATAAATGAAGTCAGAACACATGAATAAGTACCAGACTCAAAGCTTTGCCTGAAACGTTTTGCAGGATTCATCATATTCATCTGTACTCTTCTTCCTGTGCTGATCAGCAGAACTCTTCCTCTTCCAGGCTAGAGGGGAAAAAAAAAAAAAAAAAAGAGCTTACATCAGGGAAAATGAAATATTGCTGTTGTTGTGATGCCAAAAAGCATTTACTAGGCAATGAAGGTAGCCCTAACCAGCTAGGCTGAGCATGCTTTTAACCAGTCCTTCCAAAGGATAAAAGCAACCAACTTGTCATGACAGCAACAAATTTTCAGATAATTTTTAAATGGCCATAATGAGTTGCTTTGAGGCTAATGTCTTGTATATATTTGCATATTTTGAAAACAAACTCTTGTCAGTACTGACAGTTTCTAAACTAATGCATATACATATTCCCAGGAGAAAACTCAGTAAGAAAGAACAATCTGTGTGCTTATATCCTCAAAGAAGTGCAACGGATACGTGTGATAGCATAGTCATGTTGCAGTAGAAACATCAGCAGAGTAGTCTTGAACTGTGTGATTAAAGTACTAACTGTTATGTTGCAATAATAAATTAATCACACATGAACAGAACTAAAATGAATACAGGTAATACCAAACACTGCAGGACCTGCTTTACCTTAGCACTGGAACTTGGTAAAGTTGCATTTTGCACCTCTTGAGCAGTTTGGAGGCTGCTAAAGGAAGGCCACAGTTTACTGGAGATACATGGGATCCTGCATGGGAAGCAGAAAGCACACTTTCTCCTTCTCTTTTAGACCCTAATCGAAATGCAAGGTTGTGGAAATACTGATGCGCTCACCCAGAAACCAGACTAGCACTTCTCAGACAAAATATTAGAATGGAGAGGTGAATCTGTACGGACTCGCACTACAGACAAATTGCCAAATAAAGGGTGTGCGCTCTATCAGGCACAGTTGGACTTTGCAAAATATGAACATCATAGACTAAAACCAGAGGTAAATTAAAAAATAATAACTAACCCAAGCTAACGAATGAACACCATTGAGACGAAGAAGCAAAACTAACTGACAGACATCCCGGTAGGAAAAGGAAATCAGAGCTGATCAGGTCATGCAAAACTCCACAGCGGTTGGGAATAAGCAGATTACTATTCAGAGCACATGGAGCTGGGATCAAGCTAAACCCTCGAAGACATTTCGCGGCATTTGTTTCCAGCCTCTTTTGTTTCCCGCAGACACGTCTGAGGCTCTCCCCATCCCTCTGCCTCTCCAGCCGCTGCGTGGGTCCTTTTTGTCCCTCTCTACCCGAAGCTGCGCGCCCCCGCCCCGGGCCAGGCTTTGCGCGGGCGCCTTCTGCTCTTTGTGAGGGTGTCGGAGGGGTCGGAACCCCTATAGCCGCGGGGGCGAGAGCAGAGGAGGTGGCTGGTAGGAGTACCCCAAGTGCGAGAGCGAAGCGGGGTGCAGGGCTGTAGCGGGACCGCGAGCGGCGATGAAGCCCGCGGGGCGGCGGGGAAGGCGCAGGGAGGTAAGGGGGCGGCGGCGCCCGGGGCTGGTGGGGGAGCCGGAGGGAGCCCCCGAGGCTGGGCTCCTCCAATCCCCGCCGGGGCTGCCTGCGTGGGGCAGACACACCGCCCCCGCTCTCGGGAGGGCTGCGGCAGGTACCCGAAACACCGCTGCCGGCTGCACCGCGGGGCTGCGCGCCTCTCCGCGCCCCGCTCGCCCTGCCCCCGCCGGCAGAGGAACCGGGGGGAGGGCGGCAAGGGTGCGCTGCGTGGGGGATTAGTGGGACGCTACGGCCCCGCCTTCCCTGTTCGCATCCCGGGCGCGATGAGAGGGGGAGATGGACCCGAGCCGGCAGGACTGGCACCATGACATTCGCCGGCTTCGTGGTGGCGCTGGTGATAGGGACGATCCCCGGAGCTCTCGGACTGGGGCAGGTCTCCGTCGGTCTCCCAGCCGCCCGCCACCCGCACGCCCTGGCCCCGCCGCCGTCCCCCGCCGGTTGCCCCGCCGCGCTGCCCGCGGGCGGCTTCGCTACAGCCGAGCGCCCTTGGCCACCGGCGGCGCCCGCCCTCCCGCGGCGCGGACCGGCGCGCCGGGCGCCGCGGGGCCGCCGCAGCTCCTGTGCCCTGCCCGGCGGCGGCAGGCGGCCCGGCTGCGACCCCGGGAGCGGCCGGGGCCGGGCGAAGCGGGGCCGCACTGACTGCGAGCGAGGTGAGCGGGCCGGGGGCGCTCGGCCTCCTCGGGCGCGGGGTGGCGGCGCAGTGGGCGGCGGGAGGATGCGCGGGTGGCGCTCGGGACGGAGAGACTTCGCGGGGAGGCGGCGGCTTCCCATCCCGTACCCGCTTCCCCGGCGGCCGTCGCTGAAGGAAACGGGGACGGGCACCTCTTGCCAAAGCGAAAGCAAAGGGTTTTCTGAGAGGAGATTTTAAATTTTTGCATCAGCAGCTGCATGGGAAAGTCGAAGGTTCCACGTTGTTTTATTCCGACTCTATTTTAATACCAGGTAAATCGCGTTAAGCAGCTGTGCCGTAAGCACTCAGTAGGCTCAGTTAGCCAATATTGGCATTCCCCTTTTTGTAATTGGGCGCACTTCTCCGGGAAGCACTTGCTCTATAGAAGTGAGTGGCACAAGTAAATCAAAAGGATGCCTTGCTTTAAACGTGAACTGCTCATATAGCATTTCTTTTTTTCCTCACATCTTGGGATAATGGGGTTTGTAAGTTAGCGCCTGTGCTTGGTGACATCTGTGAGCAGGGCCAAGAGACCTGTGCTTTCCCCCACACACTCCTGGCTAAACCCGCATTGACTTCAGTGGAAGTTTTCACTGTGTAAAGACTGAACAGCAATTTCAGCATTTAGCCCTTGAGCAGCTGATCAGCTTTACATTTCATCAGTGCTGGCACCCCTCCACAGGGTTAAATATATGTATGTACTGTCTCGTTTTGAATGACTTCACATTTTCTTTGGCATTGCTCTGGTATTATCTCCTACCTGAATAAGAATTATATCCTATCTATATCTATACTAAAAATGATCAATGATAATTGTTGCAAGAAAAATAAAAATTCCCTTCCTTTTTGCCCCCCTTTTACATATTTTATAATGTCACAAGGTCAGCAAGGAAGTTGATAATTAATAATATTATTATTTTGTTCTTGTGGAAGTTGGTTTTGGGTAGGTTTTTTTTAGATTAATTTACTTTCAGCTCTCTGAAGAGCATGGTTATCTTTCTCTTCCAACAATAGCCCTAGAAGATGTGTCAGATATGGAACTGAAAAAAACATGATAATTTGAACAATGAGATAATTACACACATTGGTATAAAATACCACATGAAGAGCCTATGGAAGGCTCCAAGGTCCACATTGATCTTTTATGCATTAAAAAAGGCAGCTTCCAAAGCTGGGTTCAAATGTTGTACTCCTTCAAGAAGATAGGATGATGCTATGCCTTACAGATACTTCCCTTGAAAGAAAATCAGGCAGCTGATGCCATTAAGGAGAAAACAAAAAACTAGACACAGATTTAAAAAAATCCAGAAGACTTCATGCCCTTTAACTGGTCTCAGTTTGGGAAGGTGTCCCACAGTTGCTTCTTTAATTTAGCCCATCATATTTAAAGCTATTTTCAGAATTCTTCAACCTGGTTCTCAAAATACTTTGTGAGGATCTCGGACTAATATGTTACACTGAATAAGAATGTGGCATTTTATTGCTAAGAACCTAATCATGCACCTACTGAAGTAAATTCCAGAATCCCCTGTAAGTTCAGCATGAACTTCATTTAAGTAAAAAAAATGCCCCAAATACACCATGATTTGGGTTTAGCTGTGTTTCTCCAGTCTCTTAAGAATGCTGCTTTTTTACCCCAGAAAAAGGAAATCCAGGTTAGCCCCTGTAAAGAGGGAGACCACAGCTACTGAGCAATAGCCAGTACGTTCTAATTGAAAGGTCATCTGCCTCTGTAGGACTCAGTGGTAAACTCTCAGTGACATCAACAGGCCAAATGTCTGTCCAAAAAGTTTTGTGGAGGTAATACAAAAGAATTAGAGCGTGTGTGAGATGGCTTAAGGTGGAACATGGAAATAAATCGAGCCATTTGCCCAGAAATAAACATTATTTGAACACTCATCCTAAAGAATACTTTCTTACAAGAAGCAAAGGGATGCAAGTAAGGCAATGTTATGATGCCGTTTATAGCTAGAGAAGGACAGACTATTCAGAGAAACTCACTGCATCTGTTGGTTTAGTACATGTGCTAAGGAAGCCCATGCTCAGTTGTTAGGCACCTGCAGTAACTAAATACCATGTTCAAAGCCTAAACTGTAAATCTCCTGGCTTTTCTAGCTTAAATATTAAGAGTTATCTGCAACATTAATTGGCTGAACTTGTGCATGTGTATATATTAAACTGGTTTATATTTTAACATTAACACTAAAAATAACAATAAAAAAGCACCTTTGCAATTATACTATGTGGTACCAGTCTAAATTCAGTTTTATAGTTTAAAATAATAGATTTTGGTGTTTCATTTCCCTCCTTCTAAAATGAGAGACCTCTGGGTAATATTATCTATACATGTCTTTAAAGCAAGTAAACCAAATACATATATATATAACTCACCATGGTTAACCAAGGAAATCCTAGAGGCAAATAAATGAGTACGAGAGTTTCCTATATCCGAAGTCCAGTAGAATTTAGTATTTTAGTTACTGGTAATAACAACTTACCTGTAATGTACTCATGCTTCAAAAGAGAGGCCTACTTTAGCGCCTAGAATCAACTGCTGCCACACAATGTTTACATGGCATGTAGTTACAGTATTCTGCATGCTGTGTTGCTCATGCTGTGTTGCTACATATCTAATTTAAAGCTCTTTGAGTAAAGTGGGTTAACTATATTTCTTTCTTTTACAAAGGGGAAACAAAACAAGAGAGGGTGTCTTTGCCAGAAGTCACACTACTGTTCAGTGGCAGAACAGGAAATTAAATACACATCTCCAGAATCGCCAGAGTGTGGAGTTTTTCCATTTAAATTGCTTGTATCACAGGGTATTTCCACTAATGCAAATCAAATAATGTTTCACTAAACTTTCGTGAGAGAAGAATCAAGCCTCAGGCTCATAGTCTGAACACTAGATTATTGTCCCTACCTGTTATACTATAGTCCAGGCAGTTGTTAGAAGGTCTTTTGGGGTTTTGTTTTTAATAGCATAGAGTTAAAGAAAAAAATATGTGAAAAAATTAAACAGGAATGTCTATATTTTCCTTTTAAGAAGCAGCTCTTCTGAAACCATTCCTATTACATGAGACCCCTCATTTTCTACTGCTCTGTACCACATAGGACAACTGCAGTCCTTTAGAGCCCATTACATTCCTAACACTTCAGTGTATTTTTTCCGAGTCTTAAGCCATTGATCATTGACATGATGAATCTCACTGCTGCAGAGGAACCAATTAAGGACATTACACACTCAATACATACAATATTTATGAAACCTCTAATATAAGGATCCTTGAGTATGCAATAGTGCTATTTGCTGAAGTTCTCATGATAGTTCTTGAAAAGTAGTTCTGATGGATGCACCTTTTTTTCAAGGTTAAAATACCAGGAGAAAATAGTTATAATTTTAGACTAAGAGCAGTGCTGAAGAAAGTGATGGACAACAGCATTCACTGATCGCAGTGAGCATCATCTATAGTTTTGCTGAAGTCAACAGGATGCATTTCTTTGATATTAGCCAGGCCTGATCCTGGAAGAAAAGTTTCCGTTGATTTGAACTAGTGTTAGATTGGTCCTATACTACAGGTAGATTTTTTACAAGTACTTCATGCAAATTGACGAATTAGTTTAATTCTGAAGCTGGGGTAGACTCTTTTATATGTATTGTGAAACATCCCCTAGTGTTCTGAAATACTGTGAGCTGTAATGTGGTTACATGAGATATACAGCATGTATCAAAGGGAGACCCCCCACACTTTATGTTAATTTGGACTCACCTAATTGATTCCAAGGCAAGAGAGATTAATTATGAGTGCAGGGCCTTCCTGTAGTGCTACCTCATGTTGGAACACGTTTTAAACAAAAACAGAAATAAAAATATCTGCTGTTTTTACAGTTTTCCACAATTCAAAATACTTATTTCGCTTTGCTTTAAATCTGCAATTTCAGAGCACCCACACCAGGGCGAAAGGCACAAGCAACTTCTATTTCTGATCCATCTTTACCAAAACAGTATTTAGAGCCAAATTACAAACCTTTGATGTTTATGAAGAAACTACTGGCACACCTTTAGCCAACACCATAAACCCCACTGCTGCAGCACTTACATGTATAGCAAAAGTGGAAGTGATTCCTATTCTATTTGCACACAGTAACAACAATAATTGTTCTCAGTGAAATGTAGAAAATAAAATAGGGTTTGAAGTTACCCAGCAATTCTGGACACGAGAATGGTATAGGAAAAGAGGCCAAGTGCACCACTCATCCTGTTGACAGCACAATTCCTTTGAAGCTCTTCTGCTTTTTGGAGTTAATTAAAAGTTGGCTGAGAGGTTTTCCTCTCCCTTTTTTCCTGTGTGTCTCATCTTGAGCCTATATGGCAGGTGTTATGGAGCAAGTCTCAGCAGCACCCACTGGCTACCCTTACTTCATTGCATTTGCAAGTATAACTTAATCTCTTTTAAACAGTGATAGCAGATAGGAAAGACTCTGACTTGGGCAGATACCAAGGAAACTAAAATTACCCGCTTCTATGTAAACAACATAAATTGACCGTCAGTAACCTCGGCTAGAACATAATTAGAAAAAATTTATACATTTTTTTTGAGTGTATATCAATGAAGGAGTTTCTGTCAAGGCAGTAGATTTGTATTGTTCAGTACAGGGCTGAACTAAGTCTGTTTTAAGACCACAGTATGTGTCCTAGAGCTGCTTAGTAGACCTGCTTTGTGCTCCTGTGCCCTCGTTTCTAATTCTTGTGCTGTCAATTCACCCGTCCTCATCCTGACCAGTGCTAAGGAGGTCATTGAGAGCCGTGGGCAGGATCCCTGTACTCACGTTCCCTGCTTTTGAGCTTGGTGTTGAGACAGTGAAGGTTTGATAAGCACTTCAAGCAGGGGCTTGACACCTTATTTAGTTGGTGGAGGGGGGAAAGAGTGTTTCTTAGAGCATTGCATAAAAGCCAGAGCAGATATTACTGCATTAGCTCTACTCCCAACATCTTTAGTTTTCTTCTGCAACTAAAAGAGCTGAAAACTCATAGTTTCAAAAATTTGAGATGCTACCATATCTACAACTCCAGAATCCTAGAGCTTCTAATACATAGGCTTAAGCCAGATCTCTTTCCTGAGAAATAATCAGATGCTCTTCTCCAGAGCTTCTTGTGCCTTAGGGAGAGCACAGAAGGCACTTGGGCACACATGTTGAGATGCAGTATGGACTAATGGTGTTAAAATTAGCAGTAGAAAACCTGACCAGTGAAATTAAGAATTAACCGGTATCCTTTTAATTATGCGAAATATTAGTTTTCTTGCTGTCTGTAAAGTGTCTCCTGGTCATTTTAACAACACAAATGCTGATTATCTTGCAATTAAGACAATAACACGTTCTAAATAACAAAGTTGAATCATGAGTAATAAATAGATACTTGGTAACACAGTATAAACATACCTGATGGCAGATAATGTTGGTCATCTTGCAATTCCGTATGATCAACTTACATGACACACAGATCTGTGTTTCATTATGAAGTAAAAGTTTTATCTATTGGAAAGAAAAAATAAGCTGTTGAAGTGAAAATCTATATTTTAAAGTTCTGTTGTATTATATGAGATATCTTTCGCTGTCACTAATGTATCTCTCGATCCAGCAAAATAACTAGAAGGGGTCTGAATACCATAACATTTTGAGTGAACTATAGAGCAATAAAGTTCTCATTAGTTTGCTCTTTGATTTTTTTGCTACATAATTATTACTCGTCATGAGATATAGGTTGACACATACTTCAAAGTGCATAGGAAACAAAAAATACTGTGTCATTTTACTCTTGTTGGATACAGTGCTTAAATACTGAGCTAGAAACACTGAGAATGGACTTAGAAAAATATAGTAGAGATAGTAACCTTTCAGAGGGTTTTCAATTCTGACTTTTCTTTAAAAAAATAATTTTATTTATTGTTTTGCTTGAGGAGAGAATGCTGGATTTTGCCCTTAATGCTTTAGGTTAATCATAGCTGTAGAAATCAACACTGTCCTATGAGGGGAGTGGTGAGTCAATGCAAGCAGCATGTTAGAATTATTATACCATATATTCAGCTACCTGTATTAAACAGCAGGCATAATAAAAGGTTTAATATCAGTTACATGTACTAACAGGCTTTCTTTTTATTTCTTTCTAGATTAAATTATCAGGTGAAAATCAGAAATAATTTAAATTTGTTAAAAATTACCTTTAACAATCATCCTCTGTGTTTTCTATCTGATAGAAGCTGGTTCTTCATCATATTTTCTTGTGAGATGAACAGAGGTCTGTTTTGAATGGTACTGTCTTTCATAAAACATCGGTGTTCCTATAAGCAGCTGTAAATCTAGAGGAAAAAGGCAAACCAAAATATTTTGTTGTGACATTAGATTAATATTTTAAAAATCCCTCATTTCTAGTTTTTATCTATGTCTTTTCCCACAGGCACAATGACATAAGGCACTGTCCTTTCTAGTCATTTTTCCCTTCCTTACCGACTGATCCCAGTAGTGTCTTTTCCCACTTGAACAGGGACCACATGTCACCCAGGGTTCTTAAGGCGAGTGAGTGGCCAGGGAAAGGCTGTTTTCCTTGCTTAATGGTACATGTCCACAGTGAGAACTCTGTGCTTTTCAAACTTCTTTCCTGAGGCTTCTACTGGAGAGGCAAAGGATTTAAAATTTATTTAATTTTTAACTGTTGGTAAAAGAGTGTCCGATGTGCAAAAGTTCTCTCTTGTGCTATCTTTTGCTCTGTGTACATAAATAAATTCTTCCATTGTTGTCATTGGGAATTCTGTAAATACAGAAAGTGAGCCAAATTCTGCCATGGAAACCTTAGAGGAGAATCTTATTCTTCAAGTACTCCCTTATTCAAACAGTTGAATAGAAATATTGTGTAATGTGTACTCAGGAAACACTGTATTGATTTCAGTAGGTGTCATGCAAGACTGTAAGCAATCATGTACAAGCATAAACTTATTTTTGGAGATGACATCTTCAAATTGCTTTCTGCTATGTCAGGAATCACTTTGCTATGACTGCAGTTGGTGTTTCAAGTGAAAATAATAGTCTATACAAAAGTCTGGTGAATACCAGAAATAAACAAAATTCCAGACTGTCTGTATGTGACAGAAAAACACAAAGAGAAAAATTATAAAGACAGATAAACAATGTGCAACATGTCTCCAGTATTGTTATAGTTAACTCATTAATGATCCTCTGTTCTGGATGATAGTTCACTCTCTAACATGAGTTGAATAAATTTTGTTTGTAATTTACTGCACAGTAAGCTACTGCAGAGAAAGTAAACAGGAGGCAAAAAGGAACACAGAAAGTTTGAGGTTAATTAATTCCTCGAGTTATTTGGCAGTTGTTTGGCTTGGTGGTTTTATAAAATACACTGAACTAAATTAAAACCAGGACATAATCTGAGTAAAAGCTGAGAAGAAAAATGGATCTACTTATATTGTTATTATTATTTACAAATACACGAACACACATACAGTGAAGTACAGGCACAAACACCGCTTTCTCCCATTGCAAAAAACTCTGCAAGCTGGATGATGGTGTAGCTTCTAATTTTAAGTAGATCACCGAGCAGAGACAGACGAATTAACTGAGATTTCAGGCAATAGTAATGCATACAATTAGGCTGTGTTTGATAATTTAACATAAATGCATTCTTGTTGAATTACTGCTCTGTTATGACTAGTTTTTCTGCTTCTGTAGAGTTGTACCTATGACCAGCTTTTTCCCACCTTTACCAGTGGCACTTGGCTGCCTTGTATAGCAGGCGTGTCTGGCACCTCAAGTAAAACTACTGTAATACAAAAATGCAAAATCTATTATAATTTTATTGCATTTATGTGTTCTGTAGTTCTCAAGAAGCATACTCCCCCCTACACACACTTTTAGGTGATTTCTCGTGTTTTTAGCTTGGTTTGTCTGAGAATTTGGTAAAGACCACTCATTAATTAATAGAACTACATCCAATGTTTTCCTGTCTGAGAACAAGTACGAACAAATGCATTCCTTTGGCTAAAATAAACTGCTGACATCCATGACATGCATAATGTTACATGGGTCAGAGCAAGAGCTATGCAATCCGTGTGGTTGTTTTCTGCTTCCTTTAAATCAAATGGAATCATGTGGAAGATAAACGTATAGCACTCATCTATCTATATATATATATATATATACACACACACTTTTTCCTCATTTGGGTAGAGGTAACCACATTTAAATAATTATGTGTAGTCTGTACATACTTTCTTTTGGGTTAGATCTTTAACTAAATTGCAGCATCAGAAGGATCAGAAATGTGATATTATTCCAGTACAAAAAGCAAAATGTTTTCCTGATGGGAAAAATGAGGTTATCTGCTTGTATGTCACTGTATCAGAATGTTAGGTGTGCCAGAGTGCTGCTTAGAAGCAGCTCACCCAAAGAGCATGAAGTAAGATGGTAATAAATGAAATGGGAATTCTCTCTGCAGATGGGAAATCAGGTTCAGAGTCTTTTGTGTAGCATGCATTACCTGAGCGATAGAACATCTTGGAGGCTTAATTTTTTATTTTTTTTTTTAACCAGGGTCAGTGAGACTCCAGGGTGGCAAGAATGAGTTTGAAGGTATAGTGGAGGTTTATTTGAATGGAATCTGGGGAACAATCTGTGGGAGCCATTGGGACAATAACGATGCAACAGTCATATGTCGACAGCTTGCACTTGGGTAAGTTTCAGTCTGACTAAAAAGTCAACTTTTTAAAATGATGTTTCAGTATAAAGGACAATATATTTTGCAAATCCTGAGGGCTTTTTATGTTTTCTGATTGGTTTTTTTGTTTGAAAGTTGGTGAATGATAAAGTTGTTCTCCCTGGAATCCTTCGCTTGCCTCAATTGTGTTGTACTTCAAAGAGGTTGCTGTGAGAATCAGTAATTCATCTGAAAGCTGGATGTGGGATCTGGAGAAGAGCAGGCCCAGGGTAGATGCTACACTTGCGAAGTGAAAACTATGAACAGGTTAGAAAGGATTAGGACAAACAAAAAATGCTTTACTAGACCATCTGGGAGATGTACATGAGGGCAGAAATAGGAGGTCTGATCCTGATCTCACTTATGTAACTGTCAATTAAGAACAGCTCCAGTAAGGTTACTGAATCTATAAAAATGTAAATGTGGCCAGAATTAGGGTCCTAATAATAGGAAAATTCCTAGTTCTCAGGAGCATAAGGTTACCCTGGTAAACATCCATTCCATCAGGACAAAAACATCTGGGACTCATCCTAGGTTTTTGGAAAATGTGGTATTTTTGTTGTGCACATCTTCATGTAACTAGATAATCTGTATGGTTTACTTGCAGAGTTGCACTTGGGTTACAAAATCCCAAACCAGGCAAGTTTTGCAGCTTTACATTTTCATGGAAACGTTTTACAGAGTTATAGTAATATTGAACAGGTTGAAAGTCCCTGCATTGTGCTAACAGCTCACTGTCCACATTGACCACTAATTCACACTGTTGTCAGAACGCAGATAATCATCTGGAAACCTTAACATAATTTGATCATTCAACTCTAGATAAATGCCTACAGTGATGCTGCAATTGAAATAGTAAGATGAAACTGAGGTAAGGAAGAAAATGTCCATATCAAAAGGGAGTTTTAAAAATAAAATATAATTTCAGCTTCTAGAAAATCAATGCTGTTCAAGTTAGGCAACCAAATTACATGAACACCCTCCCTTAGCACTCTGTTCAGCTTGCACTTTCTCAATAAAGCAGTATGGCTGGCTTTATTGCCTTTCTAACACTGCTTTGAATTACATATCAAAGTAGTGATTTTGTTTGCTACAAGTAGTAGGGAACTTTCATAGCATATTTGCACTGTGACATTCCTAATGATTATTCCACTTTTTAAGACTGCTAGCCAGACCTAAATCTAAGCCGTTTTATAATGTTCAGTACTAATCTGGACACACCGTGCCAACTTATAAAAATATGAGGATTAGATGAGATAAAAGTTCAGCCATCTGGAGGCTGTGATTTTGCTTATGACTTCAGCTGTCTACGTGCAATGTCTCCTTTCTTTATTTTCATAGAATCATAGAATAGTTTGGGTTGGAAGGGAACTTCAACGGTCATCTAGTCCAACCCCCCTTCAACTAGATCAGGTTGCTCAGAGCCCCATCCAGCCTGGCCTTGAATGTTTCCAGGGATGGGGCATCTATAGCCTCTCTGGGAACCCCATTCCAGTGTTTCACCACCCTTATAAGGAAAAAAAATCTGAATCTACTTTCTTTTATTTTAAGACAATTGCCCCTTGCCCTATCCTAACAGGCCCTACCAAAAAGTCTGTCTGCAACAGACTTTAAGTTCTTTTTGCCTTCTGTACCCTAAACATTTCAGTTGAACATGACTTCTATTAGCAAAAGTAGTTCAGTGGTATGGGTGAATGGTTTTGTCTTTTCAACAGAAATGGCTTAAATCTGAATTCAGGCCAAGCTCCCCCACCCCCAGACAAACAGTAGTTGATAGTCTTGGTTATCACAAGTGTTTGGCAGATATTTGGATCTATATATAATACCACAGGTGAATTTACTAGATATTATTGGTGCTTTTTAGGTGCTTCCATCTACCTGTTCCTTTGATTTTACAATATTTGGACTTTAGTCTTAGTTTAATTTTGTTGGACATTATATGGAAGAAAAGATGGCTCAATAATTGTCTCTGTAGATTCAGTACAGGAAAGAAATGAAGCTGTTTATAAATATTCTGGATGGATGGGAATGGCTGAAAAGAGAATATTGGACACAGGTCTTGATCTAATGGAGTATGAGGTGGTTTCACTGCCCCATGGTCACAACTATATCATATGATATGTGTATGGGCAGAGCACTGATATGTTTTAATGAAGTAAAGGAGAGGATAAGGGTGAAAGGCATCACCTCTCCTGGAAGTATAACTGCAGCGGGATGATACTGTAGATTCACCTATGGACTGAGGACTCTGTGTTGATTTTTGTAATTAAGAACCATGGGAGCAGGAATGTGGCTGGCCCACAGCAATACAGGCCGTTGTAGTAAAATATCCCACAACAAAGTGGTGAGAACTGGGTCACATCTGTTACTTTTCTGTGTGCAGAAGATAATGCTGAACTGTATGAAAATGTGATGGATTTATACTGTTGAAGAAAGTCCTTTCTCTTCTAGTCCAAGATTTATACATGAGAAAATGTTCCACTTCCATTCTTCCCACTCTAATTTCCTATCCTGATTATTCTTCTTACAGTGAAAAAGGTACAGCAAAACACATACCATTTTCTGCACTGGGACTTATTCCTGTTCACTGGAGTGAAGTGCGTTGTCGTGGTGATGAAGAAACTATACTGTTATGTGAAAAAGACATCTGGCAGGATGGAACATGTCCTCAAAAAATGGCAGCTGCTGTCACATGTAGCTCTTCCCTGGGTAAAAAAAGTACATATGGTTTGGTTAACTCCTTACCTTATTTAAAGAGAAGTAGTAATAATTACTTATTATTAAATCAGAAAAAAATATTAAGACTTCTTGGAACAGGAAATGAAACAGATTGAACCACTGCATCATTAACTGTTTCAAATCCCTCTACGCTGTGCGAGTAGCAACTAGCTGAACCACCTTTTATCTTTCCATAATCAACAAGCAAATTGTTACTTTGAGATGTAGGTTGTGAGAAAGGGAGAAGCAGCAAGAATCTCCAGCTGTAAAAGTAGGATTGTTTCCCCCACATTTTAAAAACATTTGTTTATTTACTCAATCACTCAGAGGTTGTCTTTGGTAGCTATATATGCTACATATCAGTTTGTTAGCTTTTCTTGAACAATAGGGAGGAGCAGCAATTTCACAAACAGGGTATGCCTTCTCCTTTTGTATGCAAGTTTTGGGATGACGCTCCATATTGTAAATGTGGATGACATTCCATACTGTAAATGTGGATGACATCCCACAAGGAACTGCAGAGTTTTTGTCCTGTTCTGTGTACATTTAAAACAGGTCCAAGGTCTTTCTAGCTGAAGATTTCTCCCTCAGACATCTCTCACACAAGTTAAAACAATATTTTAGAAAAAAAAATTACTATTAATGCTTTTAAGATATTTCAGATTATTTTAATCAACATGATGAACAACAACCAAATGGGCAGTTATGCCATCAGGTTTAAGATATTGCTACCTGAAGGCAGGCCAGGCTGGCAGCACTGCCGAGCTGCAATGGCAATCTCTTCAGCTGTAACCAAACCAGGTACGGCTGCAGCCAGCCCTGTGCTGCCTGCCCTTCCTCTCCTACTTACATTCCTATCCAAAGGCAGATGCATTTTTGTCCTAAAGCTCCACTATATGAGGAATATTTTGATAAATTATTTTTTAAAAGTCATTTTGGCCTTAATTTAGAAAACAATAATATAGAGGGAAGGGAGATTCTTTTTAAGCTAGGAGTCAAGTTGAAGGACCGAAGCAAGAGAAATAGTTTTGCCTAAAGAAAAGGAAAACTATAAATTTGCAAGTTATACTTCAGATCATAAGGTTTGTCTTCTGTTTCTAGACATTTTCACCAGAAAACTTAGTTTTGCTTAGATAAATTTATTAAAGGACTGTCGTCTGTTTCAATGCTGAAAGGAAGTTTATCAGTAATTTAAAGTCCAGGATATCTGAAATAAATTAAATTTATCCCAAGATTCATCAGACTAGATGAAGTGTTCAAGTTTTACAGTTTCTACTGCAACTAGCCTTTTAAAATAATAACGAAAAAAACAGATTCCATACCACTGAAATAGTAAGATGAACTTGGAGAAATACACTCATTTTTGTTTTTTGGTTTTTGTTTGGGTTTGTTTGTTTTTTGTTTGTGGGGGTTTTGTTTGTTTGTTTGTTTTTTGTTTTTGCTTTTTTGGTAAGCCAAGAAATAGACAAAATAGTAGCATTAATTGCTTGGAAGGTCTACACAAAAATTAATCACATTTTAAATCATTCAGATGTCAGATATGGTAAAGCTTTAAAATAACCTTTTAAACATAGGAGTGATTATTTTTAATATGGTTTTAAGCTCTTTCTGTTATTATAGCTTTATGCAGAAGTGATGCTTTAAAGACTATTTCTTGCTGGACCAGAAAATGGCTAATTATTTGAAAAGACCAAAAATCAAACCGTGTCTCAGAAATGCGAAGGGAACAATATACTCTATTTCACTACTCTGAGTAGAATTACCAAGAGAATGAGAAAACACGAGGATGAATTTCTGCTTGTGTGGCAATGAAAGAATTTTTGCCTCTTGTTTCAGATTTTACCCTCCAGGACCAAGCCTATACAGAGACAATTTTGCTCGTACTGGTAGAAATGCAACTGTACTGACTGAGTGTAGTATTTGGCCTTACAGCCCTAAGTATCTGTGAACACTGTGACATTTAAGTAACTCAAGATCAGTGTGGTTACTTGTCTGTATAATATTCTTCAGATACTGAGAGCGGAGCTTAGGGGAAATAATTTCTAACAAGTTTAATTTCAGGTTTTACATCTGACTAGAAAAAATAAAGCGTGGTTCTTGAGCAGTGTCAGAGAAACCATTAAGACATCTCTTTTTTTTCCTTACTATCAGGATAACATTTTGGGAAAAAAATGATATTTTCCTATATTCTGTGTTTGATCGCAGCCTCTGTCTTTACTCCGATCCGTCTGGCTGGTGGGAACAATGCTCATGAAGGAAGAGTAGAAGTCTACCATGCTGGCCAGTGGGGAACTGTCTGTGATGATCAGTGGGATGATGCAGATGCTGAAGTTGTCTGTCGGCAGCTTGGCCTTGGGTTTGTTTTTCTACATATTTTCTACTCCAGCAACAAAGCAGAAGAGTTAGTCAGATACATAGCCTGGAGTTGTCAAAAGATGCTCCTTTAAAATCACACTACTACTTTGAAGCAGCAAGTAAGTTTATTTATAGAAGGTTCAGGTACAGTGCCAATACTTTAAAGTTCCTGGAACTCTGATTTGTAGGATCCAGTTTTCAGTGTCATATGATAACAGCAATTTTGTCTGTAGGACAGACAAAGGATCTGTCTCAGAATAAATTCTGGCTTTCTAGTGAAAACTCATTACAATTTCAGTGAAGTTTCAATCAAAAACCCTACATGAAAAAAGAGAAGTTGCTTTGACTGTTAAAATCCTTACATCCATTTTACTACGGAGTCCAACAGCCTCCTTGCTTTGGGATAAGAGCACAGCTTTGTCAGAAAGGATGTGGTTTTTGACACGCCTGTGAGAATCTTTCAAGATTTAAGTCACAAGTCTCTGTAGGTAGTCAGTTTGCATGTACTGAGTAGAGACCCATTTGAAGTTTTGACAGTTAAGGTTGTCAGTGATTCTTTCTGAATTAAGCATGGTCCATAATACAGTCAAAGCAGCAGAACAGGATTTTCTTGCTCCCCTTCTGAACAGCTGGGGGTGATCTCAATACCACACAGAAGATAAGTATTCAATATTTGAGGAAAGATGCTGCAGAAGTGGGAGGCAAAGAGCAGAATTGCTGGATCGGAGAGGAAGCAGATGGCAACAACTGGAATGGAAGGCGGTGAGTTGGAGAGGGAAAGAACTAGGAGCAAGATGCAGAGAAGATACTAAGATGTAAACCCAAGGTGGAGAAGGGGATTATGTCTGAGACAGACTGGATGAGAACTAAGCAGGTCAGTGCAGAGGAGACTGGAACAGAATTTGCCTGTTCAACCCTGCTGGGATTACAGTGAATTAAAGGAAGTGGCATTGAAGGTAGCAAGCTCTGTGGTGTTAATGGGTGGCCCCCAGAATGTACGTATTTGGAAACTGAAACTGAGGGTTTGGACTGCTGGTTCCTTCCAGGTTAGCTCAAAAGGCTGAGAACTATGGAGTACTTACAAAACTTGTAGATCTCCTGGTGAGCCATATGAGAATCAACATGCTCCTGACATCAGATTTTCATTTTTCCTCAGTTTATTTTATGCTATATAAGTATTTCTATATTCCTGTACATTTTCAATTGGGAATGCCTAATAGAAAGTCTGTCTTCTTGTAGGCTTTTTCAGCTTTTGAATTGGGCCACAATTAATAAGTTTGGGGAGTTACTAAGATATGCTTTACATTTCTCTATACTAATGACGAATGTCATGCTCTTAACATGCCTTCTTGCTGATTACAGTAAAACATTTGATTACCCATATTTAATGTTCAGAAACTGCAGTTCTGAGATGCTTCTAATTTGATTTGTTTTTCTGAGTTAATAAATTATATTAAGATGGTGCTAAGTCTTTTTGAAATATGCCTAGAGATTTACAGAATTTCTCAAGTAATCAAGAAGTCTTGACAAATGTGCTCATTGCTATGAAGTGAAATGTTACCAACAGTGGCAGTAAAGCAATTATGAAGCAATAATCTAAACTTGCATGCTGTTAATCAATCTGGAAATGTGCCACAAATTGTAAAAGTAAAGCATCTCAGTAAGTAGCTTCCCCCACCCTTTCAGCTTTTCTGTAGCACTCCTATAAAATTTCAGAATATTAATCTGCCATTAATAGGTGAAAAATAATGATAATTTATTTTATTTTTTGGTTTCATAAATACTTTTTGCTTGATAAAAATTGCCGTTGTTATAGTGATGGGATGTGTGGTCTCTGCTTTATTAGAACTCCAGAGAATATTACTAGATTATGGTATAATTTGTTTTCAACATTCAGAGTAGTCAAGTATTATCTCTTTGATTTCTGCCAGCTTCTTAATGAATAAGGATCTTTTCTAACACTTTCTGTATATTTGTACCAGTATCAGTATTAAAAAAAAAAAATAGAAGCTATGTACAAGAACTTCCTTTTTGTGTAAAGTCTGTACATATGCAAATACTACTCAATAAATGAAGATAATTTGTTTTATATGTATAAATGGTCCAAAGTACAATCATCTTAAAAACTATCAGTAAACCAGGCTTTCTGTAATAAGCCTATAACATAGGGTAATATTAATAAAAATAGTTCTCTTGAAAGTAGGCTCTTCAGTCCATATTTATTCAATTCTACAAAAATAGCCTGAAGTGCCGAGAACTCACACAGCCTATCTTGGTACATCAGAAAGGTACACTGGAAAACCAAGACATTTTTTTAATTTAGATGCTTCAATATAAATGGCATACCTAGATTTAAAATAGGATTACCATTAGTGTATCCTATGGATTATATTTTCTTAGTTTATTATTAATATATAGTCATTCACAATGTCAGCCAGTTTGAAAAGCAGCTCTTTATGAAATATAAGAAATGGAGGGCTTGGGCTCTTTTTCTCATTACAAGCATTGCAAAATACAAGTGTTCAGTGAATTAATGCTACACATAAAAATGCACAGTTACTTCAACTAAATGAAAGAACAGTAATGGCAATCAGGAAATGCTTGCAAAGTTCAGGGAAAAACATAATTTCCAGTCTATTGAAATCCTTCTTGGCATTGCTAAAGGAAAAAAAATAGAGCAAGATATCTGTTAATATGTTATTTGGAATTAGGAAGGTCCTTCAGAAGAAAAGGTAAAGTCTAATTAAAAATCTTTCTTAAAAATAAGGTATTAACTTCAGACGGAAGCGTTTTGCTAAAATGTTGCTTGCTGAGTGAGGATATTTTTGGTTTGCTTACCTGCTTCTCTGAAGCAATCACAGACTATAACTACTTCTCCCTGCTGAGTAAATAAGACATTCTTTTTGATACTTTCCATGTTCTCCACCACTTGAATGAGGCATCTGGTCATCAGAGAAACAGTCTGAAAATTAACAGTGTGTTTTCAAGATTAATGAAGCACATAAAGTTGAAAATATTTTTTTTAAAATTATGTTAAACAAAATGGAAATGCAAACCAGGTTATTTAATTTTGCTTTCTTGTGTGTGCTTTTGTCTACTGAGCACTATCATCTACACAGCGTCCACCATGAATTTTCACATCCTTCCTTTTTATAAAACTTTTTCCTGATCTTAATTTAATTTTATAAGCCTCTTATTGGTGTTATTTTTCCCATATCCCTTTACTGTTTATCAAGAATTTGTATGGTTGCTAACTGTAAATTTAGTATTATTTTCCTTTTAAAAAAAGAGAGAACAGAGGTTGTTACATATTTATACAAAGCATTAGAGATGAAATCCCCATCTATGTAAATCCATACATGGATTAATGACTCAGTGCCTTAAAAATATGAACTACTGCAATTTACATTAACAAACAAAATCACAGCAAAGTACTATTCTGACACACAGTTGCAAAAGCCAGTTAAGACTTCTAGCGGCTACATACTGAAACAAAATAGTAAAGACCTGTCATGTTTTCAGTATAAATGGAAGGTACCATTACTGTTAGATGTTATGTGACAATATATGGCTGGTAGTGGAAAACTCGCTTTAAAACAAATTAATAATTAGTAAAGAGCCCCACACCCAAACTGCATGTTAATTAACTTAAACTAATACTTTAGATAGGTAATTCATTATAGTAAAAAAAATTAGATAGACGTTTCAATTTTACGAGTTGGAAAAGACGACAGATATTGACAATAGTCAATAAAAACTAGATGATATATGACAGAAAACTATTCAGTGGAAAGAAACCAAGCCATCAAAAACATAGGAAAGACATGGTACCTTAAATAGAATTGGAAAAATCCTGATAAAACATCAAGTGTTAAACACTGCATAATTTCTGTAATGCTGAAACAATGGAGTGTTTTCCATTTACATAGGCTTTTGTGCTCAAAATCCTCTCTGCTGACATAGAGTATAACACACACAAGGTTAGTCATTGATCTGCTTTCTGTTCTTATTTCTACCACTGATTGGTGGGCTGACATTGTCAAGTCACTTAAGGTTTCTTTGCCATGTTTCTTCCATGACTAAATGGGGAACAATCACTTTTATCTGCCTCATTTGGGTATTTGAGATTTGATTAATGTGCTTTGAGGACAACAGATGAAAGTCACTGTAGAAATATATAGGATTATTTTTTCTACATATAAACATTAAATGAAAATTAGAATCCAAGCCGTACGTCTATAATCTCCTCTAGGGAAGTTATGCTTAAAAATCAAATGGGCCAGAAAAGGAGCATCTCATAGATACAAAACAATAGAAATTGATGTTATAAGTATGTTCAAACCATGGAAGTGTGGAAACAGTATGTATAAGGTGCTCTGCAGCCTCAGCCGAGACTGAAGTTGACTGCAGAACCACATCATCTTACATGATGTGATGTGGGCTGCATTGTCAGTACCAGTGCAGCGGCTATTTAGGCAGTCCCATCTGCTATTTTAGGAATTGAATATGCAACATTTCAGGTCTTCCCACTGGGTCAGAGACTCTTCAGCTGGCTTGTGCTTGACTGGCTGTTTGTTGCATTCCCACAGGGGTGTTGCCAAGGCATGGGGCCAGGCTCACTTTGGAGAAGGCTCGGGCCCCGTGCTGTTGGATGAAGTGCGGTGCACGGGAAATGAACTCTCTATAGAACAGTGTCCTAAAAGCTCCTGGCGAGAACACAACTGTGGCCACAAAGAAGACGCTGGCGTTTCCTGTACACCTCTCACAGGTAGTTCACTTACCGATAATCACACGGGAAAACAGTGACAAATGCAGAGTTCACAGCTCTGGAAAGGTAGTTTTTAAAGTTCGCAGATGCACAAAACCTCACAGTACTAAAGCGTGCTGGCAGTGTCAAAAAGAACCAGCTGTTGGCTATGGAAATTTTACAGGTACAGAAGATCTCATTATTCTATACAAAGCCTTGATTCCTCAGTAACATGGTAACTGCCACTTACTATGTGGAGCATGTCTTAACTGTGTGTCACATCTATCAATAACAGCATTTCCCCATAAAAGCAATGGGGAATAATGGAATATACAAATAAAAAGGTGCATATACAGTGAAATCATGTCATTAGAGCCCACTCCTGTGACCTTGGCACGTAATAAGGGCTTGAGGGATCAGTATCTTGTGCTATTTTTCTTGCAATTAAGCGATTGCATTATGCAACACTTCACAGCTGACCAGGGGCATTATGGCATTTCTTTCATCTTCCCATTAAATGACACCTAGTGATCAGCACTAGACTGAGTAGTCTAATATTCTGATCAGATGCAATAAATGCAATGTTATTCATTTTGTTCTAGAACAATGATTGGACTTAAAAAAACCTGATTCTTGTTTTTTGTTTTTCCTTACTTGTTAATGACACAGATGGTGCATTAAGACTAACAAGTGGGAAAGGCAGTCATGAGGGACGCCTGGAGGTCTATTATACTGGGCAGTGGGGCACAGTCTGCGATGATGGGTGGACAGAGCTGAATACACAGGTGGTTTGCCGGCAGCTGGGATTTAAGTAAGATTACTTGATATTAGATATCTGACTCTCTGGCTTGACAATGATGACAAATATTTACATGAACCCTATGTTATTCAAGATTCTGGTTTTTTAATATTAGCTGAGTGCTTCGTGGGAACTACTGAATTAAAATCCATTAAAGCCCGTTTCCCTCAGTCTCTAAGAGATATGTATGGCCTCACTTGAGGTAGAATAAAAAACCTTCAGTTGAGGTTGTGATTCAGCAGTTGTTATTCACTGAGTTCCTTCCAATCATCTTTTTGGCTAACTGATATCAATGCATATACTACAGAGAAAAAATGATTTGTTGTATTCTATTTTGCCTATAAAAGTTTGATTCTTCAAAATCTTTGCTTGTTGAATAGTCATTAAAAATCACAGACATTTTCAAGGTATAAGTCTTTCTGCATCTATCTCAGAAAAAAACACAGACTGGCCCTGGAACACTGTATTGAAAATAATATTTTAGAAAAAAAATCCTATTAGAGTTTCATGCATTCACTCTTCACTACTTTTCCTACTGACTGTGGTTACAAAGATACACTCTTATTAGGTGATTGTTGTCTTGCCTTCACATGATAACAGCTCACATTAAAAAAAAAGTCATTTTTCCCCCAGACTGTGACATTCTAATGTATATATAATACTAAGAACATGCTTTAAGTCTCAAAGTGAGAAGCCATACACTTGCTTGAAGAGAGACCCTAATCAAAGGTATTGCATTCTCAAGTTTGTATTAATTTACCAGAAATTCCTTTAAAAAACATTACCAAAGTAGCAGCATATAGTGCTGTCATTGAATTTCATGCTAACTGAACCTACTCTGTCATGGTTAACACTGTTTACTGTTATCGCTTGAGAAACCTTTATTTCTTCAGATATATTTTATTTCCTTTCTAGTGCTTAACTATCACATGCCCTCTCATCACTGTGGACCAAAACATTATATATACGCATTCGTTATGCAGGTATGGAAAAAGCGCACCTGAGAGCTACTCACAAGGAAGCTCTGGGCCCATCTGGTTGGATGATGTCAGCTGCTCAGGGAAGGAGCCAAACCTTCTGGAGTGCTCAAGGAGAGAGTGGGGAAAGCATGACTGTAACCATCAGGAGGATGTCAGACTCATTTGCCACCCAGATAACGACAGCCATAAACTCTCACTTGGTAAGGTATTTCTTTGGTAAAGTCACAGTATGAGTATTGCGGTGGGTGCAGATCTGAGCAAAGTACAGTGTACTTAAGGACGCTTAAAATCTCAGTATTTGGCAGATGTGTCCAAAGAAGGAACAGGAAGGGAAAAAAGCACACTTTTCTCCTCAAGATCATAGGAAGTAATCAGGCTTTCCTTAAAGAAACATAAAGAGTCAGAACATTAAAGATCAGCAAAAATTTGTAAAGTAGTAAAGTCAGATTCCAGAGATCCTGTTCTCTCAGTCTTCACCAGATTTTTGACCTATTAAGCATTTCCTAATGCTATAGCGCATTTCACTCTGCACTCCAAGTTCTAAGTAATTGTCTCATGCTATCAAAAGTTGGAGACATATCCAAGCACTGAGAAGTATAAATCAATAGTATATCCTCCTATGGCCTTACATACAGACAACATGAAAAAAGAGAGACATCGAGAAAGAGGAGAATTTCAGAGATAGCAAGAAGAAGGGCGAGAAGCAGGCAATTATTTCTGTATTACTATTGAGTATCATTCATATTGTGCCTGGGTGAATGGGTCCCACTTGCTGACCAGGACAGAATGATACCACAAAGAAAGATCAAAGAGCCAGTTCCAATATCAAAAAGCCTACAAACTTGTATGAAAAAAGAATGAAAAGGCAGATAAGAAGAAAAATTAGAAATACTACTTACATAGCATAGCGGTATTGTAGAAGAAAATATATACAAATTAATGTCAAAGATTCCTAAATCCACATGTAGATAATTAAGAATTCTGGCTATCAGATATGCACAGTAAAAACTGCAGGGGAACAATGGGTTGCTCAGCAATTCTGAAAAACAGTTTCATTTTTTAGATCTGCTACATACAAATTTTGTAGCTTGTCAGTATGTAGCATTTTACAAAATTGTTGCTGATAATCCTTAGTTTACCCAAGCATATTTTAGTTGATTTTGACATCAGAATTAAAACTAGTGGAGTTACATTCCCAGCTTCTACTGAAATCTAATGGATTTGTATGCCTGGGTGCCTGAAGTTCTCTGGAAATTACAGAGCGAAGATCCATCCTGCAAACTGACATGCATTTAGTGCCCAACATTGCTACCTGTTACATCAACAGTCAGCACTTCCACATCTACTCTTCTAGTCTCTCTCTCTTTATAGTTTTTTTCTCTGTAACCTTTTGACCTCTCACAATCCAATTAATGTTTTTTTGTTCCAGTACAGTTCCATTATGTGTAGATGATGTCAAATCACATTTAGAAGAAATAATTTTCCCAGACCAAAAATAACAGGAATTCAAATAATGACTGCTGTCTTTACAGATGCAAACCATCTGTGCCGCTTTGCTCAAATTCCTATAAAATATAATCTTAGCTGAAGGAGGTCTGGCTCACTTAAATGCATCCATATGGTAACATTCCCACATCCCCCATTACCAGAAGGTTCTATTAATTTTGTGCTCCATAAAAATATACATATATATTCTAAACCACAAGAAGATGAGGTAGCAATAAAATAGATATACCATATCCCATGTCTCTAGCTGGGTAAAAATACTTCCAGAAGAACACATCATTTCAACAAGAAAATGAAGACAGTTTATCTGACATTTCCTACAAGACTTCTGATTGGAAAGCAGACAAAGGCTCTATTGTTACTATTTACTTCCCAGCATTTGAAAAAGCCTTTTTTCTCCCTGTAAGGATGAATTCAGTAGAAAAAATGGCAGATGGTATGGATTGAGGAAACACAGACATTTATGAACACTAAAAACGAGATACAATATGCTACAATAACTACAACAATATGTGTTTAGTATGTTAGATCATGACAACGTAGCTAAATTTTGAAGCTAATTCATGTCACTGTCCAGACAGTATGAACTCCAGTATAAAAAAATGTGCCTTAAATGATATTTGAAGCAAACAGACTATAGTTTTGGTTTCAAAATTTTTAATGAATTAGGCCAGATTTAACTAGCTCTGATCCAGAGTGAGGTTTGGTATATAGAAGTTATTCAGACTCTATTTAATCTAAATTAAATTTCAAATGCAAATGTCTCAAGATATTGCTTTATTTAAGAGCATAATTAATTTATTTCTCATCCTTACAGGGTTAGAAGATACTAGGAACAGGTTAGAAGGATAAGGAACAGTCTTTCCAGTTATTCTAAACAGAACCTCTAATTAGTGTATTAAAGATTATAAAGTATGACAAACTAAAAGATTTAGAAGACGATTGTCACTTCAACACTATAAAGAGGCCTCAGAGGAATACATAACTGTTTTAAGGCTACTTGCATTGCTAGTATGCTATAAAGGAGTCCTAAGTAAGAATCAAATATGTTCTTTGCTTAATTATTCGAAATTTAACTACAGGGCAAGCACTGAATAAGCCAAGATTAATTAAGGCAAACTAATCCACAAGTGAGATTCTGTATTATGAACATATCTGAATAAGCAAACAATTTAAATTTGTAGAAGAATAATCACACATCAGTCTAGAATAACAAGCTGTAGAACATTATGCTATCACAGAAAATACTCTACAGAACAGCATGCATGAGTAAGTAATAACTGAAGTTCAACACAATGTTGCACTTTTTTGCTGGTAACAACCAGTTTGAGAATGGATTTATGAACTGAGATATAATTAAATTAATCCATAAGATTTCTGCAAGGAAAACCTGTCCAGCTTCTATGTGTATCATATCAAAGCTATTTTGGATATTTTCTGCCGTCAAGGGGAGAATTGCTCTGTGCCCACTATGGTCAAATTTTGAGCTGTGTATTGAGCTATTTGTATGAAATGAAGGAATGAGACGAACTCTGAAGTTCAAAATACAGTACTATTTCATGTCATGAGATTTGTACAAATTGCTTCCTTTTGCCAGCCAGGAAAAATATTACTACTTTAACAGCTGACATGAGGTTTGTTGAACATAAACATCAGTTGACCCTATATACTGAACCTGATGAAAATGACTTAAAGTACTAGTTCTTGCATTTGCTTCTGTCGTGAATTGACAGCAGTAATTTATTACCAGGTCCTCCCATCAGGCTGATGGATGGTGAGAATAAGAAGGAAGGACGTGTAGAGATTTTTATCAATGGCCAGTGGGGCACAATTTGTGATGATGGATGGTCTGATAAGGATGCTGCTGTAGTCTGTCGACAGCTTGGCTACAAGTAAGGAAACTCATTAAGCTGTTTCTCAAGTTATTGGTTTGCTGTATCTAAAAATGTTAAGTTTTTGCAACCAAATATCACTAAATTATGTCTGATAACAATATATGCCTTTTAAAACTCGTCTGTTTGGCATTCTTTTAGAAAAGTGCACTTATACTATTTGTATAGGTAGTAGTAGGCTATGTCTTCCAATGGACTATTCATTAACCAGCATAAATGGGAAAAGGAATTTTAATATTACAGTCACATCACAGTCTGACTGCCAACTGAAATGCAAGTTAATGCTAGTCATTAAATATTTTTTTAGAAGTTAAATATTCTGAATTACTAAGCTATTGACTAAATACTATATTTTATTTGTCACTTGTGGTGCTACATGTCTATATGATAGAAACATAATATGCCAATTTTAAATTTATTTTTTTTACGCTTAGTTGCACTAATGTAACCAAGAAGATAATTTGATTTAGTGTATCTGCTCTGTGCTCTTTGCCACTCAAACTGTTCTTAATTTACTTCTTTCACCTTTGGTTTTCAGATTTCTAAACATTTAAAAAAAGAGAGTGGAATTTCTAGTTTGGAAAAAATGAGGGAAACTAATATTAACGTCTAGAATAGCGGAGATTATTACATATTCTGTGAACTATGTAGGTTCTCTGTTTTGCTTCTGATTTTGTGTCAGAGCTCTGTTTCCTCATACTTAAGTGACAATTTTCATTCATATAACAATTTTGATATTGAGTCATCATTAGTCAACACAGAAAAACTTAAGGTATGTAAATTCTAGTGCTTTTGTGATTTGATGTAACAGCATAGATTAAAAAATCGGGAATTTAAAATGCGTTTTTCATTACATTAGCTAATAAAATACAAATATTCAGAATCTAGACTTGGTTTACCAGTTTACTGAAATTGTCTGGAATTTTGCTAAATTTTCAGGGGTAATGGTTGTATTGTTTTAAAGAGCTCTTGATCTGTTTTCATCAAAAGGTCTAATTTTGCATATTGTTAATATTTATCTTTTGTGAAGCTTAATGATGACTTTGAAATCCTTATAGATTCTAACATAACTGTTAAAATTTGTAATGAAATCTATTAATAGCAACAGGTCAGCGTCCACTGTCACAAGGTGTGGATATGATTTCTGCAGATTCGGATGTAGGCACACCAGCTGCTGAATACCTTGCTTCATGGGTTTTTTGGTTCATTTACTGATCTGGCTTGACTCAATGTAGCTTGGAGATTTGATAAAACTGTTGTACAAACGATTATGGCTTCAGCCTACGTGACAGTAATTTGAATAAGATTAATTTAATATAGGTATAGACCTGACAGGACAAAACCACCTTCTAATTAAAACCACTGCAGTGTATTTGTGTGACTTTTGAACCACGTTGCTTAATCAGGCTTACATCACTCACACACACTTTTTTTTTCTGGATACCTAAGAGCAGTAAAGATACAACATCTATAAGACAGATATATAAGTAGCAGAACTACTATGAACTGAAAAATATACAGAACATTAGTGAAATACAATAGGAAGGTAGTGAAATGTCTTCTCCAAGTGTATCTGTAAAGAAATCCGAGCTTAAGAAATACAAATCATGTTATCTCTTTGCTGTATCTAACAATGTAAAGTTTGTGCAACGAAAAATCATCAGATTATATTTGAACAAATAATAATGCTTTTAAAAAACTGTCTGGTATTCTTATAGTAAAACATATTTCAAAGTAGTAGTAGACTATGGCTTCCAAACTACAAAACTCAGCTTGTATTATCTCCCACTGAATCATTCATCCTTAGCCTCTCTGGCCTTTTATATGTCTCAGATGCTCAAACTCAACCACTTAATCCCACCTTCTGTTTTTAAATCTCCACAAGGACAGACAGTTGGCTGGATTCTCAATTTGTGTCATGTCAGAACAGGGGTTAAGATTATAGGATACATCAGAACACGTTTCCTGAAGGACTAAAGACAGACACATTTTAGAAATCTAAAATTAGGTTCCAGAAATTGGGAAAGCTTGTCGGAAACGCTGGATCTTGGTGACCCTATGTCTAGACAGTTGCATTCCACAAACCTGAGTATGCCATTATGTGCACCGATGAGCTGGAATTGCTTCTGGGCCTAGGAGTTCATGCACAGATCTTTTTGCTGAAGTTCAAAATACATTCAGTAGTGACTTGGCTGTTCCAAAGCAAGGCTGGGGCTTCTGGGCTCATGCACCTGAGCTTGAGGGTTGGTGAATGTTGTTTCTTTAGAAATAAACACATTATGAACTTTTCCTGGGAGGAACTCAAAAAGCACCTAATACTGAAGTTGACATCAGTTTTCATGAAGACTGTTTAATTCCCAAGTCTTCCCTACTGTTTTTTTAATACACTTGGATCCACATTACATTCCTTGGGAAAAACAAACCAAACCAACCAAACAACTAAACCAAACCAAACCCCAAAACATCCCCCCCAAGCCCCAAAACACAAACCCACATGTTTATTAGTACAAATGGAAGAAAAAACTGCCTTAAAAAGGAAGACTTGTGTAAGCAAAGGATAAACACTGAGAAAATAGACTAATTTTTTCCTGTATATATTATTCATAGTGTCAATGCTTGTCTGTACTTTTTTTTTTTACAAAATCCTGCTTTGGAACATTCTCAGCCATTTACTAGGGTTCATTTCTGAGACTGGAACAAGAGAATCCCTGAACTGGCAAAATCACTAGGTTCAAGGAAACACTAATTTTAAAGATTAAGCCAGTTTGTCAAATCCATGGTTAATGTTAGTAAAACATAATATAAAGAACATTAGAAAACAACCTGATTTATTGGCTAAAACCAGTCATGAAAACATAAAAATAACTAACAGCACCCTAATCAAAGTATATTTGTAACAGGATAAGCACTAAGAGAACACATACCTTTTCTGAAGAACTATCTACTATGTGATTGGGTTTAACATACAAAAGTATTTTGACAGAATGAGTAAAGAGCAAAAGAGGGTTTTAGAAGCTCCTGCATTTTAGTGAACCAAGTGGCCCAGTAAAACTGGACCCCTTTCATTTAGGACAGGCTTATAAGAACACACATGCAAACACACACATATGTACACAACAAATGAACAAATATCCTGCCATTAGTGCTCCAAAAATTATCTACTACAGGAAAAAAAAAATAGACCCAGGGTAGATGGCCATCCATACTAATCAACTGGATTTCCTGATTAATCATACTATGCCTAACGGTAATGCTGCATCTGAAGAGCTCAGCAAGTTATCGTGTATGGCCTTGTGTCTGAGAAAAGACCTGAATCTTCCCTTCTCCCTAGGGACAGATCTGAGCAAGCAAAAACATTTCTCTGATGGTCATCTGTGCTTAAATAGCTGGCTTGGAAAGCAGCAATTAAGGGATGCATACACCTTTGTTAATGCTGCACTAAAACCAGTTATAAGAGCACATTCCAGCACGTAACACACACATAAGACTTAACACTTCTACATTTAGAGATCTCCCAATTATATGAATTTTTTTTTTCCATTAAGCTGCACTCCTTGCTCAAGAACATAGTGATTTTTACATTTGTTTCCTGATAGATGTTCTATTTAAACAGTGGGGTCTTTTTGTTAAGAGTGGGTATGGGCACATGTTTCATAGCAGGTACCAGCAAACTAAGAGATTACTGATGCACAGGAGAAGGCAGCTAGTTTTCATCTAAAGGTGTGAAGAGTCACTGCAATACAAGTCCCACAGTTCAGTTCACGTCAGTGCATCATTGCAATCCATACGCAGTAAGTGCCCTCCATCTTTGTCTCTCTACATCTCTTTCACCTAAAATATTTACATATGCAACCTCACAGATGTCAGAGTATTCTTTGAGATTTATCTGGTAAGCCAGTGAAGGCAGTGCCCCTATTAAGTAGCCGATAAGAGTCTGCAGAGACAATTATATACTAAACTGCAATAAATACTTCTCCAGGAAAGTTTACTGTGGTGATTCACAACAAAGCAATTTTCAATATCCTGAGGAACTTTAGAGCAATGCCCTAAAGCAGCAACTGTGTTTTTTTGACATAGAGATACCAAAATGAGGTAAGATTTTGCAACTAGTGTCTGTACTATCTCACTGTTTTGTAATACCATACACGGACACAGCAGATGCCCACAGGTTTTGGAGAGTTTGACATTTTTTGTAGTTATCTTTAATCAGAGTATCATCCACAAAAGAAAAACATTTGGATCGAGATGAGACGCGTTGCTTGTGACTGACTAGTTAAATAATACTAAACTCATTAGGCAAACATTGTCCTATACTGGTTCCAAAGTCAGATAAGGCTTTGGATTATCTAGTAAATACATGCTGGCCATGGAAATTAAAAACGTGTAAGGACAGTTGACCTTGTTGTATCATCTCTGTCAGATGTTTTACATGCTTCCCTTTCCTGGCTTTTTACAATTCATGCATACAAACGAACATTCCCTACTTAGAAAACCTGCCCACCTACCCTTCAATACGTGGTAAAAAAATCCAAGCAGGCAAGGCTGAAAAAGGAGGAAGCTTGTATTACTTTCATGCTTGAATTATATGGATATAGGCAGTTGAGGGCTGGATTCTTTGAGTTTGATCCAGCCACACTTCTAGTGTGACGAAGCTTTGAAAATGATAGGACAAATCAAAATTCCTCTCTTAGCTGATAAAGACAAAAACTCTTTATGCTGTTGTAACCTATCTTCCCCAACGCTGCGGGTATAAAGAGAGATAAAAAAGAGGTGTAAAGGGAGAGAAGTACCGTCTTGCCTAATACATTTTCATTGTTAAACTCTTTCTCTACTCCAGCATTTAATGGAACATGCAGTTACTCTTTTGCATACATAGAAGTACTGTCCTTTAGAATATACAATTACAACATATCCTTTAAAACAGAACTAGGTGATATAGTGCAACATTTTAGTTACCTAGAATTCAATATATTCTTATCACAATAAAATAACAGTAAATTGCTCTTAACCAATACATAACCTTGTAGTTCAGACACACCTAGAGGTGGCTGTGGCTTCCTGCCCCGATTCTCGCCCCATTTCCCTGTACAGCCAGTTGAGTGCTCTCCTGTTCGTAATTCTTTCTGACTTGTAAACTGTATACAACAAAACATCTATTTATATATTAAGAAGCATTATCCTAAGTAATTGAAAGAAAAATCTATCACAAAATTTACCAAATGAGATGCTTACATGCACAGTTCATGTTGGGTTTTTTTTGTTTGTTTGTTCATTCACTCCCTCATTTGGGAAAAAAGTTTATCATTGAAGTGAGTTTATTTAGACCACTGACACTATAGTCATTGCTGAAGCTGTATGGCACTACATACAAGCTATAAAATGTCCTAAGTCTGACATTTAAATACTTAGGTTTGATATTTATCCTTATAAAAGCATAGGAATACCATACTGACCTTTTGTAAAATGCCTTGAGGCCCGTATATGTAAATGCTACACACACCCTGAGTACTGTGCTCCTGCCAGGAAAAGCAGAGTGCTAAGACTGAACTGGGTTCAGTCTCTCTCCAATTACATTGCAGTTTTAGAACTCAACTGTGGGGTGCACTTTAAAAATGGCATGATAACAAAATACGTTAGTAACTATCAATATCTAATAGATCTGTAAATCATAGCTCCTACTACACTACAAGTATACTGTATTTGACAGGTCCATCTTTCTGAGGGAATCAAAGCAGAACAAATTATTTTTAGCATTCACAGATGCTGGTTATATATGAGGATTAAAGAGATTATGAAAAAGCAGCTTTCACATATTTTTATAGATATTTATAATGCCGTTACAATGTAAAATACTCTGCATAGAACCTTCTAACTAAAACCATAAAAGTACATTTTAAACATTAGTGAACTGTAGCAATTCTGTTACATTTTTTTTTCCTGCTTACCTGACTAACAGAGGCAAGGAGAAAAGTTCTCATCACGTGAACCAGTGACAGGATTTGGAATAAAATCTCAACGTCTTCATTTTATAGCTCGGTCTCTGAAATATTTCAGTTGAGTAACATGTAGAATAACGTTTAATCAAAAAAAAAATGCTCTGTTTCCAGAGGTCCAGCTAGAGCAAGGACAATGGCATATTTTGGGGAGGGCAAAGGCCCGATCCACGTGGATAACGTGAAGTGCACAGGAGATGAGAGATCCTTGGCAGACTGCATTAAACAAGACATTGGAATGCACAACTGCCGTCACAGCGAGGACGCGGGGGTGATCTGTGACCACCTCAGCAAGATGGCCCTTGCAAACAGCAATAAAGGTGAAGCCCTGTTGTGAGTAACAGACCAAAGGGTTTGAGTGAGGAACTGTCATAGTAGGAACAGACGGACATAAACAATCCCACCTCACAGAGGAAATACCTATACCAAAAGAATGATGGAAACAAAAATGGTGGGAATCCTCTCTGCTTACACTCAGTGATCTTATTGCTGGGCCAGCTGTGCAAAGGAATCATAGTAGACTACTCAAATGATACAGGGTATTTGTCTAGCATAATTTACAGCAGCTGTGTTTCTTAAATTCTACCAGGGACATGACAATGCAAATACCTAGACAGCTACTTTCAGTTTTTCAAGGTATAGCTTATCTTCAGCTGAGGATGGAAACCTATGTAGTATCCCAAGCTCTGCTGCCACTTACATGAAGTAAGGAAGAAGTCTATAAAAAACCCTACACTTGAAGTGCAGAGCACAATTGTGTAAATTGCTCTGTGATCATAGTCAAAAAAAATCTGATAATTTCTAAGTCTGATAGAATTCCGTGTATTTTTCCCCAATCAAAATTTCGTTATTAAAACCCACCATGAAACAGAATAACTTCAGCCTTAGTTGTTTTTTGTTTGTTTTTCTTTTAGTTAACCCTCATTGTAGGTTGGCTAATTTTCATTTTGAGTTTAATGCTGTCTACATCTCCCTTTCTGGTTCAGATTCTCTTGCTTCTGTTTGTGGATTGAGGTTACTACATCGTCGACAAAAGCGAATAATTGGTGGGAAAAATTCTTTACGGTAAATATTTGGTAAAGTCAATATAAAGACATGTATTTGCCTAATTCATGTTTTTATTGTAGGTTTGGTTTGTTTCGTGGGGTTTTTTTGTGGAGTAGGGTGGGGTTTTTTGTTTTGTTGGGGTTTTGTTTGTTTGGGTTTGTTTTTTGTTGTTGTGGGTTTTTTTGTTTTTTTTTCTTTCTGGTCTTGTCATGAGATAGAAGTAGAAATACACTCAAAGCAAGTTTGGTAGGAAATTAAAAAATATTCATTGGTAAATACTTGCAGCATTAGTTGAAAATCTGTAATGCTTATGGGTTTAGTCCTTGCTTAGGTTAAATTTCTTACTTTCAAAATAGCCATTTTACTTTTTTCCAAAGTTATCTTATATTGAAATGTTAGCTATATGAAGAGAGCTATGAGTATAGTACAAGGTTTTAAATGCTACCTACACTAAAAAATAGGCTTAGATGTCATTCACTGCCTAAGATCTTATTTTCCTTCACAAAATAAGCCTCTCCGATGATGAGACAGCTATACAACCAGGCTTTTTGTTAACACTTTGTTCTTAGCTTTTAATTACATATTTACATTCACCTAATACAAACAGATGAACTAAATACTACTACTATATGCTATGATAGGAAGTCCAGGCTTTATTTTCTTAACTTGTGAGTAACCACAAAAATAAAAAATGTTCACAGAATCTTATGAAAGGAATTGTAAAAAAATGCACTTATAGTATTATTATATGTCATTGTGCAACCTATTTCAAAGTACTTGCATAGCATAAATCAATCCACTTCAAAAAAGACACTAAGTGTTGAAAGAAGACCTCATTGTCGAAAGAAGTCTTTAAGACAAAGAACTTGACAAAGTTTGAGAAGGAACAAGATACTTACATATGTACCAGGAAATCCAAAGCTGTCCAAATTACCCCATTTTGGAAAGACATTAAATCCCATATTCTGAATTGTTTTATACTTTATGGGAAGTAAATTCCTTCACCTTACTTTAGAACACTGGGCACTGGGAACTCTGAGATAGGGTACTGGACTAGATGATCCTGGGCAGCTCTTGTACCTATTCAGTTTGACAGTAGTCAGAAAATACCTAAGCGTACCCGTTGTTTGTTCCTGGATGTTGCTGTTGCTTACAGGTGCATCTCTCTCCTCCTTCCTTTCTCTGATTCCATATTTTGCTAATCTATTATTAATAGATTGGTGAAAAATAATCCATCCTGTCTTGATAGGCCTGCAAATAAGTATCCTAGATCTACTATACAAAACAGATGATCACAGGATGAAAAATTATGCTAATCCATTACTTGTGGTTTTTACAGTTGCTTTAGACCTCTTGATTTGCCAGCTTCCTTATTCAAACAGTTCAGAACCAACAAAAATATTAACACAGACAGGAAAGGACACTTGTTTAAGCTTTTGAAGAAATTCCTTTCTTTCCTGTATCCAGTTAACGGGAAATTTCTGGTTTGTTGACTTGGATGGTATTTGGCAAGGAACCCATAGAATGTGTCTTTGGCACAATTAATGAAATCCAAGAAGGGAAAATAAAAATAACTGGCAGTGGAAGGAAGCACTCAGAGTGCTGGATGCACAAGCAATCTGTAAAGTAATCCTGACCATTGTTAAATCGAATTCAGAATGCTGCAGGAATATAAAGGTATTCTCAACTGTTACTCAATAAATAACATGGTTTGTAAGCTAAGTCAGCCAAAGAAACAAAATAGGATTTACACTCAAGGTAACCAACACGCTACCTTATTTTTCCATTGTTGTACCCTGAACACAATGTCTTACGCCCTCTGTAGGGGCGGCTGGCCATGGCAGGTTGCACTCCGACTGAAATCTTCTCATGGTGATGGAAGACTCTTGTGTGGTGCTACTCTCATCAGCAGCTGCTGGGTCCTCACTGCTGCACACTGCTTTAAAAGGTAGGTCTCTCTTCAACAGTGAAGTGTATTTTCAAACTATTTTGTTGTTCTGGTTATAGGCAAAAACATTCCCATTCAAGCCCACTGAAAACTGTTTGAAGAGTTGATCTTTGGTTTTAGAAACCCAACCAACCAAACTTCTTTCCCCCCAAATAAAAACCAAAAAAACTAACACATTGAAATTATCCTGGTTATCATTCACAAGATTTATATTCACAATTTGAGTGTTTCCAGGCCAAAATATAGACAATACTTCTGACATTTGAACACAACTTTCTGTTGCAGCAAAACTGCATCTTATGACTTTCAGGTTATAGTGAAGACAACTGAGGAAACAAACAGAGGAACTGTAGTATTTCAAGTTACTGATAATGATAGATATTGGTAATGATAGATATTTTTACTGTAACACTGCAGTGAATAGATGAACTAGTCCCCAGAACCCATTTTAGGGTAAAGCATTAATATGTATTTTGCTGAATCTAATGGGAAAGTAAATCTGTACACTGGATGCAAGTGAGACTGAGCCGTTTTGCTTATTCTTCACAAATAGGTGTGAGCAACTGCCTTACTCGATTATCTCACAATACAAAAAGAATTGTGTTTTGCAGCCACTTAAATAAAGGTCCCATCCCATTTAACAAAGAAATATTTGCCTAAGTGGTTATACTGGTATAATTCTCTGACACTGGCATCTAATAAAACTATGCCAAAGTCAACTCCTTTCCATATGTTTAGCAACTGGTTTGAAACTTAGACTCTCTTGTAAATCACAGTTGATCTAATTGGTCTAACTACTTCTGCAATTCTCAGTGTTAAGCTAGTATCTAGCTTTTCTAAATATCTTTTCCAATTTTTGCAGAAACAGATAATCTGTTACTGATAATTCTCCTATTCAGTTTTTATTATATCGCCTCTACAGTACTTTTGACATCAGGAATTCACTGCTGATGAAATTACTGTAGTATAAAAGCATGAACTTGCACAGTAAGGAAGCTGGTCTAATATTTTAAGGTTCGAGAGCAATTATTTCATTGGAATCCTTATGAAACATTGCAGTATGGGCTAGAATAAAAGCGTAGAAGAATGGCATTGGAGTTTCGATGATATTTGCTAGAATTTGTTTAAGTGGGCTGCAAATGTTTCAACTTTGGACTTTATACCTTTCCATTTGCACACTAATAACTAGAGTCAGGTTGACTAGAGTCAACTTTTACCTTTGCCTAGCGCCAGATGCACATATTTTCATGTTTCATAAAAATGAAATCTTGGTAATATTTCAAGCCAAAATGGTCAAACAAAATTTCTGCCTACTTCTACTCATGTCCCAGTTGTTTCTGTAGAACTATGAAAGCACTTTAGTTGCTGTCATTAAATTTTATCGAAAATGACTTCCTATTTCCCTGTTCATCATCTCTGTAGTGATTACTAAGGATGCAACTTAAACTCTTGAGAAAGCCTTTGATTAAAGGATTGAAAGCAAGTCAGTTTTTTGTTATTTTATGTCAAGGGAAGAAAAAGGGAGGTCACAGGGAAGCCAGTTATGTTTACTAAGCCAAATCAAGATCTTAGTCACCCAGCTCTTCTAGAACACTTTCACAGAGTTCAGTGAAACATTGGTAGTCTCTGTGCTGCTGCAGCTGAAGTGCATTCTTACAGTAAGCACTCCCCACAATCCATTACCTGTTCTTCCCAATGGCTTGCTTACAGAACTGCGGCTCCAACTCATTACTGAACGTGCTGCCATTTTGGCAGCTTTGCTGAGCACCCACGTGATGAGGGAGGGGTGTGGATGAGCAGCAGCATGGCTGGAGCACTGGACACTGCGATACTTCCAGACTGGTGCAGTCACTCAAGGATCTCTCCAAGCTATCCTAAAACTATTGCATGTGGTCTCAGGGACCGAAGTATTGTTTCACCACAGATGTTGCACTTCAAACTGTGCAACCTAGACCTAAGCATGCAACTCTGACAGCCTGTGGATCCACTACTGTTTACTGTAAAGGGGAGAAGGCACCTTTAGCTCTGAGTTGACATTAGACAGACTGCACTGAACTTTGTAATGATCTCAGAGTGATTTTAAGGGGCTAGGTTTCCAAGAGCTATCTATAGATCAAGCGCCTTCTTCAAATATTTTCCACAGACGGAAAGGAGAAAGGCCAGTATACCATTTCTCATACCCTGGAAATTGGAACACCACTTAAATAAGAAAAATGAACTCATTTGCACTATGGATAAAAATTAAATACAATTTAATGCATAACGACAGGAATGGTTTGCCAGGAGTATAGCAGCATTACTGGTTTCTATAATTTCATAGACACATAGTTTAAGATAGAAAATTGTTTGAAGCTATTTTTCCTTTTATAACCCACCCATCTTATTAGCAAGTTTTTTCCTGAGTGATTCTGACAGCTATATGGAATCTGCAGGTCTATACATTAAAAAGAAACAACCCCCTCCCCCCCAACAAATAAACAACACCACCAAAACCAGCCAACCAAAAAAAAGGGCAAAACAAAACACACACACAAAACACCAAACCAATCAAACAAAAAACCCACACAACCACACTTTGGATAATAAGAAATGAGACATAGAAAGAAGGAAATCATAATGACCATTATGTCATTTTAGGAAATACTGTGTTACTTGAACATTGTACTCTTCCAATAATGTAACTCTTACTTGCTTCTTTAGGCATTTCTGAATGCCCATGTATACTTACACATGGTCCTGGTAATTTTGTTTTGACAACTAGGGACCATGAAGCACAGTGGAACCAAATACCTAGTAAGACACCAGAAACCAAAGCAGAACCCAGAATTAAAATGCAGTTTTCTCAAAGGCGAAGTGAATTCAGGTATGCCCTGTATGTCAGTACTTCACTTGACTGGCAGCAAGATGATAATAGCACGGTGGCTGATTACTAATCCAGCCTCCACTTGGCTGGGAAACGAACCTGCTAGGAGGCGCTAAGGTCAACACTGGCAGGCTGCACTAGAGCTTAAAGGCAAGCCCAGTCCAGCCATCCAACAGGGGGGTAATGCCCTGAAAGCAGCATCATTTTGCACCCATGAAGCACTCTCAGACTCCTCCTTTGCCTCCACTCTTCAAAAGTGATGTGTCTGACTCTGCCATTTCATAGGTGACTTTCAGGTGAGGAAGACTGGACACCCCTGAGCTAGACTACTTTGCCTTTTGGGTACTGATACTCTATTACAATATTTCCACATTTGGCAAATACCAGCTACTAGAGGGGAAGAAATACGACTGTCTACAGATGAAAAAATCAGTTTAGGAAAGACTTATTTTCTGTGAATGTGCACAGAAATATGATAAATATGTCCAAATACTGTTCATTAAGCCTCTCTCTAGAAGCCTTGTACCTATTAAAGTTTCATACATTTGCATGAGAAGCGGCACTTCTCATTCTATTAAATGTTTTAAATCAGTACTTTTAAGTAAGATAAACCTTCCTGGAACTCATTTCTTCAATATTCTGCTATAAATGACCATCATCTA
The DNA here is from genome assembly GCF_036013445.1 of Caloenas nicobarica. Classification (NCBI taxonomy): domain Eukaryota; kingdom Metazoa; phylum Chordata; class Aves; order Columbiformes; family Columbidae; genus Caloenas; species Caloenas nicobarica. The sequence continues at coordinate 11,624,869 of NC_088248.1, read as the reverse complement.
TAACACAGAGAAACAGCAGGAACCTATTAAAGGGAAAACAGCTCCTTTTGTCAAAATCAAGGACATAACATTAAATAGAAGCAGCAAGTTTTCTAGTACACTATCTGATATATGGTTTACAGGAGAGCACTCATTATTGCTAGTCTTAAACTTTCCTTCATGCTTAGGCTTACGAATCAAAATAAACAATTAAAAACCAAGTTCCTGTGATTATTATTAGTTTAGGAAGGAAGTTTTTTCATTTCTCATCTAAAGTACAAGCATCTAATACATTTGTGACTTTGTAGTACTCTGACTTCCATGAGGTCTAAAAAAAAAAATAAATGAAAAAAACACATACATCCACTTCCTCTACTTCAAATTGCATTAAAGGTAATGGATAGAGTATATGGTAAGTCCTGTAATTGATGCGGGTAAGGCCTGTTAACTAAAATGCATCACATTAAAAAAAAAATTATACCATCTAAAATTACCTTTTTCTATTTGAGACTCAGATTTCCATTGGACTACTGATAGCACACATCTGCAAAATACTGTGATTGTGTTTGTTCATATGTACAAAAACTATGTCAATGTACACAATGGTTAACTTAGATGGGCAAATATTTATTGAAGGTAAAGAAGCATTCATAATGCAGAAACTAGCAGCAGAGCGCTAAGATGTGATTTGCTGCAGAGAGCCAAAATCGTATGTATAAATTATGAGAGAGTATTGTCAGTGACCTTTTGGAAATATTTTTGGCAGATTAGCTCAGGCAAAATATATATTTAATGCTAATGACGTTGTAAATTTGTATTCCAATGACATTCAGATGTGTACCAAAACCTGTTAAGATTCTACTTTCAAACATTCAAAGATCATACCTAGCAACACAGAATCCAGTACGGATTTGGTACAGAATCCAATTTATGATAGCTTTTAAAGGCAATGACATCAGCAGTTATAAACAATGACTGTAGCAAAAATTATTAGACTGTTTAGTACCACTTACCGGCAAAGAAAGCTGCATCATTGTACTTATTGGGCTCAGCTGCTCTATCACAGGTTCTTAAGTGGAATGTCATCATGCAGTTATGAAATTTGAGCAGAAAAACATATCTGAGATGTCTGTAACAAGAACAATTCTTCCATTTATTTTAGTGGGAGTTTTGCATATAAATTTGAGTAATTCAAATGAAAATAATAATGCCATTTTACTGCAATAGGAAGTTAAGTACTTTCTGTATCAGCTTCCGTTTCTAATTTACTCTGAGGAAAATAAATCCTACTGAGTTGGCTAATTCATCTGCCAAGATTGTTTGTAATCTTGCCCAGACAAGAGGTGACACCAGAGAAGTACTTAATTGGCTGTAAAACCTTAGTGTTACTAAACCCTTCACATTCTGAGCATTACATCTGTTCTGTAAATAGATTTTGTAAAAGTGAAAAACGGTTTGACACTGTGCACCCTGACCATTCAGCCATCTGCCTCTACACTCACCTTGTTGACTTTGGAGAAGGCACAGAAGTTGTGCTGTCAGTGTGTAAAACATTCTATAGCTGCATGTTTTATTCATCTGTTTTTCAAATCGCACAGAGGACCAATGCATTGATTATTAGCTGACACAATAAAATGAGCTACCAGGGTCTGTCAGTTTGGTTTTCATCGCACATTCAAAATGCCTTATATATAATACCACGGTAGCTTGCTTTCTGTCGAACAACCAACATTACGGGTACTTCCATGAAAAAGGTGGTCAAAGTGGTCATTACACTTACCCTTGATTTGGTAGTTTCTCTTCCTGCAAACAATTCAGAAATCTTTAAGCTGTAGTTCTAGGAAATACACTAGCTATGAGGTTATATAGTCTCCATGTGAAGAGACAAATTACCATTTAATATATACAGATATTGAACTGCTGATGTAACTTTCTGCAGAACACAAGATTAAGGAATCAGATTAATTTCCCTAATATTTTCCATAACTAGAGGAATAAAATATACTTTTCCCCTAATTCGTATATTTACATAAAAAATATTTCTAACTTTGAATGCTATGGTTTTGCCAAAGCATTACTGGAAATTTTTGCACACGGGCCAGGAAAATTTGCTTTCAAGTCTATCTGTGTGTAAACATGCTAAACTGAACTCCGAATTATAGTTTCTAAAAATTCCCAGAGGCAATAATGAGCAAATATATAAAACCTATTCAGTACAAACTGGCACAGAAATGTACCAAGCATTTTATTGTAAAGATGCACAACTTATTCATAAAACAGTCACTTTCACAGAAATAAAACTAGAAGAAAACTGTTAAGAAATGCCTGTACTATATATTATATTAACACATTGATGATGTGTGTAGCTTTACTCCTTCCTGTATTAAGGAAAGCCAAATAGATGGCAGAAGAAAAAACTAAAAAGAAACTCGCCTAAGGCCACAGATCAGATCACATCACTGCTGTAATAAAATCCCATTTTCCAGCCAGTGCCAGATTATATTTTTACTCACTCCCACATCATAGCTCAGAGGAATAACAATAGAAGTTTGGACTGACAATCGTATACTAAGTGTCTTGGCAAAGTATGGTAAGATCAGTCTTTTCTGATGTAAGCTGTGTGGCAACGGTGACCCAGGAAGGATTCATCACTGTCAGAGCAGAAATTCCTGGCAGGCAGCAGATAGTAAGGATTTGACAGACAACCTATAGGGGTGCAAAATTTAGGGTTTCACTGATGCCTTACTTCAGATGGCCAAATACAGATGGATATATATAACTCCAGAAACTAGTGAAGACTGAACAGCATTTCTTACCCTGAAGAATCTCCTTAAAAGCAAGAAAAATAAAAGCAATATATCAGGTGCCAATCCTAATTCCATGGAATTTTGCCATTTATTTTATCAGGAAAAGAATCAACTATGAAGTCTTAGTGAGCTTTGTATTTTAAAAAATCAGATTTGTTTTTTTTAAAAAAAACCACATAAATAAGCACCTTTATTCTAGAAACGTCAAGGGACTAGAGTCACAACACCTGGAGACCCAGGATTCATTTTCTGCCTTTTCTGATGTTGTTTTCCTATTCATGCTCTCATTACTTAATTGGAAATTCCTAATGAAAATCTTATAGAATACCAGCACTTTTGTGGTCAAAACAGAAAGATTAGTAAAGTGACACATTCAAAGAGGTTTTTTCTTAAGTATCTTTGAGATAAACTTACTGATCCACAAATTAAAAAAACCTCCTAAGCTTTTTTTTTCCCCAGGGAGGAAATAATGTATGGGGTAGAAAACAAAATATTTTTTCTCAGTTCTCCCTCCAAGACTAAAATCAGTATGAATACTTTTTAAACACCTCTGTAAACTTCAGAAAGTCTCCATCAGTTGCATCTCTTCACTTCCAGCTGCTATAGAATTTTGATTTCCAGCCATAAGAAACCTACAGTATCTGGAGAGTATTTCACAGAGTACTATGGAGGAGGACCTGAAAAAGCTTTGTGGTAGACAAGCGACTTCATTTTTCCTATGTAGCAGGTCATCTTCAGATGCCCAGATGTTGGGTCATAGCCTGCAACCCCCTCCTACAAGCATAGCAGTGACATTTTACTCACAGAATACCTGAAGAAGTGCAGAATTTGACAAAGAAAGCCTTGCAGAAAACCAGGAATACAACCCACCCTTAGAAGAAATATTCAGTGGTACAGTTATATATTGTTCAGAAGAAAACTGTCATATTCCTGCTTTGCCTGCTGCTCCCCAAGCAACCTTTAGTGAGCAATGGAGATCAGCACATTACTGGGGAGTATTAATAAAAACAACTATAGGTTTGAAGGTGATACAACACTGTAGCTTGTTTTCTGCACACATATTACAAATTTCCTGTTGAAGGCTATAAGGGAAAGAGAGAAATCAAAGGAAAAATATTTGGGTTCGTTTAGCCAGGTTTTGAAATAAATAAATGCACCCAACAATACTCCCTTGTTTGCATTTTTCTGACCAGGGCTGTGTGTCCTGTAATCCAAAATCTCCAAAGGCATGCACAGAAAATTCTTTTTTATAGCCACACTAATCATCTCTAAGGTATTTACCATTTAGTCAATGATATTAAAGAAATTTGGGTCATATAAATGCAAAACAAGTCTGAGATTTACAGGCCTTCTATCACTGACAATAGGTGGTTGTAATGCACTTATGCTTTGTTTTCCTTATTATTACTTCAGTTAATATAAGAGGCTTTTATAAAGTTCTCTAAGCCTCCAAAATTTCTCAGCCAAACTAGAGTAAGCTTGAATACTGTTTTCATTTCAGTAATTATTTGGAGTATCATAATCACGTTAGTACTCAGGTTTTCGTTCTAATACTGGCAATTTGTGCTACCCTTACTAAATACATTTATGGTGCACACCTTGCTTGTACCTTTGAAATAAATGCCAGTAACAGCAGATGGCCATAAGAAACCTTGCCTGTGAAAATATACAAAAGGAACATAGCTCCATCTGAAACTTCACGAAAAGCTTCCTTTATATTCTTTAGGATACACTTGACTGTCAATCTAAACATCTGAGAAAGCACTTTTGCTCTTTACAAAAACCTTTTGGTATCATTATTTATATAAGCAATAAAGACACTGATCAAATCTGCATGGTTAGGACCTGACTTTGCATGAGTCAGCCCTATTTGTTTTCACCTCAATCTTAGGTATGGCAACAACACACGGAACTATGCTGTGCGAGTTGGAGACTATCACACACTGGTACCAGAAGAGTACGAGGAAGAAATTGGAGTCCAACAGATTGTGATGCATAAAGAGTACAAGCCCAACAGCAGTGACTACGACATTGCATTGGTGAGGCTACAGGGGCCAGAGGAACAGTGTGCCAGATTCAGTACCCACGTCTTACCTGCTTGTTTGCCATTAAGGAGAGAGAGACCACAGAAAACTGCTCCAAACTGTTATATCACTGGATGGGGTGACACAGGTAAAAATATTTTGATGATTTCCACCCACTGCTCTCATTACCTGAGGCTGCTTATTTATTAAAAAAAAACCAACCTAATTCTTAAAATAAGAAATGCTCAAAATAGAACAATCTTACTCTTTTCATATAGGTGAGTATTTTCTCTCCTGATCCTTAAACAGGAACGACAGCACTTTGTTTACTGAATTTAGTTTGTGTTTGAGAAGTGGCGATTAACCATGTCACTCTAAATCACAGAACGAGTCACTAAAATGGCCTCATTAACACAGACAAGCATGAATGAAAAGCTTATTTGTTGCCAGGCACACCCTGTGCAGCAGCTTGTCATCCCCTGCCTCAGAATAACTAACAGCTCTAATATATTTAAGGTTTTTAAGGTAAGTACAATTAGTATTTTAGAAAGGTTATTTAAATTACACTACTTCAATAGCAACATGGTTAGAAAATATACACACGATAGAATTCAAAGTAACATTTTTAGTCTCTTGTTACCACTGACATTTTCAATCAGCGGTTAAATTTAAATAAGAGAGTATCTTGCCAAAATTTACAAGAACCACAATGTAATCTGCAATCCAGCCTTCTGGAATGAGCTATCTTGTCACTTTTTAGGTTAGTATAAGATTCTTCCTCTTTAAATGTCATCATCCTTTACATGTTTTACAAACTAATAACCATGTTTTTACTTTCATGTTTTCATGGTGTTGAATACAGTGCAAGACAGCAACCACACTTGAACCTTTGTTCCACTGACTCATTCAAACTGTAAGGAGGCAAGGCAAAATATCAGTTCTTCCTCTTCGCATGCATTTAATCCGTGTACACAGATGTCTGCGTCACTGTACTACAATAAAGGAGATAGACTTGTAGGGTGGGGTTTTTTGCTAAAAACAATTGCAAATTCATTTCCTAGCTCTGTATAGCTTTTTACACAATTGAGTGAAAGTTCTGCAATATTGTTTACTTAGGACATCTATTTAAGTTTGCATTAGCCACGGCAATAATTGACTTCAATTACAGTAAGAAATAACATTACTACATTACTTCAGTGGAAATTTCACACTTACTATATGAATCATACTTACTTTGTAAATATTAATATTTTACTTTAAAGTAAAAAAACCCCAAACAAACAAAAAACCAACCAAACAAAACCACAAAAAACCCCAGACGATTGGCCTTAATTTCCCATGTTTGCAACTGAAAAGGAGGTGCCAAGCTATAGAAAAAAGTCAAATTATTTAAATCTTGACTTTTCTTAAGCAGAGCAGTGCTTATACAATGCAGGATTCACAAAAAAAAAAAAAACAGTACAGGTTGTGGTCACTCCTGCAAAATTAAGATTCCTTTTGGTCAGGGGTCTCATTAGTACTCTGGTACATAGAAGTTACCATGACTGTAAGATTCAAACAATTCTGCCGATCCCTACTAGAGCACACTTGGGCTCGGTTAACATTGGCTCCTCAATTGAGGTGACAAGAAGGCTTGCGTGTACTTACTTGTAAGCCAAGAGAGGATGAAGCGCCTGTCAGGCTGAGTTAGACTAGATATGAACTGGCAACTTAGAAACGAAGTGTTTCTACAGCTTTAGTCTCAAGATTCCCCCAAATAGCTTCCCCATTCAAGTATTAGGGCATATAGTCTTCTAAAATAAACAAAGTGTGTTTGGAACAAAACAAACCCCAGCACTGGAAAGATCCAGCGAACTGAGGAATAAAGCTACATCTTAAAATTTAAGCCTTTTTTAATATAAAAAAGCGCATCTGTATTACATATTTCCAATATCTATATAGTATTATAGTGTTAGATTTAATGCATAGTATATTTTTTCAACAGTCTTATTTTCAGTCATTTTATTTAATGACAAAACAGTGCGAAGGACTGACAGCGAAAATTGGATTAAATCATATTTATGTTTCCATGACCAAGCATCATAATGATACAACAATTTGGGTTGTCTTTTCAGGAAGGGCTTATTCAAGAACATTACAACAAGCTGCCATCCCCTTACTTCCCAAGAGGGTATGTGAAGAGCGTTACAAAAGAAGATTCACAGGAAGAATGCTCTGTGCTGGAAACATCCAAGAACAGAAACGTGTTGATAGCTGCCAAGGAGACAGCGGCGGACCACTTATGTGTGAACGTCCAGGGGAAAGCTGGGTTGTGTATGGCGTGACCTCCTGGGGCTATGGCTGTGGAGTGAAAGATTCTCCAGGTGTCTACACAAAAGTATCATCTTTTGTACCCTGGATAAAAAGTGTGACCAAATTATGAACATCCATAATGAAAACAAAACTTTGTTAACAAAGTTTGAGGCAGGACAACTTGAACAGCACAGACAGTGCACAGCTGGAGCCCACAGTGGGTGGAAATGGACACATTCATGTCTTTTCATTAAATCCAAGCTGTATACACACAATCTTTCCAGTTAGGAGTTACTATCCAAACAAAATCCCTCTGTGTTGAGGAAGTTTATATTGCACGAACAAGTTACCATGTATTTAAAAGAAGGGGAAAAAATGATAGCCAGTTTAGAGTAACATTGGAGCAGGACAGCTGGAGAGTTCGCTATGAGATTCACTGCCCACAGGAAGACTCTAGTAACTCCAAGCTATTTATGTTCTGAACTTCTCTAGAATTACTTGCACATCTCAGAATTAATCTTCAGTCTAGTTTGTTTAATCACTTCTTGACTGGTATCCTATTATTCCTATGATCTTGTACTCAGCCCGCTAATTTTGACTCATGTTTCATTACATAATGAGACAGGTTGACTCGTGGTGATTAAATCTGCATATGCATTAAACATTAGAAGGAAAATAACTGTAAATAATCAGATCCCCAGCTATTCTGATAAATGTTCTCACAGCTTATTGTGCATAAAATACATTCCCAAGTAAAACAGGTAGTACACTGCAAGTTAGTTTCCCTGTAAACGTCCTGCACCGTTGCAAGAGCCAGATCAAAACCAAATGACCTCTTATTTTCTTTCTTCTAGATAAATACAATTTGTCTTCTTTCTGAAGTTCCTAATTTTTAGTATATACAGCATTTCAGACAGAACTTACTTTTCGTATTTACCACTAGCTGTCAGTACAATATCAGACTAACAAATATCCAATGCTCTCATTGCTGGCATGGAGGGGCTTTACTCAAGTAACACAAAGAAGCTTTGCTAATCCTACAAGGGAAAATTGAAAGTACGTACAATACAAATATTGGAGGTGTTGAGCCAATACTTGTCTGAAAAGGTCTGTGAAGTCTTGAACTACTATTTTCTACAAGATAATGCTTAGACAACTCTCTCCTGCTTAGTTGTAACACTGGTTCAGACTGATCTGACAGGAAAGGTGAGAGTTATTTGAAACCAGTAATTGCAGAATACTTGTGTATCTTTTATCTAATAACTGCTTAGATTTCTCACGGTGATTTATGACACTAGATTAAAAATTCAGTCATATGGTCCTTAATGCCCTTTCCTATTCTAAATATCATTTAGAAATACCTATGAGTTAGATAGTTTTCGGTGACTGCTAAAGAATTGACATATCTTGATTCCACTTAACTCCTTTTACAAATACTGTTACCCACACTATAGAAACCTTCATGATTATAAAAATGCACTGATTAAAAGTTACTCTTGATGTACAAGATAAATATAAAACAACTTACTATCATTTTAGAAAGGGCCACTGCATTGAACTTATCACACAGAACAGAGGAAATAATTATTATCTTAGTGCCACATTAATGAGTATCAGTCTTAAAAATATCTGAGACTAGAGTCAAGAGTGAAACAGGAGAGTTCAGTGGTACCCCTGCAACACCTGTCAAAGGCCATTCTGACCATCTGCAAGTGTGCTCTGCATATGATCTTAAAAAACAAGCTCTTTAAAAAGCTGAAACAAAAGTTCTGTGGGCCATGAAGCACTCCAGTGTGAAAAGTGTGGCAGATGTGTGTCACCACATAGTGACTGTACAAACTATGACTACAAGTGAGTGTTTTCCTGTGTTTCCTATCCCCAAACACTCCGGCTGTGACAATGTTGTGTGGCCTGTTGTGAACAAAGTGGGATGCTTGTATTCATGTTGTAAGTGGGCAATCATTCATTTCTGTATGGTTCTATGTCTCTCTGGTGTTGTAACAAGTATCTAAGACAACTCAATTTACATACAAACTGGCAATGATATTGTGGAAACCCATGTGATGAAAGACTTTGCTCTTAATTTCTCTCAGACCTCAAAGTTAGTTTTCAAGTGTCATGACTAGTTGAAATATCGTGTTGGAACTGGTGCTAAACTGGTACGTGAGGTGCTTTAATATATTTTAGTTTTCTGTAATTCCACACTATTTGAAATAGTGTGAAATATTTTGCTTAAAAACTTAATAAAATCATCGTACTGTGACCATCTACTGTTATACCTATGTGAAACACTCTGCTAGTCAACTTTAAAACCATTTATTTTTACTTACACCTAGCCCTTTTAATTAAAGGAAAGAGGAAGTAAATATGTCAAACGGTATCAATTTGTACCATCAAAGCTTTGCTCTACAAGACCCATTATTTTGAAACTTGTGGTGAAGTAGGCTATATAGTGCAATATGTGTTGTGTACAGGGGAAATAATAATTTTCTTTTAGAAGTTGCACCAACAAATACAATACAGGGGAGGGGAGGAACAAACAAAACCAACTCTGCATACTTAATGTAGTAAATATTTAGATTTAATACAGTAGTTCATTAGTTTTGTTCTTTTAATTGGATGCTTTATTGTATTTTAAAATGTTGCAGTACCGTTTTCATGCAGAGAGCATGTCTTTTTAGTTTCTAACATAAAATTATCTTTGTTATGCCATTCTAATTTTTGTTCAATGAGTCTGATGATGTAAATGTATACAATAAAAACTGGCACGCTGACTAACTTTTATACATTAATCCTGTGGATAATGTACAAGTAGATGTTGCAGGAACATTAGCTGAGTAAACTTCATATGAGCTTTCTTAAGTGAAAGAATGGTGCTCTTGAAAATATTTTCTTCAATGCATATAAGCCATGGGCCATTTTCTGAGGGATGGAACTTTGTTCTGTACAATGGAATTCTTACTGCTTTGTGTGCTTTAACTTAGACTAGTTAGGTGGTCATAAATAAATTTATCCTATACTCTTAAAACTGCTTAAGATTCTTTGACCCTTGCTGCTTTCCCCTTTTTTAACATTTTTAATACATACAAACTTTCAGAAAAGAATGCTCTTCAGCCTACACTAATGGGTTTTTGTATTAAGTAAGCAGGTCATAGTGTCAACAGTGGCAGGAAATAAGACAACACTCAGCTCTTCTATTCCCAGATTAGATGATCATTTTAGACACTGATGTGTAATCCAGCCAACTTCACCAATACTGTGAAGATTTATAGCTAGATGCAGTACCTCTGAACTTCCCAAGTTTTTTCTCCATTTTCCAAAGACTATACAGATATCAGAAACAAATAACAGAAGCATTACTGCAACTAACACACAAAGCCTATTTAACATGAATTTATCTCAGCCCTGAACAACTTCCCAAAGGGCATTACATACAAGCATTAGACCACAGATAAACCAAGATCCCATTTTATGATCATTATACGCAGAATATCTATAACCTCAGCTGTCTTACTTCCAGAAAAAAAAAAGTCACAGCACTATAGTAGCTTATATTTTAAAATGTTTGTCCTGAATCAATGTTCTCCATTCTTTTCAGTGTGAGTGCAAGTATTTTGTGCTTCCAAGTGCTAGAATATTTCTACTTGTGATTTTAATGCTGTTATAATTTCGGAGTGTCCACCACCGAACATAACTTACAAGAAGGCTAAAACAATTAGGCTCAAGTAGTAGATAGCAGAACAAGAAACCACCCAGAAGACAGGTAGTCTCTGGTATCAGGAAAGAGTATTTTTTTTGTTTGTGCTCCAAGCTGCTAGGTAACAGCAAATGCAGTTAATTGAGGCAGTAGAGACAAGACCTACCTTAGACCTACACATTAGATACCTGCTCACATGCAGTAGTGCCTATTCCATTTCTTTCCATGAAACACAGAAACTGACCATGTAATTTCCTGCAAATGCAACACCAAGCAACCACAAACAGGAAAGACTACGTTAAAATTTGGAAGGAATATTTACCTTTATGGCAATGTAAAGGAAAAAAAAAAGACAAGACTGGGTTGGGTGAAAGTTGGTGAGGTGTGAGGCACTGGACGTAACTGCAGATGGAACCAGGTACAGAAAAATAAGGAACATCTATAAATGTAAGAGCCAATATGCAAAAGGAATAGATTGGGAATTAAGTTCACAGAGAAATTATGATAAACAAGCTGTCCTAAGCCACGTGGAAATGAAAAAGCCACATCTTGTAAGAATAATCCTATTGTAGCCAAGTACTGAGAGAAAGCAGATTTCACTACCCTCTGTGCATGTGACTCGATGTTCATGGAAAGCTTCACAGTAAAGGCAATGACTCACTAAGAGCACTAAGAACCTTAAAGCTACTCCCTGACAGATCATAGGACTCATGACCATTCAGGTGGAAATACCACTTACCTCATCATTTGGCTCACACAGTGGACTAGCCAGACTGCTACATGATCCTCCTCTAAATTATAGTTTCACACACAAGAATCCTCCATGGATTCCATGGAGGCAGAGAGACAGCACAGTCAGTTTTCAAAGGCAACTTGCTAAAAAAAAAAAAAAAGAAAAAAAAGGCAATTCAGTCATTATGCACTGAAATTGTTAAAACAGATTAAAAAGGCAGCTGTTGTCTGCTAAAAGCAAAGGTTAAAATTCAAGGGATTTGGGATAACACATCAGAGAACCACATCAGTGCAATGCCATATAGCAGATAAAAGTCAACACCAGAAAGCCTGAACTTTTTGGTATCATTTCAGTGACCACAAAAGAAAAATGCTTCTCTCCAGACCTTCGTGTCACATTCTTGACTTTTGTACTCTGTGTTAATATTGCTTTAATGCATTCTAAATCCCTTAAACTGATCCCCAACCCTACTCCTGCTTCTTCCTATTCGTATTTGCCTACACCTGGTTTTCTTCATGGGATCAAAGCCTGTCACAAAAAAATCCTGACCTAAAAAACTAAGGAAGCCACTTTGCAACAAGAACACCTGCCAGGAGAGCAATCACACCTGCACACAGCATTAGTACTTTCTTACCCACACCTTGTCCACAGGATAGCAACAGTTGTCCTGGCCACCATCTGCCTAGCATTTTCTTGTGCAAGAAAATAACTGCCCTTGTAGAACAGTTTGGTTTTGGTGTTTTTTTTTTCCTCAAAGCACCCGAATTACTACTCAAGTCCATGCTTCTATGAGAACAGAAAATTCACAGTACATTTTTAATGACTGTTAGCTACCACACTTGGCAGACAAACTTCAAATCCTAAGTAAAGATGTCATATGATAGTGTTATATGCAGAGCCATTAAAAAGGAAAGAGTAATCACACACCACCAGTTAAACAGGTGTAGTTCTCCTTATTATAGCTCTACATAGAATATACCTTCAGCTATACTTTGTCAGTGGCAGAAGCACGTGGTTAAAAAAAAAAGAAAAAAGAAAAAAAGTGTCCTATGACAGCTCTCTAACCATCCCTACCAGCCTATTCCTTTATGAATAACATGACCATCAGAAGTTATTTCGTCGGATCTAATCCATGCTGTAATTGAAGTCCACACTTCCCCTCCCCCATTTACTTCAAACAGGAATAACCCCTCAGTTGCCAAGTACTCAGCAGATATTGTACTGCATCCTTGATCTGTTCTAGCTTCAGTTTCCCAGGCCTTTCAAACACTATCTTGCAAATAATTTGCAGAAAATTTCTTTAAGTGAAAGATATTCCACAAGACATTGTGCCAGCAGGGATGGATGTTATCTACGACAGTTTTACTTGTAAGTAAAACACCAATCTTGTCCAATTCTGCAACAATTCACCACCTACTAGAGCTCCGTATACTATATAGAATGTGGACTGAAAGATTCCTCAGCAATGAGAATTGAAAAAGCAGCTACATTCAACATCACTATTTCTCCCTTGTAGAAGTAACCTCCAACTGAAGTTATTTGACTTCCAGAGTGGCTCCCAGACAACTAGAGACAACCAGCCAGAGCCACTGCTTTGGCCTGAAACCACAGTCATAAACATTAGGCCCAGCTACCAAAAGCTGTATCCCCACGAGCAGATTTGTCATGTATCACTAGTCCAAAGAACACATGCGGTTCTAGTCTTGTAAAGAAGCAGCAACACGTGCAGTGAAAGTTTATGTATCTTTATTAACTTAGTAATACATTTGAAGGCTTTACATTGGCATATATACCAAAATCATGAATGCAGATTTCACATTGATTTTCTAGACTTCATAAACTTACCTTCATCTTATGCAGTGCACTTATACTCCTTGCAACAGCCTTTCTAACACACTTAAACAGTAGAAGAGCCACCACTGAAGGTGCACGTCATCAAATTTAATAATACTGCAGTACAGTCAGCCACATGAAGTACAGCACAGCCACCAAACTACTGAGAAAATTGCTTTAGACTTGGTGGCAGCCCAAAGACAGGAACAACAGAAGATCCCTAAAAGAGGCACAAAATGATCTAGTCACCCTAACAGTATTTGTACAGAGCAGACAAGGCTAACTTCAGGCACAGTAAGATACATTCCAGCCCCTTTGTAAAGATGAGAGATGGACTACAGAATCTCATTTAGGCTCCAAGTCTGAACTTAATGAAAAAAAGCTTGTCTCTGTTACATCTAAAGCGACATGAAGACCTAACCTAAAATTAGCTTTTGCTAGCTCTGTTTGATAAGCAGAGATATTATTGCTCACAAAAGGCATCAATTCCATAAGATAAGGCAGATTCACCTTTACCCTAAATAAAAATTTAAAATTCTAGTCACAGCTACTCCTAGAATTCATGTGGATTTTAGGCTACATCTTCTTCTGCCATCACAACTGGAGAGTGTTTTTCACCTGTAAAAACAAGTTTAAGGCAGTTTAATATGGCTACTGGAAACACATACAGGACAGCAAACATCACTGAATAGTATTGTTGTTGCTCAAGTGCGTGTCTGTTCCTGGTGTGCAAAGCCAATCTCACACAGAGACAAGATACTGATTTTATTACAGAGTTGAGCAAGTCCGGATGCTAGATCAAACTATTCTAATGTAGCTGTAAGGGGATCAGCTTCGATGATTGCTCTCAACTGGTTGCTGCCAACTTCCACCGGCCGACCCCTACGCTCCTCATCTTCAAGGCTCTCGTCTCCTCTGCAAAACTTCTTGACCCACCACTGCACTGCATGTTCGTTAGCAGTTCCCGGGCCAAATGTGTTGCTGATGTTGCGAGTTGTCTCTGCCGCTTTACAACCCATTTTCAACTCAAATAAGAAAATCACTCAAATTTGCTTTTTAACATCTTTTCCATAGTCTAAAATAAATATAAAATAAACAGCAAGTAATAAGTCAGTAGTAAAAAAAAGTGAGAAAATCACATATAAAATGATGTATAATGTAGCCACATTTATTTAAGAATGTATTCCAATATCAAAGGTTAAGTTTCAACAATACAAAAACTGCAACTCCTTTTGCACCAACAGCATACCGGTGATACAAAGTTACAGTCATTACATACAAAATCTTAGCACTACATACACACCCTCAAGGCAGTTCTGAAGGGCTGCCTGGTTACACATTTGCAAATTGGTTACATAAGCATTGTAGTACTGCAAATGTTCCCTGCAGAGGGGTCTTGGGTTGGGCCTGGGTCTTCCCTCCTGGGGTTGTGATTTTCAGTATTATAACAAGCTTATAATGAATAAAGTTGATGTGAAGGACACTTTGTCTGTCTCAAGAGATATTGTTAAACAAACTAAACTAATTGCACAGGTTCCATGATGTCCAAACTGCCAGCACAGGAGCTCCTGATAAGGAGTTCATCTTATCGCTCTTGTTTTACTCTTCTCAATGGTAACTCCCTTGCTTAGGAATTCCTCAATCCATCATTCTTTGACAGTTTGAAGGAGGGTCAGCTTGACCTAAATTCCGTATACATTGTTGCTCGTTGCTAAAAGTCAGGCCCAAGTTTAGGCAACAATATGATGCCCTCCTAAGAGTTGCAAACTGCTCTGAAACGAAGCTGTTAGTATCCACTTGACATATGTCTCTGATCTTGCATTTGCAGATTACTCTTGGTGCTCACTTCATTAAATCAGAAACATGATTACTGAAAAAACCCATGCTCCTTGCACAGGCATCCCCGAGAAAACTGTGGATTCAGATGCCTCTAGTTGGCAGTTTGTCAGGCAAAAATACTGACAACATGTTTTATCATAATCCACTATTCCTAGCATATCTAATACATCTACACCCAGGCCCAACTCTTGCCAGTCACACTAACTGATGCACTTGGTTATATTTCTCTGTGACTGAAACACAAACGATGCGTGCCCTAAAAACAAAGCACCAAGCCTATACCTGGATTTCAACAGACAAGTCTCAGAAATGATCAAGTCGGTGTTACTCCCGCCCAAAACCCGACTTCTAAGAGCTTATTACATAACACACACCCAGTCACGTACTTTTTGAGGTAGGGAACTTCAACGGCAGATAGATCTCCGTACTTGCACCGTCTGCGCTAAGGAGAGAGAGAAAAAAAAAGACAACTCGTTTAAGAACGCTTATTAAAGAAAAAAAAGGAGAAAACAAAAAACCAAAAACACTAGCAAAGGAGGGAGACGGCCAACCCCAGGGCCTCTGCCGACTCGGCTTGTTACTTGCTACAGTCAACGACTAATACCCACAAGACGGTAAAAGTTTTGCCAATTAGCAAGGAACTGCTCTTCCATGCCTAGGAAGGGGGACAGCCACGGGCGGCAGCCCCCATGGAGTCATGGATCACCCTCCCCCGCCACGTGGCGACCGCCATTTTCCCAACCGGCGGCCGCTGCCTCCCTCACCCCGGCCCTGGCCCCGCCGCCACCACCGCCTAACGGCTCCTCACCCGCTCCGCTTCGCCACAGGGCCTACCTGCCGCTCGCTGCTCTGCTCTGCGCTGCCACCTCCGCCCGGGCCCAACCGCGACTGCGGCGGAGCACGCGCCGCGTAACGGCTGCGCGCGCGCCCGGTCAGCGAACACCCCCGCGCGCCCGGCCCCCCTCCTCGCGCCCCGCACCTCCCCGCCAACCGCCGCCCCGCGCGCCCGCCAACGGCCGCCAGCAGCCCCGAGGCCAAGCGCGCGCACGGCCGCGCGGCCACCCGCTCCCGCTGCGCCGCGCGCTGGGCGTGGCCAGAGCGGCGAGCCCTCCCGCGCGGGGCCGCAGGGGCGGGGCGAGGGGCGGGGCTGAGCCGGCGCGGCGCGGGCGGAAGTTGCGTTTAGTGCGGGAGCGCGGGGTGCCCGCGCCGAGCCCTCCGGTTCGGTGTCTGGTCCTTTCTGAAGCTCCTGAGTAGCATCACCAGGAGAAACCGAATTAACCGAGCTGTGGAAAAGGGGCTGCAGTTACCGGCGCAATTCCCTTTATCTAGCCTAGACATCGATGCCGCTTTATATATGGAGACAGAGATACATTTATGTATGTACGTATATGTGAATGCACACTGGGTCAAGTCATAAGATGAGCCTTAAATGCTAAAACACTATTATTTGTTACTTGGTAACCATGGATTAAGACGAAAGGTCGTGAAAGATGCACTAGAGAAATGAAGTCACCCCTTTATGCGAATACGGGTAATTTTCCTTTTCCAGTCCACACGAGCAAGTGTGTCTGGTTAATGCTGGCCAAATCCCCACACTCTCATTTTTAACTACTATACCTTTTATGCCACAGCATCTTAATTTAAGTATTTTGCAGTCATTCCGAGCAGAGGGCAGGGCAGGCACAGGCTGCAAAAGCTGCTCTCTGGCAACAGCCGCAGCTCGGAGGCGAGTTCAGGGTCCACGCGGGGCTGCACTGGAAAGGTGCCGGGGCAACATGGGCTTCTGTGGGCCAGATGCCACTGAATGACACAGCCCAGGGACTGAAAATCTGGCTCAAGCAGCTACAGCAGGGTGACTTTGTATTTGAATTGTTAGGGAGGTCTAGAACAAGCAGCTAGAATGGGCGAATATTGTTCTGCAGAAAGCTGCCGTTTGGCTCATATTTTAGTATCCACGTTTTTTACCTACTTTATGTGGAAAAGATAGGAAATGATTTAAGGCATATCTATCACATTAGACGTTTTTCTTCATTTTCAGACAATGATGATGTAATGTTACTGCTCCATATATACAACTATCAGGCAGTATTGTAGAAAAACGAAACTTCTGCTAGGATTGTACAAAAGTGCAGAGACAAATGAAAGTGCTACTATGCCCTACAGCCCTACCTGTGCCATAAGCTTGAGCCTCAGCTGTTCTGACCATTTGTGTTCAGGAATTTTATTTCCATTCTGTCACACGCATCAAAGAGCGGGCCCCTGCCTTTAGCTCATAATGTTTTCATTCAAGATGGGAGTTCTATAACTAAAATGTATGTACTGTGTTTGTATAAAAAATTATGCAGAAAACATTTTCCTATTTTGTGATTTAAAATTTTTTTACAGGAGTACAACAGTTCAGAATTTAGCTGAAGGAAGGAGCTTTACTCGGAGACTTAATAGGAGAGACATTCTTGATGAGGTAATTGAGGAGACGATAAGATTTATTTTGGGGCAAGAGAGTCCATTTCTCTGATCTCCTGAATAACACAGGCTATAGGATTTCAACTAGTAATTCTGAACCGAACACCTTTATCACAGTTGAACTAGGCCACTTCTGTTTAATACCTTTTGTAAGGGATGACCTTGTGCTCCTAGATTGACAGCTCTCCTAAGCAGATAAACATCTGAGCAATTAAAAGTACATGAGCCTTATTTCCCATCTGAATATCAAGAGGAAGAGAGGATCAGAACAGAAAAGGGGAATAAAGAAAATACTATATTAAAAAAGATGGAAGCAAACTGACAGAAAGCAGAGTGCTGAAGAATCAAGCTCACTATATGCTTTTAAAGTCTATCAACCTTAATTTGCCTAAATGCCTCCTCCATTCAGGTTTCCCTAGCCCTTGGTTTCAGCTGTTAATTACTTTCCTGTTCCTGTGATTTGTCCTTTGATGCCAACTATTGTGCCTTCTTGATCCATGTGGTCCACAGAGACAAAAAAGTGTCTTTGCCTTTGAGCTCTTAAGAGTTTTGTGCTTGGAAGAACTGAAAAGAAACATTAAATGAAACGTCAGGCAGGTGTTATTTGTAGCAAGGATCTTTTCCCTTTGCTTAGTACCATTCTGTTATTACTTTATTGTTCCACTTTTGTTATGCTTAGAGATTATAGAGCTGAATATTTTAAAATAAGCTTAGACTTCTCAATGTAGAGGTTGCATTATTTCTCTGTAATGAACAGAATATTTTTTTAACACAGGTTTCCTATTCTCTACATTTCTGTGAAGATATTAAGCAGCTTTTGCCCAGCTAGATAGTACACTGTTCTATTCTGTTCTGAATTTGTTGGTAACAGTGAATTTTCCTTTGGACACTCATACTGTCTTTAGAGGTTTCTCCCAAGAAAGGTTTTCTTACATCTGTGTAGGCTGATGCATTGGCACAACTATTGAATCCCCAAGGCAAATAATTTGAATAAAGTCTGCTTGTTATCTTAAAAATAGCAAGCTCTGGCAATGTTTCTACAGCACATTAGCAATTTCTGGCGCAAGAAATACAAAGTAAGAAGGAAGCAAAAGCAGTAAAACGAGCAGCTGCATAAAGCAGTAATATTCACTCACTGGGAGAGTAAGCAATATTTTTCACTTCTGAAAACATTTCATGCTGCTCCCCTGCTCCTGGATTGTGTTGTAGCTCAGTGTCAAGCTGCAATAGCTGCTAACAAACCTGGAAAAGGACAACTTTTGTGAACATAAAAATCACTTCCACACAACACTATATTTTCTTATCAGAGTTTATTGTTGCACTTCAGATACCATGCCACTATGAGAATAATATATATTTTTTATTTTAAAAAACTTGGAGAAAAATGTTTCCAGCAATTTTCATTCAATGTGAATGACAAGAGTATTACATCTATAAACATTGAAATATCTATTTAATTTCTTCCTGAGGAAGTTTCACATTTTTAAGCAATGAAAAAGGATATTCTGTACAAGATAGTCTGCAAATCATTGAAACTAATTCTCTCTGCACAAGTAGAACTGGGAAAATATCACAGTATTTTCAGGAATGTTTGCTCAAATAATTAAGTGAATTCATATCAGGCTCTGTGTTTACACCCCCCAACAGTCACTTTCTGCTCATAATCACACATTGATTTTTAATGGCACAGATGTCTGCAGAAAGCAAATTTCAGAATCATGTTTATGAAAATAAATGTGAAGCTCACATCATCAAGCATTTGTTAAAGAAATTGCTTGTGCAGTTATCTACCAAGGGAACAGAAACCCTGACTGTATTACCAACCACTATAAAACATCTGACTTTGACTAGCAAATATAAGTTAGTTGTAATGAATCAGTATTTTTTAACAGTATTAATGTTGATAGTCTATTTGTGGAAATCAAATACCGATTGTAGCTAAGCTGTGAATAGAGGTTAAACTTTTGTCAGATAATTCATGTATGACTTGCTTACTCAGCTGTACTGATGTGCATCCTATTGTTTGGGGAATAACATGTCTAGATGTTGTCTGCATGCTTTGCTCAGACTCCATTCTTCACCAAGTTGACTGCACGTTAAAAGTCACACTGCTTTTTTAAAGTCTCCTGTTAAATGTAAGAACATATTTAAACAGAAGAGTTCTGGAGGTGGGGGCGGGGGGAAGTAGATAAAAAGTAGATTCATACCAGCCTTGTATAAACAAGTAATAAGCAACCATCAGAAATTCAGAACTGCAAAGAGCACCAGCAGTTTGCCTTTACTTCTCCAGCCCTTCTGTGTCTGAGAGGAGCCTGCCCTGTGTGCACGAAGCTAATCCGGCAGCACCTTTTCTAAAAATGCTAACGTTTAACAGCTGCATCCCAACAGGAGCTTTGACCTATGGAGATTCCAGATCACACCCTTTCAGATGCACAGTTCCGGGGCCAAAAGGTCAAGCTACTTTGTTCACAGTATTGACTGAGGTAAAATTACCAAAGGAAACCACTGAAGATTTCCCTAGGAACTCATTCCTTCTGTTCCCAGTTCCCTCCTTTAGAAAGAGCACTGGACAGTACGAGGGCTCCACCCTGCTGTTCCTCATCAGGACTTGAGAGTCACCGTGACACTCCTTCCTGGAGGATGAGCTTTGCGTTCAGCTGCCAACGCAAGCCTAGCGCATCCCAACCCAAGGCTGTGCATGCGGGGGGCATATCCTCCCATGGCTACATGGTGACTGCGGTTGGGCTCTTCTACCAGATCACCAACAATGGCAGAGAGCTCCTTGCTGTAGCTCAGAGAGGACTTCACAGAAGTAGTCCACAGATCTGAGATGTGTCACCTTGGCTGTTGTAAAATTTCTGGAGGAACAATGAGACCAGCATGCATGTCCCCATCACTGCTCTGTCCCTGAGTGCCTACTCATTATCTTTTTGCAGGGGCCTTGATTTCCCAGAGAAAGAAAACAGAGCGTTCTTGAAAATGAAGAATGGACTATGAATGTAGCTGCAGCTTGTTCCTCCTGCATGCAGGAGTCACTCAATTTGTGCAGAGGGTCCTCTCACCAGGAAAACTTTGGGCACTTCAGAGTGCCTAAAGTTTCTCTTATTTTCTTCTACTTTACAATTGCTGCTCTGAAGACCATGGGGTAACTGAGGCAGCAGTGCACATAACAGGAGCTTCGTGTAATCCCTGCAGATTTTTAAAAAATGTTTGAGTGATGTTACATCAGGTTGCGTCTAGGGTAAAATCAATCATGCCAGGATGAAAACCCCAGGTATTTTCTCCAGTTATTCAATTTAGTTGTAACAAATCCATATATATGCTGGCAGGACGCACGAGCTGTCCACAGCATGCTGAGAATTTGCTTTTACAGATGCTCAAAATCTAGAGTGCTTCTTTTATTAAATACTATTAAGTACTATTTTAAGACAAGTCAGCGTTTGGGCCAAATCCATATGACAGTGAAAATTTAAAGTGAAATGAAGTGAAAATTCTCTCTAATAAATAATAAAGATGTTAATCTTAAAAAACGCCTACTCTAGTAGGTCCTCATCATTAATCATGCATATTCCCTTAGCAAAAATGTGCTGCGTAAAGAATATTGTTATATACAGCAAATTTGTCTAGATTTTTTCTTTACAGGCCTATCAAAACCAGGTGTTACATAGACAAAAATCAATAAATAATAAAGACTACTAGTTAGAGGTACAGTAAGGATCTCAACATCTTTTTTCTATGTAGGGAATATCTGACTGGTTTCTATTCCATTACCTTAAAAGTCAAATTATAGGATTTGTGCCATAAAACAGTACTGAGACATATTAAGTTTTCCCACCATTTGACGCATGTTTTTAACTATTGATTCTAAACCAAATTACGATAATATTACAGAGCTACTGTAAAAAGCATTGCTCTTTTGTTTTCACTACATCTTCATGCCTTCAGAAATACTCAGATCCAAAGTTCAGAGAAGCAGCATCATGGCCATACTCAGCTGAAGTTTTGAATGATCTTCTTTCTCAGCTTTTAAGAACTATTAATTAGACTTTATCTCACATCTAAACTGATGTATTGTGAGATGTATCACTGAAATGTACCACATAAATGTAAGGCTGGATATTTGTTTTTTCCATGATTAGAGCGTGAATTTCTACCGTAATTATGCACTGTGTTCAGTTGTTTGCTTTGGTTTTTTTTTTCCTAAAACTTATTCCTAATATTTAAAATGAACATGTTTAAAATGTCTGGAACCAGGACCAATATTTTCATCTGGAAATATGATAGATTTTTTGCAGCTGGTGTAAATTGAAGGTTACTGAAAGCTGCTACAATTTTGATCAGGTTGAGGGATCTTGGAATACACAAAGCATAGAGTGAAGGCAAATAAATTAAGGAAGAACTAGTGGTACAAATTATGGCAATCGAAGTATGGATCTGTTTCTGCTCTTTAGCAGTGTTTCATTCAGTTTGGTGGAGTCACTCCTGCCCCACAGCAATGTAGTATTCAGATCTGGCTGCTCACAGAAGCCATGAGTGACAGACTGCTCAGTGCAGGGCTTGTTTGGTTCCCAACTGTACAAATGTAATACTGCTCATAAGGATTATACTGCAACTTTTGTGCTTCACATGTCCAATTAAATTTCTGTTCAGAAAACAGCTACATTCTGTATTTTGCCATTTCAGTCAGTACAAAATCAGACATAGTAATTATGGACAAAGGTCCTTACTGCCTTGTAAGGGTTTGTTGTTACAGGTTATAGTCGTGTTGTCTGTTTGCTTGTTTTTTCTTACATGACTTTCACCTCTGGCTTCCAGATTTTGTTCCATGTATTTTGTTGCTATGCACAGCTGGATCATAATATAGTAACTGAACTTCTCACCCTTGTAAGTATATACTTTGAGTATTAGCAAGCCGATTCCAAAGGCAGAAGTACAGTTGGCATTTTGTGCTATATTAAGTTTTCTTATTTTTTATGCGAGACAATAATCAAATAGTAAGAAAAACTGTCAGTGGTCTAACAATGGGCTACAAAACCTACAGAAGACACAATACTTTTAAACTGATATATAAAAATGTAAATATTTACCATGAAATTGAACAGGTCATGTATCTCTGAAGCTTATACCAGTTGCAAGTAATTTCACATATGTGCACAGCAGTACACAAGTCCACAGGCCCAGAAATGTTTATGAGAAAGATTTGGCCCACCAGAGCTCTAAGAAACACACGTATTTTCACAATCCACATGCCAGCATATGGAGATAATTTCTATCTTTTACTCTTTTTCGAAGACATGTATCTTACAAAAACTTCTTGGTAGATACTGGAGACTTTAGGTATGATGACTGAAGCATGGGAGAGAGATTTCAAAAAGCCTTGTTTCAATGCTATCTTACTTTCTGTAGCTCCTGTCTCAGCCACGATGGCAGAGGTTGTCCCAATTTGTGTAGGAGTTTTGACAGTTCCACATTGTGATCTCTGTAGTAGCTTGACAGAAAAGCCCTGCACTGATGGATACAAAAGGAGATATTTTTATTTAATAAAATGCTGTACTGCAGTTGCTGTGAATTCTAGGTTTCCAAGTTTGTTCTACCTGTGTCAAAACTTTACTTTCTCTAATGCAATTTATGTTGTTCTGTGCTACCTACTGCATGCAAGTTTAAGCTCTTCAGTAAGGAGCTTAACGGTGAAAGAATTTAAAGAGAAACAAAGTTTGTTCAAAATGAACACTGAAGTCAAAGCAAAGGATCTGATTCTACTCTCAAATAGTTATGTAAATTAAGAATCACACTGAAGCCAATGCAGTTACTTTGCATTTACCGAAGTGTGATTGAAACCAAAGCTTCTAAAATATCTTTGTATGTAGGCATGTATCAATTAGTAACTGCATTTTCAGAAGCATTTAGAGTTGAAAAATAGAACAATAAACAAACAGTCTTATCTCTGGTCAAAAGCCTTTCACCAAATGATTTTATATCAACATGATTCTCTTGATGTAAAGTTACTTACAATCTAAGTACTGTGAGAAAAAAGAAATCCTGGCTTACTTGCCAAATTAATGCTGCTGTTCAAACTGTAAGTTTTTATTTGCGTTTTAGTCAGGCCAAATAAAATGGGAATACAGGACAGAATAAACACAAAAGTTACAGCTAGAAGAGGAGATTAAACTGCCCTTAGGTAAAGGCTGCAGCTAGCAGAAGACCTTATCACTGTCTACAACTGCCTGAAAGGAGGTTGTAGCATGGAGGGCGTTGGTCTCTTCTCCCAAGCAGCAAGTGATAGGACAAGAGGAAATGGCCTCAAGTTGCACCAGGGGAGGTTTAGATTGGATATTAAGAAACATTTCTTCATGGAAAGGGTTGTCAGGTGCTGGAACAGGCTGCCCAGGGAAGTGGTGGAGTCACCATCCCTGGAGGGGTTTGAAAGATGTATAGATGACGTTCTTAGGGACATGGTTTAGAGGTGGACTTGGCAATATTAGGTTAATGGGTGGACTCGATGATCTTAAAAGATCTTTTCCAACCAAAATTATTCCATGATTCTATTTGATCTGATGGAAATATCTTCATTTGAGCATTTGTCTGGAAAGGTATTTATAAAATTCATAGAAACAGAAGCTAACAACTGTTAAAACTGAATTTTATGAGAGTCTGCATTACTTGTCATGGTCCAACTACTCTCAAAGACAAGGGATCAGACACAGAAACACATACCTGATCGTGACTGAGAAAAAAGATGCACTGTGGAGCCTCTGCTGCTTAAGTCACTTAGGTGAAAGGGTCAGGTTTGCAAGTGAATTTCAGGGCTGCCAAGTTTTTTTAATGGCTTAAATTCCTCACATTTGAAATAAAGAACCGAAAAAGCTCATGTGCTCTACAGCTATCTTAAATGTTTCGTTTGCAGGGAAAGGTAGTCAAACAGTGAACATCTACTAATTTTGTCTTCTTTCCCATCTTATAATTTTGCCTGCGTGGTGTCCCATATATGGCAACTGAATCCCTGCATAATGCAAATGGATGTAGTGGTTTACCTCAGAATCCATAGGAGGGTATTTTCTACCTTTGCTCTTTCCAAGACACTTTGTTTTTCCCTCTTCCAGGAGCTGACACCAGAAACCTTTATGTGAGTCAAACCTGAAAAAAAAATGTTTTGTGCACTTCAACACAGAAACACAATAAAGTAAGTTCCCAGACTCCTAAGACCTTGTTTTTTCCTCTGGTAAATCACCATTTCAGGAGAAAAGGTGGCAAGCAAAGTGGGGAAATGGAGAAGCTGAGGAGAGTTAACAGGAGCAAGGTAGTAAGAGCTGGGTACAGATACGAAGTGTGAACCACAAGTAAATAAAGAGAAAAAACAGAGAGAAGCAGGAGCCAATGCTAATCCTGGAAAGACTGAATCTTACAATGTAAAGGCTGCAAGATGCTGCAAGCAAGATGCATCTCCCAAGTTTAGACTGCAGCGGGTACCTGCTAATGATACAATTAGGATCCAGGTGATTATGAAGATTACTGTTGGCGCGGAAAGATTTAGTATGGGCAAAGATACTGGTATGTGGTGTTTGTCTTCATTGGATTAATTCAAATACAATAACAATAATAAAAATACCTAATAAAGTCTTTGCATTCTATAGGTGTGACATATTTTAGAGCACATTTTAAGGATTACATCATGCCTTCGCAGAATACATACCTAGTCAAGGGAAAGTAAGCATGTAGAATAAAGGCAGGGCTTTTGCTTGCAACACAGACACAGGTAACATCTGTCTTCATTGTGAAAGACATATTATAGGTGGGAAGTACCAACAGGAAGTAACTTATTAGTGAACGGCTACATTGGTTGGACAATTAGTTTAATTTTATCTCCCAGAGAACTTTTCCAAGCTAAGATAGAAAGCACTTCTTCCAGCTGACTTACTTTGTTTTCATCAGTACAATGCAACCATGCACAAATTTTTCTTCTTAGTTATCTTTGTCCACTCTATAAAACGTGAATCTTAAGATACCTAACCTACAGTTCACTTCCCAATCTTTCACTCCTGTCTTGTAAACCTGGTATACGGGTATACCAATATATACATAATATCTAATATTGGAATGCCAATATAATGGCCTTGCAGCCATTAAAGAATTAGAAGGTACAAAACATTTTTAATTCTTTGGAGAAAGGATACACAAGTGTGTTTTGTTTCACATTGCAATACAGTAATTTTGTAATTACAAGCAAAAATAAATTATATTTGATGTATCTTTTGTAAAAGACATGCCAGAATGAATTAATTTCAAGACGAATTCATTACTGGTGTAAATAAGCTGACATCAGCTGAGGGGACGAAGGGAGACACGAAGGAAAAAGCATGCTGTAGAATTAGATGCAGGTGGGATTGACAGTATCCAGGCCAAAGGATACTTCGGTATCAGGCCTTCAGTCGAAAACAAACATGTTTTCAATATACTTAAAGACCCAAACAATCCCTGAAGTTATGTCTTTAAAATGCACTTAATTCTACCTCATGGAAGATGAAGGTTTGTTTTGCTACCTGTGCCATAACAAGGCATAGAGTAAAACTAGATGGAAGTGTTAAATAGAGGAATGTCTAAGAAAGAAAAACATTATTTTCTGAGAGCCTCCCATAAAGACAGATAATGGACTCATATTTAAAAGACTAAATCTAAGGTTACCAGTCTTATTTTGAGGGCAACTGAATCTAAATGTTAGAATCCAAAGGATTTGTGTATATGCCCACTTATGACACACAGAGTGGATGTTACATTCCTGACTGATACTGTTGAATCTTTCTATCAAAAATAAAGAAAAACTAATTTTCTTTCTATTCATGTACGTCAGCATTCCATATTCCATTTACTTACGGAAATAAAATTCCTTTCTCTTCACCCAAAATCCATGTGCAATTCTCACAAAGCAATACTTTGTCAACTTGTCAATGGTGTACGTCTTTAAGTCAAGCTCCACACTGAGTGGCTCAGCGTATGATTCACAGAAAATCTAACCCTGAATTACGTTCTTTGCAGACAATGAGGAATATATCCTATTGAAAGCTCATATGAAACGCAGAAGTATGAGAGACTATTTTGCAGCGAACTTACTTAGATACTAACTGGTATTTTAGGGATGTAGGAACAGGTGAAAATGATTATTAAATTAACTCACGTTAGAGCTTCAGAGTAATTATAATGAGGAGAGACGCCCAGAAATTTCTGCACTTCATCCATTATGGTAGATGGGTCAGTTCTCAGCTGCTGTCCGTCAATAATTAGGAGCTACAACAAATAAAATAAACAAAAGTTTAATTGACAATTCATTATTTCAAGCTTCAAACTGAAACTTCCACCTCTGTTGAATTCATTCATTATGCGGAGACAGCTGCCTCAGAGAATGATAATTGGTCCAGTTTTATTTGTCATCATCATTAATGACTTGGGAACAGGGTAAATGGCATGTTAATTAAATTTGAAATGATATTAAATTGGAAACTGTTGTGTTAATAGAGAAATAGCAGTGAAGGATCTAGAAAGATAAGAAATATTAGCAGGAAAAGGAATGAGATTTGTCCAGCCAAGAGAAAAACGTAATAATGTCTAGAGAAATAACCTATAATTCTCATAGATAAAAAATTATGCATACATATGTTACAATAATGTTGAAAAGCTTGTCATTGGAAATGACCAAAAAGACAGAAAGCAGGAGGTAGATGTTGCGTGAAATGCCTTACTTCTAAACCCATACAACAATACATAATTGTATGAAAGAAACTTTTTTGAGAGTATGAATAAAGGCAGGTGTTATGAGGACCTTAAGGCAGGAATGCAGATAGAAAGAGAAAGTGCAACACGGCTCCAAGAAAGCCAAGTACTGGTAGGTAATTTCTTTTTTTTCTTTTCAAGTGCTTGACCATATACACACTGTAGGCTACTTCAGACAGGGCCACCCTTTTACCTGGAGGTGAATCTTCAAGGAAACAGACACTCTCTGAGAATTTTAACAAATGTGGTATCAAGCCAAAATGACCCGCTGATGGTGCAGCAAGTTTGGGCCTTTTTGACTGTTGGAAGAGAAGCAAGGTCCCAAATAGATTAGCTGAGCATTCATTTCCTGTCATGGCAACACTTCTACTTTTTCCATCATGCCTTAGTAATGAAAAGGAGGGGGGAAATAGATTTGCAGATGGTTCAACAATCTCCTTCTGCAAGAAGTAGTGAAGTTTGTTTTTATGTTCCCATGCAAGCAGAGATACTAAAATCGTAAGAACTGCTTCCAGGATTGGATGAAACTTAGAGGTTTGCAAAACTACGAGGTTTCAGAGCATAATCAAATGGGAAGAAATGTGTTTTCTTCTGACAGATCAGTCTTTGGAATTGCCCATAAATAGCATGTGGATTTAGAGATGCAGATTAGTGGAAGTATCAGGCTGTCCAGAAGGCAGTAGCTCATCCCAGAAATCTTTGCAATCAGATGCATGATGTGCCCGAGTCCAAAAATGAACCCACTGCTTTCCTACGACATAAGCTTTGAGAACAGGCCATAAGTGCTTCATAGCACAGAGGTCAAAACACATCCCAAATGGGGGATACTTCCATCTGAAAGAAAATAAGTGAGTTTTTTCTCTTCACTATTGAAAAAACACGTAAATATCTGTGCCATTCCCACTTCTGCCACCCCAAAAAAGACATGTAAGAAAAAGTTTTACCAGTGGAAATTCATTCAAATTCCTGACATTCGCAGTAACAAAAAGATGCTCCCCTTCAGGGGGAATGTAAGGAACAGAGGCAAAGTTTTTCCTTACTAGTACTGATTTATTCATATTGATCTCAGGAACATGTAATTTCATGTATTTCCTCAAAATCTAAGGCATTTGGTGTATTGGTGAGGTAGAAAAAGTAAATAGTGTAATTTTTACAAAGTAAATACTTTCATACATAATGAAAATACTACAGATGAAGCCTGAGAGTCACTTTACAGCTTACTGATCATTTTACTGTAATACTGCTGACAGCCGAAGAGATTGTTTAAGTCCCTGCTCTTCCACTACACGAGTTACTTCGTGTCTAAAAGTCACCATGGTGGGAGAGGAGCAAGAGAGAGAGTTTGGAGAAGAGAATACCTTAGAAACAGCTTGAGTTCTTCAGCTTCAGACAGGCCATTTAATGATGGCCGCGGCAAAAAAACCCCAAACAAGCAGCTTTATTTCCTATAGGGTCGGGGAATGAGCATATCTTTTGGTTCATGAGGGAGTTCATCGTGATGGGTCCTCTTTTCTTCTGTATGACTGCATGGCAGCAATGAGTTGTAGGCGGTAAATTAACCTAGAGACATGAGCTTCCTGAACTTTTAGAAATCTGTCTTGGTAGTCAGACAAGATAGGCCTTTTAGTATGACTTATGAGATAATAAATTAAGTAAATCAAAATTCTAAACATCTGAACCCCAAATCTGCAAAGTACTCTGAGATTTACAAATTCTTACCATGTAAGACAAGTGTGGTGTTAGTACTTTTCTAATGAAAGGAGGAACTTTACCTGTCCTTGTTGCTACTTCTACCACTGACTGTATGCCCGCTGACTTCATAACAAACATAAATACTTCAGTTCAGTCACATATGTAGAGACCCCACAGCTTATGCAGCATTAAAAATTATAGATAGCCCTAGATACTTGGAGATAGACAGAGCTCATTTGGAGAGATAAGGCTCTCATTCTTTTAGATAAGGCTATACTTCTAAGCTGAGCTGATTTTAGATCTGCCTCACCTAACTGTTTTATGCTTCAGCAGTTCCTTGAACTTGCTAATAACTTTGGATATGCCCTACTGTATACTGTTGCTTTTGCAATGCAAGTGAATCCTTAGTATTTTCACAGAAAAAACACAAGGCCACCAGGGCTGGTTCTTCGCTCTCACTAAGGGATGCAGAACCTGGCAAAAATCTGTATGATAATCTACACTGTTGAATATTCATGGATCACTTTTGCAGAAAAGCTAATGAAAACATAATGTAGAGAATTTCATATGCATATAATGATATTACAATACTGCGTGTATTTCAAAAAGTCTGCGAGGCTGGCCCAAAAGAGAATATGTGGAGAGTAACATCTACTAGATGCATCAGAGCTTCCCTGGCACGCTCTGGGAAAACAGAAGGTGCGGACTCCAGCCAACTTGTCTCAGCTAAACGAATCCGGGATAAACAGAAGGTTCAGATTGCAGCCAACCTCCCTCAACTAAAGTAATCTTTAAACATGGAGTCGGGAATAGTGCCAGACAGGCTGCTAATGTCAGAAAAATCCATTCCAGAAATAAATCTACCAAGGAGATACTGATCATGTGATATTGTCTGCCTTGGTTCTGTATACAAGATGATGTTCAAGGCTTAGGATTTTCATCTTTTGAGGCCTGATCTTACACAAGGCCAGAAGGATGCTAATGATTTGAATGTTATATGCCAACAAAAGTTTGCAGGGAGATCCAGTTTTCAGGTTGCTTATGTGCCACCTGTACTAAAACTGTGGGTCCATAAACACACACCCTTTGAGGCTCAAAGACACACAGAGAAACTGGTCTTAACACAAAGAATACCTTGATGATTCAGGATGATAGATACCAAATGTAGATGATTAGGAACACCAATGTACCAAACTCTTTCAGTGCATGAATGAGTCCCAGTAGAGGCTCCGATATGCGGATGCACTGTTATTGACAGCAATGTGTGACAAACTTCCAAAAACACAGTATGCAAAAGAAACCTAGTGCTTTGACAGTTACAGAAAAGTCATGTTAGGCAAATCATGAATTCACCTAAAAATCTGGTGATGCCTGAGATGGCAAACACATCAATGTACACAAAGGCTTTATCTATATTGGTAACTAAACCAAATCAGAGAGAGCTCTCTGGTCTTGAAGCCAAAAAGCACAGCATGACTTGGATTTATGTTGCTAAATTCTCTCACCCACAAAAACAAATTGGTTGTGTCCACACTCCCCAATGGTAATGGTTCTTGTTATCTAACTGTGCTCTGAAACTGCTTGGCAAGAAGCTTTTTGCTATGGGTCCAAACTGTGCCAGAAATGTGTTAAAAATTAAGCAGTGTGCACAGAAGTGGGCCAGCGTGTGATCTCTTGCACACATACAGGTGTATTTACTACTACAATCATAGCATAAGGAGGTTGACACAGTGGGAGATTACTACACAAAAGAACCAAGAAGTGGGTGAAGACACTGATCTACCTAAATATTAAGGTGTTACAAAACCACTAGATCACATCCATTTCCATATGGTAACCCCCATTTCAGAAGGAAAAGGTATTTTTTACACCCCAAAGTGTTCAGACACCAAACTTCTCTTCAAGCCATGCAGGGAGGGCAACATCCCAGCTGACATCCCCTGATGCTAGCTGTTATTTGCTATCGCTCAGAATAGACAGAAATACTACTGAGCAGCTTCCCATTGTTTTCCTTCAATTTTTCTTTTAGGAACCCTGATGGACCACCTGATACTAAAACCACCACAAAGCACTGCATACTTGATTCTCTTTTCCTCAACATTGCTGACAAAAAGCCAGATATGGAGTGATGAAAGCATGAGCAAATGAAAACCAGCTGTAAGTTAAAGACAGTTCAGGGTACAAGAGAGTTCAAGGAGCAGCAGAGCTGCTGCTCTTGAGCTTCCAGATTATTCTTCTGATTTGTTTAGCAGAAGAAGCTCCCAGCTGCAAGGTGCTAAGACATGACACCCCTAGCAATGTCAACCAACTGCTTAGAATATGGCTATGAATAATCACAATGAATGTTTTAAAACATATTCTAATATTTCTAGGATACACTTGAGGATCAGTATTCAGGAGTCAAGACTTTTACAAAGGTAATCTTTTAGGATATTATATATATAAAAGATTACGATGTCTAGATACAGTCTTATTCACCTGATATGGTGGGAAGTAAGTTAGCCATCTTTCAATATGGGTAGCGTACCATCCAGGTGCGAGGCACCTCTTTTGGAGAGCTCTGAGCTCAGATGGGGCTCGGGGCCCAGCTGTGATCACCTGATAGAAGCTGAATTTTAGAGCTGCAGGATCTTCATGTGATCGCTGATGCTGTAAAAGAAGTGACATTGCTGGAACTTGACAGACAAAAAAGTTGGGAAAATAAGACAAAACTGGTGTTACTGACCTGACCTTACTGACCTTGCTATGAGTGATTATTTAGAGTATAAGTTACTTAAAGTTAAGAAGTCCCCGTATGTATTAATTTATTGAAAATGCTGGAATAAACGTTGTATGTATCAATAAATATTCTTTGTATCAAATCAGAAGATAGACTGATACTAGTAATAACAAAAGGGAATGTATAAATGCTTATTTTCAATAAACTGACTGGCAGGTTTTGTACAAATGAACCTGGCACAATAAACAGAAATACTAAGCAGCCCTGTTTCTAGTAGTTTCATATTTCCATTTTCTGAATTACACAAGGTAAATTTGCAGAAAGGCAAATTTGAACACTGGTATTTATGAGGATCATTGGAAAATTCAGGTCAGAAGCGATCTCAGCAGGTTTTTACTCAAGCCTCTTGTCCAAAGCAGTGTAAGCTATGGGATCAGACTCGGCTGTGATCACTTCTCATCATAAAATAACACAAAATATGTCGTGGAAGTTCTGAGAATGTTGCTCTCTTCATAATTTTATTTTTCTTAAAAATATCTTTATTTTGAAAAATTCCCATTGAAATATGTGGACCAGGAGAACAAAAATTTCTTAATCTACCTTGTATCCTGAGCATGAACTAGATAACTGTGTCTATAAACTAATTTTTGTATGTGCTGATTACATAAATTAATCAAGTAAGTAAGCACATTTACATGCTTATATTGCAGGCAGACTTTTGCAAATGTTGTTTCTGATATTTAACTTTCGAAAGATTTTCAGGTTTACAGTGACAGATACCTCATCCCACGGGTGATCATTTATGGTGCACTGACTGACCAATAAAAGCTTGTATTATCCAAACCCTTTATATACATATATACTGAAAGGATATACAGAGAAGATTCAAGGCGGAAACCGTCCTTTGTGCCTGCCTGTGTTCTTCAAAGTGCATACCTGGTACCAGGAATACGCCCGATCAGATGGGTCGATGAGGATGGTGATGATCTTGGCCTTGGGTATGAGGGAAGCAGCTCGTTTAGGGGCTTCCTCAGAATGGAAATAGTTGGCACTTTTCTCAAAGAGGAAGTCAGTGGTGATGTTGGAAGGAGTGGGGAAGAAATCCATGTACCTAGGAAAGCAACATCATCCTCAGTTACTTAAAAGTCACAGAAAAGTTGACAAATCTGTTAGGTATATTTTATTCTAGAATAATCAATTAAAATAATAGCCTAATTGCCAAATAAAAGCAAACAGAAGTTTACATTACAGTTTTGATCACATTTTACTTTGTACTCGCTTTCTTCTTCACACTACGTGTAACTAGACATTGCAGCTATTTTTTGGTAACTGGATGAAAACGTTATGATATTCACGTATCTTCTTAAAATTAGTGAATTCTCACTTTTCAGTCAGAACAAACTCCTGTCAAAGTCAAAAGTAGAAAATGAGTTTTCCAAATTTGGCCTTTGGCTGACATCAATTACAGTGCAATACCGTAAAAAAAATACATATTCAGTATCAGAATTTCTTTTATAGAAAGGAGCTTGTTTATGCGGGTAAGATGCACTGAATTCATTCAAGGTCTTAAGAGTAGCAGCCGGTAGATTACCTTGCATCAGGGAGACCTAAATGACGTCGTGTGAAGGGCTGACGGAGGGGCAGGCCCCTGCGTCATGTGCTCAAAGTTGCATTCAAAAATTCTGCTACAACGCTGCACAGCTATCGCTAGTGTCACATGCAGACTGTCTGTAAAAAAGCTGACCTATCAGGACAACCACACGGAACAGAATGAAAGGCTGTCACTGCCCTCCTAGTTTATTAAGTGTTCGTATCTGTCCAGTGCTAATGCAAATATCTGAGAATATGATACTGTTTCATTGAACAATTAATAGACTCTATTTTCAAAAAATATTAGGGCTGATTTGATGAAAATGATGAAGCTATAGCCATTTCTGCTCCTGAATAAAACTATTGGAAACTAATGACCC
The DNA here is from genome assembly GCF_036013445.1 of Caloenas nicobarica. Lineage (NCBI taxonomy): Eukaryota > Metazoa > Chordata > Aves > Columbiformes > Columbidae > Caloenas > Caloenas nicobarica. Next base: position 11,591,059 of record NC_088248.1, on the reverse strand, counting down.
AACCTGACTGTGTGACCTCAGAATGTTTTACCAGAACATCAACGGCAAAGAAAAAGTCCAGCTCTGAAAGAAGCAATAGGCACTAAAGGGAGATCTGCTCTGGATCATGTATGTGTCATCAGGCTGTTGTACTTAAGTCCTAGTAGTAGACTGAGTAAAATACAAGACAATAAGGACTACGGTCTTATAAGGAAACACTTAACATTAAATATGGTACTACAGTGAATTTTGGAAAAAAAGTTAATTGATGCTTTAGATAACATGGCAAATTTGGAGAAAGTAGAAGCTAATGTGGTGTCAGTGAAAAATGGTAAAGAGGTCAGACCAGGTGGGATATCAAAAGGTTATAAAGCTTACACTCACCATCATTTTTGCCTAACACACACTATAGAACTGTTGCTCAGTACCTCATTCAAGAGACAATTATTAAACTCCCGCCATAGACATCTATACCTCGTTCAAGATGGCAATATTGAAGTTACTGAGGTCCTAACAGCTGCAGGAACCTTTTCCTGCCTCTGTAGTCAGCCTTGGTCTAACTGTAAGCTTCGACAAAGACTGAGTCAGAATCAGCTCTGGGAAAAAGCTATACCTCTATAACCACAAAAGAAATTGAACTCTAGCCTTGAAAGAACCCTAGCCAATTAAGTGACTAATGAGCAGAGACTTTGTATCTAATTAACACTGGGGAAGCTCGTTACCTGCCAGCATTAAAATACCCTCTCAGACTGAAGAGATTTGTCTGGCAGACAGAATGCAAATCTAGGAGTTAAACAACTACACCAAGGAGTAGTTCTGAGTATCCAAGACCTGGCAGGGGCAAGTGGGGCATGTAGCACAGAAGTACGAATGGGGGGCTGTGGAGTGAGAACCTGACAGAAGGATGTACCTGGTCTATACAAGTTGACCACTGACAGCCTCACGCAGCAGTGCTAAAATGAAGGTAATTTAGCACATGTCTAGCAGACAAATTGTATTTGCATGCCAGGGAAGTGGATCCAGCAGAAGGAGTGAGAGAAGCAGCAAAGTGGTCTTCTAGCAACATGAAAATATTGATTTTGTGGAAGAACTGGCTGCCTGTACTTAAGCTGTCTCCGTCAATGTGGCTCCGGTATGACTCGCTTGCATGTCATCTTCTCTGACTTCAGAAGTCTCAACAGCAACATGTCAGCTTTCTAATTTCCAGTCATTCAGCCGGCATCTCTCTATTGGTAATAACTGGCTGACTCACCACACTTTAATAAGAATCTGCTGCAACAATTATAACTCTGTAAAAACTAAGTGACTTAAAAAGAAATTGGATCTGACATATCTGCACTAAGGCCTTATAACAGTGTTCGCTTTGTTAATTTTATGGATGAATACAAAGTCAAAGGCAATAAAGCTGTTTTCCCTTAAACTGGGAAAAAAAGAAAAAAAAAAAAAAGAGAGACAAGACAAAATATCAATCATCTTTTGCTGGTGCTCCTCAGCCACTACAGCATGTTACCGCTTTTCATCTTGTAGTGTTTTATACTGCAGCACTTTCTGAAAGCAAGGGAGATCAAGAATGCCCTTCTGGGTGCAGATACGTCTGGTGATTCCCCAGCAGCCATAGTGGATGTGATACATACTCTTTTTTAGTACCACTTACCCTACAGAGACACTAATGTTCTCCTAATTACTTGATCTTTGAAAAACATTTTGAGAGGCTTTCTCTGTCCCGCATTTACCTGATCGCCATTTCTAAATCCTATTTAAAGGAAAAAATGCCTCTCTCTGATATTACCTTCTCTTTAGAAATAAGGTTTCCAACAGGAACATAATTTTTGCCACCTTATATCCAACTAACAACCATTACTGTCCCAAGCTCAAAGGCATAAGTAATAAGAAATACATATTTTGTTACTCTTTTTGCATATATTAATATATGGATTTTAGAATAGAGCCTCACACAAGTTAGTGCATTTATGACACTCTGTAGATAAGATTCTTATTCACTTGCATAGGAGGACACTGAAGGTTATTTTTTTAATCTCACTCTCTATGTAAACAGTTAACGTTACCAACAGTAATGTAATTTTTGTATTGTTCACAATATATACACTTATATTTGTACTAATAACCCATCTTACCAATCAATCCCCCTGTGGTAGTTATTTCTATTAAAGAACTGTACCTCCTCAAAGGTTTTTGGGCTGGGGGAGTTACTAATGATGGAAGGATGCATGATCAGGAACAAATATAAGGCTGTGGTACCTGTAAATAGGAAAAAAGTTCAAGATTAAAAAAAAAAATGCATGTGCACACATTTTTTTGGTCATACCCGCAGATGGACTAAACCAGCTTTATTCCATTTCATTTCAGCGAGCAAATGCTGATTTATATCACCTAAGAATCTGTACAGTCTGTGCTTTTAAACTGACGACATTTAAAGAACTGTAAACAGTTAACACAGAAACTGGAGTGCCAATGCTGTAATCTGTTTTTCACACTTTTAAAAACTGTGTTTTAAAAATAATTATTGTTTTTTGTGAGATTGTCACAAAAAATAATTTATGAGTCTTGCACTCAGCAGCTGTTGGGGATTGGTGAAGATGAAAGGAAGCACAAATGCAATTTTCTGACTGCAGAGAAGAAAATTAACCGCTAATTTATAAATTCCTGCAACATTGCAGTTCAAACTGTCCATTAGGAACTTCTTGACCTGAAGTAAATGCTATGAAATAACAAATTTCTATAAATGAGACACTTGCAAGACAGATGAGAACTTGCCGTTATGAATCTACACCATTTGAAAAATGGCTGCCCTTTCCTCCTCCAGCTTTGAAAAGATCTTGTCAATCTTGTTGATCTGTTTATCAGTGTTACTCATTTTGATATAAAGCCAAAAAAAATAAATCCAACACACCCCTGAACCCTGCATTTTCAAAATGTGTACTGTCTGCTGCTGTTACTGACATTATTAAACTACCTTTGGGTGATGTCTGAAAAGAAAAAAAATGCTATTAGATGATCAAGATGTCTACAGAGCACTCTGAGTAAAACGTAATTAATCAGTATTGCTACTTGAACTTACACATCGCCTCTTTTGTTAAAATACAATAAACTCTCACCAGTTTTCTGGGGTCCCACAACCAAGAATTTTGGTAATCGATCACAGGTTTTTTCTTTAGACCAAATATCTCTGTGCCGTTTGTCATCACATGGATTCTAAAATGGAGAACAACCTGATAAGGTTCTTAAATTATGTTTATACAAATTACTAATTTTTCACCAACGTACAAATATTCTTACCAGAAAATACTATTTTCCCTTATGATAGAAAACCACATAACGTATTAAAGAAGTGTTTCAGTGATTCAGAAAGGTATTTGCAATGTAACCAGACAAGAAACTGTATCTGTTAAGTGTTTTTGTTGTTGTTGTTTGTGTGGTTCTGTTGATTTGTTTTTGAGAATAGTCACTTTCAGACAAGTATGTTGATGAAATGTGGTTTTCATTCTAACTCATTCCTACGTAAACAGTGGCCCAAGCTACCCAACAGACCCTGGGATAAGATAATTTCTCCTATGAAATGTCAGTATGTTCAGCAGAATTACGCCAAAGACAAATTTGATCCCACATACTTGAGATGTGGGAATCACTCAAAATCAATTGATCAATTACACACAAATTAGGAAGATTCAAAATTGCTAATGAGTTTTCTAATTACTGACTTTTTCTTTTACGTTACTGTAACAGCTACTACCCTATACATGCTGTAGTTATTAAACTAAAATAGTAAATTAATTATAACTTAAGGATTTCCATTCATGAATACGTATTCTGATCCTCTGATTCAAATCAGTACATAATACCGAATCTTAGTGTTTTATGTGCAGCTTTACAACTGAAGCAGTTTAAATTTTTGTTAGAAACATGACTTGGAAACAATTTTCGACACTGCTCTTTGGTGGTACTGCACTGAAATGAAGGGAATTACCAATCTTCTAGGCTAAAAAAATGTAACTGTGTTCAGATTTATGTAAATTATAGACAAAACACAGCACGTTAGTGTCTGTTACTTAGAAATCTCCTTGCTAAGTAATTCTTATTTTTCAAGTCATTTGGCTACAGGCTAATTTCCATTTTTTATATTCACGCTCTCTTAAAATGATGCAAATTTCTTGACATTTTCCCCCTTAGTTCAATCTTTTATTCAGTAACAGCATGAATTTTAAGCTGTATATTTAAGTCCAAATTTGCAATCTCGTACTCGGATTCTAAGTTGGCAATTCACTATCATATGCTAGAAAACATTGAGTAAGCAAGCTTAAATACATTTTTACGTTTGATTTAGTAAAGATTGCTCCTTAGAATATTTCTAGCAAGTCATCTCAGAAGGATGATATTTGCGATACATATTATTGGTGTAGGGACACATGTACCCACCCCACTGAATTGGGTGACCCGTCTCTGAGTACGTGCAGAACCCCCGTGACAGCGGTCTCCGCTTGCTGCCGTAGCGTCTCTGTAGAGACCGTGTTCTTACTGCTGAGTGATGGGCTGAACATGTGTCTGCTGCAAGGTCAGCACAGGCTGCAGCCTCAGCAGCTCTTCACATCCCTGAGATTTTCAGTTTGAGAGTGGGATAATCAAGCAGCAGAGTTGATAACATCAATGTATTAAATGCAGGTAAACTTCTTGCTGGGGCAGTTCTCAGCCTTTTGGGAGTAACTTTCTAATCTATCTAATATATTTCTACTTGGCCAGTCAGTTTTAGGAGTAAGGTAGTTATGGTCTTAATACTCTTTACTCTTTTTGGATGCCAGCTTTTCCTTACACACTTGGAAAGAAGTTAGTTTCTTTAATGGCCAATTGCTAAAATATGCATGTAGGTCTCTATGTCAAATACTTTGTTCCTGTCAGTTCCAAAACAAGAAGAGAATTAATACAACATGCCTCTCCTGTATTTCCCACATTTCTAAAAGCAAGTAAAGTAACAGATAAAATGCATTAACAGTAATTTTAATGACATATATTATTACTTATGAATTTCATGATCTTTCTATGGAGCTTTAAGTGACAGGGAAAACAATCACTTATGCTGAAGCTTCCGTAAGATGTCTTGTGGAACCAACCATTACATCTAAAAATATTACTGTTTTTCGCTACAAGAAACTGAAACAAAAACTTCACCAAAACCACCATCAAGACAATTTTTTTTCTGATCTCTTTGTCAGCAAAGCTGCCTACCTGCCAGAGAGGGTCCTTTTGCTCAGGGAATAGTTCAAAATACTTGTGAGCCATCTGAACCGGAGGAAGAGTTTGCAGTTTCAGGTTTGTCCAGGTATGAACAAAGTTGGCCAGATTCACAAAGGTGTATAACCCCAGGCGGTCGTTTCCATAATTAGACAAATGTGTCATGAAGATGCTGATCTTTAGAAAACAAAATAATGCAAGCAGACGTTGACTCTTCGTGTCACTAGATGGCGGTGTAACCACAGATAACATAAATTTAATTTGCATTTTGCTGTTATTTAGAGCTGCAAGACTTCGATTGCATCCACACAGATCTAACTATCCTTGCTCTTCATTGAATTACATCCTCCTTCTCAAGTCAGCTCGACACAATCAATGCAGAAAATTGTGGAACAGGTACTGTGAGCTCTGTGTGAACTAGGATATGCAATCCAACCCTGGGGTTGTACAATATTTACACAATCTTTATGTAAATTCACTTAATGGAGAATACAGGAAAAACAATAAATGTGATATTAAAAATGTGAATTCTGTTTGCATGGAAGAGTAAAGAAGTCAGAGACCAAAAAGACAGCTGACCTCTACTGCTGTGATTTAAATCTTGTTGCTCCTACTGTAAGGTTTATAGGATAAGTAACTCATCTCTTCTACAAAGCTATTCTTCAAGCACTGGGCAGCTAGTGAAATCATATGCAGAGACCAAAAAAAAAAAAAAGATTGAAACCTGATTGAGTACTTTCTAATAATTGTGCATAAAATACTCCAAAATAATAATTTAAAAAACTCAATATTCCAGCAGTTCTAAGGCTACTTGTATTTTGCTCTTCTAACACCTTACTGTGAAAATGCTACTCAGATAAATCCTCCCTGCTACACCCCTTGGTCCAAATGCCCTCCCACAGCCCCAGTGGAAGCCACGCTTGCCGTGGAGGTTTCTTACACGAACGTGTGTTTGGATGCACATAAACCAGGCTGATGAGGGGAGCAGGAGCACGCAGACTGCAGGGATGGGCTCCCAGGGACTGAGCAAGGGCTGAGGACTGAAACCTCTGCTTTGTAAAATGATCCGTTTTCAAAGTCATTTTTCACTGATGAAACAGTCTGTTCTTACACTAAAATCTCCAAACCTTTGCCTCTTTAACAGTGATTTTTTTAAAAGTTTTTTGTTGTTGTTTGCTGTGTTTTTATTTTTTTTTAATAGAACTCTCCCAAGATAAAATCTCCAGACTGATTTCCATGAAAATATTAGAAGCGTGACCCTTTTTATAAATAAATCCACTAATGCCATGAATTGGCAATTTCTATTTCAAGCAAAATTTGATGTAAGCCACTAAACAGAAAAAGACTTATCATGACCATGACTCTGAAATCAGTTCAGGAACTGAAGTTTTGTAAAGGACTTCCAGCCTTCAATTTAAAGAAGGAAAAAGAAAAGAATGAAACATTGGAATCTACAGCTGTATCCTTGTGTTTCAGAGTATTTAAAGTACTGGCTTCCTTTGATATAAAACATTCAAAGCTATTGAACTTCTGTCTTTGAACATCTAACCGTAACGTTACAGAGTAATTGCAGTGAATGAACACAGTACATTGCAGAAAATGTTTTATTAATACTGTCATTTGGCAACACCTCTTGGCTTATATATTAAAAGCTGAGGGCTTCAATTCGACTCAAGTAAAATTAGAAGATATACACTGATAAATCATTAGGATATAATCTTTCTTTTCAAATAGAAGTGAGATTAACGAAAAAAACGAACCACACAACTCCCTTTTAGGCAACCAATAATAGACACTTTGCCTAACATATAACCTTTCCAAGTTCCCTTTTTCATTTCAGTTCTCAAAGCAGAAACAGACCAGCCATTGGACTACCTGGTTCTCAACAAAGATACCATCAGAGTGTTTCCATAAAAAAGGTTAACTTGTTTTCTTGACAGGCTCTTTCTTTCCTGCATGTGGGTTGACCTCTGACATTCGTAACGTCAGTTTGCCTCCTGGCAGCTCCGTACCTGCCAACAACTACAGCACTGCACTGGAAGAAAAAGTAAGAGAACTTGAAAAGATTGCTAGTTGGGGAAAAATACGTATTATTCTTTCCCCGAAGGGAATATCACTGTAATTTTAAGAATGTTAGAGTGGAGGCTGAAAAATTGATCGGACATATCGTCATAAATAATGTCCAGCGTAGGAAACAGTGTCAATGAAGGGGAAATATATAGAGACCTTAGATCCTGCTTTACAGTTTGTTTTTTTTTTCAAATACTTTATGGTTAATTATTTACAACAAAAAGGAAGATGATCAAATGCTGGTTTAAAACATAAATAACTAAATCTTTTAAAGAAGTCTATACTTAGTGTAACCAAATACAGGATCTAATATACAACTTTACATTGTAGAAAAGGTCTCCTTTACTCCTATATGGCATTAAAAATATTACAGACTAGCTGATACTACCTTCCAGGAAAATCTGAACAGAAGTTTCTCCCTTCTTGTAGATACTGTATGAACAAATTCATAGTAAAATCCCTACTGCTACCTGAGTAAAATTAGCAAATTACAAACCTGTGCTTCACAGAACGATGAAGTATTGCTGATCCAGGGCCTTCACTCGATCTGACCCGAGAACTACTTACTCTTGCTTTCAGCTGCAAAAGGTCTTTCCAGGCTAAGCCAGCAGCCTGTGTAACTAACGGGATGCTGTAACGGCTGTATTTACATTTCTCTGAGAATGATCTTGGACCATGTTGCACCCAAGGAATCCCGATGAGAGGTGACTCATAGTTCGCGACGCCAACCTGCCAGGCACCCTGTCCTACTCTAGGGGTGCTCACAGGGGTCTGTCGACAACAGCTGTGCAGCTGCAGCGCTGGAAGAGATGTGTCAGCTGCTCCTCCCGTTTCGCCAGCCAAAAGGAGAAAATGATATCCAAGTGCTGTTTTGAGGGTTTTCTCCTTGGTGCTGGCCCAGCTGCAGCAGACGGTGTGTTCCTACCTCCCTCTCTGCGTTCCCACCAATCTGTGCACAGGGACGGAAACTCCTGCCGTTCCGCTTCCATTTGTAGGTGCACGGTCTCGCACCAAGACAAAGCATAATTGTTACTTTTTGCCTTCTGTATTGAGTTTTGATGCTTTGTTTTGTTCTGTCATCCCACATTCTGCTTCATTCAAAGAAGTTCCAACTAATGAGAATGATTACTTTTTCTGTGTCAGCTAACAGTATGCTGTGCTATTAGAGATTTATTCTCTTAAAACCACAGATTAGGACATATAAAAGGAATCCTTTGTGGGCATCTCAGAAGACTAGGTCTAGTAAATAACACTATTTGTTCAATAATCTTGCACCTCTGGGAAATGCTGTAAAATATAAATAGAGCTTCATGTATTTCTTTATTCCTTCTTCAAAAAGGAAGCAGCTGTGAAAGGATTTATATTTACTCTAACAAGCATTTTAGCCTCCCTTTTAGCCAAAAAGAGCTGATTTGATTTTATTATTTCCAGCCCTCTTATAAAATCTTTTAATGCATCTCAGCATTTTGTTCATCTCACCCTTTTTAGCTGTTCCTCATAAACAAACTATCGTCTTATTGCACTTCAGTGCACACTCTCCACAGGATTTAATATCTTTCACAAGGGGACTGAAATGGAATGCAGATGATTTTTAAAATGATGGTTTGGGACTAAATCTGGCCTCTAGGCAGCAGCTCCTTTCTTTCTCCCACCCATCTTCGGATCAGAGTGGCAAAGGTGCTTTACGCTGCCTTCTCACACAGCCTTGTAGGCAGCTGCATAATCTGCTCCTTTCAGCTTCTTCTCAGCATTTCTGTACTCCTCCTTCTCCAGAATAAAACGGCAAAGGGCTATTTCTAATTTGCTCTCACTGATTACATTTGGGATTCCGACTAGTACTGCAGAGATGTAGGGAAATGAGGACAAGCAATCAGAAGAGACAGCTTTTACTTTGTTGAATGCTCGTTCTGTGCCGCATATTTCCTTACTACAACAACATTTCCCAATTAGAGGCAATAGCTTCTAGGTCAACAAATTAGAGTTGAGACCGAGATTGAGTTGCTGCTATTAAATCTCCTGTATCAGGAAAAGATGAACCAGCATGATCTAATTTATGTATCAAGAACAGAGAAAACAGTAGATGTTTGATAAACAATTTACACAAAATGAAAAAAATGCAACATGTTACCCAGCTTCTAGAGATGGATGTTATTTAGCAGGCTGAATATTTAAAAAAATAATTGATCGCTACAAAATCAACATTATTAGGATGCTGCACCTATTAAAATCATGCAACAAGGACACTACAACTAAGTTTCTGCAGTCTTGATAACAGTTGTTTTACTGACAAAAACAAGGCGCCGACCTCCCAAAGGAAAGCATGAGCTTCCCAAGCATGAGAGTTATTGCTACTAGTTTGTGCCATGTTTGTGTTCCTGGCTTCTTTACCCTGGAGTCAAGGGCTCTGTATTTTTGGTAATACAGGTATAAGAGGAATGATTCAAGCCTTCAAGAATAGTGGGAAAGATTCTTTTAGGTGTTTGTTGTTGTTGTTTCTTACCAAGGTCCCTGTGAAGGTCTGGAAGGGGGAATTACAAAGCTTCTCTGAGTTGGGACAGAAATGATTTATCAGTCAGCAAGACCAGCTGCTCTGATGGAAAGCAGCAGAGGGGATCTCTTTGTGCAGGGCAACCTGCAAATATTCTGACTCCCTTCCATATATCCTGATAAGCAAAATGTACTTTGCTTCATATTCAAACTCCATTTTACACAAACATTTTGCAGATGAACAGGCTGCGCTTATACCTCACTGTTATTCTTCATACTCTTTTCTGTTCGTACCTCCCTCATGGTCTACCACATCAGGAGGACTTTTCGATTTGGTTTCAGTTACAGTAAAACTGCAAGAAAGAAAAGCAGCAATGTCTATAGTAGAGTAAAACAAATTAGGCACAAAAGCCTCTTAGAACAGTAAAATGCCTGTAGAACAGCAGTCCACTAAGCCACTGGTCTCTGAACTTCTTGATCGCACGCACCTATCAGTAAAAATTTTTTGAGCATGCATCCCCAATGCCTGTATATTTATGTATAAACTATATACTTCTAATACTGAAGTTCCAATATTTTCTTCCCACACCCAAATCCATCATCTTGCACGCCCCGTGGGGTGCACATACCTCACCTTGGAGACCCCTGTACTAAGCTGTCAGGATCCAACTATGTCCCAAGAGAAGCCTCCCTTGGCAGAGGTCAGCTGTACGCTCTTTGGTAACCATCAGAGAAGCAGAGGGAGGACTGAGACTTGCAGTGACACCGGTGGTGTTAAACAGATTCATTATTATTTTGGCATTTTAAATCTGGAACTAGAAGATCTGATATAAGAAAAAATTGGTAATAACCATTTCTTACGGACTGGCCGCATCTTCATTATTTTTACCATCCAACTTGTATAAATTCATACTATTAAACCAGTCATCAAGGTACTTTTGTCATGGGCACTATGTCACTCTCCAATCTGTGCAACAACATTAAAAGGCAGCACTCAGGCCTCTCAACTCAATGAAGTTAAACACAACACTTTAAAATGAAATTAAATTATGATTGACAATTAATTAAGTGATCTCTACTAGGCACTAGAAGTAGATGCGTTACCAATTTAGTATATTGCTGATATTTTAGCTACTGAACAAATATTTACAGGCCACAAGAGTATGTCTAACCCTCAGAACGCCCATATTCCAATTAATTTGGCATTGTGCACACTCTGTTCGCAGTTCTGATAGTCTCTGTGTTACTCGGAAGAGTTTTGTTTCAGGTATTCAGAGACTCGGTAACAGCTGGCTTTGCTCCATTAGACTAACAAAGTGATAGAATTACAAATTAAATCGCAGTCTATGCTTGAATATATATTTGTAATAGTTGAAAGATACTCCTTTTAGACCTTTATGCTGCCAGAAAAGCTGTGTTTGATTCCACCCAATGCAGATTCCAGCTTGCAACTCCCCTTTTTGTTCCAAGGCTGTCCTGCTGGTTTCAGAGCTGCCATGGAGTTGTCCACTTGCACAGACAGCAAGCCAACTACTTGAATTTGATTTACATAGCAGTGTCCCCGCTGTAAATATAATGATGCCAGAGAAGGTTCATAAGATCAAACAAAACTACGTATTTAGTGTAGTTCTGAATAATTAATCTGATTGTCAGGAAACCTGAGTTTATTTTCAGCTGTTGTGCAAACTTTTTTTACTGTTCTCCGTAAATTGCTCATTATTCTTGTGACTCAAATTCCCAACTGGCAGTACTGTCCAACAGACTTTTTTCACTAACAGCTGTAAACCACTTGTACAGGGCTTCCCACTTGAGAATTTTGAAGGCAAAAGTTTTCTTATTGCTCACAATTGAAATGCATTTGTTGTACACTGTTACAAGGAATCACCTCTAATTAGATAGCTAATCCTGTCTGTTCCACAGCCTTTCCATGTTGCCTGTTCATTCATAATTTTTTAAATTTCGTCTATTCCATCCACGAAGTACCAGGCTCGGTTTTGGCTTTTTTGGGTGGGCTTTGAAGAACAGATAGGAAGGCAAGGAATGTTTTGCAGTCAACCGAAATGCCAGGCAAAACTGACTTCCATGCCACCCCAGCTCACAGCAACTCCCCAGACCATTGCTGGTGTCCCCAAGAGTTCCCAAAATGGGCACAAGAGGACAGGGAAGAGATAAAACTGTTGCCTGTCTCACTGATGCACAAAGTGGGCCGAGCCTTCCAAACTGAACCAGCCCCCCAGAGAGGCCAGGAGATGCTCCCAATGCGCTGCCGTGGGATGCCCGCAATGAACCCCACACATGAGAGCACAGGGAGGTACCTGCACATCGGTGCGCTCCTCAACACATTTGTTGTCTTTCCTGCCTCTCACTTTCAGTATGATTAAATACGAGGTTGTGCAAAGCAGGACAGGCAGAAAGGGAAGATTTGAGCCTGAATGTCTTTGGTTTTGTATTTTTCTCTGTAGTCCAAAGCTTGAGTAGTCATCTTGTTCAGGGTCACATTAAGATACAGTAGGTTCTGCTGCTGCTCGTATAAATCCGCTTATTTTCAGTGCTAAAGGAGATAATTTCTCCCTTGCTGCAAGCCAATTAGCTTAATAACAGCTCTACTCACTGTAACTTGGGAGAGGTAAAAATTAGAGGAAAATAATACTTAGAACTGAATGCACATAAAGATTACAATTATTTTAAGATCAATCAGACAAAGGGCCTAAACCATTAACAGTCTCCCCTCTTGATCAGTACTGCTGGAAGCACATGGAGAACACACAGCTGGCTACACATCAGTTTCATTGTTGGGCTGTCAGCCATTTCAAGGCTTTCACCAAATTCCTCTCCACACGACGTTTTCCTTTTTCTTTAGGTCTGTAGACACATAGTACTTTGTAAGAGAAGTGCAGGTAAGTGCGTGTAATGGAATTACTGTATTATGTTCTGTTTGTTTTTCTTGGGGGCAGAAAAGGTATAGAAGATTTCTATGAACAGTTGTTTTCCCTTAAACATCTTGTAGGATAGTAAAGCTCTGAATGTGTATCTTCCATAGTTCAAATGATATTTTAGGACTGGGTTATGCATGCCTTCTACAAGTTAAACATGAGACACCTTAACTTTCACTAGTGTCAACAGAAAAGGAGAAGCATACAATATTGTTTTAGACTATGACTCTCATCAAAGTTGCAGTCTGGGTTTACTAGACTGCTTGGATTTTAGAATCAAAATATACCTTCCACATGATCATCTGAAAACAAATAGATTAACAAATTGGAGTAAAATCTAGTAATAAAATCTTACAAACTGTTAAAAAGCAGATGAGATATACCCCCATTAATATTGTTGGTCTGCTTCACAAATTTTGTTTCTGTTGTTGAAACTTTGCACTTGGAAAAAAGAGTAAGGTTTTCCATATTAAAACAAACCAACCAACCAACCAACAAACAATAAAAGCAGTAGGCCTGTCCTGTGTTTGGCCTGTTTTTCCAGTGCAATATGATGTCTACAGAAGCAGATGGTATCAGACATGTATGAGGAAAAGTACAGGATACTCTACAGCTGGGAGATGTGTGAAAAGCAATCTTCCCTACTTTTTAAGGGTTACATAAAGCATGGAAGTTTATATGGAATCCATGTCCTACCAACTACTACAGATGTGAATATCCAGCCAAATTTAATTCTGTATTTAAAATCTTAGTAAGTTCTTGATGATGAAAACACCACATTGGAGCAAGATCCTGATACAATTCTCATTAAAATGCTCGTCCTCATTTAAGTGGCTATCCTCTGGTTTTCTGTTTCAAGACAGACAACAGGAGTTAATGCTTAGATTCTTCATGCAATTTCATAGTTGCTTCTGTTTTTCATCTAAATTCAAATAAAATCAATCTTGATCATTTCGATTTTACTGCAAACTGGAGTTTTTCTCAGTCCTCCATAGTCCTATTCAGTCAACTGCTTCCACCTTTATGAATACGATCAAGTCTGAAGAGTGTTCTGGATGAACCTGTACCATGGATTTCCACAATTCACTATACAACACCATTATTTTCCACTCTGTTTCTTCCACAGCATGTCAATGCCTTAAAGAATAAGGAACATGGATATACCTACGTATTATCCCACTAAGAGGAATGACAAGGGGGAGAAAATGGGAAAAATCCCACTGACTTCACTGTGCAAAATGTGCAGAATCACATGTTAAGATTGTTGATTTATCTACATTCCAAGGAATCCAAATATACCAGCTCACATATAGGAACTTTTCTGTTACTGGGATATAACATGCTGTTCACAATGATGCCTTTTTAAATGGGCTTAACTAAAAGCAAGTTATCTCACAGAACAGGGAACTCATGTTCCTGTTGTCCGTGCAGCCTCAAGGAGAACAAGTGCCGGTCGGTGTGTTTGTCTCCTACTCTGTAGCCTGCATCGCCCTGTGGGACAGGCGAGCGAATTTCAATTGTTCATCTGACAAAAGCTGCTCTAATAGCACATCTCTAACAGCTGCTCTCCTGGGAGAACACGCACATCATTAGAGAAAATGCTGCAATATGCAGTGCTGTCCTTAGCAGAATCCTCTTCCAGCCACAATGTTGGAAAGATAAAGGGTGTATAGCCTTTATGTTCATGTATTACCGTAACATGTATAGCTACTCAGCAAGACATTACTCAGATTTATTATGTTCCTGTTAATGGTTGCACAGTGCTGTTATATATCAAACAAGTAATTTTGTAATAGATAGTCTTAGTTACTTTGAAAATTATGTTCTCAGTTAATCAAGTTTTGGTACTTAAATCCATTGCAACACATGCGCAAACTGAAAGCAGCTCATTTGTAAGTTGGGTCTCTGAATATTGTATCAGTGCTCTTTGAACTCTTCTGGTCACAGTTCTTACATAACGTATTTTATTGTACATGTCCCACATCAACTACCTAGAGAAACAACAGCTATGGCACAGATGGGTAACTAACCCATACAGACATATTTTCATAAAGAAGCAATGTCTATGTATGTTCCTAGTTGCAGATGAGGAAAATATACTGTGGCAGAAATATTCAAATAGTTTTTCCAAAGGCATGTTCAGTTCAGCTATGTTTAGTTTGTCCTGCTTCTTAAGTCTAATTATTTTCAGAGGGGTTCTGAAGTGTTGATAGAGTCTTGTCAGTATGGATAGCGATTTATTAGCAAACCTGACAAGAAATACTGCAGTTGATGGCCGTGTCTATACCTACCTCGTCATTATATATAGCTCAAAATCTAATTGCTCACTTCATCGTTTATAAGACATATTTAGAAGACTGGTACAATTTCATTCGAAGAGATGTTTAACAGAAATATTGCAGACAAAGACAGTTGAATCTGGAGTCACTGAAGATTCTTACAAGTTTATCAGGAAAAATAAAAATACTTGCTAAAATGTTTTCAAGTCAGTACAGATTCTTCATTTAAATATTAAAAAATAGGATTTATTCTGAAATGTCTCTGGTGAAATTAATGCTAAATAAATTGATAAAGAAATAATATTTTCTTTATAAAGGGATGCCATATTAAATAAAGTCAGCTTTACTTACTTTAGCATAGCAGAGCCAGATCCTTAAACATTGGTTGTTTAAACATTTATAAAGGAAGTTAAAAGGCAAATATGCTTAATTCAGTCTCCTTTTAATTGCTAGGATCATCTCTCACTGTGATTCTCTTAATGTGGTATTGATACTGCTTAGTAGTAGGTTACACCTCTTTGTTGCCAGCTGTTTCCACTGACATTCTCATTCTTTCCTATAAGGAAGAGTTTACTAAGCAGTGGGAACAAGAAGAAAGACATCCTCGTGCTCTTATGTGAACCATTGCTACTCAAAACATAAAAACAGAGAAGAAAAAGAAGTAATGACAGGAAAAAAACAATGTGAAATAATAAGACAGAGAGCTGTCTGGTTGGATGAGACACCACTGAAGACTTCTACAATCTGTGTTTTCCTTGTGGCTTTCCCTGGCTAAATTAGTGCAAGTCACACAACCTCCCCTTAAGTCACTTATCCAACCAGTAACGTGGGGAAAATAATACCAGTATGCTAACAATACAGGGCTGCTGAAGGCTTTTTTTTTTTCTTTTTTTTTTGTGCAAGATCCTGATATAGTACAATCTTGCCCAAGGGCCACTGAAGTCAGCAAGATCTCTAACAGAAGATAGGCATAGAAAATATTATTGGGAAAGTAGATAGTATGTTATATTACTGCTTAGGCTATTTTTCAGCTTGGTGCCACTTCAGCATTCTAGATACTTTATGAACACAGTGGGCAGAACCACCAAGATCACTTCACAGCCACCATCAGATTGCAATCGAACCAGCAGAGAGGGGATATAAACGCACACCAAACAAATATAGCTTGCCAACCACAAGATCAGCTACTCCAGCAAACCAGCTCCTAGTTCCCATATAAGACAACCAGCAGAGACTGTTTGCCCAGCAGGATTTCCTGTGTGGACTGATGCTTTTGTTACCTGCAGGACCTCTGACTGTGAGGTACCCTGGGAACAGGGCGATAAGGCTGGTTCTCATGTCAAAAGCTCACAGATGCACGTATGGTCCTGTGGTTTTTTGTGGTTTATTCTGCAGATTGTGGTTGATCTAGCATACTATAAGGAAGCAGAGCCTCTCTTGTGAATAGCTACCATCACGCAGCCAAATCGCAAAGAAATTTGGGGCATTGTTCTTAAGGGCATTTATTTCGGCGTAGGATACTCAGTTTCTTAACCCTCAGCCTATTACCTTACACCTCAGAAACTATATTCACTTAAAATCAGTGATCCAAATTAAAGCAGCAAATGTAATGAGGGTCTTTGTTAAGATTTACATTTAATCTATACCCACATTTTCCATTTTTGGAAACTAAATATTGTTGAGAATATTGTTTAGCTGACATTGCAATGATTCCTAGGTAATGTTTCTTCTTCATAGGTTTGCATGAGTGAAAATGTTTAGAAAATGTCTCATGATGGAATTTTTGCATCCTCTGAAAGGCTGGGTATTTGATGTCAAGGAATCCCAGCAATTTTAATGAAAACACAGGAAAGCTTATGAAATTCAAAATGCCATTTCATAATTAGACAAATTTCTAAAGCTACTTAGTTTTCATTTTAATGCCTAATCTTTGCCCAACTCTGACTTGCAAATTATAGTATAAATACATGTAATACTTAAAAACCACAAAGATGCATACCCTAATTTTAAATTGATTACATGACAGGCTAATGCTTACAACTTTAGAAACCATTTATAAGCAGATATTTAAAACCAGACCCATTGCCTTTTCAAAGTCACTCTGTAAAAGGATTGCAACAATTTGTCTTGGGGAAATTTTGGCCTGATATTCATTTACAGTTGTGTTTAGAAAACAGTGCATTCAATTTCTATTATTTTAGCCTGTATTGTATTGGGGATATCATATTTCTCAGAACTACGTGATCACACAGTCCACAATGCAATGCATAAATTGAAGATCTTAGTAATATATAGGGATGTTAGGCAGGCATGATTAAACTTCTAAGATTAATACCAATAATAATGATTGTTTCACTGTTTATCTTGTCTTCCTCTCCATTCTTTCAATATAAAGAGTTTATGCCTTGAGCAACCACATTAAATTTTTCTGTTTCCCTACTGTAGTAAGATGGTAAACCAGGTTTTGGCTAAGTCATGGCTGTGTTTCAATATGGAACACAGCTTGTGCTGTCTCAAAATGTTGTTACTATATGTCTTCCTCCAAGTCTTGTTTGTTAAGCTAGTAGCCTGTAGTTAAAATCCACATATTGCCAGAACATTGCTATAGTACCAATTCCTTCCATCCAAGGAATTTTCCATGCCTCTCCTCTGTTAACATGTTGTACCTGACATGATATATATCATCCAAATTAGGACTGGGACTACTGCCATCCTCTAGTAGGGAGACCACGTGTGTGCTCGGGAAGCAAGTTTTTATTTCCTAGTTCTGCTATGTGGACATGAAATAGGAGAACAAAACACTGTAAGAAGAATCAAAACCATAGCCCGAAAGAATTCGAGGCTTGAAAAACACACCTGCTTACAAATTTCTGAAGTCACTGACAGAAGCTTTTTTCCTTTGGGCTTCCATTAAATTATGAAAGATTAAAAAAGGGCACAAAAATATCTAGGCTTTTATTCCAAAGGATTAGAGTTGTTCCCTTTGGTGTTCTGAAAATAATGAGTCCTAGTGATTACATTTGTACGAAACAGGTAAATTTTATTTATGTGTTTCATTTGGACTTCGGCTGAAAAACTCACCTAAAAGCTTGTCTAAAAGGTCAGTTTTGATGCAACAGACCTAATTCCATGCTACTTTGAAGTACTATACTGTTCTGCCAGTATTCTGTAGTTTCATAACCTCCTTTGTTTTTTATTCTTCCATTAAAGATAAATGAAAGGTTAAGCAGACGTATTAACTAGGTAGTTCATTTGCTTTGAAGCTATTATGATTTGGCAATCGAAAATGCTTAGAACAGGTTTAAGTGCAAGCACCTATTGCTTCCAACTTTCTCAAATCAATGAGTGCTCCCAACATGAATTTGGCAGAGTAGGGTAATGGACTTTGCCTGAGGTACTCATCTCATAGTAATACCCATTTTTAATGCTTGAATTCTTTTAAAAATTAAATCTTGGTGTCCCTATTTTGTACAAAAGTAAAGAAGAACAAGAACAGTTGCTACTATTGCATTACTAATAAAACAGTTGACAAAAAAAGTAGAGATTATTTTTGCACAACTAACAGAACACACTCAATATTAGATCTTACATTAATGAACTGAAAAAGCAGAAGAGCTCACAGTGACCAATCATCACTATTTGGGAGACCCCGCTGATTAGCCTTGAAGCATTTAGTAACTTCTCCTTTAATTAAAAAAAAAATAAATTACATTGTACTTACTGGATTGAGAACCACTGTGAAGAACAACTCTCCTCCTTGGATGCTTTTGTCTAGTTCCCTTGGGCCTCCAGGATACTCTTTATAGAAAATGGTGTGGGTAAATAAGCCACAAGTTTGCCTAGGAAGCACCTAAATTTATAAAAAAAAAAAAAAAAAAAAAAGACAAAAAATCAGGAGAAATTCACAGAACAAAAATGTTTATACTTTTCATGAGATAATAAATGCTAGAAAAGTAAAATATAACTGATAATGTTTCTTGGTGACAATTGCTGGGTAGATTTGACATCACAACTTTGCCAGAAGTCAATAATGATCTAGTTGCATTAATATACAGGCAGATCAAGAAATAGTGCTTACTGAGAGAAACAACATTTTTATTATCACTGAAATAATGTATAAAAATTCATCACATTTTGTTTAAAACTGGAGATTGATCTTAGTTGGTAAGTTACAATTCAGGAACCTCCTCAAACTAATTTTGTCTGTAACACTTGATAATAACAATATGTATTTGAAGTCTGGTCATCAAAGATTTCTCAGATTTTAAAATAATTTGAAACATAATCTGAAATATTATCAGTCTATATTGTATTATTCAGTCCCACTTTTCATTTGAAAGATGACTTTTTTGGAAATTTAAACTAGAATTTGAAAGTACTTTTTTTTTTTTTTTGCTTAGGCATCACTACCAATAATAATTCTACACTGACATGTGCTAACTTCATCAATAATGCTTGCATTATAATATTTGCTTCTCACTCAACTGTGCTAGTTTTATTACACAGATTGCAATAAAAAGTAGCATAAACAAAATCATGGATTTTTAAAAAGAAGCAAAGAACTAGTCTTTTGAATAGGAATAACTAACAAATGCAGTTAGGTTTTCCGGTAGAAGTTCAAAATGTTTTCTATCAAACTCAGAAAATAATTCACTGGACAGTATTTAAATTATGTCTACTTTTAATTGAAAAACAACAGAGTATTGATGTTCACATACAGTTGTTAAACTGGGATTGTTCTCAAACATCTTAGTCCAATTCATAATATTTATTATATAACTTAAACTTTTAAAACATACACATCCCTTACTTGACATAGACTGTGGTTTTGTAGATACTCTTTGTTTCTTGTAGTTTCATTTCCCAACATCTTTTTTGTAATGTACAGGATATTGTGACCACAGATCATAAATTCAGCATTGTCAGAAAACGTGTGGAATTTGTGTATTTGCGATGAACTTGCAGATACTTTTTTAAAAACTCCAGATTTCACTGACGAAATATGAGAACAATTCTTCACAGAAGGAGGCATTAAAGTTGTACTGGATGGGAAATGCTCTGGCAAATATTACACAATGATTTTCTTACCGCATGTATTCACAAGTATAAGCCTGCAGATGTAAAATATTAATGCATTTGCCCTGAAGAACTGGCAGCTTGAAATTCCCCAAACAGGTGGTTTTATACAACTATTCTTGGAAATAGATTTTTGGCCCTAGTGTCCTTGTGTTAAATCTCATTATGCATCTTCAAATGACATGTTTTTACAAAAATTTATGAAAGAGATTTTTGGAGATTCTGAGAGTCAATCAATCTTCCTCAAATGCTTCACGCCCCCTGAGCATATCCACAAACCCATTATTCTACATGCAGCTATTGCTTTGAGGCAAACAAACTGTAGCTCAAATCTATATGGTGTCAATTTTTTTTCCTGGATATCTGGAGATCATTTTAGTGTGCTTCATCTGAAAATAGATCTAAACTTTAAAATATTAGTATTTGGCTTAGAAAAGTGGTATCTATGGTAACTCATGGACAATATATTACGTTACAAGCTAAGTGACAGATCTTTTGCTAAGGGACTTGACCCTCCAAAACTGCCTGTTGCAACCAGAAGTATAATACAGCACACACACATGGATCTTTCCCATTCACTGCTCTCCTACATGCTCCAAAAGAAAGTCACTCAAGAACATACCATCAAGTATTTTAGAAAGTTGTTTCGAAACACTTCTGAGAGAATAATGACATTATGCGAATCAGAAATAGCCTACACCTCCGTGACCAGATGGTGTTAGCATAACGCTTTCCATGTCAGTTGTGTATAACCCCTTTTGGCAAATACTGCTGTCAGCAAACACTGCAAATTATGTAATACAGAAAAATTGTGTGATTTGACTTGTGGCTGCCACAACAGGGCAGTTTCATAGGCTGGAGGTAGGGGGGTGGGCATGGGCAGGTGTGCCCTCCTTCGCTTCAACCTTCTTGGGAATGTCTGTCCCGTGTCCAGACTGCTGGCCCAGCTGCAGGTTAAGGCGCAGCCCAAAGCACAGTTCACATTTCTGTATGGCAAGAAGCAAAAGGAGGGCAACTGTGCACCGCTCAAATAGAAGAAAAAAAATATTTATGCACCAAGATCCAGATTCTCAGATGGCAGAAACTGGCAAAACTCTTTTGCAGTTAATCATATTATGCAAATTTAAAACCTGCTAAAAATCTAACCCATAATATTCTGTTAAAAGATGCAAAGTTGACTTTTTCCTTGAGATCTCTGCACCAGAATTAACAGTAGGACTAGAACAGTTAACAGCCTGGCAACTGTTAACAGCGGGGTGCCTAGAGGCCACCTTCATCAGAAGTAACATCATCAGCAACAGACTGATTTTAATTAACAAGATACTGTCAAATATATCTTGCTACTTATGCACAGCAATATGTGCTTCTCACAACATGAACTTTCAGGATACCATGCTTTTCCGCTTAGAAATAAATTGTTCATCAAATGGTAGAGTGGTTGTAACATGAACATCATAAATACAACTCACCATGATATTTTTGTGGATGAAGCCTCGTCTATATCTTGCAGGCTTCAGATGTGGGTATTCTTCTGTGCTAGTAACTCTGATATTCCAGACCTTTTTCCAGGCATCATAAAGTTGGACGTGTACTGGATAGACCCCAGAATGGTGTGGAGCCACTGCATAGCCCAAATCAGTCGGAATGCCATGTTCCTAAAATAGAACAGAACAATGACTGCTTTCAAAAATTTAAGAAATTTGATGTTTCGGCATTTCTCAAATCCTTTGTGAGAGATCAAAACCAGGATTGAAATGTGAATAATGGTGACATCGAAATATGCTAATAAGTAAGGGAGATGGAAGGCAGCGTAGTGAAAATGAGATGAAGGATTTTAATAGAAAAGCCTTTTAAATAAATATTTTTATGAGTGTCTAGGGAAGAGTGATACAGATGTATATTACACTGATTACTTCAACCAATACATTAAACAGAAAGCTGCACTATTTCAAGTTCTTCTAAGGAATTTGCTCACAAACTAAGAATTTAGAGATAAAATTACTGTCACATATTCAACACAACAGGTAGCATTTGGCAGTTACAATAACAAAAATGTGATTTCCACTACATGTACCCACACAATTACTTGGATTGTTAGCTGAATTTCACAGAAAGTCGCTGCATTTCCGTTCTAGTCACTCAAAGCATGAAGCCGTATTGAAAAACCAGCTTAATCATTTTAGTGTCATTTTAAAAAAGGAGAAAAGACAACAACTTGTAAAATTGAGGATAACAGGCAGATGTTGTAGACTAACCTCTTTTGTAGCACATCTTTTATTTTTGCAGACTCCTGTCACTTATCTTGTTTACATACTTGACCTTGCAGGTATTACCTTCTCTTGACATTCAATATATTTTCTTTCCAGTTGCTAGTTTCCAACATACTCTAATGAATTTTGACACCTTTTGTGTTTTCTTCCAGGTTACTTTTCAAGGGAACACTATACAGCAGGTATTTCTGTAATGGTTTGATTAGCAGAATACACTGTCCATAAGATGTTGCTGTGTTGCAAAACTGCCTTTGAAAGACCTTTGAATTCTGTTTAAGAGCTTTTTACATTGTTTGTATTTTTATTGTCATATTCACCATATTTTCTAATCACACTTTGTGTGCAGAGGTAAGAGTAGGCTGATACTTGGGTCTCTTCCTTTGAATAAACTAGTTACTAAGGAATATGGAAAACTCTCTTATCTCAAAGAAAAACAGGTGCATGAACGTAGTAAAGTCATCTTCATCTTTTCTGGTGGAGCAATGGACTGCTGCAGGAATGCTAAGATACTGGACTTAAAAGCCTAAATAACCAGGATTCAATATTAGACTACCTGTTATAATTTAAATCTGACAGCTTTACTAACAGCTCAAAACAACGCATGCTCACAAAAAGCAGAATTTGCTTCTGGTCTGGAAAAAAAATGAGAAATTAGACTTTAAAGCTTTGAAGGCTGCAAGGGAAGAAAGCTATTTTTTCCTTATTAAAGGGTACATTGAACTTAGCATAATGGCACATGTAACAGACAGGTATGGTTTAATCACACTTGAGAACCATAATTTTTCAATATTTAAAATACTGGTGAAACTATTATTTCCCTTTAGCACTTTATGGCACACACACTGGGGTGTAAAATTTTATCATCCGGAGGCTGGTACAGCTTTTGGAATTCTTGTAAGGCCATCCCGCTCCCGGGTAAGACTCGAACACCTCGTCAGCAGCCCCACTGCACCAGGGAGCACATCATCTGCCAGTTTACGCCAGGGGTGCACTACGGGTAATCTGCCAAAATGCGAATGATTAAGATCTGGCCTGTTGAGTTTACTGCATGGGGAGATAAAGGATGGATATGCCATCAGTTATACGGCTTCACACTATTTAATTCCATCACAGATATTTCAATTCCTCATCGTTCTGTCTTTTCTACTTCACTTAAGCATGCATGAACATCAGAAAGAAAAATCTTCACAGAACTTCTAAGAAATTGCATTTTCTAATGTCCCATTTAATCTCCTTCATTCAGCTATAAACAAATGTCTGAATTTTAATGTCTGAATTTTTCCCTCAAGTTTTACAATACGCAGTAGTAAAGATGTAATTAAAATATTTCATTCTAATTATGAGCCTATCATCTTCATTGTATTAATGTCTGTTATTTCTTAGCGACTGTAATTCCCAAGTTGAGCATTTCACACACGATACACACATTCAGTTTGATAACGCATGAAGCATCAACAATTTCAGCCTCTTTCAAAAAAGGAGGATACTTTGTTATTAATCTAAATGCTTTAAGCAAATTAATGAGTAACTTCATGTCTGAAGCTATATATATGTTTAATATAAGGTATCTGTAAGTATTAAGGCATGTAAAGTAGTCAAGAAAATAGAAATTCAGATGAAATTATCAAAACCAGGGTTGGATATGAGTTATTCTAATAACATACTTCAATGGTTGCATACTGTGGACTAATCCCAGAGGATTTCTTAAGTCTTTTTGCATCACACCAGAACTACAAGAACTAATTTAATTTCCAGTGGAACTTGCAAAAGTACACAGAATCAAAGAAAAAAGGGAAGTATGGACACAGGATTTTAAAATTTTCATGGCTTCAACTCTCACTGAAATGTTTTCTTTAAACAAAGAATAAAATTGAGCTAGCCTGTACTCAGCACTACAGTTTACAGTAAACTTAGTACAGTCTTTGGTAGAAAGAAAAAGTATACGTAAGAGTAAAGTTTTCAAATACAGATTTTAATTGCTCGATATTCTAGGTCTCTGCCTTCCTCCTACACTCACTGACACATGACCACAAGCACATCCTTTTTTTTCTTCTGATATTTCCAGGAACAAAGTCATTACTTGCCAGCTAATGAGCAACCACTGTATTTCGAAAAGAGAGAAGTCAAATTAGGCTGTTGGAAGAGTAGGTGTATTTCAGTAAATGAGTTTGCTTAAGTTTGCTGAAGTATTCCGGTCTAACACTTCTTTATTTCTTCACATTGGACCATTTCTTCAGATAAATAATACGTACTACCCATGGCAGTTTGGTGTCATTGTATGAAAGTAACTGTAGAGAAAAGGTAAGTCTGTTTCTCTGGTATTTTCAGACTTAATGATCTGGTTTTATTTTTAATTGTTCTCCCTGAAACTTTTTTTCAGAGCTCTGCTGTGAACAAAAAATTGTAAAGGCAATGCTTTAAAAAAAAAGTTTCATAAAGCTGATCCAGAGGGAATATATAAGATGTTAACGGGTATCACCGCAGAAAAGCATCTTTGAAAATGTGGCACACTTCATTAATTCTAACATGAAGTGTTTTCACAAAGTCATTTGACATGTTTTGATGCAGCGTTTCTTCTTTCAGAAAACTGGATTTTTTTCTAATCTAAACAGTGGGTTATTCAGACAAAATTTTATTTAGGAAAATATTGAAATGGAAGAATTATTATCTATATTGAATTTCTAAGAGGAGAACGTATTAATTCCACATTCTGAAAGAATTTTTCCATTCAAAATCTTCTATAAAGTAATGCAGAAAACAAATTTATTGAGAAGAAAATCCAAACTGTAGAGAAAAAGAATTTTCATAGCACAAAATTCAGCGACTACAAAATTCACTTCATCAAAACTTACCTTTTTTATTTTTTTTTTCAATTACTTGACCTGAAAACAAATTCTACAAGGACTGATTCTCCAACAAAATAGGAATAATGGTTTTTGAATACCTAAATTCAACATAAAATGCAAAAAATACAACTCACTAAGGCAAATTTTTTGTTGAGGATCATCTGCTCCACCAGTGATGACTCATTGTGGAAGAGGTGAGGCTGCATGTGACTCCACATATGGGGAAACCACCAAAACTCATCGACAGATCTCAACAGCAGGTCATCGCCTTCATCTTCCTCCTCAGTGCCTGCAAAAAAAAAAAAAAAAAAAAAAAAAAAAGTATCCCCGAAATAAAACCCCTAACTTTTATTATAATCTTACGAATGTCTGAAAATGTAAGAATGAAATTAACATAATAAAATGTGACCACTTCAGGCACTGAGGATTTTAAATGTTTCCAAATAAAAATCCCTTTTCCTGAAGTAATTATAGCCAAGTAAAAGACTGAGTGCCTCATTTTCCCAGCATAGTTTGCACACACACGTGCTATGTCTGTAACACTAGCAGCTAAAGGACAGAATTGGAGAAATTGTATACGAGATCATTTACTAAAGAGTATAAATGAAAAAGTTGACAATTCTTTTTTTGTATTCGTTGCCCAAATTAAATTCACTCCTTGATCCAACTTCTTTGCCTTTCATTAACTATGATATGTTGCAGTATTTTTTCCAGCAGCCTTTTCAAAATAAAATGCATAATACAATTATTTTTGCTTCCCTGCTAATTCTTGTTTTTCTGATTATGGCGTATATCAGAAATCTGCATCTCTGAAGAGACAAAGGGTGGCTGGAGCTCACTGAGTTATTTCTCAGGTCCCGGCCTGTCTTCCAGCTGCTCTCCTGCCTGTTCCTGAGGATGTGGTGCCAGAACAGGCCCTGCCGCCAGCTCTGCTTGCTGCGCTGGTGAAGGGAAATCGCTCGGGCAGCAGCGCGTGGCCCCGCCGTTCTCCCACACCTCTCCTGCTGCAGCTGCCGCAGTCGATAACCCAGCGGCAGGGCTGTCCTCTCACCCTGAGCTGCCTGGTTGCTTTGAGGCTCGAAAATCCTCCCAGCCTGCAAGAGGGGCAGCTGCACCCCAGAGACCCACGGGGACACCCATGGGTGCACCCATGGGTGCACAGGGCACTGTGTGGAGGGTGGGGGCTGGCGGGACCTGGAGCGCTCCAGAGGACATTTGTGTAATCTGACAGGAACAACAACCCACCCTCCATCCGTGTAACCTGACGGTAAGAACAACCTGCCCTCGGTGCTCAGGCCCGTGCCTCGGCTCTGGATAACCTACTCACAGAGATTCAGCCTGAGTATCTGACAGCAGCCAGGGGATGGGAACTGTCAGGGTCTAATTAGCTGGCAGATCAGGACACCCTGCACACCCTCAAACCCAGGTATCTATTCTCATAACAGTGCACATTTAATGACTGGCTAGTCCTGTCAAACGCAGCCCAATTTAAATAGCCCCTTAATAGGCTGCCTTGTAAAGCCTGCATGAGCTAAACTTTGATAACGTGTATCTTAACACTTCAACGTGTGCATGTTTCCTGCTTATCTGATTGTTCCCACTCCCTCCAACAATGAACACAACTTCACAAATCCTTTCTTTCAGCATTTTGCAACATCCATTCTACTTTTTCAGCCTTTCAGATGAACATTCAGCTCCGATGCTTTTCACATCCATGCGGCCATACTCTCACTAACCTTATATGCCTTTTGCTTTCTCCTCTTTCTTTCAACAAACCTTGTCCGACATACCTTCACTGTTGTGATTTTATTCCTCATTATCTCTGAGGGAATTAAAGCACTGAATGAAAAATGCCAGCAGGCATATGTAATAATGTATCAATATTTGTAGAATCATTAGATTTTAGGACTCTGTGTCAGTCCATGGGGCCCTGTGTGATGTTCACACAGTATCAAAGAAATTGAGAGGAGTACCTAAAGGTCATACGATAGCCAGATCAGGGAGAAGAAAGCATATCATGAAAGGAAGAAAGCCACAGCAAGGGACGAGCTGTAAGAGAGAGCAGCTCAACTCATTCAGTTTACACTCACTAACTGGGTCGGTTTGTACTACAAACACACAAATACCTTTGCCAAATCCCGCTCAACCAAGAGCAGGAAACCCATGTGCGTGCTCCCTCCAAAGCATCTAACTGTCAACTGAGGCAAAAGAAGTCGTCTGGAAAGTAGCTCTGCCTGCTGAGGCACTCGGCAGTCAGGACTGTTTGCTGGGCAATTCTAGGCAAGACAAAGCGGGAGGAAGGGATGGGAATAGATGGAGCAAGTGACATCGTGCATGTGAATATATTAAGGCATCTCTAGTCTCTCTGCATTGTGCAGGTGACATCTGGACTGCAGAGCTGAAACCTGGACATTTACCGAGTTTACCTGAAGTCTTCTGAGACCTAGAAAGACCCGTGGAGAGACTGTGCAGCCCCAGCTGCTCTCCTCTCCACCTGTTCAGCTCTGAATAACAAACTTCTTTCCCTGCCTCTTCTTAACATGACAAGTAATACTGACCAAGGTGCACAACTGAGCACAGGAAGAGGAATGCTCACTCCTTTGCTATGTAACATGCACAGCAGTCAAGGATATTCAAGCTCTGCATATTTATCTTTGGTTTGGAATAAATCTATTTTTGGTTCCGAGTCTCACCTGACATGTCACTTCACTTCCCTCTTTTTCTGTTAATATTCTTCAACTATAATGTTATCTTGTGTTGTCTTTTGTCTCCCTCTTCCAGACTCTGATGTTGTCCAATTTCACGTGTGTCTTTTTCTTTCTTTTTGTCCATAAAGAGCACCTTCTTTCTTCTATATCACATGCTATTCAATACCTTATCTTTTATTTCTCCCTATTTCTATAGTGGCTTAAATATGAAGTTATTGTAATGGATAATATCTACTGCTATGATATCTCTACAGTAGAGATTAAACTATCCTAAAGGATGAACTGTGGTAGCTCAACAGATCTCTCAGTTAAGTCAATAGGAAATTTTATTTGATCGGTGGAATTTACCACTCAGCAGCTTGAAAGGAAATGAATTTTAATAAAAGACAAGGAGGAATCCAGTCTGCTCCATACTGGCACCTAATGCAGGCACTGCAGCTTATTAGAATTGCAGGTACCTCATCCTGACATGTTCCAGCCCACTTAGAATTATCACATAAGTGCACTCAGGAAACAGATGCAGAGAAAAATCCAGTTCACCAGTTCTACGTGCCTCCTTCTCTCCGTTTCCTGGGACAGGCTCTGCAGCAAGCATTTGGGCTACCTCAAATTTCATGTCCCCCTCTTTGAATGAAATTATAAAGAAACAATAAGAGACGTGTTTATTCCACCCTCAGGATTGATTTTGCTGTTATCCTATGACACATATGTAATACATATAACCCCTATAGAAAGCTGTCATCCCATGCTTGGACTGGCTCTTGCAAGTCCTACTCCTGGCCCTGTGACTCTGCCATTTCTGTATGTCGCAGCTTGCAGGAGGAGGAACATTCCTCTTCTTCAGGAAACTTAACAGTCTGACAGGACACTTCTGAGGGGCTTAGTCTTTCTCTCTTAGAAACTACAGCCTGTTTTTCCTACTTCCACATCATTGCTCTACTTACTGGACTATTATGCAAAGAATGACCACCTTTTTGTTTGTTTGTTTGAGAAAAAAAGGAAATAAAAAAAAGAAAAAAATTAAATGTGGCTGCAAAGAGGCATTTACAGACTCTACCTACGTGCTTATTTCCAGAGAGACTACAGCTCAAACAAAAGGTTAATCCAGAATAATAACTTTAGGAGAAATATTTGAATCAGTAAATCACACACATGTATGTCCCAAAGCAATCTGGAAGAAAGAACAATTTGATTTTTAGTTCCTCTGTTACGAAGGAAACTCTTCTCTCTACTCTGACCCTTAGTCCCTATCATTCCTGCTTCCCTCATACTAGAAAGAATACCATCAAAATGAACGTGATTTTATTATTTCATTCTTACCTGTGTGATAAAATTTCCCTGAAAATCCCAGGTTGAAAGTAAAATTTGTAATCTGAGCTCTCAAAAGATTCTGAGTGTCAAGCAGGGCCTGAAAGAAAAATACCATATAAACATACCTGTAGAAAACTACACCTGGCACAGAAATTTAATTTCACAATATAAGTATTTTTACAGGCATATATATTTTCAATTGGTTTTGCTATTTAAAAACAGTTCTTTATATATTAAAAAGAAGTAACAGACATTTTCATTGTAAGATTCAAGACAGCATGCAAACTCCATTGTTTTCCTCATTAAGATGACCAGCTATTAAATACTTTTTTACTCCCTGGATCATGAGATAGGAAAACAAAGGCACACGCCAGAGAAAAGACCTTCAACTGATTACTCAGCAAATCTGAGACACAGCCAGGAATGATATTCAGATCTCGTATCCCCCAGCTGCTGCTCTGTTCACTAAGGTGAACAGCATCTATTAGAATTGTGTTTTCTAGAATCATAGAATGATTTGAGTTGGAAGGGACCTTTAAAAGTCATCTATCCAACCCCCCTGCAATAAGCAGGGACACGTTCAACTGGATCAGGTTGCTCAAAGCTCTGTCCAGCCTGGCCTTGAATGTTTCCAGAGATGGGGCATCTACAGCCTCTCTGCGCAACCTGTTTCTCTAGATCAGGTCAAATACATATGCAGCATTTTAGTTATGTTTCAAAATTACTGGCAATGAAAACAAACCAGAACAACAGAAAGAAGCAAGATGAAAACTATTCCACATCAAATAACTTAATCCTAAATTCCCCCAAATTCTGACTGATTTCTCAGACTGTTAGCATACTGGCTTTCAGCATACATGTACTTGCAACTAAATTAGTACAAACAAAAAACCAGCAAGCAGGAAGAAAGGGGAAAGCTATTATTTATCAGATACAGCTTCGCTCTTTGATTTCAATATGGTCTTCTTGATTTGTCATTCCCAAGATTTACATACTGCTTTCAGGAGTTATCTCCCAAACTCTTACACTCTGCTGTTGTCCACTATTTCAGCTTTCCAGGTGTCACAAAGAAACCTAGCCTTCTAATTCAAAATAAAACTTTGCAAAGCAAGAACAAAACATAAGAACACAAAGCTTCCTCTAAAATGAGACTTGGAGTACAAGTTTCTCCAAATAGCCTGTTTTCAACTGAGCACTTGGTAGCTGCTAATTTATGAACACATTTGATGCTTTGGAGATTTGTGACACCGTACACAGCACATCAGAAGTGTATGGCCAGCTACAGCACACACAAACCCTTGGACACAGGCACTCATGCAGTACCTTTGAAAGAAAGGGAAATATTTATAA
The DNA here is from genome assembly GCF_036013445.1 of Caloenas nicobarica. Lineage (NCBI taxonomy): Eukaryota > Metazoa > Chordata > Aves > Columbiformes > Columbidae > Caloenas > Caloenas nicobarica. Next base: position 11,560,506 of record NC_088248.1, on the reverse strand, counting down.
GTCAAAGCCCAGCAAAGAGTTTTCAAAGTCAATGTACATTATGGCACAACAATTTTAATAAAATGATTAAAAGCAATACTCTTGTCAGAAATGAGTAACTCTAAGCATGTTATGAAAGGGGAATGTATTTAAAAAGTCACAAGACTAAAATCACTGGAGGTTCTCTAAGATTTTAAGTCCAGTAGGCTCCCCACTCTTGAAATTCAATGACAATTTGATGCCCTGAAAAATATGAGCCAGGAATTTTAATTATACTTACTTTCAATGTTTTTGAGTAATTTATCTGCAGGGTTTTTTTTAACTGGAATACCAACAACAATCAAATGTCAGCGTGGAAGTCAAGTCCAGCTTTATGCATATATGCATAACACGGTCAAGTTACAGATCCTTAAAATATGATCCATTTTACAGATGGACGTGATATCCACCTTATCAGAGAAGTATACAAGCTCTTCTTTAGGTCTTTTCCAGGGCTCATCTAATGAAAGTACAATCTCCATCTGCAAACTCTGTCAAGCCTTTTTTTTTTAAACTATCATACCTACAGCATTACAGTGACAAAATCAGGCTGTGACAATAGCAGGGGCTCCCCTGCGCACCAACCTCAAGAGGCAGCAGGCCCAGTGGAGCTGCCCAGCCCCAGTAAGAGGTGGCCACACAGCACAGCTGGTGCGTCTGTCCCCACTCTGTGCTCGCCTTTGTCAACACGCTCTTTCCAGAGCTGAGCGTTTTCACCCGGTCCCATTGAGAGCCTGCAGCACGGCTCAAAGTGAGGACCCAGCCGCTCTCCAGTCCTCTCCTGTCCCGCATCTGATGCCCCAGTGAATGCACTAAGCTTCTAGCTGTGGTTGGCTCAGGGAAGCTGGTGCTCGAGGGAGCTGATCTGCAGCAATTGGAGAGACAGTCATTTGTCCCTGTCCTGGGGGGCTGCAAAACTGAATTTTGCTGACACTGCTGAGGAAACATGAGTGGTTTCAACTCTGAGTCATCAGTACTATTTGCCTCGTTCACCATTTCAGCACACCAGAACATTATGCCTAAGCACATTTGTTAAATATATATTAAACATAAAGCCAGATCTGTGGAAGAATTGTCACTTTTTTGCCTTCTATTTCTTCAGGTCTTCTCAGATCTGGAAGTAATTCGTCTTTCCCACTGTCTTCTTCAGCAGGGTAGCTCCAGCAACAACAGTATAGGAGGTTTCAAAGAACAGTACTACTAAGTTAAAGTCCACCTTATTTCACTGGAAAGCCTGAAAAATGCTCTGTGAACACGGGACATTCTAAAGGAAGGAGTAAAATGAAGCACAGAATGGATATAATTGAAAACAAGCTTGAGACTTCTAAAGTGGAATATTAAGAGAAAAATCTTGCAACAGTGTAACAAGGGCTTTTGCACAGGCTGAGAGAGCAAAGATCACTGAGGAGGCTTCTTATTCGAATGAAAGGTAGCAAATCTGCAGAGGATTTATTATGAAAACCATCCTTGAGCTGCTGGGAACTCATTCACTGAAAGAATTTTATCTTTGCAAAGTTAAAAGTGTAGGACACAAATGATATGGCTATACATTTCTTATGTTAACAGTACGTATTATTGAATGAAAGAGATCCTGAGTGCAGCTTGACGGCAAAGTGGCATGAATGGGCTGCACAGCACTTTCCCTCCAAATTAAGAACTGTGAGCATCTTCAGCATTGAGCTGAAGGTCTTATTCTGCACCTTTCTGGCAACTTCTCAGCTTGCCAGCTTCAGTCTAGTCTCAGCATGATGGGAAAACAATAGAAAAAATGAAGAGCAGCTGGAAATGCCAGAGAAACACAACTTGGAAGGAGTTCTGTGCTGTACCTCCCTGGCACGCTGCAGCTCCAGGGCTGACAGGAGAGTCACAAACTCAGGCTTTCAAATGGGAGAACGGCAAAGGGCACAAAAACCCCCGTGACATTTCTACAATAATGCAACACGGAGTTGACTTCTTCACTGGGAATTAATTTTGCTGGTGTAGTTATCACCTTCTCACCTTAATGATTTACCTAGTGTTCGTATTTTATTTTGCCAGCAATCACGATAAGATGTTCCAAATAACACTCAAATAACATGGAACTCTAAGGGAAAGCTGAAGTTCACCTTCTAGAGAACAAACTTCAAAAGCGATGCCATTGTTTGGTCTTTTTTTTTGGCCACATTACCCTCATTAACAACAGGAGATCTGCTAAAGTCTTGTGGTGGTCGTTGAAAATGTATCAGCTAATACCAAGGGTGTAGCTGCCTACCTGCTCCAGCTGCTCTGTCTGCGAAGAGGGAGGGCACAGACCTGCTGTGAACCACTTTTTGTACAGACAAGCTGAAATAACATTTGAGTTGTCATGCCTATGATTATTTTCTGGGTGACTTGACATTTTACTCATCTTTCAGGTTCTAAAAACTAAATGTTAAAACTCATGAAAAATATATAGTAGCAGATGGCAGGGCCTATTACTGTGAGTTTCTATCAGAGAGACAGAAAGAGAGAGAAGTAGGGGGAGGAAAAGCCTGAAATTTCATTTCTAAATGCTATTTCATATGCTGAAGGTAAGCCGGTGATATTTTCTGTATATTTTATGACTGGTTTATGAACAGCCCTTCTGGCTATCTGTATGACATGTTATATAAATACACTAGTACTGAAGATTATTTTTTTAAAACTGTTGAGTAAAACGTTTGTATGTTTATAAATAATTATTTAGTGCATATGTTGTACTTCCACTGATAATATAAGGAAAACAAATTGCTGGCTGCATAATCTTTCATGTACATAGCTACAATGGAGTACTTTCTTTTCAAATTTTCCTAAGCTCACATACTATGTTTGGGAAATTCCTTGTCTGAGGAACCAAATGTGAGAATTCGATATATGTTGAAGACTCCCTTCCTCACCAACAGTCCAAAATAATCTCCGAAAAAGGCCCTGTTACAATCCCAGAAACGGACAAAAGTTATCCCAACAGCAAAACAACAGCAAAATGCAGTTCTTGCAATCCCTGCATCTGCTAAGTTTATAGCACAATGAATGAGTATCATAAATAAAGCCAGATTCCGAGATGATTAACCAGCATCACCCCATTTAAGTTATTGCTATTTCTTTTCTGATGAAATGTCTCAGCAAACGTAAGATGCTGTAACTGCCACTGGGATCTTAACTGAGGAAGAATTTAGGAGAAAATGGACTCTAAGGTCACAAATGGAATGGAAGGAACCAAGAGTATTATTCTTTAATTGAAATATTCACGCAATGAAAATGCATGAAAATTCCTGCCTTTGTATAGATGGCCTCCTTCTTTCTTGACAACCATAACGTTTAGCTGGTTTTGTCACTTTCCATTCCGAAATACCAACTTTGTTTACAAAGGAAACAGTTTCATTTGATTTTTCTCATCTTATGGACAGAACAGAGGTACAGACAGATGACATGGGATGACAAAAGCTCTTGCTCAAGTAAAACAGCAGTAAAGCCAAGGATAAAATTCCTGTCACCAAACTTGCTTCCCATTTCCATAGGCAGGAAACCATCCTGGCCCCTGTCCTCAAATATCTCTTCACATGATTTCACAGAGAAGTCACAAGTATCAACTCGTCTTTGGTAAACAGACTTTCTTCAGCACCAAGACAAATATTCAGACCCAAAGATCTTGGTTGATCAAATAAATAAATAAGAACACGTTGCTGAACTCTACTTCACCAAAAAGGAGCTATGACTTGTTTCTATAGTCAGATCAACATTTGTATGACTATTTTCCTACCCAAAAGCTGCTAAAGAACTTAAGACACTTGAAAAACACTTTAAAATGCTGTTAATTTTACTTGTAGCCACATGGATTTTAACTAAATTGGCAAGCAGACAGACATAGTCTCACAATGCTGCAGCGGTAATATTCTAAACTTCAAATCAGCACGTTCTTTCATGTTAGTAAAAAAAAAAAAAAAAAAAAAAAAAATCAGGAAAGGTCAGCTTCATAATTTTTCAAGAAAGCCTATCTCCTCCCGCTTTTTTTGGGAAGCAGATCTCACCTCTGGAACGCTTGCTTTACTGTTTCACATCTAACAATGCTATCAAAGGAGTAATTAAATCAGGAATTACTTTGCTTTTGAAGAAAACTTCTGATGCGGTACTGGTTCTTTAATAAAGGCAAGGACCTTCTGAAAGGGTAAAACAAATTAATAGAAAGTGTAATGTGAAAGCACACAAGTTAGGCACACAAAGCCCCTTTATGGGAGCTCTTATGCAGAAGTAGCTTTAATTTTCTGTACCATATTTCCTCTTTAGTTTAATCCCTGCAAGAGAGGAAAGAAACAGAACTAAAGCCATTTTAACTTCTGACTGGAGTTCTTAATACAAGGGCTTAATGAGCTGCAACTGATGCGATGTCCTTTCATTTTGAACTTTTAGTGACATCATTTTTTCTTTCCTGAGCACGTTCATGTTCTGAGGAAAGTCCTCTGGCACTGAAGCTGCCTGCACAGGTATATGCACACCACCTGCCTCCCTTGAAATCTCCCTTCTGCAAAATCTGACCTTTTCTAAAGTTTCTACCCACATTGCAAATTCACTTGCTTACAAGGAAAAACAAGAGAAAAACAAACAAAAACACAGAAACCCCCAACAACAACAAAAACCCCCAAACAAACAAAAAACCTCTAAAAACAAAAAAGAGGGTTGGGGAGGAAATAGAAAAGACAGTTGAGGAATGTAACATATATGTGGCTGAAGTTTGTATTTATGATGCATACAAAAATGATTTTTAGAGCGTTGTGCTTCTCTTCAGAGTTCAATTGCCAGTATTGGAAATTTCCCATGTAGAATTTGAGATCCACTTTATCACGTTTTATATAGTAGTCCCTAAGCTTAGAGGCACCAGGAAAGTGCGTGAATTAGAGGCGAGACGTGGCCCAGAGCAGAGCCCAGGCTAACCAGCTGTGCCCCACGATCAGTCCCGGATTTGCCCTGGCACTGCTAAGGTAGGTGGCAGAGAAGGCAGGAGAGGGGACACCCTGCGCGGGGAGGGGACAGAAGAGGGGGAGGGAGCAGCGGGGAGCCACCGGAAATGCTGTAGCAGTGGCATGGCGTGGGCCTGAAAGCGAGAAGGCCCGAGATTGTGACAGCAGGTGTCCAAGAAGCTGTGACAGCTGCTGGGGATGGGAAAGCAGTTGGCAAGAATTTGGGGTGTTTGGAGGCAGTGAGAGGCAGCATGGCAAGAAAAAACAGAAGGCGGCCTTAATGAAGGTCCATCCCAAAAGGCTGGGAATCATTATTTTATTAGACTATTTTGCTTCTGAGGAAAAACGTATCCCTCATGATAAATTATGTATTGTGGACCATCATTAAAATTCAATGTCTATTCTTTCTGGATTTCCAAAGATTAGCATTTTGACACCCATTACCATAAACATTTAATCTATGCAGGAGAAAGAACAATTGCTTTGGGTATACCGAGTATATCTGAAAAAAATATTTTCAATATCCTTCAGACAAAAGGAGAAGAATGCTTAAATTTTCTTTGTACACTCTCTTAGCAAAGCTGACACTACAGAGAGGGCAAGAGAAGAAAATGAAGAAAATCTTCAGCTTTTGCAGTAACACATTTAGCTGGCAGAGACCATAAATTATAAATAGACCCTAAACTATATAAGTGGGGGAAGGACACTGCTCTACAGTTTGGTGGAAGCAAGATGTCCAAGAGGATATAATCCAGCAAAAAAAGAAAGATTGATGAAACAGGGATAGAAAAGCTAAACTGCTGACAGTACAGAAGTTCAGGTTAATAACATATCAGATTTTATGTGAGCTGAATACAACTATTTCTGCCACTTTGTACAACAGAATTAAAAGGGGGAAAAAAACAACTCTGTTGATTAAGATACAGTAGCTTCAAGAAATGAAATATTCTTTCAATTAAAAACATAAATTCTGATAAGTCTACCAAGTCCTTCAAAAGATATAACAGTTTAAAAGTACCACACGTCATCAGGATGCCTATTTACAAAGGGCCATGTAACATGGTAGAATTTAAAACAGAAAATATGTGTGCAAAAAATCCTTGGAGATGAAATGAAGTACTTGATGTCAGTTACTTACAAATTCTTGTGGTTTACTGACAGCTATATTCTACTTGCAGCAATTGTGATTTTCAGTTACCAAACAGGGATGCCTTGGAGCTCAACTCCAGTATGGGCAAAGCTCCCATTGATTGCTTGGCTTAATTTGGACTCTTCACCAGATCCGTTCGCCTGAGTATCTTACCTGACTTCCTATAATATTAAGGTCCATACTCACCAGTTAAAGTCGTCAGTGCGAGTCTTTTCAATAAGCACTGTTAGCTGGGTAACCCAGTTTCTCTTCCAGGCATCAGTAAGATAAGGTATCAGGCTGGAGCCCGGTTATGTGCATCTTGGTTTTTCAGTGTCCAATGTAAGGCACACTGGACCCAATTTTCAAAAGATTCAGGAGCCAAAGCTTTATTTTATGTGCACAGATGCTGTTAACTAGGTATCTGTATCTGAAGACCACTAAAAAATGCAAAACAATGTAAGTAGCCATTTTGGAAAATTTTATCTCAAAGGATTTGAATCAAAAAAGTGGGTTTTTTTAATCCAACATACTGTTTTAATGTTACTGGGTCTTCCTTTGCAGGTTTGGTGGTTTTCTTTTTTTTTAACATCACATACAATAATGATCTTGATGATGGTCCAATTATACATTTTCAAGTAATTAGGCTCTTTCATCTAGGTAAATCATTTGTACAACCAAGAGATTTAAGAAATGTTTCTGACTAACTTCTTTCACCAGCTTCTCACATCTTGGAGGCTGAGATAGCAGCTAATGAGAATAAGCTAATTATGGCAAGGTAAGTTGAACGTTTTAAATACTTGGTGCCAATACTATTAAATAAAGTAAATAGCATGCTGTTTTGAGGATTCTATATGAAATTCTGCATTATTAGCTTTTAATTAAGCTGTACTTTGACAAAAGAGGTTACTATTATGAAACAGCTAAATGATCTTGTTATTCCACAGTTAACTGAAATAAAACCCTGCATTTCTTTTAATTAAAGGTCAAAAAAAACCCCAGGCCAATTGAAGTAGAACTAGTAAACACCTTGCTGCTGGATATGGTATTTTTCCCTGGATTTTGGTAAGTCAGGGTTCAATAGAAAACTTGATGGTTCTTGCATTTTTGCCTAACGCTTCACCTGCTTATGAAACAGCAACTACGAATACGTAAGTTCTCAGAGTATAACAGAACTCAAAGTGAAAAAAACCCAACAAACAGTTGCTCTAAATGCATTTAAAATCTCTTCATATTTACCCAGTTAAGTTATTGTGGTCTGGTGATCGTTGGTGAACCAGTACAGTGGGAAACTGAGGTTTGTTAGCCACAATGCAAGCAGGCAGGTAGCTGTACTGCAAAGTCACACACACCCCTCCCACTCAGCTGCCTCAGCTCCAAGCACGACAGGCCACCTCTCAGGGTGACAGGAGTAGTTCAGATCCCGTTCCAGTTCACTTCTGGGCCACTATGCCGTGCCTGCTTAGTCTGGCTTGTCTCCATTGCCACCCATCGGCAGTACGTAAGTTGCAAGAGCTGTTCACTGATCCATGTAGATGCTTGTCTGGGTACCACCAGTAAGCATTAGGCCTTAACTCAGGTGCAAATGATGACTTCAGACACAATTATTTTATACCTCTTCACCCCCTCATTAGACAACACATATTTCTAGAGCTTAAGGTCTTGTTTGGTAGGATGCACAATATTTTGTCATAGAAGTCAAAACGATGTCATGCCTATTTAGGCCAACGGTGCATATATTTTATAGTCATCCAGCTCAGAAAGAACAAAGGTACTATCCAGGCTCCCAGTATGATATTCACTATCAACAGCACATTTTCTTCTTGTTTAATGCTTCCTCAAACAGCAGCTCCAGCTTTAGCGTTCACTGCAGTCAACAGGCACAGCAAGCAGAGTTTGGCTGCAGGCTCGGGGCGCCTCTCCAAGCCAGGCAGTCCTGTTCTGCACGGGCCGGCCACCGCCTTCGCTGCGGCAAAGCCTGTGCTCCCTCTTCCACCACGCGCTGCCAGGCCCTGCTGCTTAGAGCCCTTTTACCCAGCTGCTCAGGCTCAGTGCAGCCACTGAATGCTGAAAATACCTAGAAGACTCAACACTGGAAGAAGTTCTAGGCCTAATCTCTTGGCAGCAGAGACCACAGTGGCACCACAGGAAGCTACAGAGGGGTCACAACACCTACTCCATTCTGGTAAGTATGTCAGTGGCTACATTACTCTGTCCAAAATGCCCATATTTTTTGAGATGCAATTTAGATTTCAGGTCTACCTTTACATCCATGGCCTGCATATTAGAGAAGACATTTGTTCCATAAATCTTGGTTTCCTGTAGATTTGTTTCCCAAATTGCTATCTCCACAGCACAATAGCCTACACTCCCTTTCACACTGCTACCTAGGACCTACCCTCCCCATTAGGTCTCCAAAGCATCTCCTTCCCTTCCTGCTCTGCCACACACTCTGTCTAGATGAAAAATGGACAGCACATGCTATCGCTAGCTCCAAGACACAGCACACGGAATAGCCGGGGGCAGGTCAAAATGAGGGGATAAATGCAGAGGTCCCTCTGGAATCTCTGCTGCAGTGCAGGCATTGCTTTGCTTGCAGATCTTATCCCATACTGAACTCCAGGATGCCAGCAGGAATTTAACTGTCTTAGAGAACCGTCCATATCTGTCGCATTGGACTGAAACGGGCCAGCAGGTTCAAATGTCGTTAGATTGATCATAGAATCACAGAACACTTTGGGTTGGAAGGCACCTTAAAGATCATCTAGTTCCAAACTCCTGCCATGGGCAGGGACACCTTCTACTAAACCAGGTTGCCCAAAACCCCATCCAGCCTGGCCTTGAACACTTCCAGAGATGGGACATCCACAGCTTCTCTGGGCAATCTGTTCCAGTGCCTCACCGCCCTCATCATAAAAAAATTTCTTATGTCCAGTCTAAATCTACCATTTTTCAGTTTAATTGCTGGACTGACAAAGGCAAACAGGGACATTAAAACTGCATGATTTCTTTAGGAAGTTGAAGTAAAAATGAAGTGTCAGTGTTGCATACATGGAGTTTCAACAGTCTGTGAATATAGTCTTCTGAAAAAAGTTCAGTTTTACTTTTTTCTTCAGTGTCAGTATCCACTGGACTCCAGTGCCCGAGCCTGGATAACCTCAGACTCACCTGCTGCCGTAAACCCTGAAGCCTGCGCTTCCTGTTCAACAGTATTTTAAATAAACAAGATTTCAATGTTTTGTCTACATCATCAAACAGATGGTCACAGCTCAATAGTAAGTGGTATTTATCTTTTTTCCCAGAGCACAAAATTCAAAGCATTTAAATTTTTCCAATATTTTTTCCAGCATTTAGAGAGTGACCACTGAGTATCAGTGGCTACAATTAAAATATAAATCTGTTACATGATCACAAGAAAAGTCAAGTCTACAGACCAAGGTATAACAAACTGCTATTTAGGTAGCTTGAAAGAACACTTGGACACTACAAGCTACATCTAGAATATTGGTACCAATCAAAGAGACACACTTCGGGGTTTCTTTGGTTCTTAGTTTATACTTTTTCCTCTTAGTAAGACTAAAGCTTCTAGACAAGCACAGTATTTATGTTAATGCTTAGCTTTACATACTAGAGAACAAATAAAAGGCAAATAAATGAAGACTCAAACCCTCTCATTTATATAAAAACCACAACAGAGCTGGTTATTCTCCTTGTTTAGTAAAGCAGAGCAGTTACCACATCACCAGCATGTTAAATAAACTGACTACGCTATGGGCTGGGCAACACACCAGTGACAAAATCCATTCAATTTTTTTGTTTTTCTTCTCCTCATGGAGCCAACAAAAGATTCCTGCACTTCTCTTAATACTTTCTCTGACTAAAAATATCTGTCAACTTTTGACCCTATGTTTGGGTGATCTGAGGCATACTGCAAGCTCTTTTTGTCTGTATGCTCCACCTTTATGGACAAAAATAAAAAAAATTTTGACCAAAAGGATTTTCATTTTCTCTTTCTGCCTGAAAGCTCCATGTCAGCAACAGCTGGGAATTCAGTCTTCAGCATGCTCACCACCTAGGGGTCACAAATATTTTTATCTTCTCTTTATGAGTAGTTCTAAAGTTCCTAAATGAAATTCCCCTGAATCCCCAGCATCAATATACAAGACATGACAAAAAATGAGAAAACAAGGAAGGCATCATTGCATAAAAAAACTGATATAACTCTTTTCTCAAGCTATATTTTTTATGATTATATGTAGTTAACACATCAAAGACATTATTAGAACTTATTGCAAGTGAATAAAATCTTGGACAGCTTCATTGACTCCTACATAGCATTTAGTCTAAGGGATATAATTCAGCAGGAAAAAGAAACAAACAAACAAAAACCGACCAACCAAAAAAAACAACCCAACAACAACAAAAACCAACAAGACTTTAGTAAAACACAGGACATTAATGAGAGGAACACAGGGGGATGATTTTGTTAGAAGTGTTAATACACGCTTTTCCTGCTCTTGCATGAGTGCTCGCATTTCTAAAAGACAAGATTACAGAAACTAGTTCTAGGCAGATAAATACCCCAGCTGGCCGAATTCTACACTTCTGGACTTAAACCAACACACAGGAATCCAAACTGAGCTCTGCATTTATTATAATGTAAGAAATTGAGACTACATCTCAGTACAAACTCCCTGCCAATATTATATTCCTTCCAATAGCATATTTCATACTTTTTTGCCAATTCTAAGTTTTGAAGACTTACATAGTGCTTTTACTTCCTTTTGGATATTAGCTTCTATTCTGCCACTTTTATTGGCTGCTCAGTTTACACTTAAATATCTCTGTGCCTTACACTAAATACGTTTTATCCATCCTCACTGTTTTTACCCTGCAGACATCTGCAGCCTATTGCTTTCTGCTTTGGTCATTGTTACTTCCCACATTGTTTAGCCTTTATTTTTTTCATTATTTTGCTCAGAGATTTCCTGATTATTCTGGTGTCTCTAAGCACACTCTAAATATGTCTGAATAAGCAGTGCAGAACAGAGCAAAATATTCTAGAAACCTCCTCAGTCAGTAAGATGAAGTACTTTCTTCATGCAAAATGATATTTTTTACAGTCAGCCTAAATTTCAAACCACCTTTCATTACAAACTCAGGTATAATTAAGTATTCATTATGGTTTTAGGATATTTTCAGGATTACCATTTTCACCATTTCTGTTACCTTTAAAGAAAGCAGTGAAAAGGAGAAGGGATAAGAGAAATGTTTTGCATCATAAGCCCCCTGCTTTTTATATAAATGCAAAATTATTTTTTCAGCCTCTTTTCCGGTTCCATTACAGTTCAAAGGCAACTCTGAGTTATCTTTAGTCCAATTTGCTTTAAAGTTGTAGCAGAGACACCTGAATTGTTTCCAGGAGTGTTATCACAGAAAGGGCAAGTGAATGGGAGCTTGATGTAGAGCTGTGTGGCTTATTGGCTCCACAAAAATGCAACTGGTGTTTCCAGACCTAACCCGTTACCTCTGCACAGCATGGCAGGGCCTTTGTCATGTCAGTTTACTGGGTAAAATGACTTGGGTTGGAATGAATACGTGGAGCCTTACTCTGTACAGTCACTGCACTTTTATTTGTCCTCTCCACTGTTCATATTTTCAAATGTTTTGTAGTAAAATTTTTGCAATATAAAATGGTATTTATGCCTCATTCCAGATATGAAACTAGATTTTAAGGGGCAATACTAACACATCTCCAGGGCTGTGAAGTATCAGAAGAAATCCCTTAAAGGGTAAATATTTTAAAAGGTTGGTCATAAGGTTTTTACGATCTGTCAAACTTAATTTTAAAATAAGGAGTTATGCTTCTACCTTGTAGAAGTGTTGAAGTTTGCACAGAAAAACAACTCCTGGAATTGGAAATCGATAGCGCGTTGTTATTCCATAAGGGATTAGACAGACACTGGCAACCAACTGATTTTTTTTTTTTAGTTTGTTTTGTAAGCATAACCACCAAGAATCAGCCATGTGTTTGCATTGACTTCTTCCAGATGAAGAGGTAAGAAGAAATGACACTTTCCATGCAGCTGTATTGTAAAAGAAATGAATGAAAGTGTCCCAGTTCCACCCTTATCTTTATCCTTTTGCCAGACTGTGTCTTCTTGATGTGACTGAAGATCGGCAATAAGGTAGGCCCAATTTTTTTATCATATTTTGCAGTTAATTGCTTTGATTTCTACATCTATCTACAATGTATTTTTATTTCTCAGTCCTGCTAGCAGCAGGAATTAGGCAGCAAACTTGTAATCCGAAAAAGCCCAGAACAAATCCTGCAGCAGCCACTAGTACAGTGATGAATCTGTACAGCTCTGTGGCAAGCTGTAGTTGTATTATTATTATTATTGGTATTATTAAAGCGCTTTTTGAACAAAAAGCACAGAACAAAAAGAGCTCTCACCAAGAGAACTTGCAATCTAAGGAAAGTGAAAGACCGACAGGAAAGCTGAGGGATGCACTGCCAGGAGGCTGGAAAGTGGTTTCGGCACATAACTGTCCTTGAATTACGCTGCCAGGCATGACACAGAGTTAGAACCCTGTCCCAGGGCAAGTGCATTAACTTTGTACCATCAACGCCCAGCAAGTGCCTCCTCTTGACTTCCTTTTTTTTCATCTGCTCTCTGAACATTGTTACTCAGTAAACAACGACTGACAGCTTTTAAAATACTGTTATAATCTTGAAGCTTTTAAAAAGCTTCTTCAGTGGAGACAAATTATCCAGTAGATTTGAACACCTTACAGTGCACACTAAGGTTTCAATATGTCTTGACACACATTTAATTTCATAAATTTTGGAATGGCGGGTTGTTTTCATGGCCAGATGGACCAACCCAAACAGAACTAAGCTTAGGTTATGTTGACAATACTCAAAGTAAAGTGTGCAGAATCACATGCATTTTCATCTTATCCATGAAAATATTCACGTACATTCTACAGTATAAGCTTCTGAGAAGGGAGAGAAAGGCAGAACTTGCTAACTACATGGCTGCAAACCAAAAATGATCACTGAAGCTTGGCACACTAGGTATATATAAGCATTTGCATGGCTTTCTTTGGAAGGGGAGCCTTATGCTCAAACATAAAGACATCTTTGCATAATAAACTAAGTCAAGGGAAAAAGCAAAACCAGTGTAACCTACTTGATCTCAGGTGAGCTTAATTGCTTAAGTTTGAAAGAAAATAGCTCTTACATTACGCAATTCCACACAACAAGCAGACGCTATTGGTAAGAGAGTTCCTTCAGCCTAGGGATAATGAAGTATTCACCACTACAGAGAAATATGGGACATTAAAAAACGAAAACAAAACAAAACTGTAATTTTCTGGAAAGATGTAGACAACTACATCTGTAGTGTACATCTGCTTATTTGGGAAATCAACAATGGGTTAATTGAGGTCATGATTTCCTTACTCTGATTCTATCAAAGACCAACCAAGGTCCAGGGACTGTGTAACCAGTAGTCAAATCTGGTGCTAGGGTAGAAGAGCTGGAAGAAAATCATTCTCATCACCCTCAAAGATGTCATGGGATTCACCCATGCCGAGCAGTTTCTGCATTCTCTTTCACAATAAAAAAGCTGCAACTGTGATGGATTTCTCTTCTCTTAGTTTCCTGACACTGAATTCATAACAGGAGGAGATGGTGTTATCCTTTAAAAAAAATCACTGTTTCAGGATTTAGATTTGCGTGAAAATGTAGAGTGTCACAGCTTTTCAATTAAAAAGAAGAAAAGGTTATTTCAACACTGCAAAACTAAGCAGAAGAAAAACAAAAGAACTAATCACTACAAACAACCTTATGATAAGTGATCTGCCTTGTCCTTCTGAGAAATCTTTTGTCTTAATACTCTGGGGCACTCTGCACTCAGCAGTTCAGTTTCTCAGCAGTCAGTAAACACAGGAGAAGCACAGGGCAGTACTGCTCTCCAGAACCCTCCCATGGAGACTCTTCTGAAGTGCAGACTGTGCTCACTTGCCAAGGTGCAGAACTTCCACAGGATTCCTTTAGAATAGAAAATACTTGGCACCTTTTAGACCCAGGTGCATAAAAAGGTAGGAAAACAGATAAATGGAGATTATCCTCCTTAACAATAAACTGTTTTGCTAAGGGTCTCAAAGGCTGCAGCACAGCAATACCAAGTCGTGAAATTCTATATTTAGGACTCGATGAGTCTCCTAGGTAAAATGGAGCTAAGGACTACCACATACAATTGCTTTATTTTTCCAAAACTTGATTTTTCAGAAAAAAAGTCTGAAAAAATACCAAGAAAACAAACAAACAAAAAACAAACCACACACTCCAGCAAACGCAGAACTAAGAAAAAACACTGAACTAACAGGAATGAAGACGGAAATGTGGTTTAACGTAACAGACACAGCACTGAAACTATGAGCCTCCTCATGCTTAAAACTGCTAACAGGAACCGACTCTGCGCTAGAAAGAACATCCACTGGTCAATCAGCGTTTCTTTTACATTTTCAATGTAGAACAAGACGGCTTCAATCCACGGCATCCGTTTTACAGTTGCTATGCTTGTGAAGTATTGTATAGATGAACAAAGCGGATAGTTGAGCCAACTAATAAGAACGGGTAAATGCAGTTACCAGTTTGGCACAAGTATGGCTTCCCGTGTAGGGACAGAGGAGCAGCCCGGTGCTGCTATTTCACATACATTTTCTCCACAGATTCCCTGCAGAGGGCCATGCTCATCCCACAGCCTCAGGGAGCCAGGCAAGGGTGTTTGGGCAAACATTTTTCAACCTTGGTCCTTCCCACTTGTAATACCTATATGCATAGCAACAAAAAGCACAGACGGGGGCATGTGAACACACGAACAAGGCAGCCTCCTCTCCCTTTGCCTGGCAGTCCACAGAGATACGATGTGGAACCTGGCTATTATTAGACACACAGTTACCATGCAATGGTTTTGAGTGCTGTGGATAAGCTATATAATTAATCTTGACACCAAGCTTATTCCACAGGGTTTGGCTGTATCGAGCTCTACGCAGGTGCAGAATGGGAGGAGGAAGCACCCTTGGAATCCCTAGCATTGCCCTGGCAGTCCCAGAAGTGTCGCACCCAGGGCAGAGCCAGGTTTCCTGGACCCCCATCACCCCTCTGCAGCTGCCCCCCTCTAGTCGAGGACTTCTATCCAACTTTCTGTTTCAAACATCAGTATACTTCCAAAAATGAAAGCTGGGCTGTATTGAGCAGCAGTTATATCAGTCTTACTATACTAGAATTCATGGAAGTTGGTACATAAAGCAAATTGCTTTTAGAAGTTAAATGTTAAGATGACTGACTGGTAAAGCATTCTATACTCTGGTAGCAGCCCGCAAAAGATATAAAACAATTTTTGTAACTTGTTTTAAAGTTATATTTTAGTTCTGAGATCTAATTCTCTTCTGCCCCACAGTGCATAATATTCCACACCACTTTATCTGAAATCATTCACTCAAGAAGTCAAATCAGTCTTCCTAGGGCATCAGACAGCTACAGAAGCACCACAGTTAATAATATTCCATTTCTTTGCCTCTTTTTAAGGACAGAATGTACTTTTAACCTACTATTCCAGCCAAGTCAATATAAAACACCACAGGAGCTTCAGGTCAAATTAAGGAAAAAAATATAGGTACACACACAGTAACTGCATAGAACAAGGGCATAAAGGTAATCTGGCTAATGGATTTCGAATGTAAAATCAACAACAGTTCTTAAAAGTTAATTCAAGATGTCATTTAAACAGATGATTAAAAAGTTTTTTTATTCTCTCCAAAGGAAATATTTACAGCTCAGTGCAACCAAGTAGACATGAGCTGCTCTGGTGGTTCTGCAACTGACATGTTTGAGACATCTATCATTTCTTTAGTGATAACCTTCTGCATGATCCTATAGATAAAGAAACAATTAACTCACAGAATTAGAGTGTCTGCAGTGACAGAGACCATTCCTGTGTATTGATAGTTCAGGCTTTCTGGCGTCTTTTAGCCATTCTGCCTTAATATGAAATGTTTGTCTCAGAAGAGAAGCTTGGATATATTTAGGTTATTCCTACACAATAGTAACTGAAAAGGTACATCACTGTATTTTTAAAAATTATATCCGAGTGGTATGCTTTACCATGGGAATTTCTGATTTCTTTCCACGTACGTTACACAGGGTGAAAAGACACTTAATAGGTTTTAAACATCTGTAGTAATTTAAGCTGTGCTGACTAATGTGGATGAATTGGTAACATAGTGAATAAACAATTAGCTCTTAGAGGATAAATCTGTTATTAAACAAAATTATATTATATTAAACAAAATACTAGGCCACCAATGCACTAAGTAAATAACAAAAAAGTGACAGCACTGGCTTTGGAATATGGAAGTAGATTGATCTGACCAAAAGCCAATGTTCATATTTGATCTTAGTCACTCTAGAAGCATTTTATAAACAACAGAAACAAACATACTTTTAAGGTGCGATTCACTTAATGAGCACCTGCCTAAACATGAGCTATTTTTTTATGTTGTCTACTACAGAAAGTTAAGAGGACTAGCTCTGATTCAGACATCGGCATTATAAACTTCAAAATCTGGGCAAGATGACAGAATGTGCAAGTGACAGAGACTAAAATGCTATGAATTTACCATTTCTGGCTAAATCCCCTGCATTTTCAGAATGCTGTTTGGCACACATGATACACAAAGGAATCACTAATATTGTCCAATTCTTCAACAACTCCGATGTCAAAAGACTGCAGATTCAAGCTTGTATTTCCCATGTCAGTGCACATATACTAACAAAACCACTGCCTAAGCACCCACAAAACAGGATGAGAAAAAAAGATATACCATCCCCCTCTAAATATTGGATATGGTTAATATAAATCTTTTTCCTTGGCAATGATGAAATAATAATTACAAGTGTAGAAAAAGATTAGGCTTACATGAAGAAAATGAAGAGATCCCCATCCTGACTTCAATTCAAAATGCCTCTTAGGAAAAGCACACAAAAGACAAGACAATAAAGAGGAGATCACACAGCTAATTATTTGGAAAAAAAAAATTACAATATTTGATTTTTTCATTTGGAAAATGTGATCAACTCTCAAGGAAATAAAGTGCACATATTGGAGAAATGAGGTAAAACATAAGCCCACATACTGCCTAAGACCACCAGCATTGTACATATTGTCAATAGAAAAAAATGTATTACATTTTGCCATATTATCAGTTGCTTTTCCCTTGGAAAAACCTCAACATTTTATAGTCATAAAAATTTCCCGAAGAGTAACTGTAACAAAAAAAGATATTAAATTCACAGACTATCAGCTGGGACAATCACGGTCTATTAAGATAAACTTATTCTGCGGATATCTAGATAGATTTTCTCTGTATGTCCTCTTAAATGAATTATTTGCATGGTACATGCTTAGTCTTCTAAAATACACAAGATAAAATACGACATTGTCACTGCATAAGGGTCTCTCCCACCTGGCAGACATTAGGAGAGAAAAAAGTTACTGAAAAAAGAATGTTGAGATGACATTACAAAGCTGATTTTCAAAGTGAGAGGCAATTAGACTATGAAAATGTTCTCTTCCATTACTTCTATTATACCAGAAGAAGATAAAGTAAATAAAATATGAAGATGAATGGTTATTGTTGATGCACAGTGACACTTACTCAGTATGTTACATTGAAGAACTACATTCTATCAGTCCAGATTTTATACAGTGACAGGCATATATACATTATACTGTAACAATCCAGCAGTCTAAAAATCTGACATCCAGTTTCAAGTTGTGGTGGAGCTAGGATAAACTTCATCTGTTGTTTCATAAAACAATCCATTTATTAGTTTTAGAGGATTCATGTTGATAAACTATGTAAAAAAATTTTTCAGAAGGGCTCTTTACACTTGTGTCCCTGACATTATAGTCACTCAAGCTGAAGAACCACCACTTTTCCTCATTTTCAGAGGTGTAGAAGACACTCATTTTAGAGAGGTTGCTTTTGACTCGACCTCTTCTGAGGTCAATATATAATACTGATTAAAAAAAAATCACCACTTAACTTTATGGTAGCAATTATCGCAAATGCTCAACTCCAATTCATAAAGAAGAGGGTAGTTTAGCCTGTCATCCAAATATTAACTATTCTGGCCACTTATCAAATCTCATTTAGGTATCCGAAGAAGAAATGCCATTGAAAACCTGATCTTACCCGCAATCTGAATCTCCCTCAATCGGAGCTATTCAAAAGGTGCCTGGCCATGGCCCTGCTGGAGCAGGGAGGTCTGATCAGATGACCTCCAGAGGTCCATTCCAACTTCAACCATTCTGTCATCCTGTGAACTGCAATGTAACAACCACCCTGTACTGCTTCAAGCCTGCAGGATATCTTTTGTTATGACAGCCCTCTATTCTAATTCTAACAAAGAAAGAACAGTACAGGCATAAATTCCAAATTGCTCACCTAACTTGTGCCTGAACTTTACAGGTTTAACAAAGCAGTCCTTCTAAAGCGAAGCTAGGTTCTCTATGTGCTCAAGACAGAGAAGCCTTTGTCTCAGAAGACCTAAGACGAACACGGCCTTCTTGAGATAGGTAGTGAATCATTAATGAGTGATTATTTTTGCTATCAGTTCCACATTTACCCTCCAGTTTCTAAGCCCCATCCAATCCAAGAAGCGGGCAGAACCAATCTGTGAGGTTCTCTGGAGGCTGGGAGCTTCTTGAAGGGGTTTAGGTTACCTTGCATTAACAGAACACATGTAGAAACATCCACCTTGCTCAAAGCAAGCTCACAGTCTTACCAGATACATGTCCAGCAAATATCAAACACAAAACAGGTCAAGCAAAATGAAAACACATTATACCCAATTCTATATTGCTAGCATTTAAAATGTAAGCTTAGTAGCAACGACTTAATCTTGACTGCTGAAATCATTAAAAAGTCTCCATTTAGCAAGCTATTTTCACACTTGCAGCACACAATTCTCTGTTACACTCAATGCAGCAGAACTCAGTAAAACACTCCTGTTTAATAGGATGTCATTTATACACAAATATACTTTATAATAACAGATTTTCAACTACCACAAATTGGTTTTAGTTCAGTCCTTCCATACGTCATTGTGCCACAGAGGATAACTTCTTTGATATTAATAAGAATGAAAATGCATTGCACCTGACAGCCCTAACAACATGTTTAATAGAACATTTTAACTTTAAGTAGATGAATAATCAGAAGTGAACTCTTCTTCAGTTCCATGGTTTCAGAACACAGTCCTGTATAAATTAAGTTATCCTACTTAAAAGTTATTTCCATTTTGATATTATTTCTATTTAATTTGACAATTTTATTTTGGAAGATAACATTCTGATATACTGCAAATCATTCTCCCAAAACAATACAGTATATCCTTTTGTATCTGCTTTAATCAAATTTGTCTCAAATAGCCTCCTGTTTCTGGTAGTAATTCTGGCAATTATTCATCCTAACTTATCCTAAAATGACAATCCAAAGGTGTCACTCAAAAAGAAATGACACAAAACATACTGTTTCAACCTGCAACTGTACACCACAGTGAGAGATTTATACAGGCTTTATTTTGTTACCAGAAACTGCTGCTTCTGCAGAACAACAGGAGTTTTGCCAGTGATGTAGGTCAGACCTTATTTCTTGCCTGCAATTTGATTTTGCACTTAGGAGATTTTTCAAAGCATGCTCATCCACGTAACTCAAACTCTGCCATCATATTCTACACAGAAACTCCATTTATTGAGTTTCATCTTTATTCCGGCACTCTCCCATGCAATTTGCTTGAATAAAGAATAGACCTGCTCATCTAGGAGGTTCATCCTATTTTTAATTGCATGTGCAGAGAACGTTTTGGAAAATAGCGTATGCTGTAATTTTAAAGCATAACTACAAGTCAAAAATTTTTGTTTAATGAAGCAATACATGCAAGGTTAGTGCAGCTTGATGAATATATTAGCACTGTAAAAGCAAATATCTAGTTAAAAGTGAAACAAAAATGATCATCAACTGCATGCAGTGCTATTGTTGCCTTTTCTATTCCCCATTCCTTTTTCCATTATGAAAGTTCTAACAAACAGTCTTCCTTATTTTTAGTACAAACAAGGGAACAATCAGCATCTTAAATATTTTTAACTTCTAGACCATGTACCAGTTTTGCAAGGTGATCCCTTAACTATCTGCTTTGTAACAACACTCCTCACAAAAAGAAAGTGAGGTATACAGAAATAACATTAAGGTGTTACTTCTACCGACCCACAGCTACCACCTCACTCAAACAGCACAACAGAGAATAAAAAAGAGCCTTCAGGAATGTACAACTTAAAATGGAAATTGTCAAGTTGATTAGCAGTAGAATAAGCTTTTAAGACCAATATTAATGCAAACCTTGCTTGCAAACAAGAGCCATAGAACAGAGACAAGAAAGGTGAAATGCTGCAACCCATTCCTGACACCTGGAATCTATTTCAGACAGCTAATAATCCAGTCTTATTCGTCAAAATTTACATTAACATTTACTTTTGCTCACCGCATTTACCTCCTGATTGTAAGACCAGCAACAAGCACATTATGTATGAATAGATTTTGGGTGCAGCCTTGAAGTCCTGTGTTGTTTTCAAATGCCATCAAAGTATGTGCCAAGACAGAAGGGATTATCGGACTAGAGACTAAACACTCTGCAATTATTTTGAGTGGGCTGTGGTGTGTGTGTGAAAACACTATCACTCTTACCTCCTTTTCTTTACCAGTTACTTAGCAACTAGTTATCTAATTTCCTTTTGGATGACTATTTTCCAAATGTAGTAAGGGGAACGTAATTCAGGGATGCCCACCAACCCGTTTATGGAACTTAGTTGAGCAGTGACTTGTGTGTCACTTAAGAGAAAACAAGTGACAGTAACCAGTGAGTTGTCTTATTTTACGTTCTTCTCTAGTACAGGTAAAAGCCACGCTGCAGGGATTCTCCTCCAGCCTGGAGGTAGAAGGAATTGCTACATCTGGAATCAGTGACTGCTCAAAGAAAGACTGGCTTCTCTCTCAAGGTCCAAACAGTTTGGGTTGCCACTTATTGATTTGTATCCTCCATGAGTTCCAACTAGTAATAACCATTCACTTTAAAAATAAGAAAAACAAAAACCAAAACCAACCCGCAAAAACCAAAAACTGGTGCTTTGCGTTAATGACCATTAGTTTGTGCACATACTTTACCTGTACATCGTTGGTGTTCATTCTTGTTCCCTCCTTCCCAACGAAGATGTCATCTATGTCAACCAGAATGTACCTATCCAAGGACAGTCTGAGCTTCTTTCCAGACAGGAAAGAGATGGCATCTATGAAAATCAGCTTGTGCAGCCAAAAATTCAAGTTATTGCCGAAGAGCACTCGTTGAATCCCATCATGGAGCCCCAGGTCATGAATTACTGTGGCATGGAGAGCACTTTTAGCAGCAGGTGGCGAAAGGTTTTCTGGTGTCTTTACTTTTGCAAATATCACTGGTTGATAAGCTGTATGATTAATCTGGAAAACTGCCCAGTCATTTCCAAGCAAGGGACCTTTCTCAAGCTTAGAAGATTTAGTCACATGGAGCAGTGGGGAATGAGGGTTAATGCAACAGTCCTTAATACCCAGATTGCTGTGGACATGGAAAGGAAAGCCCTTCAACTGAAAGCTCTGCAAGCTGTTCTCACTGCCTTTGTGAAATCCAATAACACCTACACCATATTCTATACAGTACTTATCTAGAAGGCCTCTGTTCCAAGAGTCCATGTTCACATACTTTACAATATTTTCATACACTATGAGAGCATATTTGCCTTTATTTTTGTCTATAAGCACTGGGAGGTCACCTTTCCCAGGTGCAATTTCAATGTGAAACTGGAATCTGCTAGATTCTAAAATGGTTATTATATCTTGGCCTAATGTTGAGTACTGACTTTCCACAAACACCAGCACTACAAGATCTGTCCTCAGGGGATCAATGGGCTTCATGGTCTTCCTCTCCATCAGCTTGTATGGCAATAGTTGAAGATCACCACATTCCACTTCTGAAGAGATTTCAGAAAGTTCATTTTCCTGTTTGTAGCCATTATACAAGTAGTACGCAGAAATAACTATGCTCACCATGCAAAAAGTGGCCAGCAAAATAACTGTT
This sequence comes from Caloenas nicobarica, assembly GCF_036013445.1. NCBI lineage: Eukaryota > Metazoa > Chordata > Aves > Columbiformes > Columbidae > Caloenas > Caloenas nicobarica. The sequence continues at coordinate 11,538,167 of NC_088248.1, read as the reverse complement.
CTTTGAAAATGTCTGTGAAGTTTCATGATAAAACTCATGTTGTTTACTTGCCTTAGATTGTTCTCAACAGCAGCATTAAAAACAAACACAGATTCTCAACAACTTGTTCCAGTCCTCTGAAAGATTTATGTCACCATTGCAGCACAAACATCTATCTTCCACAAAGCTTTACAGAAGGGTTAATCTAGAAGAAAAGAAAATCAGAGATTTAATTGAGGCATCACAACTGTGAAGTATCATCACACTTGAACTAATAGCGAGCAAAGAAATCTCTGCCAGACAGAGGTTTGGAAACAAACAGTTCAAAACTTTGATAGTTCCTTTTTGAACTTCTGCATTAGTAGCATGATTTGTTCCTACTCCCCTTTATTCTTCATGATTTTATAAAACACACAGTTGTCATTCTGCATTTCATAATAGCACAATGCTGAAACTTCTGTGAAGCTCAATACATTTGCACAAGTTCAGAAGATGCGGTTGGAAGAAACTCTGATTGTAACAGAAACCAAGCCTAAGGTTTCAAGAGCTCGAAGCCTGAGGGATGAAGGCCCACGGGGTTTGCTTAGATGGCCCTGCCACAAATTCCACCAGTTGATGTGTGCATTTGAATGTCTCTAACCCTCACGGGCTTCTTACCCCAGAGGATCAAGTAAAAGCGGGTACACATAGGAGGCACAGAAGCAAACAACTTAACTGTTTTTCTCATATTTTTTTTACCCAAAGATAAAAGAATTCCAAATACACTGTTGCTCACAACCTAAACACTGAAGAAATTTCATAACATTCCTGCTTTCACTGCCAAGCAGCTGGGGGGACATTAGTCTACATGATTAAATGCATTCTGTCTTAAAGTCATTTTGGAAGAACAAAAAGTCCATAACACACCTTGCAACTGTTTTGTACACATACATACTGGTATGCTCTGTAACAAAAAGACCACATACACTTTTCCTTGCAACATTGGAAGCAAAAATATAGCATTTTACTGGACCATGTACTGTTTTGCAAATCATTGGAAAAACTTTGTACTTCTTTTTATAAAAAAAAATAAATAAAAGAAATCAGCTCTTAAATTTGAGGAAAGAGTAATAAATCAAAAGCTAACCTAAAAGGCAGATCACCTAAGGACATACTTATGCTTTAACTCATACCTAAAGGAAAGCAGTCATTTTTCAAGCCAACAGAACGATTAGTGTCAGAATTTTCTAGTAAAACAACTGAATGGCATGACAAGCATAAAATAATTGTTGTAAGTTATAAAGGAAGGTTAACAGCAGATTTTTTAAAATACTAAGGGTATTAAGATGTAGAACATGCTATTGTAACTCCACAATGTAGTACAAATCTATTCCCATTTGTAAATGGGACCGAGATAAGCCATGTGTGTAACATTAACACGGTCATTTCCTGACTGAGTGCTTAATCCTTCCATGCTCAGCTTCTAAAAAAAATAAAGTAGGGATTAAAAAGTGAATCCAAGGAGCTCCAGAAGTATAACCAATAGCAAATATAAACTTTTCTATATAGATTGACAGAGACAATTGAATTTTCTTGAGAGACCATGATAACAAATGATTTCTGCTCCAGTTCTAGCCCATGTTTTGTACTTTACAAGGTTTACTCGTTTTTATTAGAAATTTTTATTCCTAGAATGGCTGAATTGAGGAGCAGATGATAGTAGAAGAAATACAGTAGGCTTCTGATCCAAAAGAAATTGAAGTACATAAAAGATTAGTTACATATTAATAAAGGGGGAAAAAAAGAGGAGTTAGAAAAATAAATAACAAGAAACAAAACCAAACAACATGTCATGTACTTGGGCCACTTAACCACTTGACAAGAGCTCCTTATCCTACATTGTAAGCAAGACAGGCTTTCAATCCAGGTTTTCAAAAAAGTTAAAAAATACGATGTACTTATGTAACTTCCATGACTTTTAATTAAATCCCAGAGACTAATGCCCCCAATACAGGTACATGATAAGCACAAAGTATAAATAAATCAGTAGAAAAATAAGATAAGAATAAAGAGAGAAACTACATGGCATCCCATTTGACAAAACAGCAAAATTAAGAACCAAGGGCAAGCATACGTAAGTGGCCGTATTCATAATTAAGATTCACTTTAAACCCACATCTCACCAGACAAGCCCATTTTCTGGATATATTCTACTCTCTTCACCTTCTCCTCACATATTAACCCTTTCTGTTCTGGGTGGATTTATATCCAGCCTTGAATCTTACCTGCAGCTGCACAAACACTTGCACATAATTTTTAGACAGGAGACTTGCCTTTCACTCAGGTATATAGGTTCATTCACCAGTGTTAGGCTGATTATGTTACTTTTATAACATATATTATTTATGTTATGCTGTATGTTATTTTTATAACATAGTACCAGTTTCTCTGTTTCTAGAGGCAAGTATCTGAAAAGAAGGTAAAGAACACAGACCAAACAATGTGACAGTACCTTTAGAAGAACTCAAAGAATGTTCTTAAGTACTGAGATGACCAACCCTTATCACACTAACTTCAAGCATATCAGTTTAGATAGCAGAAAATAGGTATGTAATATTGTAAGAACTCAGGTGACAAAGAAGGAGCTACACCTTGAATGAGTAAAACCAGGTTTGAGAGATGTTTCCAGACAGATGATTTTTATTATGCACACAAAGGATTCTCTTCAATTTGCATCTCCAGTTCAGCTACCTGGATGCCAAGAAACTAGTCATTTCAGTAGCTAAAATTAATATTTACTGCGTTCTGTAGAAAAGCTATACATATGCCTGCTTATCTTCAATAACCACATACCTGGTTACTTAACTTCACATAGAGCTCTGGCCTGGTTTATGCATTAAAGAGAAGCGAGCCTACAAAGCAGAACTGACAAAAGTACCATCAATCATTGAGTGACACAGAGTCAACCACCACACAACCAACAGCACAATGCCTGTCTGCTTCTTTTAGCCCTAAGCTCCTCTAACACAGCCCTGAAATACCCCTATTCTTATGACAGAAACCACCCAAGTCCTATTGAGAGGAAGTTCTCACCAGCACAATTTAGAAGTTTGTTTCTTTATCAGCCCATACGTCTGACCAGACAGGCACCTGAACCTGGTAACCCTGCCTGCAGCAGGAAAAAATTACAGTGACCTAAGCTCATGGAAAGAAAGGGCCGATCAGACAGAGTTGTTTGAATGAGATATTACAGACGGGCTGCAACTCAAGGGCTGCTAAAGTAAGCAGCCGGAGCACCTGAAATACTTGCAGCAAGGGCACAGCTCATAATGCCATTCCACAGAGCAGAAAATCTGGAACCGGGCCAGAAACCAGTATTTTCTTCAAGAAAACCCCTGTCATTTTATCTTTAGCTCCTTATTGCTGGTAACTCCTTGGGCTGTACAGTGCAGCTGTAAGGAGGAGTGGATGGAAACACCAAAACAGGTCCAAGGTTTGACTCTGAGGAACGAGGAATTCTCTGAGACCCAGGAGGACGCGGCCAGACTTGGCATCTTCACCACTGAAAACAGGAAGGAAGGGGAACGGAACAGGACAAGGCGCAAGTTTTAAATGCACGTTCTCTTGAATCAACTTGATGCTTATGTAATTTTTCCCTATTTAAGGTCTGTTTTGCATGGCAAGAGTTCAAAAAAACACAGAAAGAAATAAACCATGAAGAGAACATGCATTTAATAATATCAAAATAGTTTCAAATCTTTGACAAGGTACAGTTGTTTTCCTAGGGGAATAGCAGCATTTTACTCTGGGCAACAGTACTTGCTAGATATTGTACTGATATCTTACAGTACCATATTAAAATAACTCATCATGCACCAAACTTGACAGTGGTATAGAGATCTTTGGGGAGCATCACCCACAACACACTCTGGGATCTATCAAGACCACTACAGAGAACTTTGAATCAACTTTATACATGGCTTCAGGGAAAATGGTCCTTGACTGCTACCACTTCCAAGAGTAAAACCAAAAGGTGTAATTCAGAACATAACAACACTGAGTAAGCCTTTAGAAGCAGCATTGCAGAACAGGACAGTTCTTGTGGAATCTTACTTTCACGACAAAAGAATACAGTATTTTACAAAAGAATGAAGAAGTCGTGATAGCTTGAACTACAATACAAAAAAAAAAAATCAAAATAGAAGAAAAAGCCTTAAAGAAAAAAAAATTAAAATCAAAGAGTCTAAAACCTCTTCACAGAAGTTCAAGCTTGTCAGCATTGTTTCAGTGAAAAAAAAAAAAAACACATGAAAAAGACTGTAGCTAACATAAGCAGTCTTAGCTCATTAATTTCAATGGAGTATGTTGAGTTCAATGAAAGGAGGATATGGTCGCACCTGTATCTCAGAGCACTTGAAAATGAGTGTCAGACATTGTATGAATCCCATGTTCCACAAAGATGACACTGAAATAAGTTTTACCTATAAAATAACTTGTACAGAATTTTTCTAGTCTGAAGCAATAAAAGCTGCATCATTGTTATTTATCTAGAACCTTACTATTTCAGAAGAATCTGCATTTCATGTCTTACAGAATTCAGCATTTTCATACAACCACCTGAAAATTCAGACCAGTACCTTTTACCTGTGTCGTTACAAGCACATGGTAACAAAATGTCTTCTTAATAGGAAAATCAGTAATAAAAAAATTCTTTGACCATCTTTGAATATTTAGAATTTTGTTTTAACTTCTGGATTCATTATGCAGGAGAAGGTCTTGCTAAGAGAAATCTGAGTTATGGAAATATGTTTTGCATTCTATTGTGAATACAACAAGGCTCAGTATCATTCTCATCTACTGTAGAAAGTGATTTCTGCAGCGCAGAGCTAGTTCTCATGAAAACCTTGAGTGTACAGGAAACAAATATCTTATTAATTGTAAGGTTTACAATTCTAAGCAACACTGCTGGGCAGTCACGGTTACAGGTACTTTCAGACGGATGGAGTGAAACATGCATTAGAATAGAGACTGTTTGGTTATGTGTTGTGGGGTTTTTTTTGGTGTGTGGTTTGTGGCTTTACTATTATTATTTATTTTTTTAATTCAATAACAATGTAGCACTGGTAAAAGAACAAATACCACCATGAACTCACAAGAGCTGAACTGCACCAAAAGGTGTCTGCTGAGTTCCTACCATTTGCACCTTTCTTTAGTTTGCTGTTTCATTGATAAGCATAAATGACCAAATTCTTGGCTTCTATATATCATTTCAGCAGAATAATCCCAATAGAAATACTTAAATTAAACAACACTAGCTAGGGCCTTAGCCTATTAATGAGATGCAGCAAGCGAAAATAAAGAACATGAAATCATAGGTCTTGATTTTTGTATTTTCTGGCAGCAAAATGTACGTGATAAATATCAAATCAGCTGCCCCAGAAGTCTTTGCAGTCAGCCTGGAACCCAGTCCCTGGGCTCAGAATCCTGTTCTGCTGCTGACAATCTCCGCTCTGTGAGTGTCATGGCAACCCTGCAAACATTGTGCCCTCCTTGATATATTGTTGCACTTGGACTTTCGTAGTGTGCAAAGCTCCCTTCCATGGGCTTCATATGACTGGCTTCCCCATGAAGCAGAAACATGCTGTTTTCTTGACTCAATAGTTGAAAAGAAATGTGGTACTGACCATTCCATTTCATAATTGGAATTCATATATTCTGGAACTAAAAAAAAAAAGCCCCAAATTATACCAATTCCAGGTTCACATCTTCATGTTGTAATGAATAGATTCTCAAATAGGAAACCAAGTACCCACATAAAGATACATACATACATACAAAAACAACATACAATTTAAAAAAATCTATTAAAATTGTATCATGAATAACAATAAACTCAAAAATACAAGAAACATTTTCCTTGACCTCAGTTATGTTAAAAACTATCAAAATTAAAACAAGCAGCTGAGCTAAAATATACACAAGTAAATGAGAAATTGCTCTCGAATCACATTTTTCAATCCTAATTAAAAAAATGGTTTATTTTTATCTCAGACCTGTACAAGGGCAACTTTTTACTTCGACTCTTGATTAGGAACACTAAAAGGTACTTATATCCAAACACTTTTAAAAAAATCACTAAAGGGTAACAAAAATCCTTCCTATCAACAACTGCCAAAAACCAGAGCAAATTCTGGATTGATCATTCATCAATATTTTTCAGCCATATTACATTTGTCTGGTTACCTATACCTGGACATATTTTAAAATCTCTTTCTCCTCTTCAAATAAACCCCATCATCCTGTTCTTTACCAAACTGGCTGCTACCACAGCAATAGCAACAGAGTCCTGTTATGTTAAATGAAGAATGAGTTTTAAATGAAGAATAAACCAGATGTATAGTTCAGCATGTTAATATGCGTATTTAAATATACACCGATTAGAGTGTTATTTAATTGCTTTGATTATAAAAGTCTGCTTTGGCCAGCCACAATGAAATATGACCTTAAAGGAATTATTCTGAAGTTATCAGTGTTACTTAAATGGAAATCTTCAGATATATGAATGATGCGGTAGGAAGCAGTGAAGTGCATCTGAGAACAACCAAACCTAGAATGGGTTGTAGTGCTCAGATGTTCAAATCAACCACGAAAATATGGAACTGGTCTCCAAATACCAAGTAGCCCTACTTACATTATTCTGCTGACTGAAGCATTCAAGCAGGGATAACTCAGACAAGCAAATCCAGGCTGAGAATGAGATCTTACAACTGCATATTAAAAAAAACATTTTCAACTTGAAAAGATGGTGATATGAGACATGAACTGTCAAAGGAAATCAGTGAGACCCTTCGGTATCACATAACAAACAGTGTAATGTGTGAATATTGAAGAGCTTACATTCTCTTACATATCTCTAAAAAAAAAGAGAAACGGCTTAGGCAGAACAGAAATTCTGGTAGATAAATATGCTTTTTCAAGTCCTTGGGGCAAGCAGTTTTCAGTTTCTATTGTACGTATGTTATCCTTAGCTCCGTGCTGCATTTCATGCATTACTAGAGAACCTTACAAGATAGGAATTCATGCATCAGAATTTGTCATTGAAAGATACTTATAAAAACGAAATATATGATATTTTAAAATACTTCAAAATAAGGCTTGGAAGAATTTAATCAGGTGCAGAAGTTGGGTTTGGTCTTCAAATTACTACTTTACCTCCATATAACACTTTCTGCCAAAAAATCTTAAAACACATTACATCTCATACAATTTTTCTGAGACAAATCCCATTTTCTGCACTTGCAGAAACTTCGCTATCTAAAGACTAAATGATTTGCCCAAGGTCTCTAAGATAAATGTATGACACATTCTCTTGCCCATGCTCATATCATTACTTCCCTCTCTTTCCTCCCACAGCTTCCAACCATGAGCCAGGTGTAAAGGGTTAATAGGGCAGAGTTCATCACCATTTGTTCTGAGAGAAACAAGTAGTGATGCTGACGGTGAGAGAAACCCCATTTTTTTCCACTTTCCATTTTATTAAAAAGAAAAAACCCACGCACCACACTAAAATCTAAAGCAATTATCTAACACATCAAGTAGTTAGTCAACAGGAAAGTTTTCTACTGTTTCCCAAAGGTTGCATGCGACAGTTGAAATGAGCAGTAACACGCACCAATTTCTACATGGGATTTTGGGAATCCAAATAGCTGTGAACACCTAAAGTTATTAATAATTACTGATTAATGATGATTAATTTCGCTCCCCAATTCAGCAACCAACCAATGTCTGCAAACACTAGAGGGCAACAGTGTCTCACAGAACAAGTCCGGGAGACGAGGAGAAAGGGGTAAAAAAAAAAAAAAAAAAGAAAACCAACCAGCTGAAGGGTTGATGTGGGTACCACACCAGGCGGGCAGATGCAAAGTGAGCTAATAAAGAAAAGAAACAAAACAAAACCCAAAGAAACGCTACAAAACAAAGCCGAAAACGCCGCTCGGCGCAGCGGGACGCCCGGGACCCACCCGTGTGCTGAGGGCCGGTGCCCCGGCAGCGCTGCCGCCACCCGCCCAGGCACCGGGCGCCCACCCCGTCCGGCCGCGCTCCCGGGCGGCGCAGGAGCCTCCGGAGCGGCTGGGGCACCGCCGTGCCGGCCGCGCACAACTTCGAGGGGGAGCGGGAGACACCCGGGCGGAATTGGGGGGGGGCAAGGGCGCACCGCCCGCGGAGTTGGGAGACTTCGCCCCGCGCGGAGCAGCCGCCCGCCCCGACCGTTACCTCCAGGCGCGCTCCGCCGACATGCCGCCGCCCCGGGGCTCGCCTGAGGGCGAGCGCCCACCGCAGCTCCCGCTCTCGTCCGCCGCCGGCGGGCGCAGGGAGCTGTGAAGGATCCTCCGGAGAGACGCGGCTGCACCCAGCGGGCGTAGAGAGCGCGGCGCGGCCCCGCCCCAGCCGCGGCCCGGCCGCCCGCGGGGAGGTGCGGCAGGGCTGCCCGCCCGGGGGTGCGAGCGCCGCTCGCCTCGCCTCGCCCTCCCGGAGGAGGGGCACCGCGCCGCCGCTCCCGCGCTCACCGGCGAGGGGCGGGCGGGGGCTCCGCCGCGCCGCCTCCCCGCCATTGACCGGCAGCGGCGCTACCGCTCGCTGGTCGCTGCCTCCTTCTCCTCCTCCTCGGGAGGCTCTGCTGAGGCGGGCCGGGCTGAGCCCTCGGGCGCGGGAAGCCGAAGCTTTCCCCGGCTGCCGCTGCCCTCAGCGAGCCGCGGTGGTCGCACCCGCAGGCACACGGCACCTCCTTCACGGGGACCGAGGGCCGGGGCTCCTGCCCAAGGCAACTCCCTGCGACCTCCAGCAAATCGCAAGCTCCCCCTATTGTTTTGTTTTCCTTCTCCATCCCATAGGCATAACTCACCACTGACGGTAAAGCATACAGAAAAGGACAACCCAAAACCCAGTGCATGTCCTATGAGTACCTCATCGGTCACCTATCCACACTGCAGACAAATGGCTTGACATTCTGGAGCCATGCCTTTGGGCACGAAACAAATCCCTTAAATCCCACCCCTCCTATTGTTCCAGTGTACCTTTGGCGAGTACTTCTCTTGCATTCTCTAGCGCTCAGATTGTAAATTTAGTGAGCCCCTTCTACAGCAAGGCTAAGGGGAAGTTTAACTCAAATCCTCTCGTCAAACCCATCACTGTTCATGCAGGTTTAGGATATGACCAATTTCTGCATCGTATCAAGTGTAGCACACAATGGTGGAAATTCCATAAGGTCAATTATTTTTTTCTCAAGACAATTTGGGGTTAAAATCTTGAAAGAATGCCAAGTAATGTGTTTGCAGCCTCACTGCTTTTCTTTATTGGATTTTCTAACCCCATCCGTATTTTTCACTGATACTCTGCATTCTTCACTCTGGAGATGCAGCTATTCCATTACTGCAGGTTAGGAAGTTACGATTCTCTGCCTGAACTGCTTTAGCTGACTTCTAGCCTTCACAAATGGGAAATAAAATTAATAAATTTTACAAGTGCCCTCTTGATCTAACTAATTTGCCTCACAATTGCACAGTGATTGCTGGCTCACCTAATGGCTGATAATTCAATACACCAGATTAACTCCATCACTGGCATTTATCTGTCCAAACCTTTCTTTCTATGACTCACTGAAGACAGAAACTTAAAGGAAAAATGCCAAAGTCATCTGAATGTTCCTTTTCCAAACATCAGCAGAATTTATAGCTCTTGATTCAGGAATGTTGTGATTTACTGCTTTCTCCCTTTTATTCCTATAACATGGTTTGAAGGAACATCCCAAATTTTAATATCTTCCAAACTTTTGAAGTTGCCAAAGCCAGGGTTTCAATTAAAATTTCCGTTATAGTGAAAACACATTGTGGGGGGGGGAGGAGATGATCTAATCCCTTATTGTTCTTGCTTTAAAAAGCAGTGCAAGGTCCCAGGCCCCATGAACTGGACTTCCAGTAGGACAGAGGACTTGCTGACACAAGGGCTTACTCTGCATGAGGTTATTAATCCGTGGAATAGAGAGTCCATCTGAAACCCTGTTGCTCTCTCAATATTCTACGCAAAGAGATTTTCTCCCATATTAAGCTTCTTGACCATGTGGACATCCTGATGTGGTCTTGTTTCAGGGCTTATTATGAAGGATTTTTCCTACAACATGCTATGAGGTATGGGGTGGCAGCCAGCCAAAAGTGACTGAAACTCCTGGCTATGAGTTCAAACTCACAAATGCGCATGGTTTCCTCCTACAATTCTTCCTGAGTAGCTAGCACTGTTTTTAAGTTATCACTGACCAAGGCGAACAGAAGAGTGTTACATATGGTTTGTCCTCATAAGCATTTGGATGCTCACAGAGATGTGCTAGACACCTCACAGCTGAGGGCTTCAGCACTGCAAATCAGCAGCTGTAGCACTGAGCAGTTTTGGCAAGAATATTAACAGCTCTGATCTTTCTTGGTTCTACTCTTCATTTTTTTGCTCTTGAGGTGTCATTGCAGCTTGACCTGGGCATGACGTCTTAGCCATTCTTTCAGCAATACATCTTTAAGGCATTGCTGGGCATGCTTCTGGCCAAAAATTCTGCCTGGCCCCTAGTACTTCATAAAACAAACTGTAGTAATGGGGCATTGCATCATCACAGAGTACTGACACAAGTGGTAAAATTGTGGCTGTTTACAACATCTGAGGACATACGTAATGTGTACCACCCCAGAGCTGAATAGGTAAATGAGTAGTTAATCCAGACAAGAAGTTAGGTATGAAGGAAACTGGTGTACTACTGAGCAGAGGCACATTCAGACAACTTCTAGTCTGTACCATGAACTAAGGCAACATTTATGCTGCTGTTGTTGCTATGCAAGGCAGGGACTGGACCCTAGTTCCAAGATGTAGGTACTGACTAGTGTCCATATATTCAGTAAAGAATAGACACTGAAGCAAACTGTCCTATGTCCTATACCTGGGAGTGTTTGCCAAGGAAACTACTTTACTCTTCTCAGAGTATTGCGCCAAACCAACTATATTCCAGGTGCAGGATTCAAGACAGTAGGATGTAGATAAACACAATAGATCACAGAATGGCTGTGGTTTGAAGGTACCTCTGCAGGTCATCTGGTCCAACACCCCTTGCTCAGGCAGAGTCACCACAGCAGGCTGCCCAGGACCATACCACATACAGGTGGCTTTTGAATATCTCCAAGGAGGGACACTCCATGACCTCTCTGGGCAACCTCTGCCACTGATCAGCCATCCTCACAGTGAAAAAGTCTTTCCTGACATTGAGAAGGTACCTCCTGTGTTTTAGTCTGTGCCCATTGTCTCTGGTCATGGCACTGGGCACCACTGAACAGGCTCCATCCCATCTGTACCCTCCCTGCTGGTATTTGTACACATTGATGAGACCTCCCCTGAGCCTTCCCTTCCCTAGGCTGAACAGTCCCAGCTCTCTCAGCCTTTCCTCATACAAGAGATGCTCCAGTTCCTTACTCATCTTAGTGGCCCTTCACTGGACTCCTTCCCCATAGCTCCATCTCTCTCTTGTACTGGGGAGCCCAGAACTGGACCCAGTACTCCAGGTATGGCCTCATTTGTGCAGAAGAGAGGGGAAGGATCATCTGTCTCGACCTGCTGGCAACACTCCTAGTGCAGCCCACGATGCTGTTGGCCCTCCCTGCAAGGGCACATTGCTGACTTGTGCTCAACTGGATGTCTGTCCATTGGGACATCCAGGTACTTACTGTAAAGCTGCTTTCCAGACAGGTGGTCCCCAGCAGGTACTGGTGCCTGGGGTTGTTCCTCCCCAGGTGCAGGACTTTGCACTTGCCCTTGTTGAACTGCATGAGGTTCCTACTGACCCACTTCTCCAACCTGTTGAGGTCCCTCTACAGACATACCACACGCGTTCAAACTCGAATCCCCTGATTTCCCATTAAGAGATGCCTTCAGTGTATATGGACACAGGTGACTTCAGTGTGAATTGTCTAAATTCAGGGAAAAATAAAACGCTCTGTACACACAAGCCTTTAGTCTCCTTTTGAAACATGCTACTCAGGCACTGAAATGCCATTCAGTATCTGGCCTTAAATCCTTACTTTGAATATCTGTCCTGTTTCTGATAAGTTGGTTATTTTCAAGATAATTACTTTGAAAATTATACCTTAATGAATTCCAATCTATATAAATTACATTGAGTTCTGACAGCACTGCTGACTACTTATGCCCTTATGCCTAAGCATAGGTCGGTGTGCATACTTACACACAATTTAGTAATTCCTGTTATGCTTTCTCTTGGAATAGTGCAGTGAAAAAGGATGATAAAATGTGTTTAATAACTTCCAGCAACAGTTCCATCTCAGTTCAGCTCGACCTTTTAGTCATCTCCTACCTAGAACATGTTTGAACATTTGCAACGAAGATAGGCTTAAAAAAGAGGTAGCCTACCTTCCCTGGTGATAGCCTCAGCTTTTTGCCTTTCATACTACCGGCCTCTACACATGAATGATCTCTCTCTTATTCACATGTTTCTTCAAGTCTTCACACAGTGCTTCCTCTTTTTGCATAATCAGCAATCTTTTTATCTTTCTCAAATGAACTGAATCCTATCTTGTCTTGTGGTCTTCCCTCTTTCAGGTTATCACTGTGAGAAATTGTTCTCACCATTGCATGGTTCTAAGTCTGCAAACAAACTCCTGGTCCTTCAAGTCCTGCTGAAATCTGTGTACAATTTAGGTATTTTTGTTACGGTGGTTTAACTACAACCCCCACAAACCGATTTGTACCTATTAGATAAGACAGACTGATTACCTTGGGCTTCATTCCATAAGCCAGGGAAAGGTTATTGGTTGGAGAGTTACATGTAATAGCAACAGTTTCAAATTAATAAAGGAATAATTTATCTAGTCCTGCCATTTCAAAGATTAGATACATCTTTTAACGAAACATTAATTATTATTTGTATTATTTTTGTTGATATTCTGTAGCAGGGAGCCATTACAGCGACCTAGGTATTTGAAAACAAAGAGCATCTAGGCAATTACCTGTTAGTAATTTCATTGTTACTTTTTTAAGCTATTATGAGTTCTACTAGCCAAAAAGCAAAGTTCCTCTAGATTCACAATGATCTCTGGACTACTCAGAAACTAGATTTTAAAACAAATCTAATAAATACACAATATTAACAATGCTCAATATAGTTATCTTTTAAATACTATGCAAATATTAACTAAAGAGTCCTTAAAGAGTCCTTCTGTTGTGGGTATTGATATTAGTATTGCGCTCTACATACTTGACATAGAGTATTATTCCATGAAATTGCCAAAGATGAGGCAGCGACTCAGGTTACAATTAGAAGTCAGAGGTTCATGACTCAGGGCTGAATTCAGACTATGACACCATATCACAATGTACTAGAACAGACATGGTCCAAAGCCAGTGAATAATATTTCATGTTAAAATCCAAAAACCTAATTTCTCCCCTTAGATAAACTGGAAAAGACTTTCTTTTTGAATTTCATCCATTTAATGAAAACAAAAATATGGCTTAAGATTTAAGAACCACAACTGGTCAACAAAGTAATCAACTAAGAGGCTATCTCAGAGAAGAAAAAAACCCCAACATTGTTCAAGTTTATAATTGTACTACATTTTTTCTGTGCTATTACAATATCCTCCATTTGTGAAGTGTTCAAAGATTATTCTGTAGAAAACAATATGGGAAACCAGCCACGCTTATGCATTTTCTCTGAAAAGTCGCTAGCTTTCAGATGGAAAATACATTAATTGTTTCTTTTCAGTAGTTTCTATTTCATTTTCAATACCTTATCCTGAAAAATCCTACTATTTGCATACATTGTAGTAATATCTTTCAAACCAGTGGAAGGCAAGTTGCTAATTACATGCCGTGAGTGATGATGACTTGGCAGCAGAAAGGCATTTCTATCTCTGGGCTTAGAATAAACTATTGTTATAAATATGTTTTGTTCCATTTTAATCAGGGTATTGAGACAATTGTCGTCTTTGTAGAAGGATCAAATGGCCAGCTTTGGAATTCAAGAAGCTAAAAAATCATTAGGTATTTTTGTTCTAAGCTGCAAAACCACCATTTACTGCTCAAGTCACATGGCAGATAAAGTGTAAGACAGATTCATTAATGCAGACGACTGAGTATTTTCTGTCACAATTTGCCAGGGAATTTGCTTATGAAAAGAAAGACTCTTCCTTCCCATTATATTAGGTTCATAGGTTTCAAGTTAATAAATATTCCAAAAAATAGCAGCACAAATTCAGAATGTATTAATTTTAAGTTAGCTGTTTTGAATGTATGTCAATTTGATTGAAAGCTCCTTAGTAATATGGAAATTGGTTACGCGAAAGTGCTAATGGGGATGGAAGAGAATTAAAAAGAAACTAAGTTGCTATAAGCACCATCAACGTGCTAAAGCATCTTTACCCTATTAAAGAAAGTAATATGTAATTAAAACTTCCATTAAAAATTGATTTTAGAATGTTTAATAAAATGGGACACGCTCTGGACTAAGAAGAACTTGCATTTTAACCCTGAAAATAACTAATTTTTTTTCCATCAATACTGAAAGAAAAGTCTTTAAAAATCTTTTAACTTGCAACGGGGAAAAAAGCTTAAATTGCAATACCCAGCTCTTCAATCCAGCAATAATCCAAACACTTCCCAAAGCAGAATGTCATTTATAGATAGCTGGAAAAATCACCATGATTTATTCTTTCCTTTCCCTCAGCAAAAGTAAGCCTGGAGAACAAGGCTAATTTAGCCAATATTTTTTAAAGAAAAGATGCATTCTTCAGCACTGCGGCCAAGTTCCTCACGCCCTTCCCTTTTTTCTATGCAAATAAATTCCTCCTGCCTTCTCTGCTCCTTGAACGTGCAGCACCCAGAGCACAGCTCAGCCTCCCCGTGCCCTTGGAGGCAGCAAAGAAAGAGCAATAAATAGACGCTTGCACAGGAATGGGAAGTTATTCAGAATGCAAGGTAACACACTGCAGGATCAATGACATGAATGTCTGCTATAAACTGGGAGCTCATCAGCTGGAAATCACTGAGGTGAGAAAGGACGTGGGTACCAGTCAAAGTCAGAGAATGTCTGTCAGCTGTCAAAGTGATGTGTCTAGAAAATAACGCAAATATTGCTTGCAGAGGAAAAGAAGAGGTGGAAATACTGAAAGTGTTGATGCTGTTGCATGAAGCTGCAATAGGTCCTCACCTAGCATACTGTTTGAAGTTCAGGAAAAGTAATTCAAAGTGGAAGAGGTGGAAAGAAGTGCTGTTACCCTGACCAGGGGAATATGCAGCCTGTCCTGCGACAGGCAAGGTGAAGGTTGAAAAGTGATGTAGCTGCTGCACATGAGAGGGAGAGATAAATATGCAATGGTGGCCAACAGCTATTTAAGATGAAAGGGATCTTTGGCATAAAAATGAGTGAGTACAAACTGTGCACATAGGCTGGAAATTAGAAGAAGATTTTAAATAATTACAGAATCACAGAATGTTAGGGATTGGAAGGGACCTCAAAAGATCATCTAGTCCAATCCTCCTGCCAGAGCAGGAACACTTATGTGAGATTACACAGGAAGGCGTCCAGGCGGGTTTTAAATATCTCCAGAGAAGAAGACTCCACAACCTCCCTGGGCAGCCTGTTCCAGTGTTTTGTCACCCTCACTGAGAAGAAGTTTCTTCTCAAATTTAAGTGGAACCTCTTGTGTTCCAGCTTGAACCCATTACCCCTTGTCTTACTGTTGGTTGTCACCAAGAAGAGCCTGGCTCCATCCTCGTGACACCCACCCTTTATATATTTATAAACATTAATGAGGTCACCCCTCAGTCTCCTCTTCTCCAAGCTAAAGAGACCCAGCTCCCTCAGCCTTTCCTCATAAGGGAGATTCTCCACTCTCTTCGTCATCTTCGTGGCCCTGCGCTGGACTCTCTCCAGCAGTTCCCTGTCCTTCTGGAGCTGAGGGGCCCAGAACTGGACACGATATTCCAGATGAGGTCTCACCAGGGCAGAGTAGAGGGGAAGGAGAACCTCTCTCGACCTACTAACCACCCCCCTTCTAATACACCCCAGATGCCATCAGCCTTCTTGGCCACAAGGGCACAGTGCTGGCTCATGGTCATCCTGCTGTCCCCCAGGACCCCCAGGTCCCTTTCCCCTACACTGCTCTCCACCAGATCATTCCCCAACCTATACTGGAACCTGGAGTTGTTCCTGCCCAGATGTAAGACTCTACATTTTCCCTTATTATATTTCATTAAATTTTTCCCTGCCCAACTCTCTAGCCTGTCCAGATCTCACTGGATGGCAGCACAGCCTTCTGGCGTGTCAGCCACTCCTCCCAGCTTGGTGTCATCAGCAAACTTGCTGATAGTACACTCAATTCCCTCATCCAAGTCGTTGATGAATATATTGAATAGTATTGGTCCCAGAACTGACCCTTGAGGCACTCCACTAGATACAGGCCTCCAACCAGACTCCGCCCCATTGACCACAACTCTCTGGCTTCTTTCCTTCAGACAGTTTGCGGTCCACCTCACTACCCAATCGTCCAGTCCACACTTTCTCAGTTTAGCCGTGAGGATGCTGTGGGAGACAGTGTCAAATGCTTTACTGAAGTCAAGGTAGACCACATCCACCGCTCTGCCATCATCAATCCACCTTGCTATGTCTTGTAATTAGACTGAAGCAGACTCATTCTGTGAACAGTGAGGGCAAAAAGTGTAGCTAACTTTAAGATGGAGCTTGAGTGACTACAGGACATTATTCATCAGAGTGCCAGATTGGACTTGATGACTTAAGATCTTATCGATCACTGACCCCATATTTTTTATTGTGCTGGGATCAACAAAAACAACAACAAGGATGCTGACAATAAATCCTCATCTTTGATGTTTAGAGTTGCTGTCAGCTGACGCAGCTGCGCTGTTTTGTTTGTCACATTGATTGTTTCAGGCTGTCTGTAGGCACTAGCAAAGAAGAGCACCTGCATTCTGTTCACATGAATATGAACATCACCTTCCAAGTCATAATTTTTTAATGAAAGCCTCTATTCTGCAACATAAGATGTTAGCCTTCAGGGAAATATATGAGTTTGTCATCTGTCCCAGAAACCAACAGGTAAAGAGAAAAAAAAGGGATTTTTTTTTCTCTGCTAGAATAAATTTGAATATTTTTCTGCTTATTAATATTTCAGTTCTTCCCAAATATGAAATGGATTAAAATATCAGATATGTTGGTAGAACTCTTATTTTTGTCATATATTATTTTGATTTAATCATAATGAATTATGCCTATAGGTTGCCCATATGCCATCATGCACCATGTGCAGAGGTCTTAATTACCCTGTTCATTAAGTAAGGATATTCATGATAGCACATATTATCCAGGGTATTATCCCATATTGTAATATGTGATGCCACATGAATACCATATGGGAGAGGGATTTAAAAAAGGTTACAGGCTAATAAGTGTATTTTATTCCACCCAGAAAACTCAAGAGAAACAGTTCTTTTCAAAGATCCAGAAACTGTAATTACATGCAAAAAGTTAAGTCACCTTAAAGGTAAATGCTAACCCAGAAAGACTGAAGATTAAAATTAAAAGCTGAAATTTCCTATTGTTATTAGTGCTCCACTACACTAGATATTGTGCAAATATATGAAAAAGGTGGTGCCTGTCACAAGGAGTTTAATTCTACCTTTCAGCTTATGTTGTTCTAGAGAAGAAATTGTAGTACGTTTAAGTTAGCAGCTGGTGGTCGTGTAATAGCAGTGAATTATAATGCTTCATAATACCATGAATTTTGTATGTAATTCCCTGCAAAATTTACTAGGAGCTGTGTCTAGAAAATGATCTTCAGAATAGCCCCAAATGCCAGACTTACCATTTTGCTTTATTTACCCAATGTGTGCCACCCCCCTTGCCCATGGTGCCTTGTCCTAGGTCATGAACTCCATGGGACAGGGCATGGAAGACGCTAGAGAACTAGGCTGACTTATACAACACTCAGATAAGGCTCTCTGCCCATTATTTGCTCATGAAGTGTCATACTCATTTGAGCTTACACAGATTTATTAACAGCACGTAATGCTTCTATCATCCTTCAGTTCAGCAGGGGGAGCACAACTGGCATCTCTGTTGCACGACAATACTACTGTGATTCCGTAATACTATGCTGTATCTTCCAATATGACTTGTAATCACCTGGGTTATACTTCAAGTCTTGATCTTGCAAGCCAATCAAGTATACGCTTGACTGTACACATAGGAGTAGTCTCTGTAGCAGTGAGGCCTAGTAGTCTCTGTATGACTTCAGATTCAGAGGGCTGGACTCAGTTACTGCATCCCCCTGCTTCCCTCCTCTCTTGCATCATCTCAGTCTTACGCTCCTGGGCAAGGAACTGACATGCTTTGCAAGCCTGTGATGAGGATACAAATAATTCTAGACCTGCACTAAGGGAATTAATTAGGGGTTGAGACAGGAGGAGAGTGTCTCTCCCCATGGCTCTAGCAGGCTGAAGTGCGTTCACAGTGACAGTGTGAGCTGGGCTTTGCTGATGTGCTGCTGGGGCGCTGGGCTGCTCTGCATGACCCATCAACACAGGGGGGTGAAAAGGCTATGACTACATGGGAGATATTCTGCCCCTTCTAGAAAACAAACGAATCATGATGGAATAAAGAACAAAATCAAACAAAAACAGCAAGCTACTCACAAACCTCGTATTTCCTAAAGTATTATTCTCCCACCACAGCGAAAGCCCTGATGAATTCTGAGAGCCTCTTTTCTCCAAGAGGCACTTCAGAAGGGCTAGATTGCCACAGACAGGCCTGCGCCGCTGCAGGGTGATCACAAGGGCACGTGGATTTCTCTGTGCGCTTGGCAGAACCATTTGCTACTGATCAGAGTAGGGCAGAGCTCAGATATGAACCACATGTGAGGCAGCCACCATGTTCTCTTACCAGTGAAGGGGACACCAGCAAAGGGCACATCCTCATCTCTCAGAATTTCTCAGCCTCTATGAGGAATCATCCCTTCTCCCCTTTATTCCTCTTCTACCAGCACACTTTCCCCATGGTTTAAAGCTCTTTCCATTTCCTGCCTTCCTTCTCACTTTTTCTCTCTAGTTTTTTCCCCTCCCTCTTCTACTCACTTTTCCGTCTTATTTTCCTTTTCTTTCCCCAGAGAAACTAGACATAAATAAAGGCTGCACGTTTAAAACAAAACCACGCACATTATACAGAATTACAAAAATATTGATCTCAGCAAGCCTCTCATTAGATAAAGAAAAAACAAAAATTACCCTATAGTAGTGATGCTCTAAAAAACGCAGAGCATTGTCAACTTTCCTATGCCAATTTACACAAATGTAAATTTAGCATGTTAGTCTCTACTAAAATATCTAAGCCATCTGACTACCAATTCTTGGATTCAGATGTTGCCAATGATACTGCACCGAGACACATTTCACCATAGTGAAGCTTGTTTCTGACTGCAGACTGGTGGAGGTGCATGTTTTGCCTGTAGCACTGGAGCGTTCTCCTTCTTTCTTTATCTTAGCACTGCAATATTTCTTCTCTTTGATATAAACAGTGTCCAAAGTACTCCAATCCCATCCACATACAGTACAAATAGAACAAACAAGGAATGATTTATGCACACTTGACTGTGCTCTACATCTTATTAGATGAAGATGAATTACTGTGCTGGACAGGGACACATTCTTCTGAAAAATCCATCTTTGCAGATCTCTAGTGCTATTTCAGCATGCTATCAGTATGTTCTACTTGGTGATATTTGCTGTGCCATCCACAGTGTATGTGGCCCTGAATGAGTGCTGAAGCAGGTTCCCTTGCTAGCAGACTGCCATAGCTGCAACATACAGCTCCTGTTATATCACTTACAAACGATTCTCGCTCTTGTGTTCTATGACAGATGTCATTTCCCAATTTCTGCCAGATGTTGATGGCGTTATTTAAACAAAGGAATTAATCCTCTCCCTCTTTCCTTCCATCATCACATTGTACACACAATACTCTCTGCCTTCATAGCCACTTTTGAGAGACAAGTCCATCAAATTATATATAGAGTAAGAATTTAACTTCCTTGACACCTGCATCCACAGCAGCCATGTGTATAATATAAATAGTGCCACAGGCAGATGGTGGATCAACAGTGTGACGCAAAGCTCTATTAGAGAGGAGCATTAGGAAAGGGCAAAAGGACACACTGCAGCCTGGCAAGGCAGGCAAAACCAGCTACCTGCCTGCAGGTTTGAAGTTTCTTTCAAAAAACAGCTGTCTGTGCAGAGCTATGTTCATTGCCAAGCAGTGAAGAACATGGATAGTCTCTAGCATTGCACTGTGTTAGTATCAATCATTATGAAAGACATTTAAAAGCCAGTGTTTGCACTGCTAAGCAGTCCAGTGGTGATCAGCTCTTTACAGTTGGTTTTGAGACTAACGCATCTGCCTACCTTTGAAACAGATTGGCTGAGGCTACTGAAGAATTTCTCTATACCAAATGGAAAAATTATGGCCTACGTTCTTATTTTACTCAGTTATCTATTTTTTTAAACTTATACAATGCTTATGAAAGATAAGATTCTCAACAAATGAATCTTTTCTTATTTATCACTTGTAACTTGCTGGGATAATGGAGAGGTTATTTTCCCTGCCAGAGACATCCATTAGGAACTGAACTGAGAACTCTCACTTCACAAAAGCCACTGAATAGGAATTAAGAGAGTTTTATTATTAATTCCTTCTTCCTACAAAGCTACCACTGACTTAAGAGGATTTTTTTGTGTGCCAGGAAATGTAGCACCAGATCTCAGATGATAGTGAGTTCCAACTGGTGTGGACACAAGCCAACTTTAAATATCAGTTCTAGAAGCAAAAAGTTCTATGAGTCTAATGGTGCCCTTGAGACACTTGGTCATATAGGTCTTCGTGTTAAAAATAATGAATCACATCCTTTTCCCCACCCCTTTAAATCCAAATAATAATATTTTTCCATATAATCAAGAGGCTGCATTCTCAACACGATCTAATGAGTATGTTGACAACTCCTGTATTCTTCAAAGAAGTTATATGACTGTTGCACAGAAAGTGTTCCCCTATTTTGCAGTAGACACTCCCTGGTGCATTGTTTTTTCTTTCAGCCTTAATTGAATTTTGAAGCATTTGCTTGTTCATGTTGTTGTCTGGGTAAGCTTTTCATTTTTCTTTTCTTTTTTTTTTCTTTTTTTTTTTTTTTTTAATTAGATGCACCATTTACAGTTCACCTTCTACCAGAATAGAAATCCAACTTTAGGTAACAGCTGGCAATACAAATCTTTATAACAAGCTGAGAGTTAATATAATGCAGTGTTAATTTTAGTATGGTAGATAGAATATGATATATTTTTTATATTCCTAGTCATTAACAAACAGAGTACATTAGTTTTATGTTTTGAAATCAGGTAGTTACCAAAAGGTTTGTCTCTAAAACTGTTTTATGAAACCAAGGACAGAAAAATCCAGTACTAACTCAGAAGCTGGGAAATTGTCTCCATGTTGAACACTCAGTTACTTCTGCATTAAAGTGGCAGCTTACACAGTATTTGTATAGGAGAAGTGGGAGAAGTTAAAACACATTAACCCTCCTGTCACCTCATGCTCAAATGCTTTTGGACAAAACAGGTATTTCAATTATACTGCCTATTCAGTTTAACTCATTTCTTCAACTGCTGACCAAAACCAGCAGCTTTTCAGAAGTGATCTCTCCTCTTCTGCTATTTGTATTGATACATTTTCTGAACTGCCGCTTCTACTTTTATTGTGCACAAGAAGGAGAAGTGATCTGTTAGCTGAGGTCCTGGGTTTACTGAAACTTTGTGTGAGCTCTCCAGTGGGTGTCCAGTGATCATTCAACACTCAGTGCCAATGCAGTAACTCAGCTTCATTCTGTGCCTTCTTCTAACTGACTGTGTGTAACAGCAGCAGTCTCATACGTGTAGATATGATGAACATGTAAAGTACAAGAAAAAGGACACAAACCAGAAAGGCCTCTGCATTTGCAATGATGAGTTTTTTAAATCACAGCATCTGATACTATTTCACAGAATCACAGAATGATCAGGGATGGAAGGCACCTCTGGACATCATCTAGTCCAGCCCACTTCCTTTCCAAACCAAAGCTATTGGCAAGAGCATTTGAAAACTAACACTGAACTACGACCAAATTGCACATACGACCAACCTTATGGTAATCTGCATGCACGCTTTTATTGCTAACTTTCAGTTATGCAATGTTATTCAGAATTTACTTCACTGACTAACTTTAGCTCAAAGTCTTTTTTTATCCCAAAGATGACTGAAGTCTGGCACAATGTTGATCTACCTTTATTTCCCCAGAAAAAATGTAATCTAATAAAATGGTAGAAACCTCTACCATAAAAAGTGCACTGTATTTTCTGGAAAAATAGCCAGAGCATCCAAAGTATCAGACACAAATTAAGTGGAAGCCTGAGAAGAAAGCTTCAATGCTAGCGGGTGCTGTTTATGCAAGACCACCTGTATGGTTTTCTAATGACACCTGCCAGAACCCTTCTGAAAGAACCAGCATGAAAACATGCTTGGCCTTGGCCAACTCCCCAAATGCTACTCTCCCTGTAGTGCGAAACATTTCCTTTGGACATGTTAATTGTTTTGAAACTGTCTCATTTCGCCTCTATAACAGGTAACACGTACTATTGTCTGGTGTGTGATTCCCAGCAAAATCAATCTATCCACCCACTCTTTGGGCTATCAGGACAAGATGAGTATCCTAAGCATCTTGACCGTGGAGTAGCTGGACTTTTCTGTTCTGTGAGACTGGTCTCGTTTCCTGGAAAATGTCCTCAAATCCTTCCTCAACTATTTCCACTCCATGACTTATCAATTAGCCTGTCATTAATGAGATAGACTTCACCCCTTTTTCATCAAAAAACATACACTCTTTTCATTGATACTATTATAGCAGTGCTCCTGGCATAATGTGTCTCTGTTAAAAAATGCCCCTTCTGTGTGCTTCACAATATGCACTTCTCCAACATTTATAATAGCTACTTGCACCTGGCTTAATGAAAGCCAATGAAAACATCAGGTGCTTCCGTATTATCTTTTTCACAAAGTTTTAATTTTGCTGTCACCCACCGCTTCCAGGTGAAAAGTGAACTCCTTCCCTCGCCAAAATTCCCAGAACTGCTCTCATTCTTTTTTAGCTTTTGTACAATATAGTGCACAATAATAGGCTACCTGGTATTTCAAGTGGCTGAAAAAATCTACTAAGCCTTATTCAAATGTTCATGCATGAAGAAACCTTTCCTGTACTCAAGTCAGTCCATGAGACTGAAGTTCAGCCTTAAAGGCTCATTTTCAATATCTCCTCTAGCAGGAGAAATCCAGGAAGAGGGTTTTTTTTGTTTTTGTTTTTGTTTTTTTTTTTTTTTTTTAATTTATTTATTTATTTTTTTAATTTTTTTTTATTTTTTATTTTTTTTTGAGAATGAGCAGAGCCTACACACATGTTGCATCTGAATTTCATCTACCTCTAAGAGCAAATACTGTTTTCATTTGTGGGATTTCCAACTAGTAGGATATGTTACTACATTTTCTATTCCTCTTTTAAATGCAGGCAAAAAGACCAAAAAAAAAGATGCTTGGACACAGATATAAAGGGTCACAAAGCAACAAGAGTAAGCCAAGTTCTGAGTAGCAGGGTTCCAGTGATACTGGATCTGTTCAGTGAAACTGGGCTGTACTGCTAGGATAGCCTGGGTAAAAGGATTTAAGTGGGTAATCTTAAAATTATTGAATGGAGGAATCCATAATGGCCCTTGGGACTTTCAAGAGCTAGAAGAAAAATGCACTGGATGGGCATGTTGCCACAGTTCTCTTGTAGTCTATCACATTTCGCTCACCAATAAGGGAACTTAAGCTTTACTGCCTTTTGCTCCAGTTCTTTAACACATATGTTACCTCGTCTGAGACATACCTGCATATGAATAGAATCGAAGGGAATTTAAGGAAACAGTAAAGGACCAAACATACATATCCTTGCACGTAAGTCATCACCTCTACCAGATGGGTAGAAACCATGACCTAGGAAATATTGCACCTCTGCACCACTCGTTACTCATAGGCCAAATCAGACTTCACATAAAAAGCAGTAAACAACCAAGGAAAACCAGAATGCCCAAAGCAAACCATAGCATCTCTCTGGAGTATCTGGAGCACCTCTCCTAAGGGGAAAGGCTGAGAGAGCTGGGACTGTGAAACCAAAGGATTTTACTCTACATTTGCTGCTGCTGTGGGGGCATTCTGTCACAAATGTCTTAAACTTAATTTTTCCAGGTTTTCAAAAGTCACTGGTGAGAAAACTATTTTACTTGCTTGACTTCCTTGAGAACAAAGTAGTTCTCTTAATGTATGTTTTACCTTTTCTTATATTATTATCTTGCTCCTGTAGACCTTGTTGAATGAGGCAAAACCTTCATTGATTTTAATGAGAATATTGCTGTAATAATTACTGCAGGGTTGAGCCCTAGAGAATCATCAAACTTTCCCCTTCTTTTTTCTAATTGTCTTTTTAGAGGCAAATTACCTGTGGTGCTTCCTGCAGTTTACTTAGGCTTGAAACTGCAGGAATATACAACTTATAAGTCTTTTGCTGCAAAGCCTTTCACCCTGCTGATAGTTGATATGATTAAAACCCAAAACCTAGTGTTTCTAACTCATTCTTGAATTTAGACTATGTGAGGAACCACACAGACTCTGCTCTCAGGTATTACTGGACAGGCTTCTGTTGTGCCAGTTCGACAGCTTTAGCCAACCTTGGCAGCTTCTGAGTTTTACAAGTTCCTTTGCTTTAAAAGCAGTTTGTGGTGCCGAGGCCTGAATAAGTACAAAATATGTTACCATCAGTTATACAAACAAATCCTCTGAGGCACAGAGGATTCTTACAAGAACGTTCTGCTCTGCTTGGTTCAGTTTTCTTGGTCTGCAATTTTCAGACCATGCTGGATCTGAAAAAAACTCAAAAGCCTGGAAAAAAAAAAATCCCATTTCAGAGAAGCTTGTAGTCATTTTCAAAGAAAACTCAATTAGTTTTCTATCCTTGTGGCCAAAACCCATGTCTTTTCCTTTTGTCAAACCTGAAAAAATTATGGAACTTAGGTACAAGTATATGTCGTGATGCTAATGCTTTTCCTTAGTTTCAATTCACTGTAGGCAGAAGCAATCAGGCTCAATTACATTCAGAAATAATAAAAAAATCAACCAAAACCCAATACCAATCAAAAATCCTATTTGCTCCCACCTTTGAAGAATTTAAGAGAAGAGTTCAATGAATCTAATTGGTTTTGTTCCTGTCTTGACTATTTTTATTTCAATTCTCTGAAAAAATGAATAGACTTATTTTTCTTCTCTTGACCTCCATTATCTACATAACTTGAAGTTGATCACTCTTTTTTTTCTCACTTTTTTCTTTCTGGTTGATATTTGATCTATACTCAAGAAGAGAAGCCTGAAGAAGAGTCCACTTCAAAGAATGAACTTGTATTACTACAAAGTTCCATGGGGTCTTATTACGATGAATACTTAGGACAGTCTTTGTTCTTGTTCATGGAGATATATATGTCCTTAAAAATAATTTATCTCTCATGTCACTCTTTCTGGGGAAAATCTGTAGAAAGAGTATACATGGGAATGCAACTGTGAAAAAACACTTGCTTTCTCTAAGCAAGTTTAAGATGATTAACTGTTTTGAAGGTCAAAAATCTATTTATCTTGTTTTCATTGTTAATACAGACACAGGGATGTGCACTCTATTTAAGATACGAACTGGATGACAGGTATAACTGTGATACTTAGATATACAATTCAGCGTTAGGGTCAATATAGACAGCTTATGAAATACCAACTTTGTTTTTGTTCAACATCCATGTGCTTTCATGCCACACACAGAATTTAAATCAGTTCTTATATTCATGTGATAAGTACATGCACCATGTTATTTCCTTTATTGCACAGTATAAAATTCTACCTTTCCAAACTTGTTAGCATGTTGGGATGGGTTCCCTTTATGTGTGAGTGGGGACAGTTTCTAAATGGCTCTGGATGTGTAAAGAGGGAAGGAGACAGAGGAATAAAATCTACAAACTTCATTAAGATGATAAATGTGAAAGGTTGGTGATTTATGCAAATGGTCAGGGTTGTGGGTTTTTTTACTCAAAGCTAGGAATTTCCTTCTACGAGTTGCAAGAAGAAGGTACAGACCGAGGACTTTGCAAAAGACCAGAAGAGCAGAACATGTGACCATTCGAATGAAGATGTGTGTGGATGACTTAATCATTTTGCCTTACCCCTATTGAACATGACAGCAAACCTTCTTTAAGTAACAAGTTGATGAAATACTTGTGTTTGAACTCATAACAAGGTTAGAGATGACAAAAAATCTTGGTGTAGAAATATTTGAACACTTTATCCTAATATTTTTTTGCAAAATTATTTTCCGTAAGCCCCTGACATTGAACCCCTTCACTTTGTTAACTGCAGGACAAACACAGAACAAAAGCTACAGTGTCTGCTGAAGAATGCAAACATCAGGGAAGAGATGAATACAGACACACCAAGGACACACAGAGAAACCTGTCTGAAGCAATTTTAATGCTTCCAAGGAGCGTAGGTAAAATTAAGGACAAAATAACTGAAGGGGATGAAGTAGGAGGATCCAAAAATTGGAGAACTCTTGGTTAAGGAAGCTAAGGTGAAGATCAGTGCGGTCTTAAAGAGCGATGAGAAGCTGGAGAGAATGTATGAATATGGATGGTATCTCAATACCACTTTACTTCCTCACTAAACCAGCTGGACTTCGAAGCATCTCTGTTCCTGGGATCCTCTCCTCATTCCCATTCCCCCCCGCCTCTATGCAGCAATCTGTAACAGAGCTTCCCTGTCCCATCCACTCCTCCCAGCCACAGCTCAGTTCTTGCCTCTGCATTGCTTTGTTTGTGGCTGCGATAAGTGGAGAGAGGAACTCCAGAAGGAAGGAGGATGGTGACATCTAACTGTGCAGAGGAAAAGCAGAGTCTGGCTGCTTAGGAAAGAGTTGCTGCTCAAGCAGGTACAGCTTGTGTCTCCTCCAGCATGGGCAGAATGGCTCTTTGCTGCTGCCATCAGTCTGTTGCCCTGGGGCAACTACCTACCTTGTCTACACCCAAAGCTGGCCTCAAGTCAGAATCACGACCACAGAAATTAAGATGTGTGATAGTAATATTTCTAGTGGCTTGTAACAGTGTGGGATTCTACCAGCTACTATTTAGGCATACAGTGTACAAAGTAGAGAGATAAAAGAATTCACACCTACAAGATCTGGTCTTGCAGTCACCTGGTTTTGGTAACTTCTAGTATGTTCACCATCAGAAATAAGAAATGCCCTTTTTGAAGCATCAGGATGAACAGGATTATGTTATGTTTTAACTTACACTTTGTATTAAACGTACTGCATAGTACTTTGAATCTCTT
Source organism: Caloenas nicobarica (assembly GCF_036013445.1). Classification (NCBI taxonomy): domain Eukaryota; kingdom Metazoa; phylum Chordata; class Aves; order Columbiformes; family Columbidae; genus Caloenas; species Caloenas nicobarica. Next base: position 11,510,622 of record NC_088248.1, on the reverse strand, counting down.
CCAGATATTCTGCAAATAAGAATCTTACTATTCTAAGAATGTCATTTGCAGGAGGCTGTACAACAGAAATATATTTGAATAAACAATCATTTACACCAGGTGAAAATATACAACTCAATGTAAGAAGCATTTTTTTAATCCATTAAATCCTAACTCTGACATGCACTGGCATTTATCTATGGTATTTCCTTCAATTGTTCTCATTAAAATTGGGCTACAGTTACTTGTAGCCTTGCAATGTGTCAAAATGAAGAAGAAAAAAAATACTTTTGAGAGTAGCTAATTTGGAATTAAATTAGTTTCTTCACAGATCAGAAGATATGCACATAGCAGAATCCTACCGAATTATAACAGCATGCTTCACTATGTAAGAAAGAGCAAAGGACAGTGAGACTTATTTCTCACAGAACTGCAAAGCTATACCCCCAATCAAATCCAGTCAAGAAGAGAGAAAAAAGAATATGAAAACCATTCTGTTCTGAAGGATTGTTTCTCTCTCTTCTTTTTTTTTTTTTTTAAGATAAGTACAAATAGAATGCTTTGGTGTGCCAAAAAATAATTCTAAACACAGGTCTCATTCAAGTCAGCGGGCAATTTTCCATTGACTTCAACAAGGGTCTTTCTAACCTAGAAGGTACTGCAGCCCACCTGGGGTAAGCCCATTGTGACTTGGTGATGATGCAGGGGGTCAGATGAGTGACTGGATGAGACACTGACCATTGTGTGAGGAACGGTCATCTTGACCTTTCTTGCTCCAGCTTGAGAGAATAGGAAAGCATTCCAACCAAAATACGTATACGTATGTAGTTCAAAGGGGTTAATGTTCCAAACCAGAAGAAAATATAAGAGAAATGGAATGGGAAGAAAATCCATACGGAAAGATATGTATAAAAATTATTTTAAATCAAAACCATACTGTAAAGACAGAAGAGAATTCCAGGGAACTTTTGGTTCACTACATAAATAAGGCAACAGTAAAAGTAAAGCCTACTTCTACATCTAGGGATAGAATAAATGAGGAATAGACACCTGTACAAATCACAAGGTAAAAAGTATAGAAATTCCATATGGTTTGCTAAAGACATGAAGACTCAAATCCTTGATGATCAGAGGCAAATATCTACAGCTGTTACTAGAGATGCAGGAAAGCTGAAGTACTTCATCAATATTTTTCTGAACTTTGAAAAAACAGGCTAGTGCACCTGTATCATATGAAAATAGGTGCTTTCCAGTCTATCAGTAGCAAAGAGTACGCTAAACCATAACCATGAGGAATAAATGCTTTACAGTCAGGAAGCCTAGATTATTCGTATCCATAGCCCAAAAATTTGTCTCAGCAATTTTTTACTGATATGATTATTTTAATACAGTTTGGAATACCAGGGCATAGGTAGAACATTAAGGTACCAAAAATCTTGTGCCAGTATTTTAAAACCTCTGTATGGTACACTCTGCAAATATGGTGAATTCATAAGTAAAACATAGCTTGATGAAAACCAAATCAGGTAAATTGCCTTCTGGAGAACAGGACAGCTGAGCTGCAGCTGTAAGCCAAAAAAGGGTTATGACATACAGTCTATTTCAGATAAGCCATTAAATTGTCTCCCTCAAATACATGCAGACTTGTAAGCAAAGAAGGACAGCAGACCTAGAGTTCAACTGAAGAGGAAGTCGCTAGATACAGAAAAGTTGGAAGTAGCAATGTTCTAAACCAAAAACGGAGTGAGAAGGAGAATTGGGAGCAAAGGAGGAGTCAGAAGACGACATCAGAATCTATAGTTATCAAGAGCAACTAATTAAAACTGATATGGAGAAACATGATTGGTTTTGGCTTTAATTTAATAAAAACTTAACAGCTTTTTGCTTTTTTGCTTTTCCCTCCCCACTCCCCTCAATCCAGTTAAATCAAAATTGACTGTAGGACCAATAATTTCTTTGGTTAAAAATGTGGAGACAGGCAAAAATGCATTTACTTATATTCTTCCGAACTAAGCTCCTGTGTTTTGAACTGCGAAGAAAATTAATAGTTTAATTTTAACCTTCATCCCTACTGGAGAAAAACAAGCAAGCAAAACATTGTTAGATTCAGCTGATAGAAAAAGTAGACATGAGTCAGATCTGCATAAAACTCTCCATATCCTCAAGCAGTCATGGTAGCAGAGATACTGCTGAGCTAGACCCAGATCAGCTAGGAGGAGAATAAAGCAGCTGTTTAACAACAAGCACAGCTCTTAACACAGACTAAAGAGCATCTTGACAAGGGGGACCAACAGCAGCAGCACATTCATGAAACGAAATTAATCCGCAGCTGCTAGTGCACTGTATAGACAGAACCAAAGCAGAGCAAGAGATTCTGATTCAACGTGGGAGAAAAGGAGAGAGGTAAATGTATGAACGTGGCCCAACATATGTTTTGGCTCAGCTCTGTGAAAGGAAAAAGATAAGTCTTGTAAGGAAATGTCACAAAGAACAAGTGATAAATAATGAATAAAGATTCTGCATTGTTTGTTTATAGAATATCAAGAGCATCCTGCCAGATGCATTTTCAATTATCATTCATTCTGTAAAGCCCTACTGTAATTGCTTTAACCTTGATTTTAAGATAGAAGTAATGGTAATGTGCAAGCATATTGGTACAGCCACAGCATCAAGGAAAGAATGGTGAAGAGTGTATTTATAAAGCAGTAAAATCACATTAAAACTGCTATGTAATAAAAACTACATTGTAGGCAGCATCTGGGAAAAGGGTTTTCACAAACCAATAATATCCTATTAAAACTAATGTGCAATAAAAGCATACTGTAGCGGAATTTCTAACAGTTTTCAGACCAGGGTGCTGGAAGTGCGTTTTTGACCTTTTCCAGTATTGCTGCCTTTAACTTGGCACTTCAGGTCCTGCTCAGGACCTTCCTCGTTAATCAAACAAACTTGCAAATGTGGTCTGTTAACCAATTATGCAGTACATAACCAAAAAAAAAAAAAAAAAGTACTCCTGAATCTAATTGAATTATCCTAATGGAAAAAAAAAAAAAAAAGACAAGACAGGAAAAGAAGAATTAAAATATGTATCTGCTTCAAAACCCACAGTCTTCAAATAGAACATGGTCATATTCTCAAGTGACATGCCCTTGTGTCCAAACTGCAGTCAGAATTTAATTGAGAGTAAAGAATGGTTTGGGATATTTTTAGCAGCTAAACATATAAGCAAACTTGTGAATTGACCCAAAATGATTCCTTTATTTTTTTCCTTTTCCTCGCCAAATTGAATCTGTTATTATACTTTCAATTTTATTTTTTTGAAAGGGATAACAAATTTAACTTCATGATACAATTCTGAAATGAAAAATGTTTTTCATGTTTTGTTTTCAAAGCTTCAGAATGTTTTGACTTTTCATTTTTTGGACAATCTGCTGAGTTCAGTGCAAGTTTACAGAAATTGTTTTGATCCCTCCAAGAGCACATGTTTTTAATGAATGACTGATTTGCTTACAAATGGAACCACCTTTGTCACATCACTGATCCTTTGCTATAGAAGGTATAATCTAAAATCCATTGTAGTCGATTGGAATTACTGTGTCAGTGAGCAAATGTCAAACTTCCCACTGCTCATACACTGTTATACTAAGGGAACTTGATACAGAAAGGTACAAAAAATGAAAAGCAAACACTAGAAAGTAAAATTAATATTTGTTAGAGCTGTGGTGGCTTAAATTCTGAGGCTACACTGCAACTGTAAACAAATGTTTCTCAAGGTAAGCTGCAAAACAGCACACACAGAGTGATCAGGGTGCAACCGAGCTCCAGAACTCTAAGCAGGATATAAAAAACAGCAAGAAAAAAAAAAAAAAAAAAGAAGATATGTGGCTTAAGCAAGATTCTGCATTGACACTGAAATGCAGAGGAAGCTGTTGGGGAGACCAAGTGGGTACCAGACAAATTATTTCGTTAGGGACCACATTCTACTGTCATTCACCTCTTCCATGTCTGCCAGCAAGAGACAAGGGGCACCGATGAACATCCCCCCACCGCTTCCAGGATGAAGCCCATGTGAATGATGTGGGGCTCTCAGAAACATCACTGCAAGGGGCTGATTGACAGCAGTGTGAGAAAGAGCAGGATTTGACCTTGTGTTATCACCCCAGAGGAGATCCGAGGACAGATTCTTCACATGCCTGATAGATTTTGCATCTGATAGAAAGAAATCTAGGTTCTATGTTCTGCAGACCAAGTGTAAGCCTTTCTGAAGATCTTCTGAATCCCAAGTAACAAATTATTTTTCTCTGTACCTAAGGAGATTTTTGCTAGCTTTGTTAGGCTAGAACAAAACTCACCATCGATGCTGCATATGCATCATGCTCCTTGTACTACTGGTCCATTACTGTGGATTATTTACCTCTATGTAACATCTTAGCCCCAAGCCAAACCCTGGTAATTCGCGCATATTCACTATGCCATTATAAGATCCTACAGTTAGTTCTTTACCAGAAACTCATCTTCTGTATATGACATGAATGTGCTGGTCTTATCTTTTAAATATCTGCAAAAGCCAATTAAGCTTGCCTCTGATCCCACCTTTTCTCTCTTTTACATTAAAGCTTCTTTACAGTAGAGATCCCTATAAGGGATACATCTCCAACAAAGTAACATAAAAACAAGGAGCTGAATTTATTCCTCTTGTATAACAACCTTCCAGTATGGCACTCACAAAGACTGTTCTTATGTAAAACAAGCAAGCGTGATCAAAAGAGCAAGAGCTGTATTTTACATTCACTTATCAGCTGTGGCTCGCAGTTCTTCCATGAATATTTTTATCTAATTAAAAAAAAACACTGAATGTCATGTTGTTCAGTCAGACTATATGGGAAGCTGCTGTTCTGCTTCTGAGAGTGACAAGCATCACAAGAAACATGGTGGGATGAGTGACACAAATGGCAGGGAAGCATAAATCCAAAATGGGACAAAGGCAATGGAAAAGTAGTCTTCCAAAGTGACTCCACTTATTTTGGAAGAGATTTAGATCAATGTACTTGGGACCAAAATTTGGTTTGGCAACTCTCCTTTTTTTTTTTTTTTCCTCAGTGTGAAAGGAAAAAAAAGTGTAAACTAGAGATGCATACATGTTCTTTTTCATTGCAAGATAAGAACTGATCACAAGTAAGAGATAAGCAAATACAGCCCTCAAAAGTCAGAGCACTGATCTTGAACTTCGACTAACACTTTTACAAAGATTGGTGGAGCAGGCTCCCTAGTATAATTTGGGCTATGACAGCCCCAGGTAAAGAAGCAAGAAAAATTAAATGTTTACAACCTATTTTTTTCTGAACTTTGTAAATTTAAGAAAATGCTAGTCGTGGACAAAATTTAAATTGATTTTTACTTCATCTGAGACTGCATATTTTTGCTTGAGAAAAGGAAACACATCTTGGGCATTTGGAGGTGGTAGATTTTTGTTTGAGCAGGTTGTTGATGTCTGCTTTTAGCTGGATGCTTCTTGGGTCCCTCCCAGTGAAGCTACAGGTGGTCACTACACGAGTGCGCCCTCAATGCCGCAGGTTATCACCCCTATGTTCAAGACGCTGTGGTGCTTGATGTTTAACATTAAGCACATGCTCAAGTACTGCCTTGAACTAATGCATTTCAACAGCCTTTGTCTCGGATGAATTTCCCAGTTATAAGCAGGGTTGAAAATAATGTGCTGGGATGACATTTGAGTGTTTCTTTAACTCAGTTTGTAATCTGATTTTTTTTTCCACTGGGTATCAGGGAGTTTATTGCTAAAAAGGGCATTTGTACATTCAGGTCTTTATACTGGATCAGGACATGTCTACCTTGGTCTTACATGATAATACTGGTGATTGCAATTCTTTACTACTGATTTCTAGATTATCATGCTAACATTTTATTACGAAAAATTTGTGAAGTGGTGAGGAAGGAGGAAGGTTTCCATCAGAATACAAAGAGAAATTATTACTCTTCTCCAGGACTAAAGTATGAACTGAACACCTTTAAAAGCAATGTAGTGGTTCAGGCCCTTAGTTTTCTCAATTTTTCTCTTCTCACAGAAAAATCACAATTATTTGATTGAAAATAATGATTAGGAAAGTCACTGTTGTGTTTCACATAATGATAAATTAATCTTTATTTTCATCAATCAGCAGGAGTGAAACTCATCTGTGCAGTAAACCAGAATAAAGGCTTCCATGCACCACAGAAATCCAATGTCAATTTGTTTCTGATGTTAGTAATCTCAAATGCCTAAACTTTGTAGCAGTTCTCTGACCAGGAAATGACAATCTTTGGGACATGATGTATCTTCAAATGACACAGTTGTTTATCCATATCATACTGTTACCATTATCTAATTTGTTGACTGGATTCACCTCAGGGTCTCTTTAATTACTACCATTACCCAATTTTCTCCTGCTCATTGAATGTGTGTGCTCAGGATTAATTTCCCCAGGAGATATCTGTCTGCAGTTATTTCAGGTTGATTCTCATTTTGTCTTTCCAGTGCACATACTTTTCTCACTCGGCACTGTTTTGTTCTGTTATGTCTTTATTCCTGTAGTGTCTATAGCACTGTTCACCTCAGTATCACCTACAAATTTTATTAATGTTCTGCTCCCTTTTCTCCAAAATGCAGCATTTTTCAGTATTTCTTTATGGTGAAGCATCCTCCACAGCAGAATGACAAATTTCTTAAGAAAATGACTTAAAGATGTCTTTGTGTTTAATTGGAAAAATATCTCATTTATCTCCTTCCCAGAGTACTTTAATCATGTCTGGTTCATAAATTTGAAAAGTTTACAACTGAACAATAGCAGTATAATTCAACACAGTGAATACTGGAAAACATGAACTAGTCAACACTTGTACCTGGTGCATAAAATGTGCTAATTTCTCCCAGCAGGGATCAGGCACCCATGTCTTTATGGCAATGGGAAGCCTAAAGCAGATGTATTCTATTGTTCTTTACATGTAAAACCAGAAATTGATGTTACTCATGTTCCTCCCTTTAATTTTGCCATTGCCTTTTGTTGACGGATGCCATTGGAACAGTTCACTATTTTGAACCACACTTTCTGTGTTATGATCTGTGTTGGGGAGCTAGAGTGTAGGAAATCTCCTCCAAGGGATCATTTCTACACTTCTGAAAGGGCTTTTTTTAACCTCTGAAAATCATTAAGAAGCTACCATCCAGAAGCTGGTTTTGCAGTGTTTTCCCTTGACTGTCCAATGTGCTTTCTCTTGGCTGCTACCTCGGTCCTTGCACTGCAAGCACAGTACTATTTCCTAATCCATTCCTATTTTTAAGATAGACATACAAAGGTTGCAGAAAACATATTTACAGTAAGATCAGAGAAAAAAGACCAGTCTGACTACTTTTCCCTAACCATGGATATTAAACAGGCCACATCATTATTATGTATTTTGTACCTTGCTGACCTTTGCTGCCCAACAATAAATTCCCAGTCTTCTTGACTTACCTCTGGTGCTTTCAAAATGGACCAAAATATCCAGAAGAATATGTTTTCAATGTTCCAGCAGCAACAGGAAACTGATTGCTACAGAACGAACAGTGGAAACCTGAGAAATATGGATAGTACCTAAAAAAAGACAGCTTTTACGAAGGTGACTTGGAAGGGTGGCTTTGCAAGATAATATTGTTTCACTGTTACGGGTTTTTAAAATTAACAGGGTAAGTTAAAGTCTACTTGACACTTTGTAGGCAGACAGCACCCCATGGTAACCCACCACATGAGTTTATTCAAAGGAATAAATGTGCCAATAGATGCTAGTCTAGAGCTGCATGAGGCAGAGAAACCCCAGTGGAAGCAAAATTAAGGCAGAATTACAATAATTAAGCTTTGTAGCCAATAAGAGTGGATTACTTTTGTAAGGTCACTGCAGATAAATACAGAGAATAGCTTAGAAATATGGTGCAGCTGTGGAAAAAACATTTTTACACTCTGTCAGATGTAGTTTTCTATAGAAATCGCACAGCCAGAAATTACCAACTTTGTTTGGAAGGTGGCTAAGTACTTTTCAGTGATCTTCCTGAATAAAAGAGGACAAATAAAGAAATCAGACTTGCAGAACTAAATGCTCCTCTGCATCAAGATTCTGCTTGACAGGGGTAGAGAATAAACCATCTTTAGGTCTTTGGAAAACATCACTAGTTAGGTCTGTCTAGTACCTGCTACTTGCAACCTCAGAAATTTTCCAAGGGGAAAACCTGTTCAGTTCTGTCATGGGCTATGCCAACCAAAAGGAGTTAACAGCACCTGACTTCTGCAAACATGGTTATGAACTTGGCACATGCATGTGTCAGGCTGAAAACTTAATTTCCACTCTTCTCCTCCGACCCAACTTCTAACAAAGGCTTCACCAGTTGCAAAGAAAAAGCTGAAAACTCTTCTGTATATTCAGCAAACACACCAGTGCTATAACAACAACAACAACAACAAAAATTGCACATGCACCATAAGTATTACGCTCAAGAGGTCACGGAAGTCAAGATGGGCTCCAACTGCCTTTCCACTGGTTCTGCTCTCCCAGCAGAGTCTCGTTAATCTGTCTTCACATGACATGTGTGAAAATATGAAGTCAACCAGTAAACTTTTGATGCCAATCATAGGCCACTTTATTCTGGTTCACATGATACGGGGTTGTGTGTGCCTATGTATTGAATTAGAAGTATGACTATAAAGGTTAGAAAGGGTATTTCATAGTCTGAAACTTCTTTATTCCAGCAGATCTACAGTCATGGCTTTACACTCACTATTATTCACTATTATTCACTCCTGTTCTATACAACTTTATTCTCCTGCAGTAACAAGGACTCTTAATCTTTCTGTTGATGGATTTAAATGAGAAATCTCTTATCTAATGAAGGTAAGCAGGAACCCAATTATCTACTACTTGCCTCTATGAGTGGGTAATAGGATAACACTAGAACTGTCTGAAATTTTCAGATAATGCTTTTATAGGAGTTTCCATACTCAAAGCATCTCTGTAAGGAAAGGAATTATCACTACTCCAACTTTACAAAAAGAAAAATTGAGGCTGAGAGCACAAACTTTTCCAAAAACAGATGCCTAAAATTTAGGATTAAATTCAGAATTATCTGCCCAACAGAGTGACCTAATTATCAAATTTCACCATTTTCTAAATCAGGCTGCTTGTTTAGGTCTCATTGTCTGATGCTTTCAGTTTGTATTTGGCCATTTAATTTTAATGGTCTATATGGTCTTTTTCCATTACAACTGAATCACCTTCTTGAACAAATAGTCACATTTACAAATTCAAAATTAGTTTTCAGCAATTTAGACAAATGCTAATATATTACGTTTGTCAATTATGTGCACATCAGGCTTAGTAAACTCATCCACTTCACAGCTTGAAGAACAGAAATAAAAGAATATAGACACGGGAAGAGAGAATTTGTAACCCTGAAATAAGACATCTTTGTAGGGCTAGTCTGTATTTACACCCAATATTGGACTTCAGATAATGTGTTCATATTAGTAATGTCTCACTTTAAACACCTATCTAAATTTACCTGTGTAAGTTTACTAAAAATATGAACATTTTCCGCCTATTTGTGTATTCCTTTATTTCCCTGTTCCAGCCTCTCCCATGGTCAAAAACTTCAAAGGGTTTATGCATCATAGCTCTAATAATTTCAGTAGTGCTGTGCGGATTTGTTCCTCAGCTTCCAAGCATAACAACAATATTTGTTTGAACCTTATGAAGGTTTCTCACTTTGTTAATTGTATTAGGCTTGGATTTAAACTGTTGTTTTATATTTCAACAATAAATTCATTTCAGTTCAAACTTCAGAGACAAATTGGAACTAATTCTATTTTAAGAAAGCAAAAGCTTTAACACCTTTTCAAATCCAGACTTAATTTGCTTTTGATATATTAAGCAGGTATCTCGTTCACATTTTAATTTGGCTTGTGCTAACTTAATGAAATTGTATTAAATGCAACAGAGAAAATGCTCTTCTGGGTGTGAAGTATTGTGATGGTATTTGCTTTCATTAGTTAAAAAAAAAGACAGAAAAAAGAACCAGTCACGAAACACTACCTCTGTAGATTACAGATACCTTGACAATTCAATAGCCTGATAAAATCTCACAGAAATCAACAGAGTGGTTGACTGCAACTAGATGAAATAATGGACAGTCTTCTACCACCAACACTAATTTCCCCTCTGCTTTTCAGAACTTTGGTTTCTGCATTTGAATCCCGCCCCCACATTCTAATTGTACCTCTGCATTTCTGAGTGCTGAACTGAGTTTCTCATGAAAACTATCAGTTTAAAAGGAAAATGTAGTATCCCATGTTTTCTGGCAAATGGGGTCTCCAGCCCTCCTACCCTCTCTCCTTGCTCTAGATCACAGTCTTTTGGACCATATTTTCCTCTTCCTACACGTTCTGCAATGAGGCTGGTGATGCCATTCCTGATTCACTGCCATGGAAACCTGAAATTATTCACTTTTTCAGCCTCCTTTATGACATGGCCCTAGATAAGACTAAGTGGTCTGCAGGATGCTAATCACTTGGAATAGTCTTGCTCTTGACAATAGCTACGGTGTTTCAAAAAACCAAATTAGATCCTTTACCCACTTTTAGGAATATATTATTGTCTGTGATATTTACCCTGAAAAGAGATTCCAGTTAGGTCATTGTCCTGAATTATGCCCATTTATTACTCTCATTCTTCCTTCACCAGACAATAAAAATAAACAGAGAATTTGCTCATGACTTCTTGCGCAGCATCCCAGACTACAGCAAAGCACTGTTTCCCAACCAGTGAGGTATGACTTTCTGGTGAGGCACATCAGCACCAGATGATACAAGGCACAGTGTGGAACGCATGCTAACGGGCTTCGCTGGGCCTTTTAGTTGGTGCTGGTAGCCAGTGACAAGGGTCTGAGCTGGGGAAGATGCTTGGCTGAAGGTATCAGGAGAGAAAAGAAAAAGTGGTGACAGTGAGGCTTCAAATGGTCCTACAGGGCAGCATGCACTTCAGGAACACTCATCCCTGGGCCACAGAAATGATGCCTCAGAACTGATATAGGAATACTGAACTTATTTGTTTGATATGTGGAGAGTGATGGGACAAGGATATAATTCTCCATCTAGTTCAGACCAGGCAATTGGGTCAATGTCATTTTCAACCATCTGTCTCTCCTTGCCTTACCTCCTGTAGTCCTTCTGCCAAATTTGCCCTGAGTTACCATCTGTGCAATCAACCTAGAAATCAAGATGGAGACTGCAGGCTGCAAATAATCCCAACAGGAGAGGACAGGATGAGGAAGACTGGACAAATGTTGTTGTGGAGTAGCAGACACTATGCAGCACGGAGCTGGCAGAATGGTCCAAGAGCTGCTGGTTACACAGTCCATGTCTTGCCTTTGGACTAAGAATTACTGTCTAGTAATTACCTGAGTAATTACCTAGCTGATTATCTGACAGGTATCGCTTTTCCTTCACACTGGTGCAACAGAATGTTAGCTGAGAGTGGCAACAAGAATGCTAATTGAAGCTAATATTTTATGTGAGCTGCAGAAAATCTGAATCTTGAGATAACATAAATTTCATCCCCCTCATCGCTTTGCACCTGGCACTTAGGAAGCAGTGGTCACCCACCTCTATGCCATTAAATGTCTTGTTCCAATGTCTTGGAAGCCTTTCAGGGAGAGTCAAATCCCACTTAATATAACAGAATAATGTCTACTCCGAGTAACTGAAAAATTACTTTTATCAATCAAAAATTGTAAAATTACTTCCCTGAAGTAATTAAAGCTATTACAATTAGAACTTTTAGAACTGTCAGAGATAATAACTGAACTGAGCTCTGATGACTAACGTGGCAGAGATTGGGCTTTGCTTATGTATGGAGCACTTTAACAGCAATAATTACTAATGTCTTGTTGTTGTAACATAAAAGGCCATGAATTTTAGAAAGACAGCAAAGCACAAGATGAAATGCACAGAAATAAAATAAATGGTCTATGCAAATCATTTGTTGTCTGCGAGTGAATGTTTGGCAGCAATTCAGTTTGCTTACAATCTTGACAAGCATCTCCCTCTTTGACAGAGCAACGAACATGCCTCAGCAGTAGCTGCAGAATTAGCCCAGAGTGATTAAATCTCACTTTTTCTTTCAAGAAATTGCCTATGATGTCTTGTCTCACAACTACATTATGTCTCATTATAAGTTCTGTCTCCTGTATAGATTGGACTTCAGTTTAAAAGTCCCACGGAGCATCTGCTGTTTAAGGTTTCCTATCAATATGCTGCAGATGACAGGAATATGTTATATATACATTATTGCAAATTTGAACATTTTTAATGATGTCTTAGAAACAGTTGCTCTGTAAGCGGAAACACCTTTGTTTCTATTTGCATATTTTCTTTACTAGAACCAGAGATAATGAGAGTTTCTTTTTGTCACTTTGCTCTTGAAGGTGGAGAAACTTTCTTAATTTAGCAGAGGTAAACTCCAACCTAAGACAGCCACCACCCTAACTTGTAGAGGCTGAAGAAATCTCCAGTATTTTAAATATAAAATTAAACTAAAGACTGTTTCATGTTGAAAATGTTAGGTTAGTGTTCATCAAGTTGTCTAAGGACTGTTACAATACACAAGTGTCCATAACTCTTCAAAGAAAAAGCAACTTTCACCTGGGCTGAAACAGTGGAGTTGTCTCATTCTAAGAATGTTTAAAAGAAAAAAAAATATTTTCTTCAGTGAAACACATCCAAAAATTCTAAAAGTGAATAAGCAGACAACTTTAAAGTAGAAACCACTTGGAAAGGTATTTTTAAACAATAGCCATTTAAATTGATTTTCATAATTTCTTATCACAAATAGTGAGTTACTGAGGAAGTGCAACAAACACAGCGGTAGTACGTCCCAAGGCTTTTGCTCTGGTAACGTTTCTGCTGCTCTTAGAGAAGGAGCTTTCATTTTTAACAAAGCTTTTCTGCCTTTTTTTTCTTATTAAGCTTTTAATCACAAGCTATCTAAGCTATCTTGCAGTGCTGGGCTGAAAAAGACATCCCACCTTTCAGAGAGCCTTCTAGACAGACTGAGAACCTGATTCTGGACCAGGCTGTACAGGACAGGTCTTGTAGAGGAGTATGAATTCCTGTCAGACATGGTCTCATAGCTCACCATCTCCAATGGCCACAACACGGTACTGAAGTATGAAGGATGCTGCTGCTGGTTTTGAAGGGATTTAGGAAGTCTATCTGTTCCTTAGAGACCTTGGCAAGGCCACTTCTGCCTTGTGATGTGGGCAACTTATACGAGGGAAAGTGGCTGCCTCCAGGGAACCAAAATCAGCCTTTATGCCATAGGCATGTTGTAAAGAAGCTGAAATAAGAGCCTTGAAATGAGCCTTACATATGGCAATTAAACATTTTCTGTTTAATAAATACAAATATGATGGAGAGGATTAGGGATTTGGAGTGTGACACTGATATATTTTACACAGTTTATTAGGATTTTTTTAAAATGAAGTACTATTGCGAACAACAGGCATGACTGTGTTTCTCTCAACAGTTCCCATGTCCAATTTCAAAAATAATTGTTCAAAATTCTATTACTACACCAATGAAAGGCACAAACTGACATGCAAGGATTGGACTTTTAACTCCCTCTGTTAGCACTGTGCATTCATGAATGGCCACTGATATTCACTGTCCCCTCGTGCCAGTTAAGCTGTACCCGCTAGGGAGATCTGTGATGCTCTACTCCTAGAATGTAAATTGGTACTATACAAATCGATTTTAGAGCAGACTCCTATGTTAATAAGGAATTTCCACTTCGGATACTGAAATGTTTTAGTAATCAGATCTGTACTTGATTATTACAGTATGTTACGAAATGTAAGAATGATTTACTGTTTTCTAGGCTATGTAGTACTTTGGACAGTAGAAAGAGGAAAAATACATAGTAAAGTCTTTTGCCCTAGGAGAGATTAAATCCTAAGGCTTAACACTTCTCCCTAACAGAGCATCTGTAGAAAACGTCTCAGAGCAGCATGTTTTGCAAACCAGTGACTGCAGCATACGTTCCCTTCGGCAACATATATTTATCCTTGATGAAATGGAGAGTTTATCCAACATGACCATAATGACTCAGGTGAAATATGCTACAGATGTTAATAGGGACGTACCCAACTGGATTTCACTTATAAACAGAAAAGTCCTTTAGCAGTGTTATGATTTAATCATAGTCAAAATGAAGCAATCAAAAGGAAAAAAATCAAAAGGAAGTCTAGAAACCTGGGAGGAGACTGTAGGTAGCACAGTGTGAAACCCATTTGTTCTCCTGTCCACATGCAGAAGGTGCATGATTAGTGTACCTGCCTGGCACATCCATTCATACACAAGTCTCTTTCAGAAACTGATGGTATTAATTACAGTGGCTTCTACAGACCTCATGAAAACTTTATTTGAAGTCCTAGACATGCACAGGAGAAAGAGTCCTGCCCCAGATGATTAATAATATGAAGAGATGAATGACAAGGCAGAAGATTACTGTGTCTTACCTGAGTGTGGCACAAGGTGAATAGCAAAACTTCGGCTGAAACCCCCCATTCCCCAGTGTTACCAGAGTGCCGTACCCAGGAGCAATTTGTAGTGCACTTTATAGAATAATCAACATTTGCGATTCTATTAAACATTTCATCAGAAAAAACAAGCACCCCTGCCCCCAGTACTCCATCAAGAGTCCACGTTACTCCTCATGCAAGCCAACTCTTGGGCATTTTTGGTCCCAGTTCTCCTCCCAGGTCCAGCCAGGCACAGGATTTCATCTTTCGTACACAAAGTAAAATGGAACAGACAAAAAACAGAAAAAAAGGAAGAGAGAAAGGAAATAAAATGATTTTTGGGATTTTTCAAAGCTAATAATTGTCTGTGAATTAAAAACAAAGAGTGCAAAAAACAGAGACTGGTGAAAGACCTGTGCAACATCTTTGCCAGTCTCCATCTCAGTGGGATGGATTTACATTCTCATCTGAGTTCATGTCTGGTATCTATGACGCAGACCGTCTGTCCTGCAAAGGGGGAAGTGGATGATGCTTTGGAACAGATATGCTGCAGGTGGACAAGAAACACTACCCTCCAGGTTTGCTGTTAATAATACTTTCTTAAAGAGATGCAAAAGAACAGTGTGCGCTATCAACAGAGGAGTATTTAAAATTTAATGACTGATACGGACAAAACCATGCTCACAGACTTGGTAGTATATTAGAAAGGGGAAATCTGGTGTTACATTAGCTATAGCTACCAGCTATAGTAACATACACACAAAAACGCCCATAGGATTTCTGCCCCTGACATCATTTGTCTCTCAGCTATTTTCTGTCAAAGCACAGAAATCAATAGTGGCACACTGATAGAAACCAGACTGGTTTCAAGATCCAGTACGTGGTAACCAGTGTGATGGATTTAATTCATGCAGCACTTATTATTCCCTAGCTTTGCTTGTCAACATGGAAAAAAGTATAGATCTGAAAAGCAATCAGGCTCTTGAAACCGTTCCACTCTCCCTACTTCCCCCATTAGTTTAGATTTCTTTTATTCACTCTCATTTCTGTACTTTTCATACCTGTAACACCGCCATCATAAGAAGGTAAACTGTTGCCACAAAAAGTCTATTAAATTTTCTGGTAATTTCTACAGCACATGCACAAATTTTTAACTATAGCATGATGACACCATTCTCTGATGAGCAGAGGCACGATGAATTGTGATTCCAATATGATGAAGCACATTTAAAATACTAAGGATCACAGATGTTAACATGCCGACCGCTATCAGAGAGTTTCAGATGGCTTCACTCTTCCAGATAGATACCAGTATTTTACTTAGTATTTTCACAGTTAGTTAACAGCATAAGTCCTTTTGCATGACTAGCTCTGCATCTAAACAGAAACTTTCCCATATGAGCGGTACGGATATTGGGAATGCTGAAGTTTAAGTGGGACTCCAGGGGAAACTTGAGAAGTCTATGGAAACCCTTAAGTGTTACTAACTACACAGAAACCACATCCATCTTAGCAAGTTTTGAGAGTGGCCATTAGGTGAAGGCTGGAACAATCTTAAGAAATGGTCCTGTCTTTATTCTTCCCCAAGCATCTGCTTATATCCACTGGTGGAAAGGGGATACACCAAGATGTAATAGGACAATTTCTGTGTTCTTCTAATTAGTGGGCTGGTGTGACTTAGTCTGCTCACTTTTTGCTGGTACCTGGCTTTCTGGAAGTTTATCTTCAATCACTAAAAAGGAATTACTTGTGTGCTGTCAAACACGTAACAGTACAGGTTACATGGGAAGTTCACAGTCCTGACATAAAGAGATTTATAGCACCAAACCGCATTGCAATACTTACAGCCCTAAGACCCAGCTAGGTGCTCTCAGAGAGCAGGAACAGCTCCTTCTACAACTCCCACCTTGCTTTAGGTCAGGACAAGCTGCTGGCAAACGGTGCTTGCCATTTGGCAAAGGAAGGACGTGCAGGCCATAATGGCACCGCGGTATACTCTAGGCAATCTGACACAGTCTGAGATGTGATGAGGTACGCATTTGCCTCTTGGATCACACGTAGTTGCTGAATTCAGGCAGGAGCAATGCTAGAACTGTCAAAGCTGTTTACTGTTAACCAGCTCAGTCTGACAGCCTTTCCTCCTTCCACATTCTCTCCTCCCTAGCTGAGCACAAAGCTGGAATTATTCCCTCTCCTACTTATTTCTACTTTCTCTCTGAATACTGGTATCTCCTAGCTAGGCAAGGAAGTCCGTGGGCAGTCATAGTACAATAGCTACCCTGTATTTTATGCTATTTTTGGTTTGCTCTTGGTATTAGCTAGCTCTTCACAGAATAAACTATTTCATATGTGCTATGATTGCCCAGGAGAGGCAGCCTCAGGTGAGAAGCTTTGTGCTGTAAATTAGCCCACATGCTTTACTACCCCTTATCATGTCTATAAGGACAAGCCCAGCTAAAATTCTTAACACTGCCACTGAATAAATTAAAGTGGAACAGGAAACACGTTTTGCAGAGCCTAAGTATCATGTAGGGCTTCCAGTGCTGCTCCAGTATGAATGACAGCCATTGGAAACAGCAGCTTTGTGACATCCCTGAAGAGGTGACTTGTTGATACAGTTTTCTATTTTAAGTCAATTGTAGTAGTTATTTTCCCAGCTTCTACTAATGTAAATGTGATGTAATTGCACAGTAAGTTTAAGATTAATCACATGTATCAGACATACACCTTCACTGATGCTTCAGGGAAAGTCCCTAGTCTTCATATTGTTTCACCTATCAAGTTGGATCAGGATATTAATTCTTGGTTTTGACTGCTGCTAATAGCAGGGTGATAAACTTAATCTTGGAAATATTAACCTATGTTCCTATGTCGACTTTATGTTTCTACCTGGTAATCGGCTTTCCTCTTTCTACACTCCCACGTGGCTGAAGGCGAAGGTCACTACATTAACATATAGCTACACCTGCATTGCCATTTGCTCCATAGCAAAGCATTTCCAAGGTGACAGTGGTGGCACATGAAGAGAAAGAGAAGAATAACACTTTTTTACTGTAAATGAAGAATAGCATATCTGGTTTTATATAACCACCATCATTGCTTATCACACATGCAGAGACAAGAAAAACAGAGGTTTCCAACTTCAAAATCTTAGAAGTCATGGTCTAAATCACTTAATCTTCTCTTTCTTTGTATATCTCGATTAGAAGGGCTAGAACCTCTCCCTTACAAGGCTGCTGCTCCAGCAGAACGTACTTCACGTGGATTTCACTGGCATGAAATACGAGTAACATACAGAGATTGATTTTAATTTATGTGTAAAGATACGAGAAGTCTCAGGCAAAAAAGCTCTAACTGTTTTCTTCAGATTTGTAGTTTAATATATTTTATTTCAGAATAACATCGTACTTGAATGGAAATGAAATTAAGATATTATGCAGTAAGACATGGAAACAGTTTTTTTGAATGGGCAGTGATTAAAAAGCGAGACTATTTGTATTGCATTGGAGGATGAAGATTACTTTAGGTTTAGACTGCAAATAAAGTATTTGCAATAAAATAAACAGAATCAATCATTCAGTTATCTTGTTGAGCAGGATTTTTTTTTTTTTTAATGAAAGTAATGTATCCCCTGCCATGTTTTGAAAAAAAAATTAGTAAATAACTAAAGACACATCACCAAACCTCTGGCAAACCCAGAATCTCTACCCTCTCCAAGATGTTTCAGAGGTGCCAGGAAAAGGGCTGCTATACTTTTACGTACAAGATTTTAAATTACTATGGTGATGCATGCTTGCATAAAAGCTTAAAATAAAGTTTTCCCACTAAATTAGTGAAGGTTTCTGAGTTGTTATTAACCTGACTCCTAGGCTTGCTTAAGAGTGGAGATTTCATGAATCAAAGTCATGAATAATTTCTGGTTCTAAATAAAAGCAGATAGGCCACTGCTGTCATTAAGCCAGGCTTCTTGTCAGCTATGTGGAATGGTGCATCTTTAGAGAAACTCAGGCAAGAAGGGCTCCAGTGCTTCCCTCTACCTAAAGACAGAACAGTTACATTTATCATTTTTCTTCACCAATTACACCTGAGCCATTTACTTTTCTTGCTTCATGTTTTTTTTGCTACTGACTTATTAATTGCTGTTTATTTTATATTTGTTTTGGACTATGGAAATTATGTTAGACACAAAGCAAATTCGAGCTATTTTCTTATTCAAGTTCAAAATGGGTCGTAAAGCAGCGGAGACAACTCGCAACATCAGAACGCATTTGGCCCAGGAACCACTAATGAACGTACAGTACAGTGGTGGTTCCAGAAGTTTCGCAAAAGAGGAGTGTAATGGTGGCCATCGGAAGTTGACAATGACCAACAGAGAGCAATCATCGAAGTTGATCCTCTTACAACTGCATGAGAAGTTGCTGAAGAAGTCAACATTGACCATTCTACGGTCGTTCGGCATTTGAGGCAAGCTGGAAAGGTGGAAAAGCTCGCTAAGCAGGTGTCTCATGACCTGACCAAAAATAAAAAACCCCATCATTTTGAAGTGTCATCTCTTACTCTACAAACAATGAACCACTTCTCGATCGGATTGCGATGTGCAATGAAAGTGGATTGTATATGACAACCAGTGACGACCAGCTCAGTCGCTGGAGTGAGAAGAACCTCCAAAGCGCTTCCCAAAGCCAAACTTGCACCGAAAGCAGGTCACGGTCACTGTATGGTGGCCTGCTGCCACCCTGATCCACTACAGCTTTCTGAATCCTGGCAAAACCATTCCTTCTGAGAAGTCTGCTCAGGAAATCGATGAGATGCATTGGAAACTGCAACACCTGCAGCTGGCATTGGTCAACAGAAAGGGCCCAAATCTTCTCCACGACAACAGCCGAGCGCATGTCGCACGACCAATGCTGCAAAAGTTGAATGGATTGAGTGACAAAGTTTTGCCTCATATGCCGTATTCACCTGACCTCTCGCCAACCAACTACCACTTCTTCAAGCATCTCGACAACTTTTTGCAGGGAAAATGCTTCCACAACCAGTGGGTTGCAGAAAATGCTTTCCCATAATTCATTGAATCCCGAAGCACAGATTGTTATGCTACAGGAATAAACAAATTTATTTCTCATTGGCAAAATTGTGTTGATTGTAATGGTTCCTATTTTGATGAATAAAGATGTGTTTGAGCCTAGTTGTAATGATTTAAAATTCACGGTCCAAAACTGCAATTACTTTTGCACCAACCTAATATCAACAGCCCAGTTTTCAAGTCACTATCAACCCATCATTAATTATGTGTCAATAATTCACATGGAAACATGCTCAGAGTTTCTTAAAGGCAAGGCAGGATTATAGGAATGCAGATCAGAAATGGGTTTCAAAGCCGCAAACACTGATTTATCACATTCGCCACAGCCACAGTGAAACACACAGCGTGAAAATAAACTCTCAGACTAAAACCAGGATCCAAATTTGAAAATTTGCTTGCACTACAGTTTTATCTTCGTTCTCCAGAACAAACGCAGTGACTAAATGGAGGTTACAGACACCCAGCCAATGACAGTATTATTTGGTTCTTAAAAAAAAAAGAAAAATCTCTTTTCTTTTTGCAACTATCACCTTCATTTCTGCAAAAAGCTGTACTCTCTGGGCCCTGCTGAGCTTGCAGCCTGACAGCCTGAAACAATAGCACCAAAGGAGGTGTGAACTTCCCACCCATTCATGAGTTGTTCACTTTACAGCCTGGATGTGTTCATTTACATGCTAACACTATTAAAAAGTAAGCAAAACAAAAATGGATATTTTTTAAGGCAGCTGGGCTTGTTTGGGGGTTTTGACAGAGAAGACACACAAGGCAGAACAAAACCCAGCACAGAAAACAAAACCAACCCAGATGTCCTGTGCCAGCTTAGAGGAATTAAGGGAGGGGAAAAAAAAAAAAAAGGAACAGAAAAGAAAAAAGTGTTTTCTAAACTGTTTCTTCTGAGCTTTTATCTAGATTTAACGGATACATTAATTCAATTGATGTGCAGTTTAGCCAGCCGGCAACACATGAATACCTTCCACAAAAGGTAGGATTTGCCTTTTTTTTTCCCCCCTGCAGAGACGTTACCACAGATGTGAGCTTTTTCCTTCTGCTCTTTTCCTTCCTCCCATCCCCCTCTGTGTAATATTTTAGCAAATAATGAAATGTACCACATATCTCCGAACAACCAGGCACAATAATTGTGAAAGAGAGCTGCTGCTGACTCTACGTTGCTGTTTATTCTTTAACTGTGCCAGTCTTTTAATGCTTTTTTATTCTTTGTTGGACAAATATTAATAAGTTAATGACTTTCAAATGAGTATCCAAGAACACATTGTCTTACTTTTTAAAAAACAGATTTCTTTACCTGGCATTGGCATGATGGCTGAGAACAGGCATAGAAAGAAGCAAAACTGGGCATTAGGAAAAAATGGATGTCTGTAAATAAATTCTTTTAAAAAGGGAAAAAACCAAAGAAAATAATGGAAAGAATATGAAAATCAAGCAAAATAAAAGGAAAAAACCATTAGTATAAGGGAAATCTGACATTTAAACCCAGGCTTCTGGCTGGTGTCCATGGCAACTCCACGGACAAGTTGGTAAAAACTATTCTCTCCTTTGACTGCTTTCAAGGATAATCCTTGCTTCTCCTTCCTGGGAACCATGACAGATTTTCTCTCTTTAGGGAGAGTGCAGGAGTTTCTT
The DNA here is from genome assembly GCF_036013445.1 of Caloenas nicobarica. Taxonomy (NCBI): domain Eukaryota; kingdom Metazoa; phylum Chordata; class Aves; order Columbiformes; family Columbidae; genus Caloenas; species Caloenas nicobarica. Next base: position 11,489,320 of record NC_088248.1, on the reverse strand, counting down.
TTGTAATGGCTCTAATAAATAATGGAGTGTTAATGTCCTTTAGGATGACTAGCTATGAAATTTGATATGTTTAGGACACATTTTCACACTTGAATACAAGTGTGGCATTATGTGGTAAGGAATACAGGTATCTTCAAATGCTTTACATCACGTGTACTTTAAAAATTCTAAATGGAACCCAGCAAGAAAGAAAAAGTCATTTAAGAGAAAACGACTTGAATTGCTTCATTGAGCTCAGCATGTGGTATTCACGGTTTCTAAATTTAAATAAGTTTTCCATCTGCTCTGTCGTTCAAGAATCTCAGGGAAAACTATTAGAGAGCTAGACAGAAGGGGAGAGCGCGAACATACACAATTTATGCAAGGTTATGTTTTATTTGCGGGATACTTCTGAAGCAAACACAGGTCCCACAGTGTGCTGGCTTTCCATTTGGGACACATGGCCACACATCTCTACTTTGAACGAGCAGTTGGGTCTAGACCTGGCAAGGCCACAGTGCTGCACAGCTCCTCTGAGGCCTGCCCAGCACGTCCTACTGCTCAGTGGGGGCTGCCACTTCCATTGTCAACGGCACAGAGACAGCGCAAAGGGTCCCTTCCTCTCCTAAGTGAGAAAAGATTCTTCGGCAAAAGTCAGGCAACTGACAAGCCAGAGGAATAGCGCTAGCAGAACGTAAGTATCTACCAGAGATATCTCTGAATCACAAACCAAGGAAAACCTCATTTTCAGTTCTTCCAAACGAGGACAGGACCGAGTTCCAGGGTTTAATTCTAAACTGTGTCAACTACCGAATTTGTTCACGAACAAAGAGGCACTTACAGCGCTCACTGAATATTCCAATTGCATTCTTTGGGAAAAAAAAGATCAAGACAGTCCATAAAATTCTTTCCAATAGCTTCTTCACTTCTTTTTCTGAGGGAAAGCCTAGCACCCTAAGCCCTTTCCTAAACATGATACACTGTATCCTCAGGTGCAAGAGGAACCAGGCTCTTTTGGAACAAGAATGGAATCAGCTGCAGGAACAAAGGATCTCTTATAGGGGCCTATTGCTCTTATTTTCTCACTGAAGTAAGAGCCACAAATTTAGCATTTCCAGGAGCTTTCACCACATCAGATAGAAAGAGAAAGAATCCCCAAAACCGTACAGTTGTACTAGTGACTCAAAGTCAGCATTATGACATATAAAATCCCAAGCAGCATGGACAAGATGTACAGCTCTGGCCCAGAAGAAGAATAATACAGTAGAAGTAAGTAGTGAATCATGTGTGATTAAAGGGAGTCATAAAGTTTTATATTGGCTCTAGACTACAAGTTTTTAATATATTTAACAGCCATCCGGAAAACAGGCTTGACACAAATGTAGTGATATTATATAATGTAAAAAACAAATATGTCTATGAGGCCGCAGAGGAGCCTAAGAAAGCTGGGCAAAGAGAAGCACGACAGCAGAAGGAATCAGTTGTTAGTATAAGCAAAGTAATGTATAACCAGTAATCATAACTTAAACTATTTGCACTTTCTGTACACTTAAATGAGTCAACAACCCAAGAAAGGCAAGAGAATGCCATTAGGGACAGCCTCATGAAAACCTCCTGTATCTGTGCCACAGCGGTTCTAAAAGCAAATTTCTCAGAGTAGGGTTGGCAGGAGCACCCAGATGTCTTAAGACTCTAAAGCCTTTCCTTTCAAAACCCTCCAAGAATGTTAAGACATGTCCTAGGAAAACAGTTCTGCAGTTCTGTTATGTAAATTGGCAATTCGCTTTTTTTGCAAAAACGTTTCTTGTCATTGGTAACAGACACACACGAAGTCTGGCGACGGGATGGGACAGGAGGCTCCAAGTTGATCAAGTTAAATGATTAAAGGAATGCAGACATTTCCATATGACGGAAGATTAACAAATTATGGGGCTGGTCTCTATGTTCTGTTTGTGCAACGCTCACAATAATGTAACAAAAAGTGACAATAATAATGAGCAGCAGGAAGAGATCAGTACTGTTCTGATTAAAAAGGACACATCTTAGGGAAGCTGTTCTACCAGGCTACAAAGTACTATGCAGATAAGCCGTGCATTTTTATAGGCTGCCTTATAAGATCAAGGAGGATGTTTAAAAGCAAAAAATGTAAAACAATGCACTGCATAATGAACCCCTTACCACTGCCACTGAAAGGAAGGGCTCAATGAGGTTTGAAAAGATGTATGTTTTCACAGCTATATAATCCATACCTCTTTCTAAAATCAATCATAAAAACTTTCCTAACTACAATTATAAAATATTACAGACAAAATGAAGAAGGAGTACTTCATTCTTCAAGTGCTGACTCAAGAAGGTAGTCAAGGATTAGCTTCATTCTTGCAGATATTTCCATGTAGATCAAGAGGAATTATTGATGAGAGTGCAAGAGGCACTTCCAGTCTGGATAGTCCATCGCCCACAATGTCACCACAGTAACACTAATTGCTAGCAAGATTTTCTTCCCTCAGAAGCCATAGCTGCTCCAACAACAGAATATTTGACAAGATGGCACCTAGATTATTTTTTTCTAAATGTTTCTAAAAAAGACTTTAGTGAAAGGCAACGGGTTTGAGAAAAAAATGCTGGCATCTAAAGCAGAAAGGGAAGAGGTTAGGCAAGGATGGAATAAATAGCCTGGAAAGAGCAGATGGGGTGGTAGTTGTGACGGACCATCAGAAATGCCTTACTGCAGCTGGAGTGCAAATCAACTGTGTCTCAGCATTCTTACTTCTTAAAAGAAGCGCATCAAACTACAATGCAAAAAATATACACCTGCTTCGTTTGACAGGCTTTTTTCCTGCAGCTTAGCCATAATAAATGACCACACAGTCATAAATTATTTGAGAAAGCTAAATAATATTTAATTTAGTGATTATTAGTGAGAGCTGTTGAAAAAGATAAAAAAGAACAAAAAGAAAGAATGCAAACATTCTGCTCTTCAAAACCAACTGATAAAACAATCGATGAGTCCCACTTTCAGGCAAATTTCTGCAACCATGAGTACTTGAAACTTTTGTTTCTAAAGGAAGTTGAGACTTGTTATTCAGCTGCTTGAGTACAGAAACTGACACTTGAACAAAAATGTCAAATACCGTAGCAATCACAAATTTAAAAAAAAAAAAATAGAGTTCTAATCACAGGAATTGGCATCACTGTAGTAGAGTGCTTGTATTACAGCCTGTTCTAGTGGTAAGAGCATTTGTCTGAGAACGATGAGACAACATCTATTTGTGGCTTTCAGCGGTGTCTTTTGGGGCAGTTACAAAAACCACCTGTAGAGCTGCTTCCTGCTTTTATTTAGAGAAACAGCACTGAGTTTATGAATCCATACAACGCTTAGTAAAATTGGTCCCCAATTTCAATTGGGGCTGTATGTGTAAAATCACTACAAATAATAGCGACCAAGATACTCCAATACCCTACTTTTAAGTCCTTGCCAGAATAACAAGTCACAGGTAATCTTGGCCAAGGTCCCAGCTACAGCGAAGAGAGTATGGGTTAAGAAATCTCAGCAACAGCTGCTTCTTACTAGTGTGTATACGCAACACATGTCAGTCCCAGTGTGCTCCTTCCCTTCCCCTCCTCTGCTCCTTGGACTTGAATGCAAACCTACGTGCGTACATAAAAACATACATCATGGCTTAAAGCTTCAGGTTCACCAGCTCAGTCCAGGGCAGTCTACTCACATAGAAGACATACTGCAGCAGTATCAGGGTCTGCCCTTCTCCTAGATTCCCTATCTTATATTTCTTTAACATTTGGGAACCAAGACAAGCTCATTTAAACAGAAATACTGTCTAAAATTGAATTCCTAAAATACATTTTCAAAGATAGATTTAAGACCTTTTACTTTTGGCCAAGTTGTGTGGGAGGGCACACCAGGACACTAACAAGGCTCATGGGAAAGGGTGGAAGATGAATTTCATATGCAAATGTGGAACATGACATGGATGGGAAGGAGGAATGAAATTAAGCACAAATATTACCTCTTTTTACCCCAAAGCTTCATATTACAGATATTATTTATACTTTCTGTTCCATAAGGGAATCTGTGGAAAATAAAATTAAGAGCTTCCAACCTTTCAAAAGATAACAGCTTGCTAACTGGAAGCGTGGAAGTGCCAATAGCTTGCATGCATGTAACTTTAGCACATGATTCTTTAATGTATGACAGTGAAGTCATTTCCGTGACATGCTAACATTGTTCCTTTAGGTACTGCTTCCTGAAGACAGTATTTCTGTTATAACCCCTAGAGAACAGTAAAAACCACCCGCCTGCCCTCAAGACATGCTAAGTGACGATTTGAGTATCAAAATACATTGGTAATTCAGATCTGTGTTTAGAGGTACCTGAGAGTTATCTATAAGAGCACTATTCTTCAGTCATTGCATTTGGACTAAAAATAATATGTTATTTGTTTTTGCTGGATTAAGCTTTAAGCAGAATAACATAACTGCTTCAGGATATACTAATTACAGGCTTGTAGATAGTGAACTGGTTGATATTTTCACACACAGAAAACCTGCTTTCCTAAATCATTCATTGGTAACACACAGAAAATCAGAGTTGGTGGCACAGGTGCAGAAAGGGGATCAAATACATAGAGACAGAAGGCACAGACTATGTGGGAAGAGGCGATCAGAGCTTGAAAGAGAAATGGGGAAAAGAGGACGCTTTGTTCACTTGTTCTACATATATTCATAATATATTACATATATTCTGTAAATATGTATAATTTACACTCCCTTTTAATCAGTTATTCAAACATTTGTAATTTACAGATGATTTGAGAGATATGATCACAGAATTATGAGAATTCAGATGTGGCAGGAAACCAAAACAACTGGGCATTACACTGCAAGCTTCTTTCCTTCTGCATTTAGGCTAGACATTACCTTTACAAAACAAGAACAGTGCTTCACAGTTGCAGAATTTCTATAAATTGAAAACCTCGAAGTACAAGGAAATGAAAGTGCTCAAGTTTTCAACCTCATGCTATAAAACGTCTTGCTCTTTGCAGTGAAGAGAGACCAAACCTCCAGCCATGGAAAGTACTTGAACCTGGCTACTCCTGCTTTTGTGAAGAGTCCCAGACATTGGAACTCACTGGCCGCCACCAGCTGGCCACGTGGGAGGTCCCAGGAATGAAATTGCTGTCACTGAGCCTGAGGCCCTACAGGTACCACAGCTGATTAACCTCTTACAACTGCAGGTTCACTGACCCCTGAATAACATAAAACCAGCCAGAATGAGTGTGCTCTGGCCTTGCAGCTTCTTTTGCGGTGTGTGGTACTTTGCACAAGCCAGGTGACGTTACAGAACTTCCAGACAAAACAGCTCAGGAAGTGATCGAAGGACTCTCACACTTTCTTCCCCCTCCCTCCCTGTGAGTGTCCTTTGGCCTTTGAAACAGCAAATGGGGGCTTGAGCTCTCAAAAGGCTCTGTTACACTGTCAGAAATCTTTGTCAGAACTGTATCAAAATTCCCCTAGTAATTCCTTCCTCACTGCCTCCAGCCCAAGACAGCTGGCCAGTCTGAATCTCTGCCTCCCCATCGTCACCTGCTCCACGTCATTGCCCTAGCACAGCTCCCTAGCTCCAGTTCTCCTTTCAGGTTATACCTCAGCTCCCTTCCAAGTGCTCTACCAGAACAAAATAATGCCCCTGGCAGGGGGATTGGACTAGATGATCTTTCGAGGTCCCTTCCAATCCCTAACATTCTGTGATTCTGTGATTCTGTGTGCGACGGAGAAGGAAGGGCTTTCTCTGCTAGGGTACTTAAAATCTATTCCAAACTTCAAAAATGTCTGTCAGTCACAGCAGTAAAAACAGCCTTTTTCCTCTCCAAGCAATCAAGAAGCAGTGAAGGTGTAAAGACGCGTACCTTTAGCAAACCTCAGAATGTCCCACAGAAAGTGGTACTAGACTTCGCTGAACCCACCCCTTCCCCTTCACCCCCCCATTTTGGGCTGGATGCAGCCTTACCAAAACACTGTCACTCTGGCAGCAAGGTGTGCTTAGTTCAGCTGATCACGCCCTTTTCCCATGGAAAAAACTGCAAGAAGTCCATACGTGCAAGTTATAGATTGTAAGCAAGCAGCTGGACTCTGTTCAGAGCGCTACGGAAGCGCAACAGGATGAAAATACAACCCCTGCACTCTCGCTGCCCTCCAGCTGAGTTCCTTTCAGTAAATGGAATAAGCCATGAGTCATGAACTAGTATGCTACTCTTGCATAATACAATCAGATACCGTTATTTTGTACACGCCCAATATTTTTGAGGACTATTTCATTTGTTGATACAGAAACGACTGAGAAAAACAAACTTTTTTCGCTCTGAAATCCCACTCAAGACAGACAATGGAACATCTGTGTACGGGTCAGCATTACTGCATCTGCCCTTGTTCACAATCAGAAATCACCTCTGCCACAGCCAAAATACAGTTATTTATAGGAAGGCAGACAGCTTGAGCTAAAGGCATTTAACTCAACAAGTGAGATCAGAAATGAGAAAAAAAATACTACATGTTCCCCAGGAAATTTTATAAATAGGCAGAAATTAACTCCACAGTTCAGCAAAAGTCTTTATGCTTGAATGTTTTGAGAACACTTGGAAAAGACAAACCCTCCAGTGGCACGAAGCCACCTAGCACTTGTCAGCACTTGGTTCAGTGATGGTTTACAGAGCAAAGCTACTAAAATTGCGAACATGATTTCATGAAATACCCTGTACATGTCCAATTACAGTCACAGTCCAAGAAGATCTTGCTCAAGTAGAGCAGCAGGCAGGGTACCCAGCAGAATAACAAGCTGAAGCTTGTTAAAGAAGCTTGCTGTAGAAAGAAATACAGCAACAAGCATTTGCTTTACATTTCTAGCAAGAACAACATTCACAAGGCCTGTAGGAACATCATCTCAATAAGCAAACAAAAACCCCCAAATTAATACAGAAACATGGTAATGTGCTTTACATCTGACATTTCTATACTGTATATCAGTAAATGTTAACTCAAAATATCTTGGTCTTGGCAACACATTACCCTATGAGTGGATGATTTGACATGTTCTTTAACAGGCAAACAGGCGGTAGGTAGGATCTATCGAGCTTCTATCAGCTTGAATTTCTCTGCAACTCAGGATACTGAAAATGCTATCCACCACGCATACAGATTTGCTAATAAAACACTCATCACTGCTTCTCATAAGCAGGTTCAATTAATTTGGTACTTCAGCACTTCAGCTGCTTGATGAAATTTTGTAGCACTTAACAATTTTAGAAATCTTAAGAATGAATGAGGGAGACATTGAATGGTATCTCTGCCTTTGTCAACCCATTAAAATGATAACATCTTTCCTAAAACTCTCCAAAGTCTAAGGTTATAGGCATAACATTTAATCTTCATCTGCTTTTTGCACATCTGTATTGCTGGCTTATACAGTGTTACTGTAAACACTCCCTGTAGACCTCAAATATTTTTGTTTCAAAACTGATTTATGAGCTGAGAGCCGTGTTCAGTGCTTATGATATTCATATCCCTAAAAATGAAGAAAAGCTGAGCATGAGTGATGGATATAATCTTTTAAGAGGACTTAAACACTATTTGTCTGTTTTCCATTTTCATTTCCCTGCACAGTCATAAATTGGTGCAAAATTGATTCAATGACCCAGATATTACTACTTTCACAACTTGGCCATTTTTATCTCCTGATCACAATGGCTGCATACAGGAAGAATCTTTATGTCTTTTTCTATCAAGTTGCTATGCCAGTCATTTGCAAAATAAATGCTAAAATGGCCATGTCAAAGGAAACGTGTTAGTACTTTTACTGTAAACAGAACAGAATTAGGCATAGCTGCAGACTAAAACCTTTATTGCTCAGCCTTTTTATAAAATTAGCTCGCTTTGTCATCTAGTGTCCAATTATCCCTCAGACAGATAAACTGCATCTTTCACAAAGAAGATAAAAGCTGATGGAACATCTTCAGTTGAACAATGTTTCTCTTTTGGTCCCTCTTGGTAAGATGAAGGTATAAACAGCCACATATATTCCTCTGTCCTACACAGAAGCTTCCCATCTGTCTATAAACAAGGGCTCTTTCATTGCTTTAGACATATCCTAGGGAACAGAAAATAGCACTGCTGATTTCTGCCCCAGGAAGTATTATGTTTGATTTTAATTATACTTCTAGAATTTTTTAGGACTAAAGCATTTCTAATTATTAGTGCAAACTGAAGGTAACAGGAAGGAATGCCCCCTTGACATCCTAAGTATGGAAAAACAGCCAAGCTAATCACGTTGTTCCCCACCTCCACACACACATCTCATGGTATTGATACTGCCAAAGGAAAGAGAACAGATTTTATAAACCTCTCTAAGGTGCTGGGGCAGCAAGCAGTGAGACTGGAAAAAGCCACCTGGGGAGATGCTTTATTGGAAGTCTCATCGGAGCATTTTGCCATGGGAGAGAAACTTGTTGTGACTGGAGGCCCCACCAAGCTGCTGCAGAAACCTGGTGAAACCCTCCGGACTACCTATCCCACATTTGCACAAGAAAAGCACAGAAAATGCTTGAAACATTGGACAGCGAATACACTGCTGAGCAAATGTGTTCTTCTTGCAGGCTAATGCTGGATGCATAATGGGTGAGAATGGGGAGAAACTATTTCTATAGTTACCTATCTATCCATTGTTCACCTCCCCACTGCTCCATTCTCTCGGCTTAGTGCCTGCAGGGGATCCCAGTTTTGGTACTTACATACTGAAAACAGTAACAAAGCTTACCAACAAAAGCTGGAGAGACACTTGAAATAATACAGCAAACATTAGTTCTTTCTAAGAATAACTGCTAACTAACAAGAAAGGCTTTTATTTCTTCTTTAATTACAGAGCAAAGAAAAGCTTTCACTGAAAATAATCGAAATTTACTAAACCTTAGGAAACAATGAGTTTAGTTAGTGTGTGAAATTCTTTTTGGTGCTACACAAGTAATCATGACATGGAAAAGCAAGCAAGAAAGCTTTATTTCACAAATCAAGACAGAAAATTTCATCACAAAGGCAGAGCAATTCCAGAAACAAACTTCTGAAAACCAAGTTATGGAAAAGAAGTTCCCTGGCAATAGTTAATATCAAGGATGGCCACAAACGGTGACAAGGAAACAACTGCAAACTCCATTGTAAAAGCATGTGAAGGAATTAGATGAGAAAAGAATCAGGTATGCTAACTGTCAAAATGTGTCTTGGAAGAGGTAGACAACCACTCTTTGTCCCCACATTTACTCAAAATGCCCATAGAAGACAGACTAAAGCTTTGTTCTAGAGACTGATGAAAGAAATCCATTGAAAAAAGATTAAATGCAAAAGAAACTATAAAATTAAGCAGGACTCTCTTCCCCCACTAGTCTGAACTGCAATAGAAAACGTGGAAACAGGATGGTATGAAAACTGTATACATGCAAGCAGCGGGTGGGGTAAAGCACTCTCAGCTGAAGCAGGGGTATAATGTATCTTGAGATGTGGGATTTACAGCGCGAACACGTTTGTACAGCTTTTGCCTGGTAGCTGGTTTGATGAGGCTTTCTCAAGGCGGAGCTGAGGAGCCCAGGATTTCTCTTGTTTCCTGAAGGGATGCTGACTGCACCAGCTGATTTGCTGAGGGGATGTGAAATTTCCCCACTGAATTCCTCTGCTGGTCCTGCTATTTCATCGCCCTGTGCAGAGAGCACGGGAGAAGCTGAAGGGGTTAATTACATATCAAATATGACCCTTGTCTCTAGACTTCTTTATGTGATAAAGGAAAAATGTTTCTCCTTTTAAATTCTGGACAGCTTACATTGCTTTTCTGAGTAACTGACTATACAACTAAGCTGTACCCAGAAATAAATGGTTTTGTTTAGGTGATACTGCTGACTAGATTTGGAAGATGTATGTTTTAGATGTCCAGAAAAACACACTGTTGCACCTAAAAGTTTTACAAATGCTAGACATAGGCAATACAGAAGCCTTCATTTGAAGTCTAGTGTATGGACAGGATCATGTTTCTAAGCTGACTGGAACCACACAGAACAGTACAAATGATTCTCTTTGTGTCTGTTGAAATCTAACACTATGTGATAGTGACAGTGCCCAGACAGTCTGTGTGTCTGTTTGGGGATACATGAGAGGCCAGTGAACAGACTCTAGCCAAGAGAGGCAGGTTAAAAAAACCAGTTATTTTTGCATCCACTGCTACCCAGAGCTATTATTGCAGCTTCTTTCATCTTCGAAAACAAATAGAATAACACACCAACGTAATGTAACTTTCTTAGCCCAATATCTAGTTAAACCAAAAAAAATAACGGGGGTGGTGTGCCAGGTTCCTGAAGTCCTTGCAGAGATAGGGCTCACTAGCCTTTTTGTTTGATAACTGCCTTCTCAATGCTCTTATTTTCCAATATGTTTGAATATTTTCCTTCCAAGACCTTGTGTATACTCTGGCCATAACCTGACTTCACTTCAGAATACATGAGTATCATCCTTTTCCTGCCTGTCCCCTATGCCAAGGCTTACTCTGGAATATAATCAGGCAAGCAAGCTAGAAAAGACCTGTGGCATACTCTGCCCAGGTCCCTAGTCTGGACAGAAAGGCCCTGAGGACACTATGGATCCTTCCTACCTGTAGACACAGTCCTACCTCTTCTCACATCAGCTACCTCCTCCAGAAGCCTGCCCATTGCTGGTTTGATTTGACCACATTTAATGCACATTTGTTTTTCTAATATCAGTAAGCAAGTGCATGTGTGATACTTCTGTTGGCATATGGATGCTGTCAAGCACACTCTAGAGCTCTGCTGGAGTGCAAGAATCAGTTTTTCTATGGCAGATTAATTACATTATTCTGTAATCAAGCACGGGATCACTGGAGTACACAAAGGACTTCCCTCAATAAAGGTTTTTGCTAATTCTGATCAGCTGCGTGTTCACCCAACTAATACATACACAGGAAAACCAGTGCATTACCATCCTGCTGCTTGAACACTGTAAACTGTCTAGAGTAGATACAGCAATAGTAAATAACAGCCCAGAGCTTAAATTGGGCTCACTTGGTTATTTTCTCTGAAATATCATTCAAGACCAAGACACTGAAATCTTTCTCAGTGGCTTTTCTAGACCGGGTGATCAGAGACGGCTTTAGCTCTGCAACAGGTAAAGGACATTCCTGCTACTCCAGATTTGGTCCAGTATCATTCTTTAGCATCAAGCTCAGACAGAACTTGCCTATACATTAATGTTACCTGTAGAATATTTTAATATCAAGAGAGAACATAAACAAAACCTCACCTTTCTGGGGTTGTTTTTCTCTCTCTCTCTCTCTCCTTTTTTTTTCTCGTTTGTTTGTTTTGGTTTTGTTTTCTGTTTTACAAACTAGCTGTAGAATTCTTACAGAAACAATTTTTTACTTAGAAAGCTAATGGCAACTGTTTTTACACTGCCCTTATCTCATTATAATCAACTGAGATTCAGACAGCTGAAAATATATACCAACCAATGCTCTGTCCCTACTCTCAATATCATAAATACACCTAAGAACTATGAAGACACAGAAGATACACTTAAAATAATCCAGTGCAAACAACACATTAAACTCACAGTGAGAAATTCATTTTAGACAGTATTAAAGTGTAAAACAGGCCCAGTTCCCCTCCTGAATTTTCAGCTATACTTTTTTCTTCTATTTTCTGAATTGTACATTTGTGGTGGGCTTTTATCCCTCACTTATTTATTTTCGGACTTTTTTCATATACTGGTCAAGGTGTTGTAACCCAGGTATCAGCCTGCTTGAAATGGCATGGCTACAGCCCCCTGAGGTTCATCAACAACCTTCAATTATGTGAATATACGTTATATTACTCCCATTTTTCCCAGACACTGGTTATCACTCTCCCTTGTTAAGGAAAGGCATGTTATTCATGAGCCATACATCTGAACTCACTCGATATTTATTAGCACAGTGATATAAAATCAGACTGGGCCCAAAACAGAATCGGAGATACTAAAGCCACAGTTCCTTCCAATGCACGACAGAGTTAGAAGGAGACTGATAATGGATTGTGCTACTTTATCTGCCCCTCCCTCTCACCTTGGCTTCCGAGTTGGGTTTTTCACTTCTGGTTCCTATTGCAACCAAGTGTCCAATAGGGAATTCAATGAGCCCAGTGACATTTTTCAGGCCTGATGCAAATGCCTAATGGGACTGAATTTAAATTCCCCCAGAGAACTTCAAAAATAAATAAATGAATAGACCTCACAAGTACTTGTGTGCACTCGGCTTCATTCACACCACATTCACCACTGGTCTCTACTGCAGTGGAGACCTGCCCTAGAACAGAGACCTGCCCTGGGCATATGCCCTTAGGGTTACACTTACATCGGACTGCAAAATGTCTCATGCCACTAGACAAATATGTACGTTTTATTAATTCTACTTAGTTAATAATTAATCAGCCCACAACCCAGATAGCAACGTTGGGTTAATTCACTTGTGGGAGAACTAAGTTAATGCTTGAGAAATTAAATTAAAAACCATAAAAACTCTGAGATAGTTCACTCTTCAGATATAAGTAGTTACAAATACAAAAAGTGAAAAGAAATCTGAAGTTCTTACTGCTTTTATCTCATCTACCTGACAGATGGATATTATACTTTTGTAATTTCAACAAAGAGAATTTAATTTTACAGGAAGAAAACTACAAATACAAGTTATATTGTAACTGTAATTGAGCTAAGTTATAGTTAAGATTTAAAACTTTGACTCCTTATGTTTTGTTGTTTTAACAATACAACCATAAAAAGCATTTCTACTTTGCAAGCACTTACATAAATATGCCATCTACTCAGAAGACCAGTTTTACTTGAGTATTCTGACATGCTTCTGCAATTTTGATGATTAAAATAGGTCCTCTGTGCTTTTTATTGCTGACGCCATCAGAAAGTCAGAACACATGAGTAGAACAGGTCAATCCTCCTTATCATTATCCACAGAGTAATTTACTAAATTAAAGTAAGCTTTTCCACCTCAAGTAATTTAATGCAATGAAATTCCCCCTCCATTTATTTTTGAAAAAAATAAAGAAGTGTTTAGACATCAGATGTATATTTCTTTGTTAATCAACTGGAAGTCTCTAGAAATTGAAGGAAAAAATGGTCTGCGTCAGTAACTGAAATTATATTTTTAAATAAGGTCAATAGATTAGCAAGTAGGCAGCTAGAGGTCAGTGAATGCATCCTCCTGTGCAACGAGGGTTCTGAGTAAAGGGGCACAAACAAAGATTCTGGCTTTGCCTGGATTATAGCACAAAAGAGCACGCAAACAAGAAACATTACAAGTGCAGATCACCCAGAGACAGAACAGCCATCTAAGCTTTGGAACTGGTAATTGGCAGCGCAATCATTTGCGTAATTAGAGACCTAGCTGTGCAGGTCCTTATTCAGGTTTTATCAGATAAATCTCTGCCTTAACAGATGTGTAATCTGGTCTCCCTCGAAGCTGAAAGGATCGAAATAAACTCAAGATCAGAAGTAAACATCTTCCACTTAAAATCTGGTATAAATAGCATGAAAATTACTCTTTTTGCCTTTATTTATCAGTCTGGAGAAACAGGCTTATGGTGGTCTGCTATTGGTTGAGGCAACTATTTGTAAGAAGCTATTGGCATACTAATTATCAGCAGAGTAGGCTAGAAAACAACTATTTTTTTTCATGGAACACACTATAAAAGATGCAACATTTAATTCTCATTTTCTGTGAAATCTTTTGGTTTGTTGAATGTGAATGTTTGTTGAGAACTCAGGAATTTTTACTAGAGACTTGATTTTGCTGCTGCCATCAATTTTTCACACCACTTCAACTAAATCCAAACATTAGGGGATTCTGTTTGTGACTTGAGGAGAAGATAATAATCAACAGATCACAGACACATCATGCCGAAGCCATGTGTTTCTTCTGGTGGACAGTGTGACAAAGTGAATTTGACATGAACTTGTTATTATGCTATGAAAGACACGACTTCCCTTCCCTGCTACCTCAGAGCTGTATGTGGCAACCTAGGTTATCTGAAGCAAGGGACTGACTGTATGTCTCAGCAACACAAGATAATGAGGCCTTGATGAACCAAGTGTCATGAAAAAAGGAGAAGCTGCAAGAGTAGTGAGTGAATGAGCACATCCATCATACACGTTTTCTTTCCCTACAGCTCAGTATAAATTTTAGGGCAGGAAAAGAAACTTCTGAGGATGCCAGAACACTGGAACAGGCTGCCCAGGGAGGTTGTGGAGTCTCGTTCTCTGGAGACATTCAAAACCCACCTGGACACACTCCTGTGTAACCTCATCTATGTGTTCCTGCTCCAGCAGGGGGATTGGACTAGATGATCTTTCGAGGTCCCTTCCAATCCCTCACATTCTGTGATTCTGTAAAAAGGTCCATGGGTTTGATACAGGGCCTGAGATACTGTTTCAAATAGCACATCATAATTGCCATTCCAAAGGGAAAGTAGGCACAGTCATCCCACCAACAAAAAGTAATTATTTCCACACTATTATTGGGAAAATGCTTACATTGCATGTTAATGCATGGTTTGTCACAGACATTTGAAGAATCTATATGGATTTGAATACATAACCATTCTCCATTTTTTTCTCAGAGGATGAAGAATAAACTGATGGTGGGAGTATGCTTGCTTTCTTTTCCAAAGGTATAGTGTTTTCTCAGAGATACTGAATTGTACCACAGAATTCTAAAACATCAGTCCAAAAAGAGAACTGACACTTGACAAGCTCGCCTGTTGGAAAATGAAGCTTCACAGCTGACAGTGGTTCTACCTCTAGGTCTGTTTGATCAGTTATGTTTAGAAATGTAGCCACACGAACTGTGGCTACTTTACAACCCCTGAGGTGGAGCCATGTCAGCACTAAGAGTAGTGGCAAACATTTAAAAGTGAACCCTGGTACAGACACAACTTCCAAACACTCTTTGACACTGACAACATGAATGAGATACTCAGGCCTCTATCCAGTTGTGGTGGTTGACTCTGGCCAGCAGCGCCCACAGAGCTGCTTGCTGACTTCTGCTGCAGCACGACAGAGGAGAGAACAGGAGAAACCAAAGCAAACCTCATAGTCAAAGTAAAGACAGTTTAATAAGTGAAGCAAAGAGGGAAAAAAAACAAGTGATGCAAAGGGAATAACTCACCAACACCCACAAGCAGACTGACACCCAGGTAGTTTCTGAGCAATGGCTACCTTGGAAGACAAAACCTTCCCAGCCTCTTCCTCCAGCACCTCAGTTTTATTGCTGAGCATAACATGATTTGGTCTCTTCTCCCTAGTAGCAAGTGATAGGATGAGAGGAACTGCCTCAAGTCGCACCAGAGAAGCTTCAGATTGGATATTAGGAAAGCTTTCTTCAGGGAAAGGGTTGTGAAGCACTGCAACAGACTGTCCAGGGAAGTAGTGGAGTCACCATCCCTGGAGGGATTTAAAAGATGTAGAGATGAGGCTCTTAGGGACATGGTTTAGTGCTAGCTTTATGTTATGGTTGGACTTGATAATCTTAAGGGTCTCTTCCAACCAAAATGGTTCTATGATTCTGTGACATTGTACAGAATACCCCTTTTGTCCGTCTGGGTCACTTGTCCTGGCTGTGTACCCTCCCAGCCTCTTGCCCACTGCCAGCCTACTTAGTGCTGCTGCTGCGGGAGGCGGTGAGACAAAGAGACAACCTTGACACTGCCCAAGCTCTGTTCAGCCATAGCCAAAGCACTGAAGTATTATCCACACTGTTCTAGTCACAAATCTAAACCAGCACCATACGCATTGCTACAAAAAAAATTTAACTCCATTCCAGCCAGATCCAGCACAATTCCTGGTAATTTAATGGACAGTGAATCTGAGCTTGAAAGGGTTATATTCAGCATTGTTTAATTTTGTAATTGTAATGCATCAGGATTGCTTTGGGCTTTGCCTTAAGCTTTGACTGACATTTTGGCAGCCTCTCTCCACAAGATGAATCTACAGAGATCAACAAAACAATCTGGAAAACTTCTTCCTTAGTAAACACAAAACAAGCCTGTACCATTTATTCTGCTTCCAGATATACTTTTAAAAAGCCTATTACGTCTCTTCTGGGGAAAGAAAGATGAAAAAAAAAGATAGAGAAAAAAGAAAGAAAAGGCAAAAAAGAGGAAACCTAACAGCCTAGATCCCATTTTTATTTTCGAAGATATCTTTTGTTAGTGAAGTAAAATAAACTGTTTTTCCCCAAATGAATCTTTGTTACTCGAGTTGCACATAATCTAGATAGTGGAGTTTACCAAAATCTGTTCAAAGAAATACAATGAGAAAGAGTAAAGATAGTATCAGTGGTGAAGAAAAGACCTGCATTGCTTACTTCAATGAAATGAACTAAGGATGATGATAGATGCAAAGAAAAGTTTGGTTTTGTACTGAAATGAAAGGCATCAGCCACAATTCCACTCCAGAAGTCAGCAAGTGCATGGCAATCTAGGGCCATGTTCTGACTTGAGGCACATACCATGAGAACACAGAGGAGCTGGGGCTGCTGAAGAACACTATGTTATTTTTAAGAGTTAGACATAGTAAAATACATGCTAATAAGACCTCACCTGTGTTTTAAACTATTGTATTATACCTAAATTAAATAATCATTTCAGTCAGTAATCAACTAGCTACTTATTCTGCCTTCCCATGTTTTAAAGCCCTCAGCCTATTTAATGATCATCAGCATAAAGGACTTTGGGATTTCTGTGTTTAAATAAATCATATCAGCGAGGACACTTTGACTACCCATCGCTTGTTATTGCCTCATTCCTATTATTCTGAGGTTGCATGGCTGAGAGTAGACTGGAAGAAAAGGTAAGCTTAGTAAAGCTTACATTAAAAAATCAGACTGTCATCACCTTGAAGTCTCTACTTCATAGGAAAAAATAACAAGAAAAAAATATTTTCAGCTGCATGACTGGCAAAAAGAAATCCATCTTCTCAATACTTATGCAGTTTATTCCTGCAGCCCTTATTTTAGAAACTCTGTATTAAGTTGTAATGGGAATACTTCCTAAAGAGTGAGAGGAAGTCATCACACAGACGACTCTGCATAGACAAAAAGAAATACCCACAAATTTTGGCCTGGAGCTTATAAATTGCAGTCTTCCCAATGCAAGCTTGAAGAAGCTTGAAATCAGATCTGTTCATTAGAGCCCAGCTTCTTAAGAAAAGAAGACAAGGAAAACAACTCAAAAAAACCTGCAAGCTGAAGCTCTTCTTTGGCCTTTAGAAGAGTGGTTTTTTTGTTTGTTTGTTTGTTGTGCGTTTTTTTGGTTTTGTTTTGGTTTTGTTTTTCCCAGAGAGAGCAATTTTTTGGAAGACGGACTTCAGAAATTTAGTGCGTGCCTTTCTAAAAGCAGTGTATCTATCAAAATCACAAAGTTAATGAAAAGAAAAATATGTCATTGCTGTTATTCCTATAATAGTAATAGCAAGATAAATGTAATTTGTTGCCTTCACTGCATTAGTAGAAAGTCCACATATAATGTTGTTGACCCAACCTATGCCAGATTTACAACATTTCAAAACAGACCACTAAAAAGCTTTTATGATTTTTTTTTTCCTTTCCAGGATAGTACCACAGATTCCAGATGATCGGCCACAGTAGCTACAATCCACAGCATGAAATGGTAACATCAATAGGTTCTTTCTTGAGATAGAATAACCTGTCCATTAACACCATAGTCCTTTGGAAATATGTGCACCAGGACCTGGGTAGAGATTGGGCACCTCAAGGCACTGCATATTTGGGAACCCATCAGGCCTGGGAGCAGCTTCCATGATCTGCTTGAAGGATTCTAAGTAAGTAAATAAATAAATCTTCTCCAGCTTCACCAAAAATGATGGAAACCAGGCCCAGGTCAGTTTCTGTTCTACTTGTCCTTTATTAACGAGGTTTTTTCTTACAGGGTTTTCTTGGCCACGGTCGGAGAACTCACACATTCTTCAGATCTTGAAGAGAGCTTCAATGGAATCAAACTATTTATCCCTGAGATTTAAAATACTTAGAAGTGAAAATGAATGAGAATGTCATTTATGTATTAATATCTGATGAATAGAATATATTTAACTTGTTCCTTTGATCTCATATATATATCTGGAGAGGCTAGTAGTCTACAAACAAAGAGCAGATTTGGAAAACTGCACGTCACAGCTATAAAATTCCTCGAGACCACAGAAAATAGCATGATGAACAGCAAGATGTAGAAAAGCAGATTTTTAAATTGTAGATTAAGGTTATTACTAGCAATGTTACAGGGCCTTTTGTGTGAGTAAGAGTAGCAAAACCTGATCTTGTATAATTTTCTGCAGAAAAGAACTACAAAAGATGGAACTTAAATCGCAGAAGTGTAGCGTGCAAAAAAAAATCACTGACAAATACACATATTTATGCATATTATAGATTCATTCCTGAAGGACATCACTGTTGGAAAGTTTCTTGTGCAAGGGTGTTCTAAGAGGAAATGGAATTTAAAGGGTAACCACTTGCTACACAGAACAGAATGTATTTTACACCTGAGGACATCATAGAAGCTTAGGTGATGGATACAGCACTTACTGAAAATGTGGGAGGCAAGTCACAGAAAATAAAGATGGAAATTGGCATTGAGTCCGAGGAGTTCAAGCTCACTTTGGAGGGAAAAGGACAGAAGTAAAAGCTTTCGAATTCAGGAATGGCCCGCTTGACATAGAAGGAAAGACAGACAGGTTTTCTCTATTTCGCTTTTGGCATGTGTGACAACAGCAGTATGAGCAGTGAAGGCGGCAGAAGAGTAAATCACAATATCTAAGTTTCCAAAAATTCTGGACTGGCAGAACCATTTACAACTGCTTTCAAGGCCTCCTAATAGGCATAGAGCAACCACTGGCTGTAGCACCACGTTCCTAATTGTCATTATACTCACTAGTAAGAGTTTGGCTATTTCCAGTTCATTTATGTGAATGCTGAAAGAGATACACTTCTTAAATGTTTTTGCGTATACAAATAGGCTTTACCTTATATTTGTATCTCTGATCACAGACATGTAATTTTCACCCAGTGGTAAGTCATGTATATACGAAAAAACAAAAGATATATAAAGTCTTGAATTGTGTTGTTCTCATTCTCTTCTAACAAGAAACATTAAATATGTTCTACAAATTTTTGTCCTGACATAGCACAGATTTAGCATATGTTATTTTGCATTGATAGATTACCAGAACTGTAATCTTTCCTGGTATTATTTATTCAGCCGTACCTTAAGGTTATAGCTATCTAAACATCTTAAGAATTTCCACCAGAAAAAGCTGCACATGATTACAGCTTTCTGTGTTGTTTATGGTATCAGAGGATCTTTTACTACTGGATTTACATTGTGTAACTAGCACTTGTGATCTACAAATCTCTTTTTTATTTGATCCCAGAAGGGGAAGCGTGTATCCCCTATGTACTTTTATTTATCAGAGCAAGGTCGAATTGTCTAAAATGAATAATTAGAGAATAACATGGCCAGAGGGTGTTCAGGTGTTTCTCTTAACTCAGGTAAAGGCTTCCGTTAACGTAGATATCTCAGTGTTGTGGGAACAGCTTGTTCTTTCATGTGACACTTGGCCAATGTCACAACTATGAAATATCTCTACTTCAGTAATGAATTCAAGAACTCAGTTTAAGATAAAAAGTCAGATAGCTAAACAATGTATGTTTTTATTTTCATTTTGTCTTTGAAGTTTTAATTCATCAGCAAAAATCTGTCAAATAAGAGTACAAACTTTTTTTCCTATTTTTCCTGGCTTTACTTTTCCATGTATCAACATTTAAGAAAAACAAAATAAACAGGGGAGACAAAAAGAGGTTGCTTGCAATTTTTTCAAAGTCTAGTTAGCATCCACAGCTCTTTGGGTACTGCTTTTCCTTTTTGACTTCTGGACAGGAGGCATTGAAATGATTTTATAAATATCAGTCCATTTGAATGCAACCCCAGGGAGACAGGGAAGCATTGTCCCCACTCAGTAGATGGAGATCACTGAAAAAGAGGCCAAATGACTTGCCCAAAGATCTATAATACAAGTTAACAGCAGTGGGTGGTTGTATTAGGTTTGCATGGCAAGGTTTTGGTGGCTTCTGTGAGAAGCTGCTAGAAGCTTCCCCTATGTCCAAGAGACCCTGTGGCAGCTGGCTCCAAGACAGACCTACTACTGGCCGAGGCTGAGCCCATGAGTGACAGTGGTTGCATCTCTGTGATAACACAGTTAAGAAGGGGAAAAAACCTGCCATGCAACAGCAGTTGGATAGAGGAATGAGAACACATGAGAGATACAACTCTGCAGACACCAAGGTCAGTGAAGAAGAAGGAGCAGGAGGTGCTCCAGGCACAGGAGCAGAGATTCCTGCAGCCCATGATGCAGCCCATGGTGAGACCGGCTGTCCCCCTGCAGCCCACGGAGGTCCATGGTGGAGGAGAGATCCACCTGCAGCCTGTGGAGGACCCCATGTCAGAGCAAGCGGATGCCCAAAGGAAGCTGTGACCCTGTGGGAAGCCTGTGCTGGCGCAGGCTCCTGGCAGGGCCTGTGGCCCCATGAAGAAAGGAGCCTGAGCCCATACTGGAGCAGGTTTGCTGGCAGGACTTGTGACCCACATTGGAGCAGTCCATTCCTGAAGGACTGTGTCCCATGGAAGGGGCCACCACTGAAGCAGTTTGTGAAGAACTCACATTGAAGAAGTGCATGGAGAACTGTCTCCTGTGGAGGGACCCCACGCTGGAGTAGGTGAAGAGTGTGACAACAGAGGAAGGAGCAGCAAAACAACAACACGCAATGAACCGACCACAACCCTCATTCCCCATCCTCCTGCTCTGCTTTGGGGGAGTAGGCAGAGAAAATCAGGATTGAAGTTGAACTGGGGAAGAAGGGAGGGGTGAGGAGAAGGTGTTTTAAGATTTAATTTGATTTCTCATTACCCTACTCTGATTTGATTTGCAATCAATTAAATTAATTTCCCCTAGTTGAGTCTGTTTTGCTCATGACAGTAATTGGTGAGTGATCTCTCCCTGTCCTTATCCCAAGCCATGAACCTTTCATTGTATTTTCTCCCCCCTGTCCAGCTGAGAAGGGGAGTGATAAAGCAGCTTGGTGGGCACCCAGTGTCCAGCCAGAGTCAAACTGCAAGAGTAATACTAAAAATCTGGGGGTATTTAGAAAGCATGATACAAAATACACATAAAAGAAAGAAAAAAAGAAGTGGTGAGAGGCTCACTTCCAGGAAAAAAAATATTTTTGCCAGATTAATGATATCTCTAGGATAAACACGGAAACTACATTACTAGGAAAACTTCACAAAAACTGGATAAAATGCAAATAATTCAAATTTTCTGACAATATATGGTGCAATTTCTTTTCTAGTAAGTCATCTATAACAAATGTGGAATGTGCTTTCATGTTCTAAAGTGCTTTTCCATCATCTACAATAATTTAATTCCTTAAAAGAGAAAGCACAGGAGTTCTTCAGAAGTTTATCTTTGCACCAGTATTATGATTACTTTTACACTGACAATCTTAAATGATTCCTACCTATGAAAAGCTGCAATTCCACACAAACCAACCCAGATCATAAAAGCCAAGCCTTCAGTGAGGGGATCTAGTTATTTCTCCCTTTACCTCAGTACAGGAGATTGCTGCTTGCATTTGTTTTCCCTTTTGGTTAGACTCTGTGAAAGCAGCTGGCATCTATCGCTCCTGAAATTACTTTTGTTGGTGTGGAACATATATCCTTACAAAATGTGACACCAAAATACTGCAGACTTATAAATAAACCAAAGTACAACACAGGGAACAAGCAGCAGGTTATTTCCTTGCATTTCCTGGAGTTTAAGTATTCCACAGACCAAAATATTGAGAAGAGTCTGCAGAGGTGGAGGACAAATGGTGGAGGAGACTTCAGGTGACACCACAAGTCAGCAAACAAGGGTCCCTCCTCCAGGGTTAAAGACCTAAACTATGTGAATGATGGTATGTCATGTATTTGTGTGCTGATATTATTATACAACTTCTACACACTGTTAAAACAGAACAGTGACTGGCAAAACATGGTGGAATATCACACATCAAAATAAACAGGATGTGATGGATTTTTAAATCAGCAGTTATTAAAAAAAAAAAGCAAAGAGAGAGGAAATGCTTGTTGTCTTACTCTGCATTTCCAAAGAGACTTTTCTTCAGCTTTTCCTTAAAAACAGCATCAGCAGAGATTTGTAGAAAAAGATAGGGCTGTCTACCGCCTACCAGCTTCTACTTTAAAATGAGTAAAATAAATCCCCCTGCCTAAAAGAAAAGCTTAGCACATTTTGTTTGAGTCACAGCAGTGTAAAATATATTAATTTATCAGATATTAATTTATCAGCATTAAAAGAGAGAAAAGCATATCATCTTAGTACAATGATTTCTTCCAGTTACCTCAGCTAGTGAGGACTGAGGTTAAACTGGAATCCCCCAGTGTGAAAGGGAATAATTTACTTCAACTCTATATGTGTAAAAGCACATCTGGAGGAAGGAAGGCTCATTCCTATTGTGGGAAGAACTGACATACAGTTTCATGCTCACTGTTGCATTTCAAATACTGCAGGGTTGTTATTTCTACAAAAGCATGCAGTGTTCCAAGACTGGTAGCAAAACAATGTGTTGGTTAAGCAATGCAACTAACTGTGCGACATGGGAATATACTTCCATGAGTAGAAGGGTGTTGGCTATGGCCTAGAAATACATATTACAGTCATATAGCCATCCATTAAAAATAACAAAATATAATTAAAACTGTTATTTGCATCTGCAATATTTATTAATTTTAGTTTTTCATCATCGTTTTGAGTTTTGACAAGAGAGAGGAAAGATCTCATGATAAAAGTTTAGCAAAATTCTTGTTTACACTGTTTCACGGCTTCTAGGGAAGCCCCAGTTCCACTTGCATTCCCTTGAACATCTGTTTTGAACACATAAGGACTGAGTAGTAAAAAAAAGTACAATAAACATCTAGCTGTGCATTCTAGTTGACAAGGAAAATCTTCATGAAGAAAGCTGGAACTACACAGAGCAAAAATACATTTCTGGAAGCTTCTGACCCTTTAAAGTCAATTTACATTGTGAATCCTTAGTAGGTAATAGCTTAAGAAATGCTACACAGAGGAAGGGTTTTGGGTAAAGATGGTAGGTCTAATGATTAGACTTGATCTTCAAGCTAAACAGCTTATGGCAGTAATGGCTGATGTGTTTCTAAGTAATTGCTAGTGGTGTAGGTTATCCCAGATGGACAAAATGACTGATTTGATATAACATTTCTTGCTTAATGAATGGCCAAGATTTAAGTGACTGGCACTTTAACATCTCTCTCATTTCCTTCAGAGACTGAGAAAGAAAAGAAATGATGTTTGAGTTTGTCATGTGAAAAGCTGACACAGAGCTGTCAGACATTTCATTTCAGCTAATCTTCCCTAGGAAGTGCATCGTTGCGTGAGCTCTGAACTCCCTGGGAGTTTATCGATCTCACGTTTGCCAGATAAACAAGTGACATCAGCCCTGCAAACTCATCGCTGGAAAGTAAAATGGCAGTTTCTAGTACCCAGATGCAGGTCAGGTCGTTTGTTTAAATGAAATGAGCACAAGACGCCAAAGACGCCTCAGCTGATAGAGAATACAACAGCTGCTGGGATGTCACCTCTTACCTTTGTCACTAGCAAGCTGAAGACAATCTCATGAAGACCTGTTTATAAACGCCAATTTTTGTTTAGTGAGCACCACTCACTCAATGATGAAATAGTCCATGCCATTTGTTTTAGCTGCAGTTGACAATACACTGCTTAATTGGCTAGAGCTAATCCAGCACAATGTACTTGCACACAAATATGTGGAAGAAGCAGCTTCCTGAATATTTAAATGGACAATGTCAAGGCAGTCACCAATACTGTATTATATTAGCACAACTAATACAGTTTGCTATCTGGAATTACAGAAAAAAAATCTCATTGCTGAGTACAATACTTTTTGTAGCCTATTAGTACTTATTTAGCAACTCCTGTCTGCCCTCATTCTTAGAAATGCTGCTCATTTTTCAGCAAAAGGTCTGTGCAGCCTAGATACTCAGTAAGCCAGACTAGCACCGAGCTGCTTTCATACATCATGGAACTCATTAGCCATGTGCATTTCATTCCCCGGGTTTCACATGACCTGGACCAATTTGTTACACAACTCACTGGAAGGAGTGAAAGTTATATAGAACAGAATATTTCCTAATATATGTAGATCAATTATAACAATGTAGTGGATAACTAATTGTTGTGAGAACATGTCTACAGACATGAGCCATTCTGCCAGTGTAAGAGTAAAGCATAAGCAAATGGACAATAAAATACACACATAAGCATCTTAGGTGTAACTCCACACTTCTTTAGGACGGGATGTATTTATTTGAAGGGAACCGAGTCTAAAACCTGTAGTTCATGATGACAACATTCTACTTCATGACAAAAACAGAATGAAAAAAAACTTGTTGGCATTCTCTTGCTAACTTAAAGTTGCTTTGAAGAGTAGTCCATGGTATCACTGTTGAAAGAACCCTCTCTGTAGACATAACTGCAGAACAGTTTGTTGCTTCTTTTATTTCCTTGATCCTAAAGCTTGCTGCAGGAACATTTTACTAAGAATCAAGAAAATCGCTTCTTTAGACACTATTTTATCTACATTCTTGTATCACCAAAAAAGAGGATTTTTGTCTCTCCAATCATCTTTTTGAACTATGTTCTGCAAGTTTTTCTGCACAATATTTGATTTCATTAGCTACTTCTTGAACATGTTGATTGTTTGGTTTGCAATTTGTTGTAATTTTGGTTTGTGAAGTTTGTTCCAAGTAAGTTTCTTAAGTGGGAGCAGTGTAGCTCGCCATGGAAGCATACTGTGCTCACAAGGGTGACATTCTTTCTGATTGCTTCATATTCAGTTACTATTCTTTTCTGCAAATGCCTTTGGACTTGTACTGTTTGTACTGTTTCCTGCTTTCATCTCCATTAGATTTCTGTTGACTTTTTCAAATATGTTCTTTCATTATGCAGGAGAATTTGATATGAGCCACTTTTTCCTACTCTTGCCCTCAGTGAGTAGCATCTACTTTTCCAACAAGTCCTCTATTGTCTCTGGCATTGTCTGTACTGTCCTGCAGTAATGCCACTGACGGTACGCTCAAGGCCAAATTCCTTGACCTACTGCACTGTTAGAAGGCCAGGAATGCCAGGCTTTTGTAGGACTTTTCAAAGGGATCTTAGACTACTAAACAATCTGCTGCATCTGAGCATGTCAACATAATCCTATGAGGCAGTCCAGCCTGGTTTGCATCTTCTTGCCAAACCAGAGTCTCCAGGCTCTCACAGGCTGCTTGCGCCAAAGACTGAGAGCTGGTCACAGAAACAGGAAGGCAGCTTGGAAAAGGTCCCCATCAGCCACCGAATGGACATGGCAGATACCTATACCTCTAACATCTGAGGATAATTTCTAGAGAGTACAACACCACATCTAGCACTTCTTTACAGCTCATCTTAGCATGTTCACACCAACAGGCAGACTAGAACTTCCACTAATCAGGGCTGTCCTCAGGGAGGATCCCACGAGATAGTATTGAGTTGCCTTCCTCACAGAAGACCGTCACATTACCCTGCTGATGGCCCCCACATCACATTGTACTTCAGTAGCTCCTCTTCCAGATGACCTGGCTGCCAGCCCTCCTACATCTGGCACTGGGCTGCAGAGACACAAGATAGTTATGAACACAGCTCCATCTCCACAATGAACAGCTAAACTGGTACAAGACAGTAATGCTCCCCTTCTGCACAAAGAGCACAGCACTGAGCTGGGTTCCTGTACACGTCTGTGGATCCTGCTGGAACAGGCTTCACTGTGGGAAGAGGAACTCCTCTTTAGGACAATATTCCTCCATTTCAAAAAAGCAGCACCATTAGCTCTTTCCCTGTTTGGATCCTTCGAATCTCTGTGGCTGTTCTAGGCAGAAATTTCTGACTCATGCTAGACAAACACATACCTTGGGTGACTGAGTAACAAAGCTGCATCCAGCAATGCTCTTCATGCAGGAGCCATGCACACAGATCCCCCAAAGTATTCCTAGAGAGACCTGCTCCTTTGGAGGTTTCCTTGTTCAGATCCATACAAAATTCAAGGGTCTGTCTTCTGACAGTTGCTTGCTAATCTCCACACTGCTTTTGCCAAATTATTTTGATTTATGTTCTTAACATCAAAGTCTCCATGCCATGAGAGCTGAAGTCAAAATTATATAGCTATCTTCTACTGACAATTTTACCAACTCGCTTTGAGTGAAAGATTTGGTGAGGCATTCCAAATAACTATTACGAAATGAAATTTTAGCAAAACTCAACTGGAACTTCTTGAAACTACTTAGAAAAGGCTCAAATCAAAAAGGTATGACTGAAAGACAGTGAATTCCTTAGGGAAACTAAATCAGAGCATTACTAGCTCTTGTAGATCCATATTTAGCATTCATGTTTTGTACTAGGTGAACACAAGATAAAATTTGTGAAAGAATTGAACATCAATTGGTCCCTAATGAAGCTCAAGCCAACGCAATTACCAAAGATTTCTTTCCAAATACTGGACTGTACACTTCTTGTATTTCCCACAAAGGAGAAGAAGATGGAATTCTGGTTATTTATAAAAGATATCCACATTTTCATAAGATTGATCCTACACAATAAAGAAAAAGTGGTATGCTACAATGGACTACATGCATGCCCTGTCATGCCTGAAAGAAGCTGGTCTGTTTTTAACTCACTGGGAATACAGAGAAAACCCCAACATCTCTGTGATGATCGCTAGTATGATTAGAGTCTCAGCACTTCTGCCCTGCAGAGTGGGGAAACTTTCACAAGAAATATGTATTATTGAATGAATTCTATTCTCTAGGGCCCAAATTTCTCCACTAGACAGAAAATAGCACAGAGTATTGTAACCATAGAATGTAATTCGGAGTGAAAACGAAAGTTGTGTTATTCTTTTGATATAGACTATAAATAAATACAAGCAAACAGATTTTACTGTCGTAGGCTCAATACCGTACTTGGCAATGTTTTCACTCTTGGCAGCAGTGGAGGCCAAGGTGAGGGTTCTGAATATTACCAATGCTTGCATGAAGCTGGCAGGAAGGGCTACCTAGAGTGCCTAATGGTGTGTGCTTTGCAGTTAGTGAGCCATTCCTCAATTTTGTCTATTTAACAGAGGAAAAAGAAGTTACTTTAAGAAGTACATTTGTCATGAGGAGGTGAGTGGTTTAGATGCTTAGTATTTTGAAAACATAGTATTGGATGTAAATATATACATACACATGCAATCTAAAATGTATTTTTTTCCTCTTTTACTATGCATAGTATTAATAAGACACAGAGCATTATGTTCCTATATTAAACATTTTTTATAACCTCTGCTGTCTTTGAAGTCACATAAAGGTAATTTTGTGACATAACTAATGAGCTTGGCCTTAGGTGTGCTAAAAATTGTATAAGTAGTGTAAGGTACTACCAATGTCTTCATTACGGTAGCTAAGTTGCATTTACTGTGAAGAAAAACAGAATGTCCTTGTAATACTGAATTACAATTCTCAGGTGACTGATTTTTAATGAAACATTCTAGAATTTGCTTTACCTGACTTAGCCCTTTGATAACACCTACTACTGCTTATTCCACAAGCACAATTAAATATATAGCAAGCACACATGTGTGTTTGTAATATATACAATTTTATATACATATGCCCCTCCAATATATTATATAAAAAATTATATATG
Organism: Caloenas nicobarica; assembly: GCF_036013445.1. Classification (NCBI taxonomy): domain Eukaryota; kingdom Metazoa; phylum Chordata; class Aves; order Columbiformes; family Columbidae; genus Caloenas; species Caloenas nicobarica. Next base: position 11,461,372 of record NC_088248.1, on the reverse strand, counting down.
CATTTTTTTCCCTAGAAGGCTATTGCTAACAGTTTTTTTCAGGGTGTTGCTATTTCTTTCTACTATGAAAGAAATTTTTAAAAAAGTATATTGAACCTCATGGCAGATGACAGAAACCCTTTTATTTCTGAAAGTTGACAAGATCAACAAACTGCTGAAGTTTTTGCCATAAGGCTTTTCCTCCTGTTCTTACAAGCAAAATGTTACAAAATTGTTTTCACCTTTGCAGGAAGAGACTAGAATTGGTCCTGACAATAACAAGTTTGTTAGCCATCACCAGCCAACGCGGAATAGTCCCCAAAAGCGGAAGATACCAATGAGGCTCAAACCAACAGGAACCCAGCCTGCCATTCGCCAGACAAATCAAAGGCTCTGCTCATTATAGATGATGTCCGCACACATAGTAACACACGTGTGCATGCACATGCATGCTTTAAAGTTCTGCTTGGTTTGTATGCTGTATTACTGTGAGAGACTAAATTACTTCTCATTTTAAAGATAATAAATACAACCTGCTTAGAGGGCTAAGCACCCTCAAGATGCAAAGTTTGTCCTCAGTATGAAGAACTATCAACCACCCCTTAGACGTGGGTGTCATTTTGTGGAAGTTTCTAAACAGTGTTCAATACAATGTAATTTTTGTATTTTATGAACATGGCAGAAGCTGAAAAATCTAAACAGGACTGCCAGATCTTGCTAACAAGTGTTAACTGAAACATAACTGGAACATAGTTTACCATTAAATGTCCTGGTGTCTCAAAACATTTTGTCTTATTTTGGCATAGCTAAAATTTAACTAAATGGAAAACAGACTATTAACAGAATTGTTGCCAGGGTAAGAAACAAAACTGTAACTCAGGAGACTTGAGTTTAACTCTTGGATATGCTACCAAGTTGCTAGTGAGACTGACCAGCTAATTATCTTCACAACCAAGCAAAAAATGAAAAATCCTTGGGACTGGGAAATACTAAGGTATGGTAACTGCCAGTGCTGCAGCAGAAAGGAAGGCACTTGTTCCAGAAGGGGAAACCAGAAAAGAAAAAAAGACAGAAAAAAAAGTAAAACAAACAAAACCAGAAACAACAACAACATAACAAAGAAAAATAAACAAACACACACACACATGAAAACAATACAGAAAAAAAGGAGGGAAACATCCAGGGGAAAAAAAAAGGGAGGGAGAGGGGAAATCCAGGGAAAAAGGTTGCAGGAAAAAAAAGAAAAAATAATAAACAACATGGAAAAAAAATAGAAAAAAGAAAAAAAGAATGAAGAACGGGGGAAAAAAAAGAACATGAAAAAAGGATGGAGAAAAAGAACAAGAGAAAAGAACAAAACAAACAAACAAATCAAAACCAACCAACCAAAAAAATGGGACAAAAAACCCCCCAAACCAACCAACAACAAAACACACACAGAAAAATAAATTGCCTTAAAAGGCAGTTCCAATCATTCATAATTTGGGTCCATCTCTGTGGTCCCAGGCGCTCTGTGGCTCTGCCCCATCGCTTGCCCCTTTTCCTTCCCCAGGCCGTCCCAGAGCTCGGCCTTGTCCTGCTCCCTCCTCCCCTGACCGCGGCAAGTTCCCCTTCTATGAGCATGTGAAGCAACAGCCAGCGTGGCCGGGTAAAAACCTGAGAAAGTGTGTGAGAGCCGAGCAGCCCCAGCTTTGCCCTACCCCAAACTTGGAGGGAGAATATAAAACCCTTAAAAATGCAATGACTTATTCTTCAAATCAGGGCAGTTTATAATTGTGTTACTGAATTGATAGAAAAAGCAGATGAGAACCCTTACTGGACCACAACTTTAATTCCATTTTCTGGTTCATTAGGACATCAGAGCTCCTCAGCTAACTGAATACAGGATTTCTCAGAAAATTTTCCCTTATGGCAGAAGAAACCAGGGAAATCCAAACCTGCAATTCAACATCTTTACCTGTACAATTTGGGTGATTTTCTGTCAATTTTAATCCTCAGAAATGCTTGAGTAAAGCAGGAATGTGTATGTGCTACTTGTTTTCTGCATCTGCAAATACATATTTGCATTCTATTTGCTAACATAATTTATTATGATAGCAAGCCTTTTTTCTTATGAGAAGTGAGAACTTATTCCCATCTTTTCTCTACCTACTTATTTAAGCAGAAGATTAACAAAATCTCTTTCATATGCCAATTAGCATATATTTAGCAGAGGCAATTTTACACAGCTCACAGCTTCTGCCCAAAGACCAATCTTCACTTGTTTTGGAAAGAAAGCCAACTAGCCTTAGTAATTGAAATCATCCTAATACTACACAGATTTTTCAATTCTATTGGGATCACAGAACATTGATGACGATGATCTTTATCACTACAATAGCTTTGCCGAAGAAAACGTTTTTCTCTGAACGCTGAAGTAGCAGTTTCAGGTAGTATTTGTTATCATTACAATTTTTCGTGTTTTAGGAGAATTACCACCTCCTTTAACAGATCCTACAGGGTTGAATTTATGCAGAATTCACAATGGCAAATAGAAACCAAACCAAACTACTTTCTTACCTCAGGTTGCACATTTTACTTTACCAAGGCACAAAATTCAGCTACAGGCACTTGAAGAGTGGCTGACACATTAGTATTTGTATGAATGATTATGCAAACAAAGACAAGTTGACTTCTCAGCCACATCTAACATGAAATGTTAAACAGCACAACCAGGTCTTTCTCCATTTAGATACACTAGAACTTTAATCTATTCTTATTTTCCAGCTGCCTTACTCCATCCGAAAGCTGTACATTTCCCAGAAACCTTGTTCTTCCCATCGACAGTCTGAAACAGCTATGATCCTAGCAGGATTCCACCTTTTGAGGACGAACACACCAGGTTTTGTTTACCAAGCTCAGGGTAAAGGGCATTCGTAAGGGAGTCAGTAGAACAGGCTCTGTACTCAGCTAATTACAACCAGTTTTTGAGAGAGTTTTCCCCTTGCAGGCAGGCAATAACTTTGGTGAGGAGTTCTTCTAAGAAGATATTGCCTCTGCAACTACACCATAAAGCACGTGCACATGCGTCTGTGTGTAAACAATTTCAAATTTCACTTACATAACAATCATACTTTGCATCCCTGGATTCACCTTTTCTGGGAAGCTCTTCCTGCAAGGCTCCTGATACCTTCTCACTTGGCATGTTGGCAATATTCATTTCAATGAAAGGACACTGGTAAAAAAAAAAAAAATTAAAAGTAGCATCACATTCTTATTTCTTGGTCTTTGCACGACTCTGTAGGTAAGTCAAATGTGAAACACTATAAAGTTTGAAAGCTTCAGGCATGTATTGGAAATCAAGTTCTGCTACTGTCTGTCAACACCTTTTGCCTAATAAAGCATCTCAAGCCGGCTCAAGCTCCATTTAAAGTGCTTTTATTGCTCCCTAAATATAGTTTTACTAACCTGCTTTTTAAATCACAATTGCCCACTGGCCTGCCTGCTGGTAGTGAAAATCTTCAATCCATTATTCAGAACAGAACCATGCAAGCATTATTATTAACAAGGGAGAAGGTACTGTTTCAGCAGTGCCATTTAACTTCCCCCTCCATAATATATGGTTAGCTAATGACTAACAGCTTAAAGAATGATGGAACCATTAATATTTGAGGGCATCCTCCCTGCTTCTGTCTATCACAAGTACTAGAATAATTTAAATTAAATACTTTACATGACTAAAACACATTTCAGGTGATATAATGAACTACAGCTCTTGCTGCTTGAATGCATCTGTCATTCCTAAAGTTAAGCTTAAGTCCACCTGGTCTTTGAGGGCTCAATTTTGCCCTAAATTACACCTGGGTAATTCCACTGCTGTGAATCATATGATAGGAGGTATATTAGGGGAATATTTCATCCTCACAAAGTATTTTCGCTGTGCTTTTTGAAAAATCAATTCCAGTCCAATAATTTTAAAAACACTTTTAAAAGAGTCAATTTGTAGAGAAGCTATTGTAGAAAGAAGTATTGCTGGTTTAATAAGACAGATGAATTAACATGAAATTGACTATTGTAAAAGATTTTTCTCAAATTCAAAATATTTAGTTCAAAAGGGATTGACTCAAAATCTACCAAAACCAAGGTATTAAAATGCTTTTTTTTTTCCACCAGAGTGAAATCAACTCTGTACTCATAGCATTTCATATTAATAGTCTAAAGTTACTTATGGAGTGTTGCAGAAAGTTCTGCACTTTGAAATGTATAGGGTATGTGGATTCAACAGCCATTCCTGGCTTGACCCTACTAACATGATTACTCTGGAGTTAAGACACAAGATATGGCACTCCAATTTATTCCTCCCAGTGCTATCTTTCTTGTTCAGGCTCAGGAGCTTAAGCAGGCTTTTTTTTTTTTTTTTTTGCTCTCCCCTCTCCTCCCCTTTTTTTCCTCCCTCTGCTATGAAAAGCCAATCAGAATACCAATATAGAAAACATATTTCAAACTAAACTATGTTGTTAAATATTCACAAGACTCCCAATTACCACTATATCCAACTGTACCTTCTGTCAATATATATTAACTACGAAAATAATAGAAGCCTAGAGTTGACCCAGATATTGTGAGGACTTGTGATCTTTGTCAACTCAACTGAGTGACAGGCTGAATTGTGCAAATAACTGCAGCCTCCACCATTTAAAAAAAAAAAAAAAAAAAAAAAGAGATAATTTCAGGTCAGTTGAAGAAAACATTTTTTATTTTCTTATGAAAAAAAAATCTCTAGTCAACCAAAGCTTTGCTTAGTCTGTGGGTATTTCCCAAAACAACACCACCACCACCAGCAACACCCAAAACCAAAAAACGATAGGAAAAAGAAATATATCTAAAACAAGTTTTGAAATTTATTTTCAGCTTTTTTTCCAAACGGAACATTTACCAATCTGATTCAAATTCATGTTTTCTTCTGGTTTTTATTCACATAACTAAATATTTATTTTGGTGAAAACTTTTTGAACAAGAAAAAAATTGCCTGACTTTTCCTTCTAGTTGTCCTCTTGAAGAATACTCTATTTGGGATTACTTAGAATTTACAAGAGAGAATGATACACACAATAGCAGCAGTAGTCTTAATAACCACCGTGGTTGGTCAAGGACCAGCCATTGAAATGAAGCCTTGAAAAAAAAGCTCTGAAGTAACCATGGTTCTGAATTAACTTCTGAATGTGAAAATGGATCTTTCTGACTTCTTAATGTAAGTTGTTATCACTTGTGTGAAAATGCTGAACTTGCCCGCTATGTATACAGAGGATCTAGAGCACAAAATACTCTTTGAAAATCTTGAAACAGAAACCCTGTTTTTGAAATAGGACTGTTTCCTTTGCAAACATGCCAAAGACATCAAAATCTTCCAGTTTTTAGGGATACATTTTACTGGGAGACAGAAATCTCATTTTAGAAGAGAACTCTTCAAAGAAAATGTGAGACCTTCTGGTCTCTCCTCCAGCCAATGACTTTGTGCTTGTTTGACTGAGAATTTTCTTCATGCAGTTAGAAAGCTTTCTTTTTCATAGCTAGCTCAGTCATTACTTGTAAAGTTTTATCTACTATTTGTTAATGTAAACTACACATATTGTTGAACAAGCTATTGCATTTTCTGAAATGTCTGGAGCCTTCCAGGGTTCTAGGCTGTTTCCAAAAACAGTTTTAGGAGCGGATAAGGCTAGTTAATAAAAACCAGAAATCCGCAACCCTCTTGTGAATTGAGAAGTATAGCCTATAACTTCCGTAAGTTATATATATATGGGTCTCAAGTTGACCTTTTACTCCAAATCAAAAGTTTGAAAAGTGTGGACCAATCAAGATATTATAATTATTGATCTATCACTTTATGATCCCTCGAAAAAATGTGTATGTGATTTTGGACTTGTTCAAGCAGTTTCAAAATACATGATCCTGAGAGATGAGCATTTGCTCTAGCTAGTATTCTCAATATAACCCTTTCATTATCTTCTGGTTATTCCTTAGCTCCTAATAGGCTTTCGCCGTCACACGCTAAATATACCATTATGTATTTTTTATAAGGAAAGGCTTCTTCAAGGCTTCTTCCATATATATATATGGAAAGCAGACAGATAATGGTTTGCTTTCATATATTTTATGGACTGGGTTGTGTTATAGGTGTTTTGACTAATACCATGTAATTTTGGAGGTTTATTAATATTATTAAAGTGCTTAGTATTGCCTTTCTCATTCTCCCAGTGTACCTCGGCTTCTTTGCTTCAAATTATAGGATATCCTGTAGCTCAATATCCATAATATATGAGCTCAACCTTGACATGATGACAGTGCTGCACAGAGTCTTATAGTTGATAAGATGCTAAGAAGTGGTTTTCTTCTTCCTTCCCATGAGGCACATTCCCATCTCAGCATGCAACTAACTGCTGACAAGACGGTTTATATGTACTGACACCAAGCACAGCTAGCTACCTAAAAGAAAATTAAATCTCACACTGAGAAAGGACCCACTATCAGTTAAGCTTGCAATGAGCTGTAACTGTGCCAAGTACCATCATTAAGAGCCAATTTTTGTTTTTTTATTGTTGTTCAATACAACAGATTCCTTCTCTAAGCAATGCATGCCCCCAAAGAAAAGATTAGGATTACACAAGGCAGCTAGTAATTTCCAGTTTTCTCATGTATAGTCATGAACTTCAGAGCAAAGACATCCAACTGCTTGGGGAGGGAAGGAGGTAAAATGGTGATAAGAATGAAAATAGCGGTAGTAACTCGGTAAATCAAGCAACTGGTGTTGAATAAATGCAATCTGAACAACTGAAGAGAAATCTAGAGCTAAATAGGACTTGCAGACCAGAATACAGCAACAAGGAGGAACTCAATTTCACAGCAACTTTTCCTCCTTATTACTGGACAGTCAAACTTTTCAAACACTTTCATGAAAGCAGTTTTTTTCCTGATTGAAACATTAGGCTTTTTAATCCATGAAGGTGTGAAGATGTACTGAGATTTCTCCTTCAACACAGGGAGTGTGCAAGACAAACTTTGAATATCTTTCCATCTCCTTCAGAATTATTTGGTATAAAAGAAATCATCTGCTTTGAACCTGATGACAAGCAAAATAAACAAGAGACTCCCTCCTTCTGGGTTAGTGCCCCAGCTGTACTGAGATAGTTTTTGTTAAAATCAGTTTATCAGCAGATTTAGTTGGTAGCAAAGCTTTTCAAATCAAATCCAATTTAAAGCCTTCCAACTAAAGTGATAATTTTTTTGGTTCATTCTCCTTTTCCTTTGCCAGATTTGGATTTCTGAAAGCAAAAAACAAGAGATGAAGAATTCAGGAATTTTACAGAAATCTATTTTTCAGTGAAAAGTGACACAAACCAGCATTTGCAGTTGACACTTAAGAAAAACACCTATTTCATTTAAAAATTCTTTCAAAATGATGCTATGCCACTTTTTCATTTTGACATTTCTAAAATGGTGCAGAAATTTTCCAATAGCAATTCTAGCATTTGCTGTATGAAAATTCCATGAGGGAAAAACTCCCATTTCTTAAAAAATATGTATCTTTTAAGAAACTTCACGTGGAAGGTTTTTTGTGAAGACATTCTGGTTCTACTGCCATGAGCACTGGAATTGTTTGAAAATGCAGCCAGAAGCCTGAATCACATCATATTGAATTTGTCTAAACTGTATTTTAAAATTTATTTCATTATACTGATGTAAACACTCTGTGCACCCATTTAAACAATTTAAAATTTGATTTATATTGATTTAGTGTAAGTCAAGTCCTTCTCAACTTAAGGAAAGTCAATGCAGGACAGGTTTAATTCACTTGATGACTCCCTGAACAAGAGTTTAATAAAACCAATTTAGCATCCAAACTTGATTAATCAGTGTGATCTCACATGCAGCCAAACCACCAGAAATGGAGGAAGTGGTATTATTTTATCATCGGAAAACAGACTGCTAGAAAACAGAAAGAAAGCTGATAAGAGATGAGGCTACTACAAGGTAGAATTGCACATACACATCCTATGCTATGAATCTCCAAAAGCCAACCACTAATTTCTGTCATCAGATATCTGCCTGGATCTGGGTCTGGGAGTCTAAAGTTATGCACCCACAGGAAGATGCCATATCTGTAATTAGCCCATGATTCACAAAGCTTTGTATGACTTTTCTAAAAACAAAAGAGTGAATGGTATTTCAAAACTATGAAAAGGTGGTATGAAAGAACCAAAGGAAAGACATGGAACTCCAAAATCCTATCACTGAATTTAACACTCTTGCTCAGACTCTGGAGTTTCCTGATTATAAACCAAAAGAAAATCATCAGGAAAAACATAACATAGTTCACTAATATACTGCAAAATGACACAATAGGCAATAATGTTTGATTCAACACAACTGCTGCTAAGTTGGTGGTTGAGCCCATGGTCCTTGTTTTGTCATATAAAACAATGCTGCCAAGAGAATGTGTAACAGATGCTAAATATGCACATATCACACATTTCTTGAATCTGTTCATCACTGACTTTCTTTGGGATGAAAGAGATATTGTCGAAATGATGATGATAGTGTAAACATTTTGGCCACTTCAAGCACTTTCTGAATACCAGATAAATTCAGAATAATTTTTAGCAGTAGGTTTGCCAGAGCATCAGCTGAAGCCTTCATTATAGCTATTCATATCCCTAAAATAAAGGTTGCATCAGCAATTCCATTATAAATGCTCTTTCAGAGGGTTTGAAAATTTTGCTGCAAAAAGTATTTTTGGCTTAAGCGTGGCATATAAGTTGTCTTAGATATAATTTTTTGAAGTTAGTTTTAAACTGTTCATCTGTTTTCTGCATAAAGATGGAAGAAACAAGGATGTTTCAGCTGGTTTAAATTGTTCTCTTTTTTTGTCCTACATAAAAAATACCAAGTGTTTTCTTTTGAAGTACAGATTAGGTAAGGAAAAGAAAAAACAGGAGTCACATACACTCTAGTCTTGTAAACAACTAGTTAGACATGTATATTTACACTTTGCTATATGCTAATTACATGGACCACAGTTAACTGTGGCACGATCCAGATGTCCAGGATTAAACGCTAGGGAAGAAATTCCCTAAAGGAGTGGTGATGCAGAAACTCACTCCAGCTTTTCACCTTTCCAAGGAAGGGTAACACTCATAAAATCACGAGTGCAAGGTCAAGTAATGTGCTTCTAAAAAGCAGAGTGTAATGGACAGTTGTTTTATAAATGTAGTTATAAAGGAAATATTGACAAATCATCCAGGTTTAATTTAATCACAGAATTAGTTAACAGACATTTTTCCCGACAGTTAAACCATCCTTTCTTTCCTAGGATGGCTGATAAAACTGCATCTCCCAGGCAGGGACATATTTATGTCATCACAATTCTAACCTCTAGAGGTCTGCAAGGAGTGCAAGAAACTCCAGGCTACACAGTAAAAATGAAAATACATTATATGGTAGTGGGAAATTATACCAACTTCATGCATGATCTATTTACATTTGGATGTGCTAAGCTTTCAATAGATGTATAATAATTATCATCAACAGAAGGGTTATTACTGAAAACAGGGAAAAAGAAAACTTTTCTAGAAAGTTAAATTAATCTGGCTGAAACTCACTTTTACAAAGAACATGTATTAGAACCTTGCAAGTACCGTTTGCAGGAGACAGCAAATGCTGTAAAGATTTTAACCTTTAAATTCTTTGCTAGCAAATATTTCTATTTGTTATCAATAATACGTTGAAATAGTAACACCGGGCAGGGGGTCTGTTTGCACTTTTTGGATATACACAGAGTGCACTTTTCCTTATTGTCCTCAAGAAAGTGCTGAGTCTCAATTCCGTATGGCAAGTCACTAGGGTAAGAATTACAGCACATGATTTGACCTTTCTTTTCTAAGATATATTAAATCACTTTCAATTACCAAAAAAATATAAGCTGCTTGACAGATGGCTTCAAAGCACTATCCTTCATGGTTCGTTACCTGAATCTTGTAAACAGGAACAGGCTTTTCTTACCTGCCTGTGAAGATGCTGCTGAATGTCCTATTTCTGGAAATGCCGACTATAAATATGATAGTGGTATTTTGTGATACAGAACGCCCAGAAACCATTTTCCTTTTAGCAAATTAGCTGAGACTACTTTGAAATTAGATCTGGATACAGAATTTTAATGCTGTTACATTTCTAAAGATAAATCTGCCTTACACAGTGCCTAATGCGCTCCAGATACATTGTCACACAAAGAATAAACGCAGAACAATCCCACTGCAACCACTCTGGATTTACTCTGAGCAAACGGTAGAAGCACTTGCATTTCCAAACATAACCTGAAGTTCTCACAATTCAGTCCTCAATTCCTCTGCTAAGTAAGGAGCTTTAACTGAATAACAACTGTTACACTGGGCCTTAGAAACTGCACTTTTTGCCTAAAGCTTGATGTTGCAATTAAAATGTGCATTAGAATATACCACCTTTTCTTTCTATATTTATATTAGTAGATGAAACATGCTTACAAGAAAAAACGAAAGTGGAAGTATCCAATATTAATGATACATTACTGCTTCTGGCCAGTGTTTCCAATGTTTACTTGCAATGGCTAAGTAGTTCAAGCTTTTAGAGAAATTTTTTTTCATACAACAGGTCTGAGAAGTAAAATAAATTTTAGACCAGATGCTCAACTCTCAAATTTACAGTAGGCTTCCTGGATAAAAGTGAGTGAGTGTGGGAAATGAAAAGAATCCATTTGAAGTACTTGATTGTCTTTCAGCTACCTGTCTCAGGTAAACTTCTATGTAATAGGACAGACATTTTGTTCTGAAGTAAAGACTACAAAAGTTACTGTGAATCTTCCTCAGATGAGAGACTATAAGCACTCTCAACCAGCAGAAGTTTTTCCTGAGTAAATATGTGCAGGACAGGACAATGAAAAGCTAAAACTGCCTATCATTACACTTCGTTATTCATTGCAGTTGACATTTGCAAACAGAAGAATAAATGTATGAATATTGTACGTGGTATTAGAGAAGTGGATATTTCAATAGCGTTTTAATTGAGAAGATTGATTTTTACATGAAACCTAATTTTTTAATGTAATTTATAATATGGCATCCAAGGGCTGCACTATAAACCTTGCATAGAAGCCTAAAAGGTATGACATTGCAGTTGCAACTCAGAAATGTCAAAGTTTTGAGACAAGACTTTCCACAGTATAAATTTTTCAAATTATTTAGAAAAAAAATCTGTGTGAAAGATGCAAAAGTTTGAGATTTTTTCCAAAAAATCACATTGGCAGAGTTAATTTGCTTGCTTTCTTAAAACTCAAAAGACTCAATTTCCTTTAGTTCTTTTAACCGTGCCAGCATTGTAACTCTTCTACAGGAAAATATATATTCATTGAATAATATGATATTGGCAGGCAGCTCTAAAAGAAAACACATGAACAAAAAGAAACATTGTGGAGGAAAAACACGAACAGAAGTAGGGTTTTTTTTGTTTGTTTTGTAATCCATAGGTTTTCCATTAAAAAAAAATGCACAGGCTAATAACATACGTTCACTGTCCACTGGGCAATGGTAATAACCATGGGGAAAGCACTCCTTAATATTCTGTGATCGTGATGCGCTGGAAGGAACTGGCAGCCCCAGCCCTGGCACCGACTCCACTGCAGCTTTCAGAACCCAAAGGACAATTTTATCTTGGAGACATGCTCTGCTCTGGTACAGTAAATCAGAAAATCTTCAGCAGTCCAAATGAAGGTGCTGCAGCATTTAACACAGAAGTGAGTAATCGCTGCAGTAGCCAACATTATTTATTTTACTCTGAGTGTGATTTACCTTTAGTATTCTCTCTAAATTACCCGCACTTTTTGAAGCTACCATATTGATATTTTACTGATAACGTATGAGTGAATTACAGACATCTTCATGGTGAATGCTCATGGTTTTAGCAGCTGGTAGACATGGAAGAGCTGGAGATTAGACACTGAAAAAACACAGGGAATTGCTTGCAATTCATGTGTTTGGCTGTTTAGGTAAATGTTTAAGGTGACGGCAGTGAAAGAGTTAACAATGTTTTCTTTGAGCTGCTATTAATTCAGCTTAGCAAACAGAAGAGGAAGATGACACTGATGATCAAAGAATTTCTTCAGAGCAGGGAGCTGGTAAACATAGTAAAGAGATGGGAAGGAAAGATTTTTTTCTGTGTCACACGATTCAGGTTCTACCCTAAGCAAAACAACACACAGCTGAATTAAAAGGACACGTATTTAAAAAAAAATAAATAAACTACATACATTTTTTTAAAAAAACCCAAACCCAACAAAACCAACAAACAAAAAACAAAACCAAAACCCAAACAAACAAAAAACCAAAAAACAAAACCAAAACCAACCCTCTTGTTTGAAGTTGTAACTCTAGTTCTCCTCTTCCTATGCTCTTCTTCCGCACAGATCTGTCCACGGATGCAAAATACTTGAACTAGTTAAGTAATTCTGCTTTTAATTGAGTTTTTCTTTCAGCTTTGTTGGCTTAGTAACACACAAGGCAGTACAATTCATTTTGTTCACTAATTGTTGCTGCACACAACTCTAAGCAGTTCAGAGGCTTCTCTTAATGTTCAATTTAAGAATAAGACTGCATGATACAGTATTGAGTTTTAATTTCTCAGCTTCTGAATAAGTATCACCTTAATTACAGACAGCTCAGCTGACTACCATAGGCTCTCTTAAGTGGGAAAAGTGTAACAAGCATCAACAAGGGTGACAGAATCTAGCCCTTTCTGACTATGCCAGCATCAAGCAAGTCACTGCAAAGTCCAGAGGAAAAGCTCAAAAGTTGTGACTTTCAAGTTGTTTGCTGGGAAGACTGCATAGGCTCTTGCATGGAAAAAAAAAAAGATGACTTTTAACTGAAAACATGTAATTTTCTGTTTTTCATGAAAGGCTGATTTTTTGAACAAAGATCTGACTATGTAGAGCATTATAGAAACCCTTTTGCATTTCTGGGTTGGGATTTCAAAAACAGAAGTTGCTCTGGACTCTTGGGACCGACACCCATGAGACTTTGCTGGACAGAAGGGAGAGAGATTATTTATGGTGCATTGCATGACATACAGGCTGGATACAGAGCCTGACATACAGAGAATCCCCACACAGCACTATAATAGCCCCCTCAATTATAATACTCTGACTGTAAGATTCTGACTATAAATACTTATGGATATTTTGGGGGAAAAAAATAAAGCAATTTCTTCAGTAAAAGACGAAATTATTTTCATTGTATAAAATATTTAGAGGCCCAAATTGTCCATTCTTACATCCTGCACTACAGAAAAATTCTTGTGTTTTGTGTAACTAAGTCAGTACAACACCACTTTCCCAATAAAGCTTTTTGCTTATGCAAGAGAACTAGCACTGTTGCAGCTCTAAAATACAACTGCCAGTAACATGCGAGCAGTGGTAGGAAAAGCATACCGGAGGTGTGTGAGTCTTCTCCGATCCCAGGTATCCCAGTAACTGCAGAAACTAAAATCATGTATGAATAAAGACCAAATCTCCCCTGCCCTTTGCAGTGCTGTGCTGTTAGAAAAAGTGATTATCACTGTTTAGGCTATTGCTTCAGACTTTCCGTTACCTTTTTTTGTGACCTGCATTATGATTTGTGTTTGATTTTATTTGAGTGGAGGGTAACAGAATATATGGATGAAAACTAAATCGGGAGCTTGCCAAGCATTAAGTATTTTTCATGTTCTTCTTCAGCTTTTTGGTCTATAAAACCGAGCAGTAGGGACAGGACCACCAGACTAATTTTTACATGTGATGCACAGTGTATCTGAACACCTGTCTGCAGAAGGCGGAAAGCCAGTTTATTATTCTGTTACACCATCTAACCCCCGATGTGATTTTAATGAAAGCATCATAAACCCGTGCTACTGAAATACAGATCTCTTTTGTAAAAATAGTGTTGCTTGTATCCATGTGTAGAATACTGATGCTTAGGCAAAATAAAAACAGGAACGACACAGCTGCTTTTATAGAAAGGGGTTTTTTTTGGTTTGGTTTGGTTTGGTTTTTTTAGGAACTGCTTCTTAAAGGAACAAAAATCAAGTTGCTTTTCTGGTTGTTTTAAAAGGATCGTCTTCTTCCTCCAGCCCTTCTATCTACCAGATGATCCTTTTGGCTCTTTCACAGTGCCCTGCCCAGAAACACAGGATAATGGGATTGCACTCACTCCCTCACTCACTGCAGGGACTCCTTCGTCTTTTTGACTTCTGAGGGACTGGAAGGATGGTCAGTAGATCTGCTGCTAATTTACAAAGATAAACCACTTCTTCAAAGAAGCAGGTGCTAAATCACATATAAAGAAGCAGCCTACACACTTCTGTTCTCACGTATGGGCTCTCCTGCTTGTGCTCATCTTCTGGCCCTTGTACTGTATGTAGCAAGGCATTTACTAAAAGAAGTATTAATAACAGCTCTTCTGTAGAATTCTACTGACTAAAACTAGGCCAGATATAGCAATAAGAATGCTGGAAGTCACCCACTGAGTATATTTGCCATTGGTTTAGTGCTAAACCAATACTTCATAGAGGAAAATGTAATCTTAAAATCTGTATACCATTTAAACCAAAAGCAGCTTCGAATTCTAGCTAGAATGATGGAGTAACTGCTACAGAAATTTTACTAACAAGCCTCATCGCCAGATACCCAAAAAAAAAAGACCTTTAGAACACTAGTACATGTAAACAAAAAATGTGAAGAAAGTCAAATGCTCACATCTAACCTTCAACACTGAATTGTACAGAGGCACTACACTAAGTAGTACACACAAACAGTATCAGTGTGTGGCATGCAGTACTTATGTTTACTTTTTAAATACTGTAAGACACCACTAAAAATATAATTTGTGTTGAACAGTGTACTCGCCCTCCCCCAAACAGCAGACTGAATCTCACAAAGACCCAGGAAACATAGAACAGGAATACTTAGGAAAATGTAAGTACATTCATAGGAACACAATCTTATCAGTGTCATTCCCCATTGCATTGCAAAATTAGTTCCCTGTTACTTGTCTGACACAATATGTTTGACAGTGGCTGCTCTGTTTTTTCCAATAATCACCTGTAGCTCAATACAAGCATTTTCAGCAGAGGATACTTAAGCAATATTTGTGACATCTAACTTTAAGGGGACAGTTACTAATTGAATATTTCCTTCCTAATTGGTTTCCTTCATACAGAAGTACGACACTGATAAATGTGGAGTCTTAATCTTAGCATTTAATCTTTGGAGACCCAATTTAAGGACAGAATCCCACTGCACTAGGTGCTGAACATAGAGCCTAGAAAGTCATCCATCTTATTAATTTCCTTAAGTGCTAAATTCACTGTATCCAGGCTCTGAGTTAATTTTTTATATCCTTGTTCTGCCTTCATGCCATTAATGCAAATGTGAATGACAGCTTCCTGTATACATATAATCTTTGCCTTAATCCTGCTCGTATTTCAAAAAGCAAATCTGAGAATGTAGATATGGGATAAAAAATTTCTTATAAAACTGTGAGCAGGAGCCCTGTGGAGCAGAGCATGGCATACATTATTGTGAGCAGTAGGGAAGTGACAGATGTTTAAGACATTTCTGAACAACACAATTGGGTCCATAGTAGATAGCACCGTATCTGATTAGGTAGGCAGCTCCATTCATCTATCTGTACAACAGGCAGCAGGTTTCTAATTGTTTTGCAGATCACTTAGCAATTAACGATGCTGTTGCCCTTGGACAGATCATGCTACAGATCAATATTTTCTGGCAAAGTCAAAGCACTGAGTAGACATAATGATACCGAAGTTACCCTACTAATAGAGCCCACATGCAAGGGCTGGGGTGGGAGACTTCTTGGACAAGAACTTACTTCTGTCACAAACCGATATACGCCCTATTGTTGAAGTAAATCAGACAAATCTAAATTGGAAATAAAATAAATGCCAGCAAAGATATCTACCTTTCCTTAAACTGACAATAACTATTACTGTATATTACATCATGTAAGTATTATCTCAAGTGTATAATATCTTCCCTCATAAGTTCTCATGTCAAATAACCACAGCACTTTAAAAATTTCCTTTCACAAAACTAAGCCTATATAAAATTTTTCACCAAATCAGAGGCAAGGCTGAAAAAAGGAGAGGCTGCTGAGCAGCCTAATGAGCAAACAGAAGCAGGACTTTTAAAGTGGGACTGGAACGATCCTACATGGATCTAAAGCACAAGGGCTACAGAAGGTAAGAAAATCTGGGTTAAATTTCCTCCCTATTTTACCAGCATATGTGTGTTGTGGACATTGCTGCTATGTAACAGCTTTAAGAGATAATCCTCATGTCTTAAGCATTAAAATTATTCATTAAAAAGACATGCTTTTCTCATCTCTACAGACAAAGTAGGTCTGTACAAACCAGTCTGGAACTAAAGTGACCAGACTAGTAGCCCACAGAAAGCTGAAGTATTTCACATTAGCAGGGCTGATATTGTTTCTGTTGTTCTCCAGTGAAATCTGTTTTAGAGCTCTGAATAAGATTCGGTGTCACCAAAGCCAATGATAAAGTTTCAGCTGATTACACTACAGTGGGGATTTTTATCCATCATTTCCCTGGTATGAAAATGGCCTCCAATTTCCTGGCTGGAACACATTTGAAAACCAAACCAAAATCAATTTTAATCCTATTAAAAAAAAAAGTGTCTACAGCTAGAAAATTAAATAATTTATAACGAAAAAGAGGGGTTTTTAACTGCTTGCATGACTCAAAATGGTTTTTAAAAAAAAAAAAAAAAAAATCACTGCCAGTGAGGACTTAGCTTTGAATTATAGCCTTTGAGTGCCTCAGGATAATTTTAATTGGGAAAGAACTGTAGTTTGAAAATCAATTATTTTCAGTAATCACCTGTTTCAGTTCTTCACTAAGTACCCGTACAGCTATCTGTGTAAAGTAAATCTCATCAGTCCAATACCAACTATGTGGGAGCATCTCAGTAAACAACCTGGTATCTTACATACTTGGTACTATCTGTATAATCACAAATTCTCCAGTTATGTGATTCTATTAGCTTCACTGCGATTACAGTAACACACAATCTGCCCATGAAAACCTACCGGGGGGGAAGACTGTCCTGTTCTTTGGGAAGCCTATGGGAGATCAATGCAGAGAAAGAAAATGCAGATAAGAAAATTCATTTTCAAGGTAACCTGAGGACATAGGGACAGTCTAGGGAACTCATAATGTACTCCACATATATATTTAACCCAGAAATATTCTAACAGACATTTTATAAAAGTATTAAAAGGTCTCATCTTTGTAAAACTCTTTACAGGAACACACTGAAAAGGTTATTGAATAGCTTGAAAATAATATGGTAAATTAGCTAATCACCTTCCTTCTCTAAATGTTTTTTTATACTGCCATTTCACTCACAAGAAGTTCCCAACTGAAGCTGCATTTGGAATCAGTCCCTTTCTAAAAGAGTTCTCACTACAGAAGTAGTAAAAAAGAATAATGGCAGGGACATTAAAAGGCCACATAAGCCAACTCTCTGCCCCAGGACATGATCAGTAACAGCTCTGAAATGACTGTCAAATCTATTCTTAATGAACTCAAGTGATTGAGGCTCCCCACTCTCCTGCCTTTATCAGTTCTTATTAGGACCTGCTTGTGCATCTCCCTCTATTTTCAGCAAACTTTTTTTTTTTTTTTTTTGAGACTTTTGAGGACTTGACAAAAAATCCTCCCAATGTTGGTCTGCTCTTCTCCTTGGGGACATAACATTCAGATCTGCAATGGCAGTTTGGAGGCCATCACTACGTACGTGAACAAGATGCTGCAAGCCAAGAGCCAGAGGAAAAGCTCCAGGTCCTCCCCACGACCCTTTCCACTGGGAAAGTCCTGCCCACAAAGCCACTCCTCTGCAAGTAAGGAATGGAGGAGGGAAAGTCATGAAGAGGGACCAGGTGTGCATCCCTCGGTTACTGTCCCCTGTTATTCTGGTCAACGAGTTTGCCTGGCCTGGACACCAAACAGAAGCTGACTGAAGGAACAGGTCTGCTGTTTCTATGATTTTAGTGCTGCTTACACAATTGCTTATTTTTGCTTAAACCCATCCTTGTTCCAGTGTTCAACTAACCTTGTCATTAAGAAGGTTTTCCTGATGTTTAAGATAACACTCAATGCATTTTAAGTTTACTGATTCTTTTCCTCTCCATGAACGTGGACAATGATTTCTGCTTTGACACGTTGAAGCTACCTTTCATATATCACTCCTTTATCTTTTCTATGTGAAGTAGCTCCAAAAATCTTTCCCTAGAGGTCTTATTTTGGAGCTCTCTAAATGTTCTTTTTGATCTGTTATGGATTCTCTTCAGCTTGCACTGATCTTTTTCTTGCAGTGCAGTGTCCTGACTTCGCACAAGTACTCCAGATGAGATCCTACCCATGCTGAGTAGAGCAAAGGGATTACTGCACACCTATGTGAGCGGTACTGCCTACCATATAAATCCCAACACTACAAGTGCTTTCTTTATGATAGCCTGCCTTTGTTCCTTGCAAATGCTCTAACTCCCAGATCTTTCTCTGAAGAACTGATTCTTGAAAATTCAGCTCTGTTATCTTCAGGGCAGACTTCCTATCTCCTATTGGTAAAATCTTAAGTTAATCATTTAGAATTAAAACCAAATCTGCATTTTATTACTTCCACTGTGTAATGTTTATTTTTCATTTGTTTCACCAACGGAAGATTTTAAAAGTTTTAATTTTCTTTATTTTCATGCTACAACTGCTGATTTTAGTTTGAACTCAAACTACAAACGGTTTTATAATTCAAAGGTATTTTATGCATTGTAGGAATGTAATACATTATATTATGTCATTATACACAATTCAGATACTTGTGCATTTGCAGAAAAAGTCAGCTAGATATGCTTTCCATGTCCATTCTTCAACAGCTGATGACATCTAGTACTATGCACATAAATTTTAAGTTTGTTATATACCTAATTATACTCCTACACACCAAATCATACTTCTGTTTCTTCTGCATTGACTTTTTCTTAAGCACATTAAATAACAAGAGAATACAGCAATACTAATTAAGTTCAAGAAAGAGTATGAAGCCAGCATTATTTTTTCTGCAGTTCATACTTTTTTGATGTACACTTTCCTTTTTTTTTTTTTTTTTTTTTTTTGGTAAAACATGATATAGAAGCAATTAAATAGATAGACAAGCTGTTAATGCAGGCTGTTTTATCAGTAAACAAAGTATGACGTGGTTTTGACTCCAATATATCCTTAAACATGACCAACATACATCCATAACAATACCAATTTCTATGGACTTTCATGTATTTGGTCCCAGTTTATTGCACAGTGCTAGCACCCAGGTTTCTCTTGGCAGACACTGGCACATCACATCAGGGTATATACTGAATCAGAATGCACACAACTCTATGTTTTAGCTTGAAGAGATTAAACATACTGCAAGAATGTAACAGTGATTTTGAAGAGTGCAGGTCACAAAATATATATATATATATAAAAATAATATCTCTAAGAAAGGTAACTGCTTGAGTTACTGTTTATTCTTGCTGGAATATCTAACCTTTCTCAGGTACTTTGTCAAAGCAAATCCCTGAGGCTTCTGTAGAAGATCAACAACTTGCCAAAGCAGGAACTGAACCAGAAGGTTCCAGTGCATGAGAACCCTGGTTATTATACTCTTGACTAAGTCGTTGGACAGTTAGGAACTGAGCACGAGTTTCAGACAAGGGCAAAATAATCTAGAGAGGATTTATGTCCACATACTGGGAGGGGAAATGACAGTGTTGCTGTCCCCCTTTGTGGTAAGAGAAAGATTATGAGTGCGAAATCTGTACTGGAGCGTAACATTAAAATTCATAACAGCAAAAACCACAAGCCTATTCCAAATGTTGGAATGAATCCAAGCAGAATTTGCAAAGGAAACTTGCAAAAACTCTCAAACACTCTGCAATATGTCTTAAGTATTTGATCAAAAACATTCCAGTCATTACTGTTTCTCATTTTGAGAATAAATTGGGAGATTTTGCAAGCACAGAAAATGAAGATTTTCCCTCATATAAAGTACATCCGAGGAATTCAGGGAACTTATTTTCTAACAGGGATTTTTGGCAGGAAGATGATAATCTATTTTGTTTTCTGTGAATAATCAATGTTTCATTGGTTTGTCTGCTGCCTGTATGGGGCATGCTGGGTTGAAAGCTATTCAAAGAGAGTGATTTGCTCTGTGGCTCATAGAGTGAGACATATTCTTTCATTTTCAAGTCTCTTGTGTATGTTTTGATCCAGGTTGCTGGTGAATAAAAAAAATCACCTTCCAATATATGAGAGACTAATTCTCGGCCAACAAGGATTTATATCACATAAATAAACCCCATCAAAACTGGATTGGCAAACTTGCTGGCAGTTTCAAATGAAAGCCAAGAATTAATTGGACATAGAGACAAACAATTTTTCCATTATGAAGATGAATTCCTGCAAGTCAAGGTTGAGTTACATTTAACATTGCCTAGAGGATTTTCATTTCAGGGAATGCTTGCCTGGGACTTATAATAAAAACTAGGGAGAATATCCTAGAGTTCTATTTTAGTGAGATTTTTATACGATGTCTATCACCACGGTAGTTGGTTGATATATATGAGCCATGGGGCTCTTCTGATTCAGGTGGCCCATTATTCATAATAATGATTCTCTCAGATTATATGCACATAGAAGTAAGTCTTGCCCTCCTTCTTACAGCAAAACATCGTTTCCTGAATTTGGCCCAGTGAGAGGAAAACAGTTAAATCGGATATTGTTTCACTATCTGGCAGCTCTGCGGAGAGATCTACCTAAATAAAACTGTTAACTTATCAGGCCTTCCTAAAAGAGAATTTGTGCTTCATTTAGAGGGCAAGTTTACCTCAACAGACCTCCAGTTTAAAATTTTGCCCTTCCAGATAATTAAGAACAAAGTTGCACCGAGATAGCTGTTTATTCATTCCAAAAACATATTAACAAATTCAAGGGAGTGCATTCAAAGCTGAGGAACCCTTAAAGAACAATCTTTGCAAATGGTATATAATCCTTTAACCTCTTGCTGAATTTTGCGAGCTCTCTTTTCATTTGAAGACACATGTAATAGAAGGAAGTATTCAGCAGGCATACCAAGTGAGGAGAGGATAAACTAGTGCACACTCAGCATTGCTAAGTGACATATATCCCTAGAAATTCAGCACAGAAACATATAACCATCAAGCGTGGCTTTACCAGTCTTTTGAAGAAGAGACAGGAGGCCACAGAACAGGACTTTGGGCCCTCATACAACTCTTGATGGAGGAAGCTTAAGGAAAAGGCAAGCCAGCTGCAAAGGATGGGCTATATATGAATAACTGAAGCTCAGTGGACTGTGGCCTCAAGATCTCTCGAGAGATCTGCTAGATAGCTGTATTTATAGAATGCTTTTCCTATTACCAACATTTCTTATTGGCTTAGAAAACCCCAAAATCCAAAGTCAGTGCAAATTATTATATGTAGCCAAGAAAAAAAAAAAGAAAAGAAAAGCGAGTTCTGAAGAGCTCCCTACTTTCTCAAGCTTTCCACTGCAAGAGTGCAGCATATGCCGGCCCTCTGGGCCCCACACCTTGGTGGAAGAGGGCAGCCTGCATTTTAAAATCTACAGCAAAATAGCACAGAATGATAAAAGTACATAAAAAAGTGGAAATCAAGAAGAATCAAGAAGAAACAGACAAGTCACATCTGAATTAAACTCAGGAAATTATGGGAATCATCCATATTAAAAAAAATGTCATTATTTAGCAGCAGTGAAACTATGGGAAAATCCACAGATTTCTCTAAAATCTAAAGGGTCTAATGCTACCATTATGGTAATAGTTTTAGTAAAATCTATAAATACAAAATTGCTTAGTGCTGTGTACTCCTATAACAATGCTTGATAAATTTACGTTATAAGTGTACATTATTGTAAGTGTATATTATTACACTTAGGTTTTCATTTCTTTTTCTACTGTAGAAGAAATACTTATTCTGCTTCTTCAACTCCATATTGTGTCAAATTTTCAAAGATGTGCATCATTTCTACCATACCACTAATTCCCTTTGCATTGAGTCTCACAGATAATGTCCAAATCGCCTTAATCCCTTCCATTTATTGCCTTAACATGCCACTGCTGGGATACCTGACACAAATGCAGTAGTTGTAAAACTGGTGTGCGGGAACCATTGCTGTTTTTCCAAAAAGATTCAGTATTCTAGTTTTGCTCTCTTGTCTCTTGCATCCACCTGTTCTCGTTCAAAAAAAGTGCTATCTTTCAATAAAATGAAAAACCATATTTTTATTCTTCTTTCCCTGCATTTACTATCAGCCTAAAAGTATTGACCAGAAATAGAAGTTTCAACTGCCTCTTGGAGGAAACAGAAAATCCTCAAAATCGTCTGAAAATCAGAGAGCACTCACTCTTAAGAATAGAGTAGCATCTCATTGTGTCCATGCTGGGCAGCAAGTAGGTCTTTATATGCCCATTTGAGTGAAAGAAGATTAGGGCAACAGTAACGTTTAATACATTATGTGTGAGATTAAGACTCAGGTGTGGTAATATTTTCTGATACTAAAGCTGCTAGTATATGATTAACTTCAGATACCGGAGGAAGGAAATAAATTGATACAAACTGAACTGGGATTTTTCACCATCAAAACACAGGATGACAGAAGATGCAAAAGCAGGAATGAAATTACTAAACAGCTTTATAGAATTGCCCTAAGAAAAAACAGAGCACAAGACACTAAAATGCATGTGGCTGAAGAGAAAATATGATACAAGTTTAAAATAAATGAACCGGTTCACAATACACCCAATACAGCCAGCAGTTTTTCTGATCTGATAAGGAGTCTGAAAGCACAATCACTCATGTAGCATAAGTTAACAGGGACTCCTGAAAAGAGCTCCAGATCTGTAACTATACATCAAATAAATAATAATTCAAATCATCCACCTACTTTATTAAAGTTGACTCATTGGCAGGGCTGCAGCTTCTGCTAATGAGGTTAGAAGGCAAAAATAGAAAATTTTCTGAGAAGAAATTAGAATTATGGACCAGGAGGAAGGAGGGAGAAAGGAAAGCAAAATGCTTCTTAGCGCACAAGGCAAAAGTCTACCATGAAGTGAAATGAAACTCCTGTCTAGGAGAAAAGCAATTTAGCTTTATGAACAGCTGCTTCACAGAGGGTCAGGAGTATGAGCAATTAAAATTAAACAAGCCGATTTTAATACGCACTAGTAACTATGATTGATCTCAGAGTTGCTGTTGACTGTACATCAAGAAACAATTTAGGATCCAGTTTAAAACCAAGTTTATAATCCTTGTTTAATGGATTTTAGTACCTTAGGCAGTACAGTGTTGTAAAAATGATTAAAATGTGCCCTGTCTCTGTGTAATCAATAAAGCTTCCCACTGTACAATTGGTTCAGTTCCAGGGACTCCTCAGCATGCTTGGCCATGCTGTGTCTGTAGAATTCCAAATAAGTCATCTATCATTATTTCTATACACAGGATTCATTAGACACCTCATCCTTCAGCTTATTAGCACTGAAGTCAGCCAAACAATCAAATCACAAGGTTACCTTTTAACAAAGACATAGTTAGACCAAAACATACATCAAAACCTTAACAGATGTCAACATATAGTGGCAGGGATGGATAAAAGACTGATGGAGATATTCAAGATGTAAACTGCAAAGTGCCTACAAACAGAAATTGGGAGAATTCATTCTGGTTTACCAGAGAAGTTGAACATGGCAGGTTAAAAAACAGGTCACACATCTTATTAGACAAGAGAAGGAAATCCCAGCTCTCTGATCATTGAAACTTCTACACTACTGAAAACCTGATCTCTTCAAATTCTAAGAAATTTGACAAGAAGCAGATACAGCATGAATTTATGCTCTCCTGTAACAACCTCCTCTGTTTTGCTTTTTCTTATTTCTTTAGAACTCCCAACATTCAACTTGCTTAATTAAAATAAAGCACTGGACTTAATAATGAGAAGGTCCAAGCATTAGCATGAATTCAAATACTCAGGCTCACTAAACTGCTACATAGGACTGTCAACTTCTGAATCACAAGGTATGGCCATTACTTGAAGATCACAGCAATGGTCTACTGCTAAAAAGCTACCAAACTGTCAAAAGTACAATTCAGTTTACTAATGAGAACTAGATAGGAATGTGACTTATTTTTGTCTTGAAAGGGGAAAAGATGACATGAAATTAGACGTAATCCAGTTGAAAACCTATCCATTGGGCAACAGTGGATGAGATGCTCACACAGGCACTTATGGGGTAATAAATTCCTCAAGCAAAATATATCTGCTATATTTTCCGTAGAGACAACTGCAAATAAATAAAGAATGCCTGCATAAAAATCAAACCGGGTGTTTTCTGCATTTTTGCCATAGTATTTGAGGCTGTTAAAAACTTATGTCTTGAACACCTTTTTTTTTTTTTTTTTTTTTCTGGCATTGCTTCTCTCCTTTCTCTAAATACCTGGGGAAAAGTGTGGTATGCAATATAGGATTTATTGTCTGTCATTATCTGTCTTGTTTCCATCATAATGCCTGCCTCTCACACAGTCCCTAAGACCACAGTTATTTGCAATTTGATGAGATACAAAGAAAATGTTATTTTTGCATCTTTGCTTTTTCCCTTATATTTGAATATTAGGGAACATATGCTGAGGTCATACTGAATTAGCTTTTAATTAGAGAAACATATAATCACGATCCATGGATAATCTGCCCATATTTTCATAATGTCCGGAAGAGTTTTCACAGACCACACGGAGTCCTGTGCTGCACAGGACTTCTACCAGCGGCTGAACCAGCTGATGTACAACTTGGCTTGGGAATATCTATATGGACTTCAGTTAGCAGTGAAGACATACATCAGAGTCTGAATTGCCAAGCTAGACTTTAAGTACCGGCATGGCATCAATATAACCTGAGACAGATGAGGAAAATAAATAGGGAAGCGTTGGGAGAATGCATTAGAAGGAGACATTTCTGAAGGGACAATACACAGATTGGACTTCTTGCACTTAATACTTAGATAGCACGTGTAAATGAACATTCTTTAAATAGAGTAAGGGCTAACGGTTCGGCATTACCACAAGAAATTAAATCCAACTTGGCATTCATCAGTGGTGTTATACGTACATGCACACATAAATCTGTATATTCATACACTCATACACATATATAATCACTGTGTGCCACTGACTATATACATATTTTCTAGTTAATTAGAGATCTACTAGATTAGTAATTTAGTAATAGTTTCATGTATTATGAAATTCTCTCTAGTCACCACTTGCAGGGAATGGCACCTGAGCTTCCATAACATTTTATCTGTTCTGCCAGAAGCACCACTAGAAATAAGCTTGAAGAGCCTGCACTCTTCTAAAACAGACTTGCATGAGGCAAAAGTTTTGTGAAACAATATTTCAGGATGCTTCAAAGACAAAACTCACCAGCAAGAGCAACTCTGCTCCTATGTCCCAATCAGTCCACAGTTCTAGCAGAGGAGGACTGTAGGCTGAGAGGGACGTGAACAACAGTAAATGAAAAAAATTGTGTTTGAAAGTGAGATTGGTCTTGTAAGAGATGTGACAGCCTAATTT
Organism: Caloenas nicobarica; assembly: GCF_036013445.1. Taxonomy (NCBI): domain Eukaryota; kingdom Metazoa; phylum Chordata; class Aves; order Columbiformes; family Columbidae; genus Caloenas; species Caloenas nicobarica. The sequence continues at coordinate 11,435,623 of NC_088248.1, read as the reverse complement.
AGGTGCTTTGAATCACTCTCTGGAGACCTATTGTCTTTTAATGCATAGAACTGTCCTCTTGTCCCTCTACATATTCATCCTCCCCACCCCCCACTTTTGCACCTACATGGAGACCTGACAGAATGAAGTCCTAAACTAGGAATCAAAGCTGGGAGTCTGAAGTTTGACAGTTGAACCCTAAGCTCAGTTGCAAACAGCTGAAACAGTTTGCTTTGTTTCACAAAGAGCAATGATTAATTCAATCCCTACTTTATCAGTCTAACTGAAATTGGATTAAGCAGACAGTCATGTGAGTCTTAGACTTTTTCTGAACTTCCAAATGGTCACATCAATTCATTGCTTCACTAAGGAAAAAAATGCCAAGGAAGACTATTCAGGAGAGAAAAAACCCACGTATATATGCATATATATTGGCTATATTAGCATTTAATTACAATACCTTTTTTTCCTCATGGCAGCATAGAAACTACTGGTGTCAATAATAATTCCTACTCCTTACTCTTGCCTTTAAAATATTAAACATGCAAATAGCAAAGACATGGGGGTGTCTAAGTGATGAGAAACAGATGTTACTTTTTTGAAGACAAAGGGACTGCCAAACTCTAAAAGTCAAATCATAATCAAATTATTTGGAGGACCGGTACAAAAGCAAATGTTTTGTTGATACAACAACTAATAATACTGCCAGGAAAAAAGTTCATTTGTTCTTGAAAAATCTGGGTTTTGCTGTTTCAAAAACCAATAAAGTTCTTTGGAATCAGATTCTGCCAGCAAATGGTTTACAGACTTTTTACGGGGGACAAGAGCAACAAGTAAATACTTAACTATTAAATAGTCTATTACATGCATAAAGAGCAAATGAAAGAACACTACTGACATCTGATTAAAAGCAAACACGAAGAACAAATTTTGAAGAAAAATCACTTCTGACACAGCACTATTAAGACCTGAAAAATCAATCAAACAAACAAAAATCCCACCTTGAGTTTTCAAAGAAAAAGTAGCTAGTACCAACTTTGCCTTTGATATTTTACTAGTTATCATCACCACTACTTTTCTGTTGAAAAAATAAATTGACCAAAAAATAATAATAAACCATGCTTGGAGTCCAGCCCAGCAGCTTTTTGCCTTATACCACCTCTCCAGAAAGATGAAGTGGTTTTGCTCAGGGCAAGAATCCAGATGAAAGTCTGGTTTAGTTCACCTCCATCTCAGCTTATATACAATGAAAATGCACATGAAAAGCATGAATTCTCCTCTATATCAGTTATTTTATTCTACCACTACATGTCTGTTTGTCTCTTTATTTTTAATTGAGAAATCAAAATGAACCTTTCACACGTGACCAGAGCCCTGAATACCAGATAAGGAAAAAAGTGTCGTCTTGGATAAAACCTTGTTTTGCTTTCCCATCAATCTACATGTCCCTTCCATAGCGTTTATATCGCAGACTAAACAGCACCTGTGTCTCTTTCCTATTTTGCCTGCTTTGAAAATGGTGTGATTTTTCATTACATAAAGTACGGTTTCTGATATGAAGATGAAATACCTTTCAAAGTAAGCAATGAAAAAATGAATTATCTGCCTGTGCACCCTTTGGCACCTCAAACACTCTGATGTTCATGGGTTTAATCTGATTCTTCACTTCACCCTATATTTGTCAAAGAGCAAGTTATTCTTCTAACTGAAGATATTGAAAGCTCAATGATATTATCCTATTTACTGTGCCACAGCTTTTGTTTTTCATAGCTAGGGATTTCACTTTACCAGACTTAGCTCTCCACTGTTCTTTTATCAGAGTATTCATCACATATTATTGCCTGTAGTTATATGCAAAAAGCTCTGGTTTCTTGTGATAGTTTCATAATAATGAAACAAATCCTGTCGAAAACCACATCAGAAGTAGCTATTTTCAAGACATCGTATCTCCAGCCTGTGGGAGATCTGGTTCAATATTTCTCTATAATTGCTGTAATCTATATAAAATCACACATAAAAAGCAATGATAAGATAGAACAGAGAGAAAAAAAAATCTAAATATGAAAAACTGGCCTGGATATGCAATTGTTCTCATGCTAGCCCACTTAGGCAGCTTTAACAGTACATGAGATTTTTGAAGAGGAGAAGGAAAAGCTTAAGTTCACAGTAAAGTGTAGGAGTCTGTCAAGAAAAGAAAAAAACCTAGCTTGGAGCAAAGGATTTATCATCAATTACCTATTTATTCTTTACTCCCTTACCCAGTGTTTTGGCTACCATTATTACACACAACTCCAGGACTAATTGAGATTTTGACAACTCTTTCATGGTAATTCTCTGTGATAAGAAACTCACTTCTGACCCTTACCATAATCACTGTTTTCTGTGGGCCAGCTTGCCCTCAGCTTCATGAAAGGATAAAAGGTGTGTTAGAGACCACAAAGCTCCTCAAAACTTATTCTAAGGTCAGTATCACCGTTTGAAAATTTACCCTCAGAAACATTTTAGCAGTATTTCAAAGGACAGCAAACCTCTAGAGATGATGATTTATGCTTTCCTGAAATGGTGTCACAGATACCTTCTCTTAAAACCATGTGAGAAGTTCTCTAATCTTTAAAATACCCAAAACAATTATTCTGAGATTAGTATGTTTTTTCCATGAGTCTCTCATATATGTCACTTTGTATTTTTCTCCATCTTCATCTCTTAAACTTCATGTACCTCTGCCTCCCTAGTTCTTCTAATTGTGTTAATTATACATGAAGAAAAGACATTATAATGTTCTTTCCATATAACATCATTCTTACATTAAAAATTTAATGGTAATTACGTTTGCAATTTCATTTGCTTTAGTGTAATCATGGAAATCGAGTCATGTATTTAGGTTTTTAGTTCCTTTCTCCACATTCGAGCTTTCTCCTGATGAAAGACTGGTGCCAACATCCTAAAAGAATCCTTATATTTGCTCTAATTTTGTATTGGAGACAAGGTTGGGTATGCTTCACTAATTTTCTTCCTTTTTTATTTCCTTCTACTGGAGGAAATTAATCTTCAAACACCTGTGCTTCTTTGCAACCCCATTTAGCTATTAAACAGTGTGTCTTGGTCTACACCTTCGTTTTAGTGTACTTCACCACCACCAGTAAGCAACAATAACTCAATAACTAGACACTTTTGTGGTGGGCTTTTTTGTGTGGTGGGGTTTTTTTGTTTGTTTTTTGTTTGTTTGGGTTTTTTTTTAGGGAGTGTTATCTGTTATTTAAATGAACTGTAACACTGACCAAACAGTTATTAAAAATATACAGTGAAATGCAAGTATTATAAACCTTAAAGCGTAGAGTACTATTTTTAGTCTAAATCTGCACATTCCCTACTGTGTTTAGTAGGAGTAAACCCCTCCCATGTAAAAACATGACATACACTCCTGTGAGCATAATTTCCAAACAATGCTTTCATACATCTCAATTTAGTGAACAAAACTTTGCAAGACATGGCCTTAAAGAGCCAAAGAAAAGAAATCAGTAAATACAGAGTTAATACTCGTCTGTTTTTTGCTTCACTGACATAAATTGTAAAATAGTTGGCAAGGTAATGTCTCTTAACTCATCTACTTGGCAAACTTAACGTTTTTTTTTAAATGAAAGAGCTCTCCCATTCACAAGGATAATTGCAAGAAACTTGCCAACTCTTTGTGGGAAGTCTGTTCATTCTTCCCTTATCACAACTTTGGAGAAGCACAATTTTAAATGTCTGTAACTTTCTTTCAGGAGAATTGCAACTGTATTGCTAAGTTAGGCACTTGCAATGAATCTTCCAGCATTGCAGCACTTTACTGAAGTAGGAGCTCTTCATTAACTACTGACAGCAAAAAAGAATCTATACTGACCAATTGCAGGGTTGTTTCTTTTTACTGAATATACCTTTTGAAGTAATTAACCTTGAATGTAGGAAATACTCGTTGGTACTCATGTACTAAAACAACTAGCAATAACAGTTTGTATTTCTAGAGCACCTTGCAATTAGAAGTCATTAACTGACTAGTTAATTAAAATAAGTATAGATGTTCCATATAATCCAAGTGGAGACCGATTTATTTTTCTTTACGTCTCATTACGTATGCAAGATTTCATGCTAGTGGGTTTTTTTACCTACATAAAATTTTCACCTGTTTTCAGAAAAACATTCCTTATGTGAAAAAAACATTTAAATCCCACCCCAAATAAACAACCTGAAACCTGAAAAAAAATCTGAAAAAAACTGAAACTTTTGGATTTCTATCATCTTAGGCTGTCTTCTTTAGTTACAAACCCTGATGTCTGCATGCTAGAGAAGTAAAAACATTAAAATTAGCAGGTCAAGAGAGGTTCTCCTTCCCCTCTACTCTGCCCTGGTGAGACCACATCTGGAATATCGTGTCCAGTTCTGGGCCCCTCAGTTCCAGAAGGACAGGGAACTGCTGGAGAAAGTCCAGCACAGGGCAACAAAGATGATGAAGTGGAGCATCTCCCTTATGAGGAAAGGCTGAGGGAGCTGGGTCTCTCTAGTTTGGAGGGGACTGAGGGGTGACCTCATTAATGTTTATAAATATATAAAGGGTGAGTGTCACGAGGATGGAGCCAGGTTCTTCTCAGTGACAACCAATGGTAAGACAAGGGGTAATGGGTTCAAACCGGAACACAAGAGGTTCCACTTAAGTATGAGAAGAAACTTCTTCTCAGTGAGGGTGACAGACACTGGAACAGGCTGCCCAGGGAGGTTGTGGAGTCTCCTTCTCTGGAGATATTCAAAACCCACCTGGATGCCTTCCTGTGTAGCCTCATCTGCGTGTTCCTGCTCCTGTGGGGGGATTGGACTAGATGATCTTTCGAGGTCCCTTCTAATCCCTAACATCCTGTGATTCTGTGAAAATTACAAGCTGGTCACTAACCACATAAAAGATCAGTTCAAATCAGAGCTCATAGCTACGATGGAAACTCATTCATCCAAATGCAAATGCTGTTGTGAAGTTCTCTGAGACCACTAAGTACAGCCGCAAAATGTCAATATTACATCTGTTTCAAACCAGACAGTTTCCCCTGAAGAGTAGTTTTTATAACAGTCACTAGACTTCTAGGCCTTTGCCTGCAACCTCCTCTGACATTCCACTTAGTTTGGTCTGGAAGTGGACAAGCCAGGCTGCTGAGTGGCACTGGGGTTTTTAGAATAGTATGGGGTTCTGGGTGTTGAGCTACACCTTCATCCTCCCCTACTCTGCTGTGACAAGCTTGCTAAAGGGAAACCCTCACAGTGAACAACCATCCAGTGGGTCCCCAACCCAGGGCTCCTGTGGTGGATAAGCACAGCTGACTCAAGTGAAAGCTGAGATTTGAGCTCTGGCCAGGATGCTGCCCTCAATCTGAGCCATGTCTGTTTGACTGAAAGCATGGCCAACTGCTGGAGGAAAAGGTCTGTTCACAGGCCGTTGAAGGATTACAGGCAATAAACAAATAACTTTGAATTAACTTTGCAGTGAGGATACATGAATCAAGGTATACAATCCCAAATATCTTAAATAACAGAACCAGCTAAGGAGCTGCTTTTTTGGATCTGAAGGCCTGTATCTGCCTGAGGTATGGCCAGCAAGACTATGCTGAAATGGAAGATGAAGGACTAAGAACATAAATGTTGCCTTGGTGATTACAACAAAAGTAGAAGAAATGAAACATCATTTTGGTTCAGCAAATACAGAAATGTAAATTCCAGAGATGAAGGTATTACAGCAATACTACAAATGACAAAAGGCAGATTTTCTTAGAGGCAATGAACTCCTCTGACAACACCAGTTCTTAGCAGATAGACCGTATATACTCTCTGGTGCAGCCTGGATGCCAGCTTCTGTTTATATCTACAAAAACTTCTTCAGGAATTTTCATGGAAGAAAGTGATTTGAACATTGGATCGAAGTAGAATTTGGTTCCAAGAACACTTCTAGTTTCAAACTATTTTCATTTATTATCTTTCATTTTCAGACATCCATTAAAACTCATATCTAATACTAACCATAATGGATAACATTGCTGACCATAATACCTTCTATAGTTACTAGACAAGCCAGAGTTTTCACACATAACATTGTATTAACTCAGTGGACATTTTCCTTGTCTATGTCTGCCTTAAGAGTTTGTACAATTTAAATCAGTTTTCCAATATGATAAATTCTAATATTTTGGGAGCAATTCACTGAACAGATAAAGACAATTCTGTGAGGAATTAAAGCAAAATTAAACTAAAAACATTCTTCAGCTAACTAATGACTTCTGAATTATGCTCATTTTACTTGGAAAAAAATAGGTACCAAACAACATTAAGTTATTATATGAAAGATGTGAAGGACAACGGATACACATTCAATTAAATTTCAGATTAGAACAAGCTACTTTATATACCGAGCCTAAATCTACTGAACTATTTAATCAGTTGATTCATAAAGTCGTTAAATGTAATAAAGACAGCAGCTTATACTCTCATGAAATCATGACTGCCTACACCATTAAACTCCACATATCTTTCCAGTCCAACAGAAAATTATACACATTATTGACACAATAAAAAAGATAAGCAAGAGCATTACACTGTATTTGCCTAGTAGTAACTTGACATTTTTAATATAGCTCATTAATGATTATTTTCTGCACTTAAAGTAGTTATTTTCATGGAATTAATATAGAAAATATTGTGGGTACCAACTCATCATGTTTTTTTCTTGCAGAATCTCCACTTGGAGCCCACTGCCACAGTTGCTGTGTTGAGAGCTCCTGTAGAAAACACACTTCTCAAAGGCAGATTTTAGAAAACAGCAGCAAGGGAAGAATGTTGCACTAAAACTTTTTCAGCTTGTTTCAGTGCTACCCCTGCCTCTTTTTCCAGTGGAGGTGCAGAGCTACACGTAGCCTAGAGACAACCAGGTCACTTCTCATGGCAGAGAACACAGACCATTAGTAGCAGGGACCATGGTACTAATGAAGCATATGGTTCATCAAAGGAACTACAACTCCCTAGGATTCCTTAGACCAAAGACTGAAAATCTTTGGCGCAGCAGAACTAACTTCCTCTTGGCTTAATAATTCCAGTTATTCATACCAGCACATGGTTCTACTTGCATTTCTGGAAATGATGTAACATTTGCTCCCCAGAGATGAGGCTAGTTACTGGTAGCAGGATTCCAACTGAGAGAGATTAAATGCTTTTTCATTGTCATTCTATTCACTTTGCTGAGGCCAGCCAATAGGCCATGGGAGTGATGCTGAAAGCCCCCACATCTTCTAGTGGCTTTCTAGCAGTTAAAATAAATGAGATAACTTGGGTCTTTTATGAATGAGTGGAGTCCAAATAAAGTTTTGTGGATCCTAATTTGCATAATTAACAGTGTAAAAACCTCAGCCATTCCCCCTTGATAGTTCAGTATGTTGGCAGGAAATTACAGGCCTCGTTGGAGAAAAGGGTTAGATTTTTCTGTGAAGGTTTCCGAGTAGGCTGCTGCTAAGGGACGCAATAAAAGCTAAAAGCTTGGCCTCCAGATTGGAAACAATTTTGAATAAATGGTGCTTTCATGGTTCCTGAGAGCTGAAAAACGATGATGCTGGAAAAGCACTTGGGATATTTGCTGACAGAGGGAACTCTTGCTGATAAATCTGATTTATTATTACTTGGAGTGAGTTCTGGCTGAATTCTTTCACGTCAATGGGCAGCAAAAGATCCTCCAGCAGCAAAGAAGGGTTGGCATCTGAGCTAAGTGCCAAGAGTGGGAAGCAGGCTAAGCTTCCAGCCCAACCACCTCTGCCTATTAGTCTCCAGAGCAGGCAGGCAGCCTGAATCGTCATGCTCAGGCCCACCTTTAATAATAACAAAACTGAAGAAGTCTGCAATGTGATGGAGAAAAGCATCTCTAAACTGGGACTACTCAATCATTAGATCAAACTCTTACTCCAAGTCCTGGAGGCTCATTCTAGCAGCTAATACTTTAAAGCTAAAGCCTTTGTGAATTAACCTTTTCACTTGTATTGCAGAGACTACTGGACTACGTCGGCTTCATTTCTCTGATTATCTGCTGTAGAGTCTAAGAAAATATATTTTGTGATCGTCTGAAACATAGCAGCATTTTTATCAAGGAAAAAGAGCCGAACTAGGATGAACTAAGGTTTTGTCAGAAAAAGATGATAGCCACTTCACATTTTCACAAGTCAAACATAAAAAATTAATGCACTTAAAATCTGACTACATGCAGCTTCAAATCACATGAGTATGTGCACACATGCGCATGTACATACAGCACAGAGGACAGGATCCTTTGGTAGACAGAGATACTATTTTTCCCAGTCTGAGAGGTAAATAAAAGCGTTATCAAATCCTTTTTCCACAGAATGACCAAAACTAACATAATGGTTACAGCAGCTAGAAAGAATATTAGTGAATCCAAAGACACTACACTGCTCCTTCTGATCCTTTGTTTGCAGGAAGAAATACAGCCTTCTGTAGTTTAGTGCAAAACGAAATTCTTTCTCCACCAAGTACGTATTGATTTTCTTTGAAGTCTGATTATTAGTAGGTGAAAAAGCTCCACACATTGGATGATTTACCCTCTCAAGGATGCATCAGTTATCAGTTATATTATATATCAGTTATAGATACAGATATTCTGTACCATGACCTGTAGTTCCTAGATTTGTGATGGGGGAATCATAGAATTACAGCACTGTTTTAAAGAAATGGATTAAGCAAATATTTGTACTACTGACCTGAATGCCCATCCTTGAAGCATCATGCATTCTAGCTCTGCTGTCCACAGCAGCTGACCTTCCACTTTGTTTTCTCAGTCCTTAAAAAGAGAGCAGACAGTATAGATTACAATCATCTACTTATTAACCCAGAAAGACTTTTTAGGTCCACTAAATAATTAGTCATTTTACATAATAAGTCCCACAGTCAAAATTATAAACTGCTTCTAGAAAACTTTCTATAGGGCTTAGCAGTCAACAGAAAGTGCTACAAGTCTAGTGTAACACTTTGGATGAGCAGAAGCTACTTACTAATTTAATTCATTGAAAGAAATTTCTAATTTGTGATTTTTGGTCAAAACAAATGGCAAAGCTAGACACATTCTTTAGGATTTGCCTACATAGGGAAAGACTCATTTACATCATGGTCACAGCAAGACATCTGGATGTCCTGTAATTTTAGGGACTTTAAAGTTTTACATGGAGTCCAATTCTCCCAGCGTCCACTGGGGTTTTTTTGTTTGTTTTTAAATTCTAGTCTGACTAATGTAACAACAACGACTAATTCAGGTAATGATTTTAAACAATCATCAAGAAATATTCAATAGATCCCAGTTCTCATTTTTCACTTCCAATATGTAAAAAGCTTTATTTAGAGAAGGAAATAAACTTGAATCAAACTGATAGAAGCTCTCCATTAATTTCAAAATTTATTGTACAGTACAATGTAGCAGGAACAAAATGACTTTCTGTTGACTATATCATTAGTTATTATGCAGTTCTATCATACTTAAATAGAAAAATCATCTTTAATTCTTATTAAATAAGACAAAGACATTGAGTGAACTATTTTTAGGTCTTATCAGAAGTCTTCATGTTAAAACCATACAGCTTTGATATTAAAGAAACTGGCTATACAAGAATACTTGCTTATTAAATTACATTATTTCTCCCCCAGAATTCAACATCACCAGAAGCCTCTTAGGAAATTAAACTCCCAAATTTCTAATAAAATATAAAAGCAACTGTGTCTTTGAAACAATTCTGACCTAATGTGATAGAACTAAACCGGACTGCTATTATCTGACATATTCACTTTTATACTGGTTCCACATGTGACTGTGCATTGGGTTGGCTTCAGACTATGAGCAACACCGGGTTTTTTGTTTGCCTTTTTAAAAATTTTTTACTTCAGATTAATAACATTTGGTTTTTTTCCTCAGTTGAGTGACCTATTTCGCACTAACACCATGAACTCAGTTACAGAGGAAACACTTCCAGCCCAGGGTAAAGTTACACACTACAGTTGAATTTTTCTTTTTCAGTTCTAGCCAGCTGAAGTGGCTCAGCAGAGTGCAGCAGACACCTGAACGAGCACAAGGAAGGGAGCAGGCCTGTGGACTGGGAGCAGAAACACTCCTTTCAGCGGTAGCAAAAAAAGCAATTGCCTCAGCCACAACACATAATTTTACCCAAGGATAAAATATCACAAGTCAGCTTTGTCTGAGCTCACTGCAGCCATGTACATTTGCACTGGTTGAGCATTTATCTTCATAAATTCATACTTCTAAGAGCATAAAAAACTCAAGGGCATATACTATGACAGGAAGCAGTGCCTCTTTTATTCCTCAGAAAAGTCATGTCCCTTTGCTCAAAACCAGCTTTTGTCAACAGCTACATACACTGTTCCATAATGTTCAAATGATTCTGAAAATGTTGAAAAAGAACTCTCTTGCACGGGATGCTGGTAAAGATCTGATTTTTACACAGCTATAGTATCTTCCTTGTACCTGAAGCTACCTCACCTTTATGAGAAGCAAGGGAACAGTTTGGATGCTATAGCAAACATAACTAGCATTTAAACACATGGTCTCTTCTGGTTTTAAAAGTGCAAAAAAGTAGTTTATGAGCTGGCTGAAAACCTGGCTTCAAATTGGTCAAGTCAGTAACCCTATAAGCATAACTTATTTAAAATATATACACATGCCTTTATGTCACTTTATTCCATTGAACCCATTGAACCCATTCACTGAGACAATAACCCTGCAAATTCTGTACAGCCCCCAGGGACAAACAGGGAGCAGAGGGTACAAATCCAGCCTAACACTACACCTCAGCTTCCACTCCCTCTCCCGCAGTTCTGCCTTCCTGTCTTTTGCTCCTTTGCCCTACGCTGCATGATCCCATCTTGCTCCTTACAGCACACCTCCTTCTCCTTGCATCAGCTTTGCAGTTTGTCAGATCCCTCACTGATTTGGTTCAATCTGCTAAGCCTGCAGGAAAAAAGTCTGAGGAAAATTACTCCTCCCACCTTGCCCTTACTTCAGCTTTCTGCCAGGTTAGTGAGTTGAACGGGCTCACGAAGGGGTGCACTAAGTGGCAAAGCTCATGTAACAGAAGTGCCCAGAGCAAGTGGATAGTAATTGAGAGGGAGTGCATGTGTGCGTGGAGATAGAAAGAATGTGGAGCTGGGAATGCTCCCTTTGGCAGAGCTAAGGTATAAATAGGCTCAGAGACATAGTCAATTCACACTTCAGGGCAAGCAGAGATTCACCATCTTGTTTGGATCCATCTACAGGAGAGCCAGGTACCAATCATTTGGGCTTAGGTGCTGAGTTTTGTATTTTAGCCATAGAAAGTCTTCTCTGCCTAGCAATTGTATGCACTACACTACCCCTTTACCATATAATCAAAAGACATGGACACTTATGTCCATCTTGAATGAGGAAAAGGAAACAATGAATGCTCCTTGCACTGTCAGCACACGGCTTTCTTCAAATAAAAGGCATTAAATGACATTCACCAGACTTAGGGCCAGTGTAATGACTCCATTAAGTATTATGAAGGAGACAAGAAAACCCCAACACACAAATTTTATTGGTTTCAAGAGAATATGTTCCAAAATTACTCCTCAAGGATGCATAGAAGGAATACCAGATAAAATAATGTTGGTAAAAATGAGAAAGCAGAGCGAACAATGTATTTCACAGTTCTCACAAGTAATTACAAGCAGGGAGGCTCGGTGCAAGGTTTTTAATTACCTTATGTGGATACAAAAGCTGTCTGACCTTGCTGTCCCTTGTAGTCTGCTATCTTGTGTGGCTGCCTCAGCTGCACATATTTCCCTGTGTTTCCAGGACCTCCTGTGTGGACAAGCTAATTGAATAGTTCCCTGCAGCTCTAACCTACTATCCTGGCTTGGAATGGACAACTGGATGGAACATGACCACCCAGTATAACAGAAGACTCCTCATAGCCTGAAAGCTACTGGGGTCTACCCTCCCCATAGTATGGATCTTAACCTTCTGAAGTACTCGAAGTCATGGGCTCAGAGAGTGTTCACTGGGGAAATTCCACTGACATCACTAGGGCTCCCCAACACAGCCTGAGTCAGGGCACAGACATCACTTGAAAAACCTCATCAATTTTGGACAACTAAAAATTTCAGGTTCTTTTCCAGATTCCTTTTTCCACTTATCTTAATTGTTTTTTATAGTTACAGTTATCTGTTGTAGCCATCTTTATCAGCCATAAGCTTCTTTAATGATTTTTGTCTATCTACCATCTGTTTGCAAATCAAAAAAAGTGAAAATGACTAAGTATTCAACTCCTTGTGTCTAGATGAGGTTTTTTGTGTGTGTGTGCATAAAATACAATGACAATACATAGACTTTCTAATAAACAAAAAAGGTTTCACTTTCTATTTGCAGTTAGATATGCATAAGTGATATTCAGATACCGTAATCCTTGAGGACAAGATTCTAATTTGCTCTATATCCATGTTGCAAAACAGGTCAGGGACCTCCCAGAGAGCTGTTCCCGGCTCCCACACGTTCTGACCAAACTCTGATGCTGCTAAAGCAGAGTGCAATGGTCTGTCAGCTGGAGCAGTACAGCCAGAACAGCATAAGCCATTTGAGATTGTTCCCTGCCGTTCTCCAAAGACTGCAACAAGGGTAATAAAGAAATGTAGAAAGTTTCAACACCACTAAAAACTTCTCTTTGTACAGCAATACCTCTACACAATGTGAGTGGGTCAAAGAAATATGGTTTTAATATTAATATAGATTCTTTATTCTAGCTTTCTATGCTACACCAAACAAGCCAAACCCAATATTCTCTATATGTAACTAGCAAACTATCTTTTCGTGTAAGTCATAAAGAGGATCAAACGACTTCTCTTAAGATATACAACAAGTATAGCTACAAAACGAGCACTGCATTCTGTGGAGAAAGTTATCTACACACACACACATTTAGGCTCAGTTTTTCACCTGCATTCAGCTGAAGCTAAGCCATTTCCAAGCACAGAAGATACCAACCCAGCATGGAACCCAGTCAAAACATGCAACCAAACACCTTGAAACTACCAATTTGTTAAGACAATCACACAGGGAGAGAAAACATTCAAAACAGGAAAATTCCAAAACATAGATATATGCAGTTCATAGGCGGAGCTATCAGGATACCTATCCTCCAGTGTTGGCACCTGGATTTGTTATTGTGCCGTAACTATGCTAGGTATCTTCTGCTTGAACTGATTGCCCTAATATGTTTTTATAGATTTGTCAACATTTTGTCCTGAAGCTAATTGTTGAAGGCACTATGTCTCTGCAAAAATGCTTCCTGAATTATTGAGTCTATGCTGTTGGGAAAAACAACACACTGATCAGTTGTTTATTCCATCTGGTGTAAGAAACAGTCAAGTACACTAAGGTGAAGAGAGCACTTTTAAAAAATCATGTTACTTATGCCTTTTTTCCCCTGTGGAACTTGCTAAAAAGGCTTAATGAAAACCAGCAGAACTTGACTGTAAATTATTAACATGAAGTCCAGAAGCTGCTGCCATTAAAAAACATCTGTTGTGTACATAAACTTTAGTAGATTAAAATTATGATTTTAATGTGAAAATGGGGTTGTAATACTTCTGATTGTTTCTGGTAAACCTTCATCACTGATGCAAACAGAAAAATCCATGTCTCTGTTCCACTGCTATTAGATGTTACATGTGATTCCTCTAAATGATCTTTTATAAACGTAAGTTAAGGGCACAAGAAGTTACTTTTCTGGTATAAAAATTAAAGAGTTGACTTTGTCTACTGTAACACCAATACAGACTTTTATGATACTTGTAGGTTGATAATCTCCATAGTGTTAGTTCTAGCAATGCTCTTAGCATCCTTTCCAGTCTCCAGAGAGAGCTTTTACACTCTGAGCATGTCAGCAAAGAACTGGAGTTGTTGCAGCAGGTGAAAGCACAGACAACAACCCTGCTGGACAAAGGTCCTTCTGATCGATGCAGTACATACCAGAGCCACTACAAAAAACCCCTCCTTCTGTTACAAATGTATTTTCCAACATCCTAGGAGCAGAGCCTCAAAATAACCTGAAGGCGACCAAGTGTGGGAAAACTACGTTTAGTATTCTACTACCAGCTTCTCATACTACAGTGCTTTAAATTAAAGGACAATCAAGCATCTTTCCCAATTTTACAATAAGGGATCACAAGGCCTAAGATCCGCATGTCAAAGGTTACTAAGTTAATGCAAGAGCTTAGAAACCTAATCTAATAAAGAACTACACACCTGTGGTAACAAAGATAGAATTCACCTCTCTTAACATCAGCTGCCTCCCAAGTGTGTATTTGAGCTCTGCTCAATTAATGGAGAGACACAGAGAGACACTGGCATTTCTTGAGCATGGCTCTGCTTTACAAACTGAGACTTCTTTTTACAATATTAACTACAGGCTACAAATGCCCCCCCTCCTCTTTTTTTTTAAATTTTACTTTAAAGAGAATGTAGATGACAAGCTCAGATATAAACATAATACATGCCTATATTTGGGCAGTCAAATCCTATCTTAATGTTGTAAAAAGCTTTCAAAAGAGGCTTTATAATCAATATTTTTTTCTTTAGCATTTATACCACTTAGACATTGCGTGATTTGCTTTGATATAAAATCAGAACTGGATGTTGGAGGGAAAGCTTTCCTATATTCAAAGGAATTATAAGAAAATTGTTAGCATGGTTTGGATTGAAAACATGTTGAAGACCATAGCCGAGTACCAGGTGGGGAGCACGGTAGGACACAGTATTTGGAACTGCCAACGTATCTGCTTATGATTAATTTTGTCACTAGGTAGCTGGAAATAAGAAGCAACACTATTTTAATGAATCTGCTTCTAATACTATGTTTCAATGAAACTGAAATACCAATGCGGATTAAAAAACATTACTAGGGTAGCAAAAAAAATAGGGAAGAGTTCCCACAGGAAAATAAGATTCAGACTAGAATAAATGCAAGCTAATCAATAGAGAATGAAAATCCAAAATAAGGATATTCAAGAGAGGGGGAAATTTGGAAATAAACCTAAGGGTGACAGTGGAAAGCTAATTAGACCTCTATTCACAATGCAATGTGTAAGTCTGAAATAAACGTCATTTTGTGTGTCGCATAGACATACACATTATATAAACCACAAAGAACTAAGAGTCTCTTCTCCACAGCCTGACTACACCTCACATTTTGCCCTGGGTTCTAAGAAACTCATTATTATGATTTAGAAGAGTAACCTATGACACTTATTCTCAATAGTTTTGAACAAAGAGGTTCAGATGACATTTCTCGAACAATTTTATGAGGATTTTGTCAACTTTAATAGCCGTACACCAGATAAAATGAAATGACTGTATGATCCATAATGACTAAATATTGCTTCCATCTGATTTTAGTCTGGTTTAAAAGCTCTTCAGGTCTAATTCAAACTTTTAGTAAATGTTTTTGTAAGGCAAAAAAATCTAAACACTGCATCATCACACCTTCTCAAGACACTGGCTAGCTACTGGTCAAGTGCAATATCCACTACCCTCCCCATACTGTCAGCCTACCCATTTCCCCAGACACCCAGGAAACTGGTGACTTGTAGGCTCTGCCATTACAAACTTCAAAGATGTTTTGAAAGCATGCCGACTTTCAGTGTATTAATATATCAGTTACACAGAGCTGACAGAAGGAATCTGAGAGTTTGGAAATTATTTCACCTTAAAAATGACAGTTAAAAATTAAGATTAAAAATAAAGCAACCATCTACTCACAGAAATACTCTCTCTAGTGAATGTCATTGCTAACATTACCATCGTAAGTTTGTCAACAAGCGAGGATCAAGAATGCAATAGATCAGTAATGGTAAAAGAGGAAGATGGGAGAAAATACTTTCTGTTGTCTTAGAATTCTCTTAAAATTCTTTCAGCTTTCATACTTTCAAAGTGCAACACAACCAAAACAACATTAATTACAGGGAAGAGCCTTTTCTTCAACTTCTGCATTGCTGACTGTGGCAACTTTTCCTATTCTGTTCTTCTTACAAACAGATACAAGCTGAAATCTCTGCTGAACAGTTACTTCAGACCATACCTAGGACACAGAAATCAGACCTTTGTGGATTTATTTCTGCTTAGATACCTGGCAATAATTTGACATGACTCACTGTTACAGTGATGCCAACCCATCAAACACAGTCTTCTGAAAAGTTTGCCCCTTTTTTTTAAAAACTTCTTTTCCCTGGAAAAGAAGTTCTTCATCCAGGTTGTCAGCATCAACTGTTATCTTTCCCCCCGCCCCCCTGCCAGTCTGCTTCAAGAAACATAGAAAACACAGAGCCAAGTAACCGCCTGTATTATTATTATTTCCTCATTGTTCTACCTCCGCTAGCAATCCAACCACTGTAGTCAGTATTTGCAGGCCTTGCTCATATCTCTGAGAATGTCTGAAATTGCTATTATCCTTTGGGAACTCAATAGTAAAATTCAAAATTGTCTTTCAAAATAATTTGAAGTGAGGCTTGATGAGTTCATAAGCTCAGGGTGCTTGTTTATCAGAATTTGAATCCCCAGGGAAAGGCTTGCTGTAAATCTCAACATGTCATTGATTTTCTTTCTACAGAAATGAAGCTTCTATTTGGATTCTACAGCCAGCTACCCACACACATTTGAAAAGCAGATGATTGTAATTTTCTAGCTTAAGAGCAGTTCTATAAATACAACCCAACATTCAGTTTTATAGAAAAAAATGTGTCTGGAAGAACTATGTGCACAAGTGTTCTGCTACTGTAAGTCTTGCTGAGGAAATGGCACCAAAACTTATATATTCTGTAGCTTGTCAATGTGTCATCAGAAGCCATTTCAGCAAGGGACTGTTCCATGAAAAATGAATGTGCTACACAATCAAGCTCAAAGAATTTGTCATATCAGCAGTTGATTTACTAGATAAGCCAATGTCGATGTAAAGCAAAACAAACATTTTTTTATCCCTGCTACTTTTAATGAAGCAGGATATTACACTGTGCTACAAGAGAGATATAAAGTAGTAAATGCTCTCAGCTACATGACTGGAACAGCACTGTACTCACCACAGTACTGGCTACTTTCTGGCCAGCACAAACCATCCTCTGAGCCACCAGCTAACAGACACATCCTCATTTCCTGCAGAGCAGCACAACTCCAGCTCATAAATATTTTTTCCAATACTCTTTCACTGAATATAACCTACCAGCTAAAAATCTCAACTGCGTTTTAAAATGTTAGATGCTATTCAGTGATACTAAAAAGCACATTGCTTCTGGAAAAAACAACAACAACCACCCAAAAAACAAACCAAACCAACCAACCGAACAACAAAAAACCAAAAAAAAACCCCAAAACCAAAAAAACCCAAACCAAAACAACAAATCAAACCCACTTCCTTAACCAGGAAATACTATCTCTAATGAGCATGTTGTTCTTCACATTGCATTTATTTGAGGAAACAGAGCTGGCTAATTGCATAAAATTTAAGGGATGATATTTAGTAAAGAAGACTGTGTGACATAAGTGAATCCCTTTAATTGAATGTTTGCTTCCCATCTTTCACAGTTTTGGGAGGAGAATCAGTAGAGTTTTTTTCTCTTATTACTTTTCTGCCTTGAAAAAACTCTAGTAGAAGCTGAAAAGGAGTTTCCTTCAGTATTCAGAAAATGTATTTTACCAGAGAACTCCAGATCCTGGGTATTTCAAGTTATTTTTTCCAAATAATTCCACAATCAGGGCTCCTGTTCATTGTTTGAAAGACTCTCCTATTTCAAAATTGCTAAAATACTTCAATTTACCATGAACTGATTCAGATGAAAATGAAGTGATGAAACAGAACTACATAAAGCAGCAGCTATACTAATATTGCTGTTGATGAATACTGGCTAATAAGCATTTCTCTAGGCTTTTCTAGCAAGCTACCTTGGCTGTCAAGTTTTCCTGAGACAAAATAAAAAGTGGGACAAAAAACCCACAAAGTAATTTCCATCCTAACTAATCGATCTTTGAGATTACAGTGCACTAGTCATACCATTTGTATAAGCATGTCTGAAATAAAGAAAAATGTTTTTGAGAACACTAAGGTTTTCTGTTGGTTTCAAGCTTGTTGACTTATTTTATCCTGTTAAAAAAATACACTTGATCAAGACATATTTTATTATTGCTTCCTAAAGCAGTTGAAACACGGAAGAAATCCAAAGCAGGCCATACCTTGAATCCTAGTAGAAATAAGAGCAGAATGCCAAGTGTTATGGGAAGGAGAAGCAGGACGTGGACTGACGTGTTTGAGTGCAGGCAGGTAACCTTGCACAGAGCATGCATCTTTTTGATGCATGCCATAGGTAAAGCGCAACTCTCTGGAAAATGGTAACACAAACCTCATGAATGTTATATTATTGGGAAAGCCATTTCACCAGATAAATTATACCACTTGAAACTCAAAGAAAAAGAAGATTGTGAAAATGTGGACTCCAAATGTAAAACTTAACTGGTCTGCTTTTAAAAAGCTCTGATTTTCTCCATCGGAATAATATGCAAAGCTAGACGCATTCCTTTATTCTGCTAAAAGCTCGTTTTCACATATAGTGCTGCATGCCTTTCTATGATAAGTTAGCTTTAAATCTTTGTTAGTACAATCATTTCCATATTCAGAATATGGAAAGTTAGGCTGCACAAGTCTGTGAGCATTGTGCAGCCCACTGAACGCTGATTACCTTTGCTGCCCAGAGTTAGCCAAACCGAGCTTAATCAATATGTAGGTGTCAATCAGGCATGCACACCTTTCCAGGCACTGAATCAGACATGGCTGCATCTGTCAACACTGCTGGGTACTGCCTGAGCTACAAAGGACTCAAGAGTTGATACCGTGAAGTGAATCAACGGTCCCTAACGGTTCTCAAATATTCTGGAAGATAGATCTTGTAAAGACAGTTGTCACCTAAAATCTCTTCAGATTGTTTTTGCCATCAATTTATTAAGTGGATGAGCTTGGTGTTCATCTCCAGTAGGATGTTTCCAAGCAAAATTTTGTGTCTAAATGAAAGATGTTTCATACTACTATTTCAGGAGAAAGCTCTCTTTTTGTTTTTATTTTATGGAAGGAATTTGGTGTTTGTTGACTGGAACTCAAACTGTTTCCTCCAAGGGCTGTAAGAAAATTAAAATATCAAGATTTGCTAATTCAAAAAGTGATTCCCTACTTAACATATTCTTAATCTGACCATGTGGAGTAGTCCTTGCAGGAGATCTGGACAGCAGGCCGCTATTGTGGTCTCCCTTTCCAGCCTGGTCCTGCTCAGCACTTACAGCTTAACAGAAAATCCCACAATCAACACAACACACACTCCCATTTTTTCCATTATCAGAGCCCTTCACCAAGTCCCTCGTGGTTGGGACAGTAGTTGGCAAAGCTTTCAGTCACGTGGAAATAACCTGGACAAAAGCTCAGCTAAACAGATTGTGTCTACCTGAGAGTCGTTTTTCCCCTACAATCCTGACTCACATTGGTGACTCTCATCAGCTTGACACTACACAGATGCTTTTCCACCTCTCCCTTTAGACATTTCTGCACATTTTATTCACATACATATACTCACAGTAAACACTGTACAGTGCAAGCGGAGGCAAGGTTGCCCCATTTGCTCTCTGATATAAGAAACCCTCCGCCCCAAATAAAAATGTGACAGCATAAGAATACTCCAGTCTAAGAAATAAATTCTTTCAATTTATTAGCTTGTGTTCAGCATTGAAAAGCCAATGTTAAGGCTTCAAAACACAGGCTTTTCTCATTAACATCTGTTGACAGTGTAGGCAAAAATACCGTCCGTCTGTCTTTTGCTCCTATGGATGAAATCCAGACATCTCTCACTTTCCCTGCTGCCTTAGATTTGTTCTCATTACTTGTGCTAGTTTCTCTTTCCATCTCTCTCTCTTTGACTGGCCATACCTTCTCTGTCCCACTGGAACATGATCTGGTTTCTCTCTTCGGATTCTCAAACTAGATCCATGTATAACGGGATGTCATATGCATTATCACAAGTCGAGGCAACTTTTCACATCTATTCCACTTTCTGCTAGTTCAAGGGATATCACTGTGCTTCTGTTCACCATCAAATATAAAAGAGTAACTAACATACTGATGCACATTTTCACCGCAGTTCAGAAAGTAACTGTTCCTCCAGCCTTACCTCTTCTTATGACTTACACTTGGTGTCACTTGCCTTGCTGAGAAACAGAACCCGTGGTCTGTAGCAGTAAGTTCTGCATTCACAGGAGAGATTTCAGCCACTGAAGAGCTTTTGTTCATTGGGTTAAATACACCATTGTACCGACAAGGGGAAGGCTACCTCCAAAGAGACAGAAGTTATTGATGCACGCCCAAACCGTGCCTGGAAATTGTTTCAGAGGGTGTTACATCAAGCCCAGGTCAAAACTGGGCTGAGAGGTTTTTTGCCAGTTTAACAGTAGAGGTGAATGAGACGCAGTCTTTAGGAACATCCCCTGTCACTGTTTAAGCCGTTAGTACAACCAGAAGGTCCCTCAAACTAAATGCATTGCATCTCTGCTGCATGAGATTGGCTTCAGTTTGTAGAGCCACTCCCTCTAAGCCTAAACACTTCTTACATATTTCTAGTAGCTTTCTCCTCCCTCATCTCTCACAGAAAAAATGAAGTTTCTTTTCCTCCTCTCCCATTCAAAGTCTCCTTCCTACCTTTTTTCTTCATTGCTTCTCCAACTTGACCATACTCCATTGTCAAACATGTTAGATGAGATACATATAGACCCAACTGCAGGGTCAATATTGGATTTTACAGCCCATCACAGCTGTGGAGCGTTGCTTAGTAAATACACACAAACTTACACATCCTAGGTGGTCTTCTGGCTAAGAGGGCTTGTCCTGAAATAAGATGTTATGAACTGGATATACAAAGAACTGTTCACTAAGGGAACTTAGGAGAAACTTCTGTGTATACAGCAGAAAAGCAGTAAGTGGAACTGACTGACAAATGCAGCAAAAGGAATTCAATCTCTGAGTGATTTGAGAAATGAGTGACATAAAAAGGATGAAGTAATTACATAAAAGAGGGTAGTGCAAATAAGAGAATGACAAATGGACACACAGAACATATAAGGGCTGTGTTATCTTTCAGCTTCCAAGATGTTTAACGTAATCATTTACTGTTAGCTCTAATTGACTTCAGTGAGACAAAAGCACAATGAGACTTTTCCAGACAAGGAAAATACACATGCACTGCTGGGTATCACACAAAAGAAGTGTAATTACTTCAGGAAAGTTATGGCTTGGCAGCTGATGAAAAGGAAGAAAAGAGGAAGGAGTTATTCTTTGCATACATTTCTTAAGCCTCTATAGTGCGAATACCTTACACAAACAATGTCACATATCTTAAGTAACCACCCTAGGGATAAGGTAATTTAGTAACCATATAAGTATCTTAATGGAGGTTTAAACTAAATGGTACTTAGAAACCTTATCAATATTTTCAAGTTTGTTCCTGTGCCAGAAAGTCACTATTGGATGTGGCCATCGTTGTGGGCTTTACTACTTTTCATAATAATCACCTGCTGATGATCATTTAAATAATATTTCTCAGTTGAATTTACATTAATTCATAGGCTTTCTTACACCAGTCATATTTTAATAATACAACTCAAATATCAGAGTTTTATTATTAGCCTGGCAGTACAATAGAAAAAAAGAATAGAAAAAAAGCTGTACTTCTCAAAAAACAGAGCATGGCATATATGTCTTCTCATAATATGTACCTCAATCTCTGTACCATATCAGCACTCAGCACAGTTATTCTCAAATGATGTTGGTTTTGCTGATATGTGTGATTTAGCTTTGATGCTACATTTGGCTAAATACTGTACAGGTAAATAACATTCTTCGCACTATAGCCTAAAGATACGTATGTCACTACAATAACAGAAGTCTCAAAATTAATCGCACAAATAAACCTTGTGTCAGCACAAACTCCATATGTTCTGAAATATGAATGGTAGATATTGATGTTAAAGGCAGCAAAAGTAGTAAAGAAGTTTATCAATAGCACACTAGAGTGTTAATTACAAATCACTGAAGTTTATAATAAACACATTAGTTTTCAGAGTCAAAATCAAATACTTGTAGCAATTTTAGAGGCCCCAGCATATACTTTGGAAACACAAAGTTTCAACATTTTAAAAACAAACCTATATTCATTCGTTCTATTCTTCTACTCCACTTTTACATTTTAACTCCAAACACTTTGACCAGGATATTGATGCACACAAATCTAGGACTATATTTAGATGATTTCAAGCATATAAATAGATTCATTCACCTAAAGAAGAAAACTGACAACAGCAACATTTTAAAGTTGAATCGTAAATACTTATTGACAGTTAAGAACACCATCATTGGCTCTGTGTTAAGATTTAAACAATGCACAAATGCCCTTTATGTGAACTCAGCTGGAAGTCTCCAAGGATATCATCTATAGTACAGAGCTGCAATCGAATTGCGAGCAGTAGGACAAGTAACTGGATGATGAAATTTGATCACAAAGAACTCCCTGAAAGACAAAACTTTGTTTCCAGTATTCTCTTAGTAAATGCTTTTGCTTGTACCTACCCCAGCCATGTGTGTACTCTCTGTCAGGTTGCTGACTGTGGTATGGCTGCTGGAGCTACGTGTGGAATGTCTCGGCAGGATACAAGAGGAAAACAGTAGTTTAGTGTTCTTCCAAGCGCAGAGATGAACTTACTGCAGCTAGAGAGGGACAAACAAAGGCTTGTATGCGGTCTCCTGTTATAACAGTACATGGAACGTAATATGTGACACTTGTAGCCCAGTTATGTCATTTCCTTGTGTTGAACAGAACCTGCTGTTACACGGAGTAATATTCTGGCTCTTAAATGTTAACAACATAGAAGAAAGACCAAAGTGGTCTGCAAATGCCAGTTTTACATTAGTTTCATATTACTTCCAACTTCTGGAAATGCCTTGATGTTATGATCCTGCTGTACCTCAGCAGAGAAAAAACATAGGGCATCTCTAGGGAAATAACGCACTGATCTCAGCATCATAGTTAAACAGATAGATATAGAATGTAATCCATAACAACAAAGAATCAATACAGTTTGACTGCACCAACATCCAGTTTAA
The DNA here is from genome assembly GCF_036013445.1 of Caloenas nicobarica. Lineage (NCBI taxonomy): Eukaryota > Metazoa > Chordata > Aves > Columbiformes > Columbidae > Caloenas > Caloenas nicobarica. Next base: position 11,412,380 of record NC_088248.1, on the reverse strand, counting down.
TTAATATTTATCACTCCCTACTGATGCTTCTAATTTTAGCCTATTTTATTTCTTAAACAAACAGGAAACCTGCTTGTTTAGGAGTCTTTGGTAATTTAGATATAGTGCTTTTTAAAGAGTTATAGAAAAGCTCTGCACCTGGAGTCACACACTGTACTTGTATGTACTTATCCATCAAAACACAGAAAAACCTTGAGAACCTATTTCAGTTGCAGTCAGTTATGAGAATGACTTAGTCGTGGGTGGATTAGTACTTGTAACTGAAATCTAATAATTCAAGGTATGGCATTTTATGGCGTTGTGATAGAAAATGAAAGAATGACATATCTTAAAAAAGAATTTTTAATGATTTTGCCTTGTTTGAAGTAGTCTTTCAGATCCCATTTTTGGGAATATCCAGGGAACTGTTGGCAGATCTTTTCTTTATTTCACCAGTCTTTCCATATAGTAATATAGATTAACTGTTAAGAAAGTACTGAAAAAATAAGAAAAAATGATACATGAAATCTGGTGGCTAGGGGAGGCAGTCCAGCAACCTGTGTTGCAGTCTGTTTTGCTGCACTGCCCCATGGCATACATTTCAACATATAATTTCACATCTTTCAAGGAGAGTTTAAATGATGTCTTTAAAGACTTATCAAAAAATCACTGTCACTGAAAGGTCTCTCTGGAAAGGAACTTGGTTGTCCAGAGCGCTGAACAATTTCTGTGAGGACCCTGAGGGAGAAGGGAGAATTGGAATAGCCAGGCATTCAAAAGATCAGGCCAAGGACCTTCTGCTCCAGCACTTACTGTAATTAACAGAAGCCTTCCCACTGTTTTCAGTGAGCTTTCAAGTCACACACAATTAGGAAAATTCCAGATGTTTTCACTCCCATTGACATATGTGTGGTCATGACTCTGTTCAAACGTCCTGCAGACTGATACTGCCAGGACAGAACCTCATAGTGAATTACAGGAAGAGTTAAGAGCAGTTGTGTTTGCTCTGGAAATAAACATAATCTTCACACTGGTTTCCAATATTGAAGTTTGTATTCCCTGAGAAAAACTGTACTATTTTTGAGACACTAAAGTACCAAAAATCTTCAATTTGACAGACATATTTTTTTTTGGAAGGGAAACATCCTAATGCAGTAGTACAGTAAAGAATCACTACAACACCTTTGAACAATGACATGAGGAAATGCTATAGCCCAAACTAGCTTTTATATCATTTATCTTACACTTTTATAACAACAGTTATGAAGCTGCTAGCTGAGATTTTTTGTGTAGTCTGCAACATTTGTAGGAAGTTTAACATTATTGTAGATGGGGCCACTTTCAGCTCTTTTGTGTTCTGGCAGGGTTTTCAATTTGTCCCAAGACTGAGTTAATTTGAATGCCATCTTCTTGTCTTGGCGAGATCCTCACTCAGTGATCAGTGCATTATAATGCAAGACAGATTCTAACTGCAATTATATAACCCTGTCCTACACTTGGGACAAAGACAATAATGAGAACAGAAAATGTATCTACTGTATTCTCCTGACTGTGCCAGTTTTTTCCTAATGGTCAGTTATGCAAGTGTCCCATGGGAATCTTTCACAGTAATTTTGCTTCAATAAACATACTCAGCTCGAAAGATTTGCCCCCTCCTCCCCACCCCCCAGGAATTATAAAAATGAGAGATGATAAAGAGTTGCTAGGTAACCTCACCATTTCTTCTACTGTATTCTATACCTAAGAGTATGTTCTATGCAGGTCAAGCTCTGAAATAATTTCAGAGGTGTAAATCACTGAAATCCCATGGAAGGGAAGTGGACAAAAGATTATTTAATTTGGATAATGAACCAGTTTATTCTCTTCGATAAAACAAAACATTCACTAAAATACATAGGGCTGTACTTTTGCATGGCATTCTATGACCAAAGACACAGAATGTAGTTTTGATCCTCCTTACACCTGTACAATTCGCAATTGTGTTGGATTTATCAACATTAAGCTGTAATAACATTACTACAATTTCAGTCATATTATTGTTGTTAATATTAACAAAATGGTAACATTAAAAGCAATATGAGTGCTAAACTAAGAGTACAACAAAAGCAGGTAAAAAATTAGAACATCAGTGCCAACCACCAAGTAAATTGGAATGGTTAAATATATGTGCTTTATTAACTCATCCAGAGGCATCCTAAAAACAAAAACAAAAAACTGTTCCCTTATAATGAGGGAGAGCTTTATTTTGAAATATCCTTAAAAGATGTCAGAAGGTGGCCCAAAATTATTGGGTTATACTCTGATTTCAGAATGAGAGAGCAAGCAAGTCAAAGAGCCCTTCCACTGAACTCATGCCAGGTATGCATATACTCAGTCCAAGTTGCTCTGTATAATACATGCTAACTTAGAAGAATATAAATTACAATACCCTGGAGAAACTGTTCTGGAACTGGACAAGCTTTATATAAAAAGCATCTCTGTCATGCCACTTGAATGTCTGCAGGCAGATTACAGGTTGCATACTCCTGATCTATCTGGGTTGTACTGAGACTTCCTACACATGTTAGAGAGCATATGAGCTGGTCTTTGCTTCTCCAGTGGCCGTTGCTCTAGAAACAGGGCAGAGTCTAGTTGGAGGCCTCTATCTAGTGGAGTGCCTCAAGGGTCGGTACTGGGACCACTATTATTCCATATATTCATCAACGACTTGGATAAGTAAAGTAAGCATTCCAGAAGCTGACATTTTATTTTATCAGACCATTTCCAGCACGTCAGCTAAGTGATCCTTGATGTATACTGTTTAAAACAATGCACTTAATTTTACATGATTGATTTCAAGTAGGATCACACAGACCAAAGAAAGCACATGTGAATTCTAAATACAGAGAGCAGAGCAAAAAATGAAGAGTGATAAAGGGCTTTAAGGAAGACAATGATGCAAAAAGAATTTTGGTTTAATTGCAGAAGCTAATACTTCACACCTATACATTTGACAATGCTCAGGTAAACAGCTCAAAGCAGCACATTCTTTCAGTCCCTAAATTACAGCCAGTGTGGTGTTGGATTACAAGCTGATTATGGTCATCAGCAGATCCAATGCTGAACAGACATCCTAACTGTATCTGTTGATTTGGAATGATGAATAAGGAACAAAATTATTATCGATGAGACACTGAGCTAGCAAGATAGCATTTAGAATAGAGGGTAGATAAAATTCAACTGCTTCAAATGCCAGCAAAGAAATGGCATGGTTCTTACTGCATTTTTGGAAAGTGCCAGGTTTCTTCCTTTGCCAGTAAAAGCAAGAACTGATGCGTAAGGTGTGAAAAGCAAATCAGATTAATATTTGGAAATATTTCCAAAAATTTTGAATATTTTCAGAAAATGATGAAACAGATGGAAATGCTGTATGACTATAGGTCAAATCCAGTAACAGTGGAGAGGGTAAATTATGCCAAGTTAATGAGAGATCAGAATTAGGCTACAAGACTCTAGAATGAGAACTTCTATGAAAGATGGAGAGGCTTTTATGCTGCAGCTGGTAGCACTGCTGTAGGTGATTTAGGAACAACCTTTTCAGGCCAGTCTTGCTTAATCAAAGTGAGTCATTACAATCGGGTCAGCTGGGACAGAGAGTCCTTCCACTAAATACTGTGAGCAAAAATAATGTATATTAACTAAGTTCCTCCACAAAAAGACTTCTAGTGCCAAATAGTGATTTTTTTTGTTTTTTTAATCTCCTTCATTTTCTACTCCACTTTTTATTTCCTTCTCAGTACAACACTGAAGTTAGTAATACCCAAAACCTTGTTTCCAAACTGCCTTTGTGTCAAAACAGAGAAACACAACTTTGGAGCTCAACTTTGAAAATCTCAAAAACTTAAACCTCACCTCTTATTCATCACTTATCTACTTGAACTGGTATTGGCTTATTTTGAATGAAAATAAGGCTGGAGTTTAAACAGGTTCCTAAAATTTAAACAACATTTTTTAAAGCAGAAGAATGTTTTCAAAATGTTGATTGCATACATATATGTAGGATGGGCTATTTATGCAGTCAACTCAGTGACAGAGAAACAGTATTAAAAATCTGAAAATATGTCATTTGAGATAAATGCACCAGGGGCATGCTTAGCAGGATTTTGGCACTAAAGAAGTTGCTAGAACTGGCTTGAATAATTGGTTATTATCTTTTTCCATCAGCAAAGCTTTGCAAATCTCAAATGAAATCAAACATTGAAACTGTTAACTCACTCGCAGGAGAAATTCAAGCTAAAGGTTACCAAGGCTGTCTGTATTTTAAACATCTCAGATCTAATGTGGTACACGTATTTGCTGATGGCTCTGGAAGAAAACAACTGCCAGTTGAGTGCTGATTCGGAACTAAATGATACACTGACAAATCAGCAATAAAGTGAAGATGAAACACAATACCCATACAGACACCAGCTGCTTCATTCACAAGAGAATTAACCACTAAAAGAGAAAAACTTACCTCCTTGGGTGTTGTGAAGCTTAATAACTCATGTTTGTAAATATTTCTAAGATGTGGGGGATGAAAACTGCCATATACCCCAAACCAAACAACAACAACAAAGCATTTTCTTAAATTGCTAGGCACAAAAGCTGAGGTTGCAACATATTAAGACAGTAATTGACATTAGTGATATAAAAACTACTTCACTGAAGAACCTGAAAATCTGTTTGGCTTATTATAATGTCACTCCATACAAATTTGTATGTTTTAGCTCCAAGATCTGGAAACTACAGCAAGCAAAAGCCGTTCAGGTATTCACTTGTTGTAATTTACTTGCAAGTGTGCTTGCTCAGAATGGCACCGGTCTGAATGAGAGCCTCCAAAGTGCTGTGCAAACTGTATGTGAAGAGCTTACAGTCCACTCTGAAGGAAGGCACGCTGGTGAGAAGAAAGGGAGAGAGGTGACTCATCATAGAAGTGGAGTATACACATAAGTGCATACTCCCAAATAATTTAAATGTTTCTTTCCAAAGTAAAGAGCAGAACCTGGCTACAACGAATGTGTTCAATTGAGAAAGACTCTATAGCTTATGTCATGGCACAGGGGATCTTTGGGAAAAATCTGAAGAATGGACAGAAACCCCAACTATATTTTTCACCTCAGTAGGATATTTATTCATTTTTCCTTTCATTTAAAATGATTTCTCTAAATATTTCTCTGAAACAACTGCTACATATTCTGTGCAGTATCCCTTAATTTGATATTCCGCACAAGCAACTTTCTTTTGCTTCCAAAATGTCAGTGGGCTGCAGATGTTGTATTGTAAATTGTCACTGTGCTATTAGAGCTGTCAGGGGTCAGGCTGGACATGTTGGCAGCTAGTTGGAGACAGCTGGAATTTCTGGCATATTCAGAGAGTTCTCCTTGTGAATAAAATGGTATTGACATCTCTCGATTCAAGATTTGAAGAGATCTTAGAAGGTTCATAACCATTCATGCCGATTTCCTAGATAAGCTTTTCTTCTAAATACTCTCCTTGTCCTTGGTTTCCTCCCTCACAGTCCACCTGGAACTATGCTGGCAGGGTAAGCATCTGCTCACTGAGATCTAGAGCTCTGCTGTTCACCACATATTCCTCAAAATAGAAAACATTTTCTGTAGAAAACATCAGGGTGTCACAAGCAGAGTCAACATTTTGGATAATCTGAAAGATCACACTGTCTCACCAAGGTCATTTAGAAGGCGGTGTACTTCAGTGGCTTATAGGAAGTTATAAAGATCACGACTTAAGAGTCACTCGAGTATCTTTTAAAATACATTTTAAATTAACTTGTCATTTAAATCTTGCCCTGGCACAAGTATTATTTAAGTGTCAACCGGACTCTTTTTGAATTAAAATACTGAATAAGGACTTGGCCTTGTGGAGGAATTAAAACTGATGGATTCTCACACCTGAATGCAGTAACAATCAAAAGAACGAAGTATCTGATCAAGCAAAGGAACTAGGGAAGATTTGTACAAATTCAAGCAGTCTTGTCCCAAAACCTGAGATCTTCCACCTCTCATTTGACAGTGGTTGAGAACAAAATCAAGAGAAAAATTAAATAAGAATAAATTAAAATACTGTAATGGAAGTGTGTTTCACGAACCTCACAGTAGAACCCAAGAACGGAGATTGAAAGAACCTTCTTTGTGTCACAGCCCGATGAGAACTCAATAAGCAGAATGCCAAATTAGTAACAGTATCTGCGTATCAGATTTTATTGATGTTAAAGATGTCAGTGTACTTCCCTGGACTCCAGGAGACTTTAAGAGTATGGATTTTTTTCTGAGTCCCCAGAAATAAATATAATTTCTGGCCCCTCTCCACAACATTACTATTCCATTAAAGTAACAGTAACCTGGAGTTCTGAGAGAGCTAATTAGCATCATTTTTGTAATTGCAGTATGGGTAAAAATGTCCAGTTTTACAAAACTAGACTAGAATGGTATAATTACTCAATGACTTGCATTGACATGTGTTAGGTTTTTCTAAACTGTTTTCTGTCACTTCTGGCTATTCGATATTCATTTTTAGGACACACAAATAGTTGTCCAAGATACCTCTATCCAGAGAATCCCAAGCCAGAGACCTACATTCCAGGCTATTAACACATTCAGAAAGCCCTAGCCACGTTTACACCAAATAGCGCACAGGAGGCTGTCAGCATTCCTCTTTGAAGGCCATCCTTGCTCTAACCTACCACCCAGCTGCACACACTTATGCTCATAGCCTCAGTCTGCCTGAACGCCTGTGCATGGAGCATCTTTTTGGCCTCCCTTCATCCTGCTCTACCCACTGATGCACAGATGTATCATCTCCCTGGCAACTGGCCTGGTACCCGGCACCCCTCCTTAGAATGGACTTATCAAAAATGCAGGGGGCTTGCACTTTCCACTTGCAAATCCTTTTGGCTCTGCTCACTCACACAGGCTGTTGGAAAGGAGCAGACTCACCACCTGCCCTGACACCACAGCACTGCCATGGTCTCAGCCAGCCACAGCCACCCAAGGACCCTGCCAGAAAGGACAATCTGCAGACCCTACCACGGCATACTGAATGTTACAGAGCCACACATTTCAAATGAACCCAATTAGACTTACACTAAAAGATATCTCTGGGGGGAAGAGTCTCTATATCAATGTATTAGGGTGAGGGGCAACCCCCTGAAGCACACAGACCATCTGGTTTTGCAGATAAATGGCCAGAGAAATTAGACACTGAATACTCCTGAGTGTTCTGGACAAAGTCATCCTGATGTGAAGGGACAAACTTTTACTAACTTCAAGATTAGAAGTCTTGGTCACGGCTTACTCCTCTGCATCTGCCTGCAGTATGCTATCAGTTTTCCTTCACCATGCCTTCTAAGTATTTTTTTTTCCCCTCAAATGATGAATACACATCCAAGACCTCCATGTACTTAAGTAATATGAACTTCATTTTTTCAAACCAATTTTTCTTCCCTTTCAGTTTTTCAGCAACTCTAAATAAGTTTTAAATTTACCATAAACCTCGTCAAATTTTCTGCAACATTAACAGATTTTTATCTTTGCCATATTCAGCTCATCCTGTAGACGTTTATTAAACTGAATTAACTACACAATTTGCAACAATGATGGGTGATGACACTAATACCTCTAAATCACCTCCTCTCTCCTTTAAGCAGATGAACCTTTTGCGCAAGGATCATTTGTATCTTCTTGTTACATTAATGATTTTTAATTATAAGAATTTGTAAATTAGGAAGAAGTTGCCCCTGTGATGACTTTTTAAAAAAATACTACTAGTATTAGAAATTAGACGTGACAAATATTCAGGCTTATTTGATTAAGATCATGATATCGCACGGAACATTGCAATGAAAAAACTGCGAGGACCCAATAAAGAACAGAGGAATTTCCTCAGTAAACATGAAGGTATCTGGGATGCTTGTTTAATAGAAAGTTGCAGGAAGTGAAACAGAAGGAAATTAGCAAAATCAGGGAAGAGGAGGAAAAGGAAACTGTTCTTGTGTTCCCAGTTTTATGAGCACCGTTCCTTGTGATTCTTTAACCAATGCAAGATGAGGTTCCCCGTTCTGAACTTAGGAGAGCATCTTTGTGGAGGGCAACAGTGCAGGCAATGACAGCATTTCTATCCCAGTGCTCCGGGACTGGCCATTCAACACCAGGGAAGACTTCACACCTGCTGCCTTTCCCCACAAATGGAGCTTAGGCAGAGGAATCCCTGCAGCTCTTAAAAGTTATTCCTTCTTGTAGCTTTCATGTAAACTACCCCGTGAAACTTCCTTTCCCGCCAGACCTCAAACCCTTTCAAGCACAGATGAGAACTGCAATCATCTGTTCTTCAACTGTATATACCCATGAAACATCTCACCTCTCCAGACCCAATTATGACCCCATAAAACTGTTGCACACTCACATAAAAATTATATTTAACCTCCAGCCTCAAAGGCCATCAGCATTCCCGAAGGCCATACATATAGAGGAGATCCAATTATTAGTTTGATACTGTAGTATAGCTTCTAAAAATAAAAGTACTCAGGCATAAAAAATCAGGCATAAAAGCAAAACTCACTTAGGCAGAAATAAAATAAAACATGCTTGGAAGAGAAGGATATGTAGAGAGCTTTACAATCCAAAAAGCTGAGGCTAGCTGCCAGCGTGTAATGTCAAGATATGTTACTTTTTACATGCATTAATTCTGCTAACTGGTGCCTAGGGATTTTCACAGCCATTTCAGCACCTCTGAGGTGATATCTAAGGGGAATTACATTTCACATCAGCAACTAAGTATAAAGGCACATTAAAAAATATGTGAAATATGTGCTAAAACCCACTATTACAGAATGCTTTAAAAACCTTTAAATTTGGTCCTTGCTGTTCATCCGCGTAGTACACTAACAATTTGTATCTTTTAAAATAAAGTTCTCCACTTCATACATGAGAAAGGAAGAGATTCATCAGCATGGAAATAACTTAGTTCCTCATGCATAATTTCCTACTTTGTCCTTGTAAAGATTTCACTCTTGCTGCCAAGTGCATAGCTTTTTAAAAGTCCAGTTTATAGCCTGGCTCTTCAAAACAGTTACCTTTGGGTTTCCTGTTGACAGACTATGTCAGTTCCATGAATCCGAACAGACCTTTTCCAGTTACTTTGCTACTTTTCTTTCCTTTTCTGTCTTTTATACCTTTTGCTTTGTGTATTGCTGCAATGAGATGACCTACTTGCAGTACAGAGAGAAAGGAAGTAGCCCTTGGAGACCAGGTGTCAGCACCTCCAGCAAGAGCAATGGAAGGGCTGGTGGAAACACAATGGGCTCCTGCCAACATTCCGGAGAACCTTTTCAACTAATTAAAAATCTCCGACTTAATATGGAGCAGTTTGCTTAAAAAATATTTATTAGAATATATAATGTCCTAATGGAATTTTGACATACTTTGCATCATATTAATACATCATGATTTACTTTAACAACTGGGGTATGACAAATTGAAGCTACTGAGCTGCATGATGTTTATAAGCAATATCACTTTTGGTCAGCTTTCTCTGGCACGCTTTTCTTAAATCCCATTATCAATTCCTCAACATTTTGTAGGCTTCAAACAGCTTGGGCTACAGTCCTTAGAAAGCTTAAAAAAAGGCTCATCTTTCTCCAAGAACAAAGCCATAGGCCATACATCAGTTTAACAATTAAAAACAAACTTATAAATGCTTAGTTGATGAGCTTTCTAGCCTTCATGCTTCCGAAATGTGCAGTGGATTACTGATTACTGTCAGATTACTGGAAAAGGTTCAAGAATTAAGGAGGTGCTTATAGATGCCCAACAAATATCTGCCTAATCTTGATTGAATTGCAATGTCTAGAGCTGCCATTTGAAAATATTCAGTGGAAAATAATTAAAGACTGGCAAGGAAATTCTCAGAGGAGTCTATAATAATACCACCGCTCAGAATGAGTTCTGAAGATAAACTCATTAACATTTGTGAAACACTCAGATCCTACGATAATGAGCTCCATGCAAAGCCCATGAGAATAGTAATAAATCTGTAATCATGTGTGGTATTAGGATGTTTTATAGTAAATAGAACTGTGTACCTGACACTGAACACTAGAATATTATTGAACTGCCACTCAGTCACTGGTAGTTGTGCACTGTGTGGACTGCCTAAAAGAAGGACCATAGAGAGAAAATATGTATATATTTATATAAGGAGATATAAAGAAGGGTTTTTTGTTTGGTTTTTTGTTTGTTTGTTTGTTTTTGTTTTTTCTTTTTGTTTGTTTGGGTTTTGTTGTTGTTGTAGTTTTTCACCTCACACAGAAGTGCCAGATTAAGTTTAGAAGTTCAAAACTGTGATTCTGTGCTTCAACTTTTGAGGGTTTGACTTTGTTGGCTTAATCCCTGAGTGTTTTTAGACTGTTTATTTTCCTCTGTGTGACTGTGCAGTGCCATTGGCAGCTGTGTAGAGTAGAACAGTGGCCTGCTATTAAAGTGTGTCAACTGTCTGAATACAGTATTTTTTTTTTTTCTGCACAGGTGGAAGCACATAGGAATTAATCTAGTCTGATCTAAGAGCCCATCCTCTGAAAGAAAGCACATTTTATTAAAATGCTGTCTTCAAGGAAAAGTTGGATCCACTACTGAATTTTACAGCTGTAGCTGTGCTCCCTGTATGTTTATACAGATTTATGAACTGCACATTCTGTTCCTTACCAGATCCTTGACCTATTGTACATTACAAATATATTTTCCCTGGCAGCAAAAAGAGAATGATTAAACCAGGTGACCTGATTACATTCATATATTCATGTATAAAAAAACGCAGCTCCAATAATTTTGGCTTAGATGCTTTGAAATGTTTGTATTCATAGCTGTATCTATGTTGGCTCATTTCATTTTTATTTTGTGCTGAGGGAAAATCATATGGCACAAGTCAAGCCAAACAGAAAATATTCTATTACAAAGGCAATTTTTTTGGCCCAGGATTGATCTCCTTGAACAGTACAAGTGGATTGAGCCAGTATTTCTCTGAACTTGTCTCCTTCTCTATATAACCGTACATTTTATTTTATTGCAAACCTCTAAGGTAGTTTTTTCAGCTATCAACCAGAAATGCAAACACTAGTGAACAAAACCCATTTCTCTTTGTGGAAAATTGTCATAGCATACACAAAAACACACCTCTTGAGCTCCACTGCGCACACCTCAGTAGGTTCTTTAACGGAAAACCAGTGTGAGATTCAGCTGCTTCCTGGGAAAGCTGAGGATGGAGAACAAAGCACTTGTCCTCCAGGCAGGAAAAGAGGAGGCTGACTCAGTATCTTCAATATAGTGTCAGTGACAGAAGCTGAGAAGCCTAAAGAGGAGAAAGCACGACTCTCAGGTATACAGCAGCACTGCGGCTGTTCAAAGCAAGCACTTTATTCCTCTATCCACACAGAAAACTCTGTAGGGTACGGTGTTTCTTTTAACCTTAAAACCATTAATCTTAGAGGACTTGAAAATGAAACCAATAATTTATGTATCTGCCTTTATAATTTGTTATCATTCCCTACACTGTTAGCTTTCAGTTGTTTTATTAGGGACACTAAAAGAAAGGAGGGCTGTTAAAAATTTTTGTTAAAAGAAACTTAGTGTGTTGTTCTACAGAAGATAAGCCAGCCAATGAAAGACACTTCTTTTTTAGTTTACCGTCTGGAACAATAGCATAAACAAAACTAATAGAGATCAGCTGGGACGTGCACATGCTTTCAGATTTCATACCACTGGAGGGAACATTACTCTGAAGATAAAATTCCTGTCAGCCTCCCTTCTATGTCTGATGAGCGAGGGCAAACAGAACAGGGCTGTCCTAAATGAAATTAGTGCTAAAAAATAATAGAGCAGCACCAGAGCTAACAAAGCATTTAGCAGATGTTCATTTTTCCCAGAGACCTAAAAGACTGATCTTTATAATTTGACTTCTGGTGTATTTTCTCAGCTGCTTGTCATTCCATCTTCTCTCGTAGTCTTTGGTTCTAGGACAGGGGTGTCAAACTCATTTCCACCGGGAGCCACTTCAGCTTTGCAGTTGCCTTCAAAGGGCCGAATTTAATTTTAGGACTGTATAAATGTAACTGCTCCTACATCTATATGGTCCTAAAATTACATTTGGCCCTTCGAAGGCAACCGCAAGGATGATGTGGCCCCTGGTGAAAATGAGTTTGAAAGCCCTGTTCTAGGACCCCAGAACAGTAGCACATTTCCAGGGCCAGCGTAGTGGGCACTACCCCAGAGCTCACCAGCAGAGATGACACTATTGCTTCATCCTCCTCCAACTCTTCAACACCACTCGTGGCATGGTGCTTAAACTGCTCTCTGGCTTCTCTCCTTATAGCATCTTCTTTGCTCTGACAGTAACCCACTTTCTCATATTTTTTCACAAATTCTCAGCTGTTGTTATCCCCTTCTGCATTTTTCAAACCTCTCCCCATTTCTTTCGTATGAGAAAAATAAAAATTAACATACTTGAAAAGAAGAAATGCAACTATTGCAATGCTGATTGCCTTGATGAGGTCATATAACTTCTCTCTGCTGTGAATTCAACTCAACTTGGCAACACCACATTTATATATTATTTAACACAGTGGGTTCCCAGGCCTATATAGAGCCTACCACTGTAAAATAAGGATGACACTACATCTCGTCTCATTGTTTTCCACGAATATTCACTCTATTTTGCCCACAATAACCAGAAGGCGTGCACTGAAGACAACATTACCACAATTATTTTAGCAGATGGTATTTCATTTGTTACAGTCAGAAACCTCCAAAATATTAATAGTTCTTTGTTGAGAGAAATCCACAGAACAGTAATCAGACAAGTTTTTACACATTAGGCCATATTTCAGAAATATATCTAATTATAGGTCCACAAAGCCTGTGACTGAGATACTATTTGACCTCTTCCAGATCTTTCAAGAGACGTGTTTCTATTTTTGAACTGTAAAGCATGTATGTTAAAAGTCATGAGGTTAGTAAGAAAAGCCACCTGGGAATTACTGATTAATTTAACAGGATCTGCCCATTGAACTCCTTACTCTCCAAATTAGCATGTGGCATTAGCTGAACAAGTCCAAATATCACTTATCTTTGAAATAAAATACAGTTTTAGAGCAATTTTACCATTTATAATTATTATTAAACTGATGAAATACTGCTTTTCAAAATATACAATTAAAAGAATTGAGTCTAAGTGGCTTGAGCTATTACATTAGCAGTACTTACTCACTAGTAAGAGCTCAGCACTACTTTGTTTCTCTCCAGAAAATTTCTTCCAAGGCCCCTTATGCTTTGAGTTAATTTTGTTTAGCCTTTCAACAACATTTTTAGACTATAAGTTTCATGCACCTTTGACCTCTGAACTGTGAAAAGTCTTGAGGGAACAGATACATAGTTCTTTACCAGTATCCCTACCAGCTTTCATCTGCCTCCAGAGAACTGGTCATTCCTTATAAAAGCATGTATGGAGCAGCGAGGCCACAGCACGCTGCAGAGATGTCTCCCAGAAATACCAGTGTAATGGTATGGACAGACGGACCTTTGATGCTGCTGTGACAGCAGATTTGTAGTCTGACATGGTAATGATCTTTCTTGTAAATCCAGTTTACACCTTAATAGGTGTGCTGGGAATCTGACTGCCTTAGAGTCTTGCTGACTATGGAAAAGTTTATTCTCTAGTGGTAAAACTTATTAAAGCCCAAAACGTTGGATTAATTCTTCCTTGTTTGACTTCAGGTAGGGGTTTTAGTAATATCGATGTGTCAGATCAATACTGAACGCTTTCAAAAATTTTACCACAAGTTTAATGTGTGCTGTTTCCCTTTCTTTAGCACAGGCCTTTTAAGCAAGGGAAAATAAAACAGAAAAAGAAAACTGCCGATTTACTTCCCAGTCCAGAGTTCCTCACTCAGTCACCCTGCCAATACCTATTTACTAATGCCAGCACTAGTGTGTGAAACAAGCTGCTCCTTCTGCTGCACTCAGGATTTCTGCCACAGCTTCTGTGCCCTTGAAAGAACTTTGAAAAAAGACCAATCTGCTATTAAATGCTTGGTTCAAAACAGCATTTGAATAAACACAAAAGCCACAATTCCTCACCATTTTTCTGTTCCCAGCATTTCCGTGTTCCACTTGGAGAAGGGAGACTAAGCTGTGGTGCAAGGTAATCCTTGGGAAGGTGGTATCGATAATCACCACTTAATTTTTGGTTAGTTAATAAAACCAAAAAATATTTCTGGTGGTAGCATTATCCAGTATGAGAGAAAATGGAAGAAGATAAATCAAAAAATAAAGTAACACGAAACACTGCCTTTCCTAAAATGTAAAAACTGGCCTTCTAAGAATCGATTGAGAAAGCTGCCTTATAAATCTCCTCCTTCAGTTGTCTACTCAGTGCATAAGATGGGGATGTCACAAGTAGTGATGAAGGAGATTAAATAAGTTTAGAGTGACTTTGTGGAACAAATGTAATAGATTCCAAAGATTGTTGCTTAGAGCCTTGCTCCCTGGATTTGCTGCACACCAAACAGCACACTGGGAACAACTGCTGTGATCTGTGCTCTGTATTTCCCAAGGTTTGCTTTCCAGAAGGCAAGAAGGACGGTCTCCTGTTCTCTGTATGATTGAGAAATGCTTAGTTTAAACCCATATTGGAAACCAAAGAGTGGTAGCAGACATGTCTGTAGTTGTGCAGGTGTAGCAATAGGCAGGGAGCTTGATCTCAGAAGAGTATTAAAGTATTAACTTATATTAAAGTATTATATTAATTATTAAAGTATTAACTTCCAGAACCATCTCATGAGCAAAACTCATTCACTATCCTAATGTCTCTGATTAGAATGAACCTCCACATAAATTAGACAGTTCTTATTGTCAGAAGCATCGAGGGTCTTTCTGGCCCAGCTGCTGACTTTTGGAAATGTATACGAGGAGCTCCTGCTGGAGTCCTAACACCAGATACGACTTAAGCATATTGACTTGATGCATCTTGTGCATTAATGGGATTTTATCTCCTACTGCAAGACTTGAAACCTTGGAAGGCATTACAAGCACAGGTTTAAACCTCTGAACATGCAATTTTCCCTGAATCAGGTACATAAATAAGAACTGCAACCCTGCGTCAGCACAAAGCTCCATCAGGCTCAGCACTGTATTCCCATCGATGACGAAAAGTCGAGGCCCAGAAAAGCATATAGCAACAGGGAAAAGGTACAGTGATGGTTCTTTAGGATACTCTTCCAGTCCCTAGTGTCTGTGGCTCAAGGACTCATTTAATGATAAATGCAATTAACAGAGAAGAGAATTGTTCTGCTCTTCTCATGTACTGAGAAGAATGGATTGCTTTTGTAGCTCCTCTACATTATATCACAGTCAGTAGCCATTTGCCCCAATGAGCAGATTCCAACAATTCAGTATTTTGCTAACTCTGGTTTTGTTACCTTTCATTCAAAATTTTCTTTAAAATTGACATTTACAGTATTTTCCTTTCCCTGAAGGAAGTTTCAGGAAGAAATTCTACTTTCAGTTACAAATAGTATAGCCTTATGTTTGTTGTCTATACATGTAAGGGTTCCCAATTTTTGTTTCTGCCCAGCGACAGTACAATTAATACATCTGTAACAAGCAAAATGGAAATTCATAAAACTATAGAAGTAAACTCCAGCTCAGCATACAAATTATTCCATCTCTAGGAAAATGCTAGAAAATCATTCTCCTTCAATGCGTAACCTGCATTTTCATTAATTTGCATGAATGGGGGGTTACAAGAGAAGACAAGGTACCACCTTGCATGTGGAAGGTATCTACTTAACACAGCTACCTTGTGCAGCCTGGCCTCCCTTTTTGAGCATAATACTGCTACCAGAGAGCCTACGGTGGTGTGTGGTAGTTTCCTTCAACTGGAAATGTAACTTCAATTTTCTTTGTACAGAAAAAACACATCTTTATCCTGGGACACTAAAACCAACATGAACAGAAGTTCATTTTTCAAAAGAACAGATAGGGAAGGAGAGAGATGTATTACAGAAATAATATAAATGGATTATTAGTAACCATTTATATCCAGTAGACTGTCAACAACATTTATGAAAAGAGGCGTCAGAAAGATTCATTTCCTCCATCTGCCCCATTTTCCACAACATTTGCCACTACCTCACAAGCTTTATCTTTTAGTATCAGCCTCAGATACCTAGATTCCCTCATTTACCACACACAAAACAAACAAAGAAACAAAACCCCACAGAATAGCAGAAATCTTAGAAATCTCTTGCCTACCTCCCTCTCCCCGCCCCCCCCCCACCCCTTTTTTTTTCCTCCTTCTTCTTTCCTGGACTGTTGGTATTTTTTAAGAGTTTATAGTGCCAGCTTTTTCACCTTCTAGTAACCAGGGAATAGATTGGTAACTTCAAATAACAAAGCTGTTAAGAAAGTTTGGTAACAATGTAGCAGTCTTAATGACATAATTACTAGCATTATCTTTTTAGTAAAGAATTCATCTATTCATCTGTGTTTGGGCAATTCATATGGTTCCAGATGCAACGTGGGCAATTTTTTTTTTTTTTTTTAAAGAGAAATAAACGGAGGGGCTCATCCATCAAACTCCTAGTCACCACTTCTAAGTGCTTGGTGTGCTGTGTGAGCATCAACGCTCTGAACTAAACAGCCAACGTCTCTTTTCATCTGATTATTTCCAGTGGGTTCACAGAAAGACACTAGCCTTTAAAGTCAAAACAAAAACCCCAAACTGCAAACACTCTCCCCCCTTGCCAAAAAAACCCCAAACAAAAAAACCCAAAAAACCAAACCTCACTCAAAAAACACCCTCCCCGCAAAAAACCTCCCCAAACAACACTCTTCCCCCCAAAAAACATCCAACAAAACCAACAAACAAATACACCCACCACCAAAAAACCAATCCCCCACCCCCCCAAAAAGTATCTTCTGTTCTTTGACCTGTTAGTGCTGTGTTACTTCCTTGCCCCAAGTGACAAGTCAACTACTTCTGGCCAAGTGATTTCAGAACTGGGTATATCTCCCCCCACCCTCCGACACATACACCCACAAACATGCACGCTTGCCAGGAAATGTAAGTGAATTAGTGAGAAACCAACGATGCAGACATTAGTTTGCATTCTCCCCCTTTTGTGTTACACAGTCAAGCTTGAAAAACTCCAAGGACCTCTACTACTACAGGGCTGTGCCAGATCCTACTTCCCTACTCTCTGAGAAAAACAAAACCTCAGCTACTGGCCTCAAACATGCCAATACCTCCCTCTATGATGTTACAGACATGAGGACAGATGGCCAACCCAAATGTGTATTTTTGTGCTTCCTTTCAGATTGTTTTGGCACGACCAGATGACATTTTATGTCTGCCTGGTATAAATTAGAACTTAAAAGTGGCTACACCACTGCCAAAAGCAATCACTTCCACATCCTTGCAGGCACACGCTTGCCCAAAGCTGGGGTGTCCCCTTCCACAGTGACAGATATCTGATTGGAAATCTAACAGAGAGGAAAAAAATCCCACTGAAAACAACACTATGAAAATTACCGAGGTATGAGAGTGAAAATAGTTATATAATAATATAGAGTGCAGATGATAAGGCACTGGCAATGAAAAAACAAGAAGGACAGGTTTAGGTGTTTGCGCTGCCAAACTGTGACCAAGGAGTCTGGATCTTACTCTTTCAGTCATGTCTTCATACCATGCAACTCACCAAAACTTCATCAACTGTTACTAAAAGTTCGGTCTGATAGCCCTAAATCTAAACCTTGTATTGAGATATGGGAGTTGTTCCTCATTGAATTTTTTTTCTGCCTCTTACCCTAAGATGTGATTCTATTTTTCTCTTCACTGATGTGCATTTTCCTTAATTACTTTTCATTCTGTATGATGTGGTTTTATTCATAGAGAAAACATAGTGACAATGTATTGAGGTTTTATTGGCGTTTGTCTTGGTTGAGGGATTTAGCATCTGTGAATGAAAAGCCAATAATTCTTATTAATTTTCCCCCTGTAATTCTATAACCTTGACAGCTACCTCTGAACAACAGCAATCTTGTTATCCTAATCACCAGTCTCTCAGGAAGATCTCATCACTGCTGACAAAAGCCTATCGTGACTTATAAACTCGTCCAAATCTGCTAGGGAATGATTCTGGGAAGATCAAGCTATTTCCTGCTTGTGAGCAAAGGAACCAAATCCAGCTAGGGAGAAGACAGCTACTCTCTCTCTCTTTGCTTTCTCTGCCATCCTTCCCATTTCTGACATCCCCCTTCTGAACCTACAGAAACTTTCAGAAGACACACACATGTATGAGTGGTTTTGTGCACTGAGAATACCGACACAGGCCTCACCATGCTCTAGTGTTGTGTGTGCATCGTAAATCTGACAAGCGCAGGCAGTTTGGCAACAGCAACTCTAATGAGCTGGTAGCCTTTATCTTTTTTTTTCTGCCTCTTTTTACTATTTCTTCTTTCCTTTTACTGTTGACTTGTCTATGTTATTGGCATCACGATGGTCATTGTTTCTGTTCTACTCCAGTTCCCATTTGATTTTACTTGTTTTGCTTAAAAATTACTGCCTTAGGGGAAAGAAACGTTTTGAACCGTTGAGCCAGACTGATCTATTTAGGTATTGTGGTTGTTCATTTATTAAATCGAGTTCTCACCTTGCTGTGGCTGCTTCTTCTAACTCCTTAATTTCCACAAATCTATTATTTACTACTGTGAATAATAATGAATGTGATCACAGCTGTTTGTAGCATGAGAACTGGATCAAACAGCTGATGAGCCTCTACTCCGAAGAGCTGATAAATGCGAGGTACATTTTTGTAAACTTGATGGAAGGCACATAGTAGGATACTATCTGAAGAATGTAAGTGCTTGACATTAAAAGTGACTACAGGTTATTTTCTACATGTAGAGGTAGGAAAAATCCAAAACCTATCAGCTTGTTTAGATCATTAATCTCAAACATTTTTTCATATGGGGCTCTCTAATCCACCTGGGATGTGGCCTAACCCTGATCTCGCTTCCTTCACTTGGAAAAGAGGTGCAGATTCTCTGGCTCTCCAGAAGCTGCAACACTAATGGCTTACAGCCCATGATTTTCACCTCTGACAGCTTCTTGGTTAACATTTTGTTCATTCTGATTCTAAACTTTTCCATTTATTTCATTTCTTGTCAATTTATTTCTGCTTTAGTTAACAAATTTAACAAAATGGACTTATGTTAGTCAAAGTCATACAAAAAGTATTAATGTAAGGGATTTGAACCAGTTTATCTACACTGATTAAAAAAATGATTACAATAGCTTAGATAAACACTTATAATCAAGAGCTTTGCAGAGCAATCTTCTGAAAATTCATTTTTGTCTTTTAAGCCATAACAATTTATTCACTCTTTCGCACAACCCGTTCTATTTCCTAGCAAAGTTAATGTAACAGAATGAAGCTTTCTCTGTACAATGAAAAATCTGTTGATCAACAGTTCAAAGACTTTCTAGGGAACAAGTAGGTGCAGGCTATTGCATGTACCTGTTATCATCTGAAATTGAGAAAACAAGAGACAAACCAGACAAAAATGAATAGAATTATGAATTAATTTGATTGCTTCCAAGTTCTGTAAAGTAAGTATAGCGAACCTCAGCAGTATGCTTTTTTTCCAGCAGAAATGCATATGAAGCATGCTAATTTTGCTGGCCTTCAGAGAAATACTAAGCAACAGAAATTGTAATTATAAAAGTGAACAAATGAAAACACTGTGGCCATCTAATAAACACAGAGGTATCTGTATTCCCTAATGTGTGCCATGTAGGAGATGAAGACAACCTTCAAGAATTCAGTCTTAGAGAAGCAGCATGAATTTTCCTATTGATGTTGCTAACCCTCCAGCCCAAAGATCCATATTTATCCATGCTAGAATTAGCAGAAAACAGCCTGATTTATTTATTCATTTAGCTTTCTACGACATTGAATATACTTGCTGGCCCCTGCAGAAATACAACACACCATTTTATGACACAGTTTCAGTGCCTTCCTCATTCTAAACACATACAGCCACATATTTTCATTTTTCCACTCTCATCCTCCCTAGTAGTATCTGTCTGTAAACTCACAATTCGACAGCAATGGAGACCCTTAGGAACTGCAGGTTCATGGCAAGTCAATGTAGATGATGCTGCTAAATGCTTCAGTGACTTCCAAAAAATCGGTCTACGGACATGCCCAGTGGTAGAACTGTAACAAGCGTAAGTGTAGTTATGCTACCTATAATTTCATTGGCTTAGCTAACAAGATAAGCAAACAGCAGCAGTAAATGGACTGGGTGCTCTGCCTCCCAAGTACATGATCTGGAAAGGCTGTAGAACAGCTTGTGCTGACTCCTCCACCATTTGCTGTCATTGGATCTGCTCATCTACACTGGTAAAGCTGGAGACATGTATCTATCCACCTTACATTTGCTACGTCTTGTAGGTGGCTAACTGTACAAACATTGGAGGGCAAAAGAGGAGGCAGAGAAGTAGTATGATGCAGACGGCTGATTCTATATGGTAGAAACGACATTTAATTTTGCCACTTCTTAAAATGGAAAGAGCGAGAGAAAGGACATCATCTTTATTTCCCATCTGCTGTATGCCACAGCATGCTTAAGGAAAAGGTCAGCATGTTATTCCAGATAGTCAGAAATAACAAAATTCAATATAACATTATCAATATTTTGAAGGTGCTCTACAGTAGAGGAAAGAGACCTGTACAGACCACTCTTTTCCCTGGAAGCTGAAAACACTACCTTTTGCACTGGATTGTATTTCATCTGCCAGAAATTCTCATAGTCCCTAGTCTTGATGTAGGTAAAACCAACAGTGCTTTAAATACACGGTATGTCAGATAGATGGTTTTTTGTTGTTGTTTCTTAGGCAATTTTAGCACAATGACCTCATCTTGAGCAGTATGAATTACTCTACCTGAAATACTGCTTGACAATAGCATCACAGACTGTTTAAGGTTAGAAGGCACCTCTGGAGGGTACCAAGAGAGGCCCTGCAGTGCCATCAGCCAGCTTCCCCAGCACTCACAGATGCATCCCATCAGGGTCCATGGAATTATGTACATTCAGTTTGCTCAGATATTCTCTAACTTTATTATCCTCCCTCCTTACTTCAGACTTTGCCCTTGGTCTCCAGGACTTGGGATTTTTGAAGGCACCAAATTTCAGCAACAGTACAAATGCATCGTCAGTTCTTATCTACATCCCCTCACAGGAAGTACAGCCACTTGTAACCACGCAACCCACATATCCATCTAATCAGCTTCAGAAACTCTCAATGAACGTAAACCATGTGACTACAGACGTTATTCCTTCAAATCTTAACTATTTTTCGTTCCAGAGGTTGTAACTGTTTGTTTCCATTAAGAAATATAACCGTAAAAATCTAAAATACACTCAAAAGGGCAACTTAAAAACAAAATGAAGAGATTCAGAAAAATGTGTGGACACTACGTCCAGAAGATACAGTCTTGTCTGGAATCTAATATACTGTCTTTCATCACTAGGTGATTTGCAGTTAGAAGAAAACTGAACATTGTTTGGGGGTTTCAAACATTATTTCCACTTCAAGTGGCACTTGACATTTTCTGCATGAAGAATGGAATAAAGCAAATGCTGAAGAACTTGCGTGCTTCTTTACGCTTGTTAAGTGGTGCTTGAATTTTGACTACTGTACTATACATCATTTTTGATTAGCCAAACTCCACATGGTGTATAATAGAATTGTTCGCCTTTTCTATGAAAAAACAAACCAAACCAAACAAAAAACCCCACCAAACACCACCACCACCACCACCCCACCACACACACAAAACACACACACACACACACACAAAACAAAACGCACAGCCTAGAGCTCTCACATCTTTGGATTAGTCTACTGGTTCTCAGTTCACTGTACTAGTCTTAATTTATAATTATAACTGACAAAAGTTCTGCAATAAGTTCTTTCCAAATATCCAGTCTAAATGGGTAATATTGTTGCTGTGTCCAAGTTTGCCTAAGAGTATAAGCAAGGCAAGGCTTGCTGGCTTAAAAAACCAAACAAAGCCAATTCTTTTTTTTATAAGACAAAGTGGAAAAAATCAGATATGGTTTTGATTTACATGGGATTCTTCAAATAAAAAACAGCTTGCAGATTCTGACTTTAATACCAAAGCTGCTAAGTAATATTAACATATCACAATTCATATCCTATTAACTGCAATCACTATGGCACAATTGCAGATATGGGACTCAATTCTTTACATCTAGAGCAAGATGGCAAAAACCAGCATTCTTTTGAGCCAGTAAGACCTGGGAAAACCAGTGTCCTCTCCTGTGATCCCATACACACAATTCACTCCTATTACATCCTGTGAGACAAGCTACTGAAGGTCTGGTTTATCACATTTACCACCTCTTCTGGCCATTCAGCTCCTCCAGCCGGTCAACTTGGGTGGGATAGAGGAGGGAAACCAGTCCTTTTGCTCTCTTACAGGTTTCACAGCGCTAATTCATCAGGCTATCATCTTTAACTGCCAAATTCTTGCTACTAGAGATAAAAACTCTTCACTTGACAAGCTTGTTTCCAGGGTTTACTCAATTACAAACCTCCATAAATTCTGGGGGAGTTTGGCCGTAAGTTCCAGCTTTGATTATTAGTGTAGAAGTCAATTATCCTCAATACCAGGGTACTCGAACCTCTTCTTCCAGTAGGACTATTAATGTCTAAAGGGAACGACAGTACCATTTGGCTATCATGAGTTATTAAGGGGAAAAACCAGAAAAAAGTAAGGAAATGTTCCTTAAATTTTCAGGAATTGTAAGGTCAGCTCAGCAGCTGTCACAACTCAGAGAACGCAGGAGAAACTTGTGATTAAAGTTGTGTTATTTTAAAAGCAAACCACTGTGATGGTGAATTTTAAGGAGAAACATTACACAACTGAAGTATAAACTTCCGTTTCCGCTCAAATGTTTGTCAATAAAAGCAGAGATAGATAGCATAAAACTGAGTGATCAATGATGCAGAATATCTGGCTTGTTTAGCATGTGGGAACTTGTGCATATTTTAATGAGCAGCTCATTCTGGATACTCATTCTCAAACAAAGAGGTGGCAGCAGAACATCGTGAGTATCCTTTGGTTCCACTTAACTCCTTTCTGAACGGTTTCAAGCTTAAAATAGGCTTTTTTGCTGGCATTCTGGCTAGGAGTTGGATTTCACTTCCATATGAATAAGGACTTTAAAGGAAACTGTTATTCCATTTCAGGTGATCTTGTTTTGTCTTTCTCTGGGAGTTTGAAATGCTTTGCAAAGATTATTTTATGCGTATTGTCTGGTTTCAGCACCTTTGACACAAACAGTAAGGAAAACAAACAAACAAACAAGCAGCAAAAAAACTCTTTCATTTCTACACAGAGAGTTTGTGCCTATATAAGGAACTCCTCACTGACTTTGTGTCTGCTATAATACGGGGGTTTTCCCCTTACTAAGATATGCTATTAAACTAATATATTCACCTATTTCAGGCTGTAACCCAATGGACAGTTCAGATCTTCTTTTGAAATCTGACTAAAGCATTACGGTCATGGATTCCAGTTGAGGCTTGTGAAAAGGCAGCCCGGTACAGAAATATCTCCTCCTCCCTCTTTCCACCAAAAAGAAATCATGAATTTTAAGACTTCAAGATGTGGGGGCCTAAACTCAAGTTCAGTGACTTTTTAAAATTTCTGTAATGTGCTGTGACTTTCAGGAGATTGCTCTTGGAAAAGCTTTTTTATGGCTCTTCTTTCATTTCAGGTCTCTGCATAAAGATTCCATTTAGAAAAATCTCAAAAGTATTTATGTGCAAGAGGCAGTTTCTCCTCTTTGGTCTTTTGAACTGAGTGAGATTGAAGAAGGGCTATCTCGCCTAGGGCATTTGCTTTTTCTTCAATGCCTCATCCAGACAGACAGTGATACACTGTATTTGTTTTAATACATCTTTGTGTGCTATACAGCGTAGTTTAATATTGCTGCTTGTCAAGAATGCTTTGGTCTACATTGCTGTAGGCTAGGAAAACTGTGCTTACAAATTCTAATGCAGAAGGATATATATCTATTTTTAGACAACATATTGCAAGGTTTCAGATACACATTAAAAAAGTCATGTTAGATCTTTAAATACTTGTGATAGAATCACAGAATTGTAGGGCTGGAAGGGCTGTCAAGAAGCTTTACCCATGCCCTGAGACAGGATTAAATTATAGTTTGACCACTCGAGAGATGTTTGTCTAATATAGTTCCAAATGAAGGACATCACAGCCTTTTCCAATGCTTCTTCACTACAGTTATAATAATTTTCCCTGTTTTTCTCCATTACTCCTTGTCATAGCTCCGAGGGGCACAAAAAATGTTACTGTTGTCTTTGAAGGACATCCCCCTCCCTTTTTTTTCTTAAGCATTCTGTGAGACTATTATTACAGCCACATTTCCCAACCATTTTCCAGACCAAGCAAACATGGTTCCTACAATCTTCTCCCTCAAGAGCAGTACCCAAATGCCGGCAGAGTACTTCAAAGACAGCCTTCAGTTTGGGGCATTACTGCATTCATATAATATTATACTGCATTCATATAATATTATACAGCATTTTTTTTAAAATTGACATAAATATATAATATAAATACTTCCATTAAATTACATAGAACAATCCTGTTAACACATACTGGGTGTGGTTTGTGTGGTTTTTTTGGGGTTTTGTTTGTTTAAAATTATTTTTTGTTTGTTTAAAATTATTTTTTGTTTGTTTGTGGGTTGTTGGCTTGTTTGTTTCCTTCTACAGCATCTTATTTTTAACCATTCTATCAAATCTTGATTTCTGCTTGCCCTGTGATTTTTTGCATTTAGTGATTCTCCTTCCTAGCAATAGTACCTCAGTTAATTTCCTTTTCTTGACTTCCCATAATTTCTCCACCCTTTCTGAGAAAACCTTCTATTCTGTTCCTGTCCTCCAAGACTCTCTTCCAGTCTGGTAGGATCTAAACTGTTCCCTCCAAGTTCTTAATGTTAACTGTTCTGGTTCAGAGGCAGCTT
This sequence comes from Caloenas nicobarica, assembly GCF_036013445.1. Classification (NCBI taxonomy): domain Eukaryota; kingdom Metazoa; phylum Chordata; class Aves; order Columbiformes; family Columbidae; genus Caloenas; species Caloenas nicobarica. Next base: position 11,387,229 of record NC_088248.1, on the reverse strand, counting down.
GGACACACTCCTTAATAATACAAACAAATTAACTGAAATCTGCTGACTTCATCTATCTAAATGTACTCTGAAACACATTAAACCCATTTTAAATTCACCATTTTCTTCCTCTATCACTCTTGTTAAAATTGTGTTAACTATGATAAAAATCATCACAATGAACAGAAAATTATGCTAACTAGAAATGCCTGTAAAAAGATAAAAAACCTGAAACCAAACCAACACAACAAAACCACAGAAGAGAAAATAACACCCAATCAACTATTAACGCTTAAAAATTTTAAAAGGTATTTTAATCATAGAGTCTGACTCCATGTAATCATCATCATAATAATATTCAGCAACAAAATCCGGTAGTACTTGGGCACAGTCTTTTAAACAAAATGGCTTATTGAAATCAGTGAGGTATTTGCTTCTTGAACAACTACTTTAGTAATTATTTACACAGCAAACCTGCAAGCGTCCTGTTTAGCTCTTTGCACTGAAATAAATCGGCCTTTAAACATAAAGCTAATCTGACTCAAGACTTCATTCAGGTCCATTATTTTGTGCATGTAATACAGGAGAAATTTCACGGATGCAAATTTTACTTATGAGAGTCAAGTCATGTATACAGAAGTTTGGAGGACAGCAGCATCAACATGCTCCATGTGACAAAATCTAAATCATGAGTTGAGTAAAATTATGGCAGAAATGGTAAAAGATATAATTTCAGATTTTCTTTAAATATTTAAAGTCGACACATCTTTCCATGTAAGTATGCATGCACAAATTTTAATTATTATGTACAATCTATGACAATATATTGTTCATACATTATAAATTTTCAGTTGGTATTTTTTCAGTTTATAATACTTATCTATATATATTAATTCAATCACTACTTAAGAGAGGCCATGCTGTGCACATTACCAAATAGTGTCTCAGTCCTCAGGGCTAATTTGATACAATTACAGAACTTAGATTTTCATTAGCCTGAAGTTTAAGTGTATAATTCAATATAGCATAATTTTAGATATGAAATTGAGGGTTCAATGAAAATGGTAATACTCTGCCTGTAACATATTTTTCCATGCTTCTTTGAGCTATTGTTCCCTATCTATTTTGAATTTAGCATAAAGAGATAAATTTACAATCTGAGCTGAGATTTTACAGTATTAGCTCTTCAAAACAGTTTCACCTTCATCCATACTTGAAAGTCTTATCTTTATTTTAAGAAAACAAAACCAACAAGCAAACCATTGATGTGATCGTTCAGTGAAAGAAAGGTTGAGAGATGGGGTATGTCCTAGAATTTAATGGGCAACAGGGCAAACTTGCTTTCAGTTACAAAAGGACCATATTGACTTCAAAGTGGGAAGTACATTCCATGCAACACTATATAATGAAACAGATGGAAACCCAATATTCATCCCAAATTATAGTGTGACTCATGCAGTGATGTAGTGATTTATCATCTGTGAATTAGAGTCCAAGTGTGTTAGGTGCTGCTGCAAGCAGGCCTTAGGACTGGGCAAAAGCTGTGTAGATCCTGACTCAGAACAGCAATTTCATCCCATGGGAATGTCCTATCCTGCATGCCCTCTGCCCCTTCTCAGAGCAGCCAGGATAGAAAATGGGATCGTGAAATACCAGATAATATCAAAACTGGAAGTGAATCTTGACATATTTCATGTGGGATGTTCAAAGTCCTCAGGTCACTACTGGCAAAGCAGCGCTTGTTTACCACTTCATAGAACTGCATCCCATAGAGAGAGCTTGTGTTACCTGACTGCAAATGTTGGTCTTGACCTTGGAAAATAATCTATAGGGACATTAGGACCCCTTGCCATAGGTTTACTTGTTAATCTTACTGAAGTGTTAAGAAACACTGGAAGTGTAACCAAGGCTTAGTGGTTCAGAAATAAAAATACATCATGTGACTTAAAGACACAGAATAATGCCAAGTAATAAGATACCAATCAATTACAAAGATGCAGTACTTTAGTAAATAATCTATAGGGATTCTGGCAACACAGCGTTGTGCACTTCAAATCTGGAAAAAATCTGAATATGAATGATTAAAGTATTGCCTGAATTCTGTGATGCAACTGCCCCTCTTTACCACTTGCTGGTCTCCCTAATGAAACATCTACAAGACCAAGTGCTTTAGGTACCATTATTTCAGAAAAGCAGGTATGTTCTGGCAATTGCTGTCATAGCTGTCTATCCTCTAGTCTTAATGCCTGATAGGAGGGAACAGGTAAGGACACTGCTCATGTTCATAACCACACTTTGCGTGAAAGCAGAAACTGGACTGTACCTGCACCAATCAATCAAAAAAAAAACCCAACCAAACAAAACCCAACCCAAACCATTTTCTCTTTATGTATCTTCTAACAAGGTAAAAAGCCTGAAAAGAGCCACTCTCACAAGATAACCACCTCCTTCAATAATTAGACTAAATACTACCACCCACAGCAAAGATGGTACAACAGGCAACTAAACATGGGCTACAAAACCATTCAGAAAAGTCAGGTGAATGTTCAGGCAATTAGGCACACTGAACTCCTCTGCTCTCTTTACTTCTCCACAACATACATGCTGCCTACTATCATATGCAGAGGGTAAAATGTAACTTTACAACTATATTTTCAAAACCTGCTAATGGTGTTTAAGTAAATCACTGCCCTTGATTTAAATACAGTTAAGTGTGTGTCTGCATTTAGCACTTTGGGAACTTCTACTCTGTGCCACAGTGAAGAGCCATGGGATTGATGGTGTTGATTTTAAGTCCTGCTGATTTCCAGAAAAACTGAGTAAGTATTTTAGGAATTAAATATATGTGACAATAATACATGATTCACTAACTGGCAACAGAAAACATGTGCCATTTTTTCTTGAAGATTACATATGCATTTTTTCAGGTGACATTCCACTTCGGGGTTCAGTTTCAGTAACCAGACTTACAGGAGCTCACAAGAGAAACACTGCTAACATTCTGTCAGGAAATACTTGGGATTTAAAGCCTATGCATGATTGAGAGAAGGTGGGTGAAGACTATGATAAAAACTATACTTGCCACATGTTGGATGAGTGACCTATCTACTCTGTCAGCCTAAAGATAAGGGCAACTGTGTTAGATACAGATGTAATTCTGTGTCAGGCAGCTACGACATTATTTGCTTTCAAGGAAAAGTTTCATGTAGTTCAAGCCCTTAAGCATGACCATTTCTATCCTTCTCAAAGCTCTTTCATGTTATACTGTAATTCTGGACTCTGGCAACAATTCTGTGAGCTGAGTTTTAAGATGAGGTGGGAAAGAAAGAGTTTAATTGAATGAACTGTTGTATTAACTTTTGCACTTTTAATGGACTTCCTCAGAAGCAAAAGACAAGTGAAAAGGCAGGGGAAAAAATGATGTTTCTTAATCAGGATAATATTCTGGAGCATTATTTTAAACTAGGCTCTAGATTGTTACTGAAGTTCTAGAAAATTTACTTCCTCCTTTCAGAATGAACCTAGTTTATCCTTATCTGCTTTTCTCCAAGCTAAATAAATATGACAAAAGATGAGTTAGTAATAAAGGTTGGATTTGCAAAGAAGTCATAAGAAGCAGTTATTCAATTGTTATTGAAATCAGCTAAACAGGCTGCACAAAGCAGATCAAACATTGTTCTCTCTACCTTCAGGAACAATATTGCCTCCAATATAATTTTAGAAGTGTTACTTAAAGGGCTGAATACATCAGCAAGTTTCTGTATGTCCAGGTGTTGGAGGAAAAAACCAAAACCAAACACCACACCAAACAAACAAACTCAAACTACTCAGTCACAGATATGCTTTGATCTTCACATTTTTTAAACATCTGAAAAGGGATATCTTCAGGAAATCTTATATTTGTCTTTCTCAACCCTTATGCTTATGAAAGGAGGAAATTAAGGAGGAAAAAACCCCACACTTACAGTAAAGCTTTCCTTAGAAGACCATTTTCATTAACCATATTTTGGCCAGCTCTTATCGAATCATATCAAATATGATGTTTTGTAAAACAACATGCTACTCTGATTGCCCGAGGCTTCTGTCTAAAATAGTTGGGTTCGCATTTGTCTCTACCTTTGGAAAACTGATCAGATGATAAGAGAGAACAGGTCTTTGTAAAGATAAAAGAGATATATTAGCATCACAGTTGATGACTTTCATTATGTCTATTCATGGTAAAAGTTTATCTCCAGATAACCCATACAACTTTAAACTTTTTCATACTGTCCTTCAGAAAACATTATTTGAAACCTGAAACTAAGTTTAAGTATCATTCTCTCAAGTCAGAAGTTAAAGTTCTTTACAAGTGAAGTATCCCCACATACATACTACTACAAATATGAATCCACTCATTTAATTGTAGGGGCTTGCAAGAAAAAGATAGGAGATTTCAGACCTCATCTCGAGACATATTCCCAGGAGGCTGAGAGGTCAAAACCAGATCAATAGTATCTCTTTCCATGGGATGTGATTTTGCCAACACCACTGACTTCTTTTAAGAGTATATTTAGTGGAGCACGATCCTGGAGTAATTATGAATTGCTATTACCCCTGGATGTTGCAGCAACAAGAGAGAAAGGGCAGATAACTGTAGAAACACTGTCAGATTGAACGTGTTGCAACCTGAAAATTCCCAGTGCATGTCCCAGCTGCAAGGTTGTGCTGATGGCAGTTTATGATCGCATCACCCCCTTAAGTGCTCTGACAGGCACTCCTCCCTTTGGAGCTTTCTGCGCAGAACAACAGAGTAGTGGTGTATTCTTTAAGGAAATATTTCTAAGCCCTGATTTACTTTCTGTCCTTATAGATGCAGACCATTTTTTCACAGGTTGCTGTATGTGAGTGTTCAAGATATGTGTGCATATTGCTAATTTTACAGTATTGAAAGCAATTGCTGTGCTTCATTAAGCTTTTGGCACACCTGGAACATGGGTAAACAGCTTGCACTTAATATTTTAGGTATTCGTTGCCTAGTAATTACAAAACTAATTACCAAGATATTTAATATCTGCTTCATAAAAGCTTGTAATAATCCAACATATTCTTATGAAGATTGTTAGCAGTGTTTCATTTAAGGTAAACATCTTAATAAGTCAGTGTCAAAGGCCTAATGATGTATGAACATATCTTAACCTACTGCTTTGTTACAGGTGACTACATCGAGGACAGATTTTTCAATTCAAAAATAATTCTGAACATGTGCCAATGGAAAAATTTCTACCTTATGCTTTTAAAACCCACCAGACAGGTAAATATTCAATTATTTTTATTTCTTAGACCCAGATCTACAAAGAGACCAAAATACTGAGAGAAGAACTAGAACAGAATAAAGCATCAATATCTAAGCAGGTAAATCTCCAACCACCATCAACCCCTTACATGTGAATGTTTCTAGCAGTATCATAGTTCTCCCCATGTGACTAAATTAATAATTTCTATGCCATACCTAAAATCGGTTCTACCTTCATGAGTAATCTGATGGCTATTTTATGGCTACATCTTCTCAGGAGCATCAAACTAGCTGCCCACCTGCCTATCCCACACTAGGTCAAATCAAACAGATGCCCTTCAAACATGCAGAATACACTCTTAAATACAAAAGACAGCCCTTGAGCACTCCTTTTCCACAGTAACTCAGTGGATAAAGCATCGGTCTGGGATACAGAAAAGTCACATTCACTGTTCCTTTAATCTGAAATGATTCAATTTAAGTTGCCCTCATTGGGTGCTCTATACACGTCACTATAAATTGTCTTGGCTTTGGGGAGACATTGCTGTGGTGGCATAAACATGTAATATCAGTAACATATATTTGAATTACTATTTGAATGATTTTCTACTGTCAGGAGAGTTCACGTCTAAATACCACAATACCACCTCATCATAGTTTGGATTCCCTGACAGGATTTTATCTTATAATGGCAATTAATATCCCCCTCCATCTGAGGAAAAAAAAAAAAAAAAAAAAAAAAAGTTTGAATATGGAGAAGACAAAAATGGGAAGCCTTACAAAATCTGCAGCAATATTTTCTCAATGAGCAATTTAAAATAACTTGCATAGACAATACTTATGCCATGTACAATATTACAGCCCCATGGACAGCAATAGTCCTTTCTAAAGGGAAAAATAAAATGTAATAAACCCACATCTATACTTATACATATAAAAATATGAATGAGTTACAAAATCTCTTCTGAGAACAAAACAAAAGGAAACAAACAAAAGCCTTTTCTTGTAACTGGCATTATGCTGGAATAATGTTCTTCACAGAGAATCAGCAACATGCAGACACCCTAGATTGAATCCTTTCACAAAGTGCAATCACATTTGAAACACAAAACATAAAAGATGCAAATCCTCAAACCTGTCCAAACACCTCCAGTACGTGCCACCCTGTGTTGTAATTAGTCATGCTATTGTGCTTCACACAATACCAGCCACTTCACATACTCTATACACCACAGTACACAAAGTTAGCACACAAGTTAAAATTAAGAACATGTTGTGAGATAAATTGACTAAAACGACTATAAAAACTGAAGAATAACATAGCTATGTAAAATTCTTAAGAATTAGAACAGGATCTGCCAAGACTCCTCCTCATTATTTATCTATGCTGTCAGAACATCTTAAAATGAGCCATTAAAACCAAGCTGGCATTAGGATTGTGATGATTTGCACAGCCTAGACTCAAAACACTCCTAAGCAATTGCTCATGCTGGAAAGCCTTATAACCAGTAAAATATTCTTACAATTGAGGTGTTCTGTCTTCGAGCGAGGATCTAGTTTAGAGAGTGAAAAACATAAATTAGGTAGGCAGGAAAAAAGCAAACTGCTTTCCCAATTATCTCTGTCAAGGCTAGTTACTGCAGGAAAGGCTCTTTTTAAATATAGAAAGCATGTGGGAAGCAGAAAAGTTTAAGGTTGTAGTTAGTTTGAAGGTTGCATAATTGAATTTGATAAACCTACATTTTCCTAGGAAGCTTTAAAATTTTAGAAGATAAATATATAATAAAAATAAACCTAGTTCAGCAGGTTTTGCTCTACAAAACGACATACCTTCATTTCATGAAGAAAAAAAAAATCACTTTCTCCTCCTTTTCAGAACACAATCAATACCCACTTTCCCCTTCATACTTGCTTCCTCAATACCTTAAAAAAATAACCCAGGAAATACATTCAGTGCAAGGGAATACAAGGTTATCGAAAATACTTCTTAATGTAATTTATGATCCAGCCAACATTAATTAAATTATGCCGGAAATGTATTTTTCTACAAACTTTAGCTCTACCACCATCATGAAAAAATGGTAAGGACAAATGCACATCAGTGAGAAACCAAAGGACAGGTTTTCCAGTAGCTAGATAGTTGCACAATGACCTCTCCTTTCTGACTCTTCCAAGCACGACACTACCACAATTTCACAGCAAAACCACAGATAATTTCCAGTTCACTCAACTCAACAATTTCTATCACTTTTAAACTGATTTAAAAAAACCCCACTCAAATAATAAAATGATGCATTAGTAATACTGTCTCTTAAGACAGATAACAACTGGTAGTAAAACCAGAAACAGATTTAAGTCTCAAGTTCTAAATTTGTCTATCTTTTGTTTTCATTGCTGCCCACTTTGAACCATACAGTGTAACAGGATATTGTCTTTTGAGAGAGTCACAGCCTGGAGTTCGCATAGAGACTTCTGTTGTCAATGTTTTGCTCCTGATGTTGCAAAGAAGAAAACCACTAATCCTGTAATCTGAGTAAACTGCAGACTGTCTCTCTCACCTGAGCTGGCTTTGAGGTAGCTCAATTCTGTACCATTAAGATTGAATTTACTAGTCCAGAGCTCAGAGTAAACCATCAGATTCTGTTTTTCGCCTAGAACTGTGGTTGGCTTTTGCAGCTTCGTAGACACAATCTGCCTTCCCTTTCTCATCAAAACTAAAGACTTTCCTGGCAATGGTCTAGAAACAAACATGAAGCTTCTATCAAATATTAGTTTTCCAATGAGAGCACAAGCCTGTACAGAAAAAAATATGATGACTGGCCAGAATACAAAAAGTATTAATTTGAACATTTAAAACTTCATAGTTTTCTGTTTTACAAATGCAGATGAGCTTTTCAAATCAGCACAGAAGCTTTACATTCCAAAGCCGAAATTTCAAGAGGAAATCGTTGGGAAATGAGCACTAAACCTCAGAACCTCAATTAGTGTTTAGTCACGCAGCTCCCTATGAAACCAACAGAAATCCTACCCTGAAAGCTGTTTTTCTCTCTCACCTCAACACAAATAGTCTATTCACAATGATACAGATTGAATAATTAGTGAAAGCTACAGAACAAAGAGCTGTTGGCTCTCACGAATGGGTTACATCGCACACGTGGTCTGTAAGATGCCTTAGGCAACAAGCAAAACTTCCTCTTCTCCAGTCTGTATAACTAAGTAGTGCAATATCTGGAAAAAAATCTGGACTTAAAAGTGCTGTACCTCATAATTATTTGGCTTATCAATACAGATTCAGGTCTGCTCCTCTATAAAGTTAGAGTCAGGAATGAGTACATCTGCGTCAAGTTCCACAAGCAAAACAAAACCAGTTTCTGTTAAAGAATGAAAGACACCAAGAAAAAAAAACGGAAGCACGGTACCAACTCAGCAGTAAGGTATAGACAAAAATAAAGTTCAGTATTTAGCCATTTCAGTTCCGGGATCATGAAGACACAGACCAGGACTTTGAAGTTGAGGCTGGCCAGCTCATCACTGCACAGACATGCGAATAAGAAATAGCACTTGCTGAACAAGTTAGAGCAGCAAGAGGAGAACTGTGTCAGCTGATACCAGAGTGCAAAGGGTGTCATATTTTGATAGCACATAAAGCACTTTCTAGATGAACAGCTGTATCAGAAACAACACTAGTGACAGGCTCCTGAACTAAAGATCTTACAAGGTGTTATATCTACCACTAGATGCTTTTACGCACTCATTGGCAATAAATCAGTGCAATGGTGGTATTTCATTTCTTGCTTTTTGCTAATAGCGACGTTGGTGAGGATGGGGGCTTGATTAATTGCATTCAAGGTATTATCTAGTATGACTTATTTTTACAATGGAAGCAACTAAGAATTGCAGTCATATGTCGCTCTCTTCCCCATCTAAAGCAAGCATCACAAGATCTCTTACAAATATTTTTGTTCCCGCTTTATTCATTCACCAGCACATCAAGGCATACAGGAGTCATCCTATCTGCCTTTAGCCACCTATACCTACATAAGCCACTTATTTTTGCCTCCTTAGCTGTCTAGTGCCTACATGGCGCGCAATTCAAATCCTCACTCACCACGAAGGAACTAGAACAGAACAGCTTCTAACTCTAGTTGAGTACTGAAGTTACCAGACACAAGTTCTTAAACTTAGGCAAAACTTGCCTGACAATTTCAGGGAATTTTTCAGCATCACAGAGCACCTGAGCTAGAGTGATATAAATGAAGTCCATTTGAATTTGACAGCCTGTAACTTTACACTGGTAGAACTAACAACAGAGCTATTCTTTTTGACTTCCAAATGCCTCCAACTTCTTGAAGCCACTGCCTATTGTACAAAAAAGTCACATGTGGAACCTCTCTCAGTGTTGTCAGTTTGATTTCTTGGAGAAGCATATTTTCACTTAAGAAAAGTAGTAAGAATTGAAGCAGTTTAGCTGCCTCTGTAGCACTCTAACAACGTAGCTTCCAGCATTCTTTAGTTATGTTCCCTGCTTATTCTCTGGGCAAATCAAACTTATACTAATAGAACACAATAGCTGTATCTGCAAACTCTTACAGACTGTTACATATCAGCTACAGAGAAGGAATTTTTGCAGTGCTAATGAAGGGCTCTGGGAGGTTAGACTCATTGAGGGCAAACTTCCATTTCTTTCCCAACTTTCCTAAACAAGAAATGAAACAAACAGCAAACCCCACTAGAGTCAGATGTTAATCTCACTTAGCTAGATGCAGCATCGAGTAACTGCACTGATGTAAATGCAGTTACTTCAGAGTAACAACACAGTATTAGAATCTAGGCTCTGATTTTCATTTTAACCTGAATTAACTATGTGAGGAAGACAGGAATAAAAAGGAGGACCACCTAGTTGCAGATTTTAATGACCGTGATCAGGTTTATTTAGCATGTTTTAATTGGGAAAATTGACTGCATGCTACAGGATTTTCTGACATCAGCTAACACTGTTCAGTCTGTTCCCAAAACCAAACAGAGTTTGAAATCTTTCATTATTTTACTCTCCCACTCTTTCCCCTCCATCAAGAATGGGTTAGGATCATGGCAGCTCTGCTCTCTGAAGAGATTTGAGGACTATTTCCTGGCTCACAGGTGGAGTCAGGAAGGGTATTTAAGCACCTCCTGGCAAGTTCATGTTCATCTTATAATAAAAGCGCTCTGTTAAAAACATTTTCCTTCCTAATGCCTATCTCACATTGTGCTTGTGTAGTCTGGGAGGTTTCTTCTTGTCTTCTGACAGTACAACTACTCTTTAACTTGACAAAGTATTTAAAAATTGTGAACTTAGCACTTTACATTTCTCTGCTTTGTAGACTGTAGAATATGCATGAAATATCCTGTGCCTTTCTTTGTATATCCTAAAGCCTGTTAGTCATGTGTGTAGGAGGTCTGTTTGTAGTAGTCTCACTCCTGTGGTTGTGATACACAGTGAGAATCAGAGATGTTGCTGAACAGACCAAATGTAATTGCACTAAAGCGGTGTAGCTACTGCTGCTTTTGTACTTCTGTATGTGACTGCCTGCTTTTCACATGTTGCTCTACAAAATAAACATTGCTAAGGGTGACTGCAGAGAAAACTGACTAGTGGTCATATCCATTTGTAAAAAAACTGAACAGGAGGCAAGGTTACTTAACTAACCTTAACACTAGTTACATGAGGGCAAGGGGGGAAAGGGAGGGATGGAGGGAAGATCCATCTAAAGTAGCTTAGAGGAAAAATTCAAAACCAATTGACTAGTTTGGTAAAATTACAAGGAAGTAAAACTAACCTTTAGACAGAAAAGTCCCTAGGTTTTGGTTTTGTGGTTCATTTTTGTTTGGTTTTTAGTAAGAGGTAATACACTACACTGCTTACAATGTCTGCAAAGAGAAGGCAGAAGGCTACCTCAAAGTTAATGTTTTCCATTTAAGATTTTTTCTTAATTTCTTCCAATAATGAGTATGAACAAGTTACATAGACCTTAGTGGTTTGAAAGCCTACTTTGGACTGGGTGAGCTATCTGTCTGGAAACAGACTCCTAAGACACATAGCATGATACTATATGGTAGACACAAAACTTTTTTTTTTATCAGAGCCTGATTTAAGTTTTCAAGGTTATTTTACATGTTAGATGACACATCATCCCCTGAAACAATGGCTTGGAAATATTTTTCAAATTAGAAGACCTAACAACAAATTCCTCTTTAACCACCACAACATCTGAAACTAAAATACCTCAGAGGTTTTGCAGTAAACTGTTGCAGGGTGGGATATGAGGCAGAAAAAAAAAAAAAAATATATATGTATATATTTAATTTTAAGAGAGGATGCTCTGTTTCAACAGCCATGAAGTATAAATTTGAATTGCTTTTTTCTTATGCTATTGGCTAAACCCCAAACAAAGCAAAGTACAACAAAAAAGTCAGGTCCTGTTGTATTTGAACTATACTAACAGCAAACATGCACCTTTTTCTGCCAAGTTAAAAAAAATATTGACCTTCTCTGGTCATACAAACTGAGCACTACAATTCAATGAGAAGCTCCTTCTGTTAATATGTTATGAAGACCACACAAATCAGAGACTGTTCAATGATTAACTGAACTCCAACAGAGATGTAATCTAGCAAACACGTTTAACAGTGGAGTTATCTACCCAAGTAGTTTCCTGCGTGAGCTTTACATGTTTCTACTCACACTTATCTTTTATTCCACAGCAGGATACAACAGTAATCAAAAAATCACCATGAAGGACTGTTTCCTGTGGTTATGCAATCTGTCCTCAAATCAGTGGGATGCTAGTTACAGCAAAGGAAGATTTGGGTCTCCTATGCTCCTTAAGGAAGAACATCATTTAAAAACAGTCGCGATTGACCTAGAAGTCCTTTGTGACAAGTAATAAGACTTCAGCTTCTCAATGCCTAAATGTAATGTGGCACCTTTATGACTTTACTAAAACATAAAATCCTGCTTGTTATCAGCATCTGTGAATTAGTAACATCATCTACTGCATCCCTTATTCACTGGGATGCGACCAGTAACAGTGGTGTCCCACAGACACACTAGCCAGCAGTACTGAACTTGGATTCTGTCCTTCGCCTGAATTCTGCCATTTCTCTGACCAAAAATAGCAAGTCACTCCAATATGATTCTTACCAATTCCTTTTGGGAAGCGAGACCAAATAAGCTTCAAATATATTCTTTCAGCAGAGCAGCAAGACTATGGGGAAAGAATACCCTTTCATTGTTCCAATTCTTTCTACATATTTTGGTACAGGATAATTCCCAGAATTATTTAAAGGCAACTTGGAAGAAGTTCAAAAATGAAACAAAACTTTAAACTTCTAAAGCACTCTCTTTACTACTGTGAGGAAATCACAAGGCAGATCTCTGCTGTAGTTCACAGGACCAGCCCTGTCCCAGCTCACTCACCTGCTGTTAAGACTACAAAGAACTCTGATCCTTATTCGTTTTTTGTGAAGCTACAAAAATCTGATGCAATAAAATCCTAAATACTGAAAAACTTGGAGGTATTCCAAGGAAGTAGTGAGTGCAGGAGGTACTGAACTTGCACAGAGGTATTGGCTCTTGACCTCTTCTTCCCTTTCCTGCTACATCTTCCAGGAAGTAAATGCTTCCTGGAATATATATACATATAAAAGGTGAAAAAGCCTCAACGTATAAAACATGACAAGGAGTTGAAATAAGAAAAAAATTAGGGCCAAATATGAGTAGTAATAACACAGTTGCACATATTTATATTAACATTAGAGCCATAGTACTTGGTTTCTTTGCACAGTTTACACTCATCCCGTTTCTACTTTCAGTTGGAAAATACGGTTCAGATGACAACGCTTAACAAGTTTTCTGGATATTAGCTCAACATGTCTCCGACATACTGCTAATTTCAAGGTGCCCGTAAGGTATGTCAGTTAGCTTTATGGCAGCCTTCAGTAAAATCTGTATTATTGCATGTTAACAGGCAGATGCTTCTCACTACTGCCATCTCATGGTACTGAGCATACCCGAAGTGCTCAGTGAAATATTGGGGAAGTTTCTTAATTTCTCAATTTTACAGATGCACGTCAGCTTAGAAAGCTGCGTGTCTCTCTGCATGTAAGCTTCAATTATACTGATGCACAAACAAGTGGATAGTGGAGAAATTGTAAGTCAGAGGCATCAGCAATAATTCACAAAAGAAAACTGCATTAGCACAATGAATGAAAATTGAATCCCGTGAGACAGAAAAGAGTTTTACAAGACACAGTGTTCAGACTCTTAAAAAAAAAACCCAAACCACCATTATGGTGGGTAAAACAATCTCTAGTTGAAACTCCATTATTTTGAAAAAGGAAGTACGATGTAATGACTGTATTTGCTGTACAATATTTATTCCCTTTGATTTCACACAAGACTAATTAAGTGCTTAATCAAAGAAAAATATAAAATGGAAGTATTTTACTACAAATGCCTAAGAAAGGAGGGATTTTCTCTTTAAGGTTCTTCATTGAATTAATTTTCAATGCAATAAAAATAAAAAAAATGGTAAAGATCAATGAGTCAAGTGCTACAGCTGCTACTAAGTGCAGATCAAGACAGAAGCACTAGTGCTGAGTTCAAGGTGAGTTAGAATTTCAGGGTATGTCACAGTAATTATTTTATTTGTTTCAAAACTTTAATTGAGATAAAGAATAGAAATAAAGGCATATAAAGATGGTATGAAATGTCAGTGAATTTTAGGCGACTTCTTACCATGGAAGATTTATGTTTGACAAAACCAAACAAAAGTTGTTGAAAACAACTATCTAACCCACAAAATACCCTGTAGTAGCACTCGGAGTGATGCTTGCTGTCAGTTCAAACATTTCTCATGACACTGAGGGAATTGCCTGTTTGGCGAGACAGGTCAGCACATGACCAGAAACTATAACATGGAAAATGGAAATTCAGTCAGGGATCCCAGCGAATATAAAAATAAGGAAAAGAGACAGCTCCTTGCATGACAGCATGCCAGGATTTAAAGAAAATAGATGTGCTTCTTTGAAAAACAAAAACAAGAGCCAGTAACATTTTCTGAGGAAAACCAAGATTTTCTGCAAAATCATTTGAAGTTTTTGTTCATTCTAAACCAGAACTTTCTGTGAGGTCCTGCCTTGACAGATGTAGAAAAGCAAAATGTCCACTTGAAAGATGGACCAGAAAACATAGATATATAATGAGGTTGGTTACATTATAAGGTAGATAAATGCAAATAAAAGTTTTTACTTTAAATCACCATCATGCCCCCAGTTAAAATTTAGGAAGCAGTAAATTTTGCTCCATTCAGAAACCCAAAATGAAGTCATGTTGCTCCAAATGTAAAGTTTTACCAATCATTCCACACAGCTGGTGAAACACGCAGGGCAAGAGAAGGAGGAGAAGGGCCCAAAAGCAAAAAGTAAATAGCAAAATAAATGATTCAACAACAAATACACTTCAGTGTTTTTCCTTTAAAAGAGCAGGCTGTAAGGTCACAGTAGTAGGGATCTGATTAACAGTCTGAAGTGTATTGCCAAGATGATGAATGTATTTGAGCAAATAGAAGGTCTGCTAAATACTTGAAGTATAAAACATTAAGATTTTAAAAATGGGTACTCAAGTATTTGAGTGCTAGTTTTGAGTGAACGGGCACTGTTGTTCGGCAGATGCCACAGCTTCTATAAACTCTACAATAAGAAACATGGTTTCGTATCTTAGGGTTCCTGAAGCTTTCTGTTGGATAGGCAGAACCACACATAATGCTCAGTTTCTACACATTATTCAATATAGCCTACTGCATAGCCTCATACTTATGGGTTACCACTACAGTTCGCTGGTGTGCACAATTCCACTACATCATTGGTGTCATCTGTAAGTACAAAGACGAAATGTACTTTTCCAGAGCAGTAAAACAAGGAGGCTTGATTTGAGCATCATTGTAAAACAGAGCTTCTTCAGCTCTTCACAATACAGACCATACCTCTATAGAAAAAATAATCATTTGGTCTCCAATTTGTGACTGTGATCTAAAACTACCTAGTAAATAACTAATTATTTTTTATAGAACTGTCTTGAGGACACTGATTATTTACTTTTTGAAATTACTTAAATCATAGTATTACTACTTTTGTTCTTCCTTTTACATGAGGAGCAGCTCCAGAATGTGCTGTAACCAGGCTCCCTGGGCTGTAAGATCTCCCACTGGCTGCTGTGTGTCCTGGCACCATTAAAGTACGACTACGGTGTGATTACTGGGTTCCTGCAATGTAACCTCTCCCTGATTTAGTGAGTTAGGTTGGTTCAGCTGTCTACAATACTTGAGATGCAATTATGCAACAGATAAAGCCCCCTTTAATGCTAATGTCATCTCTTTATGATGTTATATGTGTGTTCATTAGATCTCTTGGTATCTGAAATATTTTATGACTGTTATGCCTCCAGGTTCTCAAGGGGAAGTGATAAAGTCATAAAAATTCTGATATTTGCTTCCTTCTTCTCACCTCTCATCTTCTATTTACATGAGGTTGCACTAATGCTGTCAATTATCCAAGCATCATTTGATTTTTGGAAGATGTACTTTTTCTACCTACTGCTCAGATAAGAGAAATGCTCTGAACTGTATAATTTCAATTCTTTACAGCATGCGTGGAAAGAGAGAGAGGTTATTCCTGAACTTTAAGACAGTCCCAATTTTATTTATGACTTCAGTCTTGCTTTCCATTTTCATTTTTAGTGATAATGACTTGTTGTCTTTGATAAGAATTTTCAAGGTCCTTTGTGAACTCTTCCTTGCTATTGTCTCCTATATAGCTTTAAAAATTTCTCAGTGCTTTATGAATAAATCTGCCAAATAAAGTCTTATACCACCTGGAATAAAAGGAAAAGATTTCAAGTAATTCACAGAGATAAATGCTTTAACAAAATATAATAAAGCTGTGCTTTTCTGGTTGTAGGTATTTCCATCCTAGTAACATCCTGCTGTGATACACGGTCATCTAGTCCAGTGAGCTGCTTTTTGTATAGATCAGCATTGATTCAGCCACCACTACAATCATAAGAGGAATCAATGAACACTAACATGCCTGAATCATTTTATAGAAAAGACCTTACTAATTCATTTGATGCAATTTTTAGATTTCCAAGAATATTACCTCTCTTCAAAGCCATTGTCTATATATAAGTATATATGTATTTTGGGTACAGGCTGTGATATTCTAGTTTTCCAAACATCCAGTAAAATAGTGTCTCAAAACCTACACCAATAAAGAATGTTGCCATATCATTTTATTGTACGTTACTAACATTATAAACTATTTCAACTTTGATTAAATCTAAGATTCACTGAAATGGATGAATAATGGACAATCTTTCCGCTACTTGATTACTAAAGAGAGAAACAAAAATCTTTTCCTGCTGTAGTTAAAATGATTAAAACTCCACAGGGATTAAATTCACTACTTAATGAAATGAAGGAAAAAAAACCCCGCAAACCACTGTAAAGACTGTCTTAACTGGCTCTTATCAAAGGTGTTGTAAAACGTTCATGTTCTATTGTCGATGGGACTTCAACAGAGATACGTTATATTGACAATTAATCTTGGCTCCCTAGAGAAAGGGTAATTTTTTTTCAATCTAAATACAGCTAATACTTTAAAACAACAAAGCCAGAACTAGTAGTAATCCTTCTTAGTACGAAATTTTATAAAATAGTATCATCCTGGATTAAATGAAAGTAGAAACGAGAGTTTCAAAAGCTTCTTTCTACTAAGACAATTACCAAAATTGCTGAAATCTGATACTTATTTATGAAACAGCTAACCTAAAGAATAAAACAGGAAAACTAGTTTCCAGGAAAGCCAAAGGATTCCAAAGACTACTTTTAAAGGCAACTAGGCATAGAATACCAGGAAAGGACTCCAATTCCTTGAAGTCTCGTGTTTAATTTCGGGACTGTTGTCCTCAAAAGGAAACTCAGGGTCCTGAATTCAGGGTCTAGGATCAATATATATGATGGGGGCAGAGGTATGTACCTCTGCGTGGGATTCAAAGCAACCAACAAACTGAGTAAAGAGCTTGAGCTGTGTAAGTCATGAAAATGACCTTTGACTGCTTAGAGGAATAAAGAAATATAGAGCACTAATGTAAATGAGGAAGGGCTCAAGTCAGAGCAGTTCTGAAATCTCTACACCCATAAAGCAAAGCTACCACACTTGGGCCTAAGAGAAATCATCTCTGATGACTGCAGGACCACAGATGTTCCTGCTTCCATAGGCAGGCACCTGTGACTTTTCCCTAAACAGAAAATCAAGAGAGGCGAGTCTTAGAACACAGTAAGCAGGTGAGAAGGTATGAAAATTCTGGGAGTGATCATCTGTCCAGCACTTGAATGCTGTGCTCTGAGCAGTTTGCCTTTCCATCAATGGGGACACAATCACTTTTGCTCTGGGCAGAGCCTGTGCTTTGTAAAGGGCCTGTTCTCACCCTCTGGTATTCAGTGATCTCTCTTGCAAACCCTGCTAGGCTCCAGCTGTAGAAGCACCTACTTCTTGCTCAGAGGTGCCCGAGGGCTCAACCGCTTAGACTTTCCAAGTCAGTAGCAACTCTGGACACTCACACACTGAGTGTACGTATCCCTGAGTGACAGCTACGCTCCACACAGATACAATATGAAAGAAATGTGTCTAAAAGTACCAATAAACAGACACTGAGGTTTTCAAGTCATGAAAAATATCAGTCAGATAATTCTAGAAGCATTAGGAAATAACAACATGAATTGCTCAACACTTTTCAAAAATCTAGGAATTATTAGTTTATCTACCTTACCATCTTTGAAATTCTCTCTCAAAGTTAATAAATCACTTTATGAAATTGGAATAACTATTGCTTTTACATTCCTACCCAGAATGAAGCAGTTATTAGCGTACAATTTTACTAGATTACATTATCATTGAGATAAATAAATTCCGTACTTTTCTACAACCTCCTCACTATATCAGGTTTAACAGAATTACTTCAGAAATTACCAACAAAACCCCTCCAAGTTACAGCTTGCTAGTTTGTCTTGTCATCTCTACATCTATCACTTACCTTGAAAAGCCCTTTGGGAAATGAACTATCTGCATTTCCTTTTCAGAGCAGTAGTCATGATGTACAAATTTAAATAATAAAATTAATAATGTATTTATGTGCAAAATCACACAGAAACATCAAGGAACTTGTGTTATGCTTCTTCCCTCCCTCCCCAACCATCAGATCTTTGACACGGAATTTGAACCCTCAGAAAATGGTATAAAATCTGCAAGTTATTAAAACAATCCTAGCCTAACTGCAAAGGGACCAATTCCAGCTTCCTAATTATTTTTTTTTTTTTTTTTCACATAGCAATCATCAAATTCATAATCTTCAGATTCTCCATGTAAGCAGGCAACCACAAATTAAAAAAGGGGCTCAAGAAAACCAAGGTGCCCCAAACCCTTCGCAACAATCTCATACCTTACTTAACACATTCTGGTGTTTCTTTCTCCCCTTTAAATGTGAGAAGTTTTCAAGAATGGACTGAGTGCCAGCAACTGCTGCTGCCAAGGGAGAATGTAGCAACAAGGGAGAGGTGAGAGCACCACAGGACCGCCTCATGGACAGAAACTGCTCCAGAACATACCATAAAAATCTGTGGGAACTCAAAAGAATATCAGAGCCAGCTCTGGTTGCCTTTGCTTTGCATAATGGGGTGATGTTGAACAGATTAACTGTGGTACATGAACATCCTCTATGACTACAAGTATTTTCTGTGAAGGTGCTAAGGTTTTCCATATCTTCAAAATTCTTGACTTCACAAATGCACAAAAAATGACACAGCTATCATACTCAAGCCTATCAGAATATACACCATCCATATTATATTCTAATTATAGTAGCTTAGGCTGAGTATTTATAGTAATTCCTTTTGCTTATTAAGCATCACTGTACCCTCAAGCCAAGTTTGGTAGCAGAGATCAGTCAAAATACATTTTTAATGCTGTCTATATTCCCCATGGTACCTCAGAGATTTCCCTGCCCCCTAAGAGATATGCCTTCTGGGCACCAAGGTTTCAGGTTTAAATAAAACCAAATTGATTCTGTAGCTGCATTCTTGTGTGTGTGCGCTAGTTTGTTTTTTGAGGGTTGTGGGGTTTTTCTGGGTATTTTTTTTTTCCCTGACGTGCTTTTTTAATTAAATGTCAAATCCATCTTGGCACTGGAAACACAGTGTATGACTCGTATTTGAGGACAAGCTGTCAGCTTGTCTCTTCCTCTGTCAACCTCCCATCTGCTCTACAGAGATTAGTTTGGGCTATGGGATCACTATTTGGTGGTGTCTTATTCTGTATATGGTTCAATAACATACAATACAGGACAAGAAAACAAGGCCACCTATGTTTTTCTATGAGTTTGAGTTACAGTTCCAAAGCATTTGAGGATATTTTAGGAATTTACTCAGCCACTAAATTACAAGAAATCTAAAATATTGCTTAGCATTAAAGACACAAAGAGCATATCCGTTCACATCTGCCAGTCCAATTTCTAGTATTAGTTGAACTGTATTTAACCCAAACCCAAACCACTTCCTGGAAGTGACATTTCTATATGCTGGTGGCCTAGTAGATAGGACAAGGTTTTAAAAACTAGTGTTCCTGGTTATCTTGTAAACTACTGACTTCATTGCACAGCCTCAAGGAAATCATTAAGTCTCAGTTTTCATTCTGCAAAATGGTTATTGGTTCATACAGATACCTTCACTGACTTAGGAGTCAGCCAGCTCACAACTTAAACCCTTTCCTAGCTGCACATTTGCACTGAATTTCATTAGTTTTGCTATCAGGTTTTTGTAAGGCCTTAATTATCTGATTGAGCTGGGGCCCTGGTTACGAATAGTCAGTTTTATGTTTTAGGTAAAGATGCTAGAAATACTGAAAGGCTGCATCTAATAAACACTGTTACCAAAGAGAGACGGTAATGCCAGAGGGTACAACAGCATTTTACACAGTTGGTAGGTACAGTGCCATTGCATGCACAGAGACTAATATGAATTGAATGCCAACCATGACTTTCCTTTCTTCATAGAACAACAATGCTCCTTTGGGGTTTTGACCCTACTGGATAAGAAACAAGGATAATAGTAGGTTGGACTGAAAAACCTAAGAAAATGGTTGGGCAATGAAATAAAGAGACAGCAGGACTGTGGTTTTAAAACTCTCCTATGCTGTTAGCAAAACAATGCATGAAACACAGTAATTGTACGTGTGCACAACCAAATTAACCACACACATTTAGTATAATCTTAAACTCAAAGACCAAATTTGAAAAATTGCATTTTGTAGTCATTTGATAACTGTGCTTTATTCTTCATTGTTCACTTTATCTAGATTATTTAGAATCCATTATACCGTGTGCAAGTCAGTGAATTGTCAGATACCAGATGTAAACAGCCAAAAATCATGGCAATATCCATAAGAAGTGCTCATGACTGTCTTTTCCTAATTATGTCTGCAATCATGAAAGTTGTGTGGGAAATACTTCAGTGGATTGGAGTATGAAGAAAAAAATACTCAGAAATGAGTACACAGAAGTGAAATTGTTCCTGTGAAGCTCTGAAGGAAGCAGGACGAACCACACTGTTTGAAGACTACAGCACACAGCCTTTCCAGTGCTATGGTCTGCAGCATTTGTCGGCTGTTACATGAAGCATACACATACTAACCCTCTTCAAATGTACAGGGAGACAGTTAACGGTCAGGGCGCATTTTTGGTAGCAGTGATTTTTTCCTTTTCCCTTTAATTTATCTACTGTTCTGATCAGTTCTACCTCCTCAACCACAGTGCTATGAAGTTAAATAAATAACTTCGGGACCAGAAGAAAACTTGATTACGCAGGATTCAACTACATGTTGCTTTAATGGGAGCTATCCTAAATAGATTATTGAAATAACTGCATGTCCTATCAATACCAGTACAGCTCATACCCACTTCACTATAGATTTTTCTGCCAGAACCTGTTAAGATTTAACACCTCTCTTTGATCCAGTGGCTGTTTTTTCTCCCCAAAGACCAAAAGCCAGGATCAAGCGAAGCCCCTTTAATAATCTCACACCACAGCTTGTGGCTCTGAGAAGGAATCTTTGAAGGGTTTAACATGAATAAGAGAAACACAACAGGGACACCTTATGTGATAGGAGAATGGAATCTAATTCACTGCTAGCGTCTTCATATGTGCAAAGCTAGTTAAGACCACTTTAATCACCGTAAATTTACCATAATGAGAAGATTCATGCATTATGCACAGTAGTATGTCATCGCACATTTCATTTTTATATGCAACAGAAGAGCATAGATAACAGAAGATAAACTTGCTTTAAAATCCAGTTCTAACTGGGTCATACAAATTTGTCTGTATTAAACTCCAGCTTTGAACAGAGGTATACATCAAAGATCAGGATAAACAGTGATGTAACTGATACAAAAGTAGATTTCGTAGTAAAGTTGTTCCTGGCATTTTCTGCATTAAGACATGTGTACAGTACCTTTAAAGAAACATTCACAAATCCTCAAAATAATACAGTTTACTATTGTTAATTTTATTAGGAAGGAGAAATAAAATCACTTGGCAGTATTAATATTTCAGTAATGCATTATTTTAAAAAAATGAATTAAAGTATTTGAATTACATTTCAAAAGAATGCTCAAGAAAGAAATTTCAGACTAGCTGGGAGACAGGAAAGCTGTTAAGCAAATATGAAAATAACTTTTAAAACAGGCTAAGTATATATAGATGTAGATATTTTATTTCAATATCAAAAGGTCAGGAGGAGGCAAGCATCTCTGCCTCAGACTCGTTCTTCATCAAGGATTCCACTTGTGTCCCATGTTGCACTGTTCAGTCAGCCCCATGAGGAGAGATTTCTAGAGTTGGAGATTGTTGATTAGCTTGGAAACTGGACAGACAAAATAGCACTGGCTCTACCACTTACTTACTAATTCTTAATTTCTTACAGACATCTGGACAAGCTTATTGGCTGTTGGAGGCAGAGCTACAACATGTAGGAATAAACTTTAAAGACTCAGTAATTATAAAGATATACTATGAGAAAGTCCTATAAATTAAGATTCCTACACGGTTTTGTAACTCTCTTATTTACAGACTCAGAACTTTTCCAAACTTCATCTTTTGGACTGAAATTGCCCATTCCACAACTTACTCTGAATCAGGGATTCATATAGATCTTTAGTCAAATTTAATGCATGGCAAGGTAACATTTGTCTTAACATGAGAACTAGTCAATGTAGATGTAATATACACAATACTACAACTAGCCAGCCCTGCCCAAGGAAGTTTAGTATGCTCAATAAGAATGCAAATGTGAGGATATTTTCATACCTCTATAGCACTTCATTGCACTATGGACTCTGAAGTCAGATTTACAAGTGTTACTGTACCCGCTCTGACAATAGTATCCGAGGCTACACAGCAGTTGCACACTGCTGGAAAAAGCTGACAGGTTCTGCTTAACTGCCTGGCAGAGCCCAACATCTCTCTCATGTCTCCTTCTGGGAGACATGCAGATTCTGTCAACGCAGCAACTGTGGAGGGGGAGAGGCTGCCCAGAACTCCAGAGCTCAGTGTGCCTGGGTACCCTGCCAAGTTGATGAATAGGCTGTCAGTGATGTCTGGCAAAAGCACCCTGTTTGGTGCGCACATGTTATAAAGAGCCCAGTCATGTAACTGAATGTTGCTATATGGCAAAACAATGGAGGATGGATAAGTTAACAATAATATATAGTTTGACTGACTGAATGATACATAAACAGGAAAAAAGACCCTGGGCTAAGAAAAATGGCTTAATTACTGTTAAAACTAAATTCAAACTTCATTAAAACTTCCCCCTACTTCATGTAAACATTTGTTTACTCCAGAATTGAGAAGATCTAACACCACAATATGCAACATATCTTACAACAGGCAGCATCCTACTTTGGGTCCAATACTCTTCCTATTATTTTCAAATATTTACTTAAAATTTGGTTTGTTCTGCAGACCATAAGCCGTGTGTTGAAAGAACAGAAGATCTCACATGCTTTTGATTTACATTAACAGTAACTTGCTTTTCTTCCAAGTTTAGTCGGACAATGAAGAAATAAACATAAAAGAGCTGCTCATGTTTTGAGTTTGTGTGTACTTTCCTAACCTTCTAACTCTTTGTCCATCTAACACACAAATACTAACATTCATGCCCTGATAAAGTTGACAAAAGTTAAAATGTAGATGTTGCCAAATTATATTTTCCCTGTAATTCATTTGCCCTCATACCCGCATATCTTGAGGAGAGTTAAAACATGTACATGAAAAACGAATGCTAATTATTTCAGCAAAAGTCCACATTACTTAGAACAGATTAACAATTTAATATTACAAATGAGATTATTTTTCACATTTGCATGTAAATGTAAAACAGAATTGATTCGGCCCACCATACCGAACACAGTTATCTATCTATTTGTAAGTGGTTCTTTTGAATTCAATAAAAATAACTGTACTGAACATAAGAAAGTGTGATACTCCTTGAAAGACTAGGTATAAAGCTTTTATTTTCCAGTATTTAAAAAAAAGAATCTGAAACAAATGCTACACAACTTTAGTTGTTAAGCTGTAATTATCCACCCATTCTTTTTTTCTGTCACTGTAAAATGCTACCTGTTTAATTTCTGTTGTATAAGTGACCTGCAAGTCCCTCTGAGACTTATAGCTGCTAACTAGATGACTCTTGTATTTCATTTTTTAAATAAACTTTTTCAAGCAATTCCCATGGTGAAGAGACAATGAGGATCAAGAGTAATAACACATAATAATAATAGCTCTCACAAGCTAACAAATAGCCATATAAATCAAATTTTATAAATAATCGTTTTCATTTATTGGGCTCTAGTCAGCCTTCACATAACTAGCAGGACTAGAAAGGAGATTATACAAATGACACATGCCAGTCTTCATCTAGAGCATCTTCCACTGTGAATTTCAGACCATACCACAAAACCACTTCACAAAGGAATCCCTGTACCTGAAATGAGGAAGATCCTGTGATGAAATACAGGCTAATGAACACAGCAGTACTCTGCAGCTAGTTAGAAAATGCTGCTGTATCACCCTCAAGTAATTTGAAGGAGTCTGAACATAGTTTTCAAAACGGAATTTTGATCCAGATACCAGAGAAACAAGAAAACAAAACAAACAAACAAACAAAATCACACAAAGATCCCCCCAATTAGGTACACAGAATTCTTCACAAGTGCAAAGTGTCTCAACTATTTTATATTTCGTTTAAAAGATGAAAGAACGCAATTATTTAGTATTGTACCTTATGCTGAATGGTAGTATAGCACCAAGGAATGCAGTCCAAGAAACAACAAAAAAAGGTTACTTACTATTTTTTTCTTCAATGGTCAAAAAAAAAAAAAAAAAAAAAAAAAAAGGCATCTAATTGACGCGTCTCCTTTCCTGATAAAATATTTGGTTTTAGTTGTCTCAAACCAGAGAGATAAACCTAACCTTAGTCAGGCCATTTAGCAAATCCCAATTCAGATTATTTGTACACTTTAACTTCGAGAGGTTCCTCCGTCCTGCCATCACAGTCACCCTTCAGCCTCCTGCCTGAGCCTCTCCAGGAAGGAGCTGCTCTGACTCTGTCTCCTACAGATGCCCAAAAGCTAAAATAACATTTGCGCCTGAAGTTACTAGCAACGTCAATGACACAACCTCCTCGTGCTACAGGCATTTCTTCTGCAAATTGCCATTCCTTCAGAATATCGCAGGAGAGAAAAGCGAAGTGGCTCCAGCACCACTGAAAATTTCTGAAAATCTGGAGCAAAATAAGGCAAATGTTTTAATCCATAGAAAATCTCTGCAATGAGGAGCACTGTTAATCCGTTTAAAAAAAAAGTTATATGTACTCATAGGAGAGTATTTAATTCTGTCACCAATGCATTAAAGATTTTTTTTTTAAATACATTCGTTTTTACTGATGTCAACTGTGAGAAATGCTGCCTGTTCTCTCTTTTTATTATTTCAATGTTATCAGCTCAACCGTAATGCAATAAGATACGTTTCAGTCCAACCTACTGTCCACTGCTGCTACAAAAGAATATCCACCCCTTTACTTGGGGTTCCAATTAGAAATCAATCATATTTTTGCACTGAGAAGGGAAAGATTAATAGGATTTCTTCTGCCGTAAGATCCTTCTTACGATCATAATCATAATCAAAAACTATAGCAAGAATATAAATATCAAAGAATGGAATAAGATTCAAAAGAAAGGTGTAATTATACTGTAGATTTCTATAAGAAAGAAGTTAATATGATTAATCTTTGGTTTTACTCTTCAATATTAGTGAAAATCAAGAACAGTCATTATGAATCCAGATTTTTCCCATTAGTTCCTGTGAAATTTACCAAGATTATCTTTCATTGCAGAAAAGTTAATGGATTTTTGTTTTCTATAGTCAAAGCAGGGTTGTAAATCAGAGATGCGTTTCTAATGCTCTGATGGTCAGAAAGATGCAGCAAGCACGTACATTCTGAAGTTATGTGGAGCTACATATAAAAGGCAACATTGTTAACTGCACACACAAATGTACAAATAAAGATTTATGCGCCAGAGACCAGCTTTGCTTCACCACAGTCTGGCATCCCATTGGCTCCATGCGCTTCCATTTTAAGTCTTACAACTTTTACAGGTTTTGTTTGGTTGGTTGTTGTTGTTGTTTTTATTCTGACTGGTGATGGGAATCATTCCTACTTATACGAGAACCTTGTAGAGACGACTGATATATAGCCAGATTACAGAGGAAAGTGTCTATAGCTGTGGAGTATTGCACATAGTATATGTCAAAATACTCTGGTCTAATGGATGAGAACAATTTATGGCTGGCAAGCCGATGCTGTGGGTGATGGTGATTTCCAGTCACAAACTAGTTTCTATGACAAAATGAAAGTGGACCAGTGTTGTTCTAGTCCCACACTGTTGCCCTTCCTACAAAGTATCTTTCAACATTTTAAGTGTCTGGACAACACTTGTCATTTTCCTTACTCATAAATAACCTTTTTCCTTAGCATTTCTAATGTGCAATGGAAAAGCTTCAGTCACTGTTAATTGTAGCCCAGCTTTTTGCATTACTTGACATCTTGGCTAGAAAAGATCAATATACAGACCAAACCTAGAAGCACAACTGTTTTACATATAGAAACAGTTTTATTTAGACAGATGAGTTTTAAGGTTGGGGGGACTGGGGGGAAGGAGCTGTTATTTAGATTATAATTGTTGAATGCTGTTTAAAATTGAACTGATAAACAGAAACAAACAGAACAGAAAATGCAGCCTTTTACTGTCTAACAAGAGCGGTTCTTTATTTTTAGAGTAAGGTTCATCTACTACTGGATGTGAATTTGGACATCAGAGGAGGGAATAATTTAAATTTAGAATTTCAAACAAAGCTTTGAGATCCTGATTTGTATTTGCATGGTAGCTCTCAATAGAAATTATTCATATTCTTGTGCTGACAGGCTCTATTCAGCATTTTCTCAAAGTATTATTGGATCCAAATCTTCACAGTGATGTTACTGCTATTATGTTTTGTGGGGTTTTTTTCTGTTTGGTTGGTGTTTGTTTTGTTTTGGTTTTTTTTAAACTTTTGGTTTTACTTGAAGCTTAGAAATACATCCTTAGATGAGGTCAGTGCATCAGAATAGTCTTCAACTTGATTTTTTAATGAGATCACTATCTGAAAATTTGGAAGAAAATATGAAGTAATCATCTTTGATTCCTGGCCATGCAATGCGAAGGCATATGAAGGTGAATTGTGCATTCAATCTCCTTTCATGCTAGTCTCAGGCCTTCTCAGTGGCTTTAACGCATGACCGAACTTAATAGCAAAACAATTACCTGTCAGACAAGTTTTAATCAACTAAATAAAACAAGAGATTAATTATTAAAATATGAACACCACAAAACATGAAGTTCAAGGATTATGAAGTCAGCCTGCATAAGTACTACTCCTACTGTGTACACTCAGCAGCAGCAGAAAGACTACATTAGCCTTTTCCTTAAAAAACCAAACAAACAAAAAACCCAAAAACAAACCACAAAACCAAAACCTAGAAAAACATAGCAAGTGTGGGAAAAGTATATGGCTGTGTGTAAGACCAAAAAGCAGTAAGAAACTACCTCTGCCAAGGAAGCCAGTATGAGGTACAACATTTTTCTTTACAAAATAGGCAAGAATATTTCAAGTATGAGTTGAAATTTGTGCGTTTTAAAATAAGCTACATATTTGCATTTAAACTGAATGACAAACAGCATTGCTAGTACAATATGCCATTTGATTCATCATATTTTAGAGATGGGAGAATGTTCCTGTCTGCCCACCCTAAACGGTTCCGTATCAGGTATTGAAGAGTATCATAAATATCCACTGAAGTTCAGATATGATCTAACATTTCATGTCTGCCCACTCAGAAATAAAATATTGTTCTATATTCATTAGTATAGGCACATACTGGGCAAATGATGGCTGAGCAGAGGGGGGATTGAAGTCTGAAAAGTGTTAGATGGATGAAGATAAAGTATGCAGTTTTCTTTATGCAGTAATAGCAAAAATAAGAAAAAGAACATACAGTGTCATATCAAAGAAAGATATTTTGACAGAAAGCAGAGAAATTTTCTAGGGAGATTTCCAATTGAAATGTCACTGCTTTTTGAATGAACCTGGGAAAGCATTAGGAGGCAGTCTGAGGAGGTAAAAAGCCTGGTGATATGAGAAGTGTCATCAGTTCCCAACTTTTGAGTTGAGGGGACAGAATACACACATTAAAACAAACCCACAAAGGCACCTCTGCACCATAAACTCTTAATCCTTCCTCATGCTTATGATAAAGGCAAGGCAACCTGACATCCCCACTTATCTGAAAACAGCTACCTGTGTGTTTGACTTAACATATTCTAATACCTGGCTTCTAATTCCTGTAAGGATGCAACACTGATGTGGGAAAAAAAAAAAAAAAGTAATAATCTAAAACCACCAAAGCATTACCTTTTATCTGACATTGTAACAGAAATTCTCCCTTGTGTCATCATAATGCATTCATGGGACTTTTATTCCCATCTAGCTGGTTTATCTGCTTCACTTTATCCCACAGAAGATAAATATTAATTTGTCTTGAGATATTAAATTCCTTCCTGGTAAAACTTCCATTTCTGGCATTATTTCATGACACTCTTGAGCAGTTTTGCTGACCTTAAGTGTATTCTTCTCTTAGCAGAAATCCAAAATAACCACTTACTCTTCCTCCCCAACTACTACTACCTTATTCGGTTTCAGTTTTCAGTGTAATGTCTTGTAATGGTGGATACAAATAGACATGAGCAATAAAAGTTCATTCCTAAATTTTGGGTGTGCCCTTACACTAAAGTAGGAATTCATTTACAAAATTACATCTAGAGATAGGAAAACGTGCACTATCAGGTTTTGCTTGATATGCAACTATTCTCACGTTTTGAGAATGATTATGATTATACAACCTAGGATTTCAATGGGGTTATTTCTAAGCTTTAAAGAGCACTGACATACTGACAGACAGTAACATAAATGGCTTTATATTCTGGAATATTTCATTCCAATCAAAACCAGAACTTAAATAAGTTCACAAAACAGAAGAAAATAAAAAGGTTATAAATCACAGCTTCTCTACTTGCCCATAGTTTTCACAGGAAAGTATTTATCACCATTTTATGTAAATAAAGGCCACCATCCCAATATTTTGATTCTCTACAAAATGGACAACCTACAGTTGAACACAGAGTTTCAGTGAGACTAAGCTTCTCTGACCTTCATTTGCATTTAGTGTCTGTATTCCGTAGCCTTGAGAAACAAGGATTTAGGACGAGCTGCTAGATCCAAAGCCTCAGCTGCTTGCCACCCCGTCTACAGCTCCCTACATGCAGTCCATCATTATCGTCATTTACAGTTCCCTCTCTAGGACTCCCCAGAAGCATCGCATCTGTCACATAACAACTTCCTGTATTAGATCCACCTAACACAAAACACTATTAAGATGCACAGAGAACAGATAGAGAATGGAAACTTTTCCTAAAGATTTCTAACTATACTCAAGAAGTCTGTCATTACCCTTGAGGAGAACAGCGACTCCATGAGAAAGGATCATAATTAAAGTGGTCATCAACAGAAGTGTTAGCTTCAAAGTCTGGGTAGCACAGTTTTCTGGAAAGTACATATCTATATCTATATATATAAACAAATCTTTATTCAAGCCTGTTGGATAGAGATCTGTCCCTCTTGATCCTTATCAAGAGATTCTAAGACACACTTCAAGGACCTGCAAATAACTTCATGAATAAACTTGCTCATACCAATAAGTTTATATTTTTATGATTAAACCAGGACATCCATAAAGATTAAAGGGTTAGGTTTTCAATTTGCGTACACCACATATACATGCATTTTCTGATTAAAAATTCTTATATATTGTTTTCAATTATCTCAACTGCAACAACAGAACTTCTGGAAAAATGTCACAATCTTTTGTGGTTTATTTTTTTTTCTTTTGTTTTTAAGATAGCTGAATGTCTTAAGAATCAAAATCTTATTTCCAGATACTGTAAAGGAATTGCTTTAAATTTCAAATATTAATACAGATAGTTTGAGAAAGCCTGTCTATTCAGCTGTTTTACACATAAAATAATTCAAATTTCTATGGAACAATGTGGTTGCTGTTACTGTAAAGATTTAAATTATGGAATATAGAACATATAGTGAGGTTTTCAAAAGCAGCTAGAAGAATGAGTCAATAAAATCCCAATGAAGACCAGCCATTAATGTCACAAGGAGTAAAACATAGAAGCATGTAATGAAAATTCTGAAATTAAATAAATTAAACCTCTGGTGTTTTAAGAAGAAATACATGCCTCCCACAGTTTATTTTTTTAAGATAAACCATCTTCTACCAATTTTTTACAGTTATAACAATAAACCAAGACTAATAAAATACATGCTCAAATATAATTTATTTAATGTACAGTTCATATCAGTAAAGCTCACAGTACACTAAAAATTATTAGTCTAGGAAGTTTCTTTTGTTCTTTTACCGCTATAACCTCTGCAAGTTTAAGGTCACACATGATAGGTTTGTAAATTGTAAGTTCAAACTCACAAGTACCTTTAACCTTTTAAAAATCCAGAGATTATAACAAGATTATATGAGACTAGAAAAGCTTATAAGAATACGTAATGGTAAATCCTCAGGTATAATGGAAACTTTCAGTCCTGAGAACTTTTGTTGAGCATGGATAATTTCTTTTCCCCAAAGTACAGGAATGGCTAGCATATTCTCTTTCCCCAAAATATTATTCTCTTATGGAGTTGCTTTATTTTTAGAACTCTCATCCTTATGGGTCAGCTATGTCTAAAAGCTGTAGAGTTTCCTTTATTTATTATGAGGTACATGCCACACAACTTTTGGAGTAAGTATTATTAATAACATGATGTTGCACTGATTCAGAATATAGATTTTCTTATATCCTACGTCGTTTTGCTTTTTCAGTTGGTTGTCATTAAAATTTTGCCATCTCTTAAAAAAAGAAAGCTATCAGAAGTACTCTCTGAAGGCACTGAAGAGATGCACGGTGTCAGCCGAGAAGCTCCATTAGTGAATGGGATGGGATACATTAAGAAAGGTAGAAAACTAAAAGTTCAATAAACTTTACCTCAAATTCTTCTGAAGAAGCACTTAAAACACCATAGTGGAGTTTGTCAGTGGGAAAGGCCAGAGCCAGGCTCTTCACAGTGGTGTGTGAAGGCAGGACAAGAAAAAATGAGTTTAAGTTGAAACGAGAGGTTAGGGAAGATAAGGAGAAGCTTTTTGCCTGTAAGGAAATGTAGGCAGTGGAAGTGGCTGTCCAGGGAGGCTGGGCAGCCTCTTCCCCTGGGGACTTCCTAAACCCTGACTGGATAAAGCCCAAAGCAACCTGGTCTGACTTCAGAGCT
Source organism: Caloenas nicobarica (assembly GCF_036013445.1). Classification (NCBI taxonomy): domain Eukaryota; kingdom Metazoa; phylum Chordata; class Aves; order Columbiformes; family Columbidae; genus Caloenas; species Caloenas nicobarica. The sequence goes on along the minus strand of NC_088248.1, from coordinate 11,355,852 downwards.
GCCTCTGCTGTGAGCAGAAGGGCAGACTACGGATCTCCCAAAGTATCTTCCAACCTGAATTATTCTACTATTCTGACTTTACTGTAACTACTAACGTTCAAAATAATTAGGCTGATATTTGAGTGTGTTCACTGGCAAGTCCCTTTGTGTCTTCAGGATTCCTTCCACCATTGTTTACATGCATCTAATCATACTTTGATGCCTTCCCCCCCCCACCATATTACAGTTTCTCCAAGAAATTCGCCGAGATACGCACTGATCCTGGAAGCCTTTTATTCCCTTTTTGATCTCTCTTTGTTTTCATATCCTTCAAACAGCCTAGCTGTTAAATTGAAGGTTTTTCTTCTTACTTGGACAAACTTCTGTATCAACCTCTTTTCATTTCTTTCTGTAAGTGTGCATGCTCTGTCTCCCCAATTAATTTTGACTTCTATATCTACACCAACATAACAGATCAAAATGTAAAAACCTCTGATTTTCTGATTTGACATAAAAATTAAAAGATTGAAAGTATATCTTCCCTTTATCGTTAAACATTTCTGGATTCGTTATACTTCAAAATCATTAAATAAAGCTGTGTTATGGTCATAATGACATAACTAATTATCTATGGAACTAAAGAAAATTAAGCACTCAGAAGTGAAACATTTAAGATTAATACAATTGCACATACATAAGCATATAACTACCCAGTTTCCTGGGAGTCTCAGAGCAACCTTCGGGTACCCACACATCTCTGAAAGAACTTTTCAAGCATGACTTCCTGACCTCTATTATTTGATTGCTACTCTTACTAAAGTGACATGCATAGAGAAATAATAGGTTCCTCACTATTTTCTGTATGAAGATACTGTTCAGATATATTCTCTTATTCTCTTACTCTCTTTCAATGCAAGTCTTATTAATTCTCTGCACTTAATACATTTTGTTGTGACCTCACACAATGACTTAGAGAGCTGGAAGTTTTAGCAATGAAATTAAGAACAAGTATAATGCATTATTGAGACTAAGCATTTCAACTTCAACTATCTTGTCTTTCAAGTTTGGATTTCCTACTTTGAGTACTTTTCCACTATTCCAGAGGAAAAATTATCCGAGTTGTAATTTTGCAAACTCGATTTCTACTCACATACCTGTTTAGGATTATACATTTATTTCTCTTCTAAACCTGCACTCAAAACAAGAACAGCATACAAACAGTTAATTCCTAACGAAACAAAAAACAAGTTTTCATAAATCTGTTGATATTAAAGAGATGTATATTCCAGTATCACATTTCCACAAAATTTCAGAAACCTTTTCTTGGGTTAATTTGAGTTTTCACTAGCCAAACAGTCAAATCCACCCGTAAATAAACATCCCCCACAATAACAGAAACCAAGCCCACATCAAATGAAAAAAATGGGACATCCACAAAGCTCCAATCAAGCTCATCCAAATCACTTGATGTTTACTGCAATTGAACTTCCTGTAATGAATAAACTGCAACCCTTGTCTTCTAAATCTACAATGAGGCTCTAACCTCAATATGTAATAAATAAATATATAATGGCATTAGAACTGTATAAAATGCTTGGATAAGTCAGAGTAGCATTTCCAATATATCCCTTGAAATGACTAAATATTATTGCACAAGCTACAATAATACATGCATTACTGTCTCCTCAGTTGACTCCTGAGGCTCATATTACTATTCTGCCTCTGTCACTTTGCATGCTAATAAGATCCCAGAAAATTATAATTACCCTTAGGGACTGCATTTAAAAGCTGTCCTTTTCATTATAGAGGCTTGTTCGTAGCCCAGGTTAGTCCAGATCTGAAAGGAAACTTCATGCCATTCGCCAACTCCTGAAACTTTCAAAATACCACTAGTTCCTTAACGGCATTTACTTTTTATTGCAGTTAGTTCTAGAATCTAGACAAGACATTTATAGTGATATTCTAAATATAATGCAATTAAAGCAAAAACGGAACTGTTTGGAGAAGAACTGGAGTGCTAAATATACTTAAAAAATAATAAAAATCAAACAAACCCAAAAACTGGGAAGATACCAACTTAGTTTCTACAAATATGACCCCATTAGGCTAACTAATGATCCTGCTTTCTCTAGTCTAGCCATACACCCTACAAAAACCAGCAAAAACAATAACAAAAAATATTAAAGTCATAGAAACACTAGCGATGATTGCCTAAAGTACTCTCGGGGAGGTAGATGCCCAATTCCTATCTACTTCTCAACATTCACAGGATTTAAGAAATTAGGTCATGCAATCTTGTCGCTATAAATCACCTGCATTTGTGATACATAGTTCATGTGGGGATTTTTTTTCCAAGGGAAACAGTACCTGCAAAAGTTGGAGTAATCTTAATTTAATTCTTGATTAGAAGGTTTTGTTTGAGATCATAATTTTCAGCCTTTTGGTTTTGGCATTGGCTAATTCTGCACAGTCGGTACACAAAAGGTCACATCATAAGTGAACTTCCAAAATTTTTGGAAAAAATGACTATTTGTGAGTTAATTTAGAAAGCTTTGGATACTCACTATTGTTTTCCCAAATACCTCCTGGCTATCAAAACAATAAAATTAAATATTATTTGAAATCCAAGAGGACAGGAGACAGTGCTTTTATTTGAAAAAGTATTTACAAATCCAGTTTGCATTGCTTATTTGTAGATGAAGCACTGTGAACATCACACAGGTGACTAATGACTACCGAGCACATGAGCTTGGTTGAGTGGGTTATTTAGTTCTTGTCATCTGTCATCCTTTATCTCCCTCAAAATAGCATGACTTAATCTTTCATCTCTCCTAATCTCCCCTTAAGTTAATCAGATGTAATCAAAATGCAAACAATAAAACACGACAGCCTAAAAATCAAATCAGCATTAATATCTCTCTCAAAGTAAAATACACTGTTAAGAATTCCTTGTCTGCTTCTAATCAGATTTTCTTCCAATGCACAGGCAGAATATACTTAATGATATATGTTTGAGAAATGGAGATTAAAGCTGTTTTATGTGAAAGGTCTGTAATATGTTGTTTCAGGAAAACAGGTTGTCGTGATAAGATACTAAAACTTTCTAAAATAATGTTCAGAAAGCACAGCTTATTGAATTCAGATGAAGTTGAAAAATCAATTGTTGTAGGGTTTGTTTATGCATCTATGCTATTTGTTATTTTCATGAAATCTACAGCTAAGCAAACATATGCTAGTGTAGCTAGGCATATGAGCACAACGACCTTCTCTACCACACCTAGCAATGCCATGCTTACTCTTTTGCAAGATGGAATGATGCCTTGTTCTGTACTGCATTCTCCCCTTGTTCAGTGAATTCCTCACTGTCCTCATTTCCAGCCTTAGGTCTCTTCATTAGCTTTCCAGGCCTGTCTTTTCTACTTAATATTTCATTCTCTTGAATCATCAAGAACACCTGCAACTAAAGAAAAGTAACTTTCTCCTTTACAACACATTTTTTTTAAGGGGGTATTCTTGGGCAACTTTCTCAAGAGGCCATGTATGCTAAAAGATATTATTCATGAGCTCAGCAGGAAGCTGTATTAGAAAGAAGGGTTGTACAAAAACTGAAAGGCTCATTTTTAATGATACTTGTATTGAATTAAACCCACGGTGGCATCCACAGAGTGCAGAGGCAGATACAGGCCCTGAGGGAACCCAGTTCCATCTGAACGGCCATCCGAACGACCATCCAAACTACATATTTCCTCCCAAATCTACCCTAACAGTTCCTTATTGCCTTTGGCTTCTGCTTCATCTGAACACTTTCCAAGTCCTCATAACAGGCTGAGAATTTTGCTGCTGTACTACAAGGCTTTGTTGAACTAAACTGTTAAGCCTCAGAAGCAGAATGCTATGCTTAGAATTCAATACTGGTGTTTAAATAAAACTTTATTCCTATTCTTTTGATGGCATTTAGCTATAATGCTGCTAATGAGCTACGCCATTACTGGGCTCATTTCCTCCTGAACTGCTGAAGTTTCACAGTCAAGTCAGCAGACAGAAGTGCCTTGCTGAACATACTGCAGCACAAACCCCAGAGTTTGTGCTACAAATAAAAACAGTACTACTTATTGAACGTGGGCTGAACCTGGGAGCAGGGGAACTTAAAGCTAGGGGACCTGAGATACAGAAAACATGACAGATGTACAGCTTTAATGAAGGCGGCGCAAGACTAAACCACCTCATAAGGCTCTAAAATTTTCAAATCTGTTTAGCACATGAGCGACGAGTTTTTGCCTGGTACATTACTGGACTGCAACTTCATACTAACTGAGCTGGAAAAAATTAAATGACTGGATAATGTAGTCATTGTGAGGAGTTTCATTAGTTCACTCTGTACATTCTGCAGACAATGCAAAGGATATGCATAGGGGAAAGAATGTAAAGTACTATAGTAGAGTACCTTTGTTATAGTGAATAGAAGACTATTGCCAAGTTGACCTGATAAAAGAGTCCTAGTACCTGCTAAAAGTTGAATGGATGTCTTGGAAAAAATATGAGTATTAAATGTTAAAATGCACATATAGTTACCAAATTGAAAGGTCATTAAGGCAGCAGACACTGTGCAAAACCATTCAAAGTGCTGTACTTACTGGTACAAATATCTACCACACAGAAGCAATTAACAGGAAGGTGCTGATTTACAGAGCAGGTTTTCATAAGCAAAGATAACACCAGACAACAGAAAGGTCCGCTCAGATGATCCATATAAAAATCCTGTTCGGAGAATATTTATCCTTCTCTACATACCTATGGCATCTTAGTCTCTTGTCTGTAAACAAGAGACCATATCCACATGAACAGTATAATATTTACTTTAAGAGACAAAAAAAAGGAAATTATGTTTAACAATGAGATGCTCAGAAACACTTGTAGCTGTCTAGTAACGTGCAGACACAGTACATCCTTGTGCTATCTTTGGAGAAAAGGTAATCAGTGAGCACATGCGTGACAAGAACGGTAAGGTGTTTTTCTGGTGAGCTGTAGGGAGAACTGGCTGCAAGCTGCTGGTTCTACTCACACATGGTTTGGGGTCCCAGGAAAAGGCCAAGAGGCACTATGAAAGGCTTTATAAATGATGCTTCAGTTAATTTCATCCAGACTGGAAGAGTTTAAGACTCAGTAAGTTAGAGCATCTGTACTTTATGAATACCTAATGTTTGACAGCCTAACTGGGCTGCAAAAATGAGACCAGATGCATGTGCACATCCATATAAACACACATCCCTTATTGCTTACAAACTTTCAGAGGAGTACACCACTATGTTGTGCAAGTTATCAGGAACAATTCTTCCCCATTGCGACCCAAACATTTCCATTGGCTTTATCTGCAGAAGTTCTTTTTCCATAATTTCTCTTTTGGAATCATCATCTTATGAAGAATCTGAATTATCATAATCTTCTCAGTGTTTGATTTACATTTTGGCTTTGCATGTTTATCTCCATATAATTTTGTGTGTGTCTTTGTAAAAAATTACCATGACAATCTGGTTTTAAATCAAGAACTGGATATAGATCATTGATTCACTTCTTCCATTTAACTAATGCTTTATTTTTATTCACAAATGCTAAGTTTCACTTTGTTGTGGATACGCCACAAGGCCCACTGCTGTCGGCAAAAGCTCCCATACCAAGAAAACATCTGTCAGGACCGTAGGGATTTTGCTATTATCCACCATTTCCATGTTAATGTATGGTCAATAATATGGCAAGAAACCTCTCAATAAATATGCAGTGGGAAGATAAATTGCCAGAAAGTTGGAACTACCAGCTGTCAATGCAATTAGAAACAAAAGAGCACTGGAGCTGGCCTCAGAGGATTATACAGCCATTTGGGAATTGATTTCCTTGGGGGTTACTCATTCAGAGACTTTTATCCACAAAGAAGAGCCTATTTGTTGAGAGGTACCATTTGTCAGCTCTTCACTACTTTTACAAGTGTTATTTCTGCCCTTCCCTGCCCAGACTAATGTTCTCTTGAAATACACAATTTTTTAAAGCTACTTCTATAAGTGTACTTACTGTACATTTTCCCTGCTGATGTGTGGATTTCTATTTATCCAGTTCTAACGTCCTAAACGATAAACTTTTAGATCTAAATCGAAAAATAAGACAATATTCTTTTGCAAGGAGATGCTTCCGTACTCTCATATCCAGGTTTTTGGAAGAGAAAATAACACAGCAAAGTGGGCATGGAATAGAACTTCATCTCTTGGAAATGGAGATTGCGAAAGATGGGTGGTGAGAAACAGGTAAAATGAGCAGTTTCTCTCTCCAGCTACTTATTATCAAGTAGGAATAATTCTGCTAAGGAAAACAGTACAGTTTCCCAGCTTTTCAGGCAAAAAGTCACTGCATACTTTCCTCTTGAAAAATGAAAATGCAAAACTTACTTCAGTCTTCTCCATAGCTGTTTGCTTTTAAGGCCTTCAGGCTATACTTATAAGCAGAATACATCCTCTCACAGTAAAAGTTTGCTTTATCCTGCACATATCAGAGTAAGTCAAAACTCTTCTGGCAGAACAGCTTTAGGAGAGCAAACGCCAATTTGAAAGAATTCAAACACTCCAGAGAAACACACTGATTGCATCAAAATTCTGATGACACTTACTGGAATCCTGCCCAGTTTCATGGCTGCTCATCTTCCCACCTCCACAGCCAATATTTCCAGGATTACAATGAAAATAAAACATAAAAACAAAGTTAAATTTAAAAAAAAAAAGGAGAATATAAAAACTAAGGAGTTTTAGTTAAAATTGTTAGAAAGCCGATGCAAATGAATTATTTCAGCATCTTCAGAACTGAATTCTCTCTGAACTGATGTAGTGGGGGAATTTAGTACATTTACACTTTACTGTCTCACACTCTTATTTTTTACATTGTGGAATTCTGACTAAAAGGAAGATTTCTAGTTCCACCCAGCCACTGCTGTTCCAAATACCAGCACCCTTTACCTTAGCTGTTCCGCTTACTGTTGACACAGCTGAACTACTGATACTGTGTCACTGGCCGCATCAGAGGCAGATTGTCTGGGCAAAGCTTCCAATGATAACCAACATAGTGACTTGATCCATGCTTAATCTTGACAAGAATATGCAGAAAACAGTATGCCAAAACATGTTCATCTTGTGTCTGCTTTGAATGAAACTAAAAAATGGTCATGGGGGTTAATACTAATTTTGGTTGTGTTAAATGCCAAACTAGCATTTCTCAATCTACGAAACACCAGAATTCAACTGTACTGAGTTATACCAGTGCTTGTGTCATTAGCTGCAACCTCAGAGGGCCCTGAACAGAACAGCTCTGATCTGACTGACCATTCAGCTCATTCATCCTTCATATCTTTAGTTTTTTACCATAAACACATCTTCATTATTTTTTCCTGTTTTCAGGTGCTTTTTTTTTTCCCCCTACATTTTTGTAGAGCTATCATACCTTATTTTTCCTTTTTCTGTACTGCAATTACAAACAACATGATGGCTGTATTACAAGAAAACTAAGGGAAGTATAAATCAAAGTAGGATCCAAAGTAAAAGAGTAAGTAGTACTATCCCCCTCCTGGTCCAAATTTCACTGATAAATTACATTCTTTGTGTTTGAGCTACAGTACTCCATGGTTCTTTGAATTTATCTTTTCCATCTCATTTGTTGACTGACTGTGCAGCATGCCAACCATAATTCCACTGCAGCACTGATCATCTTGTTATCAGCTGCTATTAAAGGACTGGTACACAGTGCATAAGGAATCTCTTGATATTTAATTCATCCGTGCCTCAATAGCTCTTTCACTTTTGTTTTAAACCATAGCCTCTTCTAATACACTATATGGCTTCCTGATTCACCCACTATAATTATGATTCATTAAAATACAGTACTATTTTTTTGTTAACATGACCGCCTTATTATTATATAGCACTGTTGTGATCGATGCCCTTGTTATTTAGTCCATAATCTCAAACTCTGCTTTATTACAAGAAACAAGCAGCTTTAAATGTCAGTAATTTGTAAGGTGAACAAAGTATCAGACCCATCAAATACAATATGCTCAAAACAAATAATGGTACTTAGGTGTGGTAATTAAATGCCAGCAACCATTTATAATGGAGAGAGGGAAAAGGGCAAGGAAGGACTGCAGTGACCCCTAAACAATTCCCTTCCAAAAAGGCTACAAGGTTTCTGGCTTTCAGGTGAAGTATTTTTTTTTTTATTTAAAAAAAAGTCTAATTAGTCTCATGTTGAATTTTCTGCCCCCTCTGGACAGGTAACTTTTCACCAAGCTAATTTGAAACCTGCAGACCACCTAAAGCTAACTCATCTGAGAAGCAGCACCTTCAACCTTAAGAGCTCATTCCTAGAATACAAATATAATTTAATAATCCTTCTCTGAAGTAGTAGTCTAGAACACTCCAGAGTCCTACCCCAACAAGTCTCCAGAACTTGAATGATATTATCCCCTCTTCCCTCATTTGCCTCATAATATCTTGTTTGCTTTCTTTCCTTAGTGTCTTATCTATACTTAAAAGTTACACCAGAACAAGCTAAAATTTTAAGGCAATTACTTTCTGAGATGTTCAGGAAGAATTTGGTATTTTACTTGCGTTGTGTTTAATACAATTAAAAGGAATACTGTAAATAAGTGTATTAACTGTAACTAAAGCTCTAAATGTGCTGGGAAGAGAGTCTTGCTCAGGTAATGCTGCAGTCCTTTTTCCTAGATGATTCTCCACATTAATATCTGTTTTCTGTTGCCCTGTCAGCTGTTCATTTAGAGTAGGATTCTTTTCACCAAAGTTGAAATATTAACCATGCAGATGGCCTGTAGCATCAGAGAGAAATATATACTTCTAAAGCACAGTCCATTTAATCTTAATGCAGAGAAATAAAATAAGTTAGACAAACTCTATCCCAGAAGAATCTGGTTCTTCCCACTGAACACAAAGTTCACAATCACTACCTTTAATGTAGGCAATTACATGCTACTACAGATCTGCAGATGTCTCAAGTTTGATGAAACTGAACGCCACCCCAGGTTTCTGTGTTAAAAAAAACAACTATTTTTTTTTCCCCCCCAATACAAAACATGGAACATGCCTAATAACAGCTGTTTGAAGTAGTCTATGCCTGAGTTTTCATCAAGATTGAAAATCCTTGTTTTGGACAGATTAACTGAAAAATAAACCTTGGAAGCTTGTGGAGTGTTTGAAAGCTCTCTTTTAATTGAAGCAGGATAGCAGGATAGAAATCAAACAAATACAGGAAACTGAAGGGGCAAAATGGGAAGTCCAAAGAACTGAATGCAACACGCATACAAAAATCCCTCCCCCTCTCCCCCCCAAAAAACCAAACAACAAACAAACAACCCACACAAAACACAGCCCAAACAAAACAAAACTACATACACAATACCAAACAACAAAACCTCAAACAGTATCATCATCCATTAACTATAGAATTAAAGAAGAACAACTTGATAGCCTTTAAGAACGGCAAGTTGAAAAATCCGACCTGAATTCCTTAAGTCGCTCATCCTACCTATGGGTACAGCCTCATTTATGCATACATACAAAAATCATAATTTTCAGAGAGATTCAAAAGCCAATTCCCCAACTTCAACAAATTCTGGGAGCCAGATAACGTTGCACAGAAGGGTCCAGTGTTGAAACTATTCTGTATAGATTGAATAGTTCAATCCACGCTTGCACACTAAGTCTGCTTCACCACATTTAGTAAGCGCATGCATAGGAATCTTCTTTCCATGGACAGCAGAGTTTTAATTGTCATTAGACATCCTGAGAGTCTAGAAGGCACAAACTGGGGCTCAGCTAACACAGACAGAGAATTCATGTTAAAGTCCTAACAGACGTGTTATCTCCTAACATATTCTTCCCTTTTGGTAAGTTTCAGATATGCTGCCTGCAACTTTCAAAGTAGTAACTTCAATTAACTCTTCCTCGGCTGTTCCAAGAACACCAAAGTTACCTGGCAACTAGCACTACCAGTTACTGAAAAACTTCGACAACTAAGCAATTGTGTTTACTTTAAATTAGAGGAAAAGAGTCTACTTATGGAAATAATTCCCAATAAAATAGTTTATATGGGTTCAAAAGAGTAAAAATAAGTAATCTCAATGAACTCTAATATTATCAAATGTATCAACTGTAAGAACAGTGGACAATATTGATATTTTGTTAAATTATAAAGAACATGCTTTTAGACTGTAATATTAAATTGAGAAAGTTGACATTGTTCATTTCCTCAATCTGATTTAAGACACTGCTGTGAGATACCCAGATGTGAATGACATTGCTTTTTTTCTCCTGCTCACAGACCACCCTGGTCCACCTGTTCAAACAGTTCTACCTTGTTCATTGACATTCCCCTTCTGCAAAATCTTTGTAACTATTCTATTTCATGTTAAATAGTAATAAAAAACCCTAGAAGTTTCTATAACTATTTAAAAAAAAAAAAAAAAGTCAGCAAAATAGGTTTTGCCCAAAAGATCACCTGTAATGTCCTTCTCCAGATCTTTGTCATACTTGCCGTGTTTTACCTATTCAATTATGTTAGATTCTAAAAACCTGAATGCTAGTCATTTTTCACTTGCACAGTCTTCGTACTGTTTGTGACAAATGTATGTTTTTTCTAAATTGTAAGACATACTGAAAATGCTGGGAATTATTTTAAAAGTCTTTGAAGAAATAGTGGCTACTTCTGGACACTGAAATGACCAGGATATTACCCATTTACAATCTGAAAGACAGAGAATGTTTTCATATATAGAATTCAATTTACAGATTTACAGAAGTTTTGTTACTGTTGATTAGATTATTAATGATATTTGAAGTCGTTGATATAGCAATTGCCAAATAATTTAACAAACAACAATGAAACTAACTAGTCAGTGTCACCATTATTTGCTTGGTTTATCTATAGTGTTATACCCAAGCGCCCCTATAGAGATAAGTGTTTTACACTTACTTAAGAACACTGGCATTTTTGGAACAAAGCAAGGAATTAGGTCTACTGGAATTAGAGAATACCTACAGAAAATACAGGAGTAGCAAACTCAGAATAGCCTAACAGCCCTTGGTCAAATAAATGTCTTAATACAGGCAAATTAAAGACTTTATCAACAATAATACTGCATTACTTTGCTTACTAAAGTTTACAGGGATGAAAGCTACCATAAGGAAAGAAGGAAAAATGGGAGAATGGTAGCAACTTACTGAAAGTATGACATAACTGATAAAATTTGGGCAGCATGGAAACTATTCTACCTAGTGTACTAAAATAAGACTATAAAAGAATATCTTAATGTTGATAAGTCTGTACAGTGGAAAAAAAACCCACTGCTTTTGAAAAATCAGATCTCCCTTCAAAATAAAATTATTTTAAATCAATCTCAATTACATTAAATTACACTTGATGTAATTCCTTTTTCCTAAAACTCTTGATATTAACTTCTGTATTTTACTAAATTATGCACAGATACTGTGCTTTGCAGATGAATCACTTTATATGATGAGCTGCCTGAATTAATTTAAATTTGATTTAACCAGGTTAATACTAATAGTCTGTTTTGACAATTAAAATAAAGCTTCCTCAAGACAGAAAGTATATATGAAAAATACTACACATTAAAGTATGCTATCTTATCCTGGCATCTAAAAAAATTTAAAAGAATAATGCGTAGTGTTCAGACATCCATTTAAGGCATGGAAAAAGATATGAATAAAATATTTATTCTCAAAAATATAACGCCACATTACAGCTCATAAGCACCACTTTTGGTTTGCTTGAACTGTTGGTTGACAGCTTTTAACTGTCGCAATACCAAGATACCATTAAATACAGAAAAGGTACAAGGGCATTCTCTCTTAATAAAGTATAAAGTAGATCACAAGAATCAGACATATAGTTCTGAACAAAATACAAATATAGCTACCCAGATATATGTTTCTGTCCAGGGGAAAATATATAGCTGACAAATTCAAACAATCTTGATGACTTTTGTAGAGTAAATCAATTTGCACCAACAAGTGTTTGGCCAAATTTTACTTTTACAATATGACCAAAAGTCTCTCTCTTGGGAAGATACATGACAAATCTGGAACAAAAAAAGTATTTCTATGAGACTACCTATAAAATTTTGCAGGCAGAGGAAAGCCATGTTTTTTTCTAGAAGTTTAGCATTAAACAGTATTTTATAAAATACTGATGTAAGTTTTTAACTCAAAATGCCAAGATTCAATGGCTGCTAAGCAGAAAATAATTGACTTGGCCTTTGCTTGTGGTTGTTCAAATGTTGCATGGTACAAATAAAAACTGATATTCACGCTAGTTTGAATTTGCATAAGCAATTCACATTTTCAAGCTCTCAAAGCCAAACTGAGCATTTTAGATGTTTTGACAGTAATGATTTGAAATATGGTTTCTTAGCTGAACAGAGTTTCTGGCAGTATTCTGAAATAAGAAACGGACCAGTGGTCTCCTCATCCAGAAGCTTCTTAAAGGAACTTTTGCGATAAAGACAGATAGGATGTGGAAAAACAAAGTCATCTATATGCACTTGTAACTCCAGTTAGCACCAGCAACTCCATTTATCATTAAAGGATTGTTATTCTACATATTCATTATATTTATATAACCCTTTAACTTCAGTTAACTTAAATAATTTTAGAAAGGGCTATTAATACCACAGTAAAGGTATTTGCAGTGGCACATCAGGCTCAATGAACCCAAAATCCACAGTTTTAAAATTAGTAAGAAAGATGTCTGTATAAAATCTAGTGCCTGGTAAGATCTTCTCTTTCCCTCTATGAAGTAAGGGCCAGGCAAGCTAGACAGAAGACTCCCTTTGACCTCCCATGTAGCAAGAGACTGAAGTCTCCAAGATCACACTTGTCTAGTTCACTTAAGCACTTGGAGAAATAAAATTATGAAAGAGAAAAAAATAGTTCATTTATCTAACTTCCACTAGAATGAAGTTAGGACCACTAGAATAATCTACAACTAGGTGAAACTATTTCACATAATGAATGGATTATAATGACATTAATGAATTCCTTGAAAAGATTTAAGTTAGTCTTTTACCTCTAGTTAAGAAAGAAAAATGCAGATTGCTGAGTAAACTTAGTAATTGCGATCAGTATTCAATTGGTTTCGCAACTACAGAACACCAATATTACCAAAGTGTAGAAAGAGAAAGCACAGACCCAAAAGCAACACCCGGTGTTTATTTTGCTCTACTGATAAGCTGAACAATATATTACACACATTTAAAATGGTAATCTTCTGGACTTCAGTCAATCTCTCAAAATCTTTCAGAGATTGTACCATCTCTATATTTCCCAGTCAGTCAGCTCCTAAAATCCATGCATATTTGTTTGTTTGTTGTTTGCTTATTCAGCATTTTCTTGGGGTGGGGGGGTGGGGGGGGTTGTGGTTTTGGTGTTGTGCGTTTTTGCTATTGTTGTTGTTTGGGGTTTTTTGTTTGGTTGTGTGGGGTTTTTTTTGGTTTTGTTTATTTTTTTTTTTTTTTAATTAAACCAACTCGCTCTAACCTAAAAAAAAGCGAGAAAAATCTGAGTTTTTACCTGCCTCCATCCTTTTACATAATAAGATCAACAAAGCTTTAGGTATTCACAGAATTGTTAACATTTGAGAAAAAGGCGCTCTCTCCAAAGATGCTTGGCTATTTTTTTTTAATGTTATAAGAAAGCACAAAAGAAGTTTTTCACACTTAAAAACATTAATAAGCTATCACAGAAAATTATCATAGTTCCATCTATTATAGAACAGTGGCAATGAATTTGAAGATTTTTTTGAACAAAATGCTTTGTTTATATATATATAATGCAGCTATTCTTGGTGGGATTGCATTTAAACTTACTGTAACATTCTTCTAATCAAAATCTACAATATTTCTAAAAAAGTGTTATGGAAAACTGGTAAAGGTTACATGTATAATATTATTTTATTAAATGTTAACTCCACAGCCAATACTATAATGAACAATATTAATCCATAATTTATTAGCCCCTTATTATTGAGAGTCAAATTAGGTTCAATTACACTGAATACTCTCATAATGTTGTAGCAAAATAAATGTTCTCCCATCACATTTTTTCCTATCTAGTACTTAGTTGTTATTGCACTGTACTTCATTCAGATCAGGCTGTGGAGGAGGGTGCTGAAGGAGTCCATGCTCACTGCTGCTTTATTATGCTGTTACATCACCATAGATGTATCCTATTCCTCTAAACCAAAACAGCCTTTAAAGAGCAGAAAATAAATTCCTGTTGATCTAGCTTCGTTCTGATATTTTGTTTTACAGTCTGCATAATAGGGTTATCTTTATCAAGTTAGCCTATTAAACTAGAGGAGCATGGGATGTGGCTCAAACTCTCAGTATTTCTTTTCTGATCAGTCTCTATTGGAACTCATTGTTGTGAGATGCAACACAACTGCAGAGGAAATCCCAGCATGCAGTCCCAGGAGCTGACTCCACACATAGTAGTAATCCTTTTGAAAGACCTGTGATGGGGATAGATCCCAAGAATAGCAATTTCCGTGGAAAAAAAGAGAGGAAGAGTTTATGCAGATTAGGACTGGCAAGTACTTGGACATTGTTTGCTTGTAAAGATCATATATGAGCACAAACGTTTTTCTAGGCATTCATGACAGTTAAGGTCTTTAAGAGACTTTGTTCAAACTTTTATCTTTTGTTTCTGGTATTTTAAGACTGCAGGACATCTTAAAGCATGAAAGAAACCTAAATATCATTGTAGATTTCAGATTTCAAAGCAGCCATACTGAGGCAGGATGAAACAATAGTTACATATATGGCAGATTTTGAAAGTCTAATTTATTATTAAATGTTTTAGAGAGTATACTGTGGGATAATTTGGTTGGTTTTAATGAGAAAATCCAAAGGTCATTCCTGGCAGCCTGAAACTTAAGTTAGCTTAAGATAACAAATGCAAAGAAAGCACCACTGAAGTTCTTACAACATCTGCACTTTGAATGCATGACAGTCAAACTAAGTAGAAGAACTACAAACCTGCTGCGCAGGAGTTTATTTTTCATCAGTTTGCAAAATAGCCCAGTTTCATAAATTTCAAAAGCTGCAACTTCACCACGATATTATAATGGTAAATATCAAAAAACAACATAACAAAGTCTAATCAGACACATGTGAAGAAATGAAGGTAGACAACAGAAGGCTTATTACTCTGAAGGTGAGGAAAGTAATAAGTAACATATGACTGCAAGGCAGGAAAGCGGGATTTGCTAATAGGGAAGTTAGACGAGAGGTCATTTTTGATGGGAACATACAAACATTTCAGCTTAAAGGAGACATGGATCCCACAGAGAATGCAGAAGCACCCGTTGGCACTTAAGCAAGTAAACTAATACAGTTGACAGCAGCCATTCTTGTCTGTTAAAATATTACCACCTACCTTCCCAAAACAGGGGGAAAAGGACAAAAAAAAGCAGCCTGACAATACAGAAAAAAGGGAAAAAATCTAGGAAGAGTGTGGTGGGTAGTATAATGGAAGTAAATGAACTGGCAGGAAAATTTCAAGCTGTAGATTGGCAAAGTACCAGAACTGCCAAAATTCCACTAGGGTTTATACCCAAGAATGCACATGGTGAAAATAAGGAAACACAGCCTGCTTTTTTATGCTTCCAAATAAAAACAAAACAAAACACCCAAAGCAACAAAAACCCACAAACCCACAAACCCCAGCACCTACTGAATAGTGTAATTTTCTGCATTGACTGTAACTATAGCAACCATGATTAAATGTAGGAAAATCATCTGTACCCACAGCAATAATGAAGCATCTGTGCATCAAGTCTTCAAATTACAAAGTTGTCAGTTCTGAGGACTACTAGATCATTAAAAGACTTTTACCAGAAAGGATACCATTAGAACTTAGAATTTTTTCGAAGGGCGTCTAAAATTCTGCATGGTACCATGAGAACTAACAGCACTCTCCCTAGTAGAAGTAATGATAATCTTCTGGCAACATTAGTGAAAGCACTTCAAAATAAAAGAATCAGTACAATTTCATATAGAACAACTCTTTCTAATGGCAAAATTACTGTGGTTAAGCCAAACGGTAAACACAGGAGCTGAGAAAAGGTCTTGTCAAAGAATCTCTACAGAAAACAGCCAAAACAGAAATATACCTTTTCTACAGTAACATTGTAAGTACAGGTTACGAGTATTACCTATCATGCTCTGAAAACCTAACAGCATACCAAAAGAAAAATTAACTGGAGACCCCAATGGAAATCAAATATGTGAAGGGACTGGACAGAGTTTTTAAAACTGAAATGGTGTGGTCTTCCTTTCTAGATACTTATTTTTTTTCCTCTGCAAGTATTCATAGATATGGAGGAGAGGCATGTCTTCTGGTCTTTAACATTATTTTTTCTACTTTCCATATAGATCTTCCTTGTTGCCAGTCTGATCAGAAAGATTTTCAAATACAACACTTGTTGGAGTGCAAAATGCTACAATGTAAACTCAGCCTGTAAAGTTTTAACCTCAGACCAATGAAAAGCTAATGTCCCATCGCATTCTCCAATTAATACACTAGCATGTAACTCACATTTCTGCTTCGCACACTCCAGTGAGGTACTCAATATGAAAAAAGCCTCCATTGGCCATAAATTTTCCAGGTCTTCCAACAACAGAACATATGCATTTACTTGTGTCACACAAGCCTGCTGTACACTACTGATGTTGGTTATATTTCTCAGTGTAAGAATATGATGATTGTGTTCATAACAATACATCTCAAATCTGGAGAAAAAACACACAACTTGCAGCCGGCCTTCAGCAGTAAAAAATTAAAGTCTACATATGAACGCTGTAGTTGAAAGTCTGTATCATGAGCAAACCTAGTACGCTGGCCTCTCTTTCTTTGTTTTTGACCATTTTCTGACAGATGCACTGAAAGAGTTTGCTTATATGCAGAAAACAAGAAATCTAATTAAAAGTGCTGAAAGCCTACAGTGTCAAAGCTTCCTAATACTAGAAGATTTTTGCAGTTGAAATCTGAAGTGGATTTTGTTTTTCTTCCATGTATTTAAGTTTTCCCTGATCTCAAACATACAATTGCCACTAGTTCTAAACACAAAGCCTTCACATGCTTGTGTTTGTGTGTGTTTGGCAATTTTTTTTTTTTTCAGGGCAGGGGGTGGAAGAGGGCCCATTTTGCTACATGTCACGTGTCTTCTGAAAAGAATGCTGTATTTCTCCTCAAACAGCGGTATTATACAGCCTGTATATGTTGCACTGATTTTCATTCATTTAGCATATCATAGAAACATAGATTAGTTTCAGTTGGAAGTGACTTTTAAAGTTCAACTAGTCCAATCCCCACTGCAATGAGTAGAGACATCTTGAACTTATGACAGAAGATTGCAAAATCCAGGCGTTCAAACAGTCAGAAAACTAAACAATGACTTGAATATTCTATAAAATTATTTTGAAATTAGTTTGCTGTTGCTGACTATACCAGCATAATATAATTTGTGGCATTTTTATTACAACTGAAAAATTCTCAGAATATAGCAAATATCAGCTGAGATACAGATAAGTCAGAGCTCTCTGATGATTCAATCTGTCTTAAGCTGTCTTTTTTTTTTTTTCTCCTCACAGATTGGAATCAAAGTGAGTCTTTTAGGATAAAAGAACTCTAGCATCCAGAATTTAAAATTATATTTCCAATAAAAAATACCCTAGATTTACCCTCTGCAGTTCGAAGGAGAAATAATTTTTTATAATAGGTATCATAAATATTTAATGATTAGATGGCAGCATGCTTCTGCAGTTGCTTCTAGCAGATCTGTTCTTTGTCTAACAAATATTGCCACTCAAAATCTTCAAGACAGTACTCCTCTACCCAAATGGCTTGGTGGCAGAACTGGCTTTCCTAAGCTCCCTTCAGAAAGTCATCTATAAAATCAGAGGCACCACACTATCGAAGCTCCTATGTCTCTATAGTATTAAGGTACCAGTTAGTAGAGACATTTGAAATTAGATACAAATCCTATTCCTGCTTTGCCATTAACTCATTGACTTGAGGAAAAGTAAATTTTTGTATCTCAGTTTGCTTTTTCCTTGACAGGTCCATCTCTGCATACTACAGAGGAACACTGGAAGACTTGGCCATGATATTTGTACAGCACACTGATCTATAAATCAACCTCAACATTTGTACTATTATTAATATAACAGAGAAAGAATTCTTTCCTCTCTCCTCCAGCCCCCAACCTCCAAGCACTGCAATTAGCATTCTGAAAATACTGTGCTTCCTCTTCAAAGCATTAGGAATCAGAAATCCCCACTCCTGTGCTTCAGCCTGCTTGCTTCATTTCTGGGAATCAGTGCATTCCTATGTACACATCACCCCTCAAAAAAGGTCCAGTCTTCTGCAGCTGAGAGTCAATAAAAAACTGTTAAAGAAATCAAAGTTATCCAGATGTTCATAGGCTTTCAAAAAATCAATGAGTAACTCATGTTTTTAAAAGCATTATCGACACAATTAGAATCTCTTCTCAGAGATTCTGACGACAGATTTTTTGTTTGTTTCTTTTCTTACTGCCTGGCAACGTGACCTACATATTCCCTGGGTGAGTAACATGAAAAACACTTTTTCCTGTGAAATAGAGAACCTGATGTTGGCTCTCCAGGATTCATATAGAAGATTGTCAAAACTGGTCTTTGCTTCCTTGTTAGCAAAATAAATATAGCACTGCCCATTTTACTCTAGACACTAAAGAGTGCATCTGCAACATAGGGTGTTATCAATATGTTAAGCATCACTGTTATAAGACAAGTAACAACCGGTCTTGCCTAAAAATGATCAGCATTACTCACAATGAAGGAACAACAGGAATTAGGAGTATGACCTTGATTTTCTTTTTCTTCCAATACCTTACAGTTAGCAAAAAAAGATCAGGCTGAAAGTGTGGACCTATTTTTTAAATTACTAAAACATTATTTTATTCTGGTGAGTAGAACTCAACTGTAACATTTGAGTCCCTCATTTTTATTGAGTAACAAATGCATAATAAGGCATCAGCACTCCTTTATTTCAAAACAATTCATTTTACTATGAAAATTACTGCTTTTTTAAAAAAATATGTAATTCAAACTGAAATAGAAAAATCACTAGTAGCACAAGAAAATGAATCAAAGGAATATTCTCTCTTATAAAAACTCTAGTCTCTGCTTAACAACAAGGGGTACGTCCTAGTCTTTCTAAAACACTGACAGTTCCTCCAAGTTGGGCTGGGATTGTAACAGACTCAGTAGATCCATGCGAATCATCTACCTCACATATTATTTAGGATTGATGTGTGGTCTTCTCTGTTAAGGTTATCTATCAAATCCCAGATTTAGAACTCTATTCTATGTAAAAGGGACATTTCTTGTCACAACCTATGTCAGTTGAAAGCTGGTGCCACTGAAGACTAGATTTAGCTGCTCCTTCCCCTCAGGCTAGTCAAAAAAAAAAAAAAAATTAGCAGGATTTTTGCATTTAAGGAGCAGTCAGCTTGTTTTAAACAAAGCTAATATAACAAGAAACATATAATGGAGCCAAAAGATGAAACATATCTTCGTTTAATACAATGTATGTTCATCTCTTAAAAGCTGGCAAAGGACAACATTGGTTAGATTGTGCTAGTTGTAAGTGCAAAGTATTCTCCTATCAAAAATCAGGCAGGAATAATAACTAATTCAACAGTTCTCCATTTAAAAATTTTAATAATACACACAATAATTATATTCCATGACCTTGTCATAGGCAGAAGTAATTTTATCTCATAGCTAATGGCTTCAATGACAGTTTTGGTTGCCGTTCAAATTCCTTCCTCAACTTTTTGAAGCTCAAGTCAGACATACTGAAGGACAAGAGGATGAGTACAGATGTGATCTGCAGGTGGAAGCCAACACAAAATCTTAATTTGCTTTTAAAGGAATTTACAAGCTACAATATATGAAAAATGGACCATGTCCTTTCAAACCTTCTGTTAACAAGCATAGATGAGACAGAAGCTTGCACGAAGCTAGCTCTTCATGCCATGCGCCAACTTTTAAGAACTCAAAGCAGGAATTTAGGACATAACATGCCATCTTGAGGAGAAATATTAATCAATACCACAGGAAAATCTCCAAGCTGTAAATAACCTAGAAAAACTGACATTCCCAAACTCTATAAATTAAAGCTAAGATCATGTTCAGAGTGAGAAAGCAGCATAGAATACTAGAGAATGACAGCACAGATCCAGAAAGCAACACATTTCTAACTGTATCCAAGGCTTATTAACATCTAAAAAGCAACATCAAAAAAACCCAACCAAATCAGCCCCCTGCAACAGCCATGTATTCCACAACTGCAGGACACAGGTGGCCTCTAATGCACGCTGAACACCGTGCTGCTCTGAGTCAGTAAGAGACACTGCCAAGTGTCACCAGCAGCTTGTGTGAGAATTTTAGTCTTCTTGGTGCCAGATGCTTGCCTAATTACTTACTGTAAGTTTCTTTCTTATAGATGGTTGGGAAGCTACATTTGTTAAGGCTACGACTCCAGAGTAACAAGCAGTGTTGGGACAAGCTGTCTTCAACAAATTTCCTCAAAAAACTTCCTTGCCAATGTATACCTTAGGTTAGTTTTGTGGACTGATAACCAGGTATTCTTGATTTTAAATATTATGGGTATAAACTGCTTTGTTAGATCATTACTGCCTAAATCATTTTTTTAATACTCAGTATTTTATATCTATGTGTATATACAGTATACTATAAAGTAATAGTGTTATATTTATAGTATACATGGGTATAATATATAATTATATATATATATTGTGATGTTGATATACATATGCAGAGAATGCACTTCTCTTACAGCAATTCTTACAAGCGTCCTCTGTTTGGTTTTAAATTAGACATTTAAAATTAGGTGGCTGGCTCTAAAAATGCCCTCTGCTGTTCCGATTATTTCCTTTGAGTCACCTCACCATCTGTTTCTGGCACAGATGCATTGCTGCCGGTGTTCTCATGAAGACCAGCTGACTGCCTGACCTTACTTTGGCCTTATACTAGAACAGCAAGTGGCTACACATGCTATACTTTTGCCAACAGTCAAACAAGACTGATACCAACTTGAATTTGAATTATTTTCTACAGATTTCCAGTGAACTGTTTTCACCAGACTTTGATGTCAATCTTTTTAAAAATGAATGCACTAATGCTCTGAGCAAAAAGACCTTGACAGGGAATAAAACTAGTTCCAAGGTTCTCTTGTGCTTGTTGGCTTCTTTCTAAATATTTTCTATTATCTTGTAACTTTGCTAGGTACAAACCACAACCCTAGATAGAATTACTTCATATCATCCCTTTCCTGCTTATAGGGTTACAATTCTTATGAGGAATTGAAACATGGAGTTATCATGGTTACATAATTGCTAAGAGAAACAAAAAAATAGTTTCTTCTTCCTCTTATATTCAATAGGACACAATCACCATGGAAAACATAAGCAATTAAAGGCTTTCAAGATTCCATATATCAGGGCCAGATACCCCATGAAAACCCCAGATTGTTTAGCAACACTTACACAGACCATACTGTTCTTCTGGCCAAAAGTGTCCAAATCTCCATTAGACAACTAAAACTCACACAAGCTTCAGTATGAGGCTTATGTGAAGTGAATGCAAAAGCAGGATAAGAGTCTGCTATGATATTAGCCATATAATGACACAAACTGTCCAGTAGATAACAAGTCTGCATTTAGGAGCATGTGACACTGAGGACTGATGCAATTCGACATGCTCAAGAGTACCATCCTGATGTCTGCAAAACACTGCTTTGATTTCTCAAGTAACAGGTGACAATATTTCAATATTTGCCTTTTACACTTTCTTCCATCAAAGAGAAAAACAGAACTATTAGGTGTTTTCAAGAAGAAACTGACAATTTTAAAGACTTGGTATTATTGAAATTTAGAAAGTATTTTCTGTGCACCCATCCAAATATGATCAGATTAAGGTGATCGCTCTGAAATGCAGGTCTGTTCACTTCATTCTCTCAGGAGCAATAGTCTGTGTTATACAACACTTCTACTGTCCCAAAATAACCCAATATAATACAATATGATTAGGAACCTCTGTTCACCTGAGATACTGTTCAGAAGAAGTATAAAGATAAAATGATAAAAACTATTCATTGCTTAAGGGCAGTTACGGCAGGGCTAAAAATTGGCAGATACCTCTCCAAGCATCTTTGCCAAAGCCAATTCCTCTGCCAGTTTGTCCAATGACATAAAAAATTAAACAAACAAATGATCATAACAAGTAAATGGCTTCCAGCCCTTTT
Organism: Caloenas nicobarica; assembly: GCF_036013445.1. NCBI lineage: Eukaryota > Metazoa > Chordata > Aves > Columbiformes > Columbidae > Caloenas > Caloenas nicobarica. The sequence continues at coordinate 11,333,434 of NC_088248.1, read as the reverse complement.
TGCAAACATCATCTGTGCTATACCTGAAGAGTTACTTATAAATGTTAGAATCTGGTATCACATGGCCCCCAAAAAGCTATGGTAAAGACGCTTAGCAGCTTAGAGCTTAGGTATACATTTCGTTGTCTTTACTCTGGTCATGAACATCCAAGATTATGCAGTGAGTACTCAGCAGCATGCCATGGATCGGTGGCAGTCAGCCTTGCTTTTTACAGCGTACTAGGACCTACTAAGAGCAATGTATTTGCACAGTGAAATGCAACACACCACAAAACACTTATTTTTACTGGATTGATTGCTAAACCAAATTATGCTCAGTACAGAGTTCCGAATCCCAGATATTTTGGAATCATAACTCATGATGCTAAAAGCATAGGATATGAATTCTGGTTGGCCACAGTAACCCAGGGAAGCTTTCTTTTCACTTCCATGGCCTCTCCCTCCACCCAACTCCCCCTCAAAAAAAAAAACAAACCCAAAACCAACAAAAACAAAAAAAACCAAACAAAAACCCCCACAACAACAACACCTGCCTCCAGATGCGCTCTAACTTAACTTCACAGTTTCCAAAGACAAAAGTTGCTCTGGTTCTAAGCAACTTGGCACCCAATGTTTTCTGTTGCTGTATTTGCAACTAGAAGCTTATCAAGGTATAAAACAACATTGAGATAATGGCCATGTTCCTAATGGTTGTTATATCCATCACAGTGCTCTGAACCTTGTGATTATTAGCACAGCAGATGGCTGAGATTTGACACCTGTCCCAGTAGTTTTGGTTTTGCTACAGCTTGCAGAAATTCATATACAAAAGCCATTTGTCAAAAATGGATTGACAAAAGCTAAGTTAGGTGAAATTATATTTGCTATGAATAAGTTTATTGCTAATAATAGCCAGGTCTGAGTGAGGAAATATTTCTCTCTGATATAGATAATCACTTCTCCATGGATATACTAAAAGGCAAAACTGAGAAATACACTCCAAGCCAGTAACAGTTTATTATTTTGTATAAATAAACCCAAAACAATAGGTGGCTTATAGCACATTACTTTGTGCCAAGACTACTCACAGGCAGGTGCTTTCATCATAGCTTTGCACCTCCATTAATGCATGCCATTTGATTCAACTTTATTTCTACATGAAGTACTACCACCACTTTTTTTTTTTTTTTTTTACCCAGACCACTCTCCACATCACCCCTAGGGTAACACATGAATTTTATCTTAAGATTCATTTTAAGACGAGTTAGTTGTAGCACACAAACACTCCAAATTACAGTAGTTGTATTTATTCTTTTCTGATATTCTTTTTACGGTATGACTTTAATCATTACTCTGATTACTTCAGGATGAAGTACTCTTAAACTTCAAAAACGGAACTAATAATAATAAATCAGTAATTAGGTAGATACAAGAGCTAAACCTCAAAACAATGGCAGAAAGCCAGTCTAACAGATAGAGTTAAAAAAGTGGCTGAGGGTCACAAGGATGCTTCTTCACTGAGGAACTGATACTCAAAGGCCTTTCCTAATACTTACATTTCCCCTCTAGAATTAGTTTTCAGAGTAGAAGATGATATTGCTTATCCCAGTCACCACAGCTTTCAGTTTCCATAATGAAAAACTTAACCAGGCAAATAACAGAAAAATATGTGTAGTAAGTATTAGATTATGAGCTGACCACTACCACTTGGGAATCAAAACCTTGGGGTAGCTTTATACATAGTTTAGGTTCATCCTCTATAGATGTCAAGCAAAAAATAAACTGCCACAGCTGAATAAAGCTAGAGATGACCAATATGCCATTGTATGAATCTCTGATTTAGCCATTCCTGGAATGCCGGACAGAGCCCCGTCTTTCCTTTCAAAGAGGACACAGTAGAAATGGGAGCAGTTCAGAGAACAGCAGTGAGACCAAAGTTACACACAGAAACCATATCTGGTAGAGATGACCTTAAGCTAAACATCCTGGAGGTCAGTAACATATTAGAATGAAGTGCTAAACATACTTGACCTGTCACAAAAGAGGTTATGGACAAATCTTTGGTCCAAGCCACATTTGTTCCCAAGTTTATGATCATTTTCATTAATGAACTAAATAATTATTGATGACTGATTTAGGCATGCTAAATACCACTGCAACTCATTTATTTACAATATATTAACAAGCTACTATGTAATGATTTTTCAAAAAATATAGTAACAAGAATACTCAAAAAATGGAAAGTTCTAATCTTTTCCATGCAACTACAAAAAATTAAGATACATTAAAACAGGAAAACCCCCAAAGAAATATATTTTTACTCTCGGTCAAGCTGTGCAGTAAAATGGCTAAATTCTTTTCCCTGCTAAAAACACAGCTCTTTTGAAGACAACCAAAACTATCAACCTTAGGCTCCAGAGGGACATGGGAAGGGCAAGCATAACCACAAAAAAACACAGTATAGATACCAGCGAGAGTATTTTTCCCATTATACCATTTTAACAGTATTTTCCCATTAAAAAACCACCACAAAAAACCCACTACACCACAAAAAAACCCACCACACCACAAAAAAACCCCAACTTCTTAGCGAAAAAACCTCTAATAAGGAAAATACTATTTGGGTAATAGTAAATTAAGAGCAAAAATTTTTTTTCAATTCTACCTTGATGCTTCATGAGAGTCAGTGTAGAAGTCTCCCATTGCCCACTCCCATCTCGTCACTGCAAGTCAGAGAAGGTACTGTACCATGCAGCTAAGATGACAGTAGTGCATCAAGAAAGGCAAAATCCAGCCACAGATGCTATCCTGCTAAGCCTACAGACCTGAGGCAACCTCAAAAATTCACTTTAAAAAAAAGAACTTCATACTCTTAAGGAAAACAGACACTTACTGTGGAAAAACTAGTTGAAACAAAAAGTCTAACCCCAGTTCAGCAAAGGAACAGTCTGACAGAAAACATTAAGCCAGCCTTCAGTTATCAAGTAGATATATTAGATTGTTATTTATGAGCACATTTATAATCATTAACTATAAGGATATACACCTTGAAATAAAGCACAAAGAATGAGCAATCTCACACACAAAGGATCCATAGAAAGGAGATGACTAAACCTGCTATGGACATACAATAAGTGCCATCTGGCTAAACTGTAACACCTTAAACCCTGTTCATTTGCTTCCTGTGTCTTTAATTCAATGGATGGACCACAGACAGAAAAAAACCAGCTTCTTGCATCAGCTCACAGAACCTCTAGGAGTTGTGAGGGTAGCTAGAGTCAGGCTCCACTCTAATATACAGACTTCCCACCTTCGTGTTGCCTGATGACTTTAAGGCATGAAACTCTGTCCTCAGCATGGTCACTTGTGCCTGGAAGTGCACTGGGAAGTTTCCTAAGGGTGCAGATGCTTAAATGTTTTTAAGAACGATATGATTACTGGAATATTCCTATTTGTCATAATGTATTTTTGCATGTGTATCCCTACCACTACTAGTATAGTACTAAGCAACCAATGTATTAGCCTGAGAGATAACCTCCTTTTGTTTGACAGAGTGTCACGGAGGCACCCCAAAATAAGTTTAGGCCGACAACAAGGTCCAAAACAAACTTTATTCTGGCCGGAAAAGTACCACCGATAAACCAATTAGAAACGGGGCTAACACAATTAGTTAGCACTCCGATAACATAAGATACACATTGGGATATTAGGTTAGGAGATTATTTGGGGTGCAGCGAAATAAGAGTAATGAGGATCCACAGTGTGCATACACACACTCACAAGAAAAACAAAACCGGAGCCCTCTCTGCCCCGTTTTGCCCATAAGAGATAAACACTAGCCTACTGCGGCCAGGACTTTATACTCGCCTGTCCCAGACGAGGAATTTACACTCGTCTGTCCCACACGAGGACTTATTAAAGCATATACTCAGTAATTTGTCACTCACCCACACACGGAGGTGAGGTGCTCCCAATCCCGGGAGGTTACCTTAGACGGTTTCTCCATCTAAGGGGAGGGACTCCGGCAGCGTGCCAGACCCACAGCTCCGAGGAGACCACGCAAAGGGTGTCTCCGGTGGGAACCCCATATATAGTCTGCTCAGATGCGACTGTTGACATTCCAGAAGCTTCTCGGCTTCTCTACACCCCACCCCCCAAGTGTGGGCCTCCGAGAAGCTTTTCAGCTTCTCTGGGCTGTGGGCGCTCTTGGCCCCTCCTCTGCTGATGAACCTGCCCACGGACTCTGGGTCTCCACAAAGAGAGCCATTAGCTGCCCCATTGAAGGCCCGAGTTCTGAGAGGGGGCGGATGGGCAGCTACCAGTGCAACTGCCACACCAGTTCTCAGGGCATGTGTGGGGGGAAAGTGCAACTGCCACAGAGAGAGTTTTCTTTCTTTTAACAATGCTAACTCCCCCAAGTATATTTTCAATCTGGCTGAAATAGGATGTGTAATTTGTCTCAAAGATAGCATCCTGAAAAATGGAGGTGAAAAAACCTCTCTACATCTCTCAAGGTTCATCTCTGATAGGAATACCATAAGTGAGTGTAAAACATCTTTAAACAAACTGACTCTGCTCCACCCAGTGCTTGTTGGAAAAGGACAAATTTATCAGTTAGTATAAACTAAATCTGATACTTGAAGGAGCAACTGTTTAACAAAAAGACAACATGACACTTCAGCTGCTATCTCTGTATGGCCTTCTGTATGTTCACAGTTATCAAATTTCCACAGCTGTTAAGGATGTTTGCATAAACACTGTCTTCATCACATTGGCAGAAATGTAGTATATTCTATGATTTAGAATTCACTAAATAGTCTTCTGCACAACTACAAGGAAACTTAAATGCTCTTCCATATATCAAGTGCCAATGGGGGGAAGGAGTAGTAAAAACTTCTTTTCTCTTGGCTTCAAATATGCACATATAGCTACTATCACATTCTTTCATGGAGAATAATGAAGTGTTCAGCTAGGAGCTTATCACTATGATGAGACCTTCATAACAAGTAAACCAGCAAATATTTGTGTAAAGGAATTATGAAGGGGAGAAAGGGAGCTATGTTAATCTCTGTCAGCTGCTACCACCCATTCCCAACCAATTTGCTTGTGTTTCACACAGAAATGCTGCAATTTACTTCAAGCTTCTTAAAGGGCCAGTTTCACTACAGACGTACTGAACAGAATTTGGGCAGACCTGTAAAATAAGAAAATGTGGAACCATACTTCAAAAGAAATGTATTTATATAAAATACATAAATGCATTTAAATAATATCCATTTAATAAAACTATACTTTAAGCTAGGGTTTGTCCTCTATCTTAATGTCAGGCCTCTGACATATTGCACTGCCAGTGTATTATACTATATATTACTGTCCCATAATTCAAATTACCTCAAAGGAATTTCATGCCCACTCTATTACTGTGGCTACAAAGAATGATTTTAAGAGAATGATATAAAATGATCTCACTCAGTGTTCTCACTAATTACTTTACTGTAATACACAGAACATACGCTGTTGCTAGGCTCTTCATTTTAGTCCACTGGTGGCACTTACTATACTGTCAATTTAAAATTATTTTTCATAAACTCTACAGTCTGGGACTTGGAAACAGCATCCTCTCCCCAGTATTCTTTTTCTAATATATTTCAAATTATTGTTTAACATCTGTTAAACAAATAGAAAAAGTACAATAAACGTAATTTACACGTTCTGTTTATTCTGAGGTGGACAATACCATTACAAAATCATAGATGGTATCTGACTCTATTAAATTTTGAAATATACATGAACCTGATACAGAAAGTAACTTGCCTAAACCATCTATACAATCACAATACTGTAAAAACAGACCAGTTTACCAACGGTATCTATCAACCTCATACGAAATAAAAAATACCCCCTTTAATCCTATCAAAAGAGACAACCCAAATTTCCCCCTTTGCTTTGTTTTAATCTGAACAAGACAAACCAAAAGCCACAGATACCCATTTCCCTATCAAGATACTAATTTTCCTATCAAGAAACAGTAAGCTCAACAGTAATTGCTGCAAAAATTTTAGCCTGCTGAATTTAAGTCTCACAATATTGTTTTGTTTTCAATTTTACTATTGCCCCTTGGATTTAAACGGCAGAGAAATTTGATTCCTACTGGTTTCTCACATGCATTTCATACCACAATTAATTCAATTTTTATGTGCCTACATCAGTGCAACAAAAGACAACTGGTTTGATGTATAAGAACAACAGTCTGAAAAACACTGGGAAGGGCACAGAAGACCATGCAGTGTTTACTTCCAACAAGAAGAATGACTTTAATGTCCTTATGCCACCATCCTCACAAATTTCTTTCTACAGAGGACATTGATCAATGCGTGTCACTGACATGGCAGCAGTTGTCAATCCTCCTGGTTGTTATATTACTGTAGAAAGGGTCTAGTGCAGCTTCACCCAGAACTGCCACCCTGAGCTGAACTCTGAGAACACTATCAGTTGTCAGTGGACAGATGATTGAGACCTGTCTGTTTTGCTACACCACCTTCCCTTTTAGGCTAGGTAAGCCACTTCTAGTGATCCAATACAAATATGGGGGGGGGTGGGAGGGGGGGGGCAGTGCGGCAGGGAAACCACATCTCCCCAAATGCTTGTATGACCCCATTTCCATAAGAGAAATTTGTCACCACTATCCGTCTTCCCCACTTGGGAAACTAAGGAAAAGACACATACCAAGCAACTTGCTACAACTACACAGGAAAATTGTTGCACTGTCTGCAATAAAAACTGCATTTAACAAATTCTGAACTAGTCTTCAATACCAAGTCAGCTTCTTTCATCTTCTGTTTTTATTTCTTCCCTCAATAAGCCAAATTAAATACGCAAGAAGTGATCTCAAACCACGTGCCTCAAAACTTTGATTTATACGTGGGCAGGCAGGTCAAAACCACCATAAGTGGAGACAGTACATCTGTGGAGTATAAGTAGAATATTTTAAAACTGCAGAACAGACTATTGTTATGAATTCAAACCTAATTTACATAGAAGGCAAAGATAAAATAGCAATAGGAACTTCAGAAATGCCTAATACCTAAAGAAAATATTCTTTAATTGAAAGAAGAAAATTCAAGAAGAAATGAACTTCAACTACAAAAAAAAATATGTGGACAGGCTGGATAGGATCCAGGGAAGGGATACAAAGGTGATCAAAGGACTGAGAAGCTGTCATATGAGGAAAGGCTGAGAGAACTGGGCTTGTTCAGCCTTCAGAAGACAAGGTTTAGGGTAGACGTCATCACTATGTTCCACTATTTAAAAGGTGGTTACAAAGAAGGCAGAGATTACCTTTTTACAAGGAGTCACATGGAAAAGACAAGGGGCAATGGGTAGAAGTTACTCCTGGGGAGATTTTGGTTGGACGTAAGAGGGAAATTTTTCATTATGAGAATCACACAGAATCACAGAATCACAGAATGTTAGGGATTGGAAGGGACCTCGAAAGATCATCTAGTCCAATCCCCCTGCCAGAGCAGGAACACCTAGGTGAGGTTACACAGGAAGGCGTCCAGGCGGGTTTTGAATGTCTCCAGAGAAGGAGAATCCACAACCCCCCTGGGCAGCCTGTTCCAGTGTTCCGTCACCCTCACTGAGAAGAAGTTTCTTCTCAAATTTAAGTGGAACCTCTTGTGTTCCAGCTTGAACCCATTGCCCCTTGTCTTACTGTTGGTTGTCACCGAGAAGAGCCTGGCTCCATCCTCGTGACACCCACCCTTTATATATTTATAAACATTGACGAGGTCACCCCTCAGTCTCCTCCAAGCTAAAGAGACCCAGCTCCCTCAGCCTTTCCTCATAAGGGAGATGCTCCACTCCCTTCATCATCTTTGTGGCCCTGCGCTGGACTCTCTCCAGCAGTTCCCTGTCCTTCTTGAACTGAGGGGCCCAGAACTGGACACAATATTCCAGATGAGGTCTCACCAGGGCAGAGTAGAGGGGAAGGAGAACCTCTCTTGACCTACTAACCACCCCCCTTCTAATACACCCCAGGATGCCATTGGCCTTCTTGGCCACAAGGGCACAGTGCTGGCTCATGGTCATCCTGCTGTCCACCAGGACCCCCAGGTCCCTTTCCCCTACACTGCTCTCCACCAGATCATTCCCCAACCTGTACTGGAACCTGGGGTTGTTCCTGCCCAGATGCAAGACTCTACATTTCCCCTTGTTATATTTCATTAAATTTTTCCCCGCCCAACTCTCTAGCCTGTCCAGATCTCGCTGGATGGCAGCACAGCCTTCTGGCGTGTCAGCCACTCCTCCCAGCTTGGTGTCATCAGCAAACTTGCTGATAGTACACTCAATTCCCTCATCCAAGTCATTGATGAATATATTGAACAGTATTGGTCCCAGAACTGACCCTTGAGGCACTCCACTAGATACAGGCCTCCAACCAGACTCCGCCCCATTGATCACAACTCTCTGGCTTCTCTCCTTCAGCCAGTTTGCAGTCCACCTCACTACCCGATTATCCAGTCCACACTTCCTCAGTTTTGCCGTGAGGATGCTGTGGGAGACGGTGTCAAATGCTTTGCTGAAGTCAAGGTAGACCACATCCACTGCTCTGCCATCGTCAATCCACCTTGTTACGTCTTCATAAAAGGCTATGAGGTTGGTCAAACACGACTTCCCCTTGGTGAAGCCATGTTGACTGTCCCTGATGACCCTCTTATCCTTGATATGTCTTAAGATGGCACCAAGGATAAGGTGTTCCATCACTTTCCCAGGGATGGAGAACAATCAGCCACTGGAATAATCTCCCCAAGGAAGTGGTGGGTTTCCCAAGACTGGACACTTAAGATTCAGCTGGACAGGACACTGGGCTGTCTTGTCCAACCTTTCTTGCCAGAAGCATGATCTGGACAAGATGATCCTTGTGGTCCCTTCCAACCTGGTATTCCATGATACAACTAAAGCTTGTCAGCTCAGCCTGTCTTCCTTTCTTCAGTTTTGGGATAACACAGTTTACTCCTTATCTATTATTTCATTTGCTATGGCTATCTCTATTACTACAGATATCAGGTGAACAATTTCAGAGCTTGCAAAAATAATTTTTTCTTACTGTTTTCATTGAGCTAACAAACTGCATTTTATATCTGCATATGGAAGTGTTTCAGTACCAGAATTAACAGAAATATAATCTCCATCTAGCAGAGTACCTTAAACATTTTTGTGAAGCTCAAAGCAACTCTATAGACATCATGGAATTACTTGCATGCTGCCCACAGGGGCACTGCTTAATCAGGACGCACGTACTACCACACGCTGCTGCTAAACACAATACTTCAGCCTCTAGATTACCCTCCTCTAAGGGCTCACGTAAGAAGCACACTCATTTCTCACAGAAAGGTGACTTTTTTCTAAGCAACCCCTGCTGGTGACATTGATGAGATCTAGAGGTTGCCCTCTGAAGCAGAAAGGAGAAATTGGCTCATGTGGTAGGCATTAAATGGAGTACTTGGCTGCAACAAAGAAATTCACAACCAAGCGAATTAAACTTTTCTGATGCGTTGAAAACAATTGTTTTTAAAACTCAGAGTAATTATTATTATTTCCTTTTAAAACAAAACACACAACACTTAAAGGAAGAAAAGGAATTATTATACTGCATCCACGTGTGCATAACTACTACAATCCATGTCTACACTCCTGGATGTAAACACAGTCCCCATCTCAATACATTATCCAAGTCAGACTACTGAATTTTCACCCCTAATGCCTTGAAATCAACTTAATCACAGAATAGGGCAGGGGTTGCGTGTGTGTCACCAAACTTCTGAGGTAAAATCCAATGGCATACCAGTCCTTACTACCTCTCATCATCCACCAAGATAGCTGAGCAAGAAAGCTTCAAGAGTAAAGAACATGAGCAATACATAAATATTTTTTCAATCAAATGCAGGGCATACATTACAACACAGGCCTGTCAACAAGAAGTAACCTTAAAGCTATAGAGGGAAATAAAAGTAGGTGATAGCAACTGACAGTTTATGAAGACAGCTCCTAGTAAATCTTGTCATCCATAATCAACTTTAATAAAGTTTCTTTAGTAAGTTTTAAGTTTTTTCAGTACACTCCAGCATTCTGCCTTGCAAAACACACACACCTCTCTTCTTGCAGAACTCACCTGTTGGCACTCAGAAAACAGAGCACCTTTCACTACCCGTCAACCACACAGCACACCAGGCTGACAACTGAATCCCGCTATTTTCCTCACTTCTCCTGACAGAAGAATGATTTAGAAGTAACTAGAGCATTGCTCTGCTCTGAAAGGCAATGAACTCCAAATGGTAACAGTCCCATTTCAAGCATTATTCAAAAGGATGCTATAAGCAGAAGAACTCTCAGCTTGTGGAGGGGAGTGAGAAATTAAAGCCCTTTAAATTCATCACTATAGCACTTTCTTCTGTTTAATGCTGAAATGTGGGGGAAACACAACGCTATTCCCTGAGAGCTGGTCTGGAAGAATACATCTGATACTTTGAACCTACCTGCTCAATTAAAGAAAAAGTGAGAGAAACTCCATTAGATATTATAATACTACACTGATGTAAAGCATGTCTTAGCTCAATCCAGCAGCACAGAACTTTAGAAGAAGAGGAACCTGGTTCTCAAGTTATGATCAAGAAAGTTTCTTCTGGTAGCTGACAGCTGAAGAACTTGAATTAAGAGAAAAGTATATCTGTGTTTTATTAAGGGACTGGCACTATGCAAGTTTTTGCACATCACTGTAGGATGAAGCAATATGTAAGAGAAGGGTGGATGATGAGAGCCACTAGGACTGTAAAGTGAAAAGCTTAGCTGTAATACATAATTAACCATGTACAAGGCAGAATTTCCCATTCCATCAATGAAGAATGAGACCAGAGGTCAGCACACTACTGCTGAGATGTGGCCACATAAGTGGTCCTACACCAATTCTGCTGAAGGAGAAAAAAAAATACAGGCAGTTTTTTCCCCTTTGCAGCTCCATAACAGGCTGTTATATTTTAAACCCCATCTTTCACATTACTGTACATATTCCAGCTCTAAATTGCACATATTATTACTTGACATAATTCCTAAGAGGGGAAAAAAATCTCACACAAATATTTATTATGCTTGTGAAAATTGATGTAAACTGTTAATTTATGAACTTTCACTATTTGTTAACACCAAAATACCCAAAGGTATTTGCTTGCTTTGCTTTTCAGTAAGCATACTATTTCCATTGCCTGCTCATAATTGTACTAATCTGTAAAACATCTGGCAAAAGTAAAGCAATGGGATAGGTCTGAAATTCACGCAACTAGAGGTTTCAGTAAAGGAAAATATGCAGACACGGGAGGATTTTCCCTACACTATCCTCTGGTGATTCTCTTATTATATGGGTATTGTTTCCCTACCTGCCTCAGCCTATTCAATTAACATTCGCCAGGTGCTCACTCCATCTCTGCATTTTCAAGATCTGTCTTTGGCTATGGCCTAAATTCCACCAAGTCCAGAAAACTGCTCCAATTTAACACTGGCACCCAAGGAGCACTCGGCCCTGTTACTCAGTGGGTGGCAGACCTAGTATCAGCTGGAAATATTTTTTTTCCTAGGGTGACAGCAGGGGTTGCAGCCCAAGTTATGCAGCCTAAATGAGCTCTGCAGTCTTGTCCTTATCAACCAACCGTGCTACAGAATCACTGCTTATCCTAAAGGCAGACAAAAGAGGTATTTCTAAGCTACATTTCCCCACAGTTTGCAAGGTTATATTCATTTGGAAAACAGTTTTTAATATTTACTAAAAGACACTGGGAAAAATTCTTAAATAATTATCCAGCTGCTACTCTTATAATACTTCCCTATGTTACACGGTAGATATCAGCAAGGCCAGAATAACAACGTATTCACCTGAAAATGTGACAGAAAGCTTGTTAACACTAGTTAAATGTAATACTTTAAGTGTTTTTTCTAAATAGAAACAAGGTAATTTTCCCATTTTCTCCCTCTAAATAGGGCAGACATGGATTTTTTTTTTAATTAAGTAGCAATCCATGCATTCACATTTCATCTAAACATATGAAGTTACAGTTGTGCATGGATAACTTGGGAATTATATGTATGAATCTGTATAAGCCACATATTACAGCTTGTAAAGATGAATTTCAATATTGAATTCCACAGTACACTTATTTTGGCTCTCTGTGTGGATTCAGCAGAAGTGAAGTCTGTATCGCTACTTCACTATTTCTTATGAAACTTTGTAAGAAGATTTTTAGCACATAAAACCAAATTCTCCCTGCCTCCCCTAAAGCACTCTGTAAGTGAACCCAAACCTGCTTAAATAATATGTATACACAAAACAGCTAATATGTTTCTGAAAAGAAATGGAAGTCCTCTTAAAAAGGAAAAAAACACCAAACACTTTGCATTTAATTAGCGGAAAGTAATTTTTTTTGGTTTTGGTTTTGTTTCACAAATAACTATAAACAGAAAAATGGTGAAAAATTGTGAATACATTGTTACTTAGCTGGTATCTTCTCAGAAATGTATTACTTGGCACAGAAATCCTCTATATATGTCAGAACTGGTTTAACTTGCAATTATTTAAACAAGACCCTTCTGTGAGCCATTTCCTTAGTTGTTAAGTAGATAATTTTATAGAAGACAACTTTATTGTGGGGAAAAAAAAAAATATTCAAGAAGGGAGATTATTGTGACTACTTTTCTATATTCAGATAACCATTTTAAGGACAGCTATCTTTCACCACAGTTTGCCCTCAGTCGCAAGTCTTGCTGATGAACTACAATGCTTTGGTATCTCGGACTCCTCTTGCATTTGAGATCAGCTCTTGATCGTAAGGTTTTGGCACTGCAATTCAACTGTGTCCTAGCTCTCTTTCCCTCTTACTTTGAAATGGGTTATTAGGCTTGTCTCTTCTATAATAAGATAAATAATAGCCGTTGATTTTATTGTATTTGAAGGTCATTTTTCAGTCCACCTTCAGCAACGTCTATTCACAAGCTGACCAACATATGTTGTTTAGGAACAGTAAATTCTTTATGGGAAAATAATTGAATCAATAGACAGAGGAACACCAATATGAAATACATTGCCATTAATTCCTTTCCCCACTTCCAAAGTTCACAATCTTCTGGGAGAGGTTTATTAGAATGATGTATGTATTTAATTTAATCCAAATGGGAAATACGATAGGTTCCAAAATGTTAAGCATACCATGGTCATTATTACCACATACTAGCTGTGATCCACAATATGACCCCACACTTTCCAATAATATAGGGATTTCTATTTCTTCACAGTGTATTATTTTTCTTCTTCCATCTTAATTCACACATAGCTGCATATATCTTCATTATACAACAGGAAGAACACCTTGTTCTCTGTCCTCTTGAAAGCTCCTATAATGACTGCTTTCAGACAGGCAAAAACTGGAGATCAGTATAGGAAACAAGGTTCTATTACTGCTATAAAACTTTACTGCTTGAGTCCCAAAGTTGCTTTTATGTCTTGAGCTGCTGGATAGGATGTGTAACAAGAATTTTATGAACTACATTGGTGTACTTTTATAATTAAATAAGCTGGACAGATACAATCCATTAAGCTCCCAAGAATACTGTACAAGCAAGAATATCCTAAGACTCTTCTACTATGGATAACCATTCCAACTTCCACATAGCAAGTACCTAAATGTAAGCCAAATTACAACCATTAGTTCCATGACTTTTTCATAGCATTTTATTTCTGGTTTGGATTAGCCAGGTTTCAGTTTCAAGACATCATTTCTCATTATGTTTTGCTCCGTAGAGCAAAGTGCTTAGAAGTCACTACATAAACATAACGATACAGTCGTGTCTCGTTATTCATTTTCAGGTGTTAAATTCGGAACTCTAGGAATCTCACTGCAGGGCACAGACATTTTTGATGTCATTTTTGCCCCAGCAGTGACAAAATGTTCATTATCCATATAATTCTGCTGATCCTTTTCGTTCCCTCCATTCTAGATGGAAGCTTGCCCTATTTTAAGTATCATCCTCAGCCTTCATTTCTGCATTTGGTGAAATTAATATATTTGATATGCACTCAGTCTAACAAGATATTCTTATAAAATTGCACTGCTAAGGGTAATGTGCTTGTCTCACAGCGCATGACCAGTTACTGCTATGCAATTCAAGCATAGAATACATCAAGAAACTGTAAAGGAAATGCAGTTCCTATGGTACTCAATACATTTATTCTCACCATACAATTCACACGGCTGTTGATGAAAATAAGATAGGAACCACTACAATCTAACCAGAAAATAAACCAAATAATCACAGTTCATTCCCAATGTAGTCCACCAAAGCCTCTTACCATCATTTTCAGCACACAGATCTGGTGCTGCAGGAGATGCAACTGGTCTGTGAGACATGCTTGAAGATGAAAAATACAATATGGTGCAAGTTCTACTACAAAAATCCAATAAAGCACTTGTGAGAGCCTCTCCAGTAATAGAAAAAAACCCAGTCACTACCTGTTCTTATCTCCTGTCAATCCAGGGTTGCCAGCGTGATGCTGGTGACCATTTTCATAAAATCATATTCCACTGTGAACATACCAAATGGATCAATTCCCATTATCTCCAAGAGACAGAGATACTCAAATTGGTTTGGGAAAGCTCTCTGCCAAGAGACTGAGCATTATAACCGCAGTATAGTTTGCTGCTGGGGAGCTAGCTTGGTTCAGTGTTAACTGGCTCAAATGCTAGCAAGGCTAAGTTCCTAACATAATTATAAACTACTACAGGTTTCTTCACAAGATTTCCTTATCACTCCACCTCTATCATTACTACACATGGCTTTGATGGGGTAAGGCTTGAGGGATTTTCTACCACTCATTTGAATTAACTGCAGGGATAAACACCAGTTCTCCTCTAGCTGCTTTAGTTTTGCATGATTTCTAATTCCTGTTTGTTATATACTTACACAGCTCTACTTCTATTAAAAGCAAAACTACTACAGACCATACATGCACTAAATTGAAAGAAAAAAAAAAAAAAGATTAAGCAGTGCAAAATACATGAGAACTGGAGAAATCGCACAGCTTTACCAAAACTTTGTCCTGCAATACATTCAGCTTGCTACTTTAATAAAAATGGTATGCTACTTATACAGCTTTCCATTCATCTACAACAATAGCAGCAGGAGGTTTTCTGTATGAAAAATAGAAAGACTTTATGAAAAAAATATTCAGAAACAAAAATCAGAAATGGGGCCCATGACAGATGCAGACATTAAAAAGATCTTGCCATATAAAGAACACTGGTAAAACACATGCAACTATGAGTTCCTTTTGCAGAAGTCTCACTTTCTCAAAATTAAGGAGATTAACATTAAGCCCTGTCTTAATATGTATGTTCCTCCATTGTAACTGAAGAATGCTACTTGCTCAAATTTGCAGTGTGGTATTTTATTGATGTGATGTAAAGAAACTCCACAATATCTGTGCTTAATTTAAAGACTACATTTCGTGTGCAAGTCAGGCATTGACAGTCAAATGTTATGTTGTGAATATATGTAACAATGGATGAAAATGTTATAGATAGCATTTGGCACTTACAAAAAGTAAAATCCTGTATCTAAAAACTCATCCCATTTTGTGGCAAGTGCATATCACATGCAGAATACCTCAATCTTGAAAAGCCTGAAAGAAGCATTATTTATCATCTACTTAACGTATGTATGCCAGGAACATCAAATATTTCTCCTTTAATTTTAAAAGAAAACATTTCCTGGAAGATCAGTTAAAAGATATTAAGGCCCATTTGTTACTTACAGCTTCAGAAGTGTCGAAGTTGAGGAAAAAGAATTTGAAGGAGTTGAAAGAACATGCTATCACAGTTGAACAGCAAAGCCTTGAGCGTTACCTTAAAGTTTCACATAAACCTACTGATTTGAAGAGTACTGTGTTTATTCAACTTGCTGTACTGGAAAATGAAAGGAAGAGGACTTAGAGGGCTTAGTGGCTACAGCTGGACTGCTTGAAATCATAAAAAGTGTCACTAAATCTCAAAAGTGTTGGTACAGTTAGCTCCTGTATTTTAAGAAACAACTCACAATAAATGGGAGTAAACAGCAGGTTTTAAGGCGAACATCACTGTAAACCATGAAGCAAAAAGCACAGGAAGGATGACCAGTTGATTGTGTTTAATATGTTTTCTTCTAATGAATCTGGTAATGTATAACATGGGATTAGACAAGAAAGTAAGGCGCATTTTAAAAAGTCAGTAAGCAATATAAATATATTGGTCCATATTTTATTAGAATCTTATTACAATGACAACAAGAATGCTAATGATTTTTTTTTTAAATGAACTTGCATGAATCCTTTAGAGCCAGGTTATCATGCTTTCTAAAGTGAGCGTCAGAGCTCTGATGGACTTTGGTACACATCAGGATCTTGTGAAACACTTCTGGGTTTTGTATACGAAAAAGCAAAGTGCCTGAAAACACTGACTGCCAGAATTCCAAATGATACATGATGGGGATTTTGGCTCAAGAAGCACACTGACGCAGCAAGGTTAGCAGGCCATCTGGTAGTCCCCAAAAATACTCAAAAGAGACATGATGTCAGGACTTCTATGCTGTAGAGTGTGCATGGGGGTGGGGGGCTGGGCAGTGGGGGAGGAGGAGGAGGTTAGTAGAAAAAAGAAATAGTTACAAAAATGAAACCACAATAGGCTCAGAAATAGCACCTCATGCCTAATGGAACTAATCAATAAATGGTATGCTATGGATAAAATGCTGAACAGATGTAACAAAAATTTAAAGTTTTCTTTTTAGGCAAATATTGCCAAAAGATGAAATAAGCCATCTAGGCAGAGTATATTAAAAAAAAAAAAACCACACACACACACACACAAAACACCCAAACACAAAAACAAAACAACAACAAAACCACCAAAACAACACACACAAAAAACACCCCACACAACAAAAAAAGCAACCAAACAAAAACCACACGCCAAACATTAGAGACCACTGAAGATACTGAAAATGCTGTGGGCTAAATTGTTCCATGCTTACACAGATGAAGACAGCACAACCACCACTCCCTTCATATTTATAGCCCATACATAAATCAGTGACATCTTTCTTTCCTGTGGAATTTTTCCAGTTGAAAAGCAGGCAGCACAAGAAAATAACGGCTTCCATATGAATACTGTGCCTTCCTCTGCTCAATTCCAAAGGGATTCAAAGGCACACTATTTCAGACCCCACAATTCCCCACATAACCACTAAAGAAATTTGCCATGCCAGAAGATTTCAGATAACGTTATTTTGGTCTGTTCCTTTGATGACATAATAATACAATTTCATCCACTGTGTTTTCTCCTTGACAACATTGCAACCATTTCACAATCACTTATTTTGATTTTCTGGACATCTGATCTGGCATACCTGGCTCAGGCTCAAAATACTATGCTTGTTCACTGACAAGGCAAAGATCTCTGGAGAGAACTCCAGAAGAAATATCTGTGCACCCTATATGATTAATCTTTTAACCAATATATTCCCTTTGATATAGTATTACTGTCTAAGTAAGTTTCAAGTAAAAGTCCTGTACCATGAGTTTCTGGCCATTTTCCTCTGAAAACAAAAGCGCCACATCTGTCTTTCATTCTACAACTTGTATTTACCCAAAAACATTATAATGGACAATAACTTTTTGAAATATGAAAAATAAAAACATTTCAAAGTTGCGTTGATGTTAACTTTTTTCTAAAATTTGATTCAAAGTTAACTATTTAATCAGAGGAATTTTTTTAATATTTATATGAATTCTTTTTGGATTAAGAGTTACAAATCTCTAAATAAAACAAGCTATATGTGAAAACGGACCATTATCACCAAGTTTACTCAGGAATTAAAGCACATTGTGATTTATGGTTAGAACTACCTAAAACAAATACTTAAATTATCCTTCTTTTCCAAGACTTCACATTATATATATCTACAATTATTCTTGCAGGTGTATTTTTCTTTTCCCACCACACGTTTTATTCATGTTTTAAGGATTTTCACTAATGGAATAATGAAGCTCCAAACATACTCAAGCAGCTTTTCAAGCAACCAGTCACAACACAAAAACATTTATAGGTCAATTCACTACAGCATCAAACATTTTGCCCCTTGTCCTGCAAAGTACTTCAGTACACTGTGCTCAACTTTGAATTTAATGCATTTTCTTACCTGTTCAATCAGGGTCATTCATGTTCCAGAGAACTGACAGTAGCCTGTAGACCTACAGATTCTGTAACATTCATATTTAATTCTGCTAAATGCTACTTGTGCTCTAGAGAGCTGGAAGATCTGATTTTGTACATAAGAGTGAAACTGCATGTCTACAACAGCAGCTACAGCAAACGCCTTCGTTGAAGATACTGGATTAAGACTCAGTCACATTGGTTTACTGATAAACCCTTGTTTTAATGTAAACCATAAATACATTTGATTGTGACTCCCTTCAGATATTTATCACTCAGTCATGTGGCTGTAGAGATGAGACATCTGCTTTTTACCTCTAAGAGTCATTTCTAAGATGGGCATCCCTCAAGCACATGCTAGATGCAACAGCAACCCTCTTGTGCCTGACATCAGCCAAGATGATGCACACTCAGGTTAGAAGCCTGCTCTCTGCTGACCAGTTCTCTCCATTTTGTGACACTTACTGTGCAGTTAGAAAAGGTATAAAATGCCAGAGCAGATGATATTTTTTTTTACCTGAGCTGCATACCTACAAGACTTGGGAAAAACTGATATGTAGATTTGAGCATGGGTGCACGTGTTTCTGAAGCTACTTTTGACGATAACCTATCACATACCAGGTGCACTAGCATAAATCAAGAACTGATTTATTACAGACAACAAATAGTCCTTCCACAACAACATTCTCAATTTATCATATTATAATTGAAGTGTGGCCTTTCTATAGCCAGCCAATATGCCAAGCCAGATGGCATATACTTCTCAAAGCTTCAGACATCAGAAATCCACAGCTCAACCTTTGAAGCTAACCAGATTTCTCTTTACAGTACCAGATTTAAAGAAAGAATAAGTATGCTTTTACAAATGCAGAGAACATAGCTAAACTTCAGTTAAAATAAGCTAGGCTTAACCAGGCATGCAATACATACTTGTGACTCGCTGGTACTGAAAAATCAGTAGATTTTAAGAACTGTTCTTGCACTCACTTAAACTCTGAGTGTTGGACCCACCTTAGTTTAATGTTCACTCAGTCTGTTTGTTCCTGCACAGTTACATATTAGCCATAGCAACATGCATTGTTTTCTCATTGAATGGATGTCAAAAAATACAGAGCTACAAACAAAAGTCACAATATTTAAAACCAGATAGATATACCTAACTCGAGATAGCATTACAGGGTTTCTTCCCCAAGGTTTTGAATCATTATCCATCTGTACTTTAAACTGCAGCTCTACTTTCTGCCACTTCATCACTCATCCACATGGGAGAAATGAGAAGTGTCAAGAGCCACTGAACACAGAATTTCCACAGTTGATCAACACATCACTACTCAAAACAGATGTTCTTGTAATAACAGTGCACTGGGAAAACATCAGTACATTAAATGGCTTCCAGCTCTTACGCTTTTGTGCTGCTCCCATGTTAGCCATAGCTCTTAAATAACTAAAATGTGATGGGTTGATTTCTTACAAGAAATGTATTAGGTAAAACACAAGGTTCACCTTTCCTTGGAAAGGTTACCACAGTTTACACTGTCAAAGAGTTAGATTACCCTGGAATTTACAAAAACAAGTTAGATTATTCATGAGAATTAGAATGTAGGGACAAGACTCCTGAAGAAAAACACACATATCACATCTATTCTAAGACTTCTGAAGGCACCAGGCCACTGTTTTTTTTCCCGCCACTCTTCATTCTTCACTACCTCTATAACAATCATATCATATATAGGATTTTCGTATTATTAGAAGAAAACATTTCCTTTTCAGTGTGTATCTAGAACTTAAGGAATATCAGGGACAGGAGAAGATTCCAATATACTAAAGTAGGGGGAAATCTGACTGAGGTTCTTCAGGGTGATTTAGTTCCAGATAAAATCCCAATTACATTTAAAGGGGAAATAGCAAAAACAAATATTAAGAGTGTCACGGAGTGTCACGCCTAAGTTTAGTATTGTATTTTCATGTCAACTAAAGTTTATTATTTGTATTTTCATGTCAACTAAAGTTTATTATTTACTGGCTCATGAAGTAAGAATCCATCTTGCCTCCCTAACTTCACATTTAGCAGTAACACTTTCTAGAATCAGTAAAAAATAGGCAAATTGCTGAAGAATCCGTGTTCTGTAATAATTACTTTATCCTCATCTTTGTTATAGATTATATTATACATGTATAATGTATATGTTTAAATTTTAAAGAAAGCTATTAAAAACGAGAAAATACATAAGAGTGGAGTGCAAACAGGAAAGCAAGAAAAAACCCCAAACTGTTAGAGGCAATGCGTAGGTTATTAAAACAAACTGCAACAAGACAAAGGCTTAAAACTTCTCAATAAGTGAGCAAAACAGAAGGAAAAGCTGCAGCACGGCTAAACCTGGTGAGTAAAAAACAAAAACAAACCAAAAAACTCCCCCCCACAAAACCAGAAACAGAAAGCATCCTTTAAAAAGCTGAGAAGTATTCCACTACGAACAACAGAAACCATCGGGAACTTTGGCATATTAAATATTAACATAACAACAAAATGTTTTTAAAAAGTAATTTGCAAGCAGCATGAAAACTAATAATGAATCTTTCTTTCCAAAAATACTACAGTGGGAAAACTTCCAAGGAGTCTCCTTTGAGGAAAACAAATACATAAAAGCAGTGTTCAGAGAAGATAAGGATACAGTATAAAACCTTGTGAAATCTTTACATGTTTATGGTGAAGAGAGTAGAGAATGTCCTAAACTGGAACCCTTCTCTAAGGATGTATTGGTATATGTCCTAAAAAACAAAAACAAACTGACAAAAGGAATCAGTAACAAACCACTCACGTGCTCTACAGGAATTAAAAGCTGAATTAATTTTTGCTAATTGTGAAGTGTAATTTCTCGCTTTAAAACCTATGCTGCATTTCAGAACCAGAAGTTATGCAGGTGGCAATTTTCAAGAATGGCTGTACGGGAAGTCTGAGGAAACACACACCGGCAGTCTAATGCCAGCACTGGGTATGGCACTACGCATGATGATCTACTGAGAAGGAATCAGCAACTTTTATTAGGGGAATTCATGCCTCATAGACCTCTGTTCTTACATAGATTGAGTCCTGTGAAGTAGGTGAGCACAAAAGAAATAAGCAAGAGACTTTAAAAAAGGACATAGAGGAAAAAAGGAAATAGGTAGTTTTCACACTGGAGGTACATAGATTTTGGAGCTCTGCTGGAATCTTTGCTTTTTCCTCAGTTCAACAAGCTTCATAAATTACCAAAAGGAAGGTATAAACACGTAATTTGACAAAGGGTCTGCTTAACATATTTGACTGTCTAGGGTACCAAACTTAAGGATTATTTGTGAAGAACTATATTAAGAACCTTGTGACACCAACAGGAAAAGGTGTGGTAGATGCAGACAAAACAGAAGAGACACAGGGTTAAAAAAAAAAAAAAAAAAAAAAAAAGGCATCACAAAGTCTGAACTGACCACTGTTGCATGGAAATGAAGTCTTCATATCATAATGGATAACTCTATTGAACACTAAGCTGTCATTTCACTAGCAGTCAAAAGACATGCTGAATGTACTTTAAAAACTACTCAGTAGGGGAAAAAAAACCAAACAACACACGCCACCACCAGCTATCATTATGCTACTGCATAAATCCATTATGTTCCTGCATATCAAATGCTTTTTGCAATTCTAGCTTCCACCCCACTCACTCACAAAAATTACGTAACAAAACTTGAAAGAGGAACAGAGAAGAGCAATTAACTGTATCAAACAACTTTAACAGACTCAGACAGTTCAGGACTTTTCAGTGTAGAGAATTTATATGACATATGGTATGAGGACAATTTATAAGCAACTAACAAAGCCAATCAGGTGACCACTGTTCATTTTTTATTCACTTGCTGATACTACTGGGTGGTCCCTAGTTCTTTTTTTGGAGGAAACAAGGTGATGTTTCCATGCACCATGAGATGCTAGTATCAGGACAAACAAAATCCTGAAGCTCCTGGTCCAAATTTAGTGCACTAAACTTGCATTAAGATTTCCTGGACACTCATTGGAGAGCTAGGAAAATATTCTGAGAAATATCAATGTATATTTGTGAAGTTCTTGAAATCTTTTTCTAGACATCTGTCAGTGGCTACTGTTCCTATTGTTCATCACTACTGTAGATGAAGTTTTAATCTGACATAGAAGAGCTGTTTCTACACCCTGATGCATTATAGAATTATTTGTCTTACGACAGCTAAAAATGAAAAAACTACAGAGGGTTATGAAAAATTCTGTAACACTCTTTACACATGCATATCAGCTAGCTTCTGAACCACTGCTTAGCATTCCTGATGTACACTTCTTTATTAACTGATTTTACACTTAAAAACCTTCACAGAAAAGACAGATTATTCTGAAAAGTTACAATTGTTCAAAGAAAGATAATGCACTGAGGTTCTCCTACCTAAAGTATTACTTAAACATCCTTCCATCTTTTCATATTCTAAGACTTTGCAAGACTTGATGCAACTATTTTACAAACATGTATCATTCACTAATTTTTTAAAAATATCTTAACTATTTTATTCACTGTCTTTATTCTTGTCATCAGATGACACAATCCGTAAGGCTAATGTAATTCCACATTCTATTTCTAAAATAGAAATCTCAATTCTATCCAAGTTATAACAGAAGATGTTCTATTTTGTAGTTATACGAAAGGTTCATAGCAGTTTCAAAATCATAACCATCAGCTTTATTCCATCTAAATAAATGAAGAATTCACCAGCTTCATGAGAACTTCATCAACACATTGGATTTTAGTTATGGTGCTCTATCAGTGGGTATTTATAGATTGCAGGAAGTAAGCTTTCCAAATTCTTACACTGGAGCTGTAACAGGATACCCAATAACATTCTTTTTAAATGCTTTACCAGTTCACATCTTAACATGTAGTGAGGTTACTTTAAGTAACGCCAAAGAAAAGATAAAAGAGAGAATCACACAGCTAACACAGAGCTAGAATAACTTATTGTAGAGAAAACACCTATTTTTTTTTTTAAAGGCAACTAGAATCTACTTTTGTATCATGAAGTAGAAAAAAAAATATCTAAAAGAACAAACACTGAGCATGGGCATTTTCAGTACCTACTAGATGCTTAAGTATCCCCTTCCAACAATACAAATAGCTGTTCAACATATCCTACTAATCATTTGGTTATCACATTTTCTATCTCACAATACTAGAAAATACTTCTGCCACTGGCTTCAGTACAGAAACACCAGATAGATTTTATTTTGTGTTAAACTGAAAGTCTAAGAAATTAACTGGATGGTAGGGAACAGTACTTGAATTTCTGGAAAATGTAATCATTTTAAAATGAAATTAAAACTCTTACAGGTTGTTATGAAGTATTTCATTTTTACATGAATATTGACAGCAAATCTTATGCTTCTATTGACAAGAAGTGTTTTGCATCTGTAACTTTCAAAACAAGTAAGTATTTCTAGAAATGAGAGATGGCAGCCTTAGCTTCATGAGAACAAAAGAAAGGAAAGAAATAAGTCAGACTGCCTGTGCAATCCACATGCCATACCATGGGTTTGGTTTAATCTCTCCTGAACTCCCCACCACTGCCTTTCACTGAGGTACAAATGACAATTTCTCCAATAGCTGCAAGCTCTTTTCTTGACGTTTCATTTACTATCATCCTTAAATCCTTTGTTCCTTTCATTACAAGATGTTCCTCTTACTACCCTAAGCATGTTACTGCGCACTGAGCAAGACAAACTCTGCTGCATAAGTATTGTCCAGGGATCGTGGGTTGAAGAACAACTAATTCAAGCATGACTGCTCACTAAAATCACAACAGACAGCAAGTGTCCTGTGAGAAAGAGTAAAGGGAACACCTCATTTAAAAAAAAATCACAATCATAGTTAACAACTTGCCAAATGCTACAAATTGAAAAAAATAACACCAAGATTTTAGACTGTGTCTAGCTAAAAATTCTTTCTACCTACTTCCCTGTGACTGTCAATGGCTTTGACAAAACTGACACATGAGTTTCCTTAAGAAATGAAAGTGCTTTCAAATGAATACTTGTGTGACAAAATGGATTTTTAAACTGCCCTCTAAGTCATGCTGGTTGACCAGTAATTACATAAATACAGAAGAGAGACATTAAAGATTCACATTACCCATTTTGACAAATACTGGCCTGTCAAAGGCACTGCCATGTACATACCAAGAAATCAGGCAGTAAACACAGGAATACTGCATAATGGCCATCTCCACATTCCATAGTGAAGCCCCATTTAAAATCAGTACACCTGACAGTATTAATGCAGATTCTGATCTCAAATTAAAATAAATAAACAAAAAAAAAATGAAGCCTGAACCTTGGTAAAATCTATCCCCTTTTGCTTATAGAAAGATACAGCTTGACTTTCACACACAAGAAATATTTTTTCTTCATTATTCTGGAAGGAAAATACTCTGCTACCATGCCGCCATGAGGAAACAGTTTAGAAACACACTTCAAGGGAATGGGAAGTCTTATTATTCAGTCTTTCTGCAACGTAATAGTAACTTAAATTGCAGGGCTCATATCTTCTATGTTTATGAATGCCATACCAAATTATAAATCATGACAGACAGTAAATATTTAAATAATAGATTATAATTCAGAAAGGTCTTAAGCTGTTGCTGATCTAGGCATCATTAGGACAACAGTCAGAGTTAAAATGTTTGCCAGCTGAACTTCGTTGTTACTTGCAAGTTTCACAGCCAAGCCTCTCAATTGTAGCACACAGCAGCAGTAACAAGTACAGCAACACTTAGGCACACGTGAACCATGGTGAAGGCCCAGAGAGTTACCCTGGTCTACTGAACACTCCAATAAAGAACACCATTCTTTCCCATGTTGAGGCAGGGGAAGGAGGGAAGATTCAGAGTTGTACCTTTTTCTCCAAAAGGTTTAAATGTAAGGAGCCCTGATTTTCTGAAAGGCTTTTAACTCTTAAGCACACTGTACTCTTGGCCCTCTCATCCTCTAAGGAAAAAGCTTTGATGCTAAAATTTAAGAGCACATTGGTGCCCAGCAGGCAACGACTACAGCAGCATGAAATGTAAAAAAAAAAAAAAAAAAAAAAAAAAAAAATCACAACATTAACTTGTGATCAGCATTGGACCAAACTGAAAACAACAACCCCTCCCAACTACACAACAAAAAGACAACCCACACAGGAAATATTTTGTTTGGGCGGCAGAAACATTCTCAATATAAAGTTATTTCCAAATTAAAATCTAAGACCCACTTCAGGAAAGCTGCCCAGTCCTGCTCTTGCTCCCTGACAGCATAACTCAGAGGTCAGCTCTGCATGACAATCATCTAGTAATGATCAACATTTGTTAAACAAAAACAAAACAAAAAAACCCAACATATTAAAGAACAAACCAAGCAAATGAACAAAGTCAACCAACCAAAAAAACCCCCTCATACACTATTTGGATAAATGCCTTAAGTTGATACAGACAGTCAGGCCCTTCCTAGTAAGAGGTTTGAACACCCATACTGTGCTTCCTAACTCTCCTCACCTGGTACTTACCAGCCTCAGCACTAAACATGACTGAAATAAACAAGTTTTATTAAGTAAAATAATACCACCCAGCAATTAAAGATTTTATAATCCCAGCTGCCACGTATTCAACAATTCCCCAAATTCTGTGGCATGTTATTTAGCTCTAAAAAGCTCTCATTGTTAAATTTCAGTGTCCAGACAACAGGCTGGCTAGGTTTGCTCAGATTAGAAAGTTTATCCTTCTGCTTATGGTCAAAAACACAGGCAATTATTTACTACTTAACATATTTTAAATTCAGAAGATTTTCCTATAGAGAATCACATCCTATGTAACACTGACTTCAGAATTCTGCAATAAAGATTAATGTATCAAGCTTCCGGATATTCAATTTCCATTCTTCCCTTTGCACACATCTTTCAAATTTTCTCCAAGCCAAAAAGCATCGAACATTAAAGCAAACAATTAATTTCTTTTTGGAGAGGTTGAGATCATATTCAATTTTTACCACATTCTATAGCATACATCAACCCCACATTTTATTTATAAAAGTGAACAACCATCTCCCGTTGAGATGAAAACTCTTTATGAAGTATAGCTCTTATTGACATTGAGTAATTCTCAGTGCTCCTCCTTGCCCCCCAAAATACACAGAAATTTTAGACCAGGTTGTTCAGTGTTTTGTTTGTTTGTTGTTGGTTTGTTTGGTTTTGGTGTTTTTTTGTTTGTTTTTGGTGGTGGTTTTGTTTTTTGTTTTGCTTGAGGGTTTTTTGACATTGACCTTTTTGCTGTTGTTTATAGGTTCTAATAGGTTCTAAGCATATTCACATAATTATATATTAAGCATTCCTAAATACAGATGAAAAACTTTGTAGTATCTTTCAGTGTTTAAATAAGAATCATTAAAAATAGCAGTTGACTGCACATGGTGTGCCTCATGGGCTACCCAAGGAAATCTTGGTAATTTGTATCTTGGCAGAGATTGTCACACACAGAAGAAGAAAATTCCATTAAAAATTCATGTTACTTGTTTAAAATGTTTCACATTTATGGTCTTCTAGCATTTTGTCTGAACAATGACAACAGCACTTAGCTCACTGTAAATATTTGTGCTACGTTAAAGACTTGGGGCACATAGTGCAGTATTTTAGCACGTCTATAGGGCAATGGTAAAGTTGGCTTGGAATTTTGCTGCATTCTCCATTAAAATGTAGAAAAAATAAATATGTTGCAGCTCAGAACAAAATTATTTGTTCTTGTTGCTATTCTAAAGAGAAAGCACAGTTCCTGACTTTAGTTTTAAATTAAACTACTAAGGAAGCTATTAATGCTTTGTGATCCTACAGGAAATAGGCATACACACACACAAAAAAACCCCAGCGCATGATGCTTCAAAGGAAAACTAAACAAAACAAAGAGCCTCACCGACAACAAACCTGACAGGTTGAGTTTTGCAAGTTTCTTGAGAGTTATTCGATATAAGGTATTTTTCTCCTCGACATTTTCTATATTCTTGTAAAGTAGCCACAAGACTCAGCTAGTTTCCTGCTTTTCTTTAACATGACCAACTATAAGCATTCAAAGTTGTAAAATTAACTGGATCTGTTAATAACACAGCAGTGGTGCTGAGAGCCAACAAGCCCCTCTATGTAACCACACACTTTGTAAATTGCCTATCACCATCACCAACCTTTGAGCGCAAACCGTCCACAGGAAAACATTGAGGACCAGCCAGCTCCGCCGCTGCCAACGCCTCGTGGTTCTGGGGACAGCCCTGTCCTGCCACACGGTGGGAAATAGCAGAAACGGCTCCATCTTCTTGTCTTCAGAAGGCAGCACTAACGAGGAGGCCAATATGTACTTGCTTTGTTGCCTTTCCTTGATTAAGTCATCCCCAGCACCTGCTTTTCCCTC
The DNA here is from genome assembly GCF_036013445.1 of Caloenas nicobarica. Lineage (NCBI taxonomy): Eukaryota > Metazoa > Chordata > Aves > Columbiformes > Columbidae > Caloenas > Caloenas nicobarica. The sequence continues at coordinate 11,305,697 of NC_088248.1, read as the reverse complement.
TGGCACCCTCATAGTGTTCATGCCCCTTTCCTGATCATCTGGCAGGAGCATTTTCTCTTATATAAACAGGCATCTTGTCTCTGCCATCTCTAAAAACCATAAGCATTGAGTCTGGTGGGAAAAGCAGTCTTTTTAAAGAGGCAACGACCATAATGCACCTTGTTGCCATTTGCCCTCCTCACAGGCCACGTGCAAAGATTAAGACTCCTCAGCTTGTCTCAGCTCACCAAGCAGGACCCACCCCCAATCTACTTTGTAAACGTCAAGACAACATTTTCATCATCCCCACAGCTGGAGTGACCATTGTATTCCCTCTCTCAGTGCAGAAAGAGGTCCATTCCGCGCCCCCCAGCTGACTGACCCTCCTCTGTGCCCCCGCAGGCAGCCCGGGCACAGCTGTGGTGCCTCTCCAAGATGGCGCCGGCAGCACTGCCGTGAGGTGACAGGGCACAACGGCCAAGGCCTCGCGCTGCTCCTGCCCCACGTCCTCTGCGGTTCGGGAAAATCAACTTCCATAAAACATTCCCCAACCGCGAACTTCTCGCCCTGTGCCCTGAGTCGCTGCCATACAAATCCATGTATCCACCCCGCTGAGTTTTAAAGCCAAAAGAAGCATGGTGGTATAAAGCAAGTCTGACAGTTAACGCTAGAGGCAGGATTTTTCTTGGACCAAATAGGTTGTTATTTTCCTGACTGTATTCCAGAGTTAACACACACAAAGGAGACATTGCCCCTCCACCTCTGGCCATCCTGCAGTGCCCACCCAGCCATGGTGCCCAAGAGGCAGGGAAGGGACATTTCTGCCTGCAGGAGAATAAACCTGAAAGGTGGCAGTAACTTGTCAGTGTGCATGGCAACCACCTGTGTGTATGGCTGTGGTAGCTTCTGACTTCAACACAAATGCAGGTGCATAGCTGGGAAGATGACTGTGAACCTACCCTCAGGTAACTGAAGCCTGTTGTGCATCCTTACACACGCACGAATCCTTCCTCCTTGTCTCTTATTAATTATAATACCTATATTAGGGGTGTGGGTTTTTAAGTTTCTTACACGTGAGTTCATACTTTAGAAAAAGCCTTTGGAGCATGCAATTTGGCGGTTTAATTGCATCTTAACTTATGGAAGGTACTTAAAAAATGTCTACAGCAAGGAATGGAGAGAAATACTTTGTCATCATTTGTAACATAAAATCTACATACCAAGATTGGTAATGGCTTTGATGTCCCATAAACTCTCCAAAATGATTTTTTATGGGAACATCAATAAACAGTCCCTTAAATATTAAACAGAATACACTAATGCTGGTGGTTGTAATTATGTAAAGTTACAGTGGTGTAACCAGAGATGGATAGATGTTTTGCTTTCATTAATAAACCATCTACAAGTGAGTTAATGACCAGAAGAGAGCAGCAAATCAAAGAAGTCCAATGCATAGCTACAGGCAAATGAGTCATCCTACGTGGAGAACCATCTTTGACACCAGTTCAGCATATTAATCACGAAAACCAGGTGATTGTGGACAGTAACACAGCAGAGCCACACACGGTGTGACTCATAAGGCAAATCCAGAGAATCTTAAAATTTAACTGAGGCTGAAAAAAAGTGCTGCATTTTTTTGCATTTGCTGACGGCAGGTGATACAATATTTAGTCATTATTAAGGAGGTACCTTCTTGTTCACGCTGTGCATTTTATAATCTGAGTTGCACCAAAAGATGTAATCAGATTGGTTTTAGATGAAAAGCATTTCTATCTGAATAAATGATAACTGTGCCTTTGATAATTAATACTCTTCAATAATGCTTCTATGTAGTCATGCAAAAAATGTTATAATAAGCAACAGTGAAGAAGTCATAAGATTAGTCTTTTCCCATGAAGTGAAGGTCAATGCAAAAGAAGCTAGGAAAAATGTAGACTACTAATTAATCTAAGTGACCAGTGATGCTGATTCTTTAATTCCTCGGGAACTTGCTGTGTAAGAAAGAGCAAGAAAACAACAGGCATTTGGGTTTTTTTAAACAGCGTTTTGGCTACAAGATAAACTCATTGTCTTAGTGGGAAGAGACTCCTGTTTCTGTGAGACTGGACTGTACTTGCAGCTCTGCTGGATGCAGTGGGAATTGTAACCATGGCAGTAACACAGCTCTTCCCTCAGTGTACTAGATCACATCAGCTGCCTTTTGAAAGCATTGAAAAAACCCTCAAGGCAAGTCTCCTTTCTCGCTGAAATGGCTGGACAGCCTGGGAGGTAGGTCACGTGTTGACAGTCTTAGGACCGAGGGAAAAGGACAGATTTAGTCAGTTTTCCTCTGAAGAATAAGCGTGAAATTGTATTGATCAGCTTAAGTAAGAGAAAGGGAAGAGCAACAGAGATGAGGGAAAGAGAGGAAGCAAGACTGACAAAGTAATTTACCACATATTCCTCATGTAATAGACGTCATCGCTCTGTAATAAAGCTTTCAAAGTTTCCCAGGTGCTTTTGAATGCAATCTTGCCATAAAGTAATGCAATCTTGCCATAAAGTTTGTTTTTATGCATGAATGCATTATTTTCTCTTTATCTTCTGAATAAACTGAAACATGCTCTAACAAAATTCCAACCAACTCTCCTAGGCATAGATGAAAAAACCAAAACCAAACCAAACCAAAAAACCACACACAAAAACCCCAAACCATAAAACACAAACAAACAAAACCCCCAACACATTCAAACATTAACAGCCTAGAAGAGAAAAGAAGCAAGAGAGCAATACTGAAAACACCAAGTTCACTTCTGCCTGGATTAGGCAAATTTTTGCGCCAGCTGAGCTACTGTTTCCTATAGCCAAGCCACATTCTCTTTTGACCTTTCCATTTGCAGTCCTACCAGGACAGTTACTCTTACTCAGCATATGGATAAGAGATGAAAAAGAGAAGAAAACTGGATTCTCTGCCTCAGCAAATGGTGCTCTTCCCTCCGGAGTCAAGGCCTGAACTAAGGCTCCTGGCCTGTGCTTTGGGGCATTTGGGCTGCAGGACTTGACAGCTCTCAGACACACTGCATAAGGACAAACTGTTCCAGCCACTTGTGTTCTTGAAAATGTCCATGTTTTGTTTGTAAAACACAACCAAGAGAAAGATTGCCCCAGCTTGGGAGCCACCCAAATGGGGCAGATGGAACCATGTAACTTAGTTTACAAAGTTACTCATATCCTCCCTTGGAATCAACTGATCTTCCCTTTAACCACAGACTGCAAAGTTGTGTTCTTCAACAGACTTGTCTTACAGAGTTAAACTCATTCATTTAGCTTTATGTTAACACTTTGTCCAGCCCTTCATAGGTGTAAGAAAAGACCTTGTCAATATTTATTTAGTACAAATACTGGTTTCTAACCATAAATCTAAAAGCAGTATCGAAGGAATAAAACAATGTTTCTTTTGATATTATCTGCAGGAGAGGTGGCACATGTAATACGTCCAAATTCAACAACAGCTTTACATGCAATTTCTTTTTCCAAAAGCCATACCAAAGATTGGTACGCCAAGTAATTTCTAATTTGAAAGCATATTGACTGAGATAAAAATGGTGTTTATACTACAGAACATATTTCATGTGACTGACGGCATTTCAGGAAAAGATCAGAAAAACAAGAAATCTGAATGCAGCATGGAGAGGACTAACCACAGGAGCCTGCACTGTTCACTAAAGGCTGCCAGAAGATTTCCCCAAAGGCACGGGAAATCTGTAGCACAGTGACTTGACTTTTTTTTCAGGTGCTGTCACAAAGCCAGTGAACGTGTAGCTTTTGTGCTCAAAATTTTGTATCAGTATTTAATCTGCAGGAATACTGGAGCACCTCAGTAAATATCTTGATACTGAGCCAGCTACTGCTAAAGCAAGTGAAATGGAGAAGAAAGAGCAAGAAGATGTCTTGAACATTTGGATCATTCTAGAGTCACGATTCACAGATTCTGCTGTTCTTACTCTATCACCTGTTAAAAGGACAGATTTAAGAACCTAAAACCTAAGGCAGATTTCATTAGGAGCTGTCTGGCATGCCCTGGCAGAAGACAGCACTTGGAATTGGTGCAACTCTCTGAGAAGACAGTCCTTTAAAAAAAAAATCTGCAACATTTTAAATGGAAAAAAAATATTCTGAGTACAGCCAAGTTTTCAAATTTTCAGTGTTCATCCCTGATCAGAGAGAAAGAGGCTTTCATGTAAGGTGGCAGTGTCTCTGCAAAGATCAGAACTAGAAGCTACAGTGACTTCAAATGCTCTGCCAGCAAAGAACCTTTCATTTTTTGCTTTATTGTTTGTGATTATGAGTTGAAAAAAATCTATTACACATTCAACTTGAAGCTCTGCACTTCTGATGGATTAATTATCAGATAAATATTAATGTATTGTATTAGGTATGTCAACAAAAGTCCAACACAAAATTGCTAAGAATATAGGTTTTCCCATACCCTGTTAATTTTCACTGAGTACATACATAGCTGTACCTTTGCTATAACTTAAGCTTTCATGTTTCTTACAGTAAGTTTAAATTCTTGATTAAACTTTAGATGGGTGCGTTGCAATTTCTTTCTCTTGTCTTTTTTTGCTGATAGATCTCAGAATGTTTGTGGAAATGAAACCTTATATTAAAAACTAAGCCACCTACTGGGATTTGTTCTTAAGTATCTGCCTTCAACCAACCAACAGGTCACACTTCAGACATCACTGTGATCTCATTAAACACCACTGTACTGTCTCACATCATCCAGGAAAGCACTGAAAGGCTAAACATGATAGAAATCTGTTTTAAAAACATGTATTTCAGAAAGTATCAATCAACAGTCAATATTAATTGCAAGTCACTACTGTACATACTACAATGGTTTGTGAATTGCTACCTTAATCTAATCAGTGATGTTTCAAGCATCTATATAGACTTTAATTGCTGAAGTTACTTTAATTTCACCTCATGACAGAACTTGCACATAACGATTTTAAGACTGCTGTCAGTACAGAGCAGCAATAATTAAGATGACCATTGCAGCAGTGTCTGAAAACATCAATACAGTTCAGATAGGTCTGAAAGAGAAACCTAAAATAAATAATTTTGAATTGGAAAAGTGACCTAAACACATAGGTGTGCTTGGGAGGGCAGAGTCAGCAAGGGACTTTGCTGGGCAGAAATTAGTTAAATCAGGAAATGAGCTCCCATGTGAAAGGTGTAATGATCTGTTTCAATCATGGACTGAAGAAACTGGAAATATCTCAAACACACACAGATCAGAGGAGAAAGACTTCAAACGTAGTTCTGAAATTCATGGCTTAGTATTATGTCTGTCACTTGGAGTTTAACCCAGCTAACAAACAGATAATTGACAATTAGTCTTTTATCCTTCTGCAGCCTAATGGAACGGGTTACACAGTAACCTTCAATTATGGGATATTAATCAGAAGATCATCTAGAACTTGTCGTAGAAAGCACTTCTAACTACCTTTGGGCCTAATAGTAAATTTTATTCTGCATTTGGAGAAACTAGATGAAGCTCCAATGCCACTTAGCATCTTGTTTCACAGACAAGTGATTGTCCTAGACAATTAAGCACCTGCAATAGAGAGCATGGTGAGAGTCGCTTCATTGCCAAATGTCTCTTTCACTGAGCAAACAACATGGTGAAATACGAAAAACAGAACACTTTCTTTGCTCAGAAGTGGTTTCCAATTATTTTTTCCTTTTTTTTTTCTTTTTGTTTGTTTTTGTTGTTGTCAATGACCTTTTCTTTAACAACTTGTTACTACTCTGAATGAAGTATTGACAGGTGTCTCAATAAAAATGCCAGTATTCATTTCTAATCAGTGGTAGGAATAATTTTACATTTTTACCTGCAGCATAGTTGCTCTAAATTCTATTGAAAATCTTCATAAGGGAGAGGAAATGATGTTCCTCCTGCAGAAGAAAGACCCTAGAAAGAGGTGGAGAAAGACAACAGCACTAAAAGTGAGAGTAGGGGGATGGTCTGCTAAAGGTATCTTCTCCAAAATATTTTTCTGTGAGTGGCATGACATTCAGAGGAATTTTGCAGAAACTTTGTGCTAGATGTGAACGCTCACTGCAACACTAGGAAATTCCGGAGGGATCCAGTATATTTCCAGTGGTGCTACAGATCCTTGGTTGCGTGTTAGGAAAAAGATTGCCTTAGCTTATTTGGTATACTGCTTCTTATAGAACTTGGTTAGAAACTGTATATAGTATTTGCTTAGCATAAGTAAGTTTGCTTGGTGTAAGTTCTGCAAGCTGTGAACCCTTGAACTTTCTGGTTCATTAAGTAAAAAAGGCCTCAGAGTCTTCAAGCTAGAAGGTAAGGGGAGCTGCATCCCTGGAGATAAGGAATAGAACCATGCCTAACAGAAAACAAGTAAAAGAAGAATGTTTTGGCTATTACCAAGAACTTATTTACTCCAGCTGCAGGTGCAAAATAGCAGCTGAAGGTCAGAACTTTGATTGATGGCCTGCCTGACAAAAATTGAGAGATCTAATGAAGAATGGGAAGACCCCAGACTCTAATTTTGCACTTGGCCCAGAGTGACGTGCAGGGGGTGAGGGCTTGGATTGTGGGAGTATAATTGTCCAAGTTGTTTTTGTTTTGTTTTGTTTTTTATGAGGCTCTCTCTTCAGAAGGCACCCAGCTTGAGCTGCTGTATCTTGAAAATAAATTATTTATTTTTGAAGAATTTCTGGAATCCATGCCTGAGTCTCTGCTGCAGGAAACCTAGAGAAAATAAACTTCTCTAACAGGTGGTTGGTAGCAACTAAGCTGTACTGCTTCCAAAAACTCACAGCTAGGAATACAAATGCTTCTAGTCTAGAAAGAGGATTAGACAGGAGACTGGAGAAGAATTGGGGAAGCAATGCCCTTGTCAGAAAGCCTTCTGAAAATGAGACATTATGTGGGAATGTGCGTAAATATCGACCCAGCCCTCAGTACTTCTGCACTAGCCTGGCAGCCTGCCAGGGCTGTGTGGCTGTCCCCAGTTCCAACCAACTGATCCAAGTTTTGACTTAAAGTCAGAATTCAGAATCCCTCAGTTTGTAGAGGAAAGTTGTTTCAGTTCTTCACACATCCGTGTTCCTAGCATGCAATCCGGGCTCTACCAGTTTTCTGCCTGTGCTCATTTTGTCAGACAGGGACACTTGCATTTTCGCAGCCTGCTGCCTGGGCAGCATTCACAGAGGAACTGAGAGGTTCCTCATACCCCCTCTTCACTCCTATTGCTCTATATGGAGCAGCACTGTTGGAGCCTATTCATTATACATGTTGAATGAAATATATATATACCCACATATTCTTTATGTATTTGCCTAAATATTGCCTTGTAAATCAAAGCATTTTGACCAGTGTAGCTTTTACTTTGTATATGATCTAAAAAGAATCAAGGTTACTAACCAAGACGACCCTATTCCAAAATTTTATTACCATGGCCATGCATTTGAGGAAAATATCTCCTACTCGGTATCTAGTGAAAAATCTTATAGTTATTCCCTTACCTGCTAAAACAATATCATTTTCATGTTCATACCCCGGTGATGTTACCATCTAATACTTTTATGAATTGTTTTCCTCACTATTTTTCCTTTTGGTGTAAGATACCCGATTAAAAATTTTCCTGACCTCAGTGATTTAATGATGGCTCAATAGGACTCTATTTTCATGAATAAAGGGCTAACCCGGTTCAGACAGAAAGAGCCATGAGCCATAAATTTCTATATAGACCTGAAACTTTTCCTCAGAATTCAGCAGTAAGAATACATGTCCGTTTCTGCAAAAAGTGACAAAGAAATCTTGTCTTTTGACCCAAACAAAAAAATTGAGTTTCCATGATGTTTTTTGAGCTTAGGATTTTAATGAGACAGTTTTAAAAAGATTATTAACATGAAGGACTACTTCTCTAATTATAATAACCTTTCCAATTCTTTCAGAATAAATTTTGTTAAACACATTTCATGTGATTTGCTTCATTATCTTTTCATTTAAATCAGCTTCAATGACACACCATTTAATTAGGTTTGTTGTGCAGGTACTGATGGTTAAACTTGTGCATTCAGCACATGCACTTCCATTTGAGTAATGTAATAAATCTTATTCATGTCAATGTCACCATCCATTACAAAAATTAACAAGGCATCATCGAGTCAAACTAAGTTTGCAAAATGTTGCTTATAAAGGATCTTTCACACCATTGTAGGACCCTTTATTGACAAGCTTCCTGGTCTTCTATGATCCTAGTCGTAAATAAAGATTTACTTGTCAACAAAAGCTGTATAATGTTACCTGCCAGGCTGTTAGCCAGTGTTCTCCTCTAGTCACAAATATGATTCCTGTTGTTGTAGTATTATTAATGTTGCGGTTTTTCTTGTTATGAGATTTATAGCCAAGGAAAGAAAGAAAATTGCGTAGTAGCTAACACCAAACATTTTACACACAAAAAAACCCCTCACATAATAACTTACAAATTTACTTTGGCCTGCGGCAAGAGGTATATATTCACATCTTGTTAAATTTGCAGATAAATATGTATTCCTGTGCACAATATTTTTATTGTCAAAATATATTGTTCAATAGCTGAAAAATATCAGCAGAATACTTCAGAAAAAGTTCTGCCTATGATGATTAAGGGTCCCACAAAATCCCCTCTGTGCTTCCATTACTTTTTGTAACAGCTTCTTTTTCAAACAAAACAAGATTTGTGGGGAAAAGTAATATACTTTCCTAGGTCAGCTGATATAATTGGGAAAAAGGACAAGCTTTTAACCTGCAAGCCTCTCCGTAGGTCTGATTCTGACAGTGCTGTCTTTTAGATATGTAGCTAGTGCAAATCAACTAAGGTACGAATGTCAATAGTAGTCAGCTTCAGCCACTAAAAGTCTATGGTCAATTTAGCTAAGACTACACTAATTAGAGCTGAAGCAATACTTTCTGTGCAGGTCACTGACCAAATGGGAGTTCTGGTTTGTTACCTGAAACTGAAAATCCGTGACTTGAACTTTTTCAAACACAGAATATTGACAAATGTGGTAATAAATTCCACTAAAGTGTTGTGTACCATTAAATTAATATAGGGCCTGCTGACAGATCCTGTTCTAGGACTATTTGTTGAGAGATGGCATGAGTCAGGTAACACTGAAGAGCACGACAGCATAAAAACCTCCTTGGTTGACAGCCAGGCTGTATTACTTAAAAGCAGTGAGAGTTCCATCTGGAAGTGTGTTTGCTGGATTTCTACAGGCTCCCCCGCAGTGAAGGAGCTGCTGTAGCCCCCTTGCAGTAGAGGTGAGGTAGAGGATTTTGAGACGGCTCAGACGGTTTCCCAGAACTAATGACTAACTAGTCATTAGTTTGAATCATATTAGCCTAAAAGGCTTCAGCAAATATAGTGGAAGAAGTGCCTATTGGCATTCAAAACACAGCTGCTGCAGGAGGATGAGGTGCTCTGCCCTTCTCTCTGCTTGCATCCCCTTTCTCAACAGCAGGCTGATGAGTTGTCTCATCCCACAGCCACGAGACCTGGTTCAGATCTACGGTACCTCCTTTCCAGAAAAGTGCTTCCAACACAGGGCTATGTTTCACTGTAAAATAGCTTTACTTTCAGCTTTTTTTTTTTTCTTTTTCCTGTAAGCTGCTCCACTTCACACTAAAAAGCAAAATGGCTGTGACCATAGCAAGAAAGAATTACCCTGTTCATGGTGGCTTTTATCTGGATGTCTTCTCCAAGGACTGTGCATTCAACGACTGTTTTATGGATAAATATCAGGCAAGTGCTCTTAGGGTCAGAAGTGCACAGCTCAGATAAGAACAAAACCAGACACAGAAGACCTTTTAAACTCCTGCAGAACACTTGAGGAAAAACAAATGAGAATGGCTGATGGCTCTATGCTCCTTTAGTATAACAAAGCTACTTTGTAGAACAAGCTTACTGCAATGCTGTAAAAAAAAAGTGCATAGGTGATCAGATGTTAGACAACAATGAACAGATGTGACTGGTATGCATCCACCTGTCCCGCATCAGAAAGGAAAAAAAAAATATTCCAACTGTAAACCAAAATAAAATGTTGAGATATGTTCTTCTCTGGTTTTCAGGCTTTATGACAGTAAGCATGACTGCAATGCTGGTGCATCAGCAATGACAATGTCCAAATAGTTGGGTTGAAGACAAGTTTTATCAAGGTTGCAAGACATAGACAACGACAATAAAGCTGGAGCAGCCCTAAATGAAGACACAAACAGTCACAGCTACATCTAAAAGTCATGGGAAGATTTCAGAGAAGTGATGATGGTTAGAGCAGAGCAAATAGATGAACTGGGCATTAAATACATAAAATTGTTAATGTCAATATTTCCAGAGTGCACTGTTTTGTACAGTTAACTGAATCTGTGGCTAAAATATATAAATATCTATTCAAAATATACAGAAAAGGTGCTTTGTACTCAATCCCTGTTTTCCATTTTGCTTTGCGGTTCTGACAATAGTTTGATTGACAAAGTCTATACATGTGCATGCAGCAAAAATTCTAATTAAAAGTTGTGCATTTTAACATTTAAAATTGTATAATTAAAGACTTAACAGCAACAGATACATAAAGAAAAATAAGAATTGTCTGAAATGTTGAATTTTATAGTTCATGACTTTTTAGCACTTAATTATGCAAATCATGTAATCTTAGCTTTCTCAATGGAATACGTCTTTCTGCTATTAAATTAATTTTCTGTGTCTGCTTCTTTTACATTCTCTTTTACATTCTCTTGTACTTCCTGCATAAAATACTGAAATGTAGAGTCAAAACTAGAAATTGGCATATATAGACTTAAAAAATCCACCGTACAGAGAGAGAAAAAAAATTATGTGCAATGTAAAGGTCGTGTCCAATGTAAAGAAGCAACTATTACCTGTACTCATGAAAGTTTTCAAGGACAAACAAGACCTGTATTTTTTTTTTTTAACCTGTGTATTTTACTGCAGGTTGAGAAAAGATAAAAATCTGTTACGCTGTGGTAAATACAACCATTTTGGGGTTATATTTTATAGATGGAAATAAAATGACTAATCTTAAGGTGGTGGGGTTTTTTGTTGCTTTGTTTTTTTCTCCCTTTATCTAGATTTTAATCCCGTGCTATTATCCCTCAGGGTAACTATTTTTTTCTTGGCTGGTCTCTCTCACTCTAATATATTTGGTTATGTCATGGAGATGTTACTTAATCCAGGTTTTTCTGTATTATCAGCAGCAACAGCAAAGCATTGCTGTCTTCCTTTTTTGGTTTTAAACTGAAAATTATAATCTGCACCTATAAAAATTGTTTTATTTGCAGGAGAATCTGACCTGTACACGGAAGGTGATAGACTTTCTGTTTGCCCTCACATTGTATGAAATACTTACAGTTTTAATAGAGGAAAGTAAGCTTATAAATGGTTGGCTCAAAAGAGAGAAATTTAATATTGCTGGTCCTCTAGGCAAACAACCAACAATAGCTGCAATGTTTAGTGTCATCCTTTTTTTAACAAGTATGAGAAAAGATAGGAGATGGTGGTAGAGCTAAATAAATAAATAGCTAAAATACAGAAAAAACATAGTATTCCATATTTACTGATACAGTAAAAGAGTAAATACTCTCAGTATTCCAAATTCACTCACAGTTCAGATTTAAGTCCCTCCAATGTTTGGTTTCTCTGGATTTCACCATGCGTGCCTTTCGCGATACGTATTTGAAAATGACTTTTCGAAACTTTTTTGGTACATTTGAAGTGCTTGATTTTTTTTATACTTAAATTTTTTGAACATTATTCTTGTTCTCAGGAAGCTTTTTTCCCCCCATTCACACACTTGTGTAAAAATAATTGTTATGAAAAAAGGAGCGCAACAAAATATACACTATTTAGATAAATCAGTTAATATTACTAATAAAAAAGCCACAGACCCATAAAACCAACATGAACTTGCAAATCCCCCACATCCTTAATCATGTTTTGACTTAATATAATGATAAGCATTGGCTTCTAGACCAATGAAAAGAAGCTTGACCCTGATATTACCTGCACTCTCTATTATTCCTATTTTGTTTCCCTGCAGTGGAAATACATTTTATACACACCTGTAGAATTCATCCTGCCTCCCCTACTTTTATCTCATAGAGAGGGTCTTTCCCATTTTCCCCCAGCTGCGTCACCCCTCGTGTCTTTGGTTCTGAGAGCAGGTCAATCAGTGGGAATACACTTAAAACTCCTTTCTTTCCTTAAAAATTCTGCTTAAAAATCCCCTCCCTGTTGCTTAGTCTGGTATTTTTGGTGAGGGGCATAGCACAGAGTATCTAAGATATCAAAGTACTGCAGAAGGACCAAGTAAAAATGAAAAAAAAAAAAGCAGGTAAGTATGTATGTATATGAATGAACAATTTGCTGTTAAGATACATATTAAAAAGGGATTTTTGTGCTACTTCTAATCAGGAGCAGGAACTGAAACAACACTCAAAGAATACAAACCGTAAACATAACATCTGCAAAGTTAATCAGTATGCTTTGCTAGAATAAAGCAGTACAGATTTGTTACTAAGGAACACTAAAAATGGTATGTAAGTAGCATTCACGCATAAGGACAAAACTGAAATAAATACAAGACCAACACCAATTTAACACGTGGACTGGAAGAGCTTCTGTTAATATGAAATGTTTAAACCGAATGCTCTGGAAAATGAGGTAAATCAAGGGGATTAGGGCATTTTTTTCTGCTCTCCTAAAGCTCTGCAGAGTAGCAATGAATAGCAATTAAGAAAACCTACAGGCAAGTGTGCCCTGTAACACTTACTACGCCTCAATCACTTTTTTGTCAGTGTTAAAAGAATCCCAGGTGGCTATACAGGAATATAAGAGAAATCAACTAGTCAACCCCAGAGAAACGCCTGGAGATTGTACACTTGTACACTGGATTCTTTAAAATGGATTATTGTGGTTAGTTCAGTGCTTGAATAATTGCATAGAACTGAATAACAAAGAACTAGTACAAGGAGAGCTCTCCAAATTAATCATGCATTGCAAGTGCTTGAAGCAAGAGCTTTCAACTTCAGTTTTCCCATCCTTGATTTTTGTCACAGCAACAGTTGATGTTACCGTACCAAGATTTCTCAAAGGCTGATGAGATGAATTCAGCCAGTAACAGGATCAAAGAAAGGCTGCCATGATGAGCAGAAGGACAAAGTGTCTAAGATACAAAAAGAAACTATGTTTATGTAGTCTCACAGAGATAAGACAGGGTTGCTGTTTATCTGTACTTCAGAACAGTAAGCAGAAGAACTGTTTAAGGTAACAGACAACAAAATCACACGGAAACAAACAAACAAGACCGAAAAAAAAGCACAAACAAACACCAGATTTCACATTGGCCAAATATGTACTTTAAAGCTTTCCTCTTTCGAGAAAAAGACAACAGAGCTCTGCCAGAAACAAAGCTAAAGGTCCCCGCACTGAGCCTCTGGCTGTCATTCCTGGAGCAAGTTGTGTGCTCCAGGCTTTGCAGCAGCCAAACATCTTAAGGGTCCCACCTCCTTTCCCCAGCTCCCTGGCTCCAAGGTAAGAGAGGCTGGTGATGATAGAAGGTTGAAAAAAAAAAAAGTAGGATTAAATTTCTTCAGCCACAGGAGGGTGATGAAGCTGGGCTTGTCTACATCCTCCAAAACAAGCTGTTTAATTAACAGATTTTTTTACCACTTTCTCCTATGGAAAACTCCCAATTATCTAGAGATCTATCCTGATAAAGAATCGTGCATCTCTACACTAATATTTAGCCATATTTTCCATATTCTTCCCTTTGGAGAAGTTAAGAATAAGTCAGAACTATCCATGTTACTTTAATGCAGCACACCAGGGTTCACATGGTTTTTCTGCTCTTTGTGCAATGTAACTGCACTGCAGGGTCTATCCTTATGCATTTAAAATAATACTTCAGCCTTCAGTGCCACTGCAGGGGGCAAACTGTTTGCTAGTGCTATGTTCAAACAGCCACAAAAATACGAAATAACCTTCACAGTAAGGCTCAGTCATTTAATCATACAGTCTATAATCAAGCAGGTTACTCAACTGAGAATGCACATGAAGGCAGCTGGGAATAGAGGAGGAAAACAACCTAAATCTCATTCAAGAGTGGAAAGATATATATATAGCCCTCGGTTCCACCCACTCTCCCAGAATCTGTCTCTTAACATTAATCTAGAATTGAAATTAATTTAAAAAATAGTTTAAAATTTCACAGATACCGTAAACTTGTGAGAAGACATGATTATTTCACCAATATGCTTCACAGACACTGCTGAATGCCTTTTTTGCTGTCCTTCACTTTTCTTCTTATGAACCAAATTCTGTTAGACAGCAGGTGCAGGCTACAGCATTCAGATAATTTATAACAGTTGAGGCTGTTTCTCTTTGTACCTCAGCTGTCCCTCTGCTTTCTCACCTTGCTCTTGAAACAGCTGTTCACATGTAATTAAGCAGAATTTAATGGATGCCTCTCACACTGCTCATCTACTAACCCACTGGAAGCTGCAGGGTTCAAATGGTATCTTGCTGGAATGTTCCAGAGGTTGCAGTTCCTATTGCCCATATTTCCAGATGTGAGATGTGGGTGTATCGCGAGCTGTTTTCAAATGGCTAACTTGCTCTGATTGCCTGAACTTCAGATGATGGCATTCAGGCAAATGGATGGAACCCGACTACCTCACTTTCAGGGGTTTGGAAAGAATACTCCTGAGCAGAGATTTTACTGCTCACAAGTACATTCATTCAAGCCTCTCCTTCCAACTTTTAAAGCACTGAAGAAACAGTTGAAAATAGTTCACCATTTTTTTTTGCAAATGTTCCCAAGGATGTTGATGATGACAGTGTGCTAGTGCATGAGGTAAAGACTCAACACATTTGATAGTAAGGAAATATGAGCACTGATACATCATTTCTTTAAGAATCCAAAAGATTTGAGGACAAGAAAGGACTACATAGACCATAAAAGTCTTGCATGCAACCCAAATTTCTATTCATCAAATGCAAACTGACTTACTTCTTTCTACTTCTACGATGTAATGGCCAGATTTGCCTATCACGACACAGCACAACACAACAACCCTTAAAGCTATTTTATATGAACACAAATACGGGTTTATTAAAAGTGAGTAAACAAGAATCCTAAGAAGACAGCAGCACTTGCCACTGACTCAGGCAGAAATTCAGTGTATCTGAGTCACCAGTCCTTTTGCAAAGTTTCTTCCTATACTACTTTTTTTTCAGTAAATACATTTAATACATAACATAATTATTATGCCCCTGACCCTCATGGATGCTGATTTTGGGCTTTGAACTACCTCTGCTCTCAAGCGGCTGACAGGTGCAAGTTTTTTCTTGTTAGGACTGGTGTTATACCTGTACTTCATACAGTTAATCTTGCTACACCCACATTATCCCTTAACACTTTCAAAATCTTTCCTAGAATATTGAAAGTAGGTTAAACACAAGACACATCTTCTGATGAGGGGCCAAACATCTCCAGAGCCAGCAGAGATCCAGAGCTGTTCTCAGGCTTTTTTAATCCTTTCTTCCATTTTCTTATGAGACAGATTTTTTGTTCCAAAGGGAAATAAAATACTGCTGCTTTTCTCTCTATGAAATGTATATTTACGAGAAACGTAGTTTTGTTTTTAAGAAAGCTATATGCCTTCAGATGTCTCAATGAAAGAAAAGGATGTATGGCCAAAAGGACAGGAATCAGCTACTCAGCAAGAATTTCAGAATGATCTTCTGGTAGTTCTTCAAAACTAAAAAACCTTACAGGAACACTTAAAAATATGCAAAATACATAATTTTCCAAGCTACAAACTTTGTATCCTGATACACACAAAAATTGACTGCAAGGTTTGTCATTAAAATATTTTTCTTTTTTCTTTTTTTTTTCTCCCTGGACCCAGCTATTCTTACAAAGTTCTATTATACCATTTCTAACCTGATGTTTTCCTCCCTTCTATGCCTTTCATTTCAGGTCGATTTAGAAATGTTGATTGTGAACAGCTGTCTGCAATAAAACAGTCCATGGTCTTTGACCACACTGATCACCAGGTACCAACAAAGAAGCCTCACTCCTTTGGACTCAAAGATTACATTATAAACCTGCATTTTTCAGTAGGTCAGTTGCCAGTTAAGCCTTCTTTCAAGATTTTCTAGAAACCATTGTGATCTTTGTCTGGTGTTATCTTTACTCATATTTCAGCCTGTGAGAGAATGCAGTCTTCATAAGCAATGTAAAAAATCTTCACGAATATCAGTCTGTAAAATCAATTTTAGTATGATGCTGATGAAGTTTGCACTTTTCAACAGCTGTGAAGGTGGCTTCAAGGGTGAATGTTGATTTTGCATTTAAAAACCGAATCAAGACTGATAAATAGCATAAAATGCGGAATTTAAGAAGAAAAAGGCAACTCAAAACCCCAAGAAAATGACTGCTTAGAGACAGTCCATACGCCACCATTTAAGATGAAGATACATTTATGTACTTACCTTATGGTCATGTGTGGTTTGAATTAACTTGAATATTGATCATATAAGGTAACTTGAAAACCAAGAAAAAAACAGGCAATCCAAGTAATTAGGGGCATGATGTGTATAGCACACAGAGAGCAGATTATTACAAACATGTTGATTTAAAAAATTTCTATATTGGTAGGGGTGACCTGAATACGCAGAAATTTGAACCAATATAAATGAGTGAAATAAGTGGCAATGGGTACTCTAGGCAGATGACACCTATGAAAACTCTCATGCAATTGTATGTGTTCCAATGTAACCTGGTTGTAGCACAGGATGAAAAGCATAGATTGAAATTTTTCTTCTGTTTTGCATATAAAAGTGGGCTGAATCATCCCGTGTTTCAATAAATACAAAATAAAGTATATTAGGTAGTCGTTATAGAGCAAGGCTGACTCACTGATAAGAGAAATCTAAGAACTCGACATTAGTCTTCTGACAAACTTTACAGCATATGTAGTTTTGGGCAGTAATTTAGAAGTGAAAGGGATAATGAACACTTACATACTGTAAAAAAACTTCTGCAGAATGGATTTCTTGACAGTCAGCCTGCACTACATTCCTCCTATCAATATCAATCGCCCCAAGCTTTAGAAGAACTTTAGAATTTCTGCCTCATATAATCCAGGAGAAGCAGATATTGAGTTTCATGAATTTGTACATAATTGTCAGTTCTGGATTTTTCTTAATCCATTAAACCCAGCATTAGAAATTCAGCACAAAGTTATATTCACCCTTTATTTTCTGTTTATGGATTAATTTAAAAGACTCAGAGCTATGAGGAAACTAAATGGTAACAGACAAATTGGTCACACCCTATGGGCTTCGCACTTGGTTTCAGATACATTAATAACAAGGGTAACATCCAGATATTTGTTGGGAATGATATCTGCACAGCCATATACCTGTAAAACCTTTTGGGTAATATCATTTGGGTAAATATAAATTCTTAGGGGAAAAAATTCTAACCAAATTCAAATAATAAATGATCACTTTAATTTCACTACTACTTGGAAAATCAGGGCATCTGTAACCTAAAACATTCCTTTGCAGATAATGCTTTTCCTAGACTTAGATCAATATATCCTGCATTACTGGGTAAGGTTACCAGCTGAGATGACCCAAGCTTGCTTTCTGACTCACTAAAAGCAGGCAGACAAAGAAAGCTTTATTACTCACTAAATGGACAAATCTTGTTCAATTGGTTCTAAATTCAGTCTGTTATATAAAACACATAAACTGTCAATATGACTTTCTCAGAAAACAACGAGTGTGTTACTTTCTATTTGGAGTGATCAACTCAGCATTTCTTTGAAGCAAGAACTTAATATTAGACATCCATGCCCATATTTAAGATATTTAAGGCATTAAGTTCCTGTACATCACTAAGGATGATGGCAGGATGGTGTTAACTAAGACAATAACAATTAGTTAAGTGAATATTTCTCTTATAAATCAGCTATACCCCAGAAAATTATAACTCCATTAAGCCTCTGTCATTAAAATTTTTTTCGAATAAAACGGTTATGCAGGTTTGTAAACCACAGCTCACTCAAGGCAGAAAAAAGGAAAGGATATGAATGAGAGCTCCATATTGTCTGCAGCCATCCAAAGATGTGCATGTATGGAAGGAAAAGTAAAGTAGCAAAGTGAATTGTAATGTACAGGCATCTGGAGAAAATGTCACAGGTGTTGACTGTGACAGCTATGTCGTGGAGAAACTAATAAGATCATTCAGGTCAGAAAACAAGAGGAAAAAATAAAGATGCTCCACATTTCAACTAATGGCTGATCCTTTAGGGATTACTAGAAATAAAGTGTTTACTATAAAGCTAGGTGAACTTTGTGATGAGAACACCCCTGTCCACTTAATGACAACACTGTGTATCAAGACATGATTTGAAACCTCTGTCGAAAGTAAGGTACAGACTGTTTTCTTCCAAACAAACTTGGCTTGCAGTTAGCCATATTTGAATTCCACCCAAGGAATTAATTAGGCTGTATTGATTTATTGATACAAGAGCCTGATCTAATTTGCATGTGTAAATTAGCAGGAAGAACATTTCCCATTACTTAGCTATATGGCTGGAACAACTATTTACTTAATTTCCTCCTGCACAGCTCTGGTTTTTGCAAGACGCATTTGCAACCAAAGATGTCATCTCAGATACAGTTTCATGTTGCATATGCTTTATAAAAAACCAAAAGAGTACAACCTTAAATGTCTGGGAACTACAACTTGCTACCTGTCGTAAGGCTCTCAAAACAGAATGCATTGATTCTTCAGAGCACTTGAGTTTCTCCTCCATAGAAGTACTGGAAAAAGCTCGTTTGAATCTTAAGTGTGTCTTAAGAAGAAAGTGTTTTCTGTCATCTTTGATGCAGTTTTCTTAGAATTATCCTACACACACCTTAGTTTCAGTACTTTACCTTTGTGGGAGATGGGCAATAAAACTTGAATATGAGATAATGCATCCATTTATTAAAAAATGGACATTTGGACACTTTCTCAATTCAAAGTGAGTGGGGTGAATCAAGAAACAGAATCCAAATTAAATTTTGTAACCTCATGCTAGATCATTTTATGAACTGCAGAAGATCAGATAGTTGAACAAATTTAGTTACACTACCAGTTTCCTTTCAGAACTCCAGAAACAGGGGAAGCCCAACACCTGAGGATTAATGATCAGTCGCCTTCACATTTTTTTGTGCACTAGAGGATTTAAAACTCTTTTAAGACCCCAGACACAACCACCCCCCAAAAATGGAGATGACAAAGAATACATGAATTCAGTGTAGTTGGTTTCTAGTACTGTGCCGTGGGAGCTGAACCAAAGAGTGTGTCCTGCTCTAAAGGGTCTGTCTGCTCCTTCAAAAACTGTGACGTGGTAGAGCAGGGCAACAAGCTTCCATTGGGAAGTAACTTCCAAGAAGTGACTCAGTTATTTACTCTGAGACATGTAACTGGGTAACTTTTGTTTATTGGTTATTAACTTAGAAAAGAAATAAATAAAAAAGTGACATAAGTCTAAGGCTATGATCTTATGATCTTATATTTTAACTCACTGGAAAGTTGTTATGAGAACAGTTTATATGACTGGAAACACTGTGTCTACTTACTAATCTGTCCAAAACCCAGCAATGTCACAGATGCTCTGAAGTGGAAATTGAACAGTATTGGGTTTTTGTCTTCTTTTTTTTTTTTTTTTCTGTACTAGGAAGGAATTATTGGAATGCTTCATTTTCTTTTAAGTAAAGTTTGTTAGAAAGCTGTGACAGAGAATACACACTGCAAAAGTTAAAGCTCTCAGAGCAGAGTGCATCAGAGGACCTGTATCAAACTGATGTATCAAATTAAAAGTATACGGCAGCAGGAACAATAATCAAGACACCAGATTCAGGTGGTTTGCAGTTAGGGATAAAATTCAAATAACAGTTACTTTACGCAAGTCCACGCTTAAAAATTTTGTTGGCAAAAGACTGGAAGGTGACTAGAAAGACTAACTTTTCAAAGTTTCTGGCAAATTTCTCCAAAATAATTCTGAATCTGCTCCAGGGAAATTGTTGAAAATGATAAAAATCAGAATTAACAAAGCCAAAATAAAGAGGATCTATTAGAGAAGAATCAATACAGCTTATAAAAAGGCAAGACATGTATCCAAAATACATTGTAAACATTTATAGTCAATATTAACAGGGTCAATAAGAATACAGATAAGAGAGAACAGCTTAATACAGAGTACATGAATTTCCAAAAGGCCTTCTACCATAATCTTTTTTAAGGGTTTTCAAATAAGCTGCACAGCCATGAGAAGAAAGGTCCTCACATGAATAAAATAGCTGATTAAAAAGCAAGATATTGAAGGTTAGTGTAAAAGTAATTTCTCTCTTGAAAAGAGATACTCAGCAGAGTCTTACAGGATTTATTAGAGCCCCTGGTGTTCAGCATGTTTTTAAGTTATCTGAAAAAAGGTGTGAAGAGTGTGATGACAAACTTTCAGGATGCTACTGTTATTTGTGGTAGTAAAGATAGGAATTGACTGTGAAGAACTGCAGAAAAGCCTTGCAACCAAGCAACCAAGTGAGATAATGGCAGATGAAATTCAGGAAGGATAGTTTTAAAATGATGCACAAGGGAAAAAATAATTTTACCAACACAGTGATAAGCCAACCACTAATACACAGGAACAGGATGTTAAGGTCACTGTAGATAGTGCTGTGAAAAAATAAATCCAATACCCAGGAGCATGAAAACAGAGAAGTGAACATTAGCAATTACTAAGAACAGAACAGAAAAGCAAATAAAAATATCATTATCTCATTGCGCAAATCCACTGTACTGTTGCATCTTTAAAACTGTATGCCAATTTGGTCCTCCCTTGCAGTGAGAATAATTGAGGATGTAGAATGGCTTCACTGGCTACAGTAGCTCTTCCTAAATGGCAAGCAAAAATGATGGTTGCTTTCACTGCTGCTGTAAAATAGAGGGAAACATGGAAATTTTAGCACATCCCCCAGTTTTTTTGGATAGCTGTTTGCTGCAGTGTGGGGTCTTCTGATTTTGATAAGAAAAAAAAATATGCTTTTAAGCCTGAGGATTTAATGTGAAAAACTTGCACATGGATTTCATAATTGGTAACAAACAAGGGCGAACTACTGTGAGTAACCACTGTATTTCACTAGAGAGATATTGACAAAAAGCCAAAACAACCACTTTTTTTTTTTTTTTTAAAATGTAGTCAATACAACAGCATATTGAATTTACAGGAAACCTCATTTAGAAATTAGGAGTGATGTAACATTTTATTTCTCTCTTAGTTTATATTGGTTAACATTTGAAGCTGGAGGAGAAATTATTTTTTTTGGCCTTAAGTAGGCCAACCTAAGTAGGAAATTAGAAGACCAGAAATTGGGAACTACTTGGATTTAGTACTGCTGGGAGTCAATACAGTATGGTAGTACAAAGGTATTCAATCTCAAGAAACTAAATTTTAGGGAATTAACAAAGTTAAAAATCAGCTTGCCATGGGATTTTTTTTTTTTTTTTTTTAATAAGAACTGGTAAACGGGAACAGAGCAATGAAGCTGCTTGTAATCCCATTTAAAGAGGTATCACTCCGGAGAAGAAGTAACTGACTTGTACTGGAAAATATGTTCTTGAAGAAGAAATCATACAAAGAATAAGCAAATTATATGGGAAAGTAAGACCTAAAGGCTTTTAGGATCACAGCAGGAAAGGTACAATAATCTATTGAGTGCTTTAGAAAAAAGTACAAAAATCTTAATTCTAGGGAAAATAATTATGCCCTTACCAGTTGAGGATTTGGAGTTTAAATGAATACTGAATGGCATTTGCATTCTTGTCCCACCGGCCTTCACCAGCTTGGTTAAGCTCAATGCACAGAGCAAAGATGAATCTTCAGCATTGTTGCCAAGAAAATACACTTATCTGAATAATGTTAGCCCTCAGGAGTAAATTAAATTCATTTTTCCCAAAAATTGCACTACATAATTATTTGTACGTAGAACATAATTGTACTAATGCTGGCAGCTCAGCTACTGTAAATTATTTTGATTTGAAAAATTAGGCTGAAAGTTCAGTGCTTCGTGAAATGTTGCAAAGCTTTTTGAAGTCCAAGAGGAAACTTATATTAATGCTACTAGTCTTGAGATGCCATAGTTTAAATGTGGAGGAGACTGACAGCAATCTGGAAAGAAGTATTCATGATTTCCACCAAGCCAGGCATAACTGCAAAATGCAATTTCTCCTGAGCTTTTAGTTGTCATAGTTGATCTCACACAACACAGAAACATTGCATACAAATATTTGTATATGTGAACGAGGAAATCTTCAGGTGTCTGTGTTTTCTAGGAAATCGTGAAATCATATTTTGACTCAGCACAAATGGAAGATTTTTAAAACTTCGCAGGAGGCCCTTAGCCTGTCACAGAGAAAGGATTTTAAGTCCTTAGGTAACCATATTGTTGCTATCACTGAGGAAGCTGGATTTGCTGGCCAGAGGGGGGAAGGTGGTTTGTTCTGCACGACTATGTTACATGGCAGGCTTAAAAGCTACTACCAGTTATCAGTCAGACCCAAAATGCTTTTTTTCCTCCTTTCAGATGCTCAGCTTGCCTTCTGGGCTTGCATTCTCAGTGCCTCTGAAGCATCAAACATTTTCTTCATTTGGGCACTCCTAAAGGCAGTATTGAAATCTCTCCTGTGTTGGATTTGCATTCCTTGCTCATGACTAAATCCACTGTGGACTCTAGGATCAGGAGAAAAAACTCCTTTCCTGCTTCCCTGTGCTCCCTGACTCCAGACAGGTCACAGACTGATTTTTTTTTTTTTTTAAATTTGTGTTATAGGACACTAATACCCTTGATCTTTTCTGTTCTGATCTTGTGGTATATTGCAGTCATACCTTTTTGCTTTTTTCCTCCCAAGTTTTGTGGTTTTTATGTTTTTGCAGAGTGTGTTTTGGCCAGGGCTGGTGCAAAGTAATGAGGAGAAGATGTTCTGGGGCTCTCACAGACCAGCAATTTTTTGCATGGTTGCCTGCATTTGGATTAGCAGCTTCAAGTCCTTCTGTTATTTTATTCTCCCATTTTCTTAACAATAAAACAATTTCAGAAATTATCATGCCACATACTACAAGTGTCAACCACAAAATGGTTATGAGGTCCTTCTTATCACAACTTGACCTCCCTTTAAGCAAGGGAAATGTTAAACTCTCCATGACCTACTTAAGGAAAGAAAACCCAAGGATGTTGGCCAACATAACTTTTGAGAATGAATAAATAATGCACTGTTAATATTAGTTCATTGAAGTATGTTAGATAATAATATATCGTCCAGCTTACAGTTGGGGAAAATAGAGTACAACATAAATAAGGAAACAGTAGGGAAACGGAAAAGAAAATAACTCTTAAATACACAAAAAAATGGTGTTAAGGTCTACTTAAGCTGATTTTCTGAAGTCAATGGAGACCTTACTTTGGAGGAACATTGTTCAGTCACGGACTAACGTTAACCTATCTTTTTGCTATGCTAATTATCTCTTCTTTCTGTTCTGCCTTTCCTTTACTTTTCCACACATGCATCCTAAGAGTAGCAAGTCGTGTCATGTGGAGAAAACTCTACTGAGGATTCTGAGATACTGAGGATTTTTTTTTTAACCTATACAGCTACTTGTTTATGAAATAAAAGTATGGAGATATACTATAGAGGAAACCTATAAGTCAAGAAAATATTTTAAAGTGTTAGCATAAAACAATTATTTTAATAAATACAAATACACATGGTAGTAATTTGTTAAAAAAAGACCTAATACATTGAATTCCGTGTATAACAGCATTTCTTCAAGAAGACATTACAGCAACAAAATTAATAAATAAGCTGAGGAAAGCTAAAGTAAAAGATTTAAATCAGCATGGGAAAAGAGTAAAGCACACTATGAAAAAGGTGAAAACAAAACAAAATATCACTCAACTAACTGAGGTTTGATGTTTTAAGCTTCAACAATCAATGTCACCTTTACTCCACTAATCAGATATATAAATATACATAGAAGCACTCTAGTCAAATATACATATATTTTTCATAGACCGAATTCTGTTTCCACTCATTAAAGTCACTACCTTCTCGTCTAGTCCCCTCCAGCTAGGTGTAACAGTGTCTCTGCCTTCTGGCTAGGTGATAATTAAATCCACTAAATAACTGGCAAGTAGGTGGGAAAGAAACTATTTATGCTTATTCAAAAGGGAGTGGCTCAATTAACACTTTTCTTAGGAACCTGGCTTTTAAAATTTTATCATAGCTTGAAAGTAATTCTGAACTCTCGGTTCCCCTCCATTTGTACTCTACTTGGTTTGATTCTTCCTTTCAGGTCATACATCTCAAATAGGAGCCTATATTCAGAACTGAGAAAGTCAAACAGACGGAAACTCACAGCAAAGATGTGAATAAAGGTCAGTTAGCACCCAAAGAAGAGGACTCCAAAGAAGAGAGCTCATTCAATGCCTCAAAAAAGAGAAAAAAAAACCCAACAGTGGTGGCAGTTCAGTTCTCAGCCTGTATCTGGCTGAATTAGAGGCCTTGGACAAATAAAAATACTCTATTTACCCATTCCTAAAATAAGAGCAATTGTCTTATCCTTGGATAAAAGCACCTAAAATTTGATCCAAAGCCCAGCATCCTTTGGCTGACCTGGTTTGATTCAGACCTGAAGAAAATCTCTAGTCGTGACACTAAAATATCTTAAACAAAAGAGACGCAAATACCTGCAAAGACTCCTAGTCACCAGTGTCTGTATCCAGGTACCTGGCAGTATTAATACGGATGGAACTACAAATTCTATTGACAAGACCCTAGCTAGGATGATGCACTGTGAGCATTTGAAGTTGTTCTGCAGGACAAAGTTTCACAGATGATAGCTCTGCACCTTATATATATACTGTGATCCATTCACCATTCAGTCTTCATTGGTTTTCCATAACCACTAGCCTGAAAGCTGGGTTCAAAATTGCTCAATCATTTTACAGGTCTAAGTGTTTAAGGGAAGGTGGAAGTAAGGAATAATATAGTCTGGGTGCTCACAGATGATCTACCTCTTGTGTTTCTGTAGCTCAGAGACAGAGAAGACCATGGCAGAATGCTGTCTGAGATAGTTCTTTACAGTCTTAGTGACTGTAGACAAAAGTTTCATGCAAAGTAACACCAATTTGGCCCACCTACAATAGAAATAAACTGATGAAACAGGATTTTGTAGTTAAAACTGTTCTTGCTGCTCTCTTTTACCGTTGGAATCATCTCAGAAAGTCATGTAGGCAGACTGCTTTGTGAGCACAGTTTTCTTTTTGTCATTTTCACTTGGTTTGTACTATTCTCATCTCTCTACTTTAAGAGAAGACGACTAGACTTTTATGATGACAGAATAGGACATAGTAACTTAAGGAGACAGTAATGCCCAATTGCATCTAGCTACATGCTCTGTACAAAAACTCTAGAAACAGCAGTCTGTATTGTATGCATCTTACATACACACATCTCCACAAAGTTTATATGCAAGTGATTTTCATCAGAGATGCAACATGACAGATTTTGAGATTATATTGTCAGATCAGGCTAAATGCTTCGTTAATAAGCTACGATCACCATATATCTAGCTAATACTGTAGTCTTGTTTTGGATATAAACTGAATTTTACATGCTCCACCGGGATTGGTAGGGCATAAAGGTACACAGGAGTTTTGCTTAAGAGTGTGTCTTTTTGTTTTTAAGTGTGGTCTTCTCCCTCCCCAAAGCACAGCTTTCTCATAGAGATAAGGGCCCCAATTTTGCGAAGGAGATAACTGTGTATTTCACTTTAAAGTGCATAAGAAACACCACTGAATTAAATATTCTATGTGCATGGGGTGGGGGGGCGGCGAGGGAAGCTTCCAATAGGTTTCTATACAAAAGATAAAGTAATTAAATTTTTAAAACATATTTCAGTTCCAGGAGCATCATCAGGGATTTGCATGCATTATCGCTGAACAACTCTAGAAACACAAAGGCAGGAATGGAGGCTTATTGGTCTAGTCTGTTCTGGTCTCATCCAAAGAACAATAAATTACTCTGCTACTGATAAGAGCACGTATTAACCAAAGAGCAATACAGTTCTTTCTTTAGACCCTTAAATTATTCTGACCTGGTAAATTCAAAAGATCACAAACAGCAAAGAATTATTATTCAAATCTTACTCATTAAAATTTACAGGGAACAGCCTAATGTTTCTATCAAAATATTAATGGCATGCAATTGTTAATCTCCTTAGGTTCATTTCTTCTGCTGAAGTTGCTGAATGACAGACAATATAAGAATGGATAAAATCTTTTCAAGAGTATATCTATTCTAAGTTGGAATAGTTGTAGCTAATCCTCCTGTGAGTAAGACTACAGGACCACGACTGTTAACATAAATCTAGTTTCAGTAGTCCTAATGCCATTTTTCATAAAGGAACTTTTATAGTCAGCAGAAGTTTTCAAAAATTCTTTTTTTTTCTTTGCTGTCTGCAGTCAGAAAGAGAGTTTGCTAGATGGGGTGGGGAAACAAGGGGAAATAAATAAAACAAACAAGAATGAAAAAAGAGAGAGAGAAGAAGGGAAAGACATACAGGGGGACAGAGAAAGCGAGACTTTTCTGCTTTTTGCTTGCCATTTGAAAACTAAAGTCTGTAGCTAAATTCCAGTCATTTGGAAAGCCAAGCTTAGTTAATTCTACCACCAAGTGGGAACTTTAGTATGAATTGTCCTTTCCCCAGAGGACTGCCTGGATTCCCAATTATCTTAGGCCAAACTTCTCTTTACTCCAACGCTTTGAACAGTAAGTCCTATCTGCTGGCCAGGACACACTCTGACCAGAAGCTCAGAGTCCCAGGAAACTGCCAAAAATTCCCAAAAAGAACATACTCCGAAACACTGAATTTCTAACTGTTAGTGCATTTCTTTTTCTCAAGTGTAAATTCAAACTCGTTCCTAGCTAATATTGTCTCATGGAGGACAAATAAAGAATGACCATAGAAATGAACAACAGCTTTATTTCCCTGCATTCACCCATTTAGAAAGCTGAAAGCATCTCTGTCATTTGCAGCACGGTTCTGATTCTGCCGCATAGAAATGACTGAGTGACTTTCACATGATGTTCACAATATTGATAAGAATGAATTGCAATAACTTTTGAAATCCATCACATTCCAATGCCTTGGCATTTATTACAATATTTTTTACATAAAGACAATACAAATGCATATCAAAGAGCAACATCTAGTAATTAAAAGGTTTGTGGTTATGATGTTAAAGCTTTATACTGTCATTATTGAGGGGAAAATTTCATACAGTAAATTTGAACATTAAATTTTGTAGCACTGCTGTCATTTTTTGCTTGCTTACTCATTGACATATTGCAACTCTGCAGCTTTCATCTGTTTCCACTTTGTCACTGTCTAGGACATCTTGATTCTTGAGATTTTCTTTCTAAATGTGATATGGCTAAAAGATCTGTGTGCACTTTGACTTTTACTTTCTCAAAAGAATTATGGGTCAAATTTCTAATAGAGTGGGCATAGATTGGTGTTTTGAATTACAAAAATGAAAGGGCAGCCAGTATGAAGAGCACTATTTCTTTCACAGTTATGGCAGTAATCTTTAATAAAATATTAGAGCACCATCTTCAGAGCAGTAAATTCGCTGGGAAGAAGTCTCTGACCCAGTGAAGCTTATCTGTGAACAACATGTCAGTGGGCTACTGCATTTCCTTAACTATTAGTTCTTGCAGTTCTTCAGATACTATCTGACAATTAAAAGGTAAGACCTTTTTCAGGTTTTGATACACTTCATTTAATTTTAAATAAAGTATTCTAATTTATACAACAGACCTTTTGATAACACTTCTCAGTATTGTGGGAATGGCAGGATGTGTGGTTCCAGCTAAATAGCTTTGGACAGGTTATATAGAAGTACGTTTTCTACGAGTGTAAGAAGTGATAGCCCAGGCCAGTGAGAATGATAGCTCAGGTCGGAAAACTGCCCCCATATGTATGATGTGTGAATGTTGGGCTTGGGCGTGTGAATGAGTGGGTCAGAATGCCATCCACAAGATATGCATGGGAACATGCCTGAAAACAGACACGAGTGTAGTGTGTTTGGAATAATGATTATTGAAAAAACATCCTGTCTAACCTCTTGGTCCAGGCCCATATCTGTAAACCTATAAATTGAGAACTGTTAATAAAAGTCAGCTCAGCCTGGCTCAGCGCTGCTCTGCTCTGCCTGACTCTGCTCTCGCTGCTAACACGAACTCTGTGTCTGTGCGTCTCTGTCTGTATGCGTCGTTCCTCATCGTCACACAGTATCACATTCACTAGTTTAAAAAAACCAACAAAAATGTTTATAGACTACAGTAATTACTACTAGGAAATTTGCTGCTCCTCTTTTGGCCCATTTTGATCCATGGTCATTAATTATAACTACATTAGATTTATCACCTGAAGTACTATACTCCATCTTTGACCTAATATGCAGCATATTAAAAGTCTGTACAGCTCTTAAAGTGATGAATATTGGGCAGATAACTTTACGAGGCCCTGACATCTCCACTTAAGAGATTATATTGCCTTATCCATTTTATTATTCAAGAATTCCACTGTCTTGCTCCAGTTACTTGTCTTTGCTTTCTCCCAAGCCCAACCTCTTTCTAAGTGCTTCTTTATGAGCTTGATTATCCCCTCTCATCTGCTCACCCAAATAATTGTTTCATTAGGGGATATGACCTGGCTCATCTCTGCTGTGTAGCAGATAGACAGAATCCAACACTTTTGCAGGAGCCATATGGTAGGTGCGAAGCTATTTGAGCAGGAAAGGGGAAGAATATACCAGTTACACCTAATGTCCTTTCCCCCATTCTTTTCACAAGAGGCTTTTCCTTGTGGAATCTCAGCAGTACTCGGAAATGTGAGAATGCTGATACGAGAGAGAATTTCAACTGCTTTCTGTTTAGGTTAACCAAGAATTAAGAGATACAATTAAAAGTCTAAGAAAATATGACAAAATGTTTATCTTTTAAATCAAGTTTTAAAAGAGCATCTAGAAAAAGATCAGTTTCAGAGATACACAGAATTGTTAAGGTTTACTTTGTGCTCAGCAATTTGCTCATCAAAACAAATACAATTAGGAGAGAAACGAATATATAATAGTGTAATCTAATATGCCCAGAACAGCTAAAAATTTTAGATTGTCCAACATAAAATGTGTACGAAGCACGTAGTCCGTGTGCAGTGTGTTACTTTTAGTATGTAGGATGCTATATTCTCGAATATATGCCTGTAGTATTGATTCCTATCATTTTTCATGGCATAAACTTTTCCCCTTGTTTTTGTGTGATGTGCAGAGTTGATGTCACCTCTATGAAAATAAACCTGAATTCTCCAATCCAGCATAAAATAGGACTGAGAAACAGTAGGAAACTATTGTTCTCAGTAGATCATTATTAAGAAAAGTTGTTAACAAATAGAGAAAACATATTACATTGGCTTCTTCAAAGCTGTAAACTGTTTACTTCATCTAGCTATCTACCATCCTTACATATGGAAATAATTATGGTCTGTAGCCACGAGACATACTTTTCAGATCAGAGACTAATCTCATTTTTCAACATCCTGTTGTTACAGGACTTAAACAGTTTCAAGATGCATGTAGTCAATCTGTGCTTTATATATGAGCCAAGATTCTAATAAAATTGAAAAAAAAATGTTTAAGTTGAATGTTTAAATCAATGCCACTGGAAAAAGTGAAAACAGTGTGTAACTGTTACAATTTTCACAGCATGTTAAAAACATATGTTAGCCCTATCTGAATCGAGAAATTAAGCAGTCCTACAGCTGCAAAGACTTGGAATGAATTGATAGTAGTGATTAAACTAGAAAATGCTTCTGGAACTTCTGTCTGTATATTTGTTCATCTTTTAGGTGTAAAGAACAAAATCAGAAAAAAGTAAAACAAAATAACAAATAAAGAGTGACAGATTATTCTGTTAGTAAAGTGTGGAAATAACATGGTTATGAGAGTAGACTCAGACTTTCCTTTACAAAGGAAAGGTCAAAGAAATTTTATGGAAGACATAGTTAAACAAAAACCTGCAGGCCGAAAACTAGACTGAGTCTAAACTTTATAAATCATTGGAAGATGACTTTGAAATACTAATAAATATTTAAAGCAAAGCTTTGTAACAATATTTACTGATTCACTTAAATCAGTTAAAAGTGCTCTTTTTTTTTTCTTCTTTAATGAATCTAGTCAATATTTAGTGAATTCACACTTACATAGTAATTCCCAAAATTGCTGATTTATTTCCATGTTCAGAAAATGAGATAGCATTATAAGATTTAAAGTCTAGTTACTAGTAGAATAAAATAATAGTACACAACTATTTGAATTTAAATGAATAGAATTATGTATTTTCATGAAGTATTTGAAGGGTGTAAAAGTAAATTCCCTATTAGACATATACTGAACAGTTGCTTTTTTCTCTCAACCAATGAACGGATGTTGTTTTATTTCTGATGGTTCTGTTAAGAACAATCTCTGGGTACATCTCTTTGTGTTGAAGAAATAAATTAAAGGATTTACCTGTATGTGGTCTTTAAGGAGCCTACTGTGCAGTTTTGGTTATCTTTGTCAGTCAGGCTACAAACAGAATAATCCAGCAGGTACTGAAGCACGTAGTTCTGCTCCCTTTTACTACTAATCCTTTCCCAATACTCTCTCAAAGAATTTCCTTTATTTACTCTGGCTTTGGTACCCAAAGCCTGAGCAGGGTCATTACACAAATACCACTAACATACTATAAAGTATGAAGCTGCCTGTTCTTTATCTACTTTTACTCGTCATATTAGAAGCATTTCGCTTTGTCTCTGCAGCAGGCACAAGCTCCAGCTGTGATCCAGTCTCATCCCACTACTGCAACCAAAGGAACATTTTAGACAATCAGATACAAACATTGCTGAGAGGAGTTACACATTTTGTTAAGTAAACAAGATACTAAGTGTATGAACATATCTGAATGTTAATATTCCTGTACAGATTGGATCTTGTCTGTAGAAAGACTGTACCGCTTTAAACCAAATTGTTAGAAAACAATGTTTGATGAGCCCAGACTCATACTATGCTGGGTATGGCACAGAACAAAGAAAATTATTTGCTCAATGAATGTACGGTGTAAATTTTCATCACAATTACCTTTTACAAAAGTCTTCAGTTAAGCCAGTTCCTTAAAAACAGCAAAATAGTAGTTGTTTAAAAATTGAATGGAGGAATGAGAGGCATCTAAAAACACTCAGTAAAAATATCCATCCTTTCCATCATACACCCAGGTGAACAGGGCTGTACTGTATATGGACCAGGACTGAAGCAGTATTTAGCAAGAAACAAACTAGATCACAGTATTTTTGAGGCTGAGAATGTGAAATGGAATTGGCATTCATGCTCATTTGTCTTTTAGAATGAGTTTACTGCGACTAGGAGTAATCATATGCATCTGACGTACATCAAAATTATCCTAAATGTGTCCATGTTTGCATATTGGAAGAAAGAAGCAAATAAATATAGACATTTTAAAAGAAGCACTTAGGAAGACAAATAATCCTTACAGCATTTTGTCTCATCTAAGCCCTCTTCAGCCATGTCAGCTGCTCCATAAACCTTCTTTCTTAGTTACTCTCCCTGCCCTCTCTAGAGCTAACATCTCCACACCTGCAAAATAAAACCAGTAATTGTCAATTCGAAGAGATTAGAAATACTTTTCTAAACCTCCTATTCCAGAAACTAATTTTTTTATTTCACACTCTGCTAACTTCATCCAGTAACAAATGGAAACAACTCAACCTACAATATTCTAACCCAACAGAAGGTTTTAAAAGCAGCAAATACTATACAAAAAAATTGAAAGGAGGAAGTAGACAAGAGCTAAACAAACAAATCCAGTGTTCGGCCACCTTATATTAAGCAGAATCTATAATCAAGAGCACAGTCTGGCGGTTCAGATAGGCTCTTTTTAAGGCTACGTTCCGATTATCCAATTGGACCTATTTAGATTATGTCAGAGTTGCATACCAGTTTCCAAAAATGAATGGCTGAGTTGCAGTCCTTTTATTAAACACACAAGAATCCTCCTTTGCCCACTACATTGGATAAGGGGAAAAAAGCTTTTGTTTGGAGGATAAAAATAACAAGAAAATGAAGGGAAAGTTTTGTGTGAAGATAGAAAGGCAAAGATGGAAGGAGAAAGTGAGAGTTTGAAAATTGCCTCCTCGTAGAAACTCTGCTGTTGGGTTCAGGTAACAACACTTCTAGCACAGGCATAAATGGGATGTTGTTCAAGAGTAGTCATAGATGGAAAAAACAACCCAAAATCTGTTTTAAAATGGCCAGAGATTTTCTGTGTTATTGATATGACAGGAAGGGTAGTCTAGGGGTAGTTCATTCTTACAGAAGAATCTACTCTTTCATCAATTTATAATTTCAGTAAGAAATATAATTTCTGACAGACAGACACAGCATACTAATTACCATATAATTTTACAGTTTTATCCATATAATTGACTCTAAAAGACACATACATTTATTTAATTTGCCTTTAATCAGAACTTTCCTAGGAGATGTATTTGCATGCTAAAGGTATAATTCTAAAGCAGTTAGAGACCTGAAATCTCGCATGTCACCAAGCTGTGTCTCAATTCCTTGTTAACTAAATTGCATAGCTGAAAAGAGATGGCACCTCTCTTTAGAAGGTTATTATAAGACCTACAGTATATCAAATACACTGACAGAGGAAAAGATAAAATTTTATAATGTAAATAATTCTCTTCAATGCTCAAAACCTAAATTTCTAGCCATTAGTTCTTCTAGTATATAAAATTATACAAACATGTTTCAGAGTTGAAGCAAGTCAGTACTGAATCTTGGGTTGAAAATGAGCAACTTAAACTTTTCTGCTTAATTCCTTGTTCTCTAACAGCAAATATCACAGCACAAGTCTGAAACTGCTTCATTTTCACATTTGGATATCTTCTAATGCAATAAAAATAAAGCTTCTAGCAATTCACGTAATGTTAAACATATCATTCCATAAGTGCTGTACATTTCAAATGAAGACTCTGCTGCAATACTCAGAATACACCACTCACTATTGTTCAACATTTGGCCTTCTTAAACAACGCTTAAACATCTTTAAAAAAAATCAGATGATTACATGACTATTTTTTCCTGCGTCCTAACAGTGAACAAGGCTTGATGCTGATATTCATAGACTTTGTCATATCATTTTTACATCATTGTTGTCTTTTCCAAAATGAACTTTTGTGCATCATTATATTGTAACAAAGATCAGCAGCTTTTACATCAGCAAAAAAAATCATAATAACTTTAGAATTAGAACTATGAAACTGTTATGCATTCCTAAAATTCCTTGTGAGGAAATTTGTTGTACATTCTATGCAATATTTTAATATGGAATTGTACATTAATATTTCATTGCATATATATGCATTTTGTGATTAACCAATAAATAACATAGAATGGCTTACAGCATTTTGCACTGGAAATTAAAAAGTACTGTAATGAATATTGTTTGCAGAAAGGGCTCAGTATAAGAAAATAATACAATAAATACTGTTAAATAGCATCTCTTTCATAGTTCTCATATTCAAAGCAGAAGCAGGTAATTAAAGGCTGTTAGTTTTTGCCTTCACTTCAAGTAACTGCACACACAAACTGGGTTCTTAATAAATGTCACCAAGAGTTGATAAGATTTCTGCTGGTAGAATTCATATCACTAAAGTGTAGTGGAATGGGCTGCCATTTAGGCTGAGCTTTATATGTCATTAAGAGCAGTTGCAATTTAAATTGCGTTCAGAGGGTTACCTCAAAGCTCGACTTAGAGCTGACAAAAGACTTTGGATCAAGAATCGTGTTTTTTGTTCTTGCAGAACCAGCCTAGTCTGACTTCAGATGACCAAAGACCACATGTGGAATGGAGCTCCCCTTCACAGGACAAGCAGAAGAGCTGGCTGCCACAAGCTGTTACCACATCTTCCATGTCACTCTTACAGTGGAGCTGCAAAGATGGCTCAGGGACACCTTTTTCTGGTTCACTGCCTGTCTTAATCTACCATGAAACATCAGGTTTGAAAGTTCCATGTGTCTCAGCAATTGCCCCAAGAGCTCCCTTCAGCCTGGCCCAGAGGAACTCGGCCGGGTTATTGCCAGGCGCATGGGCTGAACTACTGCTCTCCAACATGCACTTCTCACACTTATAAAAAAACCCAGGGAAGTATAAAGGAGATGGTAATGTATTTTCATTTAATCCCGAGATTATATTTCAGAAAAAATGTCTATTGTATAGGCTTGTAGTAATGTGATTCAACCAAATGTATTTTCTAGCGGATCACTGTGAAATAGAACATGACTTTCATGAACAAAAGAAGTAAAATGTTTTATTTTGGACAGTTCTCACTGTCCTAAATTCATTCTCTTTTCCTCTCTATTCCTCTCATTCTTTAGTAATATACTTCATAATTTTGACAGCATCATGAAGCTAGGTAATAGTCAAAAGAATAACACTCTCAAAATGTGACTGACATTCAAAAAAAAAAAAAAAGTCAACAACCACACTAGCAGGAAAAACATTACTTCCAGAGCCAGAGATGTAACTTTGATTGAGAGTGGAAGAAAAATGTTTTCATAAAAGAACCAATCTTACAAAAACAGCAGTATCTAAGAATACAGTGACATAGTACACAAATCTTTACAACTCACTTTAAAAAAAAAAATATTTTAAAGAAGGAAAACCCCATTAAACTCACAACTCTTGTCTGATTTGCAAGAGCCCAGAGTAAGAACTGGAGTTTTTAACATCACAGCTCTTTGTAGCAGATACTTCAAAGTTTTAATTTAAATTCAGATTCAGAATTGCATAAATTACAGTTATGGAAATGTCTGCTTCAATCTGCCTGAAAATGCACACAGATTTTCGGAGAAAGACTTAACCCTTTGAGTTTTTAGCTCAATGTTACTTCCACTTTTGTAAGCTGATGTTTGAGGACCATCTGTATAATTTTTAATTTCATAACGAAAACTTCCTAATTTACAGTCTGTTGAAAATGTTCTTCTCCTTTGTCTACCAACAGAGAAGAACTGTGTTTTGAACAGCAGTTCAGTCATATATATCTGTATGTATCTATATCTGCTGCTCTCCTATAAATGTCACTTCGTTTTTCTGGAAAACTAATTCAAGCAATACAATGATGAGGATTCCCATGCCAGGCATGGGGGAAGACAGTGGGAAGAGAGGGCTGCCGACGTGTATCAACATTTGAAATTTGAAGTCAGCAAAGAAATATTTCTACAGAAAATTACTAATTGGAAGCCTGAAAACAGGACAATTCATAATGAGTGAAGGACATTATCTGAGCATCTGGACACACTATGGAAAACTCAGCTGCCTGGTTTCCGTCGCAGGTTTTCCTGTACTCTTACTACCGTGCAACATGCAGGTCTGTTGAATCAGCATATTCATTCAAATAAAAAAGGCTACTCTCATGCCAGCCTTCCAGGCATCAAGTAATTTGCAGCTGTTTTTTGATACTTCCCTGAGTTTTCAGCACTTTTGGAAGCAGAGAGAGTTCTCTCAAAACGGGTAGCATGTCTGCACTACTTGTTGCCAGAGGGGAGACTTACCAAATATTCAGAAAAATTATGGGGTTTTAAGTAGACAGAAACCACATCTAGCTCAGAAAATCTAAGCTGAAAACTGATTGAAATGCAAGGGTATCAGAGGGAGTACGATATATGCCAACGCTTTTTTACTCTGTACTTTGCATTTGCTTGTGGACAAGATACACCATTGTTCTAACTCACTGAGATCATGTCCACGTTGTACTTGATAATCAATTGATTGGAAGGAACTTCTGGGGACAAAAAGTTACTCAAATGTTTTATCTACCTGGTCAAATCTGATTTTATATTGAATTCATTATTTAAAAAAGAACACTAAGTACAGCAACAAGAAAGGGGAGGCAGGGAGGAAAGAATGCAAATTATTCCTTTGTATAGCCGAAAACTACTTTCTGAATAAAAATACTGGTTATCCTTTTTGAGTTACCCTTAGGTAACATCGCAGATGAAGGAAGACAAAAATAGGTGTAATACAAAAATGAACTATACTGTCATTATTACAGGCTGTAATCTTCTGGTTTAAACAACTGGAAAAAACCGCTGGGTTTAACAAGACATTTCCAGCTTACTGAAAGTTTTACCAAGAATACTTAAGACCCTGGTACTCCTAAAATCTAACTTTAAAAAAAAAATCTTCAGTAGAGATCAAAGCAACAAAAAGATGTTGGTGTATCTTAACATAAATTAATGAAACCTGTTTTTCTCCTTCAATTCATAATCTTAAGAGAAACAAAATATAATGACAAATTTGATTTATTATGTTGATTGGATTGATAACATCAGATTCATTTGCTTAATAATAGAAGGTGATGTAGACCAGATAAAAAATGCAACTGATTTGACCTTTGTGGGGCACATTTTATTCCAACCAAACATAATTTTGTGTACCACACGTAATTTATGCCAGTGTGACAATTAATAACCATTGTAAACTACAGGGAATTCAGCAAGGCAATGATATGAGTCCTCATATTTTCCCATCTTGTTAGTGATGTTACTGTGCAGCATTAACAGTCCAGTTGTTTTTTAGTAAAAGTCTTACAATATGCAGCTGCTCTACAAAACTTGTGTTCCTGTCATTAGGGGGCTATATAATGAATTTCAGCTTATGTTAAAATAAGATTCTGGCACTTATAACTGTAAAAAGCCAACAAAAAAGATAAAGCATGTGCTTTTCCCAATAAACAAAGCAAGGTCTTCATCTATTCAAATGCTGAGTTATACTAGAATTTAGTTTCAAAAATCTGATAAAGGGAAACAGCAGTCAAACTCGTGTACTTTTTATTGATTCTTATAAAGTTGAGGTTTAAATGCTGGATTTGTTTCTAAAAGACACTTCATTTCTGGAAGAGATCAAGCTTGTTCAGCAAAAAGATGATGTGAAGACATTCTTAATTCAGTGACCAACAAGACACAGACACTACTGGCTTCTTAAATTTAACATGAAGTATGGAAAAAGCAAGAGCAATTAGCAGAGAAAATACAAAAAATATCAGTGTAGCCAAAACCCCTTCCTAATGACAAAGGAAGCCAACACTTTCAAATACCACAGGCCACAACCAAACAACACACATCAACTTTGAGATTCTAAATCGTGTTTTGAACCACCGTAAAAAGATTCTCAATATTTTTAATTAATCAAGCATAAGTGAATGGACACCTTTTTCCAGAAGGAAGAAGTGACACCCTTATGCTCCCCACCTGCCAGCCAACCCCCTTTCATTCCCATTTCTGACTTCAAGAAAATTGCCATCCCTCCCTCTCTCTCACTGTTTTCAAGTCATTCAGAGCAGGTATTGAGGAAAATCTGTCTAACAGTAGAATTAAAGAACTGTCTAAAGGCAAGTTTGGAAGAAACATCACAAAATAAGTCAAGGTATTTTCTAATCCTGAAACTTCCATTTCTATATGCTGAAGAAACTTTTTATAGAAGGCTCATTCATGTTAGCAGCACATCAGAGAAACATGAAGTAATGGATGGTGCCAGAGAGACAGGGAGAGTTTTACTGTTGCTTATTCATAGTCTTCCTGCTCTCTTCTTGTGCTCAGCTGCAGGCTTATAGTTTATGCCTTGCTGTCCATTTGACTGATTCTTCTTTCAGCAGAGCCACTGGTAGGAGAAGAGGTACCTTTGAATTCCTAAGCTTTCTCACCATTGCAGGAATACAGCATCTGGCTTAGCAATCTAAAATAAATACAAGCAAAACTCTTCCAGGAAGAATGGTTTTCCTCTCAGTGCTGCTAAAGCTGCTAAGTCTCATGTCTGTTTGAGAGGAGAAAA
Source organism: Caloenas nicobarica (assembly GCF_036013445.1). NCBI lineage: Eukaryota > Metazoa > Chordata > Aves > Columbiformes > Columbidae > Caloenas > Caloenas nicobarica. The sequence goes on along the minus strand of NC_088248.1, from coordinate 11,267,567 downwards.
TTCTACAACCGTTCCCCAGCACAGGGAGCTCAGTGAGCAAAGCTACTGAATCACGGCAGAATTATCTTCGACTTGTCATGCAGAAGAGGAAGGAGTGGAAGGAGATAAAGAAACTCATTTCTTACTTGTTTTCAAGTGATGTGGAAGGGCTTTGGTGCAGAAGCCTTAGTAAAGGAAGCCTGCTCCAAAGATTAGAGAAAACCTGCCTTTTCTTATGAGAAACTGTAAGCAGCGATGAACATAAAATAGAACCCCTGTGAATATAGTCACCACCAGTTACGTGTAGTTTATTCTCTGAGCTTACTGAGTGACATTGAAACCACAGATTTCTGCCAGAAATGCAGGACAAAGCAAGGGTCAAGTATGCTCCCCATGTCTGTCTGCCAGTGGTCATTGTCCTGCTCCAAAGCAATCTCTTTTCTTAAATCATAGAAAAATCATTCAGGAATCCCCAAATCATTGAGACTGGAAGGCACCTCTAGAGATCATCTGGTCCAAAACTCTGCTCTGAGCAGAGTCATCTGGTGCTGGTGGTGCAGGGCCATGTCCAATTGTGTTTTGAATATTTGCACAGATGACTCCCAGCAGAGCTGAGTAGAGGCGGGAGGATCATATTCTTCCTTGCTCTGCCCAAACGCAGCCCCAGATGCTGCTGGCCATCGCTGGCTCGTAGTCACCTTGATGTCCATCAGGACCCCAGGTCTTTTTCTGCAAAGCTAATCTCCAGATGATCAGTCCCCAGCATGTAATGGTGCAATGGGGTTACTTCTGCCCAGGTGCAGGAATTTGCATCTCCCTAACATTAAGATCTTCCTTGTTCCAGACTTTCCCACTGGTCTTGGGGACCTTAAGACCTTAAGAACTGTCAAGGAGATAAAAACATATCTGCATGATTTTATAGGAGAGAAAAGGAGCAGACATGATGGAAAAGTTTCTAATATTTTGGCAATGCCACCACATTTTATTACCATGTATCTCCTAGGATGTGCCATATGGAACGCTTTGTCAATAAGGTCTGCCTGCAGCGTTCTCTTCACAAGGCTGAACAATCTCAGCATTCTGCCTCTTCTCATCACTTATCTGCTTCAGCATCCTCATAATTTTTAGTGCCCCCCCCCAGCTACTTGGAGAGAAATGCGGCAGGGAGTTTCCAGTTTCTTCCTTAAGAAAAGCTAAAGGGAATTAGTTCTCCAGTTACCGAAAGAGTGGCATGTGGACTTGACAGAAGTGTCCAAGGAGGCAATGCAAGAGAAATCTAGGACACCTCCTTTCGTGCACAGTAGAGTGGCATTTTAAGAGTTTTGAATATGAATGAGAGCAAGATGGCAGTGGTCCCCATGCTTCACTGAAATCCACACAGAGAAAGAGAGAAACTTTATGAATGGTTGAGTAACAGTGTAGAGAGAAAGGATTGTCTTTTTTTGAGCACCGGGAAATATTCTGGCATGCAAATGAGCCCGCTGAGCAGTGGGCTCCACTTGAAACAGTGATGTGCCTGACTGGGACTTACAAACTCCAAGGTATGGAGGAGCAAGCTCTGTGGGATTATGCAGCTATTAAAGGTGAAGTCTTTAAAATACATCTTGAAAAATAAAAGGAGAAAAGAAAAATTTGAAGAGTCACATACAGAAGACATAATAGATATGCACAAATGCCTTTAAACAAATGATGATATAGTATGAACTAAAATGAATGCCAGGTTTCAAAGAAAAATATTAATGTGGTGTTCCTTCTTATAGAAGTGATAATATGCAGAACACTTTTATAACACAATACAAATGATTTTGGATTTTAAATAAAAGCGGCCATTAGTCCAGAAACGTCACAAGAGAAGGATCTCCTTAGTAAGTCATATCTATAAGATGTTTCAAGATGTAACTACAAAAGAGCTACTATTTAATAGTGATGATAAAATTCTTCAACATCCCTTCATGAGGAAAGGAAAATGCAAATAAAATCTGTCAAAGTTTAACTTCAGACAAAAGGGATAGTTTAAAAGTAAGGGAGACAGTTAAAGGAACAAGCAAAAGATAAGATATCACAGAAGATGCTTAAAATAGAACTGAAACAGGCCAATTACCACTATATAGAAGCTGGGTAAAAACACAGCTTTCAAATGAAATGATTTTTCCATAATGCAGGATTTTAGTGAGACAAATTAAAGGTATAGTGTTGCATAATTTCTAATAAATTGCCCATAGCGAACAATGCTTGAGGCAAGCAAGTCTGCATCCACCTCTATGGCCGCATGAAAGTTTAATAAATAGTTACTATTAGTTTCAATTAAAATTATTGGTCCTTGTACTTGCTATTTTTCTTTAGTATATTTACTTAGTATTACAATAAACTTATTTAGCACTTGCAAGTAGTAACCAAACTATGCCAGTGACCAAAATTGTAATCAATGTGTGATCAGCATGATAAATCTCATAAGCAAAAGAAAACTCCAGTAAGGATCTAAATGTCTTTTGGTATATACTTGCTTCAGTGCATCTTGAAATCCTGAAGCATTTGATATAAAAACCTAGTTCTTCAAAGTCTTCCAACAAAATATTGTTTCGCTTAAATAAGTGTTTCTCATGCAAGTGCCACAATAATGAATTATAATAACCAGAATCTCCCATAAAGTGGGAAGGAGAAGAAAGTAGGTTAATTAATGAAGATGGAACAAAGGCAAAGCAGAGCCAAATTAGAAGCAAGCATGGGATTTGGGGATGAAAGACAAATCACAAAGTTTAATATGATCACACAGAAAAAAAGAGAGGGGAAAAAGAGCCACACCAAAGATTACTGACTAACCAGGTATAAACTACAAAACTGGAAAATCATTTTTCTATGAGGAAAAGAGCTCTGCCAATCTCAGCCTCTTTAACATTAACAAGATTTAGGTACAAAGTTACTGAATGGTAGAAGTCTGCAATACCTGTCTATACATGAGACCTCAGCCTGCTGCAAACCTGCTGTCTTGCAAAGTAGCTCAGCCAATGAAAAACATACCATAATTTTTGACTGTTTTGTTTTTGTAATCACACAAAATAAGACCTACAAAATTTACCCAGTTCCAGCATGTTCTCTAACATTGCAACAAAAAGCAGTGTACAATTCAGTTGCATATTAAGAATAAGCATTTAAAAACAATTACTAAAGAATAAAACTTCGGTTGCCTATGATAAATAGTTGATGACCAGTAAGTTTATCATATTATCAGTTAATAACATATATTCTAGTAGCTTAAAGTAAACCATTGGTCCTATAAGTTTGTGTCCCAAAAATGCACGGAGGAAATTGTAAGACAGAAGTACTGTTCATTTTTAAAGAACATTTTTGTTCCACTGCATAGAAGTTCAAACTTATCCCTTTAAACACATTTGCAGTGAGTTAACTAGTTTTCAAAAATGAAAATTATTTGAAAATTGAACAGCTGTATGCATGAATACTCATATACAGAAGACAATGCCAGATTTGCTTTTGTCTCAGAAATGCATTTCACCTGAAGTGCGATTGCATTGAAAAGTATTATGCTTCACAAAAAACTTGTAGCAGCTGGCTCTAATCCAACCTCATAGTCTAAAAGAACTGGCAGAGATCTTTCTGTTTACAGTCTTTTGCCCAGCACAGATGAGATTCAGAAGAGATTCAGAAGAAATCCTCAGTGTAAAAAGTAATAAAGTGGCCTCTCACATTTATGTAATACATCCGTTACTCACAATGTTTTAATGGCAAAAGCTTCCTCTTCAATGAGTGTGACCACTTGATGTATTAGGTAGCAACATACAATTTCTGTGTTTCTTACAGTGAAAACTCCCATTTCCCTGTTTTTGAATGCCTCTGGGTAACACTAAAATAAGAAGTGCTTGGGTTGCAAGGCTCTCACCAGGAACAAACAAACTGCCAACCATTCTCACATTCTTCCCGTAAGCATTTTAGCCTTGTTTGAGAAAGCAGCAGACTTTACATTGACTCTGTTCTGTCTCCACTGATGGTTTTGGTTTGTCAGCGTAGGTAAACATGGATCTACCGACCACAGGATCAACCTGGACCTTTTCTGACTCCAGGCTCTCTGTAAGATAGTGCAGCATGAGCACTCCTTCATAACACATAAGGGAATGAAACCCCTTTCAGAAAAACGTGCCAATGACACAGATTTAACTCTAAGAGAACCCTAGAAGCTCTGGTCATTCCCCAACCTACAGGATTTTTTATGTGTGCCTGATTCACCTCAGTTAATAGTGAAGCTGTTTTTGGGTTCTTGAGCTGTGGATGAGATTTTTATAAAATTAGCTTAAAATACTATCAATGTGCTTTATAAACTTAAGCTACTCCTGTAACTTTGATCAAGCTTCTGCTTTAGCAATTTATTTCTGTTCCAGGTTGAACTGCTGCATAACATCAAGGGACTGACAGAAATTGGTGCCCAACACTTTAATCAAGATGCCTTTTCTATCATTTAAGTTTCCCAGTACTTAAATGCGTGAGCACTGCTTCTAGTGCCAGGACATAAGGCCAACAAAGAACTCAGAACCAATAATAAGTTCATACCTGTGCACAGGAGGTGAGGAAAACAGTCCGATGGCTCTTCCTTTTGTAGATCAGCCTTAGTGCAATCGACAAGACTTGAGCAACTAGTTTATGAGGACATCACAGCTTTATTTTCTCACATTCAGTTTTATTGCTGGAAAACAAATGCAGATACTAAGAAAATCAGAAGAAAAATTAAATCTATGCTCAGTAAAACTTGAAATCATGAGCATTACATCTTTTGTCTAGAACAAATATTGAATGCATGGTGATTAGCAGGACTTATTGGATAACAAGTTTACATAATTTCCTACCTTAAAACAGAAAAAGCATCCAGGGAAAACTGAAAAATTGCATTTATTTTTTAAAAAAACAAGGTTAATAAGAATCACACTTAAGCCCTGGTATCTTACAGACACATTTTATGAGACAGAATTGATTGAAACAAAACACCCAGAACCTGATCTGAAGCAAATTGTCACCTTAAAAGCTGAAAGAGACATAATATGGTTATTGCCTTCCCACTGTTCTCAAGGTTAGACTGTTAAAGTAAGCTATTTAATATGATTATGAAAAGCTACTAAGAATTAGCATGCAGACCTTTATTATTTAAAAATTCATTATTTTGAAGGTACACCAGCACTGTAGAGCAAGAAAAGGTTGCAACACTGTTTGAGGAAATAAAACTACAGCCTGACCAGCCACTAGACTCTTTTTACTATGGTCAGGACTACAAACAGAAAAAAAATTTCTATATATCCCCCTTGATACTGGTTTAGTGTGCAAGCGAGTCATTAATGGTCTGATAACAAGACAAAAATTTGAAGTGTAATTGGTAGTTTTCACATTCCTCCTTCTCCTGTTCTGGTTCCTGCTACTTTAGGAGCCATACTACATCTTCTGTTCCCAAGACATTAATCTCTTTTGTTCCATTCATTTAAAAAGAAAAACAAAAAAAAAAACCCAAAGAAAATGTGCAGAGAAGTTTTAGCCCATATAGCTGTTGCCAGCGTGATGACTTGAGGCAATAACAAGCTATTTCAAATCTTGTATTCTGTAAGCGAGAACTCTGTAATGGAAGCTGCTTTCACCTTTATGTAACCCCCCTGGCAGCCCCAAGTTGTGAAGTGAGCAAGCACAACCGCTGCTCTAACAGTCCTACGGAAACTGATGGCCCTGCTGGAGGGTGGTGAAGTGTTAATTGGCAAATGAAGACAGTTTTCCAGTGAAGCGTTGAGGATAAACTGCTGCACTGAATACGCATTTTCAGGGTTTATCGGGAAATTGAGTGGAAGATGTACAAAAGGCAGCTAGACATGCTACTGGGGAGATGGGAGTTACCCAATTTATTTTCTGGTGTGTCTATGGCAGTCTCTCAGCTCTTAGTGATTTGTACTTTCAGGGATATTGTTTAATTAAAGAAGAAACTTTATCTGGGAAAGGTTATCTAATGCCTCAGCTAGATTCCCCCCATGAAACTGCTGAGTTTAAAAGGCCAGGGCTGCTAGAACAACCAGGATTAGGTACTAAACGGTACTTAAATTTAAGGCCATTTACATTCCTGACTCTGCGTGGAATACAAATTAAAAGAATTAGACTAACAATGAAGACTGGTATCTAAGACAAAAATAAAGAATGACTGCTGTGTTCATTGAGTTTGCTGCTATAACAAATACATAGTATTCACTATTGTCCTAGCTGGTCTAAGAAATATTTAACTTAAATTTTATTCTGGCATTTGTGACAGTTCAACTCTCCTTGTTGATGATGCAATATACAGTTTCCAGCTACAGAAGTCAAACTGGCATGAATGTCTGTGGTGTTTTATGCTAGACTTTATGGTATTGCACTGCTCTGAACAGTTTTGCTCCTGGAGAAAAAGTAGGGAAAAATTCCAGCTCCCTTTTTAATTCAGCAAATTTTGGCCCCAACTGCTGCAGAGGGGTCAGTAAAGGTCAGTAAGATAAAACCCCCTGGCACCCCCAGTCCCCCACATACTCCATTTCCCTCCAGTCCAAAATGCAAAACACAACTGTACACCTTCAGAAGATGTTCTCCTTTTGCTACACTTGTATTTTGAAGAAAACATGACTGTAAAGTGGCTTTTTTCAATTTAGTAACATAGCCTGCATCTCTGCATTTTGGTATTGCTGCATAAGGTGCAAGTAATGTTAGAACTGTGTGCAAAATTCCCACCTATGCTGTGGATTTTTCCATTTAGACACATTTGATAATAACCCATATTGCTCGGCAGCACAGTGACAAGCAGGACACCAGATAGGCCCCAACATTTTGAGCTACTGCTTTTTAAATTACTGAAAGGGAGACTACATTGGACTAGGTCATAAATTACCAACAGCAGCAAGTGTCCTGTGTAAAATTTGCAAAAGTCCTTAAACCTTCTTTGGCTCTTAGTAGTCTACTTCTCTTCCAAATTCAATGCAATGCAAGCTCACTGTTGAGAATGATGCAGATGTTTCAGTGACTAATTGCTTTTAAAATGTCATCCCACTTTGCATTGGGAAGGACGGCAGAGAGAATCAGCAAGAACGCTCATGATAGGAGGTATCAGCCCTCACTACCATAAATGAAAATTCTCGCTGAACAGCATTTACCACAATAGGTCTGAAACAGGAACGACATGCACAGATTCTGTACCATTTCTTCTGGGGTTTGAAAATACTTCCAGAAGCAAGTTTAGTGTTAATTGTACTTGGCTTCTTATTTCAACCTGCATTTTTGGTAGTTTTCCGAGTTAAAGAAAGAAAGTAAACAAAATTCCTCACTGAGTAAGGAAGGCTATTCACTGGCAATGGTTCTCAGGGAGAATAATTTCTGAAATCAAGATTCTTCCTATGTTCTTTCCAGATTCATTTTTGTCTTGAAGAAAAGGAACTCTTGGAGGATAAAGCCTGTCAAAACCTTTATGGAGGAATACTCATGATATTTGGAGCCATTACCAATGGTATTAGTACTGTGTAGCTGCACATTAGCACATCAAAGTTATTTTAAATAAATTGTAAACTGTAAACATTCCTTTGGCAAGTTCTTTCTGCTTAGAATTTGTGTTTAAAAGTATTAGAATTGCTGTAGCTGTGTTTTACAGTGCTATGCTAATTTATATACCAATTGCTGCATATTGTATAGCTGAAATCTATAGAATATAAAGAGAATAAATATGTTTTTGGTTTCTAAGTAGCTACCAAGAAGTGGGGATAGTTCTTTATGTTCTCGACTTAATAAATTTTAAGAAAAACAGGCATTTTATATACTTAAATAGAAGGCCTTGATTTGGAATTCAGAAATAGAAGGACTTCAAGATATAGGGTTTTTTCTTGTTTTTGTATTGGTAAAAATATATTTTTTTAATTGGTTCTGTTGGAAGAGAAAATAGGTTTTGGAAACATAGAAAATGGTCAAATACTGATCACAGCTACATAAAGCAATTTTACTTTGAGAAATTTCTTCTACCTCCAGCCCTGCTGTTGCCTGTAGAACACTATTTCATGACCTTCAGCCTGTTTTTTCAAGGTACACTATCCTTCCATGTGGGAATAAGAAAAATGCTGATTCATTTGTTCATGCTTAGCTCTATAGTCTAAACCAGAAATATTTTACTACTTGCATTTCAGAGAAATTTGAAGTGGTGAGCAAGGAGGGGAAGTGAATAACTTGCATGCTCACTTACAAGCAATACATATGCTGCTGCAGTTCTTAAAGACGTAAACAGATCAGTTAGAAACCAGAATAAAAAACCAGATCTATGCCATGCTACAGTTTGGAAAGTGTAGCTGTTTCACCAGTTCATACTAAACGGGAAAAAAGTCAGTTGTGCATTGATTAAAAAAATGTTATTTTGATGGCCTACCTGTTGAATACTCAATGCCTGGCAATTTTAGACCCAATGAAGTTCAAGACATACGTATGCACAGTAAAACCAAGCACAAACCCCCAGCCCCCACCAAAAAACTCAAATCAACTCAAAGCTCTTTACAAATATCAAACATTCAAGAAAAAAACAACATGAATTATTCAAGAAAGAAGTGCATTTTTCCCCATAAATGAAATATTCTGTTCTGTGATTCTGTGATACTTAACTTTTAGATATTAAGCAACACTCTTCATAAAAAACTTTGGCATATCTTTTCCTTTTGAATTGCATTCAGATTTAGTTGGATGGATTTGTTTATAATTTTACTTTTCTGCTTTTACATTATTTCTGTCTTCAGGAAATGGCATGTATTCAGTGCAAATTTAAAATGTAGCAGAGTAGTATTCTGTGAAAAAGACAGGCTGCTAGACTAGAGTTCTAGTATTTGGTATTACCTGGAAATAAGTCCAATTTCCCATAAAGTTTGATGATGTATAAGTAACAAATAGTTAACACTTTCTTACCCTAACTCAAATCAGAGTTGTGACTCTGCAGACTTAAATATGTCTTCTGGACATCAAATGCAATACAGAGCACAAGAGTGCTTCAGAAGCCTGCTATGCAGCTCTGTTTAAGAGATATCATAGGCGATTTTCATTTGGTGGTGTACTTAAACATGTGAAAAATAAGGCTGATTGTAAGAAAAAGCATCAAATGGTTATTTTGTGTCCTAATGGACAGAAGTAAAGTTAAACTCCCAAAGTAGAAATTATTTTTTGTTTGAAAAGTCAGAAAGCATTGTAAATAGAAGTCCATTGTTATCCAACATAAAGCATGTCCGTTAAAACTCAATTAAAAAAAAAAAAAGACAAGAAACTTAAAGCGATGAAAGAAAGATCCAGCTATCCTTTTGTTTCTAACAGAAGAAAAATCATCAGACCACATCACCACTTTCTAGGCCACCTGTGCATCTACAGGTAGCTAATAACTGCCAGAAAGTGAAACAAATGGGCAGTCGATCCTGCCTCATTGAGATGCACGGGGTGCAGCAGGAAATTCCAGCACGGGCTGTTTCATCCCAGTGTTCTTCTGCAGCTCCATTACCAGTGACATGGCAGTGCTAAGGAAGGCACTTCCAGCTCTTAGAACCACATTATAAGCTAGTAATCAATTATTTACTGAACAGAGGCAAACAAAAAGGTTTTCACTACGCTACTACCATATTCATCAAACCCTCAGCTGTTAAGGCAGCTGGAGGAGTTAGGAAACAAACCACTTTTGCCTTATCCCAAGTTTTGCCACAAAACTGTCTTTTGTAGCTTGACTGTGATTTAAGGGCACCAAATTCTGTAAATAATTTGCAATTTTCTTTTGAAATTATTGTGCTAATAATGCTAAACAAGAATATATGGAATTTATTTTATGCCTTGTTTCATCAAGCCTAATGTCTTTTGCAGCCTAATGTCTTTTGCAGTGACATCCTAGAAAGCTACTGTCACCTCCTCTCCATCCAGAAACCTAAGAGAACAAAATGATAGATCTGGGATTAGCAAGCAAAAACTATTGCATTAATTCCAGCATGTTAGAAACACAGTTTAATCCATGAGGCTTTGTTCATCATATATATATATTAAAAATATATATTAATATATATAAAACACTATTATTAATATGTATA